>NC_138105.1:41456028-42843528 GCF_964146895.1 Miniopterus schreibersii | reverse complement strand
ACTTTCTAGCTCTATGATCCATGGTGAGTTACTTCTCTGTGCCTTGGATTCTTCATTTATAGATGGGCAAAATGATTGCACCTACCTCACAGAATTATTGTGAGGATTCAATGCAATTGCATGGGCCAGGCATGGACTCTGTTCTCAACAAATGTTAGCTATTATTATTGGCAGAAATGAGGATTGTGGGACTTCGCTGAAGACTGGAAAATTCCATCATAAAACTGAGAGCTCTTCAGATAATCTGGGTTACAGAGCCTGCTGCATGGGAGCTATAGTTCTGCTTATTAGGGTATGTAAAAGATTCGTGGAACACAGCAAAACCATTTAGCCAAATTGCAGAACTCATGTTCATTGAGATGCAAAGGATGGCTACCAGTTTATTTTACTGCATGTAGCATCTGAAAAGTTTCTTTGTTGTGGTTTATGAGGGTCCTGGTTTGATCTTGGTTCTGACCACAGTGACTTGCAATAAAAACGTACACAAAGCCTAACACTGGTCATTAGATCTGCTGGTGGCTGATGGTGTTGTTTTCCTAAAGCTGGGAAAGGAGGGATGCAGGAGATGAGGCAAAGGGTTGGATTTCAGCATCTAGCTCTAAGGTGGACACGTGGTCGGTAAACAATAAAACACAAGGAAAGAGCTGCCCACAAGAGCAAGGCTAAGGCAAAGCAAATACAACTGGAACCACAGGCTAGAGCAGGTCTGGGAATAAGATTGTGTGGGAGGCATGTCAGCTGAGATGCCTGCCTGGAGCTCTTTCCATTTCTCCTGATGGATGATTATATTGGATCCAGATTCAGAGGGGAAGGTATCAACCTGAAAATGGGCTCAAGCAGCCCTAACTTTGAGTAGAGGAAGTTGCAGGAGCTGGGAGCCAGTGGATCTTCAGAATGGTAATTTTTCTGACGTGGACATGCCACTTCAGAATGCCTCCCCCTCCCCCAGTTGCAGAAGCATTGGTGCCATTGCTACCGAATATCTGTGATACGTTTTCTCATTTGCTTCAAGTGATGTCTTCTTCCCACATATTTCTAGCAAAATTAGTGGCTTACTAAAATGATAGAGTTCAGCTGCCAATAAAATGAAACAGGTCTGTAGACCCCAAGGAAGTAGTTAGGTAAATATTTACATGTGCAATTGGATTTTGTAAGTGTTGTGTGTCCTTGATCTTTGTGGAACACTACGACTTTTGCTAACAGTTTAGTGTGTTGTGGAGATGTAAAAGCAGGCAGATGTTTAGCTCCTAAGAAGGAGCTTCACTGCCGGGCCTCCTGCCAATTATGGCTGATGGGTTATGCCTCAGCCCCTGGATTTCAGTCCCATGTCTCATATATTTTTATTTTTTTCCTAAAAGCCCTAGAGATTTGGATTGCTTTTATTTCTTGGTTCTTTTACTCCCAAGGACTGGCTGCTGAGTAAGATGCTATCTTCCCATCTCCTTCTTTACTTGTTGTCACCACAAATCAGCACTTAGGCTCTTTTTATAGAAGGATTTTACCGCTTATCTCCTCTTGTCTTGGGGCAATTTGTGATGAAGGTCTAGGATGATATGCAGTTGGGCCAAGGATCACACTTGGATTGGCACTGGTCTGGACCTTTAAGAACCATGGTTCTAATGTTGGTTAGACTTGGGCTCCCTCTCCAGTTTTCTAAGCTACTGTTTGGGACTCATCTTCCTAAAGTCCTCATGGCTCCATTGGACCTGGTTTGTGGTACAACTTTTCTCTGCGACAGTATAGTCAGACCCCGATTCCCTTAGTGAAGGGAAGGGAAGTGAACTGTTTGTTACAGAGGATACAGTCTGTGCAGGCACTGAGGTAGGTAAGATTGTATATGTGCTTCATTGAATGTTCACAACCCAGTGGCGTCAGTAGAGCTGGTCTCATTTCATAGAGAAGTTCAATAACTCACCCAATATCATCAAGTCAGCAGTCAGTGGACCAAAATGCAACCCAGGTTCTGTACTTGTCACCACAAGGGACTGTTTTCCTGTCCAAACCCACTTGCCTTGGGATGAAGCTCCCTAAAAGGTTCTTGTTCAACTCAAAGAAACACCTCCAAGGAGACCAATAACTTATATGCCCTGAACCCAATGTTCAGACAAAGAGCTGTACCTCCCCCCTTAGAGTCTCTGTGCCTTACTCAGTTGACCCCATGAAAGTGCTCTGCAGAATTATAGCTCAACAATGCCAGAAACAGTTCATTACAAAAACATAGTTATAGATAATTTTTCACCTATGGAAGAAAATGATTTTCTAACAGGCTTGCAAGAAAAACTTGGGTAAATCTAAGGAAAATCAGGAGATAGGGCTGATGAAATGTAGCATATTTTATTTTTTCCATGTAGTTCTTTATTTCCTTTATATTAGATAATCTTTTGAGGATGAATTTGCATTTATTTATAAAACATAAGTGCATATAATTGCTATTATTATTTTGGTACCAGAGTAATAAACAAGTATAAGAGATTGTTGCAACTGTTTAAGGCTGGCATGAGTCATGATTCATTTTGAGCTTGTCTGTGTCCTGACACAGTAAGCTGTGGGCTTTCAGTGTCCAGGAATTGAGTGTGAGGCAGCGGGCGACATTCTGTTTCCCAGCTTCTTTAGCTGCCAGGTCTTTGCTGTTTTTGCTTCGGGGAGATAGACAATAGTTTTCACGATATTCTTTGTTTCAGTCATTGTTGGGAGCCTAAAAAAAATATTATTTGGTCCTTTCATTCTTCGCTATCCTTTCCAAAGTCTCTCCCACCCCTCCCCCCAGTTTTTAAATCAAATGTAAATTTTATAAGGCTTACAGCATCATGAATTATGGCCACATCGTGGAAGGTCCTGTTTCAGGAGTCTGAGGATTTGGGTTTTTTTCAGTTCTAGTTTTGTCATATATTTAGCTTTAGGAACCTTGGGCAAGTCACTTCTCTTTGCTGGGTCTTATTTTTGTTATCTGTAAGGTGAGAAAGTTGTATTATATATTTCTAAGATTTAAAGTTACATGAAACTAAAATTGCTATAAAGAAATTTAAATTTCATTTTGAGTAAGCCATTCATTCGAATTGTGACAACTTACAGGTAAATGTCTAAAGAATTTTTCTTAGACTGTTGGCAGCTCATCAACTTCAAAATCAACTTAAAAAAAAACAAAACAAAAAACCTTTCAGGTAGTTAACAGAGGTATTCTGGCCAGTCCCTTCATTATTAAGTGTTTGGACGGAATAATGGCTTGATGGACAAATTGATCCTTGAATTTCTCACCTAAAAGCATTGTTTTCAGGATGTGAAAACTTTGCCATTTGCCAGTGATGAGAAAAAGTGATTTCAAGTAATTTCTTCGATCAAAATCTAAAGCTTCAGGGAGTCAGACCACAGGACAATGCAGTGATTCAGCTGTGCATTTTGACAACACTTTCTGAAGAAAATCTGCAGATGAAGGGAAAAGGTTGTGAATGTGGGGTGGAGAAAATTAGGAAAAGCTAAACAACCCAAGGAAACCACATGCCTGGCTCATTTTTTCCATGAGATCAGATAATCTCTTGGGATTTTTCCTTTTGCTAAGCCATTCTGAACATGGACATTACGTAAATGATCACTTTTTGGAGAGGTGCTTCCAGGGTCTACTTGAATGGGATAGGTATGTGGGGGCATCTTTGATGCTGGGGACCAGAGAGTGTTGCTGTGGAGTCCCTGGCATTTCTGTTTTGTAACCTGCATCCTGATGGGGGATAGAGTGGTCCAGCCCAAATGGAAAGCCCACTAGGCTCTAGGTCAGTTTCATGGCTAAAAAAAAAAGGTTGGGTGCTCTCTAGTGTGAGTCTTCTTGTATTTCATGACATCTCATTTAGATACACGCGACTGCCACAAGATCGAGCAAAGTCGCCTTGAGGAACCTGGCCTGGCATCAATCAGAGCCCCTACCTTGGTTCTAACTTAACATCTCTGGGAGAAGACTGAGGTTTGGATTAGAAAGCATTGGAAACTTGGCAGAGTCCAGGAGTGTGTGGCCCAGAATGGCAGAATGTGCTCAGGTGTCAGACTTTGCATGAGAGCCAAGAGGCTGAGTTTTTGATCAGTGGACATTCTAAAAGAGTACTTGATGTTATTTTAAGGAGGGCCAGAAATTCAAAGCCAAGTCTGTGAACAGATGGGAAAGTACAACTCCAAACCAATGGGAGGAAAGCAGAGACAGAAGCAGAGGGTCAAACACCGCTGACAAAGCAAGAGAGGAGAGGGTAAAGCAAAGGAGAGACACCCAAAGGTTTGGTTGCTCTCGCAGTTGGATTTTATTGACCTACCCATGTGTTGGGCAGCTCAGGGAAACTATGTCTGAGAGGGTATTTAAAGAACGCTTTATGATAGATAATTCATATGCTATATGTTTCAGCCATTTAAAGTGTACAATTCAATGATTTTTGAAATTATGTTCACAGAGTTTTGCAGCCATCACAACAATCTAAGTTTAGAATATTCTCATTACCTGTAAAAGAAACCCTATATCCCGTCCCCTACACAAGCAGTCACTCGCCCCTACCTTTCCTAACCCCCATCCTTGGCCCATGGCAACCACTAATCTTTTTGTTTTTGTATATTTACCAGTTCTGGACATTTGATGTAAGTGGAAATGTACAGTATGTGGTATTTTGTGACTGGCTTCTTTCACTGATAGGTTCATTGAGATCCCATTTTCTCTACAGAATTTACTTTTCTGTTAAAACTATTTTGCACATGTGTGTGTTTGTTATTGCATTTAGACTACTTTGACCACTTACAAAGTATGCATATACTTGGAAGTGTCCTAATTAAGAAAAGGTTATGGTTACTTTGATCCCAATTTAAAAAAATCCAAGTCAAGTATAGTACATACCATTAAAATGAATTTGTTCTTCCTTTGATGGCTCATGTCATGAAGAGCCTCAATATAATTACAGTTAAACATGAATACCATTGTTGAGTATCACAGGCATATAAGATGTAGGCAATTAGTCTAAGGGGTACTGACCCTATGACTGGCCCTAAAAGGTGGAGAAACAACAGCACAACAACAGAAAACCTCCAAGCCTCTAATACCCATTTGTTTGTTTTGTCTCCTTCTTACTGAAGTAAAACATAGAAAAAATTCTAGTTATCTAAACTTTTCAGTTGTTTAAATTCTAGAAAGAAGCATTAGAGTAAGTTAGGGGACAGACATTTGACAATGATTTGTAAAAGAAGAGATAAAAATATTGGCCTATCAGCTGGATCCTTGGGTGTGGATTTTTAGTTGGGTGCATCCTATTTCCTGCATTCATCTGCCTGGAATGGAAATTATATTTCAAATAGAATATTTTCTTTCTTTTGAAATGGACAGGAAAGGGAAGGCAAGACTGAGAATTGTGCTTCAGAAAAATTATTCACGGTGTTTAGAAATACGGCTTAACCCATGCAAATTAATATATATCCAAAAAACAATTATACGATCAAATAAAATGAATCTTGCTCTAGCAAAAAATGTTTACTTTGTAAATTAAAGTAATTTAATTAATAAATTTCTGGATAAATGATCAGGATAGGGATGGGGCATTTAACAGCAGAATGATCCTGGGAGATGGCTTAGTACCAGAACGCATAAAGGAGATGTAAATGGTGGGAAAGCCATTGTCCCATGGGATCGATCCCATCTGTATGAGCCATAAGTTTCTCATTTATGCCTTTCATTACTTTACATCCTTAAGAGATAAATCATGCCTTTGTTGTTAATAAGAGCAGCTGGACTCCTGTGACAAAGAGGACAGCCTGCAGGAAACATTGTTGATACTGGACTATCATTTCCTGCAGAGAGAAGAGCAGCTTATGTGATGAATCTTCTTTCCTACATACATTTGGGAAAATGCTCCCTGTTCATGAGATTTGCAAAGGAGAATTTTTTTTATGTGGCATTTTGCTTTTTTTCTACAGATTCTGGCCATGAACCTTTGCATACAGTCATATCTTGCTGATAAATGCCAAGTGAGCTGTTTAATGCAGAGAAGAAATAAGAGCGAGTTCAGAATGGGTCACGAAACAGCACCATCTGGAATGTATTGCTCCGTAATCTCATTAGCTAAGTTCCCTAAGAGGTTTTAGTTCTTTCATAAACAGTGCTTATAGCCCCACCACCATTGTCCAGGATAGAATCGTTTGCTTTTTAATTGAAGATTGAGCTACGTAGAATCTCTCGAAATTTCAGTGATCTAAAGCAGAGCCTGCTCCAAACCCTCTCGAAGGCTCAGTCCACCGTGTTTCCTGAATCTATGTTGTTCACATCACCATACATACAAGTCAGTTGCCAGATGCTGGCTCACCCAGGGTCCTGGGAACATATCCCCCTTGTTTTGATTTCCCTTTATTAACTGTACAATTTCCTTTCAAACTCGAGTTTAATGAACCTTCCTCTTTCCTAGCTTTATGATCTTCTTTCCTCTCCCCCCTGCCTCTCCCACTACCCTTTTCCTTCACCCAGATTACTTATCTAGCTGGAATTTACTCGATTTCTCTTTCTTTTCCCCCTATCCTATGGACAAGCTCAAAGCTAGACACCCTTAAACCTTCATGAATTTAGTTCACTGACTCAAGTCCCTTTGGATAATTTGAGTTTGATCCCATCACATTTCTTTTCTTTTCTTTCTTTTTTTTTTTTGCTGACTTTATTTTTTTATTTATTTTTTAAAATTTTATTATTGTTTAAAATATTACAGATGTCCCTTTTTCTCCCCCAATGACCCGTTCCACCCAGTTCCTTCCCCCTTCACATATCTTTTAAACAGGACTTGCTTTGAGTGCTTTGGTATCGAGCATGTAACATACTCTTCAGATTGTAGGTCCATGAATTATGCTCAACACGCAGAACAAAGAGACTGACATAAATACCACATTTTCCATGTTCCAAGTCTCAGGGGAAAAATACCAGGATGTTCTAGGTGAAGGCTGTACCCCAACTTCCACAGGGAATGTGATTTTGACTGTAACCCACATCACTGTTGCTATTCTCCCCACTCCTCACCCTTCAATCCAGAGAAGAGTGTGTGTGTGTGTGGGGGGGGGAGTGAAAGAAAAGGGAGAGCAAAGGAAAACAGCTGTGAGCACTAGTTTAATCAGCAGCTTCTAACACCCCCTCTGCCTTCTCTGGAGCACAGTTGGTTCTATCCGTCCAGGTACTACTGCGCACGTTTGGGCCTGCATCTCAGTTTCCTTTAAAACCGCCCACGCTTATTCCCGCGGAATGAGTGCTTTTCATGCTGCTTTAGGTCCTGCTTTTTGTGCCCCATCACAGTGTAACTTGGCGATGGTAGGGGGCTCTTTGTTATGGACTCAATGTGTGGTGTGGTTTTTTAACAATTCAGGCCAGGAAGCATGAGTCTCTAATGGCTGCTAAGCATTTTGGGGGGTGGGGTGGGGAATGAAGAGGAGAGTTAATAAAAGGCCAACTAGCTATAGACTTGCACAGAAAGGGGAAGAGAGTTTCCTAGTTCATAAAGAAATTTTGGACAGAGTTTGAACAGGGAATAAGCAAAAATACCCAAATGTAATTTTATAGCCAATTTCCCATGTCTTCATGTCTGCAGGATAACTTAAAATCTTTTCATTATATTTCCCTTGCAATTGAATTTGCTGATGTTCCAAGAGAAATAGGAGGAGGGGTGGGAAAATTCTTTTTATGGTTGGAATACAGAAGGTTTATTATGCTTTTTAAAATTGCAGTCCCTTTACACAATAGTGATAGCTATTATGATATTTTTTGATGACCTTATCTGGGTAAATGAAACATGAAGATCACAAGCAGAATGACTGCTAAACTGGTCGTGTATGTGTTAGAGCATCCAGCAAACAGTTCTGTTCACAGTAGGCCACCAGATAGGCATGTTCCTGTGGTGTAAACACCCCAAGTTAGGCTTACCTTTCCTGCCACCTCACTGTCCCAAGACACAGAGCGAGAGAGCAGTAGGTAGAGAGAATTAAAAGTCAGTTGTCTTGGCTATTGGAAGTGAGTCACGGAGAATGAGCCTAAAAGTCGCAAAGTGGCACCTTCTCACCTGCAAGCCGCCCTTCTCTCCTGCTGTCTCTTCATTTTGGCATCTCTCTGCTTCCCCCAAGTAGGGCTGTAATGAACTCAGGTTGCCCTCTGGCATGCTCTCCCTTTCATCCCACAATTAGGCTTCCAGGTCTGCTTTAATGGCACAGGACTCACATTGATGGTGACCAAGTTTTTCTAAGGAAAAATCAGGACACAAACTTTAAAAATAAAAAAAAAGGGCTGTTAGCAGCCAAAGATGGGATAAAGGACATGATGGAAACAAGATTAAATAACAGCCTAAGTTTTGACTGTGAGACTCCCCTGACTTCATTCCCTGCTCTGCTCCCAGACATGGGTAGAGAGTGGGGGAGGCGCTGTGGCCACTGAATGCCCAAGGCATCTGCCAGGCATCCTACAGTAGAGCCCATCATTGGACAGACCACAGCCTGGAGCTTCCAGGAAGGGTTAACCAAGAGGAGAAATTATAATTTGAAGACGGGAAACAAAACAAATAAACAGAACAAGAAATCAGAGGAAACAGTTAAATGCAGGGATCACAAATGTAATGTGTGTGTGTGTGTGTGTGAGAGAGAGAGAGAGAGAGAGAGAGAGAGATCCTCAGAAAGGTAAGACAAATTATATACATAGAACAAAAGTAAGAGTCTTTTAAAAAACATTTGTTAAGAGACTCTAAGGGTCATGAAAAATAAAAATATAGCAGATAAAAACAATTCAAGAGAAGATTTAGAGGAAAAGTTTGAAGACTTTTAGAAGGTAGAAGAAAAGTCAGGAATGAAAAGAGAAAGATAAGGAAATTAGAAGGTAATGGAAATCTAATATTTCAATAATAAACATTCTAGAAAGAGAGAACAAGGAAACAGAAGGGAAATATTATCAAAGATTTATACAAAAAGTTTCAGAATTGAAGGACATAAGTTTTTAAATGGAAAGGTGACTATAATAAGATGATTGGGGGAAAAAGACCTACTCAAGGGCATATGATCACCAAATTTCAGAAATACAGACATCCTAAAAAGTTCCAGAGAGAAAAATAACAAAAAACAAAACAGAAACAGAAATTAATCACATACAAAGATGTGAACTACGAATGGCATCCAGCCCCTCAACGGCAAGATGGGGAGCTAGAAGGCTGGTAAATGCTTCAGATTTCTCAGGAGAATGATTTCTAACCTGAGGTGGCCCATCCAGTGCTGATGGTGTCAATCAGCCTGTGCCCAAATGTCCAAGAACCACAAGCGCTGATGTCTGAGGGCAGGAGAAAATGATGTTCCACTTTAAGCAAAAAGCAGATTTGCCCTTCCTCCACCTTTCTGTCCTATTCAGCTCTTTATTTGGATAGATGATGCCCACCAGAATTGGTGAGGGCGATCTTTACTTGGCCTACTGATTTAAATGCTAATCTCTTTCAGAAATATCCTCAAAGACACACCCAAAATAATGTTTTACCAGCTCTCTGGGCATCCCTTGGCCCAGTAAAGTTGACACGTAAAATAAATCATTACTCTCTCTCTCATCTATTACCTATTCTGAAAGAAAATAGTGTGTGTGTGTGTGTATTAATAAATATCAAACCCTGCAGTGAATTGCAGTGGGTCTTGTCCAAAGAACCCTTAAAATGTGTTCCTTGAGCTCCAGCTGGTGTTGCTGAGTGGTTAGAGGATCAGCCCTCACACCCAAGGGTTGCAGCTGTTCCTGGCCCTGGTCGGGCGTGTGGGGGAGGCAACCAATCGGTGTGTCTCTCTCACATCAATGTCTCTCTCTCTCTCTCCCCCTCTCCCTCCCTCTTTTCCACTCTGTCTTCCCTTCCACTCTCTCTGAAAAGCAATGGAAAAAATATCCTCCAGTGAGGATTAACAACAACAAAATCTGTTACTTGAGTATAGTTGGTGGACCAGCAGTATCAGCATCCACCCTGGGAGCTTGTTCTAGAAATGCAAATTCTAAGGCTCCACCCAGACCTATTAAATCAAAGTCTCTGGGGCCCAGGAATCTGCATTTTAATGATCTCTTTAGGTGGTCTGCTGCATGCTGGAATTTGAGAAGCACTGCTCTAAATATCACAGCACCTTTCCCTTTCCTGTCTGCTCAGGAGAATGCTGACTTTGCTCGCCTTCTGGGACTTTGCTATGAACTGGGTTAATGGAAAGAACTGAGACCAGGTTTACTGGTTAAGGTTGGAAAGAAGAATTACTCAGAATGGAAAAGATTAAGAGAATGAGGGACAAGATAGAAAAAACTAGCCTAGGCCAGGTTTCAGAGGAAGTTCTGGGAAGTTTTGGAGACAGAAGGAAGACTGTGGGACACTTGTGGGTTTTGTGGATTACTGAGGGCAAGGATGAGCTACCCCAGCGGCATTTTGTGAAGGTACACCACAAGGATTTCAGTTGTTTTTCAGTTTTACTTTGTGGGTGGTGTTGAATGAATATGCATTTCACGGTGAGGGCTTATCAAGACGGCTTCCAAGCAAGAGTGCCTTGTGGGAATTGTGAGGAACCAGGCACCAAGATGTGTCTGTTTCCTGTTACATAATGGTGATTCTTTTGGTTTACTTGCTTTCGTTGTTGTTGTTGTACTGGTTGGTGGTGGTTACTTGTCAGATCTGTGGAGAGATTGCTCTTTGATTAAAGTATCATGTCAAGTGGCCAGTACAGACACAGCTGGCTTTTGTATCGTCATGGTCACTGCTGACTCAGAGGTCATGATTATCACGTTCTTTTTCATTTCTTGTTGAGCATGGTTTCTCAGGCTCGCTCCTCATTTTCACATTTTTGTTTTGTTTTTTGGTGTGCTGCTACCACAATCAGCCGCTTCTGTGGAACATTCCTCTGCTCTTGTCAACCCTAGAAATTATATTATCATTAAAGTCTCAAATTTACATGTTTTTTTCCTTCCTAGCTCACTTGCTCCAACCTCCCTCCACAGAACATCTATCTGTGAGCAAATCTTGCCTGTTCTTTCAAGCCAAGTCTCCAACCTGACAACTCCTCACTGTCTTTACTGCTAACACATGGGTTGAAGGGTTGACATCACCATTGTCAAGAGTTTATAGCAACTGGTCACCCTACCTCTGCTCTCACTTCCCTAGAGTTTGTTTCTTACAGTAGTCAATGCTATCCTGTTACAATGTAAATCAGATCATTTTACATCCCTATTTAAAAATATTCCCACAGTTTCCCCCAGCCATTGGAATTAATCCAAAATCCTTCAATACAGCCTACAAAGCTCTATCTGATCTAACACTGGATTTTCTCTCTAACTTCACTGTCCCCCCTTGCCCGCTATTCAAATTTATGAGAAGAAATTTGCCCTCCTTGCTTTTCATTAAACCAGAAAATGACAGATTATAACCTGTAGCCAAATCCAATCTGCTGCCTGTTTTTGTAAATAAAGTTTTATTGGATAATAGCCACACATATTTACTTATATATTGTTTATGGGAGCTTTTATGCTACAATGGTAGAGCTGAGTAGTTGTAACAGAGATATAATGGTTTTTAAAACCTAAATATTGATCATATGGCCCTTTACACAGAAAGTTTACCGGCCCCTGCCTTTGACACATTAAACATATGCCTGCCTCAGGACCTTTGCAGTTGCTGTTCCCTCTGTTTCAAACACAATTTCCCCAGATAACTCAAATATCTCCATCTTTTCACTTTACCCTCTGTTTAAACTTCACCTCTACAGAAGCTCTCACTGATTATCCTGTATAAAGAACAGTTCCTACCACTGTCTATTTTTTAATACTGATTTATTTCAAGTCCACCTGACATTTTGTATCTTTTTGTTCATAGATGTGACAAGAGACAGCTAGTGAACCACCAAAGATTCATGCTTCTCCGCATAGTGTAGCATTGTTTCTGGAAACAGTTGCCCAGCTCAGGATCGTATTTCTCAGCCCCCTTATTTCTAGGTGGGATCCCTCGACTAGCTCTGACCATTGGGATGTGAGCACAAGTGATGTATGTCTTTTCCAGGCAGAGGTGGTGAAACACCTGGGGTGCCAACTGCTCACTGTCTCCCTCTTCCTCAGTAACTTTGGAGGTCCTATGGTGGATCGCAGCACCACAAGATTGAAGGAGTCTGGATCCATGAGTTACTCTTTGGAGAAAAGCTGCCAAACCCAAAACTTTTACATTCAATTTTAGCATTTTTTTGTAGTGAGTCTGCTGCTAACAAATTCCCAATTGGGCTGATCTGTTCACTGCCAAATTTACAGTTTCAGACCAGCTAAACTAAAAAAATAATCTCACTACTTTTGTCTACTAGGTGCAGGCTGTAATCTTTAGACAAGATGATTTCAGATTGCTGCTGGTTGTGTAGGCCTATGATACTACTTTTACCTCCACATGGCACGTTCTACATGTTTGAGAAAAGAAAGACAATTAGCCAGGAAAATCCTAATCTCACCAACAAGTATGTAGACCCACCACCAAGTGTACCCACATCCTCCCTACTGTCCAGGTGAAACTGATTAGATGCCACTATCCTATCAGTGGCCAAACTTGCCCAAGAGCTTTGGACCTTATTTTCTCTCAAGGACTTCTCTCCTTTATTTTCTCTCTCTCCCGCATTATCAATATTTTCATCTCTACTGCATTATTCCCAGGAACTTACACATAAGCTTTGGTATATCTCAACCCAAAACGCAAAACAAACCCAAAGTCCCTTCCTGATACCTCAGTCTCTCCTGGTTATCTCATTTCTCTGTCGCCTTGTATAACAAGCCTTCTCTAAAGAGTTACTTACACATGGTGCCTCTACCTTCTTACCTTCTGCTTGCACCACAATCCTTTCCGATTTGGCTCCAACCCAGAAAACTCCACTGAAACTGCTTTTGTCAAGATCACCAGTAACCTCTATTTTATCAAATCCAATGAGATTTATAGGTCCTCACTTCATTCTTTTTTTCAGCTGTGTAAAAGCCAGTTATCTGTCTTTGTTTTCTTAAAACGCTTTTATCTTTTGGTGTCTGTGACTTTACTGTGACTCGGTGGTTTTCCTCTACCTTTTTCTTAGTTTCCTTCAGAGGTGGTTCTCTCTGACCCTAAATGTAGGGACCCCCTAGGGCCCAGGCCTTGGTACTGTTTTCTTCCCCATACGAGTTCTCTACTTAGGAAGTCTCACCTACCCCATGGATTAAATACCCCCATCTGCTGACAACTTTCAAATTTATAATTCTGTCTTGAACTTTTAATCTATATTCCAGAGCCATATATCTAACTATATCCTCGATGTGTGTATTTGCATGTCTCATAAGCATCTCAAATTTTCCCACCCCTCCACACACATCTAAATTTGTCTCTTTTCCACCCCTTTAATTGCTCAAAGCAGAGATACAGTGCTACCTCTTTCTTCCTTAAAAATCATCTGAGTGAGTCCTGTTATTTCTACTTCAAAAATAAATCTCAGATTCATCCTTTTCCCCCAACTCTATTGCCAACAATCTAGTCCAAGTCACATCATCTCTGACTTGGACTATTAGCATAGACCCAGTTTTCAGTCTCCCCATTTCTCCTCTTGGCACACTCCATAAGTGTCTTATCTCCATAAAAGTGATAGCTGTGTACTTTAACGTGCATGCTTTTTAGTTATGTATGCATTAAAAGAAAAATATGCCTTTCTGAAGTCAGGAGTTTGTCCATCTGGTGAGAATACAGGTCAGGTTTTGGAAACTTCTTAACAAAATGTCTAACTTGCCAATTATGGTATCCAAACTATATAGACATAGCACCCATATTGTTCCAACCCCAAATCAGAAGACTTTCCATAATAGTGTATAGTTTGATAAGAAAATTTGAATTCGGGACTATCTTGGGCAATCTAGGCCAATAAGTTTCCTGCAATTATAAGCAGGAAATTCATGTGCACTGAGATGTTGCCAGGAACTCTCTCCTTGAACTATAATCTTGCTCCTTTTAAAAGTCAGATTAAGAGCACTTATTTTAGAGAAAGAATGTGTAAGCCTTATTCTGCCAAAGGGGTAACAAGGGAACTGTTCCTAAGTTAAGGCTCCATCCCCCTTTTCTCCGAACACCTAAAAGACTGAGGAAAATTCAGTGTGAAAGACCATAGTTCCCTTGATTTCTCCATTTTGTTCTGATGTTAAATGAGGAAGTTATATACTTTGAATCTTATATCAGCCTTTGCTATCTCAAAGCTCAGTGGCTTAACACCACCATTTTTTAAGCTCACAATTCTGGTAGTTATCAATTTTGGTTGCTCATAGCTGGGCCGTTCTTCTGGCTTCTTCTTGGATTACTCATGCAGCTGTTACCTGACATCTTAACTAGAGTGGGATGGTCTAAATTGGCCTCACTCACATGTGCAGTGCTGTCCATCAGCTGGGCCTCTCTCTCAGATTGGTTTCTTATCCTCAGGAAGGCCAGCCTGTGCTTCTGTATGTGGTGCTAGAGTGTAAGAGCAGAAGGGGGCAAGGTCTCTTGAAGCCCAGGCTAGGAAGTCACACAACTTTTCTGTTGGTCAAGCTGGTCTCAGGTCCAGCCTAGATTCAAGGGATGGAGAAATATATTCTACTTCTTAATGAGGGAATGGCAAACTCACATAAAGCCTCCATAAAAATCCCTAAAGTACTGGATTTGGAGAGCTTCCAGGTTGGTGAATGTGTGGAAATTGGGGGTAGTGGAGAGAATATAGAAGTTTTGCCCCCTTCCCACAAATCTTGCCCTATGTGTTTCTTCCATTTGGTCGTTTTCAAGTTTTATCCTTTTACAATAAAGCAGTAATCTAACCTAGTAGGTAAATTGTTTTCCTGAGTTTTGTGAGCCACTCTAGAAAATTATTGAACTTGAGAGGGTCATGGGAACTTCTGATTTATAGCTGATTGGTCAGAAGCACAGGTGACAACCTGGACTTGCAATTGGCATCCAAAGTGGAGGGAAGTCTTGTGGACATAGCCCTTAAATGGCGGGATCTGATACTATTTTCTGGTAGATGGTGTCAGAATTGAATTGAATTATAGGACATCCAGTTGGTGTTCCCAGAGAATTAGAGAATTGCTGGGTGAGAAAAACCCTCACACATTTGTTGGCCAGAAGTATCGAGAGTAGAGTGTTTGAAAGGAGAGCTTTTTTCAGGGGACTACCACATTTTTAACTGTTTAATAATTCAAGCACACTTCACTTACTCAGGGATGGCTTTACCTGGCAAACTTCCATCCAGAGTATAGTTACCAACTGGTAAGTAAGCAGAGATTGTCTCTAGTGGCTAAGATAAATGCCATTCTACTTCCTGGGTTATCCAACCTGCATTTGAGGAGCCTTTCTACTATTACTTTGCACACATCTCTCCATGATTGTTATCTAATATCCAAGCCCATGAACAGATTAAAGTAGCAAAGTAGAAGAAGGTTGTGAGTTGCTGAGGGAAGGTTCATTGAGTTCAACAAGTTCAGAAGTTGGTTGGACATTCTCATAATTATAGAAGCTGAAAAACCAAGGAAAGGAGGCATAAAAATTCAAAAAGCATAGCAATCTTAGGTGCTTGAACATAATCACAAATAACCGTGTCAGTATCAGTAATCTCTGAGAACAGCATTCCCTTGCTACAAGGCACAATATTTACTGGTCATTATTATAGCCCTGAGTTGCCAGAAAAATATTATATTACATTCAAGTAGTACATTTAAAAAGACATGGAAAATAATTGACACCAAAATTGTTATTACTATTATTATTATTGTTTTTTGTGCTTTCAAGGGTCAAGTTCAGTTAATGGGAAGATTAACTGTGTTGCATAACTCATTCACCATCCTTTCTCACACATTTTGTTGTTGTTGTTGTTGTTAATCCAAGCCCAAGGATATTTTTTTCATTGCTTTTCAGAGAGAGTGGAAGGGAAGGAGGGAGAGAGGGAGAGAGGGAAAGGGGGGGAGGGAAGGAAACATCGATGTGAGACACATCGACTTGTTGCCTCCTGAAACCCACGTACATGCCTTTGACTGGGAATCAAACCTGAGACCCTTCCGTGTACTGGCCAACGGTATAACCACTGAGAAACACCAGCCAGGGCTCTCCCACATTTTTATGGAGCATCTACTACAAACCAGGCACTGAATTAGGAGTTGGATCCATAGGGGTGGACAAAACAAATACTACTGTTGTCCTGGTGGAGATTGCAGGATTGCAATGGAGATAGATAGTTATCGAACGGGCAATAAAAAGAAATACATAATTCAACCATGTGAAGGCCTACAAGAGAATAGAAGGTGGAGTGTGATAGAGACCCCCAAGGGTGGGAGCGAGGAGGTTTAAAACATGATCACAGTTATGCATCACTTAATGATGGGGAACTTTCTGAGAAGTGTGTTGCTGTTGTGCGAACACCGCAGAGCACTGGAGCACAGTCTACCACACACCTAGGCTCTACGGGCTAGCCTATTGCCCCTAGGCCACAAGCCTGTACTGCGGGTTATTGTATAAAACAACACGGGATTAAATCAAGCCCAATAGAAAACGATGCAATCAAGAGATGCAGTAAACATGAGCTGTATTAGGTGGCTGCTGGTGTAACGCGGCATACTGCTATACAGCAAACTTTTTATTTTTTATAAATAGAAAGAGCACACTCCAAAATTAGGATCAGAAGCGTACCATAGTAAATACTTAAACCAGGATCCTAGTCATTTATTGACATTATCAATTATTATGGCCCATACTTGATTGTAAGTGCTGTACTTTTATGCGACTGGCAGTGCAGCAGGCTTGTTCACACCAGTGTCACCACAAACCCGAGAGAAATGATGTTCAGATGTTCCCACGAGATGCCGTTCAGGTGGCTGCGACATCACCGGGCAATGGGAATGTTTGAGCTCTGTTATAATCTGATGGAACCACTGTCGTGTGTGGGGTCTGTTGTTGACCACAATTTGTTACGTGGTGCATGACAGTGTTGACGTACAGTCCTCGGGCAGGGCCAGAGAAGCCCTGGAGCAGGATGGAGGAGGCAGTGTGACGGGAGGAAGAGGCTCCATAGCAGAAGCAGTGGGAAGGACTTGGAGAGGCAAGAGGCCGGCAACACACAGGAGCTGTAAGGAGGCCCGGGAGACCGGAGGGCGTCATGCAGACGATCGGGGTGGGCATGGAGCTGACGATGAAGGAGCCAGGCCATTGAGGGCTTTGCAAACCGTATGAGGAGTTTGGCTTTCAAAGTACCATGGGCAGCCTTTGAAGGATTTCAAGCATAGTCCCTGGGTAACCAGCGCTAAGTGTTTCTAAATGCTTTATTATTATATTTTTTTATTGTTTGTTTGTTTCTCTTTGTTTTGCTTATATTTGTAGAAATGAAGGGATACTTTTTCAAATGTGTGGTACAGAAATGAATCCAAATATTAAGATCCCTAAGTCCTAAACAATTTGGGAAGGCCTCCTCGTAATAAAGGACTCAAAATTATAAATACATAATTAGGAACAGAGTTGTCCCTGAAAGGGCCCCGTGCAAGTGGAGGGCTCCGAGCTTAATCTTCATTGTATCACTATATATCTACTCCCGGTAGTGTGGAAAGGACTTTATAGATAGGTACTCCTCACTTTAGGTGGGAACCAAAGTTGATTTTCAGGTTTGAGAAGTGCTTGGAGCATTCTCTCCGCCACTCTCCAGAAGCCCTGTCCTCTCCCTTCTCCCCTCTTCTTCTTTTCCCTTCTTGTATCCCACTGTGCAACCCTCCCTGACTCAAACAGCCCAGGTTACAAACTCTAGTTTTTGTGATTGTCTTATCATTGCTTGGAAGTTTTTCTGTGGAACTATTTCATTCTTCCCCATAAGGGTATATACATCCTTTGTAACAACATAGCCCTGAGGGTTAGCATGGGTGTGTCTGAAGTGATGTGGACCTGGGGAGATGGAATGGGAAAAGGGTAATGAGATTCATGTATGTTAATAGTCATGTTTTAGAGATTCCATTTTCTCAGAAGAAGAATACTGGAGATAGTCCAGGAGCCTGTTGCAGTGATATTTCAAAGCTTCAAAAGATCAAAGACCTGGAAAGTCCAGGTGCTTTATTGTGTCGAAGCCCCTGCCTCTTTTTTGTTCCCCGGTCCTGTCTCCTTTGAAATCTTACTGAACACTGTTGCCTCTTACCTATTTGTCAAGCGGTTTTACTGTAAGAAATGCTGTCTATTCTATGAAATGCTCTCTCTGAAGAAATAATATTGTATTTTATGAAATAGAGAGAAAGACGAGCTGGCTAATTTATTCCATTCTTAATGCTTTGCAACAAAAGTTGAAATGAATGAAAATGATTGAGTTTATAGGCCTGGTCTGCAGATATGAAAAACTGTTGGAAACTGCTGAGTATGGAATGGCTTTAATTTATTAAGTGGATCTCAGCCCATGATATGCCTGCTTTTTGTTAACTTATATAAAAGAGAAAAAAATACTGAGAGTGAAAGCTTTCAGGATGTCTGTAGTTGAAAAGAACCAGTGCTTGAAGCTCTAAGATTGTTATTTACATTTGAAAAACGGGGTGTTGTTCTGAGGGAGTGGAAGAGGCTGGGGAAAGAACTTGCAGGGAGTAGGGAGAGTTAGCTGACAAGCTCATTAGTGAGAAGCAGATGGCTTAGGCCCTATCAGTGGCTTCCTCCATTGGCAGGAGGGCCTGGGGATGCCCTGGAACAAACAAAGATAGGTCTTGGTGTGATGATTAAGCAGGTCATGAGAATACAGTTTCACTCTACACCTAGAATATTGCCCCTAGAGTCTCAATATGTGATTTAGATAACAATGTGTTTGCTTACTGACTGGACTGAAGGACGGCAAATGTTGTTCATTCTTTTATCTTTTTGTTCCAACACTGATGGGTCATTAACTGAATCTAAGGGGAGAAAATCCCTCAGCACACCTATTCCCTGCTCCTCAGTTTTCACATTAGGCTTTAATTTTAATTGCATAGTCCTGCACTGTTGAGGACTGTCACCCCAGCCTCCCCTAAAGTACTCGAATTGGGCATCCTGGATGATTTATAGCAACATTTACTCATCAGGCCTTTGATTTTCATGTCTTATAAATACAGAGTAGAAGAAAGCAGTCCCTGCCTCCCACCCCCATCCCGTAAGAGGACAGAATGGTTATTCATGTCTCATTATCATGACCTTAATCTTCTTTCTTTCTTTTTTTTTTTAAAGGTAGTATTGAAACCATCTGGGCTGCTTTGAAGTCAGTTTATTTTACTAAATTAAGCTTTCTCAGACTGTGCCCTTCTTCTTTGCACCATGCCATGTAGCATTTGATTAATTCTGGCACAAGTACACCTGTGTTTATAAATCTGACAATTTAGTCTGTAGATGAAGGAAGCTGGAGTCAGAAATTTGTGCCAAATTAAGTCTATTGGTAGGCTCCAGGTTTTATTCTTCTTCTTGAAATGATTTTGGATTAAACGTTTCCCTGTGTGGATAAATATCTTTGGCTTTAAGTATCAGGTTATTTAAAGAGACAGTAAAGTATTGTGATAAAAACATGGGACTGAGAGTCAGAGAGAACCAGCTTCACCTGTGAAGCCCACAACTTCCTGTGTGACTTTCGGAGAGTCACTTTGCCTCTCTGGCCACAGTAGCTTCAGTTGTAAAACAGTGATTGTGAAACCCCACTTCTAAGATGGCCCCAGTGATCCCTGCCTCCTGGTACTCATTCCCCGTGTCTCCTCCCGTGTTGAGCAGGGTTGACTTGTGTAACCAGTGTGATATTGTGGAGATGATGGTGTGTGACTTCTGAGTCCAGGTAATGAAAGACATCATGGCTTCTGCCTTGCCCTTTCTCTTGGGTTCCCCAGTTGGGGAAAAGCTAGGAGCCGTGTTGTATGGAGAGTCCAGCAGCCCCAGACTAGCCCACATGGCAGGAACTGAGGGTTCCTGCCGACAGCCAGCACCACATGAGTGAGCCGTCCTGGAAGCCCATTTTGCAGCCTCAGTGAAGCCTTCAGATGTCTCCAGCCCTGGCTGATGTCTTGCCTGCAACCTCATGAGAGATCCTGAGCTAGAAACACCCAGGCGAGCTGCTCACAAATCCCTAACCTATAGCAACTGGGTGAGATAAACAATGTTTATCGTTGTTTTGAGGCCGCAAGTTTGGGATAATTTGCTATGTAGCAGTGGATAACTGATACAATTATAATGCTAGTACTCACTCGTAAGATTGTGGGAGAATTGATTGTGACAATAGAAGGGCTTTGCACAGAGTTTGGGACACAGTAAGTGCTGTTCCAAAAGATAAAAGCAGTAGTTATGGGTGGAATTTGATACTAGAAGACAATTCTCTCCAGGACCTGTACTCCAAATGCTTTACATGGGCTCTGCGCTTAGTTGAGGAATTACTGCAGTTTTATATCAGGCCCCTGGGTGAATGGCAAGTGGGGTGATCTAGCTGGTACTTCTCGTGCCCTGTGTCACAAGCTCTTATTCTACTTTTTAATCCCAGCCTTGCTGTTAGAACCAGCTGCAGAGCAGTGTTACGCCGATGACCCCTGCCTCAGCTGCACAGGTGCCTTTTGCTTGACCCTGGGGCTGTCTCATGGCACCCCGGCATGGACCCTTTTAACCTTTGTATGCATCCCCACTAGGAATGGGGTGTGGTGCATAAACCCTCTCCCTTTCCATCACTTGGCTGGATGAATCTAAGGAGGTGTCCCTTCTGGGGTGGAGACCTGATGCCCACATTGAGATCTGCTCAGCGATGCACCTATGGATTGGCTTTCTGTCCTTTGTCTTACTCCTCCCAGTTCCCCGCTCCTGTTCCTTGGGCTCACTACACACAATAAACTACCAGGTTGCCAGCCCTGCATGTATCTGGCTCTGCTCCTTGGAAGTAACCTCAGGCTGAGACACACGGTTCTAATAAGAACTGGCCGAGTATTGTTTCCTTGATGTGTGTTCATGAAACCATTCCCATGGTACTTGCTTTACCCTTTTCAATAGTTTTCCATTATTCTGAGGACAAAGCCTCAAATATCTCACATGGTGTCAGGGGCCTCCCAAAACTGAGTCCTGCCTGCACTTTCAGCATTTTCTCCCAACTTGCTGGCCCATTTCTTCTCAAAGGCCTTACTGGGCTTTGTTTAATTCCTTACATGACAGTCTCTCTGTTGCCTCTGAACTAGGAGTATGTTGTTTCTTCTTACTTTGCTCAGTCAATTGTAACTTGTTCAGGTTTCAATCTAAATGTAACTTCCCCAGGAAGGCCTTGAAGTTGTCACTTTAAATATTCCTCTATCCATTGGAAGGTCTGTTTTCTTAACACCTATTGTATTTGTAAGTTTTTTTCTTTTCTTTTTTAAATTAAATTTATTGGGATGACATTGATTTATAAGACCATACAGGTTTCAAATGTACAACTCAATAAAACATCATTTGCATATTGCATTGTGTACTCGTTGCCCAAAGTAGGTATTTTCTTCGTGTTCACGTTTCCCTCTTGAGTGTAAACTATGAGGGCAGGAACTGTGGCTGTCTTGTTCTTTTTGATTAATGTTTGGCTTAGAGAACATTTCACTGAATGTCTAGTGAGTGAAAGAAAGAATGTATTTTAGCAAAATCTACTTGGCTGATGATTTCCTATGTTATTATTTTCAAATGCCTTAATCTGTCCCTTTAAAACATGAATCATATACAAAAGGGCCTCTTCAAGCTGCTGAGACAGGAAAAGGTATCACTTTAATAACACAAATGATAGATGTTTTGGTAGTAAAAGGATTTATTTTTACAATTACATTTACTTTTTCACCACTTTAAAAAGGCATTATCATAGGCTCACCTCAACTAACAAGCTCCTCTAGTAATTTAGGGGAGCTTTACAAAATTTGATTCACAGACAACTTTTAGAGATCATCTATATTGGATAGAGTCCACCCCTACCTGTTTAAGTAAAACATGTAGTTTCAATTCATGTAATCTAAGCTCTACTTAAATCACAAAGACTTTTTGCGTTCAATATATGTAGAAGGAGCACTGTACTGATGAGTCAGTAGGAAACACAGCAACAGGATTCAGATGACTGAGGGTTACATCAGGATTTTGCTTGTATATTTAAAAAAAGAGAGAGTTTTATGAATGAGATCATTCTTCAAAATATATTAGGGTAAAGTCTAGGTGCATCTTGTATCAGGTGGCATCAGATGGTCTAAATTTGTAAACTAATACAGAAAATCTGAAATTGTATCAGAATTGTATCATGGTACAGGTAAGAAACCTCTGAACAATGATATAATTGAAACAAGTTTCATTGATGAATGTGTTTGCAAAATGGAAGTCAACTGTGTGGTAGATCAATAATGCGCAACAATAGTTCCCTGGATATTTTATAAAGGGCTTGTACTAAGTTTATTATGTCCGTCACAATGATAAAGATCACACACTTTATGTGGCAAGGAACCATTTCTTTATTCAACAGATATTTATTGAATTCCCACTATGTTTCAAGCACTTCTCTGGGCATATGAGATACAGCAAGAACAAAATATATCTTAGCATGTTCTTTTCAAGAACAAATTTTGCCATGGCAAAAGGCTTTGCAAACCTCCTGGAGAGGAAATGGCTGACATCATTGGGAATTAGTGTTGGTCCTGCTGCAGGAAATTGCCAACAGATTTCCCACGGTGTTTTCTGAAGCACTAGGATCTTCCAAAGGGGGAGCAGTGTCATGTATTTCATCTAGATCCAGCTGTCACAGCAGTTTATTTGAAGGCTAGAAATGTTCTTTTTCTCTAAGGAAATTGAGACAGCAGTGAACTAAGCTAATTGAATTCATGTCTCATTTAGCCACGGGAGTTCCCTCTGGTGGAGCTGACCCCTCTTTTCTCTCTCTAGGACAGGGGAGACTCAACCAGACACAGTGAGTTGTTGCTGAAGACCAGAGAATAATCATGTACTGGGAAGCCAAAGGCTGTAGAAAATCCTAGAAATTAAGGACAATCCACATTTTAGTCTAGATTTAATCAGGCAAGATACATTAAAAATTAATTCCTGGGACAAAATGGAAGAGATCTTGAATGTGCAATCTAGATCACTGGTTCTAAAGCTTGGGTGGGCATCTGAATGACCTGTGAAACTGAAATTAAAGATGTTTCAACTTACCTGGAATAAGTTTGAGAGATACTGAAGTTTGAGTACCATTCACCAGATGTCAAAATTCACTTGGTGATTAACCAGCCACCATACTGTCTCAAAGATTTCTAGAGTCACTGGGTGAGATAATAACTTTCTGTGGTGCCTGAAGTGGACTCCTTGTATGTAACTATGGGTTTTGTGGTTCAAATCTTAGATCAAGGGTTCCTTTCGTTAATTGGGAAACACTGTAAAATATTTTCTTTTATTACCTAAACACCACAATTAAGGTCTGAATTTGGGCCCTTGCACCATTGACTATGGAACTAGGGATTTTTAAACTTTAGAAGAGTTTTTATTTGAAATGTATACCATAGTATATGAAAGCAAGCAAATCAGTTGGGAGATTTGAACTGTGTCAATGGGGCTGCTATTGCTATTTGGTGAGACCAATGGTTTGGATGACTTAAATACAAAGAGAGTCTTGTGGGTTTTGTTTTCTTTGAGAGCCAGTCAGTTTAATGTATTTTTTTAAACTAAAAAACAAACACATTTAAAAATACTAGATTATATAAATCCTCGATTAGCCATATTTGCAGATTTCTTTATGGAAGATGGTGGGAACAATTTTCCCTTTGATGTTTTCTCCCAACATTCTGAACTTGATATATAAAGTGTACGTTTTACAACACATCGTTGTTTTGCTAAAATTCTTTGAATTTTTCTTTAAGAAAAAAAACAAAACAGCAGTGGAAAATTTACCAGAGTGAAACATAAATCATTGCCGCACTCCACTCCAACAAACTGGACTCACACAACAAAATGAGCATGCAATTAAAAAAATGGCAGGTCTGGTTATTGTTTTAAGTATAGTTCAGCCCCAAGGAAAAAGGAGTTATGAGAATTGAGCTGTATATGGTATAATAGAACGGGGCTTAAAGTACTAACAGGATGTGGAGACTCTCACAACCCTTGTCTAAAGCAGTTTTCTAGAATTAGAAGCCTATGTTTACAAGCTGCTATAAATCACTTTTTCCCTTATTATAGTGTTTGACACTATGATGCTTTAAGGGGGTGGTGCTATATCTTGGGAGCGATGGTGAATGTTGAATGAATATGGGTGGGAATCATAGCTATTTAATGACTGTTTGCAAAGGTTCCAAAGTTTTGGGGAGGGAGCAGGAAGTATTAATTTAAAAATAGTTTCCCAAGCCAAAAAGAAGAGGGAAGAAAAGAGCATTTTATTTCTTAATCTCTTTGGATTAACTCTGAGGAGATGAGTAATGAATAAAATTCAGGATTAGTATACAGGAAGGGCTCTTAAGAGACCGTCTAGACTTTAGGCAATCTTTCTCTTTCATGGAACTCCTCCTGAAATTTTTTAGAGAGAAAATTCTCTGCCATATTTTTAAATACTTTGAAAGAAAGAGAATTAAGAAACTCGCTGACGAATCAGTCCAATGTCTAATAAATTTTATCATCATCGTTTTTTTTCTTAGAAATATTTTTTTAACTTCTCTGATTGTAATTTGTATTTTCTAAGGACTTACAGACTCAGTCATTTTATATCTTGGATTTATATAGTTTATTTTTCTGCCTGTTTTAAAGAAATTGGTTGAAGTTATTTTTAATTCTAAAACTTTTTGCAAAATCATTACCTTTTGTCTTAAAATTTCAAGTAGTATGTTAATTTAGCCATGGTATTTCTCTAACACATTAACAGAGATATCTTTTCCTATTATTATTGATACATTTTAAACTACTATTAGGAAAAATTTTCTAGTAAAATTGTTTTTTATCTTTCATATGTCTTTTAGGGTAGTTATGAAAAGTTTAAACATGGAAAAGTTTAAAGGTGGCCTGTAAAGGAAGGATGAATCTCCTGTGGATTCTTCAATTCCAGTGCTACCTAAAGGAAGGAAGATCATTTGTAAAACAATTGCTTATGCAACCCCTCTAAATAATATAAATGAATATTATAAATGCTGGTGAGCAATTACAGATATGTCTTTATTGATATATTGGGGTTGAAAACCAACTACTGTACCTCTCCTTACAGCTCCCGTGCTGCAGGGGATGGCTCACTCCTCTGACTGCATCCAGTGCTTCCTACAGCAAAATTATCACCTGCCACTTGCCACGTGGTCCTTTAGTTGGGAAGCCATTTTCTGCTGTTGTAGAAAATTAGATTTTCCTTGACTCGAGTTTTTGCTTGGCTGTAGAATGGGTGAGACTTCTCCTGGGAACAACTGTTTATTATAACTTACCTACCCAGAGGCCCCTTTTCCTTGACTGCCAAGTCTCTGTTGAGACAGGATGCAAGGCCTTTCTCTGGGACCCTGTTTGCATTTATTCCAGAGAGTTGCCTAGTGGTCAGAAGGCTCCTGGCTGCTGTTCTGTTTTACTTGCGATCATTAAAACTTAACCCAGGATAAATTCTTCAGTTCAGGGATGTAGAAAATGAGACTCAGAAGGCAGAGTGATTTGCCATAGCAAGTGACAGCACCGAGTCTAGAATGCACAACTCCAGGCTGTCCTTAGGGTGCCCTTCCCACCATGTCGCTTTGTCCCCTAAGAGCCAAATTAAGTTTAAAGTGTTCTTTGGTCTGGAACAGTTTTAGTTTGCATTGCTGTTTCATCTGACATGTAAAGTGTAAGAGCCAAAGAATATGAGAAGAACAGTTTTCCTTACGTCTGCTCTGCCAAAACTAACATGCATTGGTCATTGAACCATCGAAGCAATTAAGAAGCCTTCAGGGCTGGGGCAAGGCCCTCTTCCCAGCACGAATCACTTGAAAGGAGTGCATGGCCACACGCTGCTGGCACCAGGGAATGGATGTGAACGTGGGAAAGGGCATTCCCAAAATGCAAATATCCACACACAGCTAATAAAGAGACCTGCGGGGAATAACTCTCTTTGCGGCCTTTGTGCTCCTCCTCAGAGCTGGGGAGGGTGGGGATGCACTCAGGCTGTTATTTTGTTTGTGTTGCAACACTCCTTTGGGGGCTGCTGTGTTTAATACTGCTTCAAAAAATAATAATTCCTTACCGCAGAACAATTATTTGGGCTAGCTGGAAAGAAGTGTGCATTTTGTCTCTTTAGAAGATGGAGACTAAGAAGAGTGTTTATTGAGGGAGATGTGACCTGCTCATGTTGCTCTGTGCTGGGCAGTTTCTTGGTAAACTCTTCAGCCTGGGACTTGGGTAACTAATGTCAAGATTGTCAGTGGTTGTAAAGGGGTACATTTCTATGTCAGAATCTTAAACAATGCTCTCTGCATTCCTGCCCTCCACAAAAGCTTTGAAAATTAAAATAAAGTGAAGTAATTTTTTCTACATCACCTTTAAAAGCATTTGAAAAAGACCAAACTTACAAAAATGCCTTTCATATATGTTGTATCATATGTCTCTTACAACACCCCTTTCTGAGTATGTATCATTATTTATATTTTAAAGATGAAGGAAAATTGAATTGCAACTAAAATTTGGCAGTGCAGCATGGTCTTTCCATGGCCTCTGATCTCAAATTCCATGTCCCTTTCCCCTGTCACCTATGATTTATGGCCCCTCTGCTACAGGGACCCCATTCCATTTACAGAATAAAAATTCGCTGAAACTTTTACACTTTGTGTAACAAAGCTCTGCTGGGTTTGTACTCTATTGCTTGTGGGAGTTTCTGTGATCTGCATCTTTCTCAGGAGGAATGGAGCAATAATAACTTTAGAAATTTCTCCTGTGATAGTGTTTTTCGAAAGATTCAGTTCATTTTGCTGGAAATAATTATAAATGGTGGTTGGATTCAAATAATGATTTTTATTAGAAATATCTATTATTTGATTTTTTAAAAAAGTGTATGTGTGAGCACAGACTTAGTACAGAACATTGGTATTTTTAACTCAGGTTTTTAATTTGCCTGCTTAGGTAATTTCTTAGCCATCAGAAAGGAGACCATTAGCACTGAAAGAAAGGTCTGTGCTCGTTCATGAGTGGTTTTCATAGGACATTCCAGGGTTTCTGTTCTTGATAATGTACTTTAGACTGTGATGTGAGTCAGTAATTGCTGGCTGTTTTGTTATGATATTGTATTTTTTACCCCAACTCTATAAAGCTGTCACAAATGGAATGATAATGTGCTGTTTGTCCACCTTCTATTATCCTGCTCTTCAACACCATTTTCGAATGCATTTTCTCATTCAAAAAATATTTATGGAGAACCTACTGTGAAACCTGAATACAGACTGTCTGGTTACAAAGCCACACAATTAACTGCTAAGCCACTATAATATGTGCTGTGCATGCATGCACACGTGTGTGTGTGTGTATGTGTGTGTGTGTGTGAGAGAGAGAGAGAGAGAGAGAGGGAGAGAGAGAGATTAAAAGAACACATAAGACGTGGTCTTCCCCTTCCCCCAATCCTTTCAAAGGACAACACGTTGGGAGTCATGCAGTCTTCCACATGAGCTCAGTGCTGCCAGGCCATATATCTTCAGTGTTCCCTCATGCCAAGAAACTATAGCTTGCTAGCATTCAGTGGGGGGCCAGAGTGAGAATAATCACTCTTTCTGAAAAAGAGACATTTTCTTAGTGACCTTTATTTTCTGGCTTTTGACAAATATTTTAATCTTTAGCATTTAAAACTAGAAGAATACAAAGATTAGAAATGACTTATTTTATGTTTGAAAAATATCGGAAACTAATTTCAACAGCACAGGTGATCTTTCCTCTCTGCAAAGATCTTAGTGCTAAGCGTCATGGAAAGGAGGTGAGATGGAATGTGAACAAACTCTGAGTTATTGTCCTAAATCTGGTCAATTCAGGACCAAAGAAAGAAGGTTGGACCTAAACTAGTGTGACCCTTAGTGGGATCCATAGATTGTTACTAACCAGACTGATTGCAAACAATTGGGACCAGATAGATACAAAAACTGAGAGTGATTAGAAACTTTTTGCATAACTCAAAGAAACTTGACAATGTAATTTTAGGTCTGTTGAATATAATGATAAAAACAATGACAATTAGCCCTGGCCAGGTGTGTCACCCTGTGCACCAAAAGGTTGCAGTTGCTCTCTCACGTAAGGTTGCATAGGGGGGCAACCAATCGACGTTTCTCCCCCCCCCCCCGCGCTCTCTCTCTCTCTCTCTCTCTCTCTTTCAAATCAATAAAAATATATCCCTGAGTGAGGATTTGAAGAAAAAGACAGTTATATTTCTACACTTGTATTTTCTGTCTTTTGTTGTTATTTTCTTTCCCCCCCAGCTTTATTGAAGTATAATTGACAAAAAATTTGTATATATTTAAAGTTTATAGCCCTGGCCGCTTTGACTCAGTGGTTAGAGTGTTGGCCCGATTCCCGGACAAGGGCACATACCTTGGTTGCAGGTTTGATCCCTGGCCCTGGTTGGGGTGTTTGCCAGAGGCAACCAGTCAGTGTGCCTCTCTCACCTTGATATTTCTCTCTCTCTCTCTCCTCCCCTCTCCTCCTTCCCTTCCGCTCTTTCTGAAAAAGTCAATGGAAAAAAAATTCCTCAGGTGAGGATTAAATAATAAATAAATAAGTAAATAAATAAATAAAACAACATGAAGATTTGACATACATATACATTGTGAAAAATTACCATAATTGGGTTAATACATCTATTACCTCATGTAGTTTATTTTTATTTTTTGTGGTGAGAATGCTTAAGATTTACTCTCTTACCAAATTTCAAGTGTATAATACAGACTTATTAACTATAGTTATCATGCTATACATTAGATTCCCCAGAGCTTGCTTATAACTGAAGACTGGTATATTTTGACCACCATCTCCCCATGTCCCCTACTTCCTAATAATCACCATTCTACTCTCTGTTTCTATGAGTTGGACTTTTGCTTAAAGTTTTTTAAGATTCTCTATGTAGGGGAGATCATACAATATTTGTCTTTTCTATGTCTGCCTTCTTTTACTTAGCATAATGTCTTCTAGTTTTATCCATGGTGTTGCAAATGACAGGATTTCCTTTTTTCTCATGGCTAGTATCTATCTATCTATCTATCTATCTATCTATCTATCTATCTATCTATCATCTATCTATCTATCTATATCATCTATCTATCATCTATCTGCCTGCCTACCATCTATCTATCTATGTATCTATCTATGTATCATCATTTATCACATTTTAAAAATCCATTTACTCATCAATGGAAACAGGTCGTCTCCATATCTTGGTGGTTTTGGATAATGAATATGGGTGTTTTAATTTTCTTTTTCTGGTAATTCATCTCTATTTCATTTTACAAAAATATCTGTCTATTTTGAGTTGAAAATTAAATTTCACTACAGATAGTTTGAGAACACTATGCTAAATTACAATTAAGTCAAGTTTGTTGTTGAATTGAAAAAAGTGTATTTTTAAAACACATTGAGTATAAAACATCAGGTTAAAATATGTAAATTATAGCATTAGATATTTTTCAACCCTTGCTCAACTAGGTGAATTAAATCCAAAGGATTCTGGAGATTTGCAATCACATGGAGATAATTTTTGCCTAATTCCAAATGAGAAATTTTGCCAAAAATTTGGGAGAGGGCAAGCCCTACTAACTAGCCTAATAGTTGAATATCTTAACCCAGTTATCATGAGATATTTTTCCTCAGTCTCTCACACAAGGAATTACTGTATAACTGTTCGTTCATTCATTCATTCATTCATTCATTCATTCATTCATTCATTCATTCATACATTCAACGACTGTTGAGCACCTAGTAAGTGCCCAGGGCTATTCTCTGTGTATTGGGATATGCTTCAGGAATAATATAAGGGGTTGTGTCTACACATACAAGCATTCTTAGAGGTGATTTAAATCCAGCCCTTTGAGTTCTTTGAGTAACACTTGAAGAACTCAGGCTCACTGAGCACTTACAGGATGTCCTTAGCTGACTGGACTTTAATCCTGCTTTATCCATTTTCCTGGCCCTATTATCTGTCACTCCCAGTTTTCTCAGCTCCTACTTTTGGAATGGATCCAGAAGTTAGTGGAATAAGACAGTAGAATCAAAAAAGAGTGAAAAATGTAAAGCTGGGACATAGCTGTAGAAGCAGCCTTCATCACAAAAGTAATTGGCTTTGGCAGGTAGGCAAGTAGGTGTGGTAGGTACAAGACCCTTGAGGACACAGTGACCTACATGAACACCAATACCATTTTAGCATACATTTAGCAACACATGTCTAACATGGACATTAAATACTCCAGACAGACCTTAATCCTGAATCAGCCAGTTTGCTTCTCTGTCTGGAGGAAGAAAGCAAGACTATAGTGAAATTCCTGCTAGAATCCCATTGGGTAAAGTGTAACCTCTGACATTCCACTGCAGGATCTTTTGGGAATTCCAAAGATATAGAATGCCTTTAGAAAATAGCACAATTTTGTCTTTTCATTTTGACTTCATTTTATTTTATTTATCTTGACTTATCATTCATAAGTTTATCATTATCATAAAAGAGAAAGTTTCCTTCAGAGATGTCATTCATGGTGCCAAGTTGCAGAATGGTCTGCATTGCTGATAGATGTCCAGATAGCATTGAATGGGGGAGGCCTAATCATTCAAACTCCATCAGCAATTAGGCTGGATTCATAAACAAGAACACATGTTGAGACAGAGGTATTGACTAGAACAGCAAGGTACTTCTTTAGCAAGGTTTCCAGGGTCTTGCATTCTCCCCACACAGTGTGTATGGGAGAAGTTGGGGAGGTCAAGAGAAAATAAGCACAAGTCAAAGGGAGACTTGTAAAATAAGCAGCAACATCTGGCAAATGACTTCCTTCCATGTACATAGGAAAGACACTTATTCAGGGCAGTGAATGAGAAATGTTTTTCTTGGCAGCGTGTTAGCTTAATGTCCATTAGATCTGGGAATGAGGTTCGCTGAGGTTTATAATATTCCTCCTGCTGATGGTGTGGACTCTAAGGCTTGATGCTCAAAACAGCAACTGTCCATGTAGCCATTCTTAGGAATCCTTAGGTTTACTTTGAAGTGTTTTCAAAGGATATTTAAACATTAAAGACCTTGTAGTTCTTTATTATCTAAACTTTTGTTTATCTTTTTAGTGAAGTATATTATTTACATTGGACACCTTTCTAGTACTCTATTTAATTTTTTGCTCAGTAACAAAAAGGACATTAAATTGTAATAATTCAGCATATCACTTAAGGCATAGCAATATGGTAGAAGCCCTCTGTGACTTCTTGATGCTTAACTGTTCACATTCAAGGTTTAATTAGAAATTTTACCTGCCATAACTTATGTTATTCTATATCTTATCACTGGCTTTATAAAGGGTACTTTCAGGCCTTTTCTTACCAAAATAGATACATTTTTATTGTTTTTACAGACTCAAAAAAGAAAAACATGCTTATTATATATAAATAAAACAAGTTTATAAAATAGAAAACTTCCATCCAGTTTTACTCAGACATCCTGGAGTCTCATCCATCCAGTCCACATCAAGTAACAATTTCTTGACTTTGTATAACTCAGAAATGAAGTATTAAAAAATTATCATTTTCACACAGTATTTATTATTTTTACATTAATATAAAGATGGCAAAATTTTCCAGTTTTTGGTAGTTCTGTACAGTTGACCCTTTAACAAAGGTGGGGTTTGGGGCACCAATTCCCGCACAAAAATCTGCATGTAACTTTTGACTTTACAGTTGCCTTTTGCATCTGAGGATTCAACCAACCGCAGATCTAAAACAGTGTTTTCATCCCAGATGTTAGGAATCTGCAGTTGGGAATGTGAAAATACTGTTTTCCATTGCAGTTGCTTGAATCCATGGCTTCAGAACTGCAGATAGGGAAGGGCCAACTGTATTTATTGAAAACAATCTGTGTATTGGATCTGTGTAAGTGGATCTGTGTAGTTCAAACCTGTGTCGTTCAAGAGTCAACTATAATTTATTGCTTCTCAGTGCAGTAAGGATTGAGAGTGTTTTCTTTGTTATGGGAAAGAAAATGGGATAGTAGCACATTCCTCTGGAGGGGTAAGTGGGATAGACTATCCATTCAATTTCCATCTCACTGCTTTTCCTTTCCTCCCATTTCTTAGTCATTACCACTTATGAAAAGCAGATGGAAACAAAGTGACTTACACATAGAATAATCCGGTTTTATGTTATGGGAAATGTGGATGCCTCAACTTCAGAATTTTTATAACCATGTTGTTTTTTTCAGGTGCCGGCCACTCACATAGTGAAACCATCTGCTTTTCTGAAGCCACTTCTTGACACAGGACTCTCAGAGAGGCTCATGGACTCCAGGTGGGGATCTTTTTTTTAATGATTTTAAAGTATATTTTAATATTTTGCTTACTCAGTACAAGTGTGTTTAGGTAAACAATTGCATCAGGATCAATGTGGATAATACACACACACACCCCACACATATATATAAATTTATCTTTATTGTTGAAAATATTACAGATGTCCCCCTTTTTCCCATTAACCCCTTCTACCCCCTGTGCGCTCCGTACCCCAGGCCTTCCCCACACTATTGTGTGTCCACAGGTTATGTGTATATGCATATAGATTATTTGGTTAATTACCCCTCACCCATCCACCTACCCCCTTCCAGGTGGAGAGCTATATTTGTGATCTACAAATGAGAGAAAAATCCTGGGATTTCCAAAGGGGGAAGTTATCTGAGTAGCAGTTATATGAATAGTAGGCCTCCCAGGAACTAAGGCACCTGTGGAAGATTGCTCAACAATCTTATACAAGTGAGAAAAAATGTCACAGACATTTTAAATTAGCCACCTCTACCCCATGTTGTCTTAGGAAAAAAACAGAGTAAAGAATATATTCTACATTTTTGAAGAGATTACATTGGAATTTAGATGAGGGAGAGGCTATCTCTATCTGGAGATATTTGCCACGGGGGTAACTTTTGAGTTAGTGATTAGGGTGATTAGGATATAGAAGAGTATCCTAGGAAGAGGTCATCATGTTCAACAGTCACTTATTATTAAAATGATAAGAGGCTCTGTGCTCCTGACTGTAACTCTCTCCAGACCCACGTGCGCATCCCGCCTGAGGTATATCACAAATGACATGCACTGTTTATGGTGCTTTAGAACAGAAAGTAACTCAAGGAAATTTATTATAGGGATCCAGGGCTTGCTGATTAACTGAAGGGCAAGGCAAACAAGCATAAGAAGACAAAGGAACCAGGGTTTGGTCTGGGATCCAGGGCTTGTCTCTGCTCCTCCTTTGTATTTGTGGATTCACCTCTGCACTGGTGAATGTGGCATTCCATTTTTTGCTTCCCCATTGCTCATATCCGGCTGTGATATGAGGTTGAGTCAATCCTCCCTTGGCCTTTTTTTTTTTAAGGATTGTTTTTTGTTTTAATATATCTTTATTGATTTCAGAGAGAGGAAGGGAGAGGGAGAGAGAGAGAGGGAGAGAGAGAGAGAGAGAGAGAGATAGAAACATCAATGAGAGAGTTGTCATTGATCGGCTGCCTCCTGCACGCCCCCAACTGGGGATCGGACATGCAACCTGGGCATGTGCCCTGACCAGGAACTGAACCATGATCTCCTGGATCCTAGGTCGATGCTCAACTGCTGAGCCATGCTGGCCAGGCCCTTCCTTGGCCTTTATTCCTCTTAACAAAGGCTACTAGAGTCAAAATATTCTATGCAATTATCTCCACCAACAACCTATTGCATTGAACACATAATTAGTAGACAATAGGACAAATTTTTGCCATTGACAAAGAAGAGGTAGAAGGAAATTTCATTTTGTCTAAAAGGTCGGTATGTACTCTGGCAGTGGTTTAATTCATGCCTAATGAAAATAGGTGAATAGCTTGGGGGTGTCACTTCCTGTGACCTGATGAGTTCTAGGAAGCTTAATGGCAGAGTGGGAAAGACCAGGCTGGAACTGGGCACACAGCCTCAGGCAGGATTGGCAAGGCAAGATCGGTTTCTAGTTCTAGAAGATCTGACTCTGGATCATCTACTGAGTGACAGGTGGAAAGGAGCAATTAAGCATCAGTGAGGTTGTGGAAAACAAGGACTTAGTTTTAGAAAGTGGTAGTGAAAATGAACTGGAGTACGGTTATTAAGGACTGATGGTTTCCAGAGCCTGAGACAAAACTCAACTCCCAAGCTCTCATGAGAAGAGGGCTTGGGGATCCTGGCGCCAGGATGGGTGGTAGGGTGGAGGGGTTAGGTTGGTGGGGGTTTGAGGAGTGTCCTCTAAACAGGTAGTGGTGGCTTCTGACCCTATTCACATGAGAATACCTTTGGTGAAATGAGAAAAATGCTTGAGATTTTGTATGAAAGTCTGTGGGGAGGGCAGCTCTTGGGAAGGAAGATATTAGGCAGATGTTATCTTAGGTCAGTGCTTTTCAAATTATAATATATATCCAAATGGCCTTTTTCAAATGCAGATTGTTATTCAGTAAATCTGGGGTGAGGATTGAGATTTTGCATTTCTTTTTTTTTAAATTTATTTTTCAATTACAGTTTACATTCAGTATTATTTTGTATTAGTTTCAGGTGTACAGCATAGTGGTGAGATTCTGCATTTCTAAAAAGCTCTTAGGTGATGCCAATGCTTTGGTCCCAGACAACTACTTTCTCAAGGGATTAAAGAACAGGGTGTTTTTATTTGGGGCAAGGAGAAGGGAATAAACTTTTGGCGTTGACTGATGAAAGCGGAGATAATATTAATTAACATTTATTAGACTTACTATACATGCCAGAGACTCTTTATATGCATTACATATATAAACTCATATAATCTTCCTAACAACCCTTTGAGGTAGGCACTATTATTACTCCCTTTTACAGATGAGTAAACTTGCTCAAAGATATATAACTGTTAGAGATAGACTGGGATTTGAACTAGGCAATGTTGACCAGAGCTGGCATGATTAGCTATTTATGAGAAGTGTGTAAGTTTAGTTTCAAGAGTCTATATGTCCGGGGGAACACTTGATAAAATATATGATTGTCTAACCACTATGATGTGGTACACCTGAAACTAATACAAAATAATATGATATGTAAACTGTAATAGGGAAAAAAAAGAGTCTATATGAGGAAAACGAGCACTGGGACTAGTGGCCAGAGGTCTTATGCCTCTTGGTAGACACTTCAAAAATTTTTGAATAAAGGAATACAGTATTTCATTGTTACAAAAATCCTATGGAGTGGATAGGGGTAACCTCTTAGATGGGAATTTGCAATGATTTTCCCATTTTTTGTTTACTTCTGTTTTCATAGACATGTGAACATAGTTCTCAACTTAAATTAATAGCTGTAACTATTCATGCACTAGATACATACAGTCATTTGCTTCTCAATTCCCCTAGATCTTGCTCACTTATTGGAAGCCAGATGGGAAAACACCCCAGTTCTCCTGTGACCCACCATGTTACACTTGAATAAATATTATCTCTTATTTGGCCATCCTTAGTGCCCAATTGTGGATGAACACTCTGTTGGTTGTAAAATCTTCCATAGCCTTTCTTGAAGAGCTTGGAGGCACTCAGAGAACTCTTGAAATGAAAATCATGCTTATGACAGCCGGAACGTAACATACCCATCTACATCAAATTGGCAAGCTAGTCATACTCTTTTGGCAAACTGATCACATTCTTTCCAGTTCAGCTTCCACTAGATTTCTTCCTAAGGGAATCTACAAACAGAGTAATGAGTAGAAAGATTCTTTATCTTTCATGAAAAAAAATTGAGTATTTTCTCTTTCTCAACACAGTCACTCATCTAGAAAGGTGGTGTTGCCTAAGGCAGGAGATTCAAGTGGGAATGAAAACTCAGTACAGTGAAAGAGACCATGCTTTAATTCATGAAATATTTAGCTAGAAATTTCTTATTGTTGGTCTTACACCTAAGGGTAAAAGACTTGAAGGGGTTTGAAACTCATTTCATTATTAAATAATCTGGTCTCAGGTCCCTGCTAGAAAATAGTTCACAGGTTGAAAGAGTAGTGGCCCAAGAATTGCTAAATAATAAAGCTGCTGGTGTCAGTATTATGTTTTAGATCAACCACATTTCTAAAACCAAGCTCTGAAAAGAGTAAGGTGGAGTGAGAGATAAAAATTAGGGAGACAATTCTCCTTCAGAAAGTACCCTCTGCATCCAATTTGGTCACTTTCTGCCTGGAGCAGTATATCAAACACCTCTGTAGGTTGTCTTCATGAATGGCAGCTTCAGTGTTTAGAAATGTTTAATGCAATATACAAGTTTTAAGGGAAATGAAAGATATGCTTTTGATCACCAGCGATAGTATGTGAAGAGTATGCAATTGTGTTAATATTGATATTAAACTAATGCTTTGTTTATTTAAAGCATAGCTTGCTGTCTTTATTGGACACCATTATCTTCCACTGGAACAACCCAATAATTCATTTCCCACTTTTGACTCTTCCTTTGCAATCCATTCTCCATACAGCTGCCATAGAACTTTACAAAACGAAAAAATACATCAGAGCCCATTCTTGCTTGTCTTAAAACTTCAAAATATTTTCCTTTTGCAATTAGAACAAAATCCACACTCCATATATGATGTGACCCCTGATTAATTCTACAACCTTTCTCATACCACTCTCCCTTCGGTCGCATTAAGGCAGCCCACAGCTGGCTTGGGCTTGCTCCTATCTTGGGTCATTGCATTTGCTTCCCCTGCCTGGAATGCTTCTTCCCAGATCTTCACATGTCTTCACCCAAAATACTTTTTCAGTGCTCAGATTGCTAGATTTTAGACAATACCTCATTTAGTATAAACCGAGTGGTACAATCACCTAGTTTTTGTTTTATTGACACAGTGATTCCCTTTACAGCAATGTTTAGTGTTTTCAGGGAATCATAAAAATTCCTAAAACTTTAGCATTTTTATTCCTTTTGATAAGAATATATGCTTAAAATAATATATTGTGTACTTTTACACCTTAGGAAATAGAATTTATAATAATAAATGAACCATTTCTTGATGACACAGGATCATTAATATCTGTGTAACTTATTGTGGCCTAATATGAGAATGTTCTCCGAGACTGCTGAGGATCTCTGCCCTTTCATGGAATTACCCCATGCTGCATTTTGGGTTCTAAAATCTGATTTTTACATTTAGAACATTTAAAAAGATCTATTCCTCCCTGTTAAGCTATATCAACTAATATATCTTATTGCTTTTGATGACTCTCTCTAAGTCTACTCCTCCTTTCTAGTTTTTTTGCTTTTACTTATGTTATGTCTTACAAAAACAGATTACTGAGCCAAATAAAATTGTGCCCAAAATAAGGGAAAGTGGCTCACTTTAAAAGTACATTTTCACAAATGAAGTGCACACAGATCAGTACAAGGAGTTACTTATATACAGTTTGACTTTTGGAGGTGTTTTCCAGTTTATTTCAAGTTTTTGATTGCATGACGATTTCATGGCTAATGTGAAAACTGGATAAGAGCCATGTGATTATTCCTATTTTCATTATTTTTAGAGTTCCATATGAATTGGTCCTGTAGTCATCTTGTGATTTTGATTAAGATAAGCTTGTGAATTTTTAAAATTTATTTTTCCAGGTTTATTGAAATATAATTGACAAATAATATTGTGTAAGTTTAAGATGTACAATGTGATGATTCGATACACAAAAACATTGTGAAATGTTTACTATATAATAAGGAAAGTTAACACATCACCTAATTAAAGTTCACCTCACATAATTACCATGTTGTTATGATGAGAATATAAAGCTGTACTCTCCTACAATTTTCATGTGTACAACACAGTATTGTTAACAATAGTCATCATGCTGTATATTAGATATATGGGACTTATGCATCTTGTAATAGAAAGTTTGTATCCTTTGCCCAACACCTCCCCATTTCCCCCACACCTCAGCCCTTGACAACTACCATTCTACTATTTCTGTAAGTTTAGATTCCACAAATAAGTGAGATCATGCAATATTTGTCTTTCTCTGTATGATTTATTTCATGCACAGTGTCCTCATGGTTCATCCATGTTGTTGCAAATGGCAAGTTTTGCTTATTTCCTTTTTTGTCTCATGGCTAGATAATATTCCATCATTCCATATATATATATATCTTCTGTCTTCTTTATTCATTCATATATTGATGGACATTTAGGTTATTTTCATAGCTTGACTATTGTGAATAATGCGACAATGAACATGGGGATGCAGATGTCTCTTTGAGATCCAGATTTTATTTCTTTTGGCTATATACCCAGAAGTAGGATTGCTGGATCATATGGCAGTTGCATTTTTAATTTTTTGAGGAACCTCCATACTGTTTTCCATAGTGGCTATCACAATTTACATTCCTGCCAACAGGGTTCCGGGTCCCCTTTTCTCCACATCCTTGTCAACATATCTCTCTCTCTCTCTCACCCTCTTTATCTCTCTCTCCCTCTCTCTCCCTCTCTCTCTTCCTCTTTCTCTCCCTCTCTCTCTCTCCCTCTCTCTCTCTCCCTCTCTCTCTGCCTCTCTCCCTTCCTCTCTCTCTCCTTCTCTCTCTCCCTCTCTCTCTTTCTCTCCCCCCGCCCCATAATGGCCATATTAACAGATGTGGGGTGATATCTCACTGTGGTTTTGATTTGCATTTTCCTGATTGGTGATGTTGAGCTGCTTTTCATGTACTTGTTGGCTATTTATATGCCTTCTTTGGAAAAATGTCTGTTCAGGTAGTCTGTGCATTTTTTAAATCTTTTTTTTTTTTTCTATTGAGTTGTCTGAGTCTGTTATATGTTTTGTATGTTAACCCCTTATGAGATGTAAAATTTGCAAATATTTTCTCCCATTATGTAGGTTTATTTATTTATTTATTTATTTATTTATTTTTATTAAAATATATCTTTATTGATTTCAGAGAGAGGAGGGGAGAGGGAGAGAGAGAGATAGAGACATCAGTGATGAGAGAGTCATTGATTGGCTGCAGCCCACAACCTGGGCATGTGCTCTGACCGGAAATCGAACCCTGATCTCCTGGATCTTAGGTTGATGCTCAACCGCTGAGGCACACCTGTCTGGGCCGTTGTCTTTTTATTGATTTTTTTAATTTGCTTTGCATAAGCTTTATATTTTGATGTAGTCCCACTTACTGATTTTTGCTTTTGTTGTTTGGGCTTTTGGTTTCATATCCAAAAAAATCATTTCCAAGACTGATGTCAAAGTGGTTTTCCCCAATGTTTTCTTCTAGTTTTATAGTTTAAGTCCTTTTAATTCTGAGTTAATTTTTGTAATTAGTTTAACATAGGGGTCCAATTTCATTTTTTTGCATGTGTATATCTGGTTTTTCCAGCACCATTTGTTAAAGAGACTTTTCTTTCCCTACTGAGTATTCTTAGGTTTCTTGTCAAATATTAATTGGTGTTATATGTGTAGGTTTATTTCTGGTCTATGTATCTGTTTTAATACTAGTACTGTACTCTTCTGATTACTATAGCTTTGTATAGTTTGAAATCAGGATACACGATTCTTCCAGCTTTGCTATTTCTTAAGTTTACTTTAGCTATTAGGGGTCTTCTATGGTTCCATATGAATTTTATGATTTTTATTTTATTTTTTTGAACCTATGGATGGGACATTTTAGCAATATTAACTCTTCTGATCCATGGACACAGGATATCTTTCAATTTATTTGTGACTTCTTTAATTTCTTTCATCAGTATCTTATAGTTTTCAGTGTATAGATCTTTCACTTCTTTGGTTCAATTTACTCTTAAGTATTCTATTTATCTTTTGATGCTTTTGTAAATGGGATTGTTTTCCTTAATTCTTTTTCAGGTAGTTCATTGTTAGCATATAGAAATGTAATCAATTTTTAATTTGATCATAAAAAACCCCTCATTGTTGAAAGTACAGAGTTGACCACAGTAATTAGCCCTCTCAGAGAGAATTTCTATGGAAAAGCATCAGCAAAATCTCTTGGAGCTTCAAATAGAAATGTTTTGTCAATTAATAATAGGTAACCAAATACTGCCCAGCATCAATAATAATAATAGTTATTATTAATAATAATTAATATTAATAATTATTATTATTGTTACTATGTCATCAATAATAATTCCATGGGGTAAAATTTAAACACTGTTTTAGGATCTGGACTAGGTACCGTATTTTAAGCTATTGCTCTAAAGTATGTAGCCCAATTTTGTTCTTCATCTTGAATTCATAGAGCCTTTCCCCCCCCCCCCCCGAAGATATACTTTACTTATCTTAATTTACCTGTAATACACTTAGGGATAAAGCTTGTAATACATTTGATTTCATAGAGAAGTAATGTGGACAATAATACTAAATGGTATAGAAACATCCCAGAAATTTTGTGGATAAAATGAAGGGAAAAAAAACTTGAAAAAAGTTTATTTTAAATTTCCTTAAATATAAGCCAGTAGGCTTATATATTCACTTCTAGGTTTAAATTCTTCATTAAAGTTACACTCAGTCACAGTCTATGGCAATACCTCAGTCTTATTTCAGACTTCCTAAAAAATTATTGTCTCCAAAAAAATGCACTGACAGGCTATAAACACAAAAAGGCAGCCTTTGGAAGTTAATGATAGTTAAAATAAATAGAAGAAAAAAAGAAAAAAATTGCAGCTAAAAAGCTTATTTACTTGTTCAGCCATGCATATTAAAAGGACTCTTTGTCAACCCTCCTAAGTATTCTCTGAAGCCTTATGCTTCAGTCAAAGAAGCATCTAATTCCTTGCTTTTTGCAAAGGTAAGATTATTTTTGGAAACTTTTCTGAAGGATGTTTCTTTAAAGAGCTGTTCACATTTCTTTCCTTTTGCCTTTCTTTAGGTAGTGTGTGTGTGTGTTGGCAGGGGTGGAATGGAGGAGTAGAAAACACAGACCGAGTGTTGGGTGAGTCTCAGCTTAACCTTGTTATGAAGGTGGAGGGAGCGTCTCCACTGCACTTCCGGCGATCAATGACCCGGAGGCATTTCTCTGTCTAGTTATCACCCTGTAACAGCTCCTTTCTTGCCAGGTCATTAAGATCCCCTGCAAGCCTCTGTGACAAGCTCTGCTTCTCAGGAACTCAAGATTAATACTTCAGGGAGACATTGGGAATTTCTTGTTATCAAATTGATCTATGAGAGCTTTTCTTTTTCTACTGGTGTCAGGAATGCTGGGTGGCTGTAGAGTAAGTCAAGCTAACATAAACATACTCATGGATACGCATCTTAAATCCATCCTCTCTAGCCTTTCTCTTTTCTATCTTATTTACCTAAATGGTGAATTATCTCTGTATGAGATAGGTTTGTGTTAAAGAAAAGTAACACAATTTGGTGTTAGAGTAGGGCTGATACTGTAGTTTGGAGCAATATTTCAACTTGATTCGGATAAAATTGGTGTTACCCTAAGGTGATTTTTCTATCAAATCTCTAGAAATCTTCCTAATTGGCTGGAGTTGTCGTAAAATCACATATTTTCCTTTCCCACACCTCGCCTTTACTAGCTGAGAGAGCACTGGTAGGCAGATCTTTGCATAAGCCACGTCTCATTTATGGGTTATGGTTACTCTAGCTGTAAGGTACAAATTTGGATGAGGCGATTGCTAAGGTGATCCCAGCTGTCTGGGCTTCATAACTCGCCATAAGGTGCATTATAAGCACCACACTTACATTCATTATTAGGTTTTTCACTTTGATGTGTATGCTGATCTTGCCCTTTATCCCCTATCTCAGTTGCAACATGTTAAAATAAGTAAGGGTGATCTCTGAGACATGATTGTTGGGTAAAGGTCAGATTGTTTACTAACTGTGCTCAGGTTCCTCAGTATTGGTATTCTCTACCATCTGTAACACTGATGTTGGCACTTATGATTAAAGAGAGGGAGCTGGATTGCTGTCAAAAGAATGATTGTTCCAACTTGAGTGATGTTATATTAAAAAAAAAACAATTTTTATGGTAATCATCATCATGCCCATTTGATTCTGGAATTGTCCTGGTTTAAAAAGTAGGTTGAAGCCAGGATCTAGGTGACTTAGCCAGGATCTTGGTGGCTTCTGTGCTAAACTTTTGAGAAGTTTTGGCTCAGTGAAGGGAGCAGGAAACATGCTATGTCAACCAGAACGCAAAAGGTTTTGGAGAGGGCTTAGGGAGGAAGAGGAAGATTTTGAAAAGTCTAAAGAGAACAGACATTCTATGCATTATGAAAAAAATCATCTTCACCACGCGATGGGAAATAGTACCAATTTTAACTGTCACAGTTAATCATTATGAGTTTGAAGCTGCTTTCACCAATGAGTTAAGACCAAGTATTCAAATAGAAGGTAATTATTTCAATAGTACCTTCAGATCCTCTATATTCTATTAAATAAATTGGAGGAAGCACATCTATGTATCAATAGGCCTGCAAGAAGTGTGCAGTTAGTCTACGCTAATAACAACAGACAGAAGCCTAGTGTGAGAAGGGTGGGGAGTGGAAGATAAATTAGTCACCTTTTGGCAATGGAGTAGCTCCTTTAGGCCCTTAGGGTGCCATTCAGTTCATACATTTTTTCACTAATTAACACCCTTGGGTCCAAGTATTAATGCAGGCCAAGAGGGGAATGGTTTGCTCCCCAGGCATCAAGAACATAGGCCCATTATTATTGTTTATAGTATAATATTGTACTTACCCCACACCTTTGATCAAAGACTTTTTTTCTTTTCTTTTCAAAACACTCTCATTAATCCTAGCACCATCACTGGGGTTAAGTGGCTAAAACACTGTATCATTTTATCTCTTTTTGAGAGAAAGGGACTAGCCCAGAGAGGCAGCAACTTGCTCAGGCCCCAGTGAGTCAGAAGTGGAAAAGAGACAAGAAATCAGGATTCCTGGCTTTCCTTCTTGGGTTAAAAATATCTCAGCTGATGAAAAGATGTCAGGATCTGACTAGAAATCAACAAATACTTTTATTTCTCCCACTCATCTCCTTCTTACCCTCAGTACTTTCATTTGATAGAAGAGCCATGGGGCATTTCTTCTTTCCCTAAGATGATTGAAGAGGGTCATTGGTCCACTGGGTATCAGCATTTAAAAAACAAAAAAGACAAACCATATATATATATATATATATATATATATATATATATATATATATATATATATATATATGGCGCAAGCCTAGTCTTCCTTGACATTTAAAATCTTTAAAAAAATGATCTGATAATAATACATTCTACAGCAAAATCCATTTGTGAAAGATAGCCTTAAAAAGGAATCTATCCTCTAAGTATTTAACAGGACAAGGGTCAATTTCAGCAATGGAAGCCACTGAGCTATGAAGAGCATTGAACATAGACCTGTGAGCACTCAAGGCCTGGAACTCCCATTGAGTAGGCAAACTACCTCTATCACATGTCATTTTGTGCCTTATTCGCCCTCTAGATTTTCTAATTTTCCTCTCTAATTTCTAAACAGAGTTTTCATTCTTTCAAATTATGAGATTTGTCTAAGAGCTGATTTATAGTTTAAAAATAGAAAACTGTGCCTTCCATGGCAAATCAGTCTATAGCAGACTCCCAAGGGAAGTGGGATTCACTGAGACAATTTTAGGTTTCCTGTACTTACAAAAACATTGCGGCTTCGGGGAATAGGGACTCGTTCACCAGAGCTTGGGTAAGCTGGTCTGATAGAAGAGGCATTTTTTGCACAGAAATATATTTTTATTTTTATTTTTTCTACATGTTACTACTAGGTCTTCATTTAGACCTATGGTATTATCAAAGGGATTAAGAACACAGACTTTGAAGTTCTTAAAACCTTATGTAACCTTGGACATTTAACCTAAGTCTCAGTTTTCTCTTTTGTAAACTAGGCTAATAATTGTACTTACCACATAGCAATAGATGAGATAATGCATTTAAAGTGCTTCATGCATTGCCTGTAACATAGTAAGAAGTCAGTCAATATAGGAAATTATTCTTAACCACTGGTACCCTTGACTTATAAATAAAATAATTAAGGTTTAAAAACCTAATGAATAATGCTTGTTGGTGGCCATAAATTTTACCTAATTCCTTGTCAACATTGAAGACACAAGGAGGCTTCTAGCAGATCCATGAAAATCCCTATTTCTCTGATTTATCTTCAGGGTTGTAAACTCTGCAACTTTACTGCTTAGATTTCTCTTCTTGTCTAAAATAATTAAATCAAACCTCAGACAATTCTTTGAACTACTTTATGTCCAAAATTCTTGGGTTGCCCCATATTATCAGAAAATAACTTCAGTTTCTTAGCAGTGTTTGGAAATAAGTCACAAAAATTTGCCTATTTGATCATAGCTATTTTATGATCATGTCCTATTTCTACATGATTGGCAGGAAGAGGAGGGGGTGGGAGGGGGAGGAAGAAGAGGAGGAGGAGGGGAGGAGGGAGAGGAAGAGAGGAGGGGAATTGGAGGAGGGGGAGGGGGAAGAGGTTATTATTGGGAAGAGACTCTACTACAGTAATTTGTAACTTTGCCAGCACATTAAAATCATCCAGGGATGATCCTTAAATATCCCAGTGTCTAGGCTGCACCCCAAACAATTCAACAGGATTTCTGGGTGTTCGACCTGGCTTTACTTGTAGAGCTCCACAGGTGTTCCCATATGTAGGTCCAGTGTTAGCCTTATACTTTAGCAAGCATCAAGTTTATGGGGAACCCGGTGATTCTAGGGTCCCACCCTCAGAGATTCTGTAGTCAGTACGTCTAGGTTAAGGCCTGAGGATTTTCATTTTTAACAAGAATCCCCTAAAATTCCCCTTCCCTTGGTGATTCTGGCTGCGTAGTCTTAGGACCACACGTTGGGAAATATTGGTGTTGACCAGGAATCTATTTAGTGATCCCATTTTAAATTCCTAAGATTCTAAACCAAAGTAAAGACCTCATCAACAATACACATTATTCTGCCTCTTCCAAGTCACCATATAAGGAGCTTCAGTTTGCTTTTAGATGTGTGGTAAAAATTTAAATTAGCACCGCATAGTTTTTGGATTGGCTTTTTGTGGACGACTGTGAAACTGCCTTAATTCACTAGAGGAGAGGCTGACTTGTGGAGACACACCTGGGAAGGCTTCCAGGTCTGCTCACAGGGCTTGATTTGCCCCCAGGGTTCAGCCCATTGTTTTAGCTAATTCTATTAAACTATAAAAATAGGGTTTCACAATAATTATCATTTAGGTTTTCAACCATCTACTGAGATTTCTATAATTTTACTATGGTTTCATTAAATGAAACCTTCCTGATGAATCTCATGTAATGCTCTTACATTTAATGTTGAACTTCCTGTTTTCTTTGTAAAAAATACAGCTAAAATTTGCACGTTTTATTTTTCTCAAGTCCCTTTTCAGCTTCTTAGGCTTGACATTCCTTGGAGACACACCATGCATTTCCCTTCTTGTGAAATCTGAGCCGTAAGCATACTCTGTATTTAACCCCTGCAACCGACTCCAGTCTAAATTGTTCTTGGGAAAGGCCAACAGGGTATGACTTTTAAAAATATTTTTTTATTGAGTTTCAAGCCAAGTATATTAAGTATCAAACAAAACAAAACAAAACAAAATAAAGAAAAAGAAAACTAACGATTTTAGAAGCCTTAGGTTTTTAGGGAAAAATGAGTACTCACTAATGTTCACTAAACAGCATCAAATACATGTTAATGTAATTTGGCTTTTTAAAGAGTTAGGGTGATCGCTAATTAACATGGCAGTGTGATGATATCATGGCCTTTTTCAGAAGCAGACCTTATAATTTATGGCCTACGGGACTAAGATTTTGTAATCTGCAAATGATGTGGCAGACTGAGAATAGCCATTCCAGCTTCTTATCCTTGATGATGAGAACTGTTACCTTAAGCAGCTGTGCTCATCTTTACTGTTCATTGCACGAGAGTTGTGAGAGTTACTCTTGTCTTGAACACTGCTCTCAGTGCCTGTGGCAGGGGTGTCCTGGTAAGAACCACCTTCCAGCACAGGGGTAATGTGTAACTCTGGAATAAAAATCTTCCTGGTTACCCATGGGCCAAGGATCAAGGGAAAGGGGCCCCAAAGAACTGAGATGGGCATTAGTCACTATAAGAAAAACCCAACTTTGCCCAGAATGTATCAAATTACAAAACAGCTCTACAGTGAGAGGACTAAGGCGGAGGGACACTTGTCTTCCAGTGCATCCATTAATCCATTCATTCAACGGGCATTTTAGAACACTTACTGTATACCAGGTACTGTTTGGGCACCGGCAATACAGCAGTGAGCAAAAATCCCTATCCTCATGGAGATTGCATTCTAGTGTGAGAAGATGACAAAAAAATCAAACAAGAAAGTAAACGAAATAGTATGTAAGATGTTGGTAAGTGCAATGGAGAAAAAGCAACAATGGAGAAGAGGGAGGATGTTGGGGCTAGTGTGTTATTGCAGTTTATTCATAGAAATCAAAGAAGACCTCACTAAGAAAGTGGCAACTGAGTAAGGTCCTGAGGGAGGAAACAGAGTTATGTAGGCATTTGGAAAGAGCGGGCGAGGCAGAGAAAAGAGCATGTGCAATGGTCCTGAGGTAGAGAGTGCCTAGCCAGTCAAAGAAAAGGTACCAGGATCTTTAGGGTTAGGTGGGATCTACCACTGGTTGGAATTAACCAAGTGGATCTAATTAACCTTAAAATGCTTGTTTACTGGGCTTGGAAATGGAGGCTCCTCCTAACTTCAAACTTCTCCTATATTCCTCTGCTCTCCCTCTACTCTTCTTCCATCCTCTCTCCCTGACTTGTTTGTGGAGCTATCCTGTGTTTAAAGTTTTATTCTTACAGCTCTCCCAGCAAGGAGACTAATGATTCAGAGTTAAATGGCCATGGTCTTGTCCCTCAAGGGAACATTTTAATAGGTGTCTGATACCTTATAACCTTTTATGAAGACACTTCTAGCTGCATGAGAATCATGTACAAGAGGAAATTACATTTGGTAACCCAATTTTATAGTAAAAATTACAAATGTCAATTTGCAATAGGAGATTGGCTTGTGTTCTGGTCTGGAGATGAAAGAGATTAAGGTGGTGTGGGCTTCCCTGGGAGGTACCATAGTGATGGTGTGGGAAGCAGTGCATAGGCCTTGGCATCAGACAGATGTGGAGATTAAACTCTAGTACTAACATTTTCTAAACCTCAGTTTCTTCATTGTTATTCCTAGTTTTTGTGAGTGTTAAATATATGGCAAATACTCATTCATAATTGGAGGCCAACAAATTGTCCGAGTATTCTTATAAATCTTTAGGCAGAAACAGTGAAAGAAGTTCGGTGAAGGAAGACAAGAGAAAAGGAAACAGAGTAAAGGGGTTTCTTTTAGGAAGACAGAGAGAGGAACATATTCATAGGAAAAAGGCAAGAAGCCAGCAAAGATTCAAAAGGGGAAAGGCTGTGCCCTTTTGCTTTCACACGGTCCTGCGGGGAAGGCTGCAGATAGGCCGCTGCTGTCATCACTTCTTTATAAAGCTGCCTCCGTGCCCCGTGGCTGGTGAGGCAGTCATGAATAGATGTGGAATAGAGTGACAGGGGCCACTGGGATCTTGCAGGCCCATGTTTATCAGTAATTACCTTCTGGGTGTGGACTCAGGTGCTGAGAAAAACCAGAGGTTTAACTAATGTGATTTATGGGCTGTGAACATAATCTGTCTGTGAGAAAGAATTAGTGCAAGTCAACTTTGGTGTAGAGGGGATTTTTAGTTTAATCCCTTTGAATCTTGATGACTGTGGAAAGATGTTCTCAAATCTCTTTCAAAGAAATGAAAGAATGAATATAAGGCACATGCAGAATGTCTGGCACATAGGAGATGTTCAATCAATGACTATTGGCTATTATGATAATTTCAATAACAGCATATGCCTATATTTAAAGTATTATTGGTTTTATTCAAATGGTGGTATAATATTAATACATTTCAGAATAGAGTAGTATTACATGAAGGTAAAATTATCAGTTAGAAATACAAAAATAGAAAATATTCATCTCAGTAGTTTTAGGTTTAGGAGAGAAAAACATGTACTAAACAAAAACACACAGAATTTTGCCCAGATGAAAGAACGTTCTTGCATTAAAAGCAACTTGGGACTCTCTTTGATGCTGGTCTCTCAAAATAAAAATGTAACTGTTTATCCTCTGGTGTCTTTTTAAAAAATTGAAAATGTTTTAAACTGTAGTTCATCATCATTCATGTGAAATAAAAAGCTGCTGCTTCTTATAATAGATGAAATGATTCCATAATCACATACATGTGGGAATGAAAATGAAATCCAGAAAACAAAATATGGCTTACTGTGCTTGAGAACTGTGTGTCACTGAAAATCTGGTCAGGACATGCTGACTTCCCTCTCCTTAACTGAGAAGATCATTCTTTGTACAGGGAAAAAAATAAAGAAAATTTGGGAAATGACCCAGGCTTTTCCTTCTGTACTCTAAAATGTATGCACTTGTGTTCACGAAACATTTGTATTATTTTACTGCTTCTTACTATGTGCTGGGCACTTCAGTATATTTCCCACATTGAACACACACAACAATCTCATGAGAAAAGCATCATTATCCCCATTTACAGATGAGAAAATGTTTAGAATATATATCGTGCACCAAATAGCATCACTCTTAACCCCAGAGATGAAACTTGAACGTGAACTTATGTCCATGTGACTAAAAATAGGTGTTTTTTCCATGGAGGCTAAATAGCATGTTATTAAACAATGAATGAGTTACCAATGAGATCAAGAAAGAAATAAAAAGTTACTTGGAAACAAATGAAAATGAACACAACAACCCCAAATCTATGGGACACAGCAAAAGCAGTCCTGAGAGAGAAGTTCATAGCATTACAAGTTTACTTCAAGAAGAAAGAAAAATCTCAAGTAAAAAGTCTAAACCCACACCTAAAAGAACTAGTAAAAGAACAACAAAAGTCGAGACTAAGTAGGAGGAAGGAAATAATAAAGATCAGAGCAGAAATATATGACATAAAGACTAAAAAATCAATACAAAAGATCAATGAAACCAAGAGCTGGTTCTTTGAAAAGATAAATAGGTTTGATGAACCTTTAGCCAGACTCATCAAAAAATAAAGAGAGAGGACTCAAGTAAATAAAATAAAAAATGAGGCAAAGTAACAACTGACATTATAGAAATACAGAAGATTGTAAGAAAATACTATGAACAGCTATATGCCAACAAATTGGACAACCTGGGTGAAATGGACAAATTCCTAGAAACATACAGTATTCCAAAACTCAATCAGGAAGAATCTGAAAACCTAAATAGACCAATGATAACTAATGAAATTGAAGGCAGTAATAATAATTATAATAAAAAACTCCCAGCAAACAAAAGTCCTGGACTAGATGGCTTCACAGGTGAATTTTACTAAACATTCAAAGAAGAATTAATACCTATTCTCCTCAAACTGTTCCAAAAAATTCAAGAGGAGAGAAGACTTCCATGTTCTTTTTATGAGGCTGGCATTAACCTAATTCTAAAACCAGATAAAGGCACAACAAAGAAAGACAATTACAGGCCAGTATACCTGATGAACATAGATGCTAAAATCCTCAAAAAACATTAGAAAATTGGATCCAGCAATACAGTAAAAAGATCATACACCATGATCAAGTGGGATTTATTTTGGGGATGCAAGGTTCGTATAATCACAAATCATAAATTTGATACATCACATAAATGAAATGAAAGATAAAATCACATGATCATATTAATAGATGCAGAAAAAACATTTGATAAAATCCAGCACACATTTATGATAAAAGCTCTCAGCAAAGTGGGAATAGAGAGATCATACCTCAACATAATAAAGGCCACATATGACATACCTACAGTCAACATCATACTCAGTGGGCAAAAACTAAAAATGTTTTCCTTAAGATCAAGAACACGACAGGGATGTCCACTTTCGCCACTCTTATTCAACATAGTACTGAAAGCCCTAGCCACAGCGATCAGACAGGAAGAAATAAAAGGCATCCAAATTGGAAAGGAGGAAGTAAAACTATCATTACTTGCAGATAACATGATATTGTACAGAGAAAACCCTAAAGATACCACCAAAAAACTACCAGGTCTAACAAATGAATCTGGCAAAGTAGTAGGGTACAAAATTAATATCCACAAATCAGTGCCATTTTTATACGTCAATAATGAACTCTCAGAAAGAGAAACTAGAAAAATAATTCCATTTACTGTTGCAACAACAACAACAAAAATATCTAGGAATAAACTTAACCAAGGAGGTAAAAGACTGTACTGGGAAAACTATAGGTCACTGAAGAAAGAAACAGAGGAAGATACAAACATGTAGAACCATATACTGTGTTCATGGATTGGAAAAACCAATATTATTAAAATGTTCATACTACCCAAAGTAATCTATAGATTCAATACAATTCCTATTAAAATACCAATGACATATTTCTCAGATCTAGAACAAATATTCTAAAATTTTATATAGAACCAAAGAATACTCTAAATAGCCTCAACAATCTTGAGAAAGAAGAACAGTTGGAGGGATCACAATACAGGATATCAAACTACACTACAAAGCCACTGTGATCCAAACCCCTGGTACTGGCACAAGAACTGGCATATAGATCAATGGAACAGAACAGAGAGCCCAGAAATCAATATACGCCTTTATGGTCAATTAATATTTGACAAAGGAGGCAAAAGTATACAGTGGAGTAACAAGAACCTCTTCAATAAATGGTGTTGGGAAAATTGGACAGGCACATGCAAAAAATGACCACCAGCTTACACCATACATGAGAATGAACTCAAAATGGATAAAAGACTTAAATGTAAGTCATGAAACCATAAAAACCCTGAAAGAAAACATAGGCAGTAAAATCTTGGACATCTTGCATAACAAGATATCTCCTAAGGTAAGAGAAACAAAGAAAAAAATTAACAAATGGGACTACATCAAACAAAAGAGCTTCTGCACAGCAAAAGAAACCATCATCAAAATGAAAAGGGACCCCACTGTATGGGAGAACATATTCACCAATGATACATCCAATAAGGGGTTAATTTCCAAAATAAATACAGAACTTAATCAAATCAACAGCAGGAGGACAAACAACCCAATTAAAAAAGTAGTCGAAGGACCTGAATAGACACTTCCCCAAAGAGGACATACAGATGGACAATAGACATATGAAAAAATGCTCAATGCCACTAATCGTCAGAGAGATGCAAATGAAAACTATGATGAGGTATCACCTCACACCACCCAGAATGGCTACCATCAATAAATCAACAAACAACAAGTGTTAGCAAGATGTGGAGAAAAGGGGACACTGGTGCTCTGTTGGTGGGAATGCAGACTGATGCAGCCACTGTGGAAAACAGTATAGAGTTTCCTCAAAAAATTAAAAATGATACTGCCTTTTGACCCAGTGATCCCACTTCTGGCAATATATTCTAAGAATCCCAAAACACCAATCAGAAAGAACTTATGCACCCCTATGTTCATAGCAGCATTATTTACAATAGCCAAGATCTGAAAACAACCCAAGTGCCCATCAGTAGATGAGTGGATAAAAAAAATTGTGGTACGTTTACACAATGGAATACTATGCAGCTGTAAAAAAGAAGGAACTCTTACCCTTTGCAGCAGCATGGATGGACCTGGAGATTATTATGCTAAGAGAAATAAGTCAGTCAGAGAAAGACAAATACCATATGATCTCCTCACTTATATGTGGAATCTAATGAACAATAAACTGATGAATGAAATAGATCCAGAGGTATAGATACACAGAAATAAGATGTTTTCTCTTCTCTTCCTACGTGGTTTCTACACACCATCTCTTCTTTCTCACTTATATGCTCTGCCTTCCAGTTTAGTCTACATCTGCCACTGTCTTACCATCTCATTTATAAAGATGTCTAGGGATCAGGGCAATTATTGACAAAAGACACTGTCATGCAGAAAGTTCCTCTAGGGTAATACAGGTGTGATCCTTGGAAGACCTAAACCTGGCAATGAAAATTGGTTGCAAATATTTATAGGTAAATATCTCAGTTTCATGGGAAACACTGAGGGGACTCCATAAATGAAAATCAGAACTTGAAAGGAACTGCATCAGGTCTTAGCTCTTTTCTCTTTGCTCACCTAAACATTCCTATCTCATACTCATAAATTGGATATTTTTCAGTAGCTGATTTTTAAAGGAGATATGCTTTTCACCCATGACTTATTCAAACCACTGCAGGATGCTCATCAGAACTTAGAACTCCTTTCAGAGTAGATTGTCATGATGAACACTTAGATTTATTTATGTGCAGTATGAATCTTCATGCTCATGGTAAAAAATTATTTTCTAGACTGGAGTGAATTATCTTTGGGAGTGTTTTTATAGCTTGATGGTCATTAAAGCTGCCCTCTGCAAATCATCTCACTGTGGGCCCTTCACTGTCTAATGTGTCAAAAAGGGTGGGCTATTAATAGCAGCCATTTCTTCACATAGAGTGGAGAGTAAGCTGGCTATAGATGGTCCTACTGTGTCATTGAAAGGTGATGATCAACTGAGAAGTCACCTTAGCCTCGTGATCGATTCTCATTTGTGGATGGTTGGAAGGCAAGTTTCCACACCTCAATGGGTTGGAAATTCATAATGAAGGCCTCCTGTTTTGTCTCAGTCATGCAGATAATACAGAGACATACCAGAGGCGAACACACTCCCTTTCATTTCATGGTTTTTTATGACAACTTCAACTTGAAAATGTTTGAAAGCATTTATTCTCCATTGAGAGAACATGAATACAGGGCGGGGCAAAAGTAGATTTATAGTTGTGCATAATATTCTCATATTATTATTTATTAATTATTGTATTATTTTCCATACGATCAACTGTAAACCTACTTTTGCCTGTCGCTGTATTTGACTTTCCTTTCTGGAAGAACTAAAAATGAAGAACCTTATTTCAGTCTTCACCATGGGTCTAATAACTTTGGCACCTTCTCCCGTGCTTATGGACTATTTGGTAATCCACATTTATGAATCATCTGAAAAGCAAGTGCACAAGCAATTGTAAATGATTTTGAAAAACAAAGAATTGTGAAGCATTTGTTCTACATATAGTTTGATTTTGATTGTCAGAAATTTTTGGTTTGGAGCACTGTCATATGTAAAAATGACATGAAATGTAAAATGTCTTGTTTGTAATGATTAAATCTAATTCTGTGTGCTTTTTAATGCTCCTGAGTAATACTGATTTTCTATTTCCTTTTGTGTGTTTTTTGCTGTCTACCCTATCAAAATGTAATGGCAATAAAGCTGTGTGTGCTAAGGCATAGTGTAGGAAATGGTACACTAAATCCATATCCTTTCTATGCACAATTAATGTAATCTATTTCAAAGAATGGAAATATTTACAGAAGGAGCTGGCTCTCACCTTCTTTGATAAGAGAAAATCCTATTTAGCAGATTAAAAAAACCCTCGGCAAACTTGAATATGAAAAATTAGACTGGTGAATCGACTAATGAAACAGGGTCAAACCACAACTATCTAAGCAATGTACATACATTTTTTTCTGCAGCTGCAAGTATTTGTATTAGTAGAGCCATACTGCAAATCCGGTCTTCTGCTTTAGGCTTGGTTGCCTCTTTCTTACTGATTTTGTAGTCCTCAGAGATCTAAACTTGGCAATTGGTTTATCCTAAAACTCTCTACCTCAGTTTTCTCTTTAATATGTAACAAATATTAACTAGCTATAAGGAAAAATCCAAGACAATCTTCTGGATTAAAATTCAATATATATGGCAAGAGAAATTCAAGGAACTGTTCTTAAATATTCACATGTGTACAGAGGAATGCAAATGAACGAAAGCCAGGTAACTACTAGGTTTTTGTTTGTTTGTTTATTTGGTTTGTACACTGAATTACATTTTATGGTGGATGTTTCAGTCAGTCAAAAATAAGAATTTATTTTTGAGTAAAATTTGATATGAAATTCCTATAAAGCTTTACTCTCTCTAAATCTTGTGCTCTAAATGGTGGACAGCTATAAATAATGTGCAAGCTACATATTTATGTTATGAATAATTTCTGTGGAAAATCATATATTGTCACTTGTAAACTAGTGCACGCTTGACTTGATTCGTCTTATGGTTGCTAAAGTTCTTTATGAGTTTGGTTACTTGTTGCTTTTCTTTGCTCAGTGACTAATTTGGTATAAACCTCTGTGTACTGGCAAACTTTTCTGTTGACAGCTAGAGCCAAGGTTTCATAAAGTGCAACCACTGCTAGTCTGATATTTGAGAAGAAGAAAGCATTGGGGGTGGGTGGTATAAATATGTTTTATGCTACCTCCTCATTACAGGGTTAATGAATGCTCATTATGCAAAATGCAAAAAAATGGTATAATAGAAGACAATATCACCAATAGTTCATTAGAAAAGAATCACTGTTGGTATTTGGATCTATTTCCTCTAATTGTTTTGCTGAGCACATTATTTTTACATGCCTATTATCATGCAAAATTAAATATATCAGTGTTTTTAAGACTGTATTTTCTTATTTAAAAGTAATACTTGCTTAGTATAGCAAACTTGGAAAAGAAGACATTTTTGATAAAAAAGAAAATTAAAATTGTTGTGAATTCTGTCACTTGAAATAATCATTTTTCGTATTTAACTTATTTCTCTATTATGTTTTTCACATGCAAAATGTTATTCAAAAATAAGCATTTCTCATGTTTATAATCACAGTTTTCACAAAAGTTTTAATAATCCTCTGGATAGGAAATAGCAACTTTACACAATAGCTTTAATTAAATCGGAATTAACCATAATTTAGCAGAGTAAATTTAATTTGTTTCATCCTTACTTATAAATATTAAGTTGCAAGGCAAATAATTATAATCAGATTAATATTTTGGGAAGAAAACCAACTTAGGTCTGATAACTTCTTACTATTGGCAGTATCAAGCAGGAAATCAAATAGCTGGCATTTACCAGAAAGAAAATATATTGTCTTAAAATTCCCAAAGGAAACTTGATGAGTTAGTGTTGGACACCACATAAATAAAAGCTGAATTAATAATAATGCAGTCCAGCTGGTTGATATAAAACTAGAAATAGGAACATAGCTACACCATAAGACAAACAGACAGACTTAATGAGAGACAGACACACAGATATATTACTATACAGACTGAAGACAAAACTAGCCTAAAGTGATTGCGTGGAAAATCACTTTAGTGATTTTCTTAAAAGACAATATATTTGACTCTCTTCTAGTATGCAGCCTATTGCTTAGCTTGCATTTCCTGGCAGGAATCCAGGCTAGAGCAATACTTTTCATTACTTGGGAAGTTCTCAATCTGTTGCTCCTTCAGGCATTTGTAATCACCCTTTTCACGAAAAGGGAGTCTGATGTTCCACCTTTGCATCTTTGTTAAAACCTTCCAGCTAACATGATTGTGAGAGCAAAACGTACTGCAGGGGTGGTAATATTAGCTAAGCATTCAGTAGGAATGTCCTTGCAGACTTAAGATTCGGTTATAAAGACAGATTTATGAAGATATTTTTTAAATTAAACTTTTCTGTTTTAAGATAATTGTAGATTCACATGGAGTTATAGATACACTATGGAGAGATCCTATTACCTAATGCACTTTACCGAGATTCCCCCAAAGGTCACATTGTGCAATTTTATAAGTACGATATTGACATTGATAAAATTTGTTTTTATTTGCACTCATTTGTATATGTGTGTGCATATTTAGTTCGGTGCAGTATTATCACGTATATAAGTTTATCGACTGCAATACAACAGTGAAGATGAAAAACAGGTCACCACAAGGACGCCTCGTGCTGCCTTTGGCTAACCACCCACATCTCCCTCCCACCCCCACTCCTGCAGTTAACCCCCAGCAACCACTAATCAGTTCTTTATTTCTAAAATTTTGTTATATCAAGAATGTTCTGTATAATAATTATAAATTTTGCAAGATTGCAAAGCTAGTATAGAATGGTCACATACACATTTTCCTTAAACATAAACCACGAAGTTGACATTTTACAACACAGCCCGTATGCTTCTATATATTTTATTACATGTGTAGAGTTGTGCAACCACTATGGCCGATTTTCTTCTTCACTCAGTATGGATTATAGAGTTTTGTAAAAAAAAAAAAAAAAATTGGAGTACGAAATATCTATGGAGAAAAACGCAAGAAATATTTAAAATGTTTCAGTGGCTTTAAACATGCCCACGATTCTTTGGTTCGCTTCCCTTCAACAGGTGGGGTCTCATTCCCGTCCTGTTGAGTGTGGGCTGTCCTTGGTGTCTCCCTTCCTCTGAGAAGAAAGTGGGAGCAGTGGGTGTAGCCGCACAGCCTGGGCCCCTGGGCTCCGCTCCGCCGTGGCCTGCTCGCGCTGGGGGAGGTGGCCGCCGCGTGCGTATTGTGAGAAGCCGTGTGGAGATGCCGCTTTGTGAGGAGCTGAGGCGTCCTGTGAACAGCCATGTGGGTAAGCCATCTTGGCACTGAATCATCCAGGCTCGGTGAAGCTTTCTAACATGGCTTTGGTTGACATCTGGACTGTAACCTCTTGGGACAACTTAAGCTACAATTGCACAGCTAAGCTGCTCCCAGGCTCCTGAACCCACTAAGTTTTGCAGTAAATTGTTATGCAGCAATATATAACTAGTCCAAATATCAATATGTAGGAAGGTATACAGAGTACATTAGAAGATCAGGAGAATATTTTTGACATAATTGAAAAATCCTATAGATTACCTTTGCCTTTATAATCACGACAGTGGTATGGACAAAACATAATTATTATCAGGCCAAGAGATCACTAAATTGCCTAAACTATGAAGGATGTTTGTTTTGGCTGTTTTTAACTGGGGTAGGGGAGAACCTAGGTCATGGGATCTTTTAAATGTCTCTATGTCCCCCTCCCATACACTTCTTTGCCTTTTTAAAAATCTCCCGGAGGCTTCCGGCTATATGATACCTTTTGTGAGGTTTGTTTGCAACGATTGACCTTGATCATGTATGGAGGCATTCCAAAACCTGTTTGCTAGGTCACAAAATAATTATCCAATGTCCAGTATCTGCAATGATTTATTGTTAAAATTTGAAGCCAAAACTGACATGTCTTTTGAATGTATTATTTGCTCAGTGCTCCAATTTAGTTATAGAAAAAAAATAAAACAACAGGGAAGAGAGTCTAATCACTCATTGTCAGCTATCCTGTTTGGTTTTCACAGCATTTGTGCTTAACCACCCTATCCTTCGTTTGTATCTATCTTTAACAATTATTTTCTGATTATAAATATGTCTTTGCATCTAATATCATCAACCTATGTAATAGCTACAGCAACATCAGAACAATCACAGGCAGCTTCTGACTTTTTTAATAAAAGTGCTTGTTGGAGGAGTGTCACAATCTAGTGGGAATTGGGAGATAGGGCATTTGTCTCGAAGCTACATTGGTAAAGTGACAAGAGACTATGGGGGTGGTGGTGGTGGCTAAACTTTCCTCCCTTCAAGCCACTTGTCGGCACTGTCATTAAAAGCAATATTTTACTGTGGAAACTTTCTTTTTCCATCTCTCTTTTTAAAATCAAGTTCAATTTATGTATTTTTCAATTACAGTTGACATTCAGTATTATATGTTTCATGTGTACAGCGTGATGGTTAGACATGTATATAACTTATGAAGTGATCCTCCCATAAGCCTAGTACACACCTGGCGCTCTATCTAGTTATGACAGTATTATTAACTGTGTTTCCTATATTATACTTTATATCCCTACAACTAATTTGTGACCTTTTTCCATCTCTTTTGCAGGGAGCTCTTTCTCCATCAGCCCCTTAACTGTTATTCCCTAAATTGATGATTCTCATACTTTAGGATGCGTCAGAATGACCTCACAGATATATGTTAAACTGATTTCTGGGCCCACCTCCAGGTTTCTGATAAAGTCGGTTTGGGATGGGCTATGAGAATTTGTATTTCCAGCAAGCTCTCAGGTGATGTTAATGCCGTGGTTCTGGGGGCCACACTTAAGAACCAGTGCCCTAAGGTCTGCTTGGGTAGTAGCTGAGATCATGAGGACATGTGAAGATAGGAGCCAAGGCAGTAAAGGAGATTGCCAAACTGCTCTGATGAGGCAACACAAGGAATACGTTTTTGCTCTTGAGAAAGAGGAAATGAGGAGGAGGGAGAAGGAAGCATAGAGATGGTATGAGCAAGACAGCCTGAGGCCGAGGGGTCAGGGAGAGTTCAGGGCAGCTGTAGAAATATACCTGGTAGATGAATTTTCTTTTAAAAAAATATGTTTTTATTGATTTCAGGGAGAGAGAGAAAGAGAGAGAGATAGAAACATCAATGATGAGAGTGATTGATGGGCTGCCTCCTGCATGCCCCACACTGGAGATCGAGCCCGCAACCCGGGCCTGTGCCCTGATGGGAATTGAACTGTGACCTCCTGGTTCATAGCTTGATGTTCAACCACTGAGCCATGCTGGCAGGGCATGATAAATGAATTTTTAAAGATTTCCAAGGACCTCTTTACCTGATCACTCGCCATCTCAAATGTGCTATGTCTCTGCTGAACTGATCAGTGTACTAAAGCAGCAATATCCAGAGGTGATGCATAACATGTTAGTCCCCTACACCATACCCTTCTCCTCACTAGAATTTATAGTCATCTTGGAGCAGAAGAATTTGGGCTTGCACAGGACATGAAAATGGGGACCTTGAATCAGTCACACCTAGTTCCTTAGCAGCCAGGGGGCCTCACCTAACATCTAGATTACTTTCTCTTATGGTTCTTGTCTACTTTGTGTTTATTCTGAAGTCTTCCCTTTAGGTAAGCAGAGTGCAATAATTTTTTCAAATCTTTTCCTCCTGAATTCATTGGGTATCATAGGGCTGTAACAGCTCCTGACCTCCAGATGAAGGTTGGATATTTTCAAGCTTCTGGGAAAGGAGGAGCTGCCCCATCAGCCCAGTGTTGGAGGAAAGACCAAGAGGACAGGCCTTTCACAGTCCCTCCCAGCTGAGGGGAACAAGAACGATGTTATGGGGCCCCATGAATATCATGCCTACAACTTCTTGTCGTTATTTCTGTTCTGCGGAAATTCAGAGATGTAGGTAGGGCTTTACACCCTCCCTGCTATAATTCATCTTCATATCTTCTTCATTCACAGAACTCTTGAGTGGATGAGGGAAGGAAAGGAAGAAACAGCTGCCTTGAGATGTGAGGCAAACGGCCCTGCTTCCTGCCCCCCCTTCCTAGGTTACCCAGGAGGCCTCCAAGCACATGCATTGTTCTAGGAATTTATTGGTTGGTTTCAGCACTAGTTCAGAATATTTTTAAGCCTCAGAAAGAAACAGCCAGCTACAGGATTTCATTTGAGGCTAATGGTAGCCCTCAATGTGGTACTAATTAAAGTATAGAGAGTGCTGTTTCTCAACAACTTGTTCACCTAGGTGACACTAAATTGTGAAACGCTGAAGAGATTAAACATTGAAAACTCTCATGGTGGTAGTGATGGTGAGTCATACCATTTTTGCCTTCAGGAATCTGCTTACATACAGTCTACTTAGTGATCCCCCATAGGATAGCTCAATTATTATTTTTCTTTTTTTTACTTTATTGAGATATATTTGACAAAAACCATACTTATTTAAGGTGTACAGCTTGATGTTTTTATGTACATGTAAATTGTGAAATGATTACTGCAACCAGGCTAATTAACATTTCCATCACCTCATGTAGTTACCTCCTTTTTGTTCAATTATTAATGCAGTTTCATTCACTGAGTTCCTGCTCAGGGTGAAAAGTCATTTTCAAGCACCAAAACTTATATCAAACATGGGTTGTTGGCATATTCCACAAAGCAGAGAGTGCATCACTCGAACTGCTGAAAAAAGGCATTATATTTCCTGTTCCTGGCATGTCCCACCCTTCTTCCCCTTTACTGCTGATTTCCACACTGCTGGAGTCCTTTCTCAGCATGTTTATGACCATTCTCTACCACAAAAGGGAAGGTGTTCGAGAGCTGGGTTCCACGGTGACTATCAGTTCTAGGCATTGTACCAACACCAACAGATTCCTTATCTGGGCTCTTTCCAGAGGGTATGCAATCTTCATTCATCAGACAATAAAGAATAGGGAACCAGGAGGATTGGGGTTGCACAAGAGATGCCTGTTTTCATTACATATACTCTTTGACACTCACTCATGGATCCTTTATTCAGAGATTGGTAGAACAAAACCAAAAGAGGATTCACGGAGGAAGTGGTTCTTTAAAAAGCTCACGAATAAAAGCATTTCTGATAATTCTGCAGACTTGGGAAAATAATAAATTATTAGAAAAATATTGGCAGCTCACAGGGTTGGTAGAAGAACTAAATAACAACCTGGGGAAAGACGAGAAATAGAGGCCTTATCTTTATTGAGGTTTTCCGATTCTTGGATGAGAGAATTGGACTGGGCCAGAGAGAGTTTGTTATCTCTCCCTTGGTTCTAGTCATCCATATCACCAGGAGATAGGAGAGGGAGCACAGCTACTATGATTTGGAGAATTCTAGTGAGCTGGGCAGCACCCCCGTACCCCACCCCAGCTGTGTATCTGTGTATGTACTTATGTTGGTCAAATATATATTTTGTAGTTAGAAAGTCTATCATCTATCTATCTATCATCTGTCTATCTATCTATCTATCTATCTATCTATCTATCTATCTATCTATCTATTTATCTATCTATCTATCATCATCTATCTATCATCTGTCTATATCTGTCATCTGTCTAAGCTATCATGCATCAATCTATCATCTATCATCAATCAATAATCTTAGACTTTTTTAAAGAGCGGTTTTAGGTTTATAGCAAAATCGAGAAGTAGAGATTTCCCATATATCATCTACCCCACACATGCATAGCTTCCCCCATTATCAAAATCACTCACCAGAATATTTTTCTAAAAACCAAGAATGAACTTACATTGACACATCATAAATACCCAAAGTCCATAGTTTACCTTAGGGTTCACTCTTGGGTTTGTGCATTCTATGGGCTTGGACAAATGTATGATCATGTATGTCCATCATTATAATATGATACAGAGTATATTCACTACTCTGAAAGTCCTCTGCATTCTGCCTCTTCATCTGCTCTCCTCCCATCCCTGGCAACCACTGATTTTTTTAGTCTCCATAGTTTTACCATTTCTGAAATGACATAGTTGGAATCCTACAGTATGTGGTCTTTTCCAGTTGGCTTCTTTCACTTAGTAACATATACTTAAGGTTCCTCTATGTCTTTTCATGACTTGATAGCTCACTTTTTTTAGCAGTGAATAATACTTTATTGTCTGGATATACCTCACTTTATTTATCTATTCACCTACTTTGGTGGCTTTTAAGTTTTGATAATTATGAATAAAGCTACTATACACATCCATGTGAAGATTTTTCTGTGGACATAAGGTCAAATATAATTTTAATCATGTTATTAGCTATTCAACAGAATGTACCTAAACTTAGATTCTTGCCACTCATTATCTTGCTTGAAATATGAATAATCTGCTACCAAACTAGGGACAACACCAGTATCCTGTAGTCCAGAGCAGTAGTTCTCAAAGTGTGGTTTCCAGACCAGTAGCATGAATATCACTGAGAACTTGTTAGAAATGCAACACCTTCCATCTCCTAGATGTGGCCTCTAGTATGTGTTTTTTCTCCCCACTTCAGACCTAGTGAGTCAAAAATCAGGGTGAGACCCAGGAACTATGTTTTAATAAATACTCTAGATGATTCTGATACATACAGAAATTTAATGTGCATGTGAATCACTACGGGATATTGTTAAAATGCATGTTCTTATTTAGTAGGTGTGGGGTAAGCCTGAGGTTCTGCATTTCTAACAAGCTTCTAGGTGACCCCATTGTTGCTGGTGCAGGAACCAAACTTTTGAGTAGCAAGACTTGAGAGATATTGAAAGAGAAAACTTTTATATCACTGATGCAAACTGGTAAAATTCTGTAGACAAAAGAGCTATGAAAACCAGAAAACCCGTGTGAAAAAATTATTGTTATTGCTGTTGGATAATAATATTACTTGCAAAAATCTTCAGAAAGTTGCACTTTGGATGGTGAAGTGGAACTCATCTTCAACCGGCAGATCTGAAAACTGAATTGGTTACAAAGTTTATGTAGTAAGTCACCTTTAAGTCAAGTGTATGGATATCTGATCACGGCTTAATCTCAACATGTAACAGTATGTAACAAGAGTAGTGTCTACATCTCTAGCTATTCTTTATTTTGTCTTGTTCATGATAGAAATACTATATTCCACATCACTTAAAATGATAACTCAAAGTTTAAAGCTAATAATGATGCCAAACTATGACTTAAAAGGAGGGAGAGCCTGGCCAGATGGCTCAAGTAACTGATTATAACTTCTTGGGTCTTTTTTTCTTGTCCCAGATTGATCATATCTAGTGTTTTTAATCTCTATTTGATGAATACTTTTGAAATCTTTTGGGAATCTGGTCCAGTTTCCAACAGTTTTTTATTAGTGCCACTCGAATCTGATTGCATTTGATTGACAGATTTGACTTAATGAGAAAGGATAGAGACTAACTGGATTTATGAGTGAATCTTCTTTGGTTAGGATTCTCTTAGATGATGTTGATCATCAATATTTTCATTTCCAGTTTTATTGCTTTCATTATCAGATGACTGTGCTACTTTGAGTTTTTGCTTTGAAAAGGTTACAGATGGTTTCAGTTCACATAATGAATTCAAGAACATTAGGAAGACCACCCCCACATCAAAATCTTCCAAGAGATTTGATCAGCATATACATATGAAAAAATTTCATATTACAACTGAAATTAAAACAAAAACTAAGACTTTTCTGCAGAGTAATTTCTATTAGAATTCTTTGAAGAGGCTAAATAAGCATGAGAACAAAGATAAACCAGGAAGCATAATTTATCTAATCTTTCAAAAATGTTCATAAGCCTCAGTAAGAAAGAAATTAAATCATCTGTATCTGAGAGGTTCCTCCTTCCTATAAAGTCTTTGTTTGCTGTCAAGAAATGAAGGGCAGAGACAAACAGCGTTCTTCAGAAGAAAGGAATATTAAGTGTGACATTCCAAATAAGTTATTTCTGACACATGTCTAACACATTATATGTAACTATGATCCTAAATTTAACAAAATTATGTGGAAGAGTTGATAATTTAATATCATTTCTGAGATGTACAAAGAAAATAGAGCTTCATTGTCTTATATTGTTCCTGAGCTGCATTTAGCTGGGCTCAATGTGTAGTGTATTTGTGTCTTACTTATATCGGCCAATTACATTAAATTATTCTCTTCTAGTGAGAAGAGGCTCTTTTGTTTTAAAAGCCTTGGGCAAATCTTCAACCTGTCACAGTTCTTGCCCCCCCTCCCCCTCCATCTTCTCCTGGATATGCCTCTAGTTATAACTGAGTAGATAAGACTTGAGGTTGTCTAGAGAGAAAAAGCTTGGGTTGTCTGCAGGGGTCCCTGGGTGGTCCTCAAGTTTCTTTCCCCTATTGTTGTGAGGTGGTATCCCACTTTTCTTTGGCATTGGCCTCTTTCTCATAAGCCTGTTGCTGTGTCACTTGGTCTTATCTGTTTGTTGGGCCTTGATGCTATCTGCTACTGTTGTTTATAAACTTTGTCCTTGCCTCATCCTTAAAGTTCTGGCCCTCTGAAATATATATTTTCTGATTCCAGGTCTCTTTTTTGGCACTAGTCTTCCCCTTGGGTAGGAGTATTAAATATTAAATAACAAAATATCATAGACTTGGGTGGCTTATGAACAACAAACATTTATTTCTCACAGTTTTGGAGGCTGGAAGCCCTAGATCAGGTTGCTAGCATGGTTGCATGAGGGCCCTCTTGTTCACAGACTTCTCATTGTGTATCCTAACATGGCAAGTGGGTTAGGGAGCTCTGTGGGGTCTCTTTTAGAAGAGGCCCAATCTCATTCAGAAGGGATCTGACCTTATGACCTAGTGACCTCCCAAAGGTCTCATTTTAATACCATCACCTTGGGGGTTAGGATTTCAGCATATGAATTGAGGGTGGGGTGGGGTGTGGAACAAACATTCAGACCATATCACCACTTCTACTTTCTGTCTTTATGGATTTGACTATTCTGGACATTTCCTATCAATGAAATTTAAAAAACCTGACCTTCTGAGTCTGGCTTCTTTTACTTAGCACAATGTTTTCAAGGTTCATTCATGTTATAGCCAGAATCAGTACTTTTTTCTTTTTTATAGCAAAATAATATTCCCTTGTATGGATTAATAAGGTAGGATTTACATTTGTTATTTTGTTAGGTATTTCATACATAGTTTATGCCTTTTTGTTCCTCTATTTCTCCATGACTTACCGTCTTTTGTGTTAAACAGATATTTCCTGATGTATCATTAAAACTTCCTTGTCATTTATTTTACTATTTTTGGAGTTAGTTCCTTAGATATTTTATGGGAATTACATGCAACATCTTAACTTATAACAATAGAGTTTGGGTTAATGCCAACTAAATTATAAAAGTATATAACTACTTTGTTTCTATATAAGTCTGATCCCTCCCCCTCATTTGTGCTGTTATTGTCACACAAGTTATATCTTTATACACCGTGTGTCCTATAACATAGATTTATAATTATCACTTTATGAAGTTTTGTTTGAAATCATATAGTAGAAAAAAAGAATTACAAACAAACCATACATTTATACTGTCTTTTATATTTCTCTGTGTAACTACCTTTACCAGTGTTTTCTTTTTTCGTGTGGATTTGAGTTAACTCTCTAGTGGCTTTTCATTTCAGCCTGAAGAACTCTCTTAAATATTTCTTATAGAACAGGCTTGCAAGTGATGAATTCTTTTAGGTTTTGTTAATCTGGAAATGTCTTAATTTCACCTTCAGTTTTGAAAGATAGCTTTTCTGGGTATAGAATTCCTGATTGAGTCTTTCTTTTAGCATTTTTAATATGTCTTACCCACTGCCTTCTGATCTCCATGGTTTCTTATGAGAAATTGGCTGTTACTCTTACTGGGATTACTTGTATGTAATGAGCCACTTCTGTTTTGCTGTTTTCATGATTTCCTTTTTGTTTTTGTTTTTCAACAGTTTGATTGTGATACATCTAGGTGTGGAGCTCTGAGTTTATCCTGCTTGGATTTCATTGGGCTTCTTGTATGTGTTTATTTTTTAAATAAAATTTGGGAGGTTTTGTCATTTTTCACATAATCTTTCTATCCCTTTATTTTTCTCCTCTTGTTTTGGACTTCTAATATGCACATGTTGGTTCAGGTGATATTTTCTCATAGGTCTCTGAGGCTCTGTTTATTTTTCCTCATTCTTTTTTCTTCCTGTTCCTCACACCGAATAACCTCAACCAACGTATCTTCAAGTTTTCTAAGTCTTTCTCCTCTGATCAAATTTGCTACTGAATCCTGTTAGTAAATGTTTAATTTCAGTTATTGTATTCTCAACTCTAGAATTTTTCTTTGTGTTTTTAAAATAATTTCTGTCTCTTAAATGATATTCTGTATTTGGTGATTTATTATTAGTATACTTTCCTTTTGTTCTTAAGTCATGGTTTCCATTAATTAAAATTTTTGGTCTAGTAGGTCCAATGTCTGGTCTTCCTCAGGAGCAATTTTTGTTGGTAGCTTCTTTTCCTATGTATGGGCCATATTTTGTTTCTTTTTATGTTTAGTACTTTTTTATTGAAAGACATTTTAAAGTAATATAATATGGCAACTCTAGAAATTAGATTCTCCTCCCTCCTCAGGGTTGTTACTGGTTTGCTAAGTATGTTTTCTGAACTAATTCTATAAAGTCGATTTTTTGTCTATTTGATTTTTATTTGGTTAGTTTAGTAGTGAGCTAATGACTGAACAGAAATTTTCTTAAATGCCTAGAATCAGTATCTCTTTGTATTGCTGAAGAGCCCTGTGGGTGTTTTGGGGAAAACCTTCAACACTCAGTTAGGCAGTTAATAACATTGCTTTCTTACTTATACAGAGCCTCAAAATCATCCCACAGTGAGAACTTAGGGCCTTCTCAGTTTTTTCTTGAGCATGTGCACAGCCCTGGACATGTAGATAGCCCTATGCATTATGTGGGGTGGTAGGTTCCCAGAAATATATTGGAGCTTTTTGATGCCCCATGTCAGCATTTCATCCCTCAGCCTTTCCTTTTAAGCATTTTGGTTAGTTTATTGTTTATTCCAATTGTTATCTACTGCCTTATACATTCATGGACTTAATCAATTGCCTCCAACTATTTTTGACAAATGCTTCTGAGAAAATAGCTTTTGCACTGAGTGAACTCAGAGTCGGGTGAAAAACAGTACCTTGTATGTGTGGTTTTCTGTGGAACCATAAGACAGGCCAAATAATGACAGTACCCCTGGGAATGAGGCTTTGAAGGAGCCCATCCCCATTCTTCCCCTTGTGGGGGCTATAGGGTGTTGGTTTACACCATGATTTCAGGTTGTTGGTTTACATTATGATTACAAACTGTTGGTTTTCACCATGATTGCAGGCTTTGGTTTTTAAAGCTATCTCAGAGTTATAGAGTGGAAGATCAGAATAGGAAAAGTGAAAATGTGACAAAGCTAGCTCTTTATACCAAAATTTAGACTTTTTTCTTGAAATATGCTCTGAAGTGCTGTAGACTATTGGTTAATTTTCAGAGTTCAGAAAAAGTTTATTCCAACAATTTTTTGTTGTTGTTGCTATTTTTATCATTGCTTTTATGGGGCAGAGAATTTGCTGAAGTTCTAACTCTGATATTTTTATTGACATCATCTCTCCAAAGAAGATCTTATCATATAGACTATATAACGTGCTCAAATTGGTTCATTTGAAAACACACACACACACACATACACACACACACACACACACACACACACAAACACACACAATGTATTATATTCCTTAAGATTAGATTTGTTTCAGCTGATTATTTAAGCTAAGGAGCCAGGAAAATTTATTTCTTAGGAAGTGTGTGCTATATCCATAATGACCAATAAGATGTAGGAGGTACTGGAAAAAAAAAGAACATTTTCTGTCTTCAAAAATAATCTGAATAAATGTCTGGAATATTTCATGAAGTTCTGGTTTTTATATGTTAAGAAATCATAATGGCAGTAAAAATCATAATGCGTGTAATATAAAATAAGAGCTTTTAAGTTTTAAAAAAGGCTGCAGAAAATTTATCTTTGATTTATGATTTTACAGAAATTGTTTTTTTCAAGGACTAACAGAAGCTAAAAACATAAATAAAAGTGACAATTAGAAGTTTCCTTTTAAAAATTATCATTACAATTTTGCTGCCTTTTATTCTCATTGCTTTAAGAAAACTGAACAGAACAGTAGAAATGAATTAAAATGAACATGCTCCTTACCTGCATGTAAAATATGATGAAATTTAGATTTAGCAGAATTTGACCCAATTTAAATCCTTGTCCCTGACGCTATAACAGATTTAGAAATTATACTTTGATACATTGTTCCATTTAGAGGAACCATGAATTTGACCAAGAGTATTACCAAATATCTGTTTAAAAGCATATTTTTTCAATTAAAAGGCCAGGATTTTATGGGCTACAAGTTAAATAAAAATCAGAAATTGCTTTATTGCTAATTGAAAGGAGTTAGCAAATCCTAGGATCAATATTTTGGCAATGATCCCAAGGCTCCTGTCAGTATTTGATTTTCACAATAAATATAAGAAATTGTCATTTGCTATTTCTGACCCTAAAAGAATCAAACTTGACTTTAGTGGCTGAAAATGCATTTTGGCCTTTTTATTTAATTTTGGCCAGTTGCCTTCCTGTGTTTTCTATCATTGTGTGTATATATGTATGTATGGGTGCTTTTTTTTTTTAAATTTTTTCTATTAATCCTCACCTGAGGATGTTTTTTCCATTGATTTTTAGAGAGAATGAAAGGGAGGGGGCAGAGAGAAAGAAGCATGATGCGAGAGAGACACAGCAATTGGTCGCTTCTTGCCCGCACACTGGGCTGGGGATCAAACCTGCAAACCAGGTGCCTGCCCTTGACTGGGAATCGAACCTGCGACCCTTTGGTGTGCAGGCCTATGCTCTAGCCCCTGAGCCACACCAGCAAAGGCAATGGATGCATTTTTAAAAGAAAAACCTGGAGATACTTATGTTTCTATTTTATTGTCTAACAACAATTAGAACCCTCCACTTAGAGTTCTAAATTAATATCAGCATAAAGGATTAAAATGTAGGGCACATGTCCTCAGTTAAATTTTATTATGGTTGAAATTATCCAAGAAAAAGTAAAACATAAAGCAGACTACACGGTACGTGGCGCCTCCCACATGGAGGGCTACGGCGCTATTTCGGGGGAGTACACAGGTATCATAGACAAGGTTGGTGGCAGTGAGGACAGGAAATGGACGGACGAGAGATGTTTGAGAAGGTACAAAAACAACATTTGTAACCTATTCTTTTCCCACCTAATAAAATTCACTTTTGTAGGTTGTAAAATTTTATGGCCTTAAACATTTCATCACAGTCCAATGCAGTGAGCTTCCTTTCGCGTCGGTCTTCCTCAGAGTAAGTGCTGTCTTCCTTTCCTGCTTTCTGAAAATACTTCTAAAATATCCTAGAATAGATCTTAAAGTGGAGACCTTCACACTAAAACTAGCGCAGAATCATTTTCATTGGGCCTATACAGTGTTTAAAAAATTGAATTACTTGGCCACCTTTAAATGTAGGGAGTTTCTCCACCTAAAAATACAGATTTTAGCTTTCCTTGAAAATGTGGCTCTCTTTCCGTGACACAGCCTGTTCAGGCTGACTAGCTGCTCAGAGACCATGTGCTTGCTCTCCAGACAGCTCCAGTCCCACCTGACCAGTTTTACTCTTTTACGGGACACCTTCCACTCCCTTGGAAGGCACTTAAGTTTGAATTTTCTGCACAAAGTTTAAAAAAAAATCCCCCTTTTAGTTTCTTCTTCCTTCCCTCCCTCTCCTTCTTTCCCTCCCTCTCCCTTCCCTCCCTCTCTCTTTCCTTCCCTCCCACTCCCCCTCCCTTCCTTCCTTCATTCTTTCCCCTCCCTGCCTTCCTCCCTCTCTTTTTCTCTCTTTCAAACAGTTTATTGAGCACCTGCTGTCCTAGATGTGCTTGTATATAACTGACTGCCATCCAAGGCGATATGTGTTTCCTACTATCACGGAGGCTCAAAGTACAGCAGAGGGACTAGGCTGAACCTGGGAAGGTAGTGTGGTGTGAAACGGAAAGAGGTTTAGAGTTAGATATATCTAGGTGACATTTTTCTTTTTTCATTTATGGTATAAAAGTATTTAATAAGAGCCACATCAGTACAGAAAAACACATAGCTTATCTTTTAAAACCAGAACAGCCAAGCAAAAAATCAGTACAGATCCTTATTTTGCTAAACAAACTAACGTACACATCAGGAATTGAACTACTATATTTTCTTTTCTTTCTAGATATGTGACATTCAGGTTTTCCGGTTACCAATGTTCTGTCAAACATTGCACTAAACCAATGTGCTAAGTCAAAGCAGACACATGGCCAGGAAAGCTGTTTGCTGTCTCCTGCTCACGCTGAGCTAGATCTTTTGAACACCATCTCGGAAGGAAGGTTGACAGGAGGAAGGACTAGCAAAGTCCCTACTCCAACAGAAAACCTAAGTAACTGATTCATGCAGAAGGGGTTTTAAGCAAACCTGCACAAACACTTAACATGCTATAAGAAAAGGTACCTTTCAGTCTACTCCCAGCTTAAACATACATTTGTTGGTGCCCAGTAAAGTAGGGCCGCCAACCTAGGAAGCATTTTTGCTTTAATAGCACCAACAACTCAAAAGCACACAACATATAATACTTGGATCTCTAAGTGTGTAATCATGGATTATATCCACCTGGTTAGCTTGAGCATTTGCCTGTACCTTTGGGATAAAACCACCAGTGCTTTTCTGAATTGAGGAAAGATCAACCCAGAGTTAGCTTGTAGAGGAAAATAATTGTAGGAGAACCTAATTTTAATTTACCCAACAAATGGCCTCTTTACACATGTAGTTATGAATTGTTTAACGAATATTCAACATTCCTGAAATTTCACAAGCCCTATTTAAATAGTACACTTTATTTGCAGGCGCCATTGAAGAACTCTGAAAATCAGTTCTTAATTATAAAAATAGATTCTATAGTATTTGCTGAAACTCAATGATTTGCTATATGTGTGGATAACTTAAATACAAGTTTAGTTCATATGATTGCCAATATGAACCCCAGCAAATAGTGATTTTTCTGGTTTTACCTAACGGAACAGTAAATTAATACCATTTTTATATGTGGAAATAAGTATAAGTCATTTTAAAAAATACAAACTACTTCATTTATTTAAAGGCATCTTTCACTAGAAAACTGGAATCTTTATAATGCAAGCAGCAGGAAACTGAATATATTTCCCCTTAAGTTGGTGAAAGGTGGCTTTCCGAATGGAAGTGGCAGGGTTCCTCTAAATGAATCTGGACCAGCAGGTGAGGAAAATTTGCCAAAACGACAATGATTAGGTACCAATATGAGAGTCAGTACAACGCACTCTTGAAGTGGAATGAAATTCTCAGGGCAGCAGAACCATTTGTGCGATGGAACCATGGACCGGCAGCCACTGCGGTGTGAGTTGTTTGTTTTTTGAGGTTTAAATATTTGATTTCAACCAAGAGTCAGTACTGTTTAGAACAAACTCTAGTTTGCTAAGATGACTGGCAGTTAATCGAGGAAGGACTGGAAGGAGACTTGCTTTTGTGAAATATTCTGATACAGGGGTTGTTTTAAAAGTTACTCAGTGAGCATCCTGTGTTACAGACAATGCATTTGGTGAGTGGTAGGGTTCGTGAACTGGGGGAAAAAATTCTGTTGCTGGACTAAAGAGTGACTATTCTCTATAAAATATATTTGAATGATAATCCCCCCAGGGAATATACTTGGAGTGTAGCTGAATTTTGTATTAGGAAACTTCTGTGAGGAAATTTGAAGAGACTGCAGTTAAGGACTGATCCTACATCCACAGACTGCTTCCAACATTTGAGTCTTATGTATGATCTGGGCCGTTGAGTTTGGGTAATGGCTTCCTCGCATGTATGGTTTTGCTGGTGGTTTAATGTCTGCGCAGCATGCATTGATTCCCGTCTGGAAAGAGAACATTAGCCTTGAATTAGAGGATCAGGCCAACTGAGAGGAGGGAGGCAAAAAGAGAGATTCAGACAGACATGTGGCGGTGCAGGGGCCACTTGCTTCCCTTTACTCATCGCCTGAATCCCAGGATCATGCTCTTCTATTGTTTTCTGTCTTAGACTGCGATGGTCTTTACAAATTTAAGACATATGGCAATTCTTTGTAGTCTCTCAGAAATATTTAACTGTAAGTTTATAATCAACCCTAGAAGTCTTAGAAAAGCTCTTGTGTAGTTTTCACATTATGTGGATCAGTAAACAGGGCAACTCAATTTGGAGCATTTCTGTTGATGGTGAAGGGTCCTGGAACCAATTAGAATGTTTTGTTCACCATTCGAATGCCTTTGACTCAGTAAGGACAACCCGTATCTGTGCACTGGATAATCAAATCATGTATCAGAAATCCCCTGAAAGGTGTTTGATTTTCAGAGGTGCTGCTAGGTTCTTGGTCATTGCAGTTGCACATTTGTGATGCATCCGTTTAGCTTTGTAACTTAGAGAATGACTGAGATGTCACCTAGGGGCAACATTGACCACCTACATAGTGAAGGGAAATAATGTAAATGCTGTGTTTCTATAAGGCCGATGTTTCACCTCTTGGAGAGACCGAATAGGAACAATAGCAGTTGCCTCTCTTAGTAACCACACAGGCCAACTATACCATAACATGTTCCTGGGGGTCCTGGGAACAGGAGAATAACTTGGGGGATATTTGGGATTAGCAACCTCACCCATGGAAGACTCACCTGTTCTGGGTGTGGCAAAGTTGGGAAGGTGCACTGATGTGACCTTGACTGCCTGCCCCTCCCTTCTTTTCATTGCTTTCTCCTTTGTTATTCTCTCCAGATTTTCTCTCCTATGAAATAAAATACTGCCCTCTTGGCACCCACTAACTCTCTGATGTTTTTTGACACACAAGCCTTGCTCTGAGGGACATTAGTGTCTGGTATCACCCTGACTGATGAACCCATCGTTTCCCCCTTTTAAATCTCATCCTTTCTAGGTTGGTTAAGTATATTCTATATGTATGATGCAACAAATACAGAATTTGATAATGCCTCTACCTTGTTAGGTCTCTTGCCATTGAGATGAGTGCAGTAAATCCAGAGTGCATTTCCTTGCACTTCATTCAGATGGAAGTAAGTGGTCATATGTGACTAGTGGTATTTTTCCGCCTTGTATGATGCACTCATTTGGGCTGGATATAGTCCTCACAATAAACATACGTGCTCTCTTTGAGTGTGTGAGAAGGCATAAATAATTTCTAGTCAGATAGAATGCTGTTTCAGCTTTTATTATACCCTTTTCCACAGCTAACCTATTGTTTTAAGACAAAAGAGACTAACAGGACTATTTTGAAAGGCATTTTCACAAACATTGCTCTTGAGAGTATAAAATAGTACAAAATTTATGGAGGGCCATTCAGCAATATATTTTAAAACTTAAAAAGCTCATACTCTTTGAACTCAATAGTTTCACTGTTTTGAACTTACTCTAAAGAGAAAAAAAATCACAAATATGCAGAAAGATTTATCTTTCTGGGTTTTTCATGTCAAGTTAATAATACTGAAACATTAGACACCCTCTCTGTGTCCAACAATTGAGAATATTTTAATAAATTATGGCACATATATAGGATGAAATACATTTGTTTGTTTGTTTATTTATTTATTTAAAATATATCTTTTTATTGATTTCAGAGAGGAAGGGAGAGGTAGAGAGAGATAGAAACATCAATGATGAGAGAGTCATTGATTGGCTGCCTCCTGCACACCCCCGACTGGGAGTCAAGCCCACAACCCGGGCCTGTGCCCTGACCGGGAATCGAACCGTGATCTCCTATATCCTAGGTCGACGCTCAACCGCTGAGCCACGCCTGGGCGGGCCATTTATGCATTTAAAGTCTTATTCATTTATAAAAGTGTAAAAGTAACAACTGGCTCCTAATGATAGTTTTTCCTTGGTAGTATATGAGAAAATTTTATTTCCTTCTTATATTTTTCTTTATTTTACAACTTTTTCTGCCTTGAGAATTTATTGATTTTTAAATGAGAAAACTAGTGTAAGAATTAAAATAAGTAAAAAATATTTGTTCTAATTATTCTTACCCAGAACCACCAACTATATTATTAAGTTGAATTTTTCAGGAATTGCTTGTTCTTTGGTTATCTAAGAATTTCAATTCTTTTCCTTTTTTCATTCTTGAAGTTCAGCTTCTATTGATCTCACTATTTATTAGCCCTGTGATTCCAAGTGAATGAACATGGAGAAGAGAAAGCAGATTAGTAGGACCTTTTTATGGGCTGGATCTGAATGTAGCTTTTATTAATAAGAAGTAAGAGAAAGTCTTTATGTTAATAAATTATTTTTTAATATATATATTTTTAGAGATTGCTTAAGTGTTAAGATTACATGACAACCAGCAGCAAAATTTCTAAATGGCTCTAGTCCTTTGTCTCTTATAAAAGAAATCATGGGATCAAAATATCAAAATTGCTTCCCTTGGCTAAGTGTAGCTACCGGGCTTCTTCCCTTGGACAGCCCTGAGGAGAAGAGCTATGGACCTGACACAAAGAGCTCAGGATTCATTTTTCCTTAGCCGCCTCTTCCTCTAACCTAGTCTCTTCTGAAAGTTTCTCAGCCACGTACCTGATGTGCTTGAATATTTAAAATGTTTCAACTATCCAGTACTGAGCAAGAAATTACTTCATCTGCTCCATATAATGATTATGATGATGGGCTTGAAAATTAAATCCGTATGTTTGGTGAAAAAGAGTCATGGTCTTATACATATATATTCTACTTGGTAGGCACACAGGCATTTCTGTTTTCATTATATGAACATAGTCAATAAGCATGGACTTTTTGGTGTTTTGTTGTTGGTCCAGAACAATGGAAAATGCAATATAAGGAATTATGCAAAGGCACATGCATCCCAGTCTTGGCTTTTTATCTTTTTAAATGTCTTATGGTTAAAAACTTTTCATTTAATGACCTTTATGAAGGTTGAAATGAGTTGATTTGTGTCTAATTGATTAGTACAAGAGAAGTTGTTCTTAACTGCTACAGTGCTCAAAGCCCAAAACTGTTTTATTAAATTTAGAGAATTAGAAATCACCACTCTATTCAGGTATGATTGTATCCAATCTATGCTAGATCAACAGACTTCTAGGCACTTATAAGGAAATAAAATTATTTTAGGAAAGGCACTTTGATAATCCAGGTACCATGTCTTAAAAATGCATCAGCCACTCCATCAGATCCATAATGAGGCAAAGCTCATATGTTGAGGGCAGGCACTGAGTGATTACACTGCTGTGGTGCTTTGCAAAAAGCATTTAGATTGCTTCCTAGTGAGTCGTCTATGTTCAGATGATTTGCAAGAAACCTATGGAATGTTGGTTCTTTCTTATGTATTCACCCAGGAGCTTCAGTGTTTTATTTTCTTTTTCTAATTATAAAAGTAAGTGATGCTTCTTGTAGAAAAATTGGAAAATCCAAACAAGTTTTAAAAAGAAAATTAGAATTGCCTGTAAGCTCTAAACATTGAGGTCAATATTATCATTCTGTGGTATTTCTTAGAATTCTCTTAAAGGGTAACAAAAAAAGTTGCATTCTGTTGCTATTTCTTTTTCATTTGCGTGTTTATACATGTAGCAGAATTGACATATTTATTGTATTTTGTGTTTTTACAAGCGTTGTATAATTATATTTCTCTTGTCATTAAAAATGATTCAGGAATATATTTTGGATTTATAATATTTAATCGAAGAATCTCAAGAGTCCCCTATTTTTGGACATTTAGGTTGTTTCCAGTTGTTAGTTATTATAAATAATGATGCGTTGAACATCTTGTGTGTACATTTTTGCCCTACACTTAACTAATTCTTTAGAACAGATTCTTAGAAGTGGAATTTCTGTCAAATGGTACATTTAAAAAGTTTTAAATTCATATTGTCTAAGGTACTTTAAAAATCAGATTTATAGAAAATCAGATTTATTTACTGGGAGATGATAAGGCTGAAAGTGGGAAGATTGTAAACCAGCGATTTTCAACCTTTTTCTTCTTGCACAAATAAACTAATTACTAAAATTCTGTGGCACACCAAAAAATATATTTTTGGCTGATCTTACAAAAAAAAAAAGGTATAATTTTGATTCATTCACACCAGATGGATATTGTTGTGTTGGCTGTTCTCATTTTTTAAATTTTATTTGACAGTCTCAGGAAAAAGAGGTTCGTTGCATGTTTAAAAAATTCTTGCGGCACACTGGTTGAAAATCGCTCTTGTAGAGGGTTATAGCATAAGAATTTAGACTTTGTTCTGAGCTCCTGATTAGCTACAATGGTCCAGACTCTTGGCAATGTCACTTCAACTCTTTGTGCCTTAATTTCCTCATTTTGTGGAAGAATTAAATAATACCCACCCTTTTTTGTTGTTGCCTTTTAAGAAAATTTCAAAGTAGGCTGAGTGACAAGAGTTTTTAAAAGTACTTGAAAATTTAAAAAGTGCCGTGAAAGAACAAATAATGACCATCTGGTTGTTTACTTTGTGCTAGTGAACCAAAATCAGATGTTTAGACCTCCAGTTGTTAGAGGTTTGGCTGGGAAAGCAGGCGACAATGAGACTGGCCAACGCAGCGTTTACTGTTCAGTATAATTTCAAAGGTATGCTAAAAGAAAGAAAGCTCAGCCAAGAATTTATGACTCGGTCAGAGGCAAAGTTGAGAGCTATCACCTGCTTCAAGGAGGACAGCTTTGGATGAGTTCATATATATGCACGGCACCCCGCTGCAGTCTAACTTTATGACTTTTAATGACTCCGACCACCTAATCACTTGTGAAAGGATGTGCCGGAGTTTGCCTTCACTCAGCTTGACAAGGTGATGGGAGGCATATATCTTCCTTACATGAAAACACTTGTCAGTTGCATCATATTTGGTAAGACAAGCACCAATGTCACCTTGGGGGGAAAGAAAAGTAACTCAGCTGACATCCAATGCATATGAGTTCCCAATATGCTGCAACATAGCCTAATTTCAAGTGAAATATGCAAATACACCCTATTTTGTCTGTAGTGTTTATTTTCCCGATGCTTTCTCTAAGTGCCACGTCTTCTGCTGATGGAAACATTGTGTAACTTCTTCTGAGCTGATGCATATTTAAATTCGCAAGGTGAAGAATTTTCAGCCTTTGAGGAGATGCAACATGGCAAACCAAATGCAAATCTCTCAGTCACCTGTTCTTGTGTGGTTTGTTTTTATTTTATTTGGGGGCTTGGGGTGCACTATATAATCAGTTTATTTTAGTTCAAACTGCTGAATTTTAGACTTTTTATGGATAGTAGGTCAGTTGAGTGTAGTCGTGTTTATTTACGATTTAGAACTAAGCTACGTGGGCAGGAGAGTGATGACTGAGTGCATTGTGACAATGAGGAACAGATAAAGGAGTTAGATTGCAAATTCATGTCTCTTATTCCTTTCACTAAAAGAAGAATATTAAAGCAAGCATGTTTTGTAATCCCCACTGTGGATTTGTATATTTATTTAGTTTTGATTTCTAAATGACTTCTGCATTTGGGCAGTATACCCGAAGAAGTCTAGGTGTAAATACATCCAAGAGGCAAATATCATGGGTCAAATGAATGTCCTGAATCAAAACAGTGGATCCTATGGCTTGCAGAGTGGCAGAAGTAAGTTTGTTCCCTATAGAAAGGAAAAGGTTAAGTGAAAATGGGGCTGCCATTGAAAAGGCGTCAGTGCAAGCTTTGTCTATAACAAAAGGAGAAAGCCATCGAGGTAGTTCAGTGTACCAGCATTTTTGAGGCTTGAATTGTGTCCCATGGAAAACAATTAAAAGCCCCTTTACCGACCATCAGACTCTTCCTAATAAAATGTCCTTGTTTTATAAGGAGATGGGTGGTCTTCCTCTGTGTACCTTGGAGGACCTGATCAGCAAGAGAGTTTGAGTTTTCCAGGTTTCCAGTCTGAGTCTCTGTAGTGAGCCTTTTCTGTTTGTTTTGAGCACATTTTCATTTACTGCAGTGGCATTCTCACATTATAAGCCATCAGATGTTGCAAATACAGTGGCCAAAGGTTCCATTTCATTTCATGTATAGGTTTCCTTAGATTGCTGCTAGTCACATGTCTTTGTTCATGTCTGAGTGGACCCTTTCTCCAACTGAATTGGGTAGTAGAATTCTGCCTATTTTGGAAGCAAAAACTGCTAAAGACTTATTTGCTCATATGTGTAGAGCAAACAAAAATTTTGTTTTCAATTTAATATAACTTTATTTAGATTTCGCTGTTTCCCATCATGGAGGAATGAGGCCAGGGGATGTGCTGAACCAATTTGTTTCTCCACCCAAGAAACAAAACAGCACCATGGTCCGAATCTGATTCCTCGTCTGCTAAGTTGATCCAATTGCTAATGAAAACAGTTGATGATTACTTTATATAGTTTTTAGAAGGTCAAGAAATAAAGAGCCAGCTGCCTGTAATTGTCTTCACAGCAGCCTAAGATAAACACACAGATCGTGATGTGACATAGTTCCACTTAACAGTGCTACACACTCAGAGAAAGAGAGTTTTCGTACACTCAGAAAAAAACCAACACATCTAGAATTGGAAGGCCCGTTGTGAAACACTGTCTTAGAAAATAGTAGAATAAAATTACATTTGGTTTTTCACCATAATTCAATAAGGGTTTACAAAATGTCAAGTTTGTATTTGTGGTCATCCACGAAATATGTTTTTCTTAAAACTACTAATCAGAACATGTGAGAGAAAGCCATGTAATTTACCATGTTAATGAAAACATAGGTCTTCGGTACTGGTAGGCCATGTGGAAATTTTTCATTTTAAGTTTCAAGCTGTTGTTTCTTCCCCAAACTCAACATTCATGACTATGTGATGTTGTTATTTCTTTTCGCACGATTTCTTTTCCCAAAGTTGGTGAAAGTTGTATTCACAAGTTTGATTTTTTTTAAATTAGAAGTCATTTGAGAATGAAATAAGCAAACATCACTATTAATCTGAAATGAAATACATGTTAGGAAACAAAATTTCTCTCATCATGCAATTGTCTCTTACAAGATAACTGGGAAAATGATCTACTTTAGCATTTATTGTTGTGTAGCTCCTTCCACATTTGGTCCACCGGTTACAGGTTTCCTGCCCTTGCTATTGTTCAGCGGTGGGACAGGCAAACAAAGGCTACGCACTGAACTGTCACATGACTATTTGGGGTAGTCGTGAGCAACATTTTCTTCTTGTATGAAACAATAACATTTAAATTTTGTGGTTATGTATCATGAGTGTCTGACAGCAGAAACCATTGTGATTGGCAGGCAGTAGATTAAATTTATGGGTTTTAGGCTTTTTTTTTCTTCTTAATAAGGATACCTTGAGAAAGTCCAAGGGAAATGAAAGTCAGTTTTGTCATCTCGCACAGATTTCAAAGGCAGGGGGCTACACCGGGGCTTGAAAGGTCTATATCACACTGCTGCTGTCTAGCCATACTTGACAATGAGACATACTGTATTTGCTCACGGTGCTGGAGTTTATCATGCAAGAAGAGTAATTATATTTGAATTGTGTCAGCCAGCCACCCTAAAATGAAGGAACGTCAACGAATGTTGCTCCAAGGAGAAGGAGATGATTAGTTATAATTATACTCAGTGTCCAAGAAAATGCTTCATTCCCTCATTCTGTTGCAGAGGGGAGAGGGGAAAAAAAAAACCAACAAAATTTTCCAGTACTTCTCAGTATTTTAAAAAACTCTTAAGGTGGCCATTTATTGTAGAAATTTCAGATAATCTCTCTGGTGTGACCATTTAACTATCTGAGGACTTGCCTAGTCTGTGCACAATTTTATAGTTTTAAAAAATAGAAAATATATAATACATTGTCTAGATTTTTCTCCTTCACCATTTGTGGACCGTCTCCTATCAGGGAAATATTAGACAATAGGAAGCAAATTTCTCAATTCACCTAACTGTGGTTTCATCTACATAGTGCCAAGGCTTAAAATATGGCTTTACAGTCACTCATGAATATGGTGATTTAATTTATAATTCTTGTCAAACAAACTGTTTGAGATGATGGGATGAATACCTCGGAGTGTTGCTACACTTTTTGTGTGTGTGTATGGTCAGTTAATGATTACCTAAACTTAGTTTACATTTTCTAAAAAATACACATTTTGAAGTTTTACGTGTCTTTGAGACTTCTTAGTTGGTGCATTTTGCTGAATATTCTATTTTTGTGTATAATTTCCCATAACTAGCCAGCCTAGAATGAGAATTTTGGCAGTATTAATTTGTTGATTAACTCTCATCGTGTTTGACTTCTATAACTTCTTGTGTGTAACTTTTTAGGGAAAAATTCTCAGTTCAGTAATTTTTTTATAATTTTGGGACAATATAGTTAATGGAATTGGGTTATCTCTCAAGTAATTTATTATTATCTTTATGTTATAAGAATTAGTTTCATTTATAGTTATTGGCATTTTGTGGTTTCAGTAACTTCCCAAGATATTCTCATGAAAGCAATGCTATAAGTAATGGTAAGACGAGTAGAAATAATGGATTTAAAAAGGAATGATGTTCCCAAGATGTATTTGTTGAAAAAACAAGTTAGTACTAGCCATTTTTATTATTATTTAATTCAACTTCCTTAGCAATGATGACATAAGGCAATATATTTAAAATATTACTTCTGTTACCTAAGTAGTATAATGTAACTATAATTATACGATAAATATGATTATATTTTCATTGGAAATTGAAATGTTACAGTATTTTCTCTCTCTAGTGTCCATATTAGTATCTGGTTGGATAACTATTATGGACCACTCAGAAGACCTTTGATTAATTATCTTTAACAGGAGACAACTTTCACAGAATTTTACAAACTCTTATCAGACAATATGCAGTTTAACTAACTATGCCTGATCCACAAAGTGAATTGGGGACATGACATAGTCTTCATGCAGACCACAGTCTACTATTTCACCTTAAACAACGAGACCACTGAGACCGAATTTCTACTATTCTGCTGCTCAACTCACGCAGCATGTAGCAAAGCAGTGGAAGTGCTGCCTGATGAAACTCTGTTCCGGTGGTGGTGGCCACCTCAGCGATAAGCCTGGTTCCTTAAGTGAAATACAAATGTGCCCCGTGAGCACTGTTGCTGTAGTGAACTGTTCAGATGGTCTTTCCTTATTGTGATTTTCTTTTTTAATATGTTTAAATATAATCAGACCCATAAATGCATTTTACAAATGAGAAGTTTCAGTATAAGATTTTAAAGATTTCCAAATTGTACTTGACTGTAAATATTATAGCTTAAGGATATCACCGATCTGTACTTTCTGCTGTGTCTTCTACAATATCACTTTCTTTCCCTTCAGATGAATTTTATTTTGACAGATGGCTGGTTGTTTACATATGTTGATTTATCCTAATGTCAATCAATAACTATGGTTCCGAAGTCCTTTAGGCGCTTTTGTTTTGTTTTGTTTTGTTTTGGTCAAGTATGCAGAGCTGAGTCAATCATGGTTTTCATTTATAGCCCACAATGTCAGAGACTGACTGTCACACACCTTTCTTTTGTTTCATGTAGTTTTCTGTGTGGCCCCCTGTCATCTCCACTCCCATTCTCTTGCCCCATAGACATCTGCTCTAATGTTCCTAAGGTATGTTCTTGCAAGTCTTGTTATATATACACGTGTATATAGATACATACATACAATTATATAATATATAAACATAAATATGCAGACAAATTTAAGTATACTCTTGAAAATGTATAATATTCCATATATTTTAAAATTTATATAAATGATATTATGCTATAAATCTCATTACATTCCCTACTTTAAAAAATTTAGTATTATGTTCTTATGGCTGAATGGAAGTCTGACTCATGAGGTCTGCCTCTGGACTCCATTATGTGCACATTTGATACTTCACCATTCTCTAGAGATGGATATTGGGGCCCCTCCTCTATTTGTAACCATCAGCAATGCTTCTGTGAACACCCCTGTACATACTCCTTTGTGGACCTTCAGAAAAAGGATTGCTGGGTTGAGGGGCATGTGTCCATTTTCTTTCTTTCTTTTTTAAAAAATATATCTCTATTGATTTCTGAGAGAGGAAGGGAGAGGGAGAGAGAGTTAGAAACATCAATGATGAGAGAGTCATTGATCGGCTGCCTCCTGCACACCGCCTGCTGGGGATCGAGCCCACAACCCGGGCATGTGCCCTGACTGGGAACTGAACCTTCATCTCCTGGATCCTAGGTCGATGCTCAACCGCTGAGCCACGCCGGGCCGGGTTCCATTTTTCTTTAATAAAACTTTTTCCAACTAGATTTTGACTGATGAATGAATGAATACTGGTTTATATTTTGGGATCACCTAGAATATTTCCCCCCACTTGCTTGGGCTTCAAAATCAGGTTAATAAATATATTGGAAAGAAAAGTGTGCCCCTATTTTCCCCATTTACATCAGCTAATCATCTAGCAATATAAAAATGCCTCAATGTATTGTCACCTTTTTTAAACTTAGGAATGAAATTGTTGGGGCTTTACATTAAATTGTGTAAAGTATTTTATCCTAGCATTGTAATCAATAAATTACTTTTACAAGTAAAATGTTTATTTTTGATGATTCTACATTTACTTAGATGACTAATGAAACAACTTTAATTATATATTGTATATATTGACCTTTTTTTTTTTTTTTTTTACTATATTGCCCTCTCATATAGTAACAGTGAGCAAGGGTGTCCCAAGTGCACCACTGTGCTGTGTGTGTATGTCTGTGTGTGTGTATGTGTGTGTGCGCCTACCTGCCTGAGCTCCACCTTTTCTGGTTAGCTTATCTTTATTAGAATTTCTTCCTTACTTTACATGTATATTCTGTCACCCACATTCAATAAACAATCCAAAACAACAGCTTCAGAGAGGAAGTCAAAGTGATATGTGACAACTACTATTATTTGATAAATATTTTGTCAAGCCTCATTGCCCAAAACACCTCCATTTCAGTGAGTCCTCCGCTGCCCTGCAGAGCATCTTTTGTTTACTGAAAATGTAGACCTTGTACAGGTTCCCTTTCCATCCAGGGGGAGGGGTCTATTGACGTAGGAGGAGCGGGGACTCGAACACTAAACTGAGATTCTCTGATCCGTTTCTTATGGGGAATTGTATAAACTTATGAAATTACTTTAAGTGCTGTTTTATTTTCCCGTCTTTCCTAGTTTATTTGTTTCATGTATCGAGAATTGCAATAAACATGATTATAAAGCAGAATATGTTACTTAGCTTGGTCATAAGAAAGCTGTTTTATGGTTATTTATATAAAACCTAAGTGACCACTCCTTAATTTAGGAGATCTGGTTATAATTTCAAACAAAATCATTTTTTTTTTTCTATGTAATAAAAAAGAATGAGAAGAAAGGAACTCTAAGGCATTGTGCGATCCCACTTTTGTATCAATAGCCGTCTACTAACTTAACATATTGGATAGAAAAAGTGATTTCTTTTTCTATTTCCATTGTAACTTTTCTTAGTGCGTTTTAAAATATTAGCTGACATTAACACTTATTTGTGTAACAATTATTGAACCCCTCTCTTTAAAACCTAAATATTTTAACAGCTTTCACAACAATAACAGTAATAGAAACCAACTTGTTTAACTTTTAATGTACATGTTTTAAAGATTCTGAACGCTCTCTTTGGAATTGAGAAGTCCTCTCTGGCTGGCGTCGGGGCTGGGCCTGGTTATTAATTCATTAGGGAGTGGTGGATCCAGTCTTAAGCTCTTCTGCCTTTCTTCAGTCCTGGGAGCCAAGGGGAGAGAGAAGGGGGGGTGTGGGTGGGGGAAAGACAGTGAAGGGAAGAGGGAGACAGGGAGACAAAGCCTGAGAGGGAGACGATGACATTAGAGGTGACACACAGCTATCATGAGCTCCCTCAGTCTGCAGGGAAGAATAATGAAGGGTTTTCCCTGCCTTCTACAGCCCGAGGACAACCCTATGGCCACAGCACCTTTTCTAATCCCATTTTCTGTGTGCTGCGTGTCATAATCTGTAAGGCACTGGTTCCAAGTGAAAACACTGAATCCAAACAGTGACTGGGTCTTGTATTTATTTGCACTTTAAAACTATAGTATGTGGGGAGACTCACTCTTAAAAAAACACACAAAACAACAGAGAGAGGGGCAATGGCAAAACAATACCATGAGTATATTGGCATTAAATTGGAATCACTGGACCCAGCCAGCCTTCAAACTTTAATTCTCTAATTTGCAGTAGCATTTCACCAACGAGAGAAACGCATGTGACTTCTTTTAAACATTTTTTACAAAATCTCCCCGCTTTGGACTGTCTTTGTTTCTGGCAGTGTAGGGCCTTGTGAAACAATTAGCAGCTGCCCTAGAGCCCGGCTGACCCTGAGCACCCGACCGTCTTTGGCACCCGGGAGGCTGCAGCCTCAGATTCGGGGTGGGAATGAGGCGGCCGGTTTCCTAGAGGTAGGGACCCGGGAGGGAGCGTGGGGAGCAGCAGGGTCTGGGCTGCTTGTTTTGTCCGCGAGGATCAATGGTGATAACCCAGTAAGAAGAGCCCGTGCCCGGGAGCACCTGGAAATAGCCATTTACCTACTTTCCTCAACCAACTGGTGAGTAGAACAGTCAGTGGATTAAGTGATTGTATCATCCTGCAAGGAGACAGCTGAAGGTTTTCAAAGTGTGGAAAGCCTGTGTTGTTTTGAAGGTATGAATAGTATTTGTAAACGTCCTGAGTACTAGAGGCAGAGGGCCAGAGAGAACTAAAATGAGGAGATGATTCACTGGTGAGACAGTAGGAAGGGAGGGAGCAAAGCAGGGAAATGGGAAAACAGGCAGAGATTTCTAGGGACAGCATCCGTGCCTGTCTGTGTGTGCTAGGGAGTGCTCTAGCCAGATTTTAAGCTCAGAGTTATTGGAAAGAGCCTACTCTAGCCATTTATAAATGCTGATTAATCATTATCGCTGTAAATATCTTTGCTGATACAGAAAAATACTGTGATTGTGGTTGAAAAAGATCATTATCTAGACCTTTAGTCATTTTAATTCTATGGTCAATATGTTCACTATGTTTCTCCTTCCAACTTTGGCTATTGGAGACGTGTTAAGAATTTATTATAACATTTTGTTGTGAAACTGCATTTACTTTTTATAAACATAAGACAAAAATAATAACTCATTTTGAGCTAGTTTATTCTAAAAGAAATAGATTGTTAATATTATTTTTAATAAAATAGTTTAAAATTAAAAATTGCTGGAAGAGAGGCTTGTAAATGAATATCAACTTAGCTTTTAAAATTGACCTTATCCCACTGACTTTCTTTCATTTTCTTGGGGCCACTTTGGGTGTACTAAGTTCTTTGTTGTTTCACTGTCTAGTGCTACAAATTTGCTCTATGTAATTATGTAATAATTCCAGAAGAAAACACCTAGTTCACTTTGGGTTTAATAGGATTTCTTGGCTGAAGATTAGAGAGTAGGTTTAAAAATTCACAAATGCATGCTAAATGTTTTATAGTAATTATGCCTGTTGGAACAGTAAAAAAATATAAACTAGAAATATGGAAAAAAATATGCTTCTCCCACCAGCAGACATCTAATAACTTGGTCAAAAAGGCTGTTTGTTAAATTCTTTAAGTGTATTGTCTGGTTTCTGGAATTTAGTTATTATTAGATCTGGCCTAACAACTCAGAGGAAGAATGATGAGCCATCCTTGTCCAAAAGAAAACCACTTTTTAAAATCTGCATTTTTTCCCCCCACTCAGTTTATAATTCAGCTTTCATATCTAATAAAATTTACTAGTTCCATTTAGAATACCATTATTTCTACCCTTTCTATGTAGTAGTTATTTATAAAGAAAACACAAAAGTATTACAAAGTATTACATTTCATGTCATTTATCATCATGTGTATTTAATGGAATTTTGGCTCCTTTAGTACATCTTCATTTCAGAGGAATTAATGGATACCCCAGTGGATAAATAAGCAGAATCACTTGTGTGCTTTACTAAGTGAATTACCAAATTTTAAAGTGATAATATTCTAGTAAGGTCTCCAATCACTTAATCTCAGAATAATGTGAATACTCTAATAGGTATAATTTTATAATTTCTGGTAAGCTGTGGACCTGTGCAGACTTTAGTCTCATTCCAGCATTGTCACTAACTAGCTGTATGACTTTGGACATTCACTTAATATTGTCAGACTTCAGATTCCTTATCTCTAAGATGAGGACAGCGGAAGAGGCACTCCAAAGTCCCTTTTAATTCTAAAATTTCATGATATAGAAAGAATGTGCATGAACTTAACTGTCTATGTAGAAAACCATGGTTACCTTGACAGTAGGTTGAATTAAATTGAACGTTGGTTTTCTTTTCAAGCTCTCAGAATTGAAAAGAAAACTGAGATATCTTTAATGATTCAGAACATTTCATTTAGTCTTGCTTTATATTATCTGATAGTTGTCTAAAAGTAAGACGAGATACTGCACAATAGTTTGCAGTAACTTAGAAAATGATATCATACTTTTATTAATTAGGAATCTATTGGCTGCAAGTGACAGAACTCCAACTCAAATTACCTTAAGCAAAATAAGGGGAATTTTTTGAAATACAAAGTCATCCACCCAAGGATAGATCAGCTTCAGGTAGAGGTGGGTTCAGGGTTTCAAGTGACATCCTTAGGACTTTGTTTCTCTATCCCTTTGCCCTATTTTCATATTGGTTTATTTCTTGGACAGGCAGGTTCTCAGTTTGTTAGGAAAGGAAGCCACAAGAATGTAGGCTTTTGAATTTTGATTAAAAGGAAGAAAAACTCCCTCATAACAAGATTATATCAAATCTGATCAAATTCTCTAGCTTTCATTAGGTCATGTACTCATCCAATCCTTGGGGTTGGGATGGAGTGCTCTGATTGGCCAGCTGTGAGTCATAGGCTCCCCATGTGACCACAGGCACACTCACCCCGCCTGAGTCACAAGAAATGGGCACTCCAAAGGAAAATGATATTCTGTTATTAGAAGTGCTCCAGACACTCTGAAAAGACACAACAAAATAACAAATCTAACACAAGGCCTTAAGTTGAATACTTTTTTTGCAATTGAAAAATTTCGTCCAAATGGATAATATGTCAACACAACACACTTGGACAAAAACAACAGCCAAACAACAACCAGTAGTTGTATGTCTTCAACTTTTTCTTTAGATCATTCAACCAGGCCGATGTCAAGACCCTTTTGGAACTAATTTAAAATTGATCTGCTGAAAGATTCAGAAACTTTGCTTTATTCGTGCGTTTATTTCATTATTTAATAATTTGTAGTGGTGAATCTTTGTGTTTCTTCAAGGGATTCAAGATTGGCACCTTGACTTTATTGTTGTTAACACGTTTCTAATATTGCCCCTTCATTCCTATTTTACACGAGAGAGAGTAGAATTTGAAATGATTTTCAGCATACTTAGGATATTTTTCAAAAGCAAAGAACAAGATGTCATCTTTTTAGACTTCTATCTACTGTTTTCTTTTTTTTAAAATATATTTTTATTGATTTCAGAGAGAGGAAAGGAGGGGGAGAGAGAGAGATAGAAACATCAATGATGAGAGAGTCATTGATCGGCTGCTTAGCCTGCAACCCGGGCATGTGCCCCCTGACCAGGAATTGAACCCTGATCGCCTGGATCCTAGGTCAATGCTCAACCGCTGAGCCACGCCCGGCCGGGCTGTCTACTGTTTTCTTATGTGAAAAAATGTGATTTCAACTTTCCATTTGGTACCCATTCAGTGTTGATGAAACTTTACTCTGAATCACAGGAACATTTTGAGTCATGTGTTGGGTAGAAGTCCACGCAACGTTTACTTTTGTCATTTATTACAAAAACACAGAGACTGGGGGCAAATGTTACTCAATTATTATTAGTTATTAATAATATGAACTAGAGATCCTTTAATTGCCAAAATATTCTGTTTAACAATGCATATAATTAGACTTATTTAAAAAAACCACCTCACTGGTGCTGCCTCATGAGGCAATGCTCAAGCTAGCACAGTGTAGAAGAAAGAATGTGCACTTTGGCAACACACAGACCTGGTTCCCAAACCAGCCCTTTCAGTGACTGGCCCTGTGGCTCTAGGCAAATGACCTAATCTCTCTATTCCTCACTTTTATTTGCAAAATGGGGAAAGTCATAATTTCCTTTACACGATTCATATTGATATAGACTTGAGGAGTCTAGGTGCCAATTCCTAGCATAATGCTAAAAATTTAATAAACATTATTTAGATTTTCTTCCTTTAGTTCATTTTCTTCCCTTCTTCCCCTCTTTTTAACCGTTTTTTCTCTTAAATCTAGCTGGTCGTGGGTCCATTCTTTACCACCTATTTTAATTAAAGAATAAGTATACTTAATTGAAGTAACGATTAATTAGCTATCAGTTTACTAAAGAGGAAAAAAATACCTGATAATAAAAAATATGTATATGTTTCCTTACGATGAATTAAGAGTGATGTGGTTTAAACCATATACTATTAACTGACTCCTGCCTCTTTTTTCCCTGGACATGAAAGTAACAGAATTATTTTATTGCTAAGCATTTACAAACTAATGATTTCTTATATGTTTACAGGCTAATCTATGGAGAAGGAAGGGTAGAATGAGTGTAGTAAAATCCTGGAAGTCTTAAGTAAATACATTTTCACCTTGCTGTATTTGAATTCTTTCTGTACAATTGGACACTTGAAAAAGCTGCAAAAAATGAGAGCACAGAATATGTATACTTTGGCATTGGAGGTGGAAATAATCTTTATATAGAGTGATCTACTAATAGAATCAACCCCGTGTATAACAAACACCCCAGGTATATTTAGTCCATATTACACAGTTTTAAGTTTTTTAAAAAGTTCTTTTTGTTAATAATGTTTTTGTTATTAAGGAAGGGAATAATTTTGCCCTAAAACTTTTTTTGATATGAGAACAAATGAAAGCAGTAGTTGTTTTTTTTTCATGCAAGACATTTTAAAGTGAGATTTTAAATGATGTCACTGTATCTTTTTAGATTATAGTTATTGAATTTTAAGCAATTAAACAGAATAAAGGAAAATTCAAGGGAGTTTGATCCTGTGGGACAATAACAACAGCTTCCTAGACAATAGACAATGGCATCAAAAGTCAGGCTTCCATTAAGGGGATTGAAGCCCAACAATTGCTAGCTGCTGGGCAGTGGGCAGGAACTGTACATTGGGGGTTTAATTGCTATTTTGCTCTAGGTCATGCCTTGCTGTTTCAATTAAATCTCTGGTGTACAGAGTCCCTTGTCCCCTTCTTCTTGCATTTGATCACCTAATAGAAAGAAGCCTCTGTTCCTCAGGGAAATAACCCTGGACAGCGTGAATCAATCTCTCTCTCCCTTTCTCTCTCAATCTCTCCTCTGTAAAATCTAATTTTAGTGTTCTTATAGCAAATCAAATGTGAGAAAGGGAGTAGAATTGGTGTTCATTTCTCTGCTCCTCATTATTGCTTTCAATGCAAAGTTCTTAACCAGCAAGGGGGAGAAAGTTGATTTAATCATAACCATTTAAAATTTATATACAGGGAGAAAAAGTCAAGTGGAAATATAAGTCCAGAAAGCACCAGGATATATTTGTCCCCAGCCTCTGCAATTGAGTAAAAAGTATAATTTTGAAAAAGTCTTGAGTATTCAAATGAGTAACCTACCTTACTTTAACCATACTTTTTAATTATGTAGACTCCCAGTAGGCATGAGAACTAGCCTCAAGACAGTTGCAATGTAGCACAGCACGTGCGACTTATGCATAAATAACTCTAACGTTAGGTAGAATGTGATAAACTATTATTTTTAAAGTGGTATCGACAAGCTTGGGGAGTTCAGAGGGAGGAGAGCTCACTTCTATTGGAATATGAAGCCGGGGACAGTGCAGGATTGGAGAGGCAGAAACAAGCACATTCATGAAGCTGATGGTCTGTGAGCAAAACCTTGACAGTGAACTAAGATTTAAAAATTACAGTGAAATTTCAAAAGCAATGTATTTCAGAGATCTTGAGATGTGAGGAAGGACCAGACATCTTAATATAGCTATTAGGAATCCAATTAAATTAATTTAAATTATTTCTAAAGGTTTTCTTAGAGCTAAACACTTTATGCATGTGCCTTTGTGTGGGTGGATGTGGGCTTTAGAAGCCAGTATGTGGGTTTATCATTCTGTTCCAGTTTTTATCTTAATGAGGAATTTCAGTCCTTGCCTGTTCTGTTCCTTTACTAATTAAGACTGCAGCCGTCGTGGTTGCCTACGCTTTGAAGTTAAGTGCCGAGGCGTGCCGAGGAAGCGTGGACATGGAGATATTTTTACCATGTGATGCAGGAGTGACTAACCAATGATGCAGGGTAGCATTGAAATACTAATTGAAAGTGATTTACTATCCAGAAAAAAATGGGATCATGTTTCCTAAAGACTTTAGCATGCAACTCTCTCCATTTGACTCCAAGAAGTCACATTTCGCCCAAATGATGTTTTGTGGGTTGAAAAGGTTGAAATTTGGTTTAAAAGTTGTAACATGAATTTCACAAAAATTGCAAAAATTTTAAATTAACAACTAGATTAATCACTTCTTAACTGAGGCAAAAAAAATAAAAAATAAAAGAGTACTTCATAGCCCTGGAATAGTACCAAGGATAGTTAATTTGCTGGCTGCTTTTGAAAGAACAAGTATGGTTCAGATTTGTAGTTCAGAAAAAAATATGATGTAGTTGAGTTTAATTAACTAGAGTTGAATTCATTCTTTATACCATTGGAATGTTCATTGAGAAATGTGCTAATGAGCAGGTAACGGCAGCTGTGGAAGGGAGCACTGCTGGGCTCCGAGGGCAGCGGCCCAGCCAGGCCAGAGGTGAGCGCGATTCCCCGGGCCCGGGCCGGGGCGGCGCTCTCCCGGAGGCCCAGTGGCCAGGACAGTGACTATGGTTTGGGGTTGCATGAGGACAAAGGAAAGAGCGCATGGAAGTGCCAGGCTTGTAACCGACACTTTATCATTCATTGCTTTTATCATTGCTGCTGTGTATTATTTTTAGGAGACTCTGAGGCCACCTTGGATCCTCAGGAATATGTGTCGATGCTAAACCTAAACAAGGAAGAACCCAGAGAAGCCAATGGTACAAAGGGTGTTGTGAAACCAGAGCTCACTCGCTTCTGGTGACAGTGCAAACAGTTAGGGAACATTTCTTGGACACTACTTGCTACAAGAATGCGCTATTTTAAGAGTGTGGGTTAGAAGAACTGAGTGAGCAGAAGGGCTTTTGATGTTTCAGTGGGAAAAGGGACCCCAGCGGACAGAGTGCGTTTCTTGTAACTACTAGAGAAAAGAGAGAGAAAGAAATGCCAACCTCCTTGGAATTAAAAACTTTTCTCCCACTTTTGACCCGTGCTGACAGCATGACCAAACTATTTACACTAGGCAGCTACCGTAGTGGCTGGTGGAGCAAACACCTGGGATAGGCAGGAACTGCGAGGGACTGATTCCCTGGTAAAGGTTTCTCAGCCCAATCTGGGATTTGGAGTCCTGTGCCAAGGGATTGAGTGAAAACATGCCCCGATGCAAACCCTATCAGAATCACGACGTTTGGGTAGTTCCACTGCGGCCTGAACCAGTAAATAACACCACCCCAAGGAGTCACATGAGAAGTGTGACTGAATTTTCTAGGCTGATGTCATCCTGGCTTCGAGTTTGTGCACAATCCATATATCTGCATGTGACATGTGCCACCTAGCCTTTTCTGTTGTATTTCTTTATTTTAAAATTTTTAAAAAATGTTTTTATTGGTTTAGAGAGAGAGGAAGGGAGAGAGAGGGAAACATTGAAACACTGATGTGAGAGAGAAACATGGATGAGTTGCCTCCCATAAGCACCCCGACGGGATTTATCCTGCAGCCTGGGCACGTGCCCTGACTGGGAATCTAACCAGTGACCTTTTGGTGCACAGGACAGTGCTCAACCAACTGAGCCGCACCGGCCGGGGCATCTGTTATATTTATTATTACTTTTTGGTGTGAGAACTTGTCGTCTGAAACATTCATAGGATGTTGGACAAAGCTAGTGTGAGGTGTGTACTATCAACCACACCTCACACAAATGAAACAAATTACATGAGAGAATCCAAAAAACGTTGTCTAGATTGAAGCCTCAAAGCAATAGATCCAGAAGATGTTTGCACACTTTTGCTGCACTAGCCCTAGGATCACACTAGTGACCTGAAAAGTATCCAGAAATACATAAGGAAGTTCAAAGTTAAAAATTTTGAGGTAATACACATTTCCAAAATGAGAAAATGCTTAAGTAGTTTAGTAGAATATATGCCTCCAATAAAAAGCACACATGTGAAAAATACCAATATCATGTCATGTTATTTGGGAAAAAGAAAGTACAATATTTTATGTATATAATAATTATAACAATATAAAAACATGCACTTATAAAAACAAGGGAACATACAAAGATGATAATACATATATTGGTGTGCTTATGGTATATTATACTTACGTTAATTAAAAAATAAAACAAAAACTTATTCAAGCAGAAGATTTTTTAAGATACACTCTTTAATATGTCTGTATCTTTTGAGAATTGGAAAGAGGAAGAATTCATATTTTACTATGAACATGATAAACTCTTCAGCTCAAGTCCCCAAGTATGGGATTTATTTGCAAGTAAATTATAATTAAATAGGAAACTAGATATAGTCCCATGAATTTAAGATTAAAAGTAGGAAGAAAATCTCAAGATACATAAGAGTCCAAGATCTCACCATCACACTGAACAGATGTATTTATTTATGTCACAGTAGAAACACAAATTGTAGATATTGGAAATACTCACTTTGCCTAATCTAATGTTTCTTTGGGAAATTTGCTCATTTGCCCTCTTCTGCATTTCCAAAAATATGGCCTGCCTTGGCATTGTTTCACTGTGTTGGTCTTTTCCTCTCATCTACTAAACAGAAAATGATAGAAAAAAATGTCAAAAGATTGTATTTCTTATGGAATATCCATCAGCTCTTAAGGAAAGTATATTTTCAAAGACAAGAGCTTACATAATTAAACAGAAGATCTGGAAGTTGATACCTGATGCCACCGGCCACCATGGATGTGGAAGGGAACATTAAACATTAACACGGTGGATAAGTCTATGTTAGGGTTAAATGAACAAAGCAACTTACAGTAAAACCATACAGCTTACCATTTATATGAAGCTTGAAGGCATATAAATACAAATAATATACTGTCTAGGGATTCATACACTTTGACAGTAAATAAGAAAACGGATGTGTACAAATTTTAGAAGACTAGTCACCCCTGAGGGGAGCGGGTGTGGAGAGGAAGGAGGGTACAACCTATGGGGCGGGGGCTAAAATATTGCTAACATTCTGTTAACTTTTGTGGAAAGTTTATGAGTATTTTACAATTATTTTATACATTATACCTTTATATTATTTATTTTTTAGAACATATAAAATATTTCATCATAATAAAAAAATTTAGGTTAAAAAAACAACATTAACATAGTACTGACCAGATTTATTGAATTCACTTTTCACTTAGAGTATAGTATATACACATGAAAAGTCCGCCTGTTTTCATACCATTTCTTCTCTGATACCTTTCCAATCAAATAACCATAAAAAAAATTTTTTTTTTCTTTTTTGTAAAGAGGGTGGACCAGGGACCTTTTCCTCTAATCCTATTGAAGACATATTTCCAAGAAGCCTAAATAACTAGATACAAGACCTGAGAAGTTGCCTAAATCAAGCCTTACAAAGAATTTTACACCCCCCCCCCCCACTTCTTTCACTCTACTTTCCTCTGTTTACTGGCCAATTTCATAATAGGCTGTAAACTCTGGTATCGTTCAGAAGGTATTTAATACTAGCAGTTTCCTTTCATTGGAAGTGATGATCTGAAACCAAAAGACCCTTGACGTACAGTCAAGAATTAGAAATCTCCTGTATATCATAGAGCCTGTAGTTAGCAATACTGTATTGTATACTTAAAAATTTGCTAAGAGGTTAGATCTTATGTTGTGTTCTTGTCACACAAAATAATAATATCAATAAATAAAGAAGGTGGGAGAAAACTTTTGGGGTTATGAATATGTTTACGGCATAGATTGTGGTGATGGTTCATGGGCGTATACTTATCTCCAAGCTCATCAAGTTGTATAAATTAAATATGTACAACTTTTCATAAATCAATCATATCTCAATAAAGTGGTCAAAAAAAAGACACAAGAATTAGAATATTGGGTTCATTCATTTTTAAAAATTTGATATTTAAATATGTCCACTGTATTGAAAATGTTTCATATAGTTTTTCATTTCTGACTGTCTCCTGACTTAATGGGGAAGTACACTCATAAATATTTAGAGATAGATGCATTCTGTGCACACAAACTTTTAAAATGTTAACTTATAAATAAATGTATTCAAACTCGTAAAACCATGCATAGTTCATGGAAGACTATCTTAAGGCAATTTTCAATAATTCAACTACTTCAAGGCAGCCATCTAACAGAAATTTCAGGTCAAAATATTTATTTTAAAATGAAGAATATGTTGGTGAATTTCAGTGTTAGTTTCAACAATGAAATTAAGTAGTATCTGAAAACAAATCATACAATGGGTCTTATGAAAAAAATATAATACACCCTTTCTCATATTTTAGTATCAACATTTATTTTCTTTTTTGGAATCAGTTTTCTAGGGGTGATTGTTTGGATTATGTCTTCTGCTAGCTAAGACTTGCATTTTCTCTGTTACATGAGAAGTAATAGGCAGAGGGAGTGGCAATGCTGATGTGAGCTGAGTTCATATTGTTTTATTAATCAATTAGACTAACATTTATGTATATATAATAATTTTTGAAAGCTACTTATAAAGTAAACTAGTAAGAAAGAATGAATAGGTTTTATTTCAATAGAAACAAACTACCACTCCTTGGACTGTCTTCAAAGCATGTGTAGTTTGGCTGAAAGAAAGAAAAAAACAATTAGTTGACTCTGAATTGAAACTTAAGTAGGGTCGAGGAAATGAAATGGCTGTTTTTGAGGGCAAAGTTTCAGTGGACTGACTAATGTCCTAAATTCTGTGGTAAACATAGACTATACAGTCATAGATTTAGGGGTATTTATTCTATTGGATGAAATATTAGTGTCCTATTTCCAAACTCTGCAGAATTTAAAACTTTCCTTTGGTTCAGACTTATTCCAGGGAAAGGAAGTCTTCAGTTTATTTGAATATGGGGACAGATCCCAATAATTCAAATTAGTTTATCATACTTGTAGTGTGTAACAATTTGAGACCAGGCAAGCTAAGTCTCTAAGATCTCTGGCTGAGAGCAGACTCCATACAGGAAACACTTTCTCCTTCACCTAGCTGATGGTCTTACGAAGTATGGAACCCATAATAATATGAGTTTTCCTCTGAGTTGTCTGAACTAACCTTTCTAGAATCAGGAATGAGACAGTAGAAGTTTTCTCACTCACTCAATTGCATTCTCTGGATGGGTGAGACCCACAGAGTCTTTCTTAATTTGAAGATAAGCTCAATGAAATTTGTCAAGAGGCTGCTCTTCTGCACTGTATGTGGCAGGTACTGTGCCAGACACTCGTGATGGTTGCAAAGTCATAGTCAGGAACTCTTGGCGAAGACTCAACAGCCCCACGGCAACCTTATGAACTGAGTGGAAATTCTTTTCTGTTGAATTTTGGTTGACATGAAAAATATTTATCCAGGACGTTTCTTTTGTGTAATTTTGTTTTTTCATACTTATAATATCATATGATCTTTTTACTGCAGAATAACAAATCCAGTTCATGAGCTGAAGTTCACTTCTGCATGTAACAAAACCCTTCTCCCTTAATGGTACACGCATCAAAACAAATGTCATAAGAACTTTTTGATTTGTGTTTCTAGTTACTATACTTGGGTTATTTTTCATTGTTACGATGGAATTAGAGGAAAATCCACATGCTGAGTGAGCCAAAGGCAAAATTTGGGTATTTCATTTTATTTTTTAAAACTGAAGGCTCTTGCCTCTTTGATTCTTTTGCGCTCAATTGCTGGTTATCATGACTGAGTTGTAGGTCCAGGCTGATACTGCTACAGGCCTAACTTCTATGTTTAAACATTCCACAAAATGCCTTTGGGATAGTAGTTGAATCTGCCCCACCATTGATACATATAAAGCTCGAAAAGAAGAGTATTTAGTGCATAGTAAGTACCTTATACATGTTGCCTATTATTATTATTATTGAACCCATTTCACTTTGTGGTTGATTATGACCCTTGTTGGTACTTTGTTTATCAGAGAAGGTAGGTACCAGCAAATGTAGGCATCTTAGTTTTGTTCACTGATGTATCCCAAACATCAAGCAGAGCGCCTGGCAGAAAGAAGGTGCTCAATAATTTGTTAAATGAAAGAGTATTACATTAGTTTCAATCAGGCTTCTGGTCTTCCATCCAGCCTTTGACTTCCACTCTACCCTAGTAGGTTTGCAAATATAATGATGTGATCAAATGTACTCCAGGAAAATGCTGTTGGCTCTCTTCTAAATATCCAGACGAGCGATGATGACAGAAGGTGTCTATTTGTTTGACTGAAAGTCATGGTCAGAAGAGCTCCTGGACCTTTGCTTTTTGTGCAGAGAGGGCATGAAAGGAAATTTAGTAAAGCCGTCCATATTGGCTTCTATCGGCTACATTTTAATAAAGCCGCTTACTTCTGAGAACTTTGCATTATAGATATTGTCTTAGAGGGGAAATTATAAACAAAAGGGAACTCATGTTTTAATTCACTTTTTAAAAAATTTGTGATTTTTATAAGAAATGGTTAAAACTTAGAACTAATGACAAAATATTAAAGGAATTAATATATCTGGGATCCATTCCAAAACAGCTGGGCTCTTTTATCTCTCTAATTATGGGAAATGAATAGAAATATAAAGTCATTTCAGGACAGATTTGTTTTGTAATTTAAGGTTAAAACACTTTTTCTGGTTCATACAGTGTATGCTTTTGTGTCGCCTCTTGGGAATAACTTGCTGAATATTGAGAGGATAGCACCGCTAATTTGGCTTGATCACAAAAGTACAAATCTCCTGTTTCCTTTGTGGTGTGTCTTAGCAGAACATGCTTCAATTCAGTTTGATGGTTTTAAAAAAAAAAATTCCAGCTTTTTTTCAAAGGTTTCCAAATTCTAGTCACTCTTTAGATTTATGCTGCCTTTAAAGTCTAAGGATTTTTGTATTTATTTAGTGTTCTAAATAAATCCTCAATTTATTTCATTTGACTTCTTATAATCCCCTATGGTTATTTCTACTATCACACATTTACCAATTACCAAACCCTGGTTCACCACCACTGGAGGAGACCAGGACTCCTGCCCAAGATAAACCACAGATACAGTGCAGTTAGGCTGCCATGGAAGGAAGGCAGAAATGCTAAACAAGCTCTACCCCAAGTTCAAGGAACATAGGGCCCACCTAAGCCTGAGGCTGAGCCAGGAAAAGAGGGAACCCTCTTCCCGAAGCCTAGCACTGAGTGTCTCTAAAGCTGTCGACAGCCGGGTGGTATGGAAGAGCATGGAGGGAGTCCTTCTCTTGGGGTAGACTTATAGCAACAGTTGAAAGCTGAGGGTGGAGCGTGAATACTGAGAGAGACTGTCTGTCACTCCAGTCCCAAACTAGGCACCAGGTAATTGCAGCCCATCACTAGAGGAACACAGAGGGAAAACCAGTGTTCTCTGTGGCAGCTCAGTGTTTGACTAGATTAACTCACCCTCTCACTCAAAGGCCTGACAGAAAAGGGGCGTTAAGTTTGAGTTACTTCAGCCTCTGTTCTTCTATATACGATAACTGACATTCACAAGACAATGAAAAAAGCAAGAAAATACAACCCATTGTCAAGAGATAAGGGAATCAAAAGATCAAGGCACAGAGATGACTCAGATGCTAGGACAGTCAGGCAAGGACTTCAACTAATTATAATAATTATGTTAAAGGATCTACTCGGAAAGGTGGACCACATGCATGTACAGATGGGAAACTTAAGAAGAAAGATGAAACTAGAAGAAGAGGCCATTTTAAGTAGAAAATTTAAAAATGAGATTAGAATTGAAGAATTCCTTTGACAAATTCATTGGTAGGCTTGATAGAGCTGAAGAAAGAATGAATGAACTTAAAGTAAAAAAATATATAGAAATTATTTAAACTGAATAACAGAAATCCAAACTGAAACACAAAGTGGAGAAAAATAGTGTTTAAAATAAAAAGAAACAAAAAGATGACATCCAAGAATGTGGAACAATACTAAATGAGCTAACATATGTGTCGTTAGGGTTCTAGAAGGGGATAGAGAGAAGGAGCCACAGCATATTTGACGAGATAAAGGTTGAGAACTCGCCCCAAACAGCGGAAGATATCAAATCACAAATCCAAGAAGCTCATTGAATTGCAAGCAGGATAAATACCTAAAACAAAAAACAAAAAAATAAATAAAAACAAATAGAAATTTTGAAACATCATTGTAATCAAAGATAAAGAGATAATCACGACAATAGACAGTAACCATAGAAAAAGATATTTTAGTTAAATAAACAAAAAATACATTATAGTAGGCTTCTTGTTAGAAACTAGGAAAGCCAAAAGACACAGTGTTATCTTTAAAATATTTAAAGAAAAAAATATCAACTCAGATTTTGATGCTCAGTGAAAATATCTTTCAAACAAAATGAAGGTTATCTAAAAATTTCAAACAAAATATGGGAGAATTCATTCCCAGTACAGCTTCCCTATAAGAAATATGAAAGGAAGTTCTTCACGTGGAGAGAGTATGATACCAGGTAGGAATTTAGATTTAACAAAAAATGAATAGTACCAATAATGTTAAAAATAAAGGTAAATACAACATTTTTTACTTACTTTTAATCACTCTACAAGACAATTGATAGTATAAAGCAAAAACATTGAAAGTATGTTGTAGGGTTTATAATATAGTATATGTATAAATAACATGTTAAGAAAACAAAAGTGTAAATTTTAGGAGATAGGAACTGGAAATATATTATTATAGGTTCTTATACAGTATGTGAAATAATGTTATTTTAAAATAGACTATAATAAATTAAAAATGTATAGTGTCAACTTTAACACAACCATTAGAATTTTTAAGAAGTGAGTGTAACTAATCAGCCAACTTAGGAGAAAAAATTAAATAATAAAAAATATACAATTTAAATGGCTTTAGGAAAGAGAAAAAAGAACATCTGAGAAATAGAAAACAACTGAAAAGGTGGTAAACTTAACCCATTGTATCAATAATGAATTTCAAAATTAATTATCTAAATATGCTGATTAAAATGCAGAGATTGTTAGGTTAGATGATAAGACCCAACTATATACTGTGCATAAAAAACTCCTTTCATATAAAGATGTAGATCTGTCAAAAATAGAAGGATGGAAAAATATATAAGCACAAATTGAAATAAAGTGAAGGGTCTGTGTTAAAATCAGACAAAATAGACTTCAACAAGAAATATTATCCAGGATTAGGAGGGTCATTACTTATTGATAAAGATGTCAACTCAGGAAGAAGACAACAATTTTAAGTGTGTATTTGAAGCATAACAGGACTTCAAAATATATGAAGCAAAACTGATAGAAACAGAAAAATCCAATATTATAGTTGGAGATATCAACACCCTTCTCTTAGTAATCAATGATACAAATAGAGAGAAAATAACTAAGAATGTAGAAAATGTAAGCAACACTATTATCCAATATGCCTTAATATTTAACATTCTTAAAAGTGGGCCATATCCTGAACCATAAAATAAATCTCAACAAGTTTAAAAGAATTGAAATCTGACAGAGAGTAAATTATCTGGCCACCCAAGAATTAAACTAGAAATCAATAACAGAAGGAAATCTGGAAAATTACCAAATATGTGATTAAACAACACACAGGGATATCTCTGAGATACTGTGGAAAGTGAGTGACATGAATTTTTTGGTTTCCCAGTGCACTTAAAGTTACGTGTACACTATGCTCTAGTTTATTAAGTGTGCAATAACACTATGTCTAAAGAAAACAATGAGCTGTATGTACCTTACTTAAAAATACTTTATTTCTGAAAAACGGTAACCATCATCTCAGCCCCCATTGAGCTGTGATCTTGCAGGTGGAGGGTCTTCCTCTGACGATAATGGGTGCTGACAGATCAGGGTGATGGTTGCTGAAGAATGGGGTGGCTGTGGCAATTTCTTAAAACAACTGCAATAGTAACATCAAAGATCACTGATCTTGGGTCATCATAACAATATAATAATAATGAAAAAGTTTGAAATGTTAGAATTACCAAAATGTGACACGGAGACATGAGGTGAGCAAATGCTGCTGGAAAAGCTGCATTGATAGACTTACAGGGAAATTAGAAAATACCTGGAATAGAATGAATAAGAAAATGTAACATTAAAAACTGGGGATGCACGTAAGTGCATAAAATGATAAAAATAAATGAATAAAAGGAAGTTTATAGCATTACGTTCTTATATTAAAAACAAAGTTTTGCAGCAGTATTAAAAATGCTTGTCTTTGGAAACTAGAAAAAAATAACAAACCTAAGGCAAGCAGAATGAAGCCTGGTCAGACCAAAAGGGAAAAAAAGTGAAAAACAAAGAAGAGTGAGTATGCTAAATTGATTTAAACTTCAAAGAAATAATAGTAAAAATCCCAACTGAATGGGTTGTTGTTTGGGGAGGGAAGGGGAGAGGTGGGTGCTCGAAAAGCTGACACTCAGGTCTGTATGAAATTTATATGGAAGGGCCTGGAATAGGCAAGACACTCTTAAGGAAGAGATCCCTTTGACCTTGATAATTTAGAAAGTCTTTTGAAGGTGCAGGTTGATCTAGGCCTGAAGAGTAAATAGGGTCGGAGCAGGTGGACGTTGTAGGTGAGAAATTCTAAACACAAACAAAATATGGTCTTTGGGGAACCATGGTTAGACTGGCTTGGCTGGAGCAGAGGCTTCTGGATGGGGAGGATGGCTAAAGGCCAAACGGTGGACTTCAAGTGCCAGATGCAGGACGTTGGTGTTTACAGGGACACGGAGACGAGGGGGGAATGCGAGGCGAGGGTGACGTGGTGGCGGTGCCCAGCACAGGCTGGAGCAGGAACGACACAAGTGGCAACTCAGATTTGAACTTAGGGTAACTGGAGGAGAGGTGGGAGATCCTTAATAGCAAGAGGAACTTAAGGGAGGAGTTTTGGAGAAAATAATAAATTTGGAACATGTTAAACTTAAGGAATGGGTAGTATAGCCCAAGGGAGATGTCTAAAGGGCCATTGGAAGTGGAGAGCAGGGGCTCCTCAGGAGAGGGGATGTCTGTGTGTGTGAACCAATCCAGTGGTGGTGAAGCTGAGGTTACAGAGGAGACCTTAGGATCAGAACTTAAAGAGAATAACAGAGGCCTGGGATCGAGCCTCGGGGAACACCCACACTGCGGGAGCGTAGGGAACAGAGGAGACAGCGAAGGAATCTGGGACAAGCTTATTAGAAACATGTGAAAAGCCAGAAAAGGCTGGATTTCAAGGAGAGGTGTTAACAGTTTGCATTGCTACAAATTGGTAAAGAATGAAGGCGAGGCGATTTCCTTTTGAGTTTGTGGGCAGGAGGTGATGGATAATATTGGGAACACGCTTTCAGAGGAGTAGGAGAGAAGGCCAAAACTTCAGTGTCCAAGCAGGTTGTATGAGAGCTTATTCCCAAACATTTTGAAAAATGAGAAACAAGAAAGAAATCACATTGTAGATAGAGGAAACAAAGCATCACTTATCAGGCAATTCGTTTAAATTTATCTTCAGAGATGAAGGGGTACTTAGACATTTTTTAGTTCAGAGGTAGTTACCTGATGACTGCCTCGGGACAAGTGTGTTCCCAAGACTGCATCAGACCAGGAGGTACTTTTTGTTTGGAAAATAGTGTGCTTAAAAAATTGAATTGGGTTTGAACATTTATAAATGGAAAGATTTTCCATAAAAATCTCTGGTTTCTAGCATCTCTTGAAAAAACTGGAAATTTGGCAGCGCTGTGACTGTATTCCTGGGTGCCACTAATCAGCTTGTGTTGAATGGCAGCTGCCCCTTTGGAAGAGCACATGTTCTTCACTTAGCCAGGTCCCTACTCCGTGTGGATCTTTCCATTAGACTACCTGCTGGATCCTCGTAGGTATTTTGAATTGACAATGCATTGTGATGAAGAACTTGACAAGTCCAAGTTCTTCATTTCATAGAAGGAGACTGAAGTCCAAAGTGGAGGCATGTCTTGTCTTAAAGTCACATAGATCTAGTCAATGGAAGAATTCATTTTTGAGCCGGTCTTGTCTTAAAGTCACATAGATCTAGTCAATGGAAGAATTCATTTTTGAGCTGGTATTTCCTGATTCTTATTTCAGTAGGCCCCCTACCTTGTTAACTCAGTAAGCTTTTCTCTGACTCAGTAGTCTCCTGAGGACTAGCCCATGGCAATTCCCACACCCTTCCCAGCTTCTGGCATTGCCAGGTGACCCCTATGTGGTTTGTCTGGCCCTGCCCTTGACTAGGTTCTCATTGTTTTTCATGTGGTCCAGTTGGTGACCCAGGCTATTCCTCCTTGGACAAGAAGGAAACCTTACTGGTCACCAAATCCAAGCTGACTCTTTTCAGAACTTTGGCATAATGTGAGGCCCACAAATTCCCATAAGGTTTCTTTTATGGAGATTTTTGAGGCCTAAGTGGAATGATGTTGAACAATGACTATCATGTGTTGCCTCCCAAAGTAGAAAATTAAGTTCGGCTCGTTACAATGCATACCAGATCACTGTCTCCCAGCCCCTCCGCCCCAGACCTATAGTTAGTCCTTCAGGGGAATTTGAATACAGTGTTTGAATTTGTGTTCTTTCTGCCTTAAGAAGAAAGGAACAAGGTAATGGTCTTTTTAATTTTGTTTCTGGATATGAACATTCACTAACCTTTCAAAAGTATTCCTTTAAAATTTAGGAGAGGCCAAAATGCTACTAAGAAAACAGACTGTACTATTAGCTAGAGCATAAACAGTCTCTAACCCACTCCGGAAGGAAGGATTTTCTGAAGGTCAGGGGTAATGGTTCTATTAATTCCTCCTCCCCCCAATCTGTGCCCCTCCACCACCCAATATGCATAATCCTGGCTTAAAAAGAGAGCAGCTGCTGATGTTGCCTATTGGATTTAGGGTAGGCAGTGTTAATCCTTAATCTCAAATGTTTAATAGCCCTGTGGAAATTTGGAAATATTGCTATTTCAATGAAGTATGAGACAAATAGTATTTTAGAGTGTTCCAAACCAGCTAGTTCTTCCCTGAGCTTATCTTTGATGTAATGTCTTGCCAAATGCAGTCTATATTAGCCAGTTCTGTGTACACTAATGGTATGATTATTTTCTACTTTCCTCTAGAATTTCTGACTTAGTAGGCTGTAGTCTGTCTAGCAAGTTATCATTGATAACAGTTTTGCAAACTGTCCACTGCACAGCTTAGATCACCATATTTCCAGTCTGTGATACCAGCCTATGAGATGTGAGTCATTCTGTAAAGATATAGTAGTAACAAGACCCACAAGTTAAGAAGCACTGCCACACCTGAAAAGTTTGATAACAGTACCACTTTCTCAGTCAGTCACGTTGGGCTAAATGATGGTGCTGTCATAAACAAGATCTGGGATCTCAGCGGCGTCGTTAGTAAGGTTTGTTTCTCACATCACTATCCAGGGCAGTTGCGGTTGCTCTCCTTCATCCTGCCATCTTCAACGCATGGTCTCCACGGTTGCCTTTGTGGATGGTCATGCACTGGATTTTATGAAATAAGCATGAAAGTGGTACATCGCTTCCCTCTACACATAGATGGCCAAACCCAGTCACTTATACCTAGGGGTTATATTCTTTTTTTCTGGAAAAAGGAAAATAGAATTAGTGAGTATTTACCCAATCTTGCCATAATATGGAATCTGAGTATACTCTCACTTTGAACTAGGAATGGCTCTTTCATTTTTTTTAAAAAAGTTCTTCTGACTTTCTGACAAAGACTTTGAAGCTCTATAATTCAACTTTATGACTTGACCAAGCATATTAGATTGCCTGAGGAATCTAATTGTGTTCAGAGGAATCAGAGTCTCAAACATCATCTCTTTGTGCTAGGAGTCATCAAAACAGGACAACAAATGTATTTTAATGTGTGTAGGAAGCTGTTTGAAATCTGAGTGTTTTTTCCAGAAACAAAGAATCAACGTGTATGAATGTGTCTTGAGTATATCAGTGTGATTACTAGCAAGTTTTATCTTTCTCTACCCCATCCAAACATTTACTTATCTAGTAGATTTCTACACAAAATGAATTTTTTTGTCTCTCATGGTAAATAACCTGGCTACAGCATTAGATGGACATATTCAAGTGATGGCCTACTAAAGTCAATGGAAATATTGTTCTGTTACTCATGTAAAGGTTTTATTGTTACTGCGGATGTTCTATTAAAAGTAAAAATTTACAGTTGGTAGGTTGATGATCTGGGTCACTGACATGGGGGGATGATGCACTATAAAATGGCAAAGTGACTGTGAATGAAACAGATATGAAAATGCATCATCTTAAAGCTGGCGTGCTAAACCACTAAGCAGCTGGGGAGTGCCGAATTCCACCCACTTCAACCAGGCAAGGTGGAGGTTAGTTTTAATCTTCAAGAATTTGAGTGTGTGGGCGCAGAATCTAATCACCGAGTGAAATGTCGTAAATATTAGCCCAACTCTCTGAGACTTGATTTTTTCATCTCTAAAGATGGATATAACGACAGGATGTCATTCGTAAGGGTGCTTACTAGAGTGGCCCATAGCCAGGGTCCTGCGGCTGTGCTGACGGTAATGACGACTGTAGATGGTACAACAACCAGGCAGTCCGGCAAGTGCTTTTCTTTGCCACAGAGAGGAAGGGCGATGTGCTGTGTGCAGAATGGGCTCCCCAACTCTGCCCCCTCAGAAAACTCGTCTTTGGTTTTTCTCCATCCTGCTGAATCTCTTACTGTTTCTCCTCTACAATATAAAGCTCATCATACACTCTTGTCCCTATCCCTTCTCCCTCCTCTAGCCAGTACTTCTCTCCTCTCTCTTCTTCCTTCAGTTCCTGCCCATTTCGCTCATCCTTTTGGTGAGTATTATTTAGTTAGAGCTTCGTTTTCTGTTGACTCTTTGATCTAGAGCATTAGAGATAATAGGAGCCTTTACTGTTCTAATTGAATGAGGAACCTAGAATGATAGCTAGGCAGCTCTAATATTGTTTATTACTAGTTCTCTCTCTCTTTCTCATTGTGGACTTTTACTTTTTAAATTCATTAGTCAGTAATTTTCATTGTAAACATATTTTATTTGTTTTATAAACCCACCCCCCAATGATCAAACATTTTATAAGTTAAAATTTGCCTAGAATGGTAATTCTTCAATAATTAATACTGTTTATTTTTCTTTCCTCTTCTTTCTGCCTCTTTTCACCTAGAGCCACCTTGCTGTGTACTCCAGGGGTGAGTTTTCACGTGGAATTTTATGTAAATGATATCCCTTGTCATTGTGCAGCTAAGCAAGCCATCCTGCCTCCACCCAAACCAAGTCTTATTAAAACAAAACTTTGCAGCCTGGCTGGGCGTGGCTCAGCGGTTGAGCATGGACCTAGGATCCAGGCGATCAGGGTTTGATTCCCGGTCAGGGCACATGCCCGGGTTCGGGCTCCATCCACAGTCAGGGGGCGTGTAGGAGGTGGCCAATTGATGACTCATCATTGATGTTTCTATCTCTCTCCCTCTCCTTTCCTCTCTCTGAAATAAAGATATATTAAAAAACACACACAATACTTTGCAGAATCATATTTAAGCTTACTGCCATAAAAATATAAATGAGCCATAAATTTCTAATACAGATATATTGGAGAGATATTAATATAATTTTATGAAGAGCACACATATGATTACTTTTCCCATCTAAAATGACAATAAATCTACTTGATCTAATTTTTTTCAGCAAGAAAATAAAATTGAAGTTTTTGACAGTATTATGCTTCTTGACTTGTGGGTCTTGTTCCTATTATATCTTTCCAGAATGACTCACATCTCATAGGTGGATTTACTAAAGCTCATTAATGTGGTTGGGGACACCCCCCCAACCTCTTCACAATCCCTTTTCCCCACCTGGCTCAGCAGTGATGGCATCACAGAGAAGTACAACAGTAATTATTATTTTAAGAGCTACAGTAGTGCCTTTGGACCAAGTTATTATTGAGATGACTATGAGAGTGACTCATATGCTTCCCAACTTCCACGCTTGCTCAATATCAGTGGCAGTTTCAGATGGTCGGTGTTACTGCCTTTCCAGAGCATTCTGACATTTTTGCTTACAAGCTTGTTAAGATGCTGTGCCGCCTACTCTTTCAACTGAGGTCATAATATCTGAACTAACAAAGGAAGCATTTCAGAAAGTGGTAGAAGATGGGTCCCAGCCTGCAAATTCTTGGTAGAAATCATCCAATCTTGACAATTTTATTGGTACGCTAATTCTTGCTGTCTCCACCACACTGTCACAATCAGCTTTTTCTTTTTACTTCTTTTTTTGGTGATTAGGCTAGAAGAACCCAGAGAACATTTGCACACTTTAAATGCACTCTGTGTTTTCCCTGTATCACAGATGATAATGAAGCAAAATGAAACAAAAATACAAAAGACAGGAGATATAAATATCTAAAATATTTCTTTTAAGTTTTTTTTAGGTGTACCCCCTCCCCCTGTTTTTAGATCTGGAGCAATAGGTTTGTATCTGATTTGTGAATCCATAGCAGAGCTGAATTTGCCTCGCCAGGTACTTGTATTAGTGCTATTTAAAACATTAATGCAATAAACAAAGAATGCTTGAGCATCTATCATCTGGTACTCTTTCTCTTAACGAGACTCACTAGTTTCATAAACTGTTTCTACTGATGGGCCTGTGATGGCATTTTCTGGCATGGCAAAGTGGTGTAAAGGTTGAGAGCCACTGCTGGAGACTGAGAGATTAAACAGGACAGGCCTGGGGCACAGTACTTGCCTGATAGAAATGATGTCTTTTCTTTTTTATTGTTACTTGAGTGATTTGGACAGTACCTTACAAGAATTGGATTGAATTAATGACCATTTACCTATTGATTCCTAGCCAAACTCTCTTTTCTCCCTCATTGCCCCAGTTTTAAGAGAGAAAGAAGAACATAAGAAGGGAAGCAGCAGACACTATAGAAATAGAAAACAAGGCAAGGAGGCCGAGGCTAGTGACAGAGGGAAGGTGACAGAGGACAGCAGAAAGCAGGACAAAGGAATAAGATAACAGGTGGGGGGTTAACTTCTGACAATAATTCTAATAAATGCTAATATTTAATGAGCATTTATTTCTATGTGCTACCAGCTTTTTGAACTTTTTAAAAATCATAACTCTCTTTTGAAGTAGGTATTATTGTGCCCATTTAATGTGGGAGAACTGGTGCTCAGCAAGCCTGTGGGATCTGTTTTAAAGCCATCTGGGTGCATAACCAGTATTTGCTAGGTCTGTTTTACTCTGAAGCCCATGTGCTTTCCACTATATGCATGCCAAGACTGTAGAGAATTAAGAAATGAAAAGAAGGCTAGAAGCAAATGGTCAGTTTATAAGATGTTTTCCTAGTAGCCAAAGATATTTAAATAATGGATAAAACATAATTGGATATTATCTTTTAGTAAATCATATTCACTTCTAGTCCCCTACCATGAAGACCTTAGAATCTTATTTTCCCTAGGAAAGTCTTGAAAAATCCCCACCCTTAAGTGACCTTTCCCTGGCAGGCGTTGTCCCTGGGTTGTGTAGATACTATCTTGTGGGGCGACCTCAGATACAGAACTCCCCATCCCCACTTTCCTCTCCTCCCCCAGCTAGTTACTTCTGGGCACACACTGCCTTATTTGTTTGCTGCAGTGTAGTATAAACACTACCATTTCCTCTAGTGCCAGGACTTGGGAAAGTTAGGAAACACTGCTATAAATATCAGTACCATCAGAACTAACTGTCTCTAGTAAGATAAATATGAAGTCCAGCAGACAGCTGGTCTTTCCCAAATGAGACAGGCTGATGGGAATGAAGGCAGGTTGCTAGGTACCCCTGCTATCAGGAAAGTAAGGCAAATCCTGCTCTTCATTCACATATGACCACGGAAGTGTGCCCCTGAGCAAGGTGGCTGTGGAAATAATAGAAACCCTCCACAGTTCCCGCCATAAAAAACCTATTGGGGACTTCTTTCTTAACATTGAGATGGCGAGAAAACATAAGGATAAAGGCATGGGGCTGGTTGGAACCCAATGACAACTATTATTTACTCCATTTTCTCTGTATTCCCTCTTCAAAGTAATTTTTTTAAAAAATATATATTTTTATTGATTTCAGAGAGAGAGAGGGAGAGAGAGATAGAAACATCAATGATGAGAGAGTCATTGATCGGCTGCCTCCTGCACCCCCCCGATTGGGGATCAAGCCCGCAACCTGGGCGTGTGCCCTGACCAGGAATCGAACCGCAATCTCCTGGATCCCAGGTCAATGCTCAAATGCTGAGCCACACTGGCTGAGCCAAAGTAACTCCCTTAAATGTAATTTCCTACCTAAAACTATTGCCTCAGTAAAGGTTTAACATAATGTCACCATACAATGATCCTCTGACGGGCCGCAAAAATGATCCCTTTTGTAATATTTTCCCTGAAGGGGTTCTGTGACCACGTGCCCTCAGATGGCCAGGTCGAGTCATTCCGTTGGGTATTAAGAAGCCACGAGTCTGTCAGTGCATGCAGCCTTCAGAGGTGGTGACTGTGTGAGTGTGGCTAAGGGCTGCCCAGTGTCCTGCCCTGTCATCTGGTGCCTGCTGGTTCTTATTAAAGTCTCACATAACCAGATCTATAAAGGTGCCTCATTCCAGTGAAATGTTACAACCTTCATTTTTTGCAACTCCTCCTTCTAGAAGAGATTTACCCTTCTCTTTTCATGACCCATTGTCTGTCTTGGAAGAAATCATTGGTCAGGGTTGTTAGGCTCTTCTAACACAGCTCATTCGGTGAAATTAGACGTAGAAAAAAGCCAAGAAATGAGTAAGTTTCAAGGTGTCCCGGGTTCACACGTTCTCCTGTGATGGCCAGCTGGGGTTGGGCCTGACTGATAACACAAATTCTTGTATTTTTGTGCTCAAGGGAAAGTATTGCATGTCATATACTTAAGGGTCTAGATTATAAACCTGTTGTAGTACCATAGTACTAAACCCCCCCAAACTCTAAAAATACCTAAACAAAACCAACCAGTACTCACAGATTGTTGCTATAGCCACATTTCTTGAGAGGATTGATTTCAAGTACCGAGTTTCAGAGTCCCTGGTCACAAAGGACTCTCCTGTGTCTTTAAAACTGCATCTCACCTTTTAATTCTGGAGTGACAGGTTCAATGACCCACTGGGCTAAAATATTAACACGGTTCCACTGCTCTAGAATTTTCTTTGGTTAAATCCAGGAGGTTGATGCCCCTCCTTAAAAATGCACACATTTTACCATTAAAGAAGCCCACGGTCTTTTTAAGGCTGGAAAGCTATTGCTTCAGGTGCAGTTGTCTAAAGAAAAAAAGAGTTCTCTCCAAGGCGTGAGAAGTAGCACAGCCTGGAGACACTGCTCCCAAGCCTGAAGGTCTCAAGACCTTGGCATTTTCAGGAATACATTTTGAATCACATCTTACACAGAATTAGGGGCTTATTCCCTGCAAGTGGGTTATTTTTCCCTGGGATTTGATTTTTGGCCTCAGTCCCCTGTGTGTACGTTTCTGACGTGGGGTGCTTGGGCTGTTTGCTTAAGTTGGTCTGTGCTTAAAGGAATGGGACAGAGAATGTGAGAGCCTTTCTGGAATTCTCTGGAATACTCTGGCTATTTGCAACTGCCTTGCTTCCAGCTCCATGGTTTTGGCGGCAGGTGCTGACTTTCCCCAAGATAATTATCAGTGTTACAGAGAGATGTGCGATTCACATTTGTCTTTAAAGTTAGAACAATCTGGGGGGAGCCTCGCTTAACGATAACAGATAATATTTGCTCAGCCCTACTTTACGCCACACGTAACTGGTCTAATCTTCACGACAACTTTCTGATGTAAGTACTAATATGGTCACTTAGCAGATGAGAAAATAGAGGCTTTGAGAAATCACACAGGTGTCCCAGGTGACAGAGCTAATAAGCGGAGGATTCAGTGCCCTGGCCTCTGAAACTACACATTTTTAAGGTTTATAAACGTTTGGTATGGTACAGGATGCCACGTGTATGCTTACCATTTATTAATTCTTCTGGAAAGCTAGTGAGGCTTCTCTTTGGTAGTGGCTTGTTTTTGTTGGCTTTTCTGGTCCCTGTCTGCCAGCACAGCATATCTGACTGTGTTCTCTAGAATGATTTCTGTGCTCTGTTCACATAAATGAACCTGCAGTTTCCCCCATGGGGATGCTGTCTCCCTTCTCTGTCAGGCTTCCTTCCTTCATTTTTCATGCCCATTTCAGCTATTACCTTTATTGTGACACTTTGCTTGAATTCCCAGGGTGGAATCAGTCTCTCCCTGCCCTGTGCTCTTTACTCTTTAGAGCAGTTATCAAGTTCCTGCATAGTTATTAGTGTTCATGCTTTCCTCCCCTCATTAGGTTTGAATCTACTTAAAACAGAGGTATTATCTATTTATCTTACATTCTCAGCATGTACCACAGCTTGAGTACACTGATAGCCAGAGAAATGGTAGGGGGCCCAGGAAGATGGGAGAAATGAGAGGAATTACTGTCATTTAATGAGATATTAATAACGATACCTTATTATTATCCAGAAAAGCACTTGAGTTACTAGTATCCATTTCATTGTAGCATTGTAGGGAGAGAATCCAGATTCCGACATGAGAAGGAGGAACTAGGCATTGATATAAAAATGGAGACAGTGGGTATAGAATAGACATTTGAGACTTCTGTAAAGTACAGAAAGTTAGATGCAAGATCAGTAGAGTTGAATAACCAACTGGGAAGGTGGGGCTGCTTGCATTTTTTATTTTTAAATATGTCTTTATTGATTTCAGAGAGAGGGAGAGGGAGAAATAGAAACATCAATGATGAGAGAGTTATTCATGAGCTGCCTCCTGCACACCCCCTGCTGGGGATAGGGCCGGAAACCAGGGCCTGTGTCCTGACAGGGATTCAAACAGTGATCGCCTGGATCCTAGGTCGATGCTCAACCGCTGAGCCACGCCTGCCAGGCCTGTTTGCATTGACATACTGTAATGTCAGCAACCATTTAAAACAGTGAGATGGGATATAATCAATTTATGTAATACACATATGGGAAAATAGTAATTATATTGTGCTATGCAAAAAAGGATTACAGTTTAATATGTTAAAAAAGTTTGTTTATATTTCCCTACGCATGAATTTTTATTTGCTTAGAAAAAGTCAGAAAATATAAACAACAAAGTATTAATATCAGTTATCTCACATTGTGGGGTTATGGATGATTTTAATTTTTAAATTTTAACATATATTTTTCTAACTTTTCTGACTAAATGACCATGCAAAATGCTTTGTGAGTATTGTAAACTGTTCTTCCATGTACCCCAATTTAGAAATGTTTATTTATATGAATATATGTTAATAACACTTCATGATGTCAAAAGGAGAGAAGCAGGTTGACTTTTGCAATACCATGTTAGTTCACAAAGCCGAAACTGCACTTGGTGTTATTTTGTCAACTTTTACAGAAACGTTGCTCCATAAAATTGGATCTCTGCTGGGTGAGGTTGTGGACCCTCTGTTATGACATTCTCAAATCTCAAATCCATGCTACAAATCCAGAAGGATTGACTGTCCTCCATGTGCTCACAGTGCGCATACAGAAGCCAAAAGAAATAAAAAATAAACCCAAACCCAATATATGTACTGAATTTGTATTTAACTTGGAAGATATTCTAAAGAAACATCATTAGGGCCCAAGATTCCATGGCATTAAATTTATTCTTTGTGCTCTATCCCATTTAAATTTTTGTACATTCTTAACTGCAACTTTGTGGCCACATTAGATAACCTATTGGATTCCAAAGGTCTTTATGAAATGCTTTCTTGGGTGGGGTTTTAATGTTGTTTCTATGATAAGGAAGAAAACATGTCATCGTGGTAAGTTAGACAACCAGATTTTAAGGCTGCTTCTCCTGCATTTGACTGCTGTATGAGTGCGTGATGATGATGATGATGATGATGTAATAGCAGTAGTCTTGTAGCAGTAGTAGGTAATGACAGTAACTGATAGGTGGTTGTAATAATAATAATAACAACAATAACAATAACAATCTAACATATATTCCACCTATAGATCCCTTACTATAAACAAGGAAATCTAAATATTTTACATGCATTGTCTTATTTAATCCTGAAATCTCCCTGATAAATAGATACTATTATCCTCATTTTATAGATGAGGGAATTGAGGTTTAGAGAGATTTAATAATCTTCACAAATGACAGTTAATAGATGGCAGGGTAGGGATCAAACCCAGGTTGTTTGTCTCTAAACCCTATGTTCTTTCTGATATATATACTATCTTCCCAAATCTCTTATAATCTTTGAGTGTTTGGTTTAGTATTAATAAAATGACAAGGTTAGGCTAAATAGTCAGTATGGTTTCCAGTAACTTTAACATTCTTGTGGTCTATATGCATCACAGTAGAGAGCTGAGGTAATTAAATGAATAAAGCCAACTTGCCTGGGTTTATATCTTGGCTTTACAACTTTCTAGCCTTGTGATCTTGCCTAGTTCCTTAATTCTTTGTGCTTCTGTTTCCTCCTCTGCAAAATGAAGCCTGCAATAACTGCTTCAGAAGGTGGTTGTGAGCACTGAAAGAGATCACATGTGAATCTTGGATTTTGATTTTATTCCTAATAAGGAAGCTTTCACATAACTCTGACTTTGGGACACCACAAATTAAACGAAGACTATTTTTCAACAAATTTTTCTTTATTGCCGGCTGGAAATCTCCCAATCATTCTGACAGCCTAAACTCAAGCCAGATCGCCCCTGGAAATATGGGCTGGACTTCATAAGCTTGAGTCAGGATAACTTGGCAAATACATGCAGTGCTTATTTTTTTCTTTTAATTAATAATCCTAAATGTGGTCACTGAATGCACAAGTCCTCTATTTGAAACATGGAGATCAAGGAATAAAGAAAGAAGCCGGGCATAGTTTTAATGAATGGCATTAAGAATTCCAGGGTGTTGTGCAGATTAACATTAAAAACAGTTCCAGTTCCTAATAGCTAAGTCTGACACACACGATCTTAATTTGGTTAGAGAAATGAGCAATGAGGAGGAGTCTTCAGCTATGGAGTAAGGCAGGGGTACTGATGAAGGTGTCAGATCCGCATCTTTAATAATTTAATTGTTAATAACAAAAAGGCAACATGCTTACTTTGAGTAAGCAGTTAGCTCGTATCTTGTCATGGAAACAGAGGGAAACAGTTCCTGAGACCTCCCAGCCTTTCTAGAATGCAAAGAACTTGGGAGCAATACAGTAAAAATTCCCAAGCTCAGTGTTGCCAGTGAGAGTAAATATCATTCAAATGTGCAGCTTTGAAAACAACCCATTGATTCTAAAATTGTCATTTGGTTTCCACGTAGGTTGGAAATAAGATAAGCGATCCCGTTGAAACCTACTCTGTTATTAATAGCATGTAGAACCTGCTCCTGTGAATTTGCCAAGCATGTAATGGGAATGAAGCTTCGTAAACCACTGCTGCCTGACGTGAGGCGGTAACTTTTCTGTTATTCCCTTTTTCATTCATTAGGTAACTTTTAAGGAAGGGAAGCATTGCTTTTCAAATAGGCTCTAAGTCCATTGAGTCTGAGGCCTTGGGAAAGACATAGTCAGTAGCTCAGCTCCCTTTAATGATAAAGAAAGCTACAAGCAGCACTCGCTCTTAAATACACAGTGAGGCACACACACACACACACACACACACACACACACACATTTATATTCTAGGAAATCAAATGATCTCTAGCACTTTTTTCCTGGAAGTATACAATTATGTATATACATAAATAAACAATTATACTGTAATGGCTACTCAATCTGATGAGAGGAGGTTATGAGTATTTGCTATAGAAGAGCCTCTTTATTATCGAGCCATCAGAAAATCTGTATTTAAATAGTACTCCTTAACTTGCTCCATGATGTTCAACTAAAAAACACTTTTATTGAACCTGTGCTGAGGAGAGCAGACAGCAGCTGCTAAGGATACAAAGATGCAAGAGGCTCTTCCCTTAATAGATAAGAGTCCAACAGGGAACATGGACACAAAAGAGTTCTCTGCTTGTGGTATCAATACAGTGTTGCGTTCATGGGTACTAGGGACTCATTTTACTGGGAATTCACTACAGAATGAATAAAACTTTACTAGTTGGATCTGTTGACCTAGCAGATAAAAGCGTGTGTCTGAGCAAATTTCGATTACTCTAGGTATGGCACACGGGGCAGGCGTGGGAGATAAGCAACCTGGTTACTCTGGTCAGGGGAAGAGGGTTGCAGGTCAGGGGGTCCTGACTGTGGAGTTAGGGCAGTGGTGTCAAAGGAAACACAACTCTTGGGCACCATAGGTCCAGAGCAGGAAACAGTTTTGTCGAGTTGTGTTGCAGCTCTGGCTCTATACCAGCGCCCTTTAGTAACTTTTATTGAATTAAATCCAATAAAGTTGAGTGCCTGTTTTATGCTGGACTTGGAACTCAGGGTACAGGTGCTCCACAAATAAGTAAGGAGGCAAACATGTACAGAAATAAATGTCATTCTGTAAAAAAACACACAAAACCCCGAAACCACAATGTATCAAATGGAATATAGGGCAAAGTTCATATTTTAGGATAAGGTAACTACTGTAAAAAATAACTCCGTGTCCCAGTGGCTCAATACAAAAAAATTTGTTTCTTGTAGGGCCAATGCTGATGGCCCTAAATGGGCAGCTTTCTTAGCTGTTATTTCCTTTAAGCAATGACTCAGGAACTGAGACTGCTTCTACCTTGTGTCTCTGCCATCTTCTATTTTTAAGGTCACCCTGAGGCCACCCAGCTGGTGGGTGGAGGGAAGAATTCATGGAGGATACCACCCCGATACTCAGCCCCCTCCCCAAATGATACCTGTCCCTTATGTCCACATTCCATTGGCCCGAACCAGCTACGTGGCTCCACCTGGAGCAAGGCTGCTGGAAAATTGACACTGCTTCTAAGGAAATCAATGCAGTCACCACAAGGACATGGAGCACCTGTGATGTCCTCTAGCTGTCTTTGCACCAGGGCGTTGAGGGCCAAAAGGGAGACCTCTGGACAGACAGTGATGTGTGTGATGAGTCTTGATGGGAAAATAGTTCAGCTGCCACATGAGGGGGTGGAGAGAGAGTAAACCATCCAAAGCAGCCACACGGCTCTAAGGATGGAAACAGAAAACCTCACGGTAGAGGGGCAGGGAAGGGCTCTACTTTGTTACATCTGGGGCACATAGAATTAGGATGGAAGTCATGGGAGATGAAGCAGGAGAGTTTTAGACCTCTCATGAGGAGACACCGTAATCTCTGAAGAGGAGCTTGGAGCTATTAAGAATATTTAAGCTGTGATTTTTAAAATTTGGCTTCACATTAAAATGGAAAATTTTTCTTAATGCTTAGTTCCAGGCCCCTCTAACCCACTTAGATCTAAATCAGAAGATAAGCCAGAGGAATCTGTGATTTTATAAGCACCATAAGGAATAGAATGTGTGAACTATATTGAGAGCAATTGAACTAAAGTTATTGTTAAAATGCAAACAAGCATTTGATAGACTTTATCCCAGTGGCAATTGAGAGCAGAAGCATAAATACTTAAAATGAATTTTTAAAAATCCCATTGTTGCACATGTAACACAATCAATAATTAACATTGTCTGGAATTTTAATTTCAATCATTACCAAGAACATTTATGAGATGGCTATTTTGGGATAGGCAGTTTGAGAATAAATTTTCAGCTCAGGATCCTTCAAAGGCTTGTAATTCTCTATTAAATGATGGAGGTTTCCTGATGTAAAAGAAAAATAATGGGCTATGGAATCAGGCCTGGATTTGAATTCCAGTTAATCATTTTCTAGCTAAATTACTTTGTAGGAAGGTCACTGGACTCCTAACTTCTCTGAGACTTTGTTTCATTATTTGTAAAATGACATAATTATATGAGCATGACACTGCTGGTTGCCTCTCTAATATTTGCTCCTCTCCTCCCTGCCTTGTTGGGGTGGCAATGTGCCCAGCTAAAAAGCTTGATTTCCCAGGTTCCCCTGGAGTGAGCGGTGGCCAAATGACACATTTATGATGAATGGGGAGTGAGCACAGGGGAGAGTAGCTGGTCTTGGGGTCAGAGGAGTAATGGGGGCAGGCACATCCTGTGGGACCTTGAGGCCATTTTAAGGCTTTGGATTTAAGTCTGAGTGAAATGGAAGCTATGAAGATCCAGAGACAGATGTGCTCTGGGTGCTGTGTTGAGAGTAGACTGGAGAAGGGCAAGAACAGAGAAAGGGAGACCTGGTAGGACATTGTTGCAGTGATTTGAGTAAAAGATGATGGTGCCCGGCTAGGCGTGGCTCAGTGGTTAAGCGTCGACCTAGGATCCAGGCGATCAGGGTTCGATTCCCGGTCGGGGCACATGCCCGGGTTGCGGGCTGCAGCCGATTAATGACTCTCTCATCATTGATGTTTCTCTCTCTCTCTCTCCCTCTCCTTTCCTCTCTCTGAAATCAATAAAGATATATTAAAAAAAAAAAAAAAAGATGATGGTTGTATAGACCAGGATGGTGGGCTGTGGAGATTATATGATTATATGAGTGTCAGATTCTGGACATATGTTGGAAGGTGAGCCAATAGAATTAGAAGATAGAAAGGATGTGGGGTGTGTGATTAAGATAATTAAGAAAGAACCAAGTGTTTTGGCTTGAATAACTGTAGGGATGGGATGGCCCTTAGCTGAGATGAAGAAGGCTACAGATAAAGTGTTTGAGGGGCAAGATCTGGAGTTGAGTTCATGTTGAATTTGATATGTCCATTTGAAATCTAAGTGGAGGTATGAAGTAGTTTCATGTATGAGTCTGGAGTTGAAGAGAAAGAGATCCTTGCTGGAGATATAGATTTAGGGCTTCCAACATGTGTTTAAAACCATGAGTAGATAAAAAACTGGTACTTTTACACCATGGAATACTATGCAGCTGTAAAAAAGAAAGATCTCTTACCTTTTGGGACAGCATGGAGGGACCTGGAGAGTATTATGCTAAGGGAAATAAGCCAGTCAGAGAAAGACGAGTACCACATGATCTCACTCATATGTGGAATATAATGAAAAAAATAAACTGATGAACAAAATAGATCCAGAGACATAGAAGCATGGAACAGACTGAGGGATCTCAGAGGGAAGGCGGGGATGAGGGAATGTGTGGGGAGAGATTAATCAAAGAACTTATATGCTTATATGCGTAACACATGGACACAGACAGTAGTGTGGGGAAGGCCTGGGGGGTGGGGTGGGGTGGAGGGGATCAGTGGGGAAAAGGGAACATCTGTAATATTTTCAACAATAAAGATTAAAAAAACCTCCACAAGATTATATTAAATCACCAGAGTAAGTGTAAATGAAGGATAGAGGTTGTGTTATGGATCAATCCACCATTAAGAAATCAAGGAAAGGAGAAACCAAAAAGAAGGCTGAGAAGGGAGACCCAGTGAGGCAAAAGGAAAGGCCAGAGTGTGCTGTCCCAGAAGCCAAGGGAAGGGGGCTTTTGAAAGGGGGCTCTTGTGTTCAGGCTCTCCTCTGTCCATCTCCACACTACTTTCTTAAAGGGCCTCTGTATTAGTTTTCTATTGCCACCAGTACCAAATTACCACAAGCTTAGTGGTGTAAACCACACACATGTATTACGTTACCGTCCTGTAGGGTCTGGAGCCTGACATACACCTCACGGTGCTAAAATCAGGCATTGGCAGGGCTGCATTCTTTCTGCGGGCTCTGGGTAGCTCTATGGGCCTCCTGTGTTCCTTGGCTGGTGGCGCCCTTTCTTCAGCTTCAAAGACAGTAGGATGGTCGAGCCTTTCCTATTCTTCATCACCCCCACTCCTCCTCTGCCCCCCTCTGTCATTGAAGGACCCTGTGATTACAGGGCCCACCTGGATAATCTCACTGTTTAAAGACCAGCCGATTACCACCCTAATTCCATCTGCAAATTCAACTCCCTTTTCCATGTAGTGTAACATATTTACAGGTTCCAGGGAGTAGGATGGGGACATCTTTGGGGGGGACTTTTACTCTGCTTCCTATAGCCTCCACATCTTCTTCAAATGTGCTCTCTTTACATGACATCTAGTAGCACACTTCCTTAATATTTCTGTCATGGTCTCGATATGATACCCTCCCGTACTTTCTACCAATGATGCCACTTTTTTCTCTACATTATGTTCAGCCAGAGAATTTCGTACTGTATGCAGGTCACAATTTTTCCTGGAACTACAGGAAGTAATTCTAATGTGACTTTCTTAGGGAGGTTTCCCCATGATTACATTTACACATTGATGATTACATTTAGTTTTTCAAGTGATCCTGTCTCTAATTCCCTGATTTCATGCCTTTCTTGTACTCTTTCAGGAATTTCTCCTGAAGTTTCATTTTCCAGGAACTCCCTTTCTCACTGGCATTTCCAGCACACAATGGACAAGAATACAGGAAGGAACTATATTTAGTCAGTGTCGATTCTCATATTTAGAAACAAGTGGACTGGGGAATAAGCCTGAGGCTTCTCTTCTCATAACCAAGTGTACGAAAGGCAAATTTTTTCTATTTCTCCTTTATTGAGCACCAAAATCCATTTGCCAAATGCTTTTCACACATGCTTTCCATTAGCCTAGAACTCTGGTGAATATTTGGGAGATATCATGGTTTTTGATGGGCCCTAAAGAAAACTATTGAATTTTCTCTTGTTCACTTTGTATCCATTTTGTTGTGTGAAGACTGTTTTATTCTACTTTACATTGTGTTTTATAAATGTCAAGGGTTTAAATTTCTATGAACAACTTTGAATTTTGTCATGAATTAAGGTTCCCATGGGCATCTCATTTTCTTTTACGATTTTACCTTTTCCTGACTATATGGCATCGTAATGTTTGGTTATTCTCCAGGGCTGAGCTCTCCAGAGAGATCAGAGAGGTTTTCTTGTTTTTATGTTAAAAAAATTCTCACTTGACTCATAGTGATACCCCAGCCCCTCCCAGTATTCTTTAATTCAAATAGCCTGGACAGTAAGTTGCCCCAAATGGCACTAATTAATATATGTAAAAGTGTACAAGTCACTATTTCTTTATTACTGATAGACTACAAGATTAATTTCTTGGGTTCCCTCAAAACAGCATTTTATTTAGATTGGAGTCATTGTAACCTTTTCTTTTATGTACTTAATGACCTAGATTTTTGTTTGGCTCTATAATCTAAAGCCTATTTAGATCTGCTAATGGTATAAGCCTTCTGTGCTGACAGAACAACCCATGTGCTAACTTTTAGCTTGGGCCCCCTGATACAAAGTCTGCTGATAAAAGTTGCTCAGCACTGTCAGGCTTATCAATGGACTTCAGTGAGGAGTGTGGCATTTCAGTGACACCAAGCCAGGGACCAAGCTGTTCAGACATACCATTCATCACCTCCCTTCACAGGCCCTGAGCAGGCATTCCTGCTTTTAATCGGTACATATATGGTATTGGGAACAAATTAAAAGGTGCCTGCTGCACCAAAGTAGGGCAGTCGTTAAATCTAGTGGTTGTTGGATTGGTCATGTACTAACTGCTTCCATAGAGATATATTGTCAAGAGAAGTTAATAATGAGTAGCAACCTTAGAGTCATGCATGGGTACGGCCTTCATAAACCCTTAGGTTTGGGGTTTCAAAGGAACCAACTGTTGGAGGTAACGGCAGCCCAGCAGTAAGGTATTTGAAAATAGGCTCTCCAAGTGTCTGCCTTAATATGCAAATGAACAAAATCCCCCAAACATGTAAACTATGGCATTCTCTATAAAATATCAGACCACTAAACTAGAGGATTGGCTTCCATCAAGATTTGTTTTATGGTGGTCAGACCTCATGGTGTTTTTAAACCTGCTAGGATGAGGGAAGATGCAGGGCTGTGACCCTGTCCTTGATTAGCACAGGCGTGTTGGTGTAATGTGTCAGTGGCCTTGTTCCTAGTAGTGGTCGCATGGCTCTCTGAAAAAGAAGTTCCCTTAAACATCCAACATTAGGAATTGATGAAATAAAGTGGTTTGTAATTAAATAGATTATGAGGCAGCCCTTAAACATCCAACATTAGGAATTGATGAAATAAAGTGGTTTGTAATTAAATAGATTATGAGGCAGCCATCGAACATCACATTTTCTAAGAATAGGTGGCAACATGGTAAAATACTCATTAATACCAAAGGGAGGGAAGCAAAAGATACAAAAAAGCTTAAAATGTAGTTCCTAAAAATTTTCAGTATTTACCTCTAGATGTTAGTATTATAGTAAATTTAAAATATTCCTTTTTATGTTTCCTTCTATTTCCTGAATATTCTAGTCTTATTATAGAACCACATAGTACTATAATGGGGAATGTTATTTTTAACAAAGAAAAAATGATTAAAGCAAATATTTCAGGTGTGAATCTACCAGTTCTAAATTCTGTTGAATAAGATTTAGAGTTATTTAGAAAATATTTAATCCTGAGATTTGGACTGTCGTGAACAAGTAAAATGTTAGTTGTATATGTTTATCATTTCAAATGGCCATGTTAAAGATGAGCATGAAAATAACAATAATTTTCAATATGTAAAATTATACACAGTTTTAAAGTTTTAATATAATTATTAAAGTTTTTAATACAGTTTTTTTCCAGTGGGAAAATGAAAAAGTTAAGCTAGTACAATAATGTTGTAGAATATCCAATTTTTATTTGCATAAGGAGTCAGATCTGAGCTGTACTTATAGAGGTGTGAATCATAGTTAAATTTTATTTAGAATAAGTGATTATAAAAATTTGGTTATTTTACATACATATCACCTTTTAAGTACTCAGTAGGTGGTTTTTTTTTTTTGGATGAGTAATGGATGTCTGTTTTCAGTCGATTCACACTGTAGCACCACCATTGCCAGTGACTACATTCATTGTTCATTTGCCCTTTGACTAGAAGTAACAAGTGCCTACAAAGCTGGATTCACCAGTTTGGGATTTTGAGCTGTGAATATGTGGTCATTCTATGCTCTTTAATAACCATGGAAAAAACTTTTAGTGTTGTTTCTAGGACACACAGAAATTCAGGAGTTAGCTTTTCGAAATTCTGCTTTTTTGGTTTGTTTTTGTTTTATGATACAGAAGAAGAAGACAGGAGAAGTGGGGAGAATCTATCATAAATGAACAACAATAATCAACCTATCTTGAAGGCAAGATGGGGCAATGATATTAAATTTTGTGTTACTGTTGTGGTTAACTAGTTATTAATATTAATAGGAAAGGAGCAAAAGGGAGGCCAGACATTATAAGCATGGCCATCTGGGCAGCTTCACGAGAAAGCTGCAATTCCACACTCCCTAGGGAACCATGGGTCCATTCCCTGAATATCACTGGGGAAGGGGAAGATGGGCACATGCACAGTAAAGTTGGGGTAACATAGGGAAAGTGCTTGTCAGTTTGAACTGGAAGAAAGGTAATTGGCTAGAGGGGATGGATCCACTGCAAGCGCACAAAATCTTAGAAGGTTCAAGTCCCCAAAGGAAAGGAATGTATTCTCTCTCCCTCTCTCTCCTAGCTCTGCTGAAGACACAGCTGGACTTCTTCCATGGCACAGCAGAGGGAGAGGGGACCTTGGAAACTCAGGGTTTAATTCCATGCAAATAAATGCTACTCACTCTCTTATGCGAGTCTCAGAAAATTATTTTTCTTGTGACATTGCAAGAAGCCCACTTCCACCAGCAGCAGGTAGGGGACACTGATAACATTTGGATTAGGAATCAGATTATTTGTCTTCTCCCTTTGCTTTGTAATTTACTTATGTCTGTGGGTCACTCTGTGAACCTCAGTTTTTTTTCATGTGTAAACTCAAAGGATTGGTCTAAAATTAGGGGTTGTCAGGTTGCAGACCCAGGGGAGCTACAGAATCTGGCAATGACAATGGAAGGTAAGGTGAAGGGAGAAGCTAAAGGGGCCTCTGAGCCAGTCTCACCTTTCTAATCAGATTAGCACCTTGTATATCTGATTTTGTAAGCTATTTAGTTTTTTGATAACTTCCAAAGCAAAACAAACACTGATGTGGATTCATATAGGTGAGAGAGGAGTGGAACCGCTAGTTAAACTGGGTAGGGCTAATCCAAACTTTATTTTAACATATATACCGATGTCTGAGAATTATTTTTAAGGGCTTACTAACTCTACAGGATTGCAATTAGTTTTTGCAAGATGCTTTGTTCTGGAGGTATGGTTTTACACTTGCATGTTATTACTATATGTAGTTACTTCAGGGTTGGGTGAAATCAGTCATCAGATTGTGAGTGTTGAGTATCTTTATGATTGAATGGGATCTGGTGGTTGAAAAATGGTCCCTGAAGGAGACCCAGAAGATACACATTCTGTTCTCATCACTCACTGCTAGAGGAAGAGGACAGTATAATAGAATTTTGTATATTTTGTTTTCCCCATTGGCAAAATGGAGTTAACACATGTCAACAGTCAGAGTCTACTGTGGTTTTCCTGGGAATAAACTAAAAAGGCCTCTCAGATGCCCTGTGAGGGTGACATCATTTCTCTGTGTGTATTTAAAGGGTGGACTGTCAACTTGGGGGTCAACTTCACTTGGCATTCTAGGGAATGAGCCCAGAAAATTTTAGGGTCACTTTTCCTTACTCATAACTGAAATGCTGTACTAAAAACTCTTAATTTTCTCTGAGGGATTCTTCCTTTTTGCTCTTGGATGAGGGAGAATGCATGAAAGGCTCCTACCTGAGTGTTTTAAACAGTAAAACATAATGGTTTGCTTCTAGCCTCAGTGACTATAATTCTGAGTTCTGGAAAGCCTGTCAAGACCTATATCCATGACAGTGGAATTAATTGACTATATTCCCATGTATCCTCAGTCTCATGAGTCACTTGAAGTTTCCTTGTGACCACAGGAAGATACTTATTACATTTTGTTCTGCTGATATATTTGTGTTTACGTAGATTTCAGGAGGTTCCAGCATTTATAAAATGTAAGGCCAATATTTTACAAAGACTCAACAACATTTTTTGAGAGTTAAATTCTCAGTGCACAAGAATGTATCTATTTCATCAAACAATCAACAATTTTCTAATTAATAGGTTATAGATTGTAAACAAACCACATTTTTCAGAGGACCCAACTAGATCTAGAGTTACAGTAATAGATTACCAGGCTGCAAAAATACAAATCCCCCAATATTTCACCTCTGTACCCCAAATCACTGTTATCTTGTCATTGGGTGAAATGTGCTATGCTCCTTTATATACTCTGGGCTATTAACTCCCTTTCATTAATTGTGTGTACATTGCAAACATGTATTTGTCTTGAGTTATAAATTGGCTCATAAATAAAATGCAGTAGACAGTGAAGGACTGCCTACAGACAGTAGACGGAAGTGGTTAATTCTAATCTCTATGAGAGTATAATTTTCCCTCTTCCAATAGGATAAGATAATTTCTAGGTTCTGTTGACTGAAGTTATTTTGAATGTGTTCATTTTGTTCTACATAGATTTTCTCTTGTTGCTTAGTTATTTCTCTCTTAAAATCTTTTTAAAAAATATATCTTTATTGATTTCAGAGACAGGAAAGGAGAGGGAGAGAGAGAGCCAGAAACATCAGTGATGAGAGAGTCCTTGATTGGCTACTTCTGCACGCCCCCGACTGGGGATCAAGCCCGCAACCCGGGCATGTGCCCTGACCGGGAATCGAACCTCGATCTCCTGGATCCTAGGTCGGTGCTCAACCGCTGAGCCATGCCCAACCGGACTCTCTTAAAAATCTTACGAATCATTCCAGGCCTTGCTTAAACCCCTTACAGGAAAGCTTTCCAGCCTTAAATGGCCCTCAGTGCTAGTGTATGGTGCCAGGTAACAAGCGAGTGCTCACTAAATACTCGTTGGTAACTACTTCTGGAATGAATAAATACACCTAAGTGAGCGCAGCATTACCTTTACTCATTTGGACCGTGTTTTCCTGAACTCTAATTGAGGTGCTCCGGGAATAATCACTGGGAGTCTAAAACACAGTCATAATTTTATAAACCGAAGTCTGATCTGCCGTATTGTTTTGAGGTGAGCTGGGTGAGCAGGAGAGGGACATGGAACTTGGAATGCTGGCCTGTAGGGCCAGGGCTGGCCATCCGTGTGTGGGCATGGGGAAAAAGCTCTCCAGCTTTTGGACACAGGCACTCAGGTCTTTCATTTTCTAATTTTCTCACATATTTTGTCTGTGGAGCTGAAACTTTGAAGTTCATTATCTAGGTTCTTTATAGTTTTCCATGGACATTTTCTCAGGCCTTTGGATAAAGATTTGACTTTGGAAAACAGCATTGAAAGATACTTTCTCCAGATTCTTTAGGGTGTCACACAATACAACAACAATAACCAATATTTTCAGAGGCTGATTGTGTTCTTAGGGACTCAATATAGACGATCACATTTGCTCTTCACGCTGACTCTGTGTGAAGGGCACCATGACCGCCCTTATTTAACTGAGGTGTTTAAAGTAGGTAAGTGAGTTGTCCAGGGTAGGCCTGTGACCTTGAACACCCGCTTCCCCGATTCCAAGCTCTGAACCACTACTTCCTGTTGCTTTGTGAATGAAGTTATCACACCTCCAGCAAAGGATTTGAAACATTAGAGCCTAAACTTAACAGTCACAGAGCAGTGCGTGGGAGAATGATAGGAGCTTTTCTTCGTGTTTTCAAGGAGCAACACCCCAATCATTAGTTCACTGACATACTTGCCATGCAAACTGATGGTCCTGGAAACCAGAGGGTGTGCTTTGAAATTAGGATTTGAGTCCATTTGTATCTGTTTTCCTTTGTTCGCATCTCAACATCAAGGGTACCGGCGCATATGGTGATGAAAAGTTGATTTGCCCCCTTATTTCCCATCATATCAGTGTCACCTGAAACGAAACCTAAAGGTGTGGTCATTAGTAAATGTTCATCCTTTTGAAATGTGGAAGAGCATCTTCACTCCAAAGGACAGCTGATCCTCACTACTTAGCCATTCCATACTTGCAAATTGGCCTACTCACTAAGATTTATTTGTAGTCCCTAAATCAATACTCATGGTGCTTCTGTGGTCACCTTGAAAAACTTTAAGTTGCTGGACGCACACATACCCAGTTGAAAAACAATCGTGTGCCTTCCCTGTTCAGCTCTCCTACTGTAAACAAGTGTTTCTTCTCATTTATTTAGTGTCTCATTAGTTTTACATCTTTGTGGGTTTTGTTTGTTTGTTGGTGATTTTGCTCTTTAATATGGCCTGAAAGCCTAGTACTGAGGTGCTGCGTGCTGTTCTCAAACGCAGTGAGGCTGTGATGTGACTGGCAGAGGAAACACGTGTGTCAGAGAAGCTCCATGGAGGCATCGCTTGATAGTGCTGTTGGCTGCGTTCTGTGCAAATGAACCAACCACATGGTACATCCAGAGAAAGGAAGAGGAAAGTCGCTTTTGCATGTGGTTATTTAGTTTTCCCAACACCATTTAGCAAAGAGACCATCCTTCCCCCATTGAGTATTTTTAGCTCCCTGGGCAAATATTAGTTGGCCGTAGATGTGTGCTTGTATTTCCAGGCCCTTGATTCTGCTCCATTGGCCCTTGTATCTATTTTTGCCAGTGCCCTGCCGTTCTGATCACTGTAGCTTGCCATGTAGCCTGAGGTCAGGAAGTGTGCCGCCTCCAGCCTTTTTTTCCTCCGAATTGCTTTCACTTTTTAGGGAATTTCGTGATTCCACACGGATACCACGATTGTTTTTCAACTTCTGTGAAAAATGCTGCTGGAATTTTGACAGGGATTGCACTGAATCTATAGGTTGCTTTGGGTAGTGTGGACATTTTAACAATCTTTATTTTTGGGATTTATGAACACAAAGTATCTTTCTACGTGTGTCTTCTTCCACTTCTTTCATCAAAGTCTTCCAGTTTTCAGTGTACAGATCTTCACCTCCTTGGTTAAATTCATTCCTAAGCATTTTATTCTTTTGGTTGCTGTTGGACATGGGATTGCTTTCTTCGCTTCTTTTTCAGATAGTTCATCGTTAATATATAGAAACACAGTTGATTTTCGTGTAATGATTTTGTATCCTACAACTTTGCTGAATGTGTCTCTCAGTTCTAACAGCCTTTGGGATTTTCTATATATAAGACCACTTTACCTGCAAACAGAGACACTTTAACTTCTTCCTGATTTGGCTTCCTTTTATTTCTTTTTCTTGTCTAAATTATTCTGGCTAGGACTTCCAGGACTATGTTGAATAAAAGTGGAAAAAAAGGCACCCTTGTCTTTTTCCTGATGTAAAGGGAAAGCGTGCAACGTTTCACCACTGAGTATGATACTGAGGGCTTGTCATAGATGGCCTTTGTTACATTGAAGTGTGTTCCTTCTGTACCCACTTTGTTGAGAGCTTTTGTCATAAAAGGATGTTATTTTGTCAGATGCTTTTTTCTGCATCTATGGAGATGATCATATGACTTTTGTCTTTCATTCTATTAATGTGGTGTATCGCATTTATTGATTTACGTATGCTGCACCTTCCTAGCATCCCAGGGATAAATCTCACGTGATCATTGCTGCTGAATTCAGTTTGCTAGTATGTTTTTGAGAATTTTTACACTCATATTCATCAGGGATGTTGGCCTGCACTTCTTTCTAAGCTCAGAGTCTTTATCACTGTTTTGCTAGTTATCTGTGTCCACAAATCTACTCTGAACAAAACCAGCTGCCTGCTTTAGTGACCACGTGGGAATGTCTATGGCTGCGTTTTCTGCTTGTCTCTGATTGTATTGTTGTGTCTGCATTTCTGGATTTATTATTCTCTGCCATACCGTTGTAAAGAAAGGGGCATTTTAGACTCTCTTTAACTTGCACGTGTTAAATGTGGGACAGTGTGTGGCGTGGGATGAAGAAGAGCCCCTGTGGGTTTTGATCAACAGCTGGAGGTTTGGTGGATTAAGAAAACTTCTTATTTCCTAAATGGTATGTGATTCTTTAAAAGGAGGGTTAGGGTTAGGGTTAGAATGAGTAAATAAATAAATGAATAGATAAATGGATAAATAAAAGGAACGCTCATATACCAGGAAGGACCTCTCTAGGGATGGGCTAAAGGACAAATCTTTAAAGGTTGGGTACAGTTTTCTACCCCTTTGGCTTTGCTCTCTAAAAAGTATATTGCATTGACTTTTAAAAGCCAAGAAGCTTTTTAGAAAATACAGTTTTTCAAACACTGCCTCATTCAGTGGGTCTGGGTGATGTTGATGATAGAGAGGTTTGGAAATCACAGAGAGCGTTTGTTCCGGAGAGGGAAGTGGGTGTCCATTACACCTGTGGAGGCCCGCTGTCCTGTGTAAGGAGGCCCCTATGAAGTGACTCGTATTCCTGGTGGCTTAGGGGTGATGTGGGGTTTGTTGGAAGGCTGGGTGAGGCTGTGCCCAGTTTATTGTACAGCTTGCTTCTCTGCTGTTCAAAGTGCAGCCATAGCCATCTGAATTTCACTGCTCTCTTCTGGGATGTCATTCTGCTGGGAGCATCACGGGATTCTAACTGGCAATGCTTATTCACCAGGAATTGGACTTGAAATAGCCAAGCAAAAACATTGCTTAACACTGTAAAATTCTATACATGTTTCGTATATTATTATTATTACTAGCAATAATAGCAGCTATTACTGCTGAATCTTGTGGGTGCCTTGAGAAGCGTAGTTGGCCATCCTGGACATGGTAGGTAGAAGGGCCTGGATGTGGCTGTTGGATGAATCTTGGGTGAGTGCCAACTATGTGAAATAAATTGAGTGCTTATTTTCTCAAGTCCCATGGGGAAAATTTTTCATATTGTGACCTTTGGCAATGTTTCAAAAATGTGTTTCCAGGATTTTTACTTTTAAAATGTACAGATAATCCCTATAAAACTACACCTTATCAAAAACATTGCTTTTCTATCCGACCACCTCGCTGCACGCTCATGAAGCAACTGCAGACCAAGTTCCTTCACTTCCTTTCACCAAACAGTTTTTCTCCACAACTTCAAATCTTCATAATTCTGATTTTATTGACTGCATCATATTTGCTATTTTATTTGGTTATTCTACTATTACCAGATAGTTAGGTTGTTTCCAAACTCTGCTGTTATAAATAACGCTGGCGTTCATATGATGCCTTCATGTCAAAACTGGGAAGCTGCTGACTTTTCCCCTATTTGAATCCTTTCCTTTGTCCAGACTTTCAAATGTGAGATTGCAGTTGCAAAAGATAGAAACATTTTTCCAGTCTCCTCGCAAATCCTCTGGGGCTGGTTTCCTCGTACCTAATGAGGTTTTAATCATGTGTGTGGGCTTTAAACGGTGCACTCAGGAGATGCTGGGTCCTGCCACTGCCCCTCCAGCACCGCCACCACCACCGTGATTGCCACCCCTGGTTACTGCTACTATTACTGTTATTTTGGTAAATTCGGCTTTATTTTCCTGAATGAAACCAGATATCTGAATACACTTTTGACAATCAGACTGCTTGTCTAGAGTTTCTGCTTTCTCCTTGCCTTTTCAGAATGATTTGCAGGCTGTTTGGCTCCAGCCCTTCCCCCTCATTACCCGAGTTCTCTCCTGAAAGGAACTGTCTTCTTATTTCCCTTCTTTTCCCTCCTCTTTTTCTCACGAAGCTGTTTTCACCTGGAAAAGTAAAATATGTGTTTCTTATATTTGTGTACGATCTTCTTATATTATATTTGGTTGTGATAAAGCTAAATTGAAGAAGAAAATGGGGTGTTGAAAAAGAGACACCGTCGTCTGCGGCTCGAGTTGAGCCTCTCTTGAGGACAGAGCCAAAAGCCTGACCTCTGGTGGCTGCGAGCTGCGCCTGTAGGCCGGAGGCGCCCGGTCTGAAATGGGACCTGGGGAAGATCCCCTCCGCAGGAGCCAGGCTGGAGCAGGGCTTATTGGCCTTTAAAGCTCCTTCGTACTCATGGTGAAGGTCATTCCTGGTGTCAGTTGAGGCCCCTTGCTCTCTTCCTCACAGAGGAATTATCTTATAACTCAGTTTCTCAGATTACAGCACTTCAAGTGTCCTGAGGATTGGAGTCTACAAAAATATTTCCTAAAACCACCAGCAACATCACCACTACCACCACCTGATGATATAGATGTAGAAATTTCCAGGGGAAGTGAATTGCTAAATCTTAGCAAAAGGGAGCATCAGTGAGATTAAAATTCTATTTTTTTTGTCTTGAGAACATTTTTAAATGGCAATATATCTTATTTTCTAATCAAATGTTTTTATCTTTTTACCTTCCAGAATTTAGTGTTTTTAAAAGTAAAAGTCTCAAAAATGATTTTCAGATATTGTTGTTATTTATCATGTAATTAAAAGAGAATAATATGAGTGAAGAAAATAAAATTAGATTAAAGAAGTCTCAGAGTTTGTGAGAATAGGTAGGCATGGGATCTGTTTATGTTTCTAATTGTTGTTTAAAACAGTATTGGAATGGTGCCCTTTGCTTATGATTGAGAATAAATGTTTAAGTCACATTTTAATTATTTTGTTTTTATAAAAGTGTCAGATTTTAAGGTGATTGAATAAATGGAAAGGGCACAGCTAGTAGTTTATAATTATATTGTGTGTTTGCATGTATTTGTGCACAAAAGCATGTTTAAAAATGAAGGATTGACTTAATCCTGGCTACTCATTTGGTTCACACAAATATATTGAATTTGAGGCAGGTGACATTGAAAATGATAGGAACTTCTACAATTTCTAGACACGGTATCCTTTGATCCCAGTGTTAAGTAGGTGCTAGTGGCTATGTTATTGTCTGCCATCAGGAAAGAGACTATTAGTAATGACATGTTTTTAGCAAATTGGTTCATCAACCCTTCCCAGCATTTGTACCATTGACCTTGACTTCGAATGAGCAGGACTAATGCTTTCCTGCTAAAATAGGCTCTAAATCCAAATGTGTCTCAGTCTCTTCAATACCAAATTTTTAAAGCTTGATTCATTTTTTAAAAGCTTTTAATTATTTCTATTATTTGAATGCATTTATTCTAGTTATGACTTATAGTTATGAATCATTTTTATATTTCTATGCTCATTGCAAAATAAGTTCAGAAAATACCAAAATATATGAAAAGGACAATATTATCCCCTGTAAAGGTATTTTGACACTATAGTTGATTTGAAATGGTCTTTTAAAAAATAATTTGAGCTGAATTAATTAGTACAATTAAATAGCCAATACCTACTGCAAGTTACTCTGGGCCGGGCACTGTTTTCAGTCTCTGTGTATAATGCTCACGGTGTCCCACAAGGTGGGGGCTGTTATTACCCCTGATTTTACAGATGAAAAAACTACAGGCAGGTTGCCGGAGGTGACACAGTTATGTGGCCGAGTGAGACTGAATCCAGGCTTTCGGACAGCAGAGCCTGTCCCTACACAGAGCATGAATGTAAAGTTATAAGAGCTGCATGTGGACTAGTAATCTGCCCACGGGCCATGCCTTACAACACTCCCCACCCAGACATGTAGAACAGCTTAGTTTAAACCAGTGGAGATAATTGGAAGATATTGTCTACTATGGATGCATTTTACTATCATACCACTTATCTAAAACAACACATGATCGACATCATTTCTTTCATACTGTAATCTGTCCTGGGTATGTTGAGCAAATGGGAGTTGATTTAGAGAAGGGATTTCTTATTTATTTACACTTATTCTAGTTCTAATCTTTTCAATTTACTGAGCTTAAAAAAAATCAGCATCAGTGATTTTTTTTTTTTTTACTAGAAATTCATTGCACTGCTGAAAAGTGTTTCACTGTCCTTGACTTCCTGAAGTATTCCCAGCTGAATCCATACTCAAAGTCCCGTCCCATCCAACCTGCCTCGTGTGAATACACAAGAGGAAACAATGGCCACAGCAGGACCTCTGGACATTCCAGGGAAGGGGAGGGTATTAGAGATGGGCGGAGAAGCAGAAGCTTGCTGCACTCCCTCTGACTTGGTGTACATCAGTGACACCCACACATTTATCCCCTGGGGTCAAGAGGCTGTCATTGAGCCCCATCACTCTTGTTGAGTGACAGGCCCAGGGAGCCCCGACTCCCTGCTGACCTGCCGCACACCTGCCAGGAAGGGGGTGGGATGCAGCCGGCCACTGCACAGAGGGCTCTGGGGTCCCGGGACCGCAGCTCCAGCAGCCCCAGAGAAGGAAAGGGACACGGGGGTGGTGAGAGAGGGGGACATGGTGTATGGGGTTCAGTTTTAGAGTTTCATAGTGAAGGACGAGGCACATATAATGCCAGTAATGCAGCTTCTCTTCTTTGATGACACAGATCTCTCCCCTGATGTCAACAGAGCAAAGCAGAGCCCGTTTTGTTTGCAGACTACAACCTGCGACTCCTAGTCCCAAGCATGACATGAGCCCGCTCCCCTGAGCGCTAGGCAAGGCAGTAACTGTGGTCATTTCCTTGATTCAGCAAATGCTTCCTGTGGACCATACACTGTTCGGGGTGCTGGGGTGTAACAGTGTTTAAGTACTCTTCTAGATAGAGGGATGTAGAGCTCTCATAGAGCTGGCGGCCTACAGAACCAGGTCTTTTCCACCTTCTCCCCCCTCTTCCACACACAGTCAGCCTGAGGCCTGTCCACACAGTAGGTGCATTTGGTCATGCTCGTTGAAATAAAGCAAAGCAGTGGAAAGTGCTAGCGCAGAGAGGAGTCACAAAGGATATGGGGGTGTTGACCAGAGGTCAAGTGGTTGACCTGGTGATCATATCACCTCACTCTTTCCAGGTTCACGGCAGCGCTGAAGTGGATCTTCCTTCCTGGGCTGCTGCCCCGTCAGCCTTCCCGTGACTCCTCCTTTCTCGGGCATCGCAGGTAAGCCTCTCTTCTCAGCTGCTTGGAACTGTCTTCAGAGCTTGATAGGTGCTCCGGTTGCTGGCAGCCAGCTCTGCAAAGCTGGAGAGGTCTCTGGTGAAGCGAGAAGGACTTGTATTTAGAACACCCGGAGAGGGGAGAGTTGGGGTGAATAGAGGCGAGTCCAGTATTTGCAGAAGCGGTGGGAGACGCTGAGGGATGCGGAAAGGTCTCTGTGCAGTAGTCACATGGCTGTGCTGTGTTCCGTCCCAGGGAATGTGGACAGAAACAGGATTCCAGAATCTACTGGCAGAGGTGTGTGAATGATTTGTGTTCTAATTTCCATGCCAACTGCTTCACTTTGCTATTTGCCTATTGAAACATAGACCATTATGTCCCTTAAAATGTATCACACTTACAGGCATTTTTGTGGCAGAGCCAGTTTCAAAGGTAAGTCATTGTACCCAATAGATACCTCTGGCTGCCCACAACTACTGGCCCTTCCCTCACATGAGGGGGTGGTGACTGCTTCCTGCGCTTCTTGCACTTTCGAGAGCAAACCATTTGTACAGACTGGAATCGCTAGTCCTGCCAGCACAACTGCACGTCAGAGTCACTTAGACAATTGGTCAATTGCATTCTGTGGTACAGAGAAGTTATAGGAAATTGCCTTGGCTGAAGCCATGAAAATAAGAATTGTGCATGGTTTTGTTGTTGCTGTTGTTTCGTTTTACTTTTACCAAGGGAAGTGTCAGCACTGGACTCCTCTAGACCGAGAGGCTGCTCCTGGTGGTTTGAAAGCAGGGTCGGGGTGCTGAGGACCACGTCTGCTGAGGCAAATGAGCGGCGTCCGGTGTGCGGGGCCTTTCCCCTCCTCGCCCCTGGTGCGTGGCTGCCCTCTCTGTTCTTCCTGCCTGCACGGCCAAGGTTTAGAATGGCTGGAGAGCCCAAGCCGGTTTTGCTCAGTAGTTAGAGCACCAGACCAAAGACTGAAGGGGCTCAGGTTGGATTCCCAGTCAAGGACACGTACCTCAGTTGCAGGCTCGATCCCAGGTCCTGGTCGGAGAGTGTGTGGGAGGCGACCAATCAATGTGTGAGACACATCGATGTTTCTCTCTCTGTGTCTCTCCCCCTCCCTTCCACTCTGTCTACAAAAGATCAATGGAAAAAAATATCCTCAGATGAAGACTAAAAATAATCATAAAATAACTTTATAGAATGCCTGGAGAATCTAGGGCCATAAAGGTGAGGTACAAGACCTGGGCCTGGGGCATGGATGGACTTTTATCAGATGCCCCAAGCGGATCCTGCTGTGAATGTGTGGGTCACAGGAAGCTCTCAGGCTACTGAGCTTCTGGACTCTTTCAACTTTGGTGCTTTATTCTGTGATTGTTGTTTCAGACCTGTTGGCTCTGTAAACACACTAAAAATGATACAAAGTTCAGGCCTGTTTTTCTTCACAACTAACGAAAGTATGTAAGGCTACTTAAGCCTTACATGTGGTATTGTCTCCTCTAACAGCAGGGGCTCCTCATCGGGGTCTGTGTGACCCAGCTGATCGGACCTAATGAGGCTAAAGAGCCGGCACTGCTGGGAGGCCACTCACACAAGCTGGGCAGGTGACCTTTCCTAGCTGGTAACACACTCTAGTACGTGAGCACATTAACTAAGCTGCATTCACAATTCAGCCTTAAGGCGGATCTTACTAAAACTGCAGGGATAGGAAAATGTGATATTTTAAAAATCAGATTTATATAGGCTGGGTCTGGACAAAATTAGGGAAAAAGATAAAGTTTATCTTTTCCTTTTTGTGTGTGTCTTTCGCTTGCTTTTCCCAAGTAAAGTTTAGCGGGGTGTGTGTATATCGGTGTGAATGTATGTGTGAGTCTGTATGTGTGTCTGCCAGGGGGTGCAGCCCCAGTTTTCCAAAGTCTTAATAATACAGCTCTTACCCTCAATATCATTGGTTACACATTTTAAAGTCCTTAGCTAAGAATGGTTCTATATGCCATGGGCACTGTAGTTTCGTATATGAAATGTGTCAATGTTTTACCTGAATTAGGTCACGTCTTTTTAAGGAGCCTCAACTCTGATGTGTCGTGGTTATTTTAGTTAGCTTTCATTCAGAATTTCTTTTCTAAATGGTGGTCTACAGCGCTTCTGACCCTTTCTAAAAAAGAAAATATTCAAGTAATGTCTAAGGGAAAATATTGACCAGGGTACAAGGTCAGAGGGGAAATAAGTCTGTTTACGTTGAACTCTCAAGATCTGACCAGAGATGACCATTCTATAACTTGCAACTGTGGAGAACAGGAAATTTAATCAAGGGAACACAGTGTTTTCTTAAACTACAGTATAAGAGAAGTTTAAATCCAGACAAATTATGATTAATTTTAAAATATTGCTAAATTCAAAGGCAAATTTCAAAAATTCTTCTATAACTACCTGTCTGTCTGTACCTCCCTACGCATTGGTTTCTCTATGATGGCTATGATGTAAGCTGGCATTCCTCTAAGTGTGCCCCACCTGCAAGATGCTCAGGGCAAAATAGTTCCCTGGTCAGTAAGTGTGGCAATCACTGCCTGCTTACTGCATGTCTCTCTCATTGAGAGAATCGAAGGACTGCCTTAGAGAATTCTGAGAAATTCTGCCATGTACAAATTTTTCAAACTTTATTCAGTCCAGTGTTTCCCAAATTTATTGATTCCAACTCATCCTTTTTCAATAATCCCTGCTTTGCATTCTTCTTTTTGAACAAATGGAAGAAACAGATGATTTTGTTTTAATAGGGAGGTAGATTTTACCAAAATCGACACACAAAAGGAAATTTTAAACATAAATTTTTAAAAGAAGCTTTAACAGATCAATAATTATGAAATAAAATTATCCAAAACTTTTTGTAGTTTCCTAGGTTACATGTATTTGTGGTCAGTTTTTAGGACTCTTTAAAGAGCTCATATTTCTCATACTATATATTAAAATAATACATTATTTTGGAGTGTATAACATGTTGGATATATCTTTGCTACAAACAACCTGTCAAAGATCCTTTCCCTGCCTCACCATTTCTCCAGCTGAAGAAAAATTTCAGTATAATTGTTTTTAGAAATCTGTATTTAAAAAATCTTAAATAATAGTAAATTATAGTCCTTGGTATATCTAAGAACAATCCAACATAATTAACCAGTTTTAAGTAGGAGTGTAAGGGTAATTTATTTATTAGGATATCTGTTAACATAATTATTCTGAAAGGCTAATATAAATCAATAATATGATTATTGAGAAATATTTTGAAAGCCCATTGATAGTTTCTGTATAAAACTTTTTGTTATCTAGGACTTTAAAAATAATTCTTTAACAAGACAATTAATCCCCATAACATTTTATTTAATGGTAAAAACTACAGTTATTTCTTTTAACATCAAAAGTGAGATAAGGATGTCTATTATTACCCCTATCCTTTCTATTTCAAATCAATATAAGATGCAAAGTGGAAACAGGAGGTCTACCAATAATAAAAGATAATAAAAGCACAAAGTTATTTTTTTGTCAGATAATATAAGTCAATGTAGAAAATCAAAGGAAATCATCTCAAAAATTCCAATAGTTCAGATAATTGGCTGGTATAAAATAAATGTGGAAAAAATAAAAATTTTCTTAAATGCCTAAATAATCTTTAGCTGAGACCAAAGTTCTCATTAACAATATCAACAACAATAAAATAAAATAAATTCTATGTGAAGAAAACTTTAAATATTTACTGAGTAATTTTTCCTTCCAGAAATGGTGAACTTGAAGAAACGAAGATATGATCTGTTCTTACAAAGTAGATTTATCCAAATAAATAGACCAGTTTTCCCCTGTTAATTTACAGTATGAACAAATTCTAATTAGAAACTCAAAGTGCTTTTTCTATTTAAAAAAACCTAACATTAACTTAGAAATCCAAACAGGTGAGCAAGAGCTAAGATATTTTGAATACAAAAAGTAATGGCTGAGATTTTACTTTACCAGAATGGGTAAGCAGATGAAGGAAAAATATATCAGTTTCAAAAAATTGTATATTGCAGAACCTGTTGTTACAGGAAGTTATTAGGATCAAATAAATGAAACTATTTTAAACAATCTTCAAAATGTTGTATAACGTAATCTTTACTTTGCTCAAGGATATTGTGGATCTCCAAGAGAAGGGTTTTAATATGCTACATTCTCATACTCTTAAACATGAAACATTTTTTAAAGCCAGAACATTGTTGGAACCATTAGTCCTTGAAACATCCTTTGCAAAAGGCTAGCAAAAATAATCTAGAAAGGGAAAATATTTGCTAAATAAGAAAGCTTCCCAGGCTCAAGGCACATTCAGCAAGTTTATCTCCTTACTGAGCAGCCCCTGCTGACCTCTAGATATGCTTCTCTTGGTTTAAAATGATGGTCTTCTCTGTAGCTCACAGTTCCTGCTATCATGACAACACCAAACTTCTCCTTTACACTTCTGTTGGGTCACACTGGGAGAGGCGCCTGGGCGCATTTACTATTTCAGTCTTATTATTTTTTATCACCAGCGAATATAACATGTAAATAATACTGGAATGTAATTACGTAAGAGACATTCTTAACATATGTATTACATATATCACAAGCTGGGCCTCAGGAGGCTGATTCATTCTGAACAAACGTGGTTTCTTAGGAAGGTCCTCAGAACAGCCACTAGGGCTGTGAGCTTTGAGATCTAGCTGTGGGCCCATGATCATAGGACTCCTGGAGATTATAAAATTATTATAAAGGTTTGGCCAGAACTATTACATATTTGTTGTTTCTCAAGTTTAATTTCGGCTATAAAGTATCCATGAAGTCAATTTTCCAGTTTAGTGGAACTTGCTGGACTAAGTGTGACTAAAAAGATCTTCCCTGACCCCACTGCCCACCCATCCCCACCTTATCTCCTTAAAAGTATGTAGCTTTTTGACAACTGGTAAATACCTTTACCTCCTCTGATATATAATCTGTGTTCACTGTTGAAATTTATTCCCTTCCCACCTCTTTATAACTCTATTTCTCTCTCATTTCCTCCTTTTATCTCAGCCCTATGACTAACTCTTTATAGGTTGGCTACTTTCTTATGTGCACTATTTCTTTGTCCCATAAGCGGGGTTACTGCCGGGGAGCACAGCTGTCCCTTCCCCCATGGTCCTCCCCAGGCTGCCTCAATCACACGTCTTCGGTTTAACATGTCTCCGAGCCAAATGCAGTCATCTGAGAACATTTCTTGCGTACCTTATGGATTTAAAAGCCATGCATACAGTGGAGTTTACTGCCCATATGGCAGTTTGATCATCACGTCCAATAAGTGTCAGCAGATGACTAAATGGTTCTCATTAGCATAGCTTGGCCTTTCCGCATTTGAGCAAAACCTCCCTCTACCTTTAAAAGATGGAGTTAAGTCAGCAGTTCAACGGACTGGACACATGTATTATGCAAATTTAAAAAATTAGTTCCAGCTTCTAGATAGCACACCTCTTCTGAAACCTTAAGCAACTGATAGTAACATGGGGGGGAAATGTCTAATCCATCACAGCAAACTCCTAGTGTTGACCAATCAAGAATTTGATTGCAGATGAGTAATATTTTTTTCTCATGGGAAGTGTATTCATTTGAATTTAGGGAATAAAATTTCAGAAGATGTAGGAGAATATATAATAGATATTGTTTTGGTAACAATAGTATATTTCATCTGCTTTATACCAAATATTATAAACCATTTTCTAGACTTAAAAATAGGCCCATATTTGTTTTAACTTATTCCTTTTCATAAACTATCACAGGCTATATAAATAAGCCTTGTATTGTAAAAAACTATATGCGTAAGTTAATTATATTCTATTCTAAAATGTGAAAACGTTAGAGATTTTGCATTGCAAATGAGAGGCAGAATTTCAGGGCAGTCCATTAAAAACAAATAGAGATTTGCTGATTAGATTGGTAAAAGCGTTAAAACATTCTAGGTGAAGATATAAATGTAAGTGAGCTAAAGGAAAAGCTTTAGTAGAATGAAAATCAACCTGGCAAAAAGTTTGCATTTTTCTTTGCACCTGCTGTGGCACCTGCAGGCAGATCGCTGTTTATGCCTGATGCCCACACGATGTGAGGTGTGCCCGAGACTGGAGGCCTCAAGATATGCTTGCAGAGGTAGGAACACTGACAAGACCGGGCGCTGCCGCATTATTAAATCATAAACCACAATTAGGGAGGAGCACGCGTTCATTTTCATTTTGTAATGCAAGCAGAAAAGGAAAAATGACTCCCCATTCCCATATATCTATTAATAAAAACTGTATTGTTTCAAGATAAGACAAGAAGGAAAAAAGGTAAGAGGAAAAAGGGGTAAGAGAATTTCTAACAAGATTGAAAACCGATGGACACACAGCGTCTCTCGCACAATCAACTACGTGGTTTAAAGGTGAACTCATTAGTGAAACTAATAAATTATATAACACCTACAGTACTGTAGCCTTTATTGAAATCCAAATTGTATGTATAATGCAAAGTCTTTAAGTTTGGTGTATTGTCAAATATTTTTTAAAATAACGGACTTCTGGAAAAAAAAATCCTAGTAAAATATGCTGCAAAAATTACTGCAGTTTCAGCATTCTTAGAAAAAGGAAAAGCCTATAAAATTTACATTGGTTAATATAAGCGAGAAATAATGAATTTTTTCCATTCACATTTGGAAAGGGAAATTACCTTGTCCCTATTTTAGAAGGAAAATGACATTCTAGTTTGTTGAATTTCAAAGTAGCGTATTCAAAATCAAATTCATGCAGAAATAGGACTAGAACGGGCTAGTTTTACAAAATGTCTACGTGTATATTTTACAAAAGGAAAAAAAGCCTTCAATGGAAAAAGTTAAATTCAGTAATGCCTGCTTCATTCTTCTTTGCGCTACACAAAAGTAAATAATCAAATCAACTGTTTCACTTTTTAACCAAGTATTTTTTAAACATGTTCATGATATTGTAAACAAAAGGTAAAATATAGAAATTGGTAGGGCATCTGTTTCTAAGTAGTGAATATTTTTAGATGTCAAGAATAAATACATTTCTACAAATGAGAAACACTAAAGGGTTTAATGTAAAATGTATTAAAGTAAAACTATGCAGAGAATACTTGATTGCAAAGTGATGGTACACACATCAGATCTGTAAACAAAATCTGACAGTGAGCACAATGAAAAAAGTGAGCTCTTATTTAAAGTTACCACTGTAAATCAATTTTCTAATCTCATTAAAAATAATAAAAATGCCATCTATACTTTTAGTTCACATCAGCACCCAACAATGTAAGCAAACAATTAAGAGAACTGAAAAAAGAAAAAGGCATTTGCCAGGCAGTAACTAGTCCAAAGAGCTGGTTCGATCATGAATGAAGCCAGATTTTCTTAAAACCATGGTGATCACAAAGTGGGATCTGAAATTCTCAAAATTTTTTCAGACCGTAGTCTTCTTCAAAATTACACTGACACTGTGGGTGGCCCACTCAGACTGCTCAAGAGAGATAAATAGAAGATAAAATAAATCTTTTCTAGAAAACTTGATTGCAAAGCGACGATACACACACACACACACACACACACACTAGATCTATAAACAAAATCTGGCAGTGAACAATGGAAAAAGTTGGTTCTTATTTAAAGCTACCACTTTGTAAATCAATTTTCTGATCTCATTAAAAATAATAAAATGCCATCCATATTTTTAGTCTACAACACCCAACAATGTACATGAAAAATTGAGAAAATGGGGGGAAAAAGACATTCAAAATAGGCATAATTAATTTAAAAGGCATAATTAATAACAAGGTTATTTTTGAAATTTTTGAAATTAGAACAGCTAATTTTATGTTTTATGAGATAAAACATTGGTAAATGAACTCACTGAACTTTATTCATCTCAGATAAATTAGTTATTCATAATAGTGATAAAAACTAGACAGGAATAAACATTAAGAGTAAAAAAGGGTTAACCTGCCCTGGCCGGGTAGCTCAGTTGGTTAGAGCGTCGTCCGGATGGGCCAAGGTTGTGAGTTTTATCTCTGTCAGGGCACATGCGAGAGTTAACTGCTGGGTGCAGGAGTAGATGGGACAAGTCAGTCTCTCTCCCCCCTTCCTCTCTCTCTAAAATAAATAAAAATAAATAAACATTTAAAAAAAGATTAACCACAGCCCATAGACATCTTGAAGCCCTTTGTTGTCTATGTTTAAGAAGCATTTCAGAGCCCACCTCTTCCTTCCCTGAAAAGTCCATTCCGTGGGCGGAGCAGAGCGCGCCTCCTGGATACCTGTGTGTCAGGGAGGGCAGCCGTGGCTCAGGGTCCGAGTCACACTGTGGTTTCGGGGGTCAGAGCCCTAGAGGGGCGAGGAGGGCATCCTTGCAAGGGGAGGCGGTGGCTTGGCTGGGAAGCCAGAGCTCAGGGAGAGTGAGGAGAGGGGGTGGAAGCAGGCGCAGAGTCAGAGCTCCAGCAGGGTGAGGAGCCCTCGAGGAGGAGCGGCCCAGTGGGGGGAGTCGGAGCCTGTGGGGGACACGAGACCTTCTCCAGGGAGTGCTTGCCTGGTGCAGGGTGGCAGAGCTCAAGCAGGGAGAAGAGAGTGGCCGTGCTGGGGTGGCCTGGGGTGAGGGTTTAGAGACCCAAGTAGGGCGGAGAAGAGGGTCTTGGTGAAGGGTGTCAGGGCACAAAGAAGATGAGGAGGGCATCCCCACAGAGGGATGGTGTGAGATGTCCACATGGAGGCAGACACAGGGGAAGACTGGTGGCAGGTTACATCCAGGGATGGATCAATTCAATATATTGGAGACAGCTTTCTCACTTTAGGAGAAGTGAGTTACAAATAAAAATGGGAGCAAATTAGAATAAACCCTGTTGTGTTGAATTGGACTTGTAAGACTTCATAGGAACTCATGGTCTGAGATAGATGATAGGTAGGTAGGTAGGTGGATAGCTAGATGGGTAGATGGATAGATAGGTAGATGAGAGAGAGCGAGAGAGCACAGTAATTAAAGGTGTAAATGAATGGATATGTAAGTGATTTGGACATTTACCTACATACACATATTTCCTAGCTCTTTGCACTAAGAGGGGCTTGGAGCAGTGACTCCCAATAACATCTTGCACTCACATATTGGCTTTTAAATACTGTCTTCCACGCAAAAGCACCAGAGCTCCTTGAGGAAGTAGCTATTCCCAGAATAGGGTAAGAAAAATGCAAGACAGGACGTCTTGTGCCAGAAAGCAGGAATGTGCTAGAAAGATGTTGGGGACATGTCAAAAGGAAACAGAAGCACGCTTGACTGTCCTCCTTCTCACCAGTTTGGGACAATTAGAGCATAAAAATTATGACAGTATTGGACTAAAACCCATTAAATAAAATTGGAAATCCCCTTAGATATAAATAAATTCATGGGTAAATTGAAAATGTGAAGAGGATCAGGGTATTTATATAGTGTCGAAATATCTCCCTACAAAATCATTTCTAAGGGGAAAGGAGGAACCTTACAGTGGTGAAGCCTTGCAGATACCACTTCACTCAAGATATCAAAGTGAACATTACCAGTAATGGGACAAATGGACATCACTTGCCATCTGATAGAATTAACTGAGAAAAACCTGTTGTCACTTCTGAAATAGTCTTGCCAGAAATGCATGTTCTGAATCAAATTAAGAGGAAATATCAAACAAAGCCAAACTGAGGGACCTACTACAAAGTAGCTGGTTTGTAATTCTCTAAAGTGTCAGGACAGTCAAAAAAAGACTGGGAATCTGTTTCAAACTGAAGGAGACTAAGGGACGTGCCAGCCCAATGTGTGATCATGGATTGAGTCTTCTTGTTATAAAGGATATGTTGGGAAAATATGCAAAACTTCAATGGAGTCTAAGAATTCGGTGGTTGCATCACTGTTTAGCATCACTGTTAATCTCTTGGTTTGATGGATGTATTGTGGTTATATGGGAGAATGTTCTTGTATGTAAGAAATACACACTAGAGCATCTTCAGACTTTCTTGCCCTTTGTTCTTCCTCCATACCCACCTGGCGAAACCTTAAAGCTTAGTCATTTCAAATGTCTTTGTGTTAGGACACCTAGAGCTGGACCGTTTTGCTCTGCTAAAGCGTCACACAATTGGCCAGATTCATGCCACTGGAAATGCAAGGCTTTGATATCAGCCAAGCACTCAGCATTGCCCAGAGACACTTCTGTGTGTACTCGGTTATCTCTGTGCCATTTCCAATGTGGTTATTTCAGATTCCCCACTCTTTTCAAAATCCTTACCCTACCTCCTCCCCGGTCACTCTTAGCAACTAATCTTGCTAACAGATCTCAAAGAACACAGAAGCACGAAGAGAATTTCCTCAAGTCCTGCCACCAAATTTAAAACTTGACCTTCAAACACAATCAACATTTTCTCTTTCCCTGGATCACATCTTTCTTGATTGTCTCCTGTCTTCCGTATCTTTAATCTTCTATATAGATTTGTTAACATCAATATTTAACATGTTCAACTTTCTCCTTTCCAGCCACACATTCCCTCCCTTGGCTTATGACACCACTGCTCTGACCACCTTCAGCGTACACATGGGCAACTATCACCCATGTTCCTCTGAAATCTACTTTTTAGTCTGTAGTCAGTGTGAGTGCTCTAAAATGTGAATCTAGTTTTTTCAACTCCCTTGCTTAAAGACTTCTACAGGTTCCCTTTACCCTCAGGATAAAATTAAAAATATTTAATATGTCTTATGAGATCCTGTACAATTTCTCTCTTGCTTCCCTTCTTGGAAACCTGGGCACCATGCACATCTCCTAACCCTCCCTCACACCTCCATCCCCACTCTCCTCCACAACCCCCCCACCAATATTCATCGTCACATACTTGTATTTTCTGGAATGCATCTCTGATCTTGGAGATTTTGAAAATATGTCTAGTCCTGATTATAACATTCTTCCCTCTGTTCTTTACTTGGCTAAATTCTTATCATCTTTTATGTTTCAGTTTTGATGTTGTTTTCCTTAAAACATTTCCCTGCACTCCAACACTCTGTCTGACAATGTGCCCTCACAGTTGCTGGGACGTGTCCTCTGTCACAGCCCTTGGAGCACCCTTGGGACCGTCTGTTTACTGTCTCACTAGGACGTGAGCTCCTCCGGCAGGGTCACGTGCGACTTGCTTGTCTTTTTCTTCCTATTGCCTAGTTTAGTAGCTCTCACTAAGTGGATGCACTTAGTAAACATTTGTTAAGTGAATGAGTGAATGAATGAATGAATGAATGAATGAATGGATCCCTGTCAAAAAAAAAAAAAAAGACTACATAGTGCTGATGAAGATACTTCGAAGTTAAAAAAATTTAGCACATGTTCAGGAAACCAAATGATTCAAATGAAGCTAAAATGCATCAAAGTTGGTGGGCAGGAGCTTCCTATTTAATACAGTAGAAACTGTAATTTAGGGAAACCATCTCATTTAGGGGGATGCGATAGAGACAATGAGGATGGAGGACTGGGGGACGACATTGCTCATGTACTATTTTAAAGCCTGATCTAGAAGTTTCTTTTCTTGTCTTTGGAGATTAAAACATCTGTTCAGAAAAGGGATGAAATAAGTTCTACTTTAGCAGCATTCACTGAGCTATGACGGAGTGATAACTGGAAAGAAAAAGAAGTATTTAATAGATCTTTTCAGAAAGGACTTAGGGCCTTAACATGCTCCTATTTCTCCCATCTGACCAAACAGTCCTTCCCTTGACTGTCTACTTGCATGTGGGTTACTATTATCCACATTTTCCTGAGATCTATTTTCGAGCTGTGTAACTTATCTTTATGTCCTCGGTGCCTGGTGCAGTACCTGGCACAAATCATGGCCCAGTAAATACTTGAAAATAAACAATTGAAAGAGAGCAATGTACCTCTTGGACCCAGATCTATAATGTTTCCTTTTAGGTTGTTCTTTGAAATTACAACCCTTTTCCTAATCATGTACTTTTTCTTGTGAGATTTTGTGAGTAGCTAGTGAGAACCCCACTTTGATTATCACCTTTTCAATTATATGGTCAACATTTTTGTGAGAAGCTCTCTGCCGGATACTAATGTTATCAGATTCTGGTTCTGCTTCATCTGCCTATGTGCCTCCTGTGAATTCCATTTTAAATTGAAATATATTTGACATATAACATAACATTGTGTAAGTTTAAGGTGTACAGCATGTTGATTTGATAACTTTGTATATTGTAATCTGATTGCCATTGTAGCATTAGTTAGCACCTCTATCATGTCACATAATTATCGTTTATTTTTTGGTGGCAGAATAATTAAGATCTAGTCACTTAGCAAGATTGATGATTATAATACAGTATTGTTGACTATATTCACTATTCTGTGCCTTGTATCTCCAGGATGTGTTTATTTACTGGTTGCAAGTCTGTGTCCTTAAACAGCATCTCTCCTATTTGCCCACTTCCCAGCTCCTGGTAACCACTTTTTTACTACTACTTGTTATGAGTTAGGCTCTTTTAGATCACATATATCAGTGCAATTATACAGTATTTGTTTTCTCTGTCTGATCTCACTTAGCATAATGCCTTCAAGGCCCGTCCATGTTGTCACAAATGGCAGGATTTCCTTCTTTCTCTTGGCTGAATAATATTCCATTATATATGTAGGTACCACATCTTCTTTACCCATTCATGCCTTGATGGGCACTTAGGTTATTTCTATGTATTGGCTATTGTGAATTGTGCTACAGTGAACATGTGTGTACAGTTCTCTCTTTGATATCCATTTCCATTTCCTTTGGATATCAACCCAGAATGGAATTTGTAAAATTGAGGCGAGTCAACTTCCTTGCTTTTTCCCTTATGATAAATATCCCATTATCTGCATTCTTCCAGAGTGACCTTACCCTGATCCTTACCTTTCCTCTTATCTTCACAACAGTTGTTGGTGTGCGTGTTACCCAGGCTCCTCGCCCATTTTCTTCATTGACTGGTCATGAGAGCAAAGCTGCCTGAGACCGAACTGAGCACAGCTCCCAGGGCTGCTGACCAAAAGCAGGTGACAGCCCCAGGGACACCTCCACAGTGCTCACAGCCCACACTCCATTCTGGCTGTGCTTTCCCTTGTTAGTTCTGGCTGCACATGAAACCCAGCTTTGAAACCAAAGACTTGTTAAGTGCTTTTCCAGTGACCGACTTTGGCTCTGATCTTTGATCACAGATACAACCTATGGATATGAATCATGGAAGTTGGCTATTTGCTGAGCAGCGAGGGCATTGTTACGTAACACTGTAAACTCCTTATAAAGCTGTGACTATCTAGCAGAACACCTTCAGTGATTTACCTTAATGCATCAAGTAAAAAGTACTTTTTCTTTGTTTAGGGAAATTTCTTTCAGGAGATTTCCTTGACAACTAGTAGCTCAAACTATACTGAAGATGTCAAAGATACAAACAGCCACCTGGTGAAGTTCACATCCCTACAAGTGAAGATAAACAGTTATCTGTTTATGTCAGTACCTGTATTTTCTCTGGTTTAGCTCTTAAAGGCTCATGGCACACCCCAACACATCTATCAGGACGTCCAGCCCCTGACTTACTCTTACTCAAAAGTACCCGCTAACTGGCCTTATTACATTTTCCCATGGCTGGGCCACAGGAGCCGAAGGAGGCACAGTGCATTCATTCAGTACATATTGAGTGTGTCCTTCCCATGTCTCAGGCACTGTTACGGGTGCTGGAGATACAGCAGTAAAGTAGCATATTCCTGTTCTTGACCAGCAGAGGAAATCAGAGGACAGATAGGTGATCAATAGAGAAGCAGCAGATAGCAAAAGTGCCAGGTAGTGTAGTTAGCCAGGAGCATAACTGGGGGTTAGGGGAGGGGGGCTTTGAGACCGGGTGGCCATGGAAGGCTGTCCTAGGCAGATAACACGTAGGCTGAAAACTGGTGACAGGGAAGAGCCAGCCATACAAAGAACGTGGGGAGGGCATGCCCACATGGGCCGAGGTTACATACCTGGTGTGTTTGCAGCAAACAAAGACTGTCCCGAGTGGCCAGAAGGTGGTTGGAAAGGGGGAGGTGGGTTAAGATGAGGAGAGCTTTAAGCAGGGTCTTATAAAGCAGGATGGGAAGCTTGTTTTTATTCTGAGGATCCAGAGACCCAATGGCCTGGCTGCTCTGGGGACAATGCAGGTGGCGAGGAAGAAGGGAGGCCAATTAGGAGAGCACCATGGGAGTGCAGGTGAGAGAACGGTCGCCAGGACCGGGTGGCAGTGGGGACCGGAGAGAAGCAGCAAACTTTGGAAACACTTGTGCCAGCACCACTTACCCTCAGATGGGGAACTGGAAGAATGAGGATGATTCTTAGATTTTTCAATTCCTTTGCCTTCGATATCCCTGTTGACTGTGGGCTTGAGAACCTCAGAAGCATCCTGGCCAAGAGTCAACAGGTGCTGGGTGTGCCAGGAAATAACCACATGGAGGCTTTCGAAACAAAGGACCCAGAAGCCAGGGTTTTATAGCTCCCTCCAGGCTGGGGAGGCTGTGATTCGTTTTTATTCACTGATGTTCATGTTAGGAAAGCATTTCTGTTAAAATAGAAATTATTACAGGCCACGAATAAGAGTTTTCTTTTATGGAAAGTTTTTAGCATTTCATCTTAAAACAGTCTAAATTGACTCTATGGCCTCAGTCTTTTGATTAAGGAGAGAAGTGTGATTCACATTTGTTTGGGGTTTTTAAGCTGCACTATGGTTACAGGGTGTTGGTTGAAAATGTTCTATCCGGCACACTATTAGTTATTCCATTTCTTGATAAAACCGACATTTAAGAGCAAGGCAGAATCTGGGAGTGCAGTGGGGGCAGGGGAACCCAAACTCTGTGAAATGCTTAACCTTTTAACATAGTTCAACAAAATTTAGATTTCTGGCAAGATGCCTAGACTTTGCAAGGCTGCTCATGGTTGCAAAACCCGACAAGACCCTAGTGCTTCAATTATTTTGGCTCAAAAGTTGAGACAATGTGAAGAGAGGGAAGGAAAAAAATACACACACTCTGATAGCTACAGCTGGGCTCATGGCACAGAGTAAGAAGTTTGGAAAAGAATAGCGGGGGTGGTGATTACAACCCACTCTGCCCTGGAAGTACATCCAATGCCTCTGCTGAGAACACACTAGCCCCAAAGGGAAAGCAACTTCAACGTTAAAGGTAAAAAGGGATCTTAAGAATACGTGACAATCCAAACAGATCGTAGATTAGCAAGAATTGTTTGTTTCATAGAATCCCAGCAGCAAAGAGAGCAGCAGCAAAGGCAAATAAATCAAGGTATGTCCCAAGCACTTGCTCTGGAAGGAGACGTCTCCATGCAGAAATGCACGTGCGGGTTGCCAGCGCTGCCAGGATCAGGGGCTCGTCTTCCAGGCAAAGGCAATAGGGAATTTGTAACGAGCCAGAAGTCATCATGGCTTTCCTTACCACCTGTCTTCATTTGGCATGTGTCAAAATATCTATTGATCTGAATTCCCTGGAGTTTCTCTAAAATTTTCCAGAATATATAGGTCATTTGCAAATAAGAAAATGTAAAACAATAATTATGAAAATAATTATGGATAAATATAGGTTAGTATTTCTCACATATGGCTCTCGGAACCCTAATTCTGAGAGGTGTACAGTCAATAAAGGGGTTGCTTGAAAAATCAATTCAGTGGTCAATAAGTTTGGGAAGCACCTGAATATTATTTCAATTTTTCTATTATATTTGTTTTTCTTTTCAAAGTCTGTCATAGTTTTATGTGTATTGTGACATTCCAGAAGGGGAACAGAGTATCCAAAGTTTTCCAAATATGTTTGATCACAAAATCTCCCTATTTGGTGCCCTCAGCCTCTTTTTTTTCTTGGTGGAATATATTACCAAACATGTGCCCTGAGGCACACATACCAGTAAACATTGGTTTAATAAAATATATACTGTAGTTATGTCTAAAAAATGGACATATTTTTACATGTGGGCCTAAGAATAATGGAGAAAGAATGGAACAAAGGAAAAAAAGATGGAATAAACCATGCTGAAGATGGCTATGAACAGATTGTAGGAGATAAAAATACTACTACCTACAGAAAAAATTCAACGCCATTGTCTTAAATAAAGTCAATCGGAACGTAGGTGGTTTCTGGTTTTATTTCAGCCTCTTAACAACGTTAGTTGCAAGATTTCTGCCTCTTCTCTGGGCTATCCCCTCATACTTGCGATATGGCTGCTGTGATTCTGACTCTCACATCTGCATCTTAGGCGGCAAAACGTAGGAGAAAGGGGAGGATTTGGAAAAGGCTGGTCTTTTAATCAGGAAGATAAAATCATTTGCAGGAACACCACTGTACAGTTGTGAATATATTTAATTGTGTGGGACTATGTCACATAGCAAAGAGCTGTGGGAGACATTCAATTGTAATTTTGTTTAGATTAATTGGGCATTTTTTTGGTGACTTAGGCAATAAAGGAATTGAGGAAAGAAAAGGAGTTTGGAATGACATGTGTTTCAAGCTGTAGATGTATGGAGGTGGAATGTGTTATTTTAAACACATTTCTTTAGTCAAGTATTTTGAAGTATCCAGGTCCTTCTGGAAAAAAAAAGAGATAAAATATCCCACCTTTTTTTGCTGTGTTGGGAATACACACACACACACACACACACACACGTGCACATACACAACTTTAAAGCTGGGTTGGGAAAAGATATTCCCCTCATCCCTGGAAACACTATTTAGTCCCTTGTCATCCAAATCTAGGTCAGCCACTTGCAAGGGGAGAAACTGGTCTGGTGTTTTCCTCAGGTTACTAGTAGACTTTGTTGCTTTTACTAGATTGGATCTTTGAGGACCTAAATCAGCCCATGACTTAAAACATGAAAGTATTTGGAGACCACTATGATAATTATCTTTTTTTCCCCACTTTCTGGGTTCTTAATGGAGATAAATACACACTAGGAAACAAATTGGTTCAGTTTGCTTATGAAAATTTCTTTGGTAGCAGGACACAGGCATGTTGCTACAACACTGCTCTCCGTGGAATGGAGCTTATTAAAAAGAATTTACAAAAATTTATGATGAAACCCACAGAAAGGGCCACCAACTTTTAGTCTGTCCCTACCAAAAAGGAAAATTTGCTATAAAATGGCTTCTTCTAAAAAACGGCAATTACGTGAACCTCAATTTCATGTTATAACAAAATCCCACTGATATTCCTCATTCCGTTGAACATAAAAACTCAAAGCATGTTTCTCATTAGTTTTTTCATTACAAAAGTAATTTAAGCATCATTATCAACATTTTGAAGACTAGAGAAAAAATACTGTTCTGAATTCAATAAACCTAAATATTATTGTGGAATCTTTTCTTCTTTTTGTGTTTTCCTTTAAACATATCAATGAACTTGAAGCCTCAGAGCCCACGTCCTTTCTTCACTGCCTGCTGGGATGTGTGTGTTGTTTCCTCCATATGCTCTGGTCCCATACTATATCATCAGGCTGTTTTCATTCTTTTCTCAAAGTGCTTTCGAACCCATATCACATTCCTCATACAGTAGCAGTGCTCTTGCCCATAGATACAAAAGTTGTTTAGTTAATATATGTAATGCTTCAACTGATGTCCTGATTACCTACTTACTTATTTGTGCAAGAAACCCTGGGGATACCGAAGAGCACTGGGGCCCCTCACTTCAGAAGCCTGTGCCTAAGCTTTACCTATGTATGTCTACGGAGATCACAAAGCTGGCCGTTTGTGGGAGGTAATTATAAAAGATAACAGGTGCCAGGGGGCTGAGAGGAGTTGGGGGAACACAGAGTCAGGGATGGAGTCGCCGTGCAGCGGGGGTGTGGCGTGGATTTGAAGAGGTGGAGATGGTGGAGTTGGAGGGCAGCGGAGACACGGGCAGAGAGGGGGCAGAAATCACTGAGCGTGTTCAGGGCGTAGTCAGATCTATGCCTGGTCTGTATAGCGGGGTTTATTTGAACCTCAGTTTCCCTCATTTCCTAAAGAAAACGGTCTGGAGCCTTTATATGCTGAAAATGTCCTTAATTCTCTTCTTCACTGGTACAGTGCCCCCCCTTATCCAAGGTTTCAGTTACCCACAGTCAACTGCAGTTTGAAAATATTAAATGGAAAATTCCAGAAATAAACAATTCATGCATCTTAACTTGCATTCAGGCCCCGGCCGGGTAGCTCCGCGGCGTGCAGTTCTGAGCGATGTGGTAAAATCTCAAGGTGCCTGCTCCGTCCGCTCGGGAGGTGACTCCCCCTTCTCCAGCATCTCCACGCCGTGGAGGCTCCCTGCCTGTTGCTCACTTGGCAGCCTTCTCGGTCACTGGACTGACTACAGCAGCATCGCAGTGCTCGCGTTCACATAACCCTTGTTACACATAATAATGGCCCCAAAGCACAAGAGTGGGGATGCTGGCAATTCGGACAGGACACGCCAAAGAGAAGCCATAAAGTTCTTCCTTAAGTGAAAAGGTGCGTGCAGTGTGGTAAGATAGTTTAAGAGTGAGAGAGGCCACATTCATATAGCTTTTATTACAGCATGTTGTTAAAATTGTTCTGTTATTTATCTCTTACTGGGCTTAATTTATAAATTGATCTTTAGCATAGGTATGTGAAGGAAAAATTGTATATATATATAGGGTTTGGTACTCTCTGAGGCTTCAGGCACCCACTGGGCGCCTTGGAACATATCCCTCAGGGACAAGGGGAGACTGTTGTGTGTACAAACCTGACCAGGGAGCTCATGTTTGACGGTGAATAGATGCAAGGTCTCCTTTTTCCTAGTGTGAGCTGCTTTCCCCAGACCCATGCTCTTTACGGGTATCTTTTGCAAAATCTGAATAAAAGAAAGTTTCATTTCAAAGTTATCAAATCTGAAAATGCCTTTGTTTTTTACTTTGTGAGAACAGTATTGAAATACTGTGTATATGCAAGGTGGGGAAGTTTTATAATCAAGTGTTAGAGCTGGAAAGGCCTCATTGCAGATCACTTACATCAATCACCAAGCTAGTGTTTTTCAAGCACTCCATTTCTTTAGGTGTTACAGTTTTCTATTAAACGGGAGCCTCACCTTTGAGACTGAATGCAAATTGTATAAAACCAGATTCCCCTCCTTAAGCACAGTATCTAAGTTCCTAAAGTTTCTCAGAACACAGATTGAAAGATACTTGTTTAATCTGCCCACTCATTTTACAAATGAGAAAATTGAGTCCCAGGGAATCAAGTACCCAGAGAGGACCCACTGCCTTTGAATTCCATTATGAGAGCAGGTACATTTAGGATTCAACCTCCTGGCTGACTTCAAGCCTTTAAACCAGGGATGAATGTATTGGGCTGAGCCATAATTAGAGTCTGTACTCTATTTGCCCATCTCCTTTCTCTGAAACCAAAAAAAAAAAAAAAAAAGAAAAAAGAAAAGAAAGAAAAAAAAGAAAAAGAGCTGGGAGACTGGGAACAGCTTTTCCTGTTCAGCAAGGCCCTGTGGTTCAAGGAGCAGGAGTACCAAGCAAGGCCAGGACCCAGAGCAGTAATTCTTACTTTAAAAAAAATACTTGTGGCCAAAAAGACCAATCATTTTTATTTTGGGAAAAACCACTTGTTCCCAGTTCCAAGCCTTGAAATCTTTCTCATAATTACACATAGAAATTATAAGAAAAATATTCAAAATAAACTGACTGAAAAGACTTTTTGGTTCATTTTTCCACTGGTACCTAATCTGTCCTAATGCTTTATGGGGAAAAAATGTTACCATGATAGGATTACCTTTCCAGTCCCCCTGGTCATTTTTGTTTTTTTATGAAATCTACTCGTAAGACAAATGCCCTTGTTTATAACATGGCTGACCTATGTTAAGTGTATCTTGCACAGACCACGAATTGGTGAGCTATGAACCAAATGTGACACACAGATTGGCTTTGTGTGGCATGTGTGGTGTTTTGAAATTTTTGAATTAGTTTCCAAACTTAAAAATGAAGAGATTTCACACACACAAAAATCCAGATTTACAGTTTCTCTTTAAAAATCAGAATATTGGACAATACTGCTGTGTCCAAAATCTTACGGCTTTCTGACATGGTAACATTTTGACTTGAGCTGTGTGGCATCTGCCTCCTTTATTTTATTTTTTAAAATATGTTTTTATTGATTTTTAGAGACTGAGGAAGGGAGAGGGAGAGAGAAATAGGAACATTGATGAGACAGAAACATCTGATCGGCTGCCTCCTGCACACCCCCTATTGGGGATCCCACCTGCAACCCAGGCTTGTGCCCCGATCGGGAGTCAAACCTGCAACCTCTGCTTGGTGCAGGGACGATTCCCAACCAACTGAGCCACAAAGGCTAGGGCCTTTGGATAGGACACATGTTCTTTCGTGCGTTACCATTCCTAGTTGTGTAGCCTGGTGCTTTCCTTATGGTGTCCAATATTTCTTTGTATCCACATCTCTACGAAAAGTGAGAGGAAATATTTGATATAGAGGGCACATGTTTCTTATATAGAGCTGGACTTAATGCACATGATTTAATTGGCCTTATGAACATTTGAGTTTGCTATCTGGAACAGTTTGTGATCAGATAATATTGCATTCTGCTAATACTAAGATGCCCTTTTCCCTCATATTTTAGCCTGTCTGAGATTGAGAGATGTTGTAGACGTGCTGTCAGCTGGGCAGAGGTCATGGTGAAGTGACCTCTGCTTGCAGACTTGGTCACAACCGTTCATGCCGTGGTGGTGTTGGTTGAATATTTGGGCTGTGCTGGAAAGGTGAACATTGAGAGTAATTACTATTTTAGAAGTCTTTGACAACGACCCTATTAGCAGCCTTGACCTGCAAAGTGACTGTATATGTGGAGAGACAGCAGCTGGCCATGAACTTGATACCAGTGACGGAAATGTTCTTCCTTCAAGGGAAGATGTTCTCCCTAAGAGGTGAAAATTCTGCAGGTCTGTGAGGCTTTGTTACATTTTGTTACTGAGATAAACGCAAAAGAATTTCTATTGCAGGCCAAGCAGTGCAATAGAAGGCAAGAGAAATTGCCAAAAAATTTGGATTAGATAAAATAAAATTTCAGGCAGTGAAGGCTGCGTGGCCCACCCAGGCATCCAGCAGGACTATCATTAAGGTGTTGAATGGAAGTACATAAAATGGAGAATCTCACGATCCGTGAATAAAGAACCTATTACCTGTGCTAGCCATGGACAAGGGCCCTTCAGCTGCCAGCTATCTGCCTCTTTCAAAATTGCTTCTCTCTCTTTCTGACTGTTGAGGGAAAGCGAAATAGAGGCAAAATACATAAACGGAATAACTGTTAAGAAATAGTAAATGCTGCTGAAGTAGAAAATAGCTGAAATTTGTGCTTGGTCATGTTAAATAACACAACAACCTAAAACATAAAGGAAGACTGACTGAGACCAAAGCCCCAGAGAACTGCTTCCCAAGCATTCCCTAATTTAAGGGCATTTTAACTTTGTCAGTTCCATAGGAGGCCATGGCTGAAGGGCCAGGTGAACTTGGCCTACTGCTTTCCAGGCACCAAAACCTGCCATTCGGGACAGCGACACATCCATTCCCTGTCATGCGTTATTACTTACAGTACGTGTCATGGGACAAATGTTTGTTATTAGTAGAAGTTCCATGGACAAGTTTTATCATCCGTTTTCTGGTCCACTCCGATTTAACAATTTTATATTTTGCCTGCAGGCTAGAAAGCTGAGTTTATGCCAAAGACATTTTTATTTTAGCTGTCATGGCCTCAAATGAACATTTAGTTTTTGAAAGGAACTGGAAAAATACATGCAGAAGGAAAATGTATTTATTTTTCGATGTTTTCTAAAATAATTTAAAGTAATTTCAACCAACAAAAAGCTGTTTGATTCAGTTGTCTTTCCAGAAAGTGAGAATCTGGCTTTGGTTTAATTAGAAATGACTCATCTTTACTCTGCAGAGGTCCCTCTTGCTAATGCACATATTTGGGGGTGGGGAGGGGTGTTGTTTAGCTTTATCTCTGTGGTCAATGTCACAATGAAATGGCCTTGGAAGGTATGCATTCACTTGGGAATTTTCTGCTTCTCACATTTTTAAGCTGTGATATCAACCAAATAAATTGCTAATTGGGATTGGACTCTTCATATCCCTTTTGGTTAAATTCTTGACTTCCAGGCTTAATTAGCCCATCTTTTATTTGTAAAACAAAATAGAAATGGCCTTTCAGAAAAATTAACCATATGTACTCCTCACTTCAGAAGGAAAGCAAGAGTTTAAGGTAAAAGGTTACTTCCCCTAGTAGATTTCTTCTTTTGCTTTTAAATTAATGAATGTTTTTGCTTTTGGGCTGACATTTTTTTCATACCTTTTATAATTTTCTAAGGGTGAGATATTGGTGATTGAGCTTTGAAAGTATCATTTACCATATTGCAAATAACGGATTGAAAAGAGTCACTCTTTATTGCTGGAAAATTTGCATTTGAATAGAATGAGAACTTGAAGGTGTCAGAAGCTTAGTTGGAATGGAACACATATTTTTAACATTTTAAATTTGAGGAGTTCCCAGGGTTCCCAGGGCAATAAGACAGATTTTACAGATCAATAATAGTTTATACAGAGTAGGTACTTAAAAATTATTTGTTGAATTAACTCTGTATTATAATGCACGAATGCCTATATATGAGGTATATGTGCTATCTTTCAATAAAATTCAAAATTAGGACATGTCCTGCAAGTAAAATATTTATGGCACCTTCAGACCCATAGAGACTCATCTAGATCCTGCCCACAGAAGGAGGCCTAGAGAGACGAGTTATTACTCCTGCTGACTATAGCCTTGTCAGCAGTGATCACATCTGTTTTACTCGCACTCCTTCACTGAATAATTGTTTATTGAGCACCCACCCTATGCCAGATGCTTGGGGCACATCAGGAAAGAGGCAAAAACAGAACAAAACACTGTCATCGAGCAACAAACACAGTAACAAGACATAATAAATAAGGTTGGTTAGATTGAAATAAGTGCCATGGGGAAAAAAATGGAACAAGTTAAGGGAGATTAGAAATGCCAGCAGGGAGTTTGTGTGATTGGAGTGACATCTGAGACAAGATTTGAAAGAAGTATAGACTTAACCATGGGACTATAGAGGGGGCGAGTTTTCCAGGCAAAGGGAAGAGCCAGCACCTAGAGCTAAGTTGGTAGCATGGCCAGCTAATTAGAGAAAGTGCATATAGCCCAGGCCAGCGTGGCCGGAGGAGAGGACGTGGGATGTTGTCAGAGGTAACAGGAAGCAAGTGGTCAGGGGAGCCGTACAGGTCTGGTAAGAACTTTGGCTTTTCCCGAGTGAAATGCAGAGTGAGTCACTGGAGGGTTCTGAGCAGGGGTGTGGCATGATCTGCACTTAAATTTTATCAGAACCATTTGGGTTGTTGTTCTGAGAGCAGACTACAGGGAAGCAAGATGCAATCTAAGGAACTAGCGTGGAGAGTGTTGCAGTGGTGCAGTCGTGACAATTGTGCATTCTCCCGGGGTGATTAGAGGCGGAGGTGGTGGGAAGGGGCCAGACTCTGGATCTATTTTAAAGGTAGAGCTCACAGGATTTCCTTATGGATTGAACATGGAGGGCGAGCAAAGGGGATGAAACAGGTCTTTTGGTCGGAGCAACTGGAAGCATAGGGTTGCCATCAGCTGACATGGGCGGGCAGTGAGAGGAGCACGTTAGGGCATCAGAATGTGAGGCGTTTAGTTCGGGACACACTGAACGGGAGATGCCTGTTAGATATCCAGATGGAAGCACTGAGTGGGTGTCGGGTATATGATCTTGAAGTAGTTCAGAACATGCCACTCCAGAATATGCCGCTCTGGCGTATTGACTATTTTGAGTTAAAGACACTTGAAAACAGCAAATACACAAAAAATCCACCCTGATCTTCCTTCTGTTTTTAAAAGTAGGACATCAAATTCTTATAGGAAAGATGTTTTCCCTATACTAGAAGGAAAGTAACATTCTTATCATGAAGGACAAGAAGTAGTGAATTCTATACAAACAAACCTTGTTAAATAATTCTTACCTTCCTTTAGTCTCCCCACATAGTTTAGTCACTTTTCCACAATTGCCTCACTGTTCAACATAATACAAAAAAGCCAATAGGTTTTGCCATTTCTTTGGGTCTTCATTCCTTATGATGGCTTCTGTGTCACACAAAAGTTGTATTAAATAATATTGTATTCTGCTGTTGATCTATCTTATGTCAACTTACTTCTCAGGCAGGCCCAGCCAGAAGAACCCTATGAGGGTAAAGGTAAAAGTTTGCCTCCCCTACAGTCTCTCATTTGGGCAATGGTTCAGGCTAGAGAACACTGCCAGGTGGGTAGTAAGCACTCAATAAATATTCATTGAATAAAAGAATGAACTAACTTAAGGTTTATTTTTCAAGGTCCAGATTTCTGTCTAAAAACGTTCCTCTTTCCCAGATAATTATCAAGAAATATTTACTCTGTTTATTGGAGACATCAATTTGTATTACATCACAAGACAACACTGTCAAAATATAGAAGTCTAACATGTACAAAAGTACAAATTTATATTTCTATATAAATTGGTTGGATATGGGTGGATGTGTCAGTTGGATGGGTAGCTGTTGTAATTTTTACAAGGTCATTGGACAAATGGTGATTAGGGTGGAGCCAAGGAAAGTGACATGGGTGGTCTCAAACATATAGAGCATAATTTGAAATTTTGTTTAGAATTGCCTTGGAGAAAATTGGGAGACTAGAAGCCAGTATTATGAAATCAAAGACCTGAAAATGTCCCCAGTAATTCAGAGAAAGCAGAGGTGAAGACCTAGATTTTAGATTCAGTGATCTAAACTTCCTTCTTTTCCTATTTGCTCCATTTGTTTTTTAGAAAATCTGTCCCTGTAGGAGGTAGCTTAGTTCTTAGCAGGATTGGTCTCAGTACATTGTAACAATGCTGTAACACATCTTTACTTTTTAAAAATGAAATTTCCCTATCCAGTCAAAAATCATGTAGGTCTTTCATACACAATACATTTCTACAAAAGTAATTAAAACAACATGAAAGAACCACCAGTTTAGTGGAGAGTCTTTTTAAACCGCCCAACCACTTTGTTTATAAATGCGGTTTTCTAGAGACATGCTTAGAATTCCTTGCAAATAAATATTTGCATGATATTTTTGTGCAAAGATTAATTTCTCCTGGGATAAAATGGGTTTTTAGAAATATTCTTTTGCTTAGCTTCAAACTTCAGTGATGTTATGAATTTATAGAAATATTTCTATTAAAAGGAAATTAGTACATTGAGCATGTTATTTTGGTAAACTTAATTGAAACTATGGGCCATATTCAAACTGGATTATGCTGTTTTAAATAATTCACAACAGAGATAGAGGAAGACAAAAGTATCTACATAACAGTGTTTTAGATAGCCAGGTTAAGAAATCAATTTCACTAGTGGCCAAGTCACCCTCTTTATGAGGTCATAATTTCTAAAACAGAGTCAAATACTGAGTTCAAATACACCTGGGAGTGACTTTACATCTGTGAAAAATGTTTTTAAAAGATAAAGCCAATCTCAAAAGGCCACATGCTGTGTGATTTCATTTATGTAAACTCTAGAAATGACAAAATTATAGAGATGGGGAGCAGATTAGTGGTTGCCAGGGGTTAGGGATGGTGAGAGGGGGAGGAAGAATGGGAAGCCTTGAAGATCTCGGTGTTAAGGGAGGCTCTGCATCTCCCTTGCAGCGGCCTGGACCCAAGCCTACGATGTGGTGAGGCACAGAACCATGCACACCCACGGAGCCCCGTCAGTTGCCTGGTTTCGACGGTGTAGCGTAGTGACCATGGAGATGTGCACAGGACCTCTTTGCCTTGTCTTTGAAATTTCCTGGGAATCTATAAATATTCCAAAATAAAAAAGTTTTAAAAAGGATAAAAAAAGATCAACTTCTTCTAAAAAGAAACACAATGCTATTCGTACACAAGAGATTATTTATTTCACCGAATTTGAAAAAGAGATTTGCAAATTTTGCATCTGACCCTCATTATTTTTCTCCTGCTCTTACCTGTCCCTTTGTTTTAATCATAATTATCATCAGTAAGTGTTTTTTACTTGGTATGATGCTTTATATTATTTTAATTCCCAGACATTCCATTTATTTTTACATCCGTTTACTTGTGAAAGCACTAGAACACATTGCTTGATGTTGGCAATGCAAACTCTTGTAGGTTTACTTGAATTGAATGGTATCATGAGGGAAACAAACAAAACTGGACCACTGAGTAGGTATCACTCTATCAAAGTAAAACAATTGGAATAACAAATTAGGGTAGCAGGTGACTAGATTTGAAATTTAACATAATTTTAAATGTTTATGGTTGTGGACTTAACCTATAAAAGTTTAATTCCTAAAATGTATGAATTTGTAAATAAGATCTGGAATACCAAAAGGAAGGTGGTGTTGCCATTCACACACAAATAGATCTCAGTAAGGCTTGTACTCTGGGAGAGCTTGACGAACCTGAGTAGTATCAATATTATAAAGCCCATCTTACCCTTAAGGTTGAGCTCTAAAGAGTACGTTTTAAGAAAGAAAGCCAGGTCAAAGAATAATTTTTCACCATGAATTAAGCTTAATTAAGCTTGACTTTTCCCCTAGAACTTGGTAAGAGGGTTTCTTAAATATTTTTGGGTGGCAAGACCTCTTCAGGCCTGTCCTTCACTTGCTTCAGGTCAATCTCATGAGCATCCTTGCAGGCCCTCAAAGCTCTGGGGTCAGGGTAGCAGAGAGAGTTCTCTGAGGACTCAAATGGCTCAAGTAGCAATTTCTCTGTCATAATGCATCCTTCCAGACTGCTCTTAACTAGAATATAGAAAACTGCCATGAGGAAGAAAGTGGTACCTCTCCCCCTCTGCCTTCTTTTCACCTTTTTTTGGTGGTGGTTCTAATTCAGGTCAGGAACGGAAAGTACCTACACTAGGTACTAGAAGGGGACAATGATAGCCTAAGGAAAAATCTGGAGATACTTTCTGTCCCCTAAACAGCATGCTGCCTGCAAGCTCCAGCTCCCCAGCTCCAGAGGGCAGGTCTCAGCTCCTGCTCCCTGTCTCTATCCTACATCATAATGTTTTTTGTGTTTTTTAAAGAATATATCTTTATTGATTTCAGAGAGAGAGGAAGGGAGAGAGAGGGAGAGCTCGAAACATCAATGATGAGAGTCACTGATCAGCTGCCTCCTGCACGCCCCCTACTGGGGATCAAGCCCACAGCCCAGCCATGTGCCCTGACCGGGAATCGAACCACGATCTCCTGCGTCCTCATAGGTCGAGGCTCAACCACTGAGCCATGCCTGGCCCGGCACATCATAATGTTTTGAATCGTATGTTTAAACACAATTGTTAAATGTTTGAAGACATTTAACAAAGGGGTTTTGCTTGTTTGAGGACAGTTGAAATAAAATCATCTATTTCACACATTTCTTTGGTGTTCTGGGCATAGTTGCCCAACTATATTTCAGCAGCCAATTGAACGGGCACCATGAAGTGAATCTGACCATTCACTGTACAATGGCTTATGCAATTTACTGGTTGACAATACCTCTATGTCATTGTCCTAGTTCCTGAAGATAGAATCAATTTCTTCATGCTCATGCTTTGTGGAGAGGAATTCAGTGGGGTCGAGGCTTTTCTGGCTAGCTGGGCAAGTTTGAGTCAAGAAGGAGGGAGGCCAGTCATCTGGAGACGCTACACATGGCTTTGGTCTTACTAGGTTATGGTATTTTAAGGATCTACATCCGTCAGCAGAGATCAACAACTTTTACAGTTTCTGTGCTCCCTGAGCAGAAGTGATGCTGGGAGGGGGAGATCTGGTGGGACGGGCATGGATTAGCTGAACTGCTTGAGCAGGGGTGAGGTGCAAGGAGATGGGACCTTGTGGGGGGCTTCCCTAGTGGGAGTCTCCGCCTCTCTGGCTTCTTCTGGCTTCATGCCCGACACCTGGATCAGACAGTGAGGCATCTGAGTTGGAGAAGCTGAGCAGGTTATGTTCTGATATGACCTCCCATGCACTGAATATCTTGATTTCATAGTCATGTTTCCAGTGTCATGAGGACACAGGTTCCTCTCCGAGAGCAGAGTGTTCTTGTTAGCAGGAGATATTTCCCTACAAATTATCAGAAAGGGAGATGATGGCAATAGCACTTAATAAGGGACAGAGAATACTTTTCATGTCTGCCAGCCTTTTCTAATATGTTCTTTAAAGTACATATTCTGATCTTCATTAATTCTCTTTTTGTAGGTAGAGTTCGGAATTCTTCCCCTGCAGACAATGTCTTATTGTGTCTGCAGCTTTGGAAAACTTTCACCCTTTAAACTGTTAATGTGGACTGTGAAAGCTAGAGGATTCTGATGGTGGCCCTTGCCCCAGCAAGTGTTCAGTTATTTCCCTACTGCCCCGATCTGATCCTAGAAGGGTGAAGGGGCCTGTTGCCTGCTTTCAGGAAGCGTGTTCTCCAAATTAACACATATTTCTAAATTGGGCTTTCCTGGATAAGATAATTGCTCTGATCTTTGTTATGACCAATGGCTAAAATACATTGGCAAAGGAAGAAACAATCATGTGGATATAAATACAAAGATAACTAAGTACATGTCAGATTTTATGTAGCTCAGCACACAAAACAGCCATTTCATGTGCATTAATGACTTATCCTTTAGAATATCTGCTAGCTTCAAATACTTTATTCTGTTTTATTTTCGATTCACTTGTCTTTCAGGAAATTTATTAGGTGAAGAAATGAAAGAACAGCAACGGGAGAGGAAAAATCCCCCTATCCTAAATGCAACAAACCTCAGAGCTGGTATCTTGGATTGGTCAAAGTTTCAGTTTTGCTTTGAGTTCTTTCCCTGCCTGTTCTTGGTTATGTGACTTTGGACCAGTTCCTTAATTAGTTGTGCTGTTAGAAGCAGTGACTGAGACATTACACAGAAGTAAAAATGTGACATCAGTGCCTGCAGTAGAGTGGCCACTTAGCACGTGTGTGCTGGATGGATGAAGTGACAAGTGGTACAGAGCATCTGAGCCTGGAGTCAGGACAGTGCTCCATGAAGGGTAACTAAGCAAAAACTATGTGATGGGGGCAGTGGGGGGGTGGGGGTGGGGGGAAGGGGGCACGACTGGCCAGTGCTGAGGCAGGGAGAACAAGAAAGGAGATGCTCCTATTAAAAATTTGGGGCAAAAAGAGGCTGAATGCTTCTCTGCATTTATAGAAATGATGTCGTGAACGCTGTCACAAGCATGTAAAAATCCCTTCCCACACTTCCTAACCACCCCACCTGTACTCCAGCCAACAACAGGGCCTGTGTGGGCAGCAGAGGGAACCATATTTAAAATACATATTACTTGTGGGATTTTTATTATAAATAATCTAGTTTTTAAGATAAAATTTTGGAATATTATTTTTAATAAAGGAAAGGGATTGAGTTTCAACTAGATTGCATCTATTATACATTTATGTCATCTCTGTTTTGGAAATGGTCCTCGAGAGAGGAAGCTTGAGTTTTCTGTGGGTTTCCCAAGTGTATTTTGATGTTATTATCTAGAAAATTCTGCTGAAAGGAGCAGGGGAAGAAGCAATAACTAGGGGGAGAAGAGAGGAAGAAGAGATTCCTCCCTTCTCCCAGAGAGTCTAGATTTGCTGAGCGTGACAAGAAAAATCTTACATTTTCCTTAAAATGAAGAATGAAGAGGGAAGCAAGAGTTGCACTTTAGGACCTAAGTCATTTTAAAAATCATAAATAACTACATTATTTGCCAGACTATATGGGGTCAGTAGAAAAATTACCACCATAACCAGGTCTGAAAAGAAACCCGAGGATCTGGAGTGAGAACGTAGGAAGGAGAAGTTGCAGTGTCCTGACTTTAGGTAAAGGAAGGGAAAATCCACAATCAAGGTGTGACTCGGGGAGGCAAGGAGTGAGAAGGCCACCACTAGAAGGCTGGCTGCTTTGCAGAGCAGGAACTTGGCAGGAGCTAATGTAGACACACTATCTTATCTCCCGAGAAAGCCTCCAGCTCGGAGCTTGGCAAGGAACAATCAGAAAGCTTATAGTTTATAGCTTTGCTGAGTGCTTGCTGCACCTATTCAAAGAAAAACAAATAACCCCGAAGCTCTCCACCACTCTTCAGCCTAAATAAGGATTGCGTTTCTCCAGATGGATCTGTAGTTTTAAGCCAAAAATGAGAGCAGGAACACATCCACTGCGGAAAGAGATTAGAGTCTGTCCGCTTAGACAGCAGAAGATCTGGAGAAACTAAATCCCAGGTCACAACTCCACTCGATGGAGTTTGGGGGGATTTCCTAATCTTCGTGGGATGAGAGACTGTAATTCATTCCCTCGGCAAATGGAATTATCTGGGAAATGATTCTAAAATACAAAGACACACTTGTCTTGGATTTAATATTTTTGTTACCTACCACTTGGTTAACCAAAGGTTTCACCCAACATTAGATGATTTTGAAAGGGATGTATCCAAAACAAAGGTAGCATTTCTTTAGTGAGACAGCCTGGTATAATAGGATGGGCAGAGCTTTTGGGGCCAAAAATGTGGGTTTACATTTTTACCTTCATCTTATTTTCTTTTGGATCTTACACATGTTACTTACCCTCTGTGATGCCCAGTGCGTTTCATCTGAGGATAAAAATAACCTACATACTATTTTGTGGTGAGAATTAAATGAGATACTGCTATGAATGTCCTGGGCTCACAATAGACATATGATAAGTGACAGCTCCTAACATCATGTTTTAGGGGCTTGGGACATAATCTGAACCCTGAAATTCTTAAATGTTCTGAAATGACTTTTTCCCCCCTTAGATATAGAATTAGGAGGTGGGAACAACGAAAAAGCAACGGGTATTGCATCCCTGGCTTTAGAGAATTCTCTTAAAATAAAACTAAAACATTAAAGTCCTGATTTGAAGCGTAAAGTTCAGCAATATGTTCTCTGCCACCCTTGATGTTAGTTTGCTCTACTTCAGTGTCTTCATCTCTGAAATGGGCATATGGTTAGTGATGATAATTTATAACAGAGCACAGAAGAATAACTATTACTGCACTTCTCAAGGTCCCCAAGATTCGCATTTTAAACATTTTAAACTCCTCTATATTTACCTTTACACTAGAGAACATGAGGGTTTTGAAATATTCCACCGAAAAGGCCAGGTTTTCTCCTGCTGTGGAAATGTGGGAAGAGGTATATTCGAGTGGTAAATCAGTGACACCCAGTGGCTGCTGCTTTTATATTTGCCTTTTGTATTTTCAATGTAATTGTGTAAGGTTCACTCCCAGAAGGAATTAAGATGATGATAGCATGGGAGTCACGGATGCTTTGGAAGGTTTCTCAGTAGTGACGTGACTTTCCTAGGACCTGGGAATAACCTAAGAGCAGCCCCAGAAACAGACAGTGTATTGGAAGGTGGGAAACCGCTCTGGGAATTTCCTGCCACGTCATTTGCATTTTACTGAAGAGTGGACACAAGCTTTCCTGTCACTGTTGGGTTTCCCAAGAAACATTCCCATCACCGCAGTGGCAGGTCAACTGCCCGAATTTCAGTGATGTTCTAATCTCTTAGAGACAGCTGGGAACATTACCTAGAAGTTAAACATCCTGGATGCAGCGAAACTTAACTACGGGTTTAATCCAAAGCCTCCAAAGCTTCTTTATGACGTAATAATGGTGGGGTACAGATCTGTGAGTTTCTGCAAGGGCCGCAGACCCTCACGTGTGGTGTCTGGGGGTGAGCGGAAGCCAGCCGGATAGGATGCGGCTGTGTTAAAAATTCTCTCACTTCCGCGAGCCAGCGTGTGCACGCGGCTGCCGCCCACGCCAGGCCCCCGCAGCCCCTGGAGCACTGAACGTTTTCCTCTGTGCAGCGAGGGCGACGATGCCTGACTCACAGGCTGGCACCAGGTTTTAGTGAAAGAACGGACCTGAAGTGATGGATGCCCGGCCCATCCCAGGCGCTCTGTCAATGGCAGCCACCCTGGTCTATATTTTTATCAACCGAGGTTCTCTGCTGTGCGAGGAGCAAGACGACTTCTAAGAAAACCTTCTCTGAAACTGGACGAGCCCTTTTCAGGAGACAGCATGGATGAAAATGTACTCGCTGTGCTTCTCAGTAATTGGAGGGTAAGACCGGTTTTCATATAGGACTAATGTTGATAAAGCATTTGGGGTTTCTTGGATGAAAGACTCTAGAGAAATCTTGCATTATAAAATTGTTAGCTAAAACTTACATTGTGAGGATTAGTGTTTTTTCTCCACATAAAACCTTGAGGAAGTTACAACAGCAGAGAGATATGCTAAGTAAGGCAATGAGGTAACAGTTCGTAAAGGAGTCCACAGAGGGTTTGTCAAAACAGAAAACTCTCGGTCTTAGTTGCTGACCCTTTTAGTTGCCTAATAAATATTTTCAATGAATGGGTTATATATGTAAATAGAAATATGGTAGTAAGTAGAATTTACAAAAGAGGACCTTTTTATTATATTTTTACATTAGTTAAATATGCAGGATGATTATGATGCCAGGCCTTGCAGCCAGGTGGACTCGAATTTGAATATGGGCTCTTCTGCTTACAGGTTTGCTTAGCTCTTTAAGCTTCCATGCCATCATCTGTAGAATGGGGATGCTAATGCCCACCTACAGGTGACCGAGAAGAGAAAAGGAGAGCAGGTCTGGAAAGCATTTCACTCCTGGCAGGTCATAAGAGCTCAAGGTGGAAAGGAAAGAATCGGGGACAGCCCAGAGCAGTGGCTCTTAAACTTATCTGACTCCAACCCTCTTTATATAACAAATATTTTTATTCCCCCTTTACTATCTTAAAATGAAATTTTAGAGCTGATGTAAGCTACCTAATACATCCTTTAAATAGCAATGTACAGTAGTGCTGTAATCAAAATGTAAAGGAGAAATAGAGGAAGCCGACTTAGGGTGAAATAGTAGTGTGCATTTCAATATGCTGCTTGGGGCAGCTACACTAAAGAGGCCCGGGCCTCCACCATCGCCCTGGGTAAGAGAGGTGCCTGCGCAGACCCATTCAGCAGGGTGGCTCACATGCAAAACGTAGTGCTGCTCTTGGTGGCTTTTCTAAATGGCGACAAACTCTTAGTATTTCAAACTGGGCAAAGAATGATCTTCCCTTGCTTATGTGCTAGTTGCATTACTGAAAATTTTATATTGGTTTAAATAAACTACATACATGGTTTATATTTAAGTCACACCGAAACACTTTGTTAGCGTTAGGTTTTTAAGCTCAGAAAATTATAAACTTTTCACCTGCATTTGGGACTATCCTTCCTTATTATATGTTGTTCATCTTCGGCCCCATCTACTAAATGCCAATAACCTCCAGCTCCCCAACTTTTATGACAACCAAAAATAACCCCACAACTTTCTAACATGCCCCCTAAGGGGTGGTGCTACCCTTCATTAAGAACCATTTGCCTAGAGAGGCTTGAATCTTAAAGCTGATTTTCTCAGCTTCTTTCACAAGGCAAATGTTTTGAACGCCTGGCTATGGGGAGCAAGACTGAGACATTTCTAATAACCAAGCTTCTTTGAAATTTCAAGAGGTAGGGCTGGCTGGCCAGTTTGTATAGTTTTCAAAAGAGAATCCTGTCCCAACCCTTCCCCCATCGGAGGTTGTAGGAAGGAGGGGAAATGGGAGAGGCTGGGCGAGGCACATATGTCCCCATCTCTCCTCTTTGAGATGAGGTGCTGAGGGGGAGAGGTTTTCGATGTAAGGACAAGAATCGTTTGCCCACTTTGGACTCTGCAGTGAGCGTCCAAATGGGTTGAGTAGATTCAGTGGCACAGCAGGTTGAGCAGGAGGGCCAGCTTATCTTTCCCAGGTCCCTGCCTTACTCTGTTCAGGCTGCTGTAACAAAAATACTAGGAACTGGGTTTCTTGCAAACAACAAGTGTTTGTTTCTCCCTGTTCTGGAGGCTAGGAAGTCAACGATCATGGCACCGGCAGATTCTGTGTTTGGTGAGAACCTGCTTCCTCACAGGTGGTCAGGCTGGGCCCTCTTAAATGTCCAAGGGCACTGACCCATTTGTGAGGGCCCTACCTCCTAACACCATCACCTTGGGAGTTAGGATTTCAACAAAGGGAGGTTGAGGGATATAAACATTCAACCTAGCTGTCCCCCAGCTCTTCTGTGGTGTGGATAGAACTCGGAAAGCCCCACAGGCCTCCAAGAGGAGCCAGTGAATGGGCCAGGGCGTTGCAAAGGGACAAGGGGAGGAGATGACCCACAGCAGAGTGAATGGCCTGACCAAGGGCAGAAGGAGGTTGGGGCAGAGACTCCAATGGGCCCGCAGCACTTGTGCAAGGCAAACTGAAGCCTGGAACATAAATGAGGGAGCTCCCCAGAATCCCCAACACGAAGCCTGGAAAAACTGCAGCCTTTCAACAGCAGATGCCGAGGGAAGCCCAGAGATGCGCTTGTTATAATTGTGTTTAAATCCGGCCTGAATAAGTCACTGTGTCTAAGGGTCCATGAGGATCCCCAGTAGGCCAGCTGGTTCTGTGGACCACCTGTTCCCTCTGCCACCGTGTGACCATATAAACCACGCTCCCTGCAGATAAAACCAGAGATGATCTAGGGTGACACATGAGAGACAGAACTTGACCTAAAGAGATGGGGCGTTTACTTAAGGGGTGTTTCAGATGATTGTGCCAGGCTCAGTTGATGAAGGTATTTTCTTTCATTATCCAACAGGTGGGGGTGGATGACAGACAGACTCAATTACCGGGAAGTGGAAATTTTCTTCCCAAACGATTACAGTGTGAATAAACCTGTGATCCTTCTGTGCTATTACTAACCAGGAGTTTACCCCCAGGATCTGCATGTTATACATTTATGGTACTGTTTTGATGGGATATAGCTTTGACTTACGTAGTTGCTGGGTTTATAATATCAAGTCTAGTTCATGTCTGGGCTCAGAATTTACCTTGTTAACAAACAAAAATAGCTTTGTAATTTTCTTTAGAAAATTAAGAGACCATGAAATTTTGGTAGGAAAACATAACGTCAATTCTTAAATATAACTTTTATGCAAGTTGAGCTTGATAATTGTGAAAAACTTTCCCCCCTTTTCATATGATCAAATAATAATTGGTTACTCAATATTATTTATAAGGGACAATTTTAAAAAAGTCATTCCTAAGCCACTTTCATAATTTCATCTCTTAAGCTTTTCAAAACATCCTGTGATTTATGTACCTCTAATGTCAATGGGTGAGGGGTCAAGAGTCAGGGGTCAGGCAGCAATAAAAAATTCAGGGAGGTAGAAAATTACAGAAAGTAAAAAACATTCTCATTATTATTATTTCAGTGTAGTAAAGAAGAACATCAAAAGCCTGTCCATGTTCTGCAGTTTTCACATGTGTTCTCCATTCTGGACGAGTTGCAGCCCTGAGCAGGGAGCGGTGAGAGGAGGCAGTGCTCCTTCTAACAGGGTCGCCGCAGCTCTAAGCTCCCTCACCAGTACCCCTCAGGAGACACCCCGAGAGTCTGCACATCACAGGGCCCCAGAGGAGCTCCCTCAGTTATAAATAGGTTCCTAATGGGCCTGGGAAGGGTATGGAGACATGCCCTCCTTGTCCCTGCCTATCACGCTCCAGGGTTTGCTCCCAATCTCTTCCCCTCCTGGGCACCCTCTTCCAGGGTTACGTAAGGTCATGGACTTAATTTTTCTCTTCACAGTTTTTTAGCCATTTATCAGTTACTCTATATGGTCCTTTAAAAGCCATTAAAAATGCACATTATAAATTTGAATAAATTGTAATGACTAGAAAATGTTCATAATAAAGCTAAGTTTAAAAAAATAGGCAAAAATCTCCCCAAACACTGAATAGACTATATGGTCCAAATTATGTAATAATATAGGTATAGATTAATGTTTCTATTCCTATACAAATGTATAGGCAAAACTATAGTATCACAGACAAAAATACAGTAACAACGTAAAAACTGAGAGTAAATATAACAAAATGTTTATAGTCTATCTCTATGAGGTGAGATTTCAAGTGATTTTAATTGTTTTTGTTGCAATTTTCTCCACTTTCAAAATTTTCTGTAATGGGCATGTATATAAGTTTTGTAATAAGAAAAGCCTATTTTAAAGCGAGCAGCTCTCTGGGTTTCCTTGTCAGTACCAGCGAGTACAGGGCATGTCCTAAAGGGCAGTAGCCGTGTGCAGCAGCCGGCGGGCGGGGGATTCACATAGGAAGTGGGAAGAAAATATTCCCATAAGGGAAGAATTTATGCTATTGTCTTAGACATAAAGTATTTTTCTCGAATTGCATCAAACGTCTCATTTACAAAGATGGGTTATAAGCTGTAATAAACAGCAGGGTGTATTTTGCCGATCTAAGAAGTCAGTTTTCAGAAATTCCCTTAGTCTAGTTCAGCTGTTGTCCGGGAGCAAGTATGTGACCCAAGCTTAGCCCCTTCCCCGTGCATTTGGATTTTCACTAGCGGAGCACAGGGACTGGAAGCCGCTGGAGCTCCATCACTCGCCTTCTTTCTTGTCTGGAACAGCTTTGTTAAATGCCTGTTCTCAAGTGCAATTTTCTCACCTTCCCTGTGAGATCCCTCCAGTTAATTCCCCTTGGCTGAAGTTCGTCAGAATCCGTTTCTTTTGTTTGCGGTCAGAATAGCTGAACCTCAGCAGCTCTCTGCTTATTTCCACAGACAGCTGGATGTCGGGCTTTGAGTCTCGGCCAGTTAAGGTCTCTGGGCTAACTAACCAGCTAACTAATATTTTATGATGCATGTTTACAGCCTGAGACTCCCCTGGTGAAACTCAAGGCCAGATTGTTTGTTGATGGCTTTTATCAGATGTAACCAGTCAGCCTGGCTTGGTTAACGTGATGGGGGCACTAAAGACTCTACCGGGAACTTCTGCTTGGAGGTCATGGGAAATCAAGATTCAGAGCACAAATCTTAGTTTAATCTGGAGGCCAAGCTGTTCCTTATACAAATAAAGCTCCTGCGGCCTTTTGCCTGGAAGTCGCCCAGACTCCCAGTGCCTGTGTGCACTCTTTTTCTTGGGGCACCATAGCTTTGCCTTTATTTTAAGCCTTAGGAGAATGTGCTCTGCAAAGTCTCCTGAGTCCTTTAACCTCACCTGACCTGAGTAATCTTTATGGGACTCTAACTGGCATAGAAGCAAATAGCAGTTACAAAGTGACAGAAGGCCCCTCAATGGCAGGAAGGGCCAGGGCCAGGGACTAGATAGAGGCGCCACTTAAGACGGAGAGCAAGGCTGGGGTAACTTGCAGTCTTTAGAAACAGTCCAGAGAAGGGATGCCTGCACTAATGTCTTCATGAGTGGGTGAGAAACTAAGGGACACTCTAGACAGCTATAGATCAGAATGAAGTTAGGAGAAATGTTGACTATTTCCTGAATATGATATGAAGCCCTCCTGCTACGGGAATGCTGTTAGAGCCCTGGCTTAATGGGGGAGCTAACGAGCCTGTTTTAGTTGCTCTCCTTGGGCACTTCATCTTGGTCTTGCCTTCTCCACACAATTCCGTTCTCTAGTTGTATCCTTTCTCCCTCTCTACCATTCTGCCGTTGCTTGGTTTATCTTTCCAACTGCAACAGCATCAAGCAAATGCCTTGCACATAGTTGGTGCTCACTAAGCATTTATAGAATAAACATATGTGTATGTGTCTAGATATTTAATGGCCAAACTTCCAAAAGCCCGAAGAAGCCTGTTTTTCCTTCTGCTTCAATGTCATAATTTTGAGAGTGACAAAAAGGAAGTGCAATAAGTAGATACAAGAAAGGAATTTTAAAATGTAGTCTCTGATATGTGGACTGGAATGATTTTGATCACCTGCATCATTTTCTGCCTATGAGTCCTGATGTAAACATGACCTACTTTTTTGTCTGATCTATCCCTATAGTACTGTGTGATGAGGGGCTGTATTAATAGAAGAAAACGTATTGTGTTCCACTGAATTTTACTTGTGTTTTATCGAATTCTAATTCTGTAGAAGGGGCTGAAGTTCCATAGAGTAAAGCAGTTCTGAACAGCAGTTAGAAGCATGGATTCTGGAGACAGACTTCGTAGAATCAAGTTCCCTTCCTATGGTGGTTGGCTCTGTAGCCTTGGGCAAGTCACTTAACCCTGCTGTGCCTTAATTTCCTCATCTGTAAGGCGGGGATAAAGAAGCACCTACCTCCTAGGTTCTTTTGAAATTTAAGTGAGTTAATTTATCTAAAGAGCAAAGACTAATATCTGACAGATGGTAAGTCTCTGGTTTTTTTCATGTTATTAATAAACTCAATATGTCAAGCCTCACCAGCTACGAGTTTCCAATATTATCCAGAAGGCTGCAGTTAACGTGGTGTTCTCTGGGCTATCCTTCTGTGTTCTCTCTGGGCAGGCCCCCTGTGTGTACACTTACTGGAACAGGGGAGCACTGACCTACCCCTACTGGTCAGGCACCTTTTTATTTTCAAGGGACTGAGTAACAAATATAGGTGCCTATATCAATTAAAAAGAAGGAAACCTTGAGTAAGAATGCCTTTATTCAGAAGAATGCCTTTATTCAGGTAAAGACGGAAGCGTGTCCCATTACATGAAAAGAACAGGGGACTCTCAGTGTGACCTAGATCTCCCTGTGAGAAGCTCATTGTGAGCTCTACTCCACCAGTGTCACCTACCTTCCCTCGGGAATGGGAAAAAGACAGTTATCTCACAGCTCTTTGAAAGACAGTGTTATACCCTTCACCTTTTAAACACATATATTTGGCTGCCCCCAAGGCTAGTCTTGTAACTCTCAGAAATAAAATTAAGTTATAGTAACTATAAATTTAAGAAATACTGTGGCCTAATTGAGATCACTTAGACCAAACCAAATATTTAAAATTAAAATAACTAAAATTGCCTAATAATATGCCTTTTCTTTGACTGATGCCCTTTCCTTCCTTTCTGATGATATGTGAGCTAACTTCTATGGACAAGTGTACACACATGTTTGGACATGAAGGTCTCCGTTATCCAAGTGGCGTGGCAGGCTGACTCCTTCACACAGCCGAGTGCTTGGAACATGGAAGGGCTCAGTCTGAGATGGTTTCTAGAGAAAATACCTCCAGATGACGCGTAACACCCCTTCTGCCCCAAGATGTCAGAGGTGCGGGAGAGCTGTAGAATCTTCCTTTTAAAGGGCTTTTGGGCTCAGGTAGCCTGAGCAATTAATTGGAGGAAAGCAATGGGCCTGCCACGGTTGTGAAGGATGGTGTCACTGATGATTGAAGAGGCTCTGGTAGTAAAAGTCACCTTTGAGCCTACACAAATACAAAACATGAGTGAATTTATGATGTCATTTTTCAAAAGCCAAGTGAAATACATCTCTGCTGTCAGCTGATCACTACTTGTGATTCTAGGACTAGAAGCGGGCACAAGGGTGCAGAGGGCCTAGGTGTAGTAATCTGTAGTTTAGAGAAATTCTTTCAATAATATGTCTTCTTTATTGAAATTAGTTTACCCTCTTTCTTCCTGGTTCATTTCTCTTGGCATTTCCCTGAGACATTTTGATTCTTTAATGTGTTCCCTTGACCACTAGATGGCAACATTGTTCTTTTATGTTACAGCTTTGACTCCAATAACTGTGATGGATTTATTTTTCCAACAACCAAATAAAAAATAAAAAAGTGAAGACTAGCCCTGGCCGGTATTACTCCGTGGTTAGAGCATCGGCCCACACACCAAAGGATCCTGGGTTTGATTCCCAGTCAAGGGCACATACCTGGGTACCTGGGTTGCAGGTTCGATTCCCCAGCCCTGGTCCAAGTGCATGCAGGAGGCAACCAATTGATATGTCTCTCTCACATCGATGTTTTTTTTTCTCTCTCTCTCTCTCCCCCTTCCACCCCCTTCCACTCTCTATAAAAATCAATGGAAAAAATACCCTCCGGTGAGGGTTAAAAACAACAACAAAACAAAACAAAGACTAGTAATTTAAATGTATCACTCTGTATAGCAGGAATAAGGTAGAAGCGTATTAAATTATGAGTTTGCTGCCTGGCCGGGTGTGGCTCAGCGGTTGAGCATCGACCTGGGATCCAGGCGATCGGGGTTCGATTCCCGGTCAGGGCGCATGCCCGGGTTGTGGGCTCGATCAATGACTCTCTCATCATTGATGTTTCTATCTCTCTCTCTCCCTCCCTCTCCTTTCCTCTCTCTGAAATCAATAAAGATATATTTAAAAAATAATAATAAAATAAATAAATTATGGGTTCGCAGTTTTCTTATGTAGAAAGTGTACTAAACAACATTCTGTTTCTCTGCGCCCATAGAGAACAGGCATTTGTGCTGGTGCTTACAGACCATAGTGTGGCCTCGGTTACTCTGGTCTTTGTAGCTGCAGGGAATTGCCTACATGTTGGGTGACATTTTATTCAAATCACTTAACATCTCTATTAATTTTGCAACATCCTGGAGCAGTGGTTTCTAAACAGGGTAGCATATCAGTAAACAAATAAAGATTCCAGGGACCATTTCTCAGGGATTTAGATTCAGTGGATCTGGACTGGGGATGGGGTGTCTGGATTTTTAAAAACACCTCCACGAGCTTCTGATGATTAATAAACTTGGAAGCCGATCTCGTGGACTTAATTTCTCCAGCAACAGAATCCTCAAAATACAAGGAATTTTAACTCAATTTAATAGAAAATTGCCACATACATTTTTTAAGAGAAAAAGGTCTCAACTAAAAATGCTTACGCATCTCAATTTTAATGAAGTTGAAATCACTGTAAAATAATAGAGCCTTAATAATTGAAATACTGTATTTATTCACCCTATGTGTCTAAAACAAAGGTTATCAGATCTGCATGTGGGGTAAAACTGACCTGACGAGAAAGAGAGCTTGCTAATAGTGTCCCCGCTCCTGTGTGTTCCTCATAATGGGAGATTCTCAAGCTGGGGAGTGGTGGATTTCTCCTGAAATGACTTCAGATATTCCAGAATGATGTTCCTCTATTGTTATTCTATTAAATATCAGAATGTATGTCTGTAAAAGTCATTAATTATCACTTGTGAAAAATTTGAGGGTCCCATCAACTATATGAAGTACTAGCTTTCAGTATCATTTATCATCTTCTCTTCTCTGTCTCTTTTCTTTGTGTGTTTCTGTCTTTCTGTCACTATCTGCCCTGGATCCTTACTTACTTTGTGGTTTAATATGGAAGCTTTGGACCAGCTAATCACTGTTCAAATATAATTTGCCTTGACACATTTGAATCACCTGATCTTAGGAGTTTTTTTCTTTATCTAATATTGTCTTTTTCTTTTGTACTTAAAAATATCATGGCACTTAGCATTAGAAAGGAACACCATCCTTTTCTGGTGTTAGTTCCTGGGTTTATATATATAAAGGCTCTCAGAATGACGGTGTAAAGAGAATGGTGCTTTCTTGAATGTGTTTAAAATTAAGCTACAGATACTTTTTAAACATGATAGAGCAATTTGGTTTTCACAGGAAAAAAGCGCTAGAATGTCATACGCAATCCTCCAGTTTTAAAGAACCAAATCAGCTGCTCATAAAACTATACTTTTATGGCTTTTTGTTGCTAGAAAGCGAGATTCTGGGAAACTTACTGCTTTGTTAAATTCCCGTGTCTTCATTTATTTCTCTGGTTCTCTAAGAAATCCTTGAATTTAAAGACAAGAAGACTCCTAGAAGTTTTCTAGTTCATAAAAGCCACTTGTAATGTTTTAAAGACGATTATAGAAAATGGAACATGAATTGAAATGTCAGACACACAACTGTCAAATGAGAGGAATCCTCATTTGGGGCTGCCGCTTGTTTTTCTTGTCACAATTAGTGCCCATACTGCATTCCAGTGATGATCCTTGGCGGTAGGAATGGAACAAACAAAACATTCTGTTTTGGAAGTTTTAATTTCCAGGCAGAAGTCTCTAAACCTGCAGTTATGGAGAAGCTCCCACGGAGCTGGGCCAGCAGAGGGACCTGGAGCACCACTTATTTGTCTAGGCCCAGGCATTGCAATCTGTGTGTCCAAATAAACATTTATTTTCTGGGAATTTTATTCCCTGTTTCTCTCCTTTAAAAATGCACAAGAATAATCTGCAGGAAAACATTCAGATTTAGATCAAAACAAAAAATGAAGTGGTACTCTCTAGCGAGAGAGCTAAACCGTCCCTCTTCCCTCCTGAAAAATTGTCAGTGATTTTGATTAGCAAGAATCACTGACACTACAAATCAACCCTGTTTTAATTTTTAAAAGACACTTGAGGTATGTTTCACAGCACCTTGTGCCTGTGCAAGCTAAAAAATTAAAATAAAAATTTAAAAATATTTTAAACTAAAAAAAAAAAAGGGAGGACTCTAAATTTAGAAGATGTCAGATCTTAAACACCAGAAAACCTGTCCTGGTCTCCAAATGTTTACCTTTCTGCAAAGCTGGCCCACAGACTACCTTCAATCTTCAAAAGGAAATCCTGGCACCTAGAAGACTGGGCTGACAGTGAGTATTAAAATGACTTGTTTAATGAGCAGTGTGATTGAACCACGTAGGGAACGCCGAGGAGTTTTCTTGAAAGGACTATGTTTGGTGTTTGCATTTTGGTATGTTGTGTGCTTCTACTGTCCCTTATTTTGACAAGCTATCGAAAAGTTTGGGATGAGCATGGGCAATTTTTTTTTTAACCAGGTTGGTTGCTGAGAAAGAAATGGTGCTTCTCTGTACCTGCCTCTAATGGGACCCAGGCTGAGCCACCTAAGTGAGAGCACTTTGCATTAATACTGCACCGGGGATTCCTCCGGGCCTGTGTACACCGAGGCGCAGCAATCAGGAGAGAGATGCTTGTCCTTTCCAGCATCAGGCCACCCTCCACCAAGGAAAGGCTGTTCAGTACGTGGTAGGCAAACTGCCGATCTTAGGGCGGGAAGGAACTGACCCCCAGAAATCATTAACTGCACCCGGTGCGGCTTCTTTGAGGTGCGCCTTCATTTCAGGTGCCTGCCTCCCTCCGCCTCGCAGCTGGTCATCCGCGACCCCGGCCACTCATTCCTCACGGCCTGGACACGTCGCGCCTCCCGCAAACGTAGGATCCTTTTCGTTAGGAGTCTAACTTAAGGGGATTACTTTTTTTTTTTCTTTACTAGAAAAACACAGAACAGCCCTTTTCTTTGCCAAAACAAATATGCCAGATTCCCTTGGTTTTATGCTTGCATCTTGCCTCTGACATTCGGGCTTATTTCTCAACCAGTTTAGTTTTCTCTTCTGAATCATTTCGAACTTTTCACCATTTCCTTTATTTATGGAGCAAGTTAACTGAAAATATGATGGCATTAAGTACCTAGTAAATATTGAATTAAAAGAAACTCAGGATCAGGATAAAATACCGGAAACCATAGAAATACAGTGTACACCAACTATTGTCAAATTCCAAATTTCATAGCTTCCTAGGAGAAAGAATACAATTGCATGTCCTATAAGTTGGCAGCTTTATTCTCTCCCAATGGATAGAATCAGACTCATTTACTTACAAAGTCCCCTGAAAGCACACAAACGGGTTGTAAACAATCTAAAGATTCCAGCCTCTCTTATTTTATCCTAGAATTTTCAGATTTTTGCATGTAGCATTTTTACTTCATGTCTTCAAAGGAGAAGGGAGTCTGTTTTGTTCGAAGACTTTGCATTGTTTGCCTATCTCGGACTCACTTTGTGTGGGTAATTTGTAGGTGGAGAGATGTCTGCAAGACAAGAAGTATATATTTTCAAAAACAGATGCATAGGCCCGTGGCTCTAATAGGAAAAGGCCAGCATATGTACCTGATTTTGTTGAGATGTTACAATATTGTGATTAAAGAGAAAACTTGCTGTACTTTAGACAAAGTTCTGTATTCACAAGGGCTCAGATTCCCATTCACAGTGCTGTACATGAGGCAGAGTACATTAACCATAGTCGGGTTTTAAGGGAAAATATTTCCAAGACAGGGAAGCACAGGCTGAGACCAGCAACAATTGGTAAAGGCATAGCCATTTCAGAGAAAGCTCTTCAGGCAGATTCAGAAAGCAAACGTGGGAACCGCGCTGGGTTCCCAAAGTAAACAATGTACCCAACACAAAAGAAGATGTGTGTGTGTGTATGTGCGTGTGTGTGTGTGATTTTCTGTGGCCAAGGACTTTTCACCTCTGTGGCAGAAAACAGTAAAGAAGACATAGCCAGATCTGCTTGGCTAATTCTTTCTCAGTTTTGATGACCAAGACCCAACAAGACCCCCAAAATCCAGACTTTAAGATGGGAGCAGGGTTTTAACTCCTGAACAAAACCACAGAAAACGCAACCCCCTGAGAAGAGCAGCCATTGACAGCCTAGGGGACATTAGGGCAGACAAGGTCCCAGAGACAGGGGATCTGCAGGTTACAGAGGAAGCTGGGCCCAGGTCACAGCGTCTGGTTAGAGAGCCCTCCCCGAGGCCGCGCTGGCAGAGGAGCTCCCTGCACACCTGTGGTTGCCTGCCTGGGGCCGGCGGGTCGCACGACCCCTGCCTTTCTTCCCACCAACTTTCCTCTTGCTCACTCTTCTCAAGGGGAAAATGACCTTGAACTGACAACACGAATGTTTGCTGCATTTGATTCTGACAAGTTAAATAACCCCTTGGTTTAAGCCAGATCACCAGAGAGCTGTGTTTTCCCTGGTGGAGAATGGACTTTGGTGAATTATGTTTCTTATACTAGGAATATTCCAGGAAGAGGCTCTGTGACATCTGCTGTTCTGCTCACTGTGGGGGCTCCCAGGCTGCCATCCCCAAAGTCAGGCCCTGGGGAATGTTCTGACATCACCCAGAGGAAGAAACTTTTAAAGTTTCAGAATCCAGGAAAAGCCACGTTTCTCCCCAATTGTTGATGCATGTGTTTTGTTTTGTTTTCAGATGCTGTGAATATGGTAACTGAACAGTGTTTCTTTTTGTTTTGCCCAGTTAAGAAGCATTATTTGTCCCTAGAAAGGCAGCATAGGGTAGTGGGTAGAGCGCAAACTTGGAAATCAGAAAGGCTGGGGTTGGTAGCTTAGCGCCCACACTTCGTCACTGGAAGCCTCAGTTTCCTCATCTGTAAAACAAAGATGATACTAACTTATCTCATGGCCTTAGTGTGAAAAATATATCCCCCCCCCCCCAAAGATAAGGAAGGTAAAATATCCGGCATCTTTTGTGGCCCATGGTAAATGTTTAATAGGTGTAAGCTGTTATTAGTTATTCATGCAACCAACAATAGCATATGGTTAAGCAATAGTTTGTCAGTCCCTCTGCTAGATGCTGGGAATAAAATACAGAGCAGCCTAGAGCCAGTTACTCTTCTCAAAGAGTGTGTTATGGGATGGCATGGCAAGCTATGAAGTAAATAGAAGGGTGTGACCAATGCCAAGATGGGGGAGGGGAGGTGGGAGGGCGGGGGCATGTTTCAGGAGTGTCTGAACTAGAGAGGAACCCAGAGGTGGAAGAAGTTTAAGTTCATCAGTGGAGAAGCAGAAGAGCCTCTCTGGCAGAGCTGTGCAGGGAAGGGCACGTCTGAATTGCTGACTGAGGCTTGGTGTGGCCGAGGGCAGAGTGGCAGAGGGTGGGGGTGGGGGGGGGTGAGGTGGCCCGAGAGCAGTGAGAGGCCAGGTCATGAAGGCTTTCCATGCTGCAGGCATTGTCCCAGATACAGCAGGAAGCCATCCTCGTGCTGTGAGCAGGAAAGAGACCTACCTGATTTGATTTGCTTTTTAGAGGTGTCACTCAAGCATGGAGATGACAGGAGAGGAGGGTGAGGCATGGGGATGAGTGGGGTGAGCTGTGATGGGCACCAGCCAGGGCCACAGCATCCATGGAGCCAGACTGTCACCTTCTACCTTCCAACGGCCACGCAGGGTGAATGGCTGGCGTTTATAAGTTTTGGAATATTTTTGTTTGGCATTTGTTATTTTGTCTATTTCCCCCTTTCTCCAATTTAACTGTTTATTACATCCTTTTGTGTTGTGTGTCTTTTAGGAAGTCTCCTCAAATGTATTAGGTGGAATGAAGTAGGAAAAGAAGAAAGGAAAGAAAGAGAGGAGAAAGGATTCTTACAAACTCACGTTCCTTTCTTTAAATACACCTGTTTGAGAATACGGCGCTGCGCCGCTTCTGTCCTGGATTTGGCCTGATTTGTGGGGGAGGCTGTGCTGCAGACCCCGTGCCTGTTTTCACCGGGAAATGCATTTTATCTTGCTGAGGACGTGACACACGGCCTTCCCGTTTTAGGACACAGGGCAGCTTTCCTCCTCTTTCAGACATCTGGCTGGTTGCGTATTTAACCAGTCAGAACTGGTTACCCGGCTCCTCACTTCTTCACCCAGCAAGGTGTGCAAAAGAGGAAGACTGGCGTAGCCACTGAATTTGATACAGGTTAAGCCGAGGCCTTTGAATTCAAACAGAAGAAGTCCTCAACCTGATTGGAATTAACCTCCCCTGACTTCCACTTCATCTTCCCTGAAGCGAAGGTGACGCTGAGCTGCAGGCGGGAAACCTGATGGGTGTTAATGGGGGGTTTTCAAGTTGGTCTTGCTTTTCTTAAACTATTAAGAAAGAACAAAAACATTACTTAAAATGGAATGAGTTTCCAGGAAGGGGAAGAAAGAAAACCGAGAATTTATTATTAAAGAAAGATACAGAGCCAAGGTGAAAAAAGGCCTCTCACATCTCCTGGCCAGGTGCTCCGTGCATATAAATGTTTCAAGTTCAGCTTTAAGATCAAGGCGAAGTCTGTAGGGAGTCTTGTTTCCCTGAGATCTGCTCCCGAATACAGGCTGCCCATTTTTATTTGGTTATTAAGGATTCGAGGGGGGTGATGACTCTGGAATGGTAGTTCCTTGCTTTCCATTAACTCTGTACAAGAGAGTGAAAAGCAAACTTCCAAGGGAGGGTGTACATATGTATCTCGGGCTATCAGCTTGCCTCCTTCCCTGTGTGTGTGTGTTTAACGTGAAATTGCCCTTCCTCTCATGAGCTCTAACTGCAAGGGAGCTGCCTGGCTGCAACAACTGAGCATCTCTGTGCCTCTCAGAAATCCTTCTGGTTTTCACGGGAGTGTGGAGGGAAGATGAGAAGAATTTCACATGAGACTGCTGGTTGCTCCAGACACCACTCAGGGCTTAGCAATTGCCTTGGAAAGCTACTCACCTTTGCCCAAGTTCTCGGGGCTTTCAGCATCCAAATACACGAGCAGGGAGCCCATTACTCTGTGTCAAGATTGAAAAATTTTGCTTTTTTATCACTAATGTCACAGACTGTCATCAAAATGAAAGCATGCTTGAAGTTACTTTTGTGAAGTGCCTAAGAAAGATTAGTGATAAAATAACATATCCCTGGAGAGAATGCCTTATCGTTGTGGTGGGGAATTTTATGGCAAGGATCTTGTGGTTTGGGGTCATGAATTCCTGTTTCAATATCATCATCAAAATAAAAGTATTGATGAAGAGCTCGGCCTTCAAGAAGAATAAAATAACCAAAATAACAAACCAATTTCCTGATTTAATCCATTCCCAGCAAGCAATGTTTAAAAAATAGAATAGGAACCCAGAATTTTAAAAAATTGGCACCCTCTGTCAATCAATATTTTTCACCCCACAACATTTAGGAGGGTCAATGTATAGACCAAAAGCTGAAACTAAGAGAGCGATATGACTCGTCCCATGTCATATGTGACAAGCAAATTGTGAAAGTTGGAATGGAACCTGTGTATTTTGACTTCGAGTCTTATGATTTCAATACTACGTTTTTCTTAAATTACTCCTAAGTATTGTAGCACAAAAGTAGGCTGCATAATATGAATGGCGAGAGAGCGACTGAAGAAATACTGCTCTGGAACAGTATCTCTTACTGTAGGTTTTTAACTGAAAGTCTTCTGTGCTCATAGCTTAATTTCTTTTACATTATAACCTCATTGTTTCATGTTGATGGCTACTCAATATCATGGTTATTTTAAAAGTTGTAATCAATATTTATATATCCATAGTCTTTATTACCTAATAATGAACATAGTTAAAGATTATAGATTTGTAGTTTCACTTAGTGGTTAGAACAATCTTCTGTTAAAACGTGAACTTCTTCTGTTTGAGACAGAATAATAGCCTAGAAATAAAGACTTTAAAAATGTTTCAGTGCTATGTATATTGATCCTTAGACCTCTGCAAGGTCTAGCTCCCTCTCGGCTTTTAAATTGTTTCTGAACATTGCCTTTCCGAAGCCTGTGATGTGGAGGCTGTGAGGGAAAACTCACCCTGAGAACAGTATCATTCAGGCAGGTAGCATTCCATTTGCTCTTTGATTATGTTTTAGGAAAAGGTCATCCACAGGAATTTGGGGATGTTGAGTTTAGTCATGATCAGACGTGAGACTGGACTCCCTCTGTTGCCTCCGCCAGCGGTACTGGATGGGTCTTTAAGGAGAAGAGGCGAGGCGTGCCAGCCTCGCTCACTCACACAGCAAGCTGCCACCCTGTCCCTACTCGGGACACTGAGCTGGTCACTAGCACAAAGTCAGCTAGAGGAAGACGTCCCTGACCTCAAAGAGCTTCGAGTCTGCAGATCCAACAGTAAGTAGGAGCCTGGTGGGAAGGTGACTGCCTCATTAAGCAGGCCCAGGGTCGCGCAGATCCTCTCGGAAGCACTGAGTGGAAATACAAAGTGAAGAGTCAGTATTGTCTCGGCACAGCCATCACTGTTACTCAAGAGAATGTGACCGGCAACAGCTAATTATTTTCTGCTGATATTCTTGTCCCCCTTGTGCATGGTGAAACATTGTAATAGTTACTGTTGTTTTGCCCCCAATTTTTTTCTAACCATTATTATTTGTTATTGTAAGAAAACTCTGCTTAGGGTTGAGTTGTTTGGGGGTGAAAAACGAGAAACCATAAGGAGAATTAAGCTAACAAACAAACCAACAAAATAAATGTTTCAGCTTGGATCATCTAAGAACCCAGGCTGCAGGTTTCACTAGGGCCACGTAATTTCAACAGGATCCCTTTAATTTCTTCTTTTTTTTTTTTAGGAACTTCTGTTTTAGTGCTATAATAACAGCTTAAATTCCAAACCACTGGATGGTTTATAGAGTTCAGCCCCATGTATTTTATCTCTAGGTCATTGAACAACCCTGTCTACAACCTAGTCAGAGCGGATTTGATTGTCCCCATTATACAGGGGAGCAAATGGAGGCTTAGGGATATATTAAGAATAAGCAGTTCCTAGCAGAGACTGGCACTTAACTCCAAGTCCCATCATCTTTCTCCACCTTCTATCTTCCTACTATGACTTCTAAATCAGGTCTTCAAAAAATTTAAATCTGATCAGCAGTTGTACCCAGAATTTAAAACACCCAACATGTCTAGGTAAGTAGCTATTTTGGGAGATGAGTGATCTTTAAATCACCCACTCTTCCAAGCAACTCTTTCTGAGTTTTCCCCAGCTTCTGAATAGAATATCCTTTGGGAAAATAATTTTAAAAGTTGTGGGTCACCAGTCAATTTTGACTTTTTTTATTTTTTAAACCGAACCATCTGGCAGTTGTGTCTTATTTCTTCCCTCTGCCAGTGGCTGGACCCACACACATTCAGACCTCACACAAAAATGCCGACGTCTGCACATTTTCACGGCGAACAGGCGTTTTCAGTCAAAGCGGAAAGAAATGAGGCTCTGCCTGTCTGTTGCAATAACATTAATATTATCTCTGTACAGATGCTTTTAGAAGTGCAAAGTTAAATGTGGAGCCCCGGAGATGCCTAGAAGCGCACATGAGATGAGCACAGCCATTCATGGAAGACCTAAGAAACTGAAAATTTGCAGGATAAACTTTTCACCATGACAAAGTAGAGCTGTGTCGCCTATTCCGATATGAGATTGACAGCAGGAAGTAATGACAATAAGGTTAGTGTAGGATGCATTACGATGCAGAGTGGTGGAGGAGATATGTATGCGGGCCTGGTCAGGATGAGCCCCGATATTATTAACCACCAGTGTAAATGGGGCTCGGAAATAGAAGGGCTGAAACCTGAGGGTGACAGAGTCAGTCTGGCCACATAGGAGCTAAGGAAGGGTAAATGTTAAATAAAGGTTTATCACGTGCCCTTTGACAAGAAAGACCGTATATTAGTGGCCAGCCTTTCAGAATTCAGAGAAGCAGAGTGTCGAGCGGCCCGCGCTGGGCGAAGCGGGCCTGGGATCCCGGTCGCAGAGGCGGCCGAGCCGGGCGAGCCCTTGGGCGCTGAAGGTGACCCGGTGCCCGCTGGCCTGGTGACCCATTTCACTCTCATTCTTCCAGCCGCTCTTACGCGAGAGGATTACACACACACACACACCACAAACACATGCACATGAGCACCACATGTATCTATCAACATGTTTGTTTATGACTTTAATTTTTTAGAGCACTTTTAAGTTTGCAGCGAAATTCAGAAGAAAGTATGGTTTTCCCTTCTCCCCCGGCCCCCACTCACGCAGAGCCTCCCCTGTTTTTGACACTCCCCACCGGCGCGTTACATTTGTTATAACTGGGGAACCTATACACTATGTCATCATCGCCCCAAGTCCAGAGTTCATGTCACAGCTCCCCGTTGGTGGTGTGCATCCTGCAGGTTTGGACAAATACGTAATGATGTGTGTGCACCGTTACAGTGCGTACGGAGTGCTTTTCCTGCCCTGAAATCCCGTGTCCATCCGTCCCCACTCCACACCCCTAAACCCCGATCCTTTTCCCCTCTCCCATAGTTTTGTTGGGATCCTACAGGGTGTAGCCTTTTTAGCTTGGCTTCTTTCACTTAGAAATGTGCATTTAAGGCTCGTCCGTGCCTTCTCACAGGTGGGTAGTTGATTTCTTTTTAGCACTGGATGTGTATTCCATTGTCTGCATGCACCAGTTTCTTTATTTGTTCACTTCCCGAAGGACATCGTGGCTGCGTTCAGGTTTTGGCAGTTATGAGTAAACCTGCTATACACATCCGAGGGCAGGTTTTTGTGTGGACTTACTATGTTTTCAGCTTTTTTGGGTAAACACCAAGGGATGTGATTGCTGGGTGGTATGGTAAGAGTATGCTTAGTTTCATAAGAAACAGCCAAACGATCTTCAAACACGTTTGGACCCACCAGCGGTGAATGAATCTTGTTGCTTCACATCCTCGGCAGCATTTGGTATTGTCAGTGTTCGGGGGTTTTGGCTGTTCTAATAGGTGTGCAGTGGCACCTTGTTGTTTTAATTTGCATTTCCCTGATGATGTATGATGTGGAACATCTTTTCATATGCTTATTTTTCATCAAAGGAGATTTTCCGTATCTTCTTTGGTGAGATATCTGTTAAAATCTTTGGCCCATTTTTTTTTTTTAATCAGATGGTTTGTTGTCTTATTGTTTTAAGAGTTCTTTGTATACTTTGAATAACAGTCCTTTATCAGGTGTGTCTTTTGCAAACATTTTTCTCCCAGTCTGTGGTTTGGCATTTCACCGCCTTAACATTTTCTTTCCCAGAGCAGAAGTTTTTAATTTCAATGAAGTCCAGCTTATCAATTATTTTTTTCAAGGGCTGTATCTTTATTTGTGTTCTATATAAAAAATTAATTGCCATATCCAAGGTCATCTAGGTTTTCTCCTGTGTTACCCCCCCAGGAGTTTCATAGTTTTGCACGTGACATTGAGGTCTATTATCCATTTCGAGTTCATTTTCATGAAGGGTGTAATACCTGTGTCTATATTCATCTTTTTGTATATGGATGTTCAGTTGTAGCTGCACGGTTGGTTAAAAAGATGATCTGTGCCCCCAGGGTTTTACCTTTGCTCCTTTGTCAAAGATCAGTTTACTATATTTGTGGGGGTCTATTTCTGTTCTACTGATCCGCCTGTTATTTCACCAGTACCATCCTGTGTTGATTACAGTAGCTTTACAGTAAGTCTTGAAGTTGGGTGGTGTCAGTCCTTCCTCTTTGTTCTTCTTCAATACTGTGTTGGCTGTTCTGGGGCCTTTACCTCTACATTTAAACATTCAGATCAGTTTATTGATATTGATATAATAACTAGCTGGGGTTTTGATTGCGATTGCATTGGACCTACAGATCAAGTTCGGAAGAACTGACATCTTGACACTATTGAGTCTTCCTACCAACAAACATAAAATATCTCTCCATTTATATAGTTCTCTGATTTCATTCATCAGAGTTTTGTCATTTTCCTCATATAGACCTTGTTCATATTTTGTTAGCGTTATACCTAAGTATCTCACATTTTGGGGTTCTATTATAAATGGTATTTTGTTTTTAATTTCAAATTCCACTTGTTCATTGCTGGTGTACAGGAGGGGACTGACTTTTGTATATTAATCTAGTATCCTGTAACCTTGCTCTAATCGCTTATTAGTTACGGAATTTTTGAACATTAATCTATTCAACATCTATTAATTGCCAGCTATATACCAGGAGCTGTTATAAATACACAGAGATAAATAAGGCCTCAAGGGATTTGCCAGGAAAGGACATAGTTTTCCCCCTGACATTAACCTTAAAGGTTAGGTGTACTCTCAGTAGCCATTTACGGCTCTGACATTCATAAATTTGGTCAAAACCTTTAAGAATCCATTTATATTCCTTGCCTGTACTCCTTCTGTGGTAATGAGCTCCATAAGTTTATTATTTTCTGAGTAAAGTAATGCTTCCTTTTATTGGTCCCTAATTCACTTTACTCTATTTGAAGGAGTCCCCCTCTTCTGGTGAGGAACTGAGAATTATGAGAATAACTGTGCTTGTGTTTACTTGATGAACAACCTGCAACATTCTCTAGGTTCATTTTATTTTTTTAAGCAAGAGTAAATGAAGTTGTACATTACATTTCCATTGCAGAGGGACCAATATTTTACTTGAAAATTAGGATTCTGTCTTCTGGCATACTTTCTTGTACATGTGGTGATGCTCAAACTTGTTCTAGAGTTGCTGTAGAATAACCTCATTTTGGTATTTCTAATACATATTTGCATGTTGAAGGCAGCTTTGATCTGGTCCTGAGGAAGCTTGAGGTAGCGTATTCTCATCTGAAACCACTTTTAGAGAGTAAGCATACAGTATATTATGCAATATATATTTTATAACTTATTACCACTAATGTATCATAAAACATCAAAAAGAAGTTAAAGAACACTGGCTGGGGGTCAAGAATCTGGAGTTCTAAAGCCATCTCTGGACTGTAGTTTCCAAGTTTGTAAGGTTAGGGGTTGAATTAGGTAATTTTCATGGTCTTTTCATACTTTAAAATTCTGAGTCCCTGATTTCCTTGTCCATTAATTTGGGAATTTAACTAAATGCACCCAATTCTATCTTTTCTAAGCCCCAACAGCCCATCCCCAATTCCATCATGATTCATTTGCTCGATATTGTTGAAGGATTTTAGATGGATCACCTGCACTCTTTACTTTTGTCCATATTTCCTATTTCCCATGTCAAAGATCCCTAGTAAATAAAAAAAGTATAATTTCCCTTCCCCACCCCATTAACAAAATAATGACCTTTCCCTTAGGCTATTCTTATGTGATGGATTTATTTTATGCTCCCCAAGCTTGTCCAGTTTGGAGGTAGATCTTAAAGACCTCTTCTGAATCTCTTCTGTCCTAGGTGGTCACTCTTGTAATTCATCAATATCATTCTTCGAGTGTCATTATTGACAATGGTAAACATTGCTCAAAGGCTCTCTATTTGCATCTTCGAGTTTGCTAAAAATCCTAAGGCCAGTGGTATCCACCCCAATCACTTTTGTTTGTTGACTTGGGTTAAAATTTCCTTTAGCATTGGCCACTTATTAATTTTGCCACAAGGAGTTCACATTTGGTAAGAATTACATTTTTGCCCCCTTTCAGATAGCAAATGCAGGGTTGTAAAGTTCTCAGTCATCTGAATACAGTATCATTTTGTTCAGCAAATGAATGCTCGCCATCCATGCATTTGTGACTAGGCCTCCACCTCCTCTCCCTGGAAACCCTGGTGCTTCAGCTTCAAACACATGATTCGTGGGGTGGGGAAAGTGCATGAGCTCACTCAGGTCCAAGGATCTCATTGCTAAAATGGAGCCTGTGACACTCATCTCCTGGGAGTGTGCTGGGGACTACATGAGGAATGCCCAGCACAGCTCTGACACACAGAGCATGTTTAAGTTTATGGATGTTGGTTCCCTCCCTATTTCTTTCTAGTTCTCTAATTAAGCCGTCCAACAATGCAAATGGGAGTAGACCACAGTAGTAGAGGAATTCAAGAAGGCATCGGGAGAAATATTAATCATGAAGAGAGAAATGCTGTGTCTGTGAAAACATAAGAGAATTTAATGTGTCTTGAGTGACCAGACTGGCAGTCATTGTGTTTAGAAAAGTTGCTTTTTATGGTCACATTGGCTCTAGTCATTGTCAGATGCTGTGCTCTTCTAACTTTGCCGTGTGGCTTGTGTTAACTGCAGTGGTCTGGATCTTTCTCTGAGATAGCCCACTTTATTAGGCTGTAAAGCTTTATCTGTCCAGGTTTGAAATTAGGGCCCAGCTTCTCAAATGATTTTCCTCAACAGTTGAGTACTTCTCTCAACCTGCCAGTGCTGTCAGGGCGTTACTGTCATGAGAAGGTTGATTTCTGCCACCCGCCCAAGTCTAGCCCTTTTTTCCTATTCAGCACTTAGTACCAGTATCCTTTCTCTCTATCACAGAATGGAGGAACAAGGGGGCAGAAAAGGGGGGGAAAGGAAGCGTAAGTCCTGGGAAAACCCTTTGAAGATCCTAATTTTACGTAGGGTAATATTTTATAAAATTACCCTTTTTTGATATCTCTAAAACTAAAATAAAAATGTAACAATTTAAAACTGTTCATTAGAAAACAATGAATGGCTTCATTTTAGAAGGAATTGGCCACATATTTATTTATAAAGATACTCTGTTAATGCTATAGGATTCACAAGCTGAGTTTTTTTAAAGCTCAAAGCCCTCTCTGAGGTACCTAGTAGAAGGCCCCGGTGGACACTGGAGACTATGCCGATGACTAGGACACAAAGTTTGCCTTCATTCCACTTAGCGTCTGAACAAGGAAACAAGCATATGCTCATATATACAAACAAAAATAATATCGAGTGGGGTAAATATCTACATGTGATAGATAAAAACAAAGTGAATATCTACATATGATACAGCTCAAATGCTCTAGGAATGCAATGGAGAGAGACACCCCTGGGATGGGAGGACCTGTGTGATGGGCTGGGGGGGTGGGGGTGTTAAAGCTGGACCTTCCAGAAGTGGGGTTTAACCTGGAAAGCCGTGGGGAGAGCCTGGTATCAGAAGAAATAATTGAGCAAGGGACCGAGCTGAAACATTCCCTGTGTTTGGGGCATGCAAGGGGCTTTGCTGAGAAGGCTCTGAGGAGCTGAGAAGACCACGGTGGGAGACGGGCCCGGGAAAGCTGCCGCGCTCCTGCACAGCCTGCCCTCCTTGCTTCCCGTGGGTGCCATTGTCGCACCTGAGACGCTTGATACCAGCACTTCAGGTCTCGTTCTGATGTGGAGGAAGCAAAGTTTCTTCTGAAGCCATTTTGTCATCTGCCATCTGAATGTAACCTGGTAGATAACAGGATGATTGCTCAGAAATTCACTTCCAAACATTCCTTACTAGGGGATCAAAAAAAAAGAAAAAGAAAAAAAAAGTGGCTTTGTGGCTGGCTAGCAAGAGGGAGCTGGGAGGTTTGAGAGGTGCTGCTGGTGACGGTGTTTTGTTTTTTAAAACAAATTTACCTTATGCTTTGCAAACAGTCTGCCTAAGTTTGAACTCTGGTTTCCACACCCCATGCCTCAGTCTGCTTAGCTCTAAAATGGGAATAATAAAACCCATTTAACACACTTAAAAAAAGCAAAAGATCTGTTATTTCATAGAACAAGAAATCCAAAGGGAAGGCAGTTTTAGGGATAACTCAGCAGTTCATACCGTCACTGGGGACCCAGTTGCTCTTTTTCCCCCACTGTCATGCTTAGCAAACTGCCTTCGTGCTTGAGCTTCTCAAGGAATGGTCCCGAGATGACCGCTGCAGTTACCAGCATGACACGGCCATTGCCTCCTGGGGCCTGTTTTGACTAGTGAGGGGAATCTTTCACAGAAGTCCCCAGAAGATTGCCTCTCATTTCTCCTGGTTTACACCTTCTCAAAGTAGAATATGCCTATGTTGAATCAACAGGTGACAAAGGGGTTACTGACAGAGACCAATCCTGATTGCGCCCCTGGAGCTGGGCAGGAAATCATCTTCTCAGAGCTCTTGGCGAGGGAGCGTAAACACAGTGTAAATATTAGGGCTGAGCCAGCCCGGGGGAAGGGGAAGCAATGGCTTTGGGACTGCCAGCAGAGTATCTGCCCCCCTTTCTCTGTATTATTCTGAAGATCCAGTAAAAAGATTTGTAAATGTACTAGGAAAAGGGCCCTGGTTGGTGTGGCTTAGTTGGTTGGAGCTTTGTCCTGTACCCTGGAAGGTCGTGGGTTCTATCCCCAGTCAGGGTGTGTAAGAGGCAACTGGTTTGGTATTTCTCTCTCACATCAAAGTTTCTCTCTCTCTAAAATCAATGAACATATCCTTGGTGAGGATTAAAAAGAAAAACTTAGCAAAGTGCCTCACACATGATAAACCTATAATAAAATTCAGTGGTTATTATAATTTTATTCATATTAGTATTTTACCTTATTTAAATTGACTTTTCCTCTGAAAGATGTGGTCAGGATCACCTTTCCCTGCGTAGCTGGTTTTATCCCACAGGGTAGCAGTAACTCAACGATGCAGATAGGAAGTCACTTGTTCCCCAGCATATCTAGAATGGCAGTGCTTCATTCTTCAAGGCGCATGCTCTGAGCCATATAATAATAGTCCTCTGCTATGTATTAGCTGGGGGACCTTAGGTCAGTAAGTTATTCTGTATCTTCAATGCCTCCTCTTTAAATGAGTATGATCTTGGCTCCTATTTCACAGGTTCTTATGAACATTAAGTGAGTTAATTCATTCACAGTAGCACTTAACGAGTGTTTAGTACACAGTAAGCACTCAATACATGTTAGCTACAAGAAAACCAGGCATCCAAGGGCCATGACCTGGATTTTCAACCTGTCTTCTACAACCAACTTGAGCTATGTAATGCCATTGCTGGCTTAGATTAATACCTAATGCCAGATAGGTCTTAGACTAAACACACCGTATCCTGCTGGATTCTGATGAGAGCATATAGGAAAGAGGGAATGGTTATAACAAACACATTTATTTTCATAGCGACTTGACAAGAGCATAGGCACAGCTATTTCCATTGTAAATACTTTTGGCAGCAAACAACAAAACAGTTGTCTGTTAGACTTAGAGAAACAGGTTTATTTTTCTCACACAGCAGAATGGTAGAGCTGCCCATGGACAGAAGAGATGCTTTATAATCTGAGATGGTGACTGCAGCTCCAGGAACATGTCACATTCAAAGCAGGAAGAAGGTGGAAGGAGCAGCACAAGAAACAGCCGTCTTTTATATCAGGAGAGCAAACATTTTCCTAGGATCTCCCACCAAAATTCTTCCTATGTCCCGCTAGGCGAGAACAGGTGGCATGCCCATGCAGGCTTCCAGGGAAGCTGGAAAAGTACATGGTTTTGTTTTAGTTTTTGTTTTATTGTCAGCTCCCAAGTTAGAGACAGGACAAAGGAGAAGGGAGTTGGGAATGGAACTTGGGATATGCAGCTTGCAGTGTCTGCCATAATAGTTTAAAGCCTAAGAGCCCCAAATTAATAACTTCATATTTTCACAAAGCCCAAGGCAGAGAAAGCAAAGGGCAAACACAGTTGGGTGAAAACAGCCCTGCTCTGCCACAATGGTCCATCAACTGCCAGCAAATAATTTATCTTCTCTTCTCATTTGTTTTAAGGGAGGAAAAATCTCCATTTGGTTTTACCATGTTGAGTTCTCCAGTGTCTCTTTGCTTTTCCATAATTTACTGTGCAAACAGAAGAATGCAAGGCCTGCCATTTGACAGGTGCAAGAAAAGCCATAAGATTCCTTTTTAAGATGAAGTACCCTCTTTGAGTCCTACCCTACGGTGCTGGGAAGTCGGAACCCTTCCCACATGCAGCAGGTTGGACTCCCTCGGCTTTCCTAGGATATTTATAACCTCCCTTTAAGGAAGAAAATGGGCTGTACTAGGAAGTCATACTGAGATAGAAAGGGGATTTAAGTCGCCTCAGGAGTAAAAGACAAAGACATAATTTAAATTCATTTGGTCGAAAAGATAAATGCAGATAAAAGCTGAGTATACAGGAGCCAAATGCTCTGGCACAGGAAACAGACAGACAGGGGGCCTGGCGGTCAGCCACTGGAGCCACTCACCTTCGCGTAGGGCTCGGTTCTGAGCAGCTGCAAGCACCTACGGAGGGGGCTCCCCCTAATGCTGGGGGGCAGAGTGCTGAATGCAACCGCTGGGGCAGCAGGACAGGCAGACGGGCCTTCACTGGGCAGGAAGCAGCCGGGTGCAGAGGGGCCTGCCAGGCTTCAAGGTTCAAGAGCTACACAGACAAAAGCAGCCTTGGGGCCGCAGTGCTCCGAAAACTTTTTCTAATATGCTCTCTGCTTTTAGAAAAAAATCCCAGAATTCCTTTGTCCTTCTTAGAAGCAAAACATCATTTTTAACTAAAAATATCTTTATTTAGAAATAACTGGAAGGATAGTATTGACACCGCCCCTACTGTCTGCGGCATTTTGCTGGCACAGTGTCATACATCCCGTGGTTCAGATAATTCATTAAACATTGACTGAGCGCATGCTATGAGCCAGATACTCGGCTCGTTTCTGAATTTAATAAGAAGAAAGAGACACGGTGCAGACCTGGAGAGGCTGACACTGTAACTGGGCATGATTCCGTCCCCTCGGGGACATTTGGCGATGTCTGGAGATGGTTTGGTTGTTACTACTTGAAGAGGTGCTATTATAATGTAGCAGGCAGAGGCCAGAGATGCCACTGAGCATCCCACAGTTTGCAGAACAACCATCCACAACAAAAAATTCACTGGCCCAGAATGTCACTAGTGCTGAGGTTCAGAAAGTGTGCCATTGTGAAGATGCATAGGGAAAAAATAAGAAAATGCACAATTGTAAAAGCATGTAGACAGTGAAAAAGTGTTTTAAAGACAGGACTTGTAAACCCCACCCACATGGTGTTCTTTTTATAAGGAAACCAGTCATATTTAATTAGGAACCCACCCTACTCCAGTATTACCTTAACTAAGTACATCAGCAATGACCCCATTTCCAAGTGAGGTCGCATTCTGAGTTACTGGGTGTTAGGACTTCAGGCATCTCTTTTTAACGGGGGAGGTGTCACAGTTCACCCATAACATAGAGTAAAAGAAGCACAGGGCAAGATTGGAAAAGACTAAGGGAGAGATAAGAGGGCTAGAAAGACTTTCACTTTAGCTACTGATCGAGAAAGACAACAGTGTGAGAGCCGGTGGAATAAGTTGATCATAAGTTTCCAAATGTATCTCTGGTGGCAAGGTTAGTACAGTTAAAATGGACCGGTCCCTGTCCCAGGGCACGCAGGCTGGACACTGCCCAGCTCTAGGGGGTGCCATTTGCATGAACACTCGCAGAGATCACAGTGCGATTGGTGCTCTGTGTCGGCAGGCTCTGGGACTGTAGTTCACTCTCCATTCAGACTGTCCAGAGTGTGAGGAAGTTTGTAATGGATGACATAGGCCTCTGAATTGGGGAAAAATCTCCACACCTACTAGGATGCATTTCAAGAGGCCTTCCTCTCTACGTTAAACCCCTCGAGAACAGGAGCTCTATCTTATCTGTATATAGCTCCACAATGGCTTAATGTCTGACACAAAGTAAGCACTCAATAAATAAGGAACTAATTCTGAGTGGTAATAAGATGGTCATACTTAGTTAACAGTGAATTTATAGGGAAATGTTTGTAATTGAAGGTATAATTCTTGGAAAATAGCTCAATATGCTGGAGAATATGGGAGACATTTCTGGAATCTGCGGGAAGTCAATGATTTAGACTTTAGCTGATCTCTGTAGGACAGTGTTGTCTCTAATTGAGTCAACTTTGAGAAACGTTTTCTACCTGAATGTTTCTAAGAGGTTGCCAACACTTTTATTAAGAAGATGTCCAAAGACAAGTAATCTGGAAAGCAAGGTTTTGGCTCTTTTGTGTGTATTTTTGCTTTTGTTTATCATTATAAATTTTATAATTCAGTTTTGCCTCATTGCACAAGAAAATTACTTTTACATCATTATCTGAATGGGGGGATGTCAAGTAGCTATAATAATGGGTCATAGTAGGTAAGTGATGTGATTGGTATTATCAAGTTAATCCTAAAAATTCAAACCCATTTAGCTAAATTTATCCAGATCATAAGAGAAATGGGAAAGAAAAAAAGTATTCTTGGATGATATATTCCAAAATTATGCCAAAATTTCCTAGACTACAATTATTCATTAGTTAGGACACTTTTAGCTGCCAGTAAGCGCAAATCTATATTAAAGTGACTTAACTCATTGTTGCATGTGACAAGTAGGGGGTGGGGCTGTGCTTGATTGATGGATTCTGTAGCTCTGGGACTTCACAGTGGATCTGGGTTCTTTCTGCTCCGCCTCCCACCACATGTCAAGAAATTCCTTTAGGGGTACAGGACGGCCTTAGCAACTCTCAGCATAATATTCGTTCATTTATTCAACAATTATTTATCTGGTAACTGTTATGTGCCAAGGTTCTAGGTACTGGTGATGTAATGGGACTGTGTGGACCCAGTAAAAAGAGTTGGCCATAGGTTCCCAAATAGATCTCCTGCTATATTATTAGATAAGAGGCAAATTCTCCATCTTTATCAGGTTTACGTTCTCATGGGAACAGAGACCAAAAAGAAGTATGGGCTGATAAATCTGTAATATTTCAAGCAGTTGAAAAGTGAGTAACAATAAAGCTGGGCTTGGTGACAATGGCAAGGGGCTGCTCTTTTATAACTTGCTGTGTGAGGAGTCTTCTCTGGCTCCTAGGAAAGGCCTGAATGAAGGAAGGGAGTGTGCCCTGGGAACTTCTACAGGAAAGACTTCCCAGTGAACCGGGAGCCCCTAAGGTAGGAGCATGGCCGATGTGTTTAAGAGTAGCAAGGAGACTGGGGAGGGGGAAGGAACTGGGGGGAACGGGGCATTGGGGAGAAAAAGGGACATCTGTAATACTTTAAACAAAAATGAAAATTAAATTTAAAAAAAAAAGAGTAGCAAAGAGGCCGGGGTGACTGGAGAGGAGTGAGAAAGGAGAGGATTTGTGGGAAATGAGATCGCTGAGGTGGGAAAACGGCAGATCATAAGGGCCTTGTAGGCCATGATTAGACTCTTGAATTTTATATAAGGTGGGAAGTTTTGGGAGAGTATTAAGCAGGTAGGTGACAGGATTTATGTTTGTAAAAGATGTATTCTACCTCCTTCATGGAGAATTGACGGGGGGGGGGGGGTTGGAAATACGGAGTGTGCTTGGGGGGTGTCAAAGCAGCTGGGTGAGAGGTGCCTGGGCTATGGTAGTGCAGGGAGGAGCGGTCAGTGCAGGATGTACCCTGCGGGCCTCACTCACCAATATCCCGAGGTAGGAACAAAAGGCACATTCCCCCAGCGTCTCTTTTTAAGCTTGAAGAAAGGTTTTCCAGAAACTTCTCAGCTTACTTCTCCTTGGTTCTCATTTGTTCCAGTGACGCCTTATGCCTAGATCTAAACTAATTTCCTGGCAAGTGAAACGAGAATAAGGCATGTGGCTCAGCTGGTTAAAAATGGACCCTGGGCTGCAGAGGGGCCCAGGCTCTGCAGGATCTGGCCGCTTGGAGGAGGGAGAATACGTTCGTTCGGAGACCTGTTGAGCTCAGTGGGAAATAAAAACGTGGGGCCCTTTGTTTGAAAATTATTAGAGTTTTGAGGTGGAGACAGCAGAGCATTAAACCAGGGCAGGGTCCTTCTAGGCACAGGACCCTGTGAGATTACCAATGAAGCTGGCCCTGCCCGTTGGCAAAGAAGTGGCTTTGGGCGACAACAAAAGTTTCTGTCTGACACAAATTATTTTCTGGGAGTGATTTATTCAATCTTGGAGGCCACATCAAGGTTTTCAGGTCACTGAGTTCTTGGTTAATGCCGTACTAGCTGGAAGGAGAAATTAATGCGTGCTTGGCTAACAGGGAGTAATTCCTCATCATTTCCAGTCTCCTTTCCCTGCTGCATGGAGGTGAGTCCTTCGTCCGTAATCTCATAAATAGGGAACTCACCTTCCAGCCATTTCCTGCCTTCATTCTAGTCTCTCTAACTCCTGACCACTTGGTCATTTGAGGTCTTGCTTCTCTCCTTAGGCCGGATACTGCTGCACTTTCTCTTCCCCTCCTCTGGGATGTCCAGTTGTGATTGGACTATGCTTTTTGGGTATCACGGGGTACTTCCCTCTAAGGATGCAGGGTCTGCCTTGCAGCACACCCCCCCTCTTCTCAGTCGGTTCTGCTTTGGGTTTCTCTTGGCCACCCCATTAGTAAGGTACCATTGACGTACCCGCTACCTGCCTCCTCAGAGGAATTCTTGATGGTTGTCACTGAATTTATTACTCGTCAAGGTACCTTCCCAGCTTCCCAGGGTTTTAACTAGATTGTCATTGCTTATAGGATTTCACCATAGGTGAGGACAAGAGGACCGGAACAACACCTCAAGAGAGTCAATATTCCTGCTCTAGAACGAGCAGTTGCATTTCGGGGGAAAGACTATATAACTACAGGCTAATATGAGGGGGGGAAAAGAGTGCACTTTAAGTGGGCAAAATTTGGGGTTTTGGGGGAAGAATCTCTTGCCTTTTAGGGCACAATGTTTTTGTATCTTCAAGCAGAAAACAATTAACTGTCCTGATGACTCAGATATTCACCAGTCAGAATAATTTGAATGTCACTCTGTGAAATCAGTGGTCTTCAATTTTTCTTCTGCCTTGGGTTAGAGTTACAAATGAAGGCAGTAGGTTCCCAGGACTTTTTTTTTTTTTTTTTTCCCCAATAAGCATAAGCTCAGCAGCTGCCAAGTCAGGGCAACCTAACTCCATGAGGCTTATGGTTACTAGTGGAATTCAGTGTTCTATGTGATAATTCTTGTTAGTACTGATGAATGAAAAATTGCCTTAGTATGTTAAAAGGTATTTGGTAAGTTATTTTCTTCTACTGAATTACTATTATTGGTTAATCACACAGAATATTTAATACTTATAAATGCTGACATTTTATTATTTTAAAAAGTTTTATGAAGATGTTAAATTTTTCTCATAAAACAGATTATGCCAATCCAACCACTTTTGCTTGGGTAAGTTCTTTCCTTGGTGCTGAGGGTAACCCTCTCATCCCAGCTGTCGCTTATGACAAATTAGGACCTCTAGGACCACAGATGCAGATCCCGCAGGTCACATGCCCCATTGATGGCGAATGTGATTTCTCCCAAGGGCCGGACATGCAGACCATTACATCATCTCACACTCTGAGAGAGTCTCCCCTTTCCAGACTTACTGAGCATCCTTTGATGGTGCAGCATCTTTATCTCTGACCTCTAAGCGGGGTCACTGTGGTAAGAGCCGAGAGAAAGCTTTCAGGGATGAATGAGTGCTCAGAGAAATCAGGTGGCATGCTCTGTCCAGCGCAGTGATCGTTTCTGACAATGGTGATAGAGGGACTGCTCCTGCAGTCCATTGATTTCACTGTCAAGCAGATAAAAAGTAGCATATTGATGAGCCTTTGTCATTACTTTTCCAAAGGTGTCTTGTCAGATAAAAGACCAATAGAGGAAACCAACTTAAGACAGGCCATCACATCAATTTTCTTGGTGCTGAAGGAAAGAGAATGAACTGTGATATTTAAACTAATCGATGCCTATAAAGATACACTTAAACTCGTACAATAAATTGTTTTGATTTGCAAGGAAAAAAAAGAAGAGTGATCTACAAAAACGATAAAGGAAAATGGGCCCCAGAAGTCGAAGTAAAAGATTTCCATTCACGGTGACAGTGAAGTTAGAACTGAGACTCTTTTTTAATGTTACCTATATTGAAGGCTGGTCTCTATAGCATGATAGTGTAAGCCGCCTTGCGCAATCTATTTGAACCTCCCAGTACTGGCTCCTAGATCTCACAGCTGAGAGCATAGGCCACTAATTCAGAGAGAATCATTCTGGGGTGCCAGGAACCTTACCAAAGGGACTACTGACAGGTGTCACTTGGACAAAAGAAGAGAGAAGCACCTTTTTTTTTAACTTCTCATCCTACTGTCCACTCATTAGCTCTTCGTATAAAGAAGACTGGAAAGGTGGCAGGAGATAACTTGCAGAGGCTTGAACCAAATGGTCCTGACCTCTTATCTCCCCAAAGGCAAGAGGAACACGCACTTATTGGATTCGTCTCCAAAGCCAAAAGGATGGGAGATAAAAGACCTTCTCACAAAGGCTGTGGGTGTCAGCATGAAACGGACACTCTCTGCACTTGGTGTCTCCTGAGCAGTAGGGCTTGGACACGTGCTCCGGTGTCCAGGCCAGGAGCCCTGGGGAAAGCTGGTGGGATAAAAAGCCAGGTGGAGAAGGCATGAACCGGCCCTCTCGAGAGTTTCACGGTTCCCAAGAATGGGCTGGGAAAGGTTGCAGAAGGTAAATGGGTTGGGCAGGGGTGGCTATAAGCTTGCTGGGGGTTACTGCAGGCTGGAGTGTGATATGGTGGCCAGTTGAAGCTCAGCTTTTGAAGATGCATTTAGGTTTCTAAAAGAAATACCTTGGAATTGAGTCCAATGCCAGCAGGGCCAGTAGGGCCTCCTACTACCCACTTCTTCATAGATCACAGCTTGACTGGTGGAGCTGACCCCAGAAGAGCAATAGGAATTTTTGCAGCACTGAACTGGGATCGCTCATACAAAGGAAAAGTAGTTGCGCCAACAAAGAAGAGGACTGTCTGCCATGCACGGGCATGTCAGGGCGTGGATCTCCTCCCTCCCTTCTCCCCACGCTGGCACCACAGGAAAAGTACAGGAGGAAGGAGCAGAGCGAGGCTCTGGAACCCAAAGTCCAGTGGTCTTCCTAGGTGCCCCGCTTCAAGGTCAGCCTGCTGCTGCCGATTTGACCTCTGCCTGCAGACACAAGAGGGAGCCCATGTCAAAGTGATCAAAGTGGCCCACACTGCCATCCCCAGAACCGCAGTGAAATAGTTTATTCTTGTAGGCACCACAAGGCTTTAAGGGAGTTTGTTGTGCAGCAAAAGCTATCTGACAGAACATTACATGATGTTTAAAAATCATAAAGAATCTTTAAAATAAAATCATCCCCTAGTCCCATCACCTTAAAACAGCTCAGCATTTTAGAATTAGTTTATTACTTAGCCTTAACCTGAAATTCCATGTGGATATGTTATTCTTACAATTTCTGATCAAACAACTTTCTCTTTCTAGCATGTATGCGCAGGCACGCAGAATTCCCTTTTAAGACACTGGGGCATTACTGAGCAATTGCTTGCGTTGGGTCACCTTCCACCCCAGTGCTTCAGCTTCATGAGGCTTCAATCGAATTTTCACGGCTTCACCACGTCCTTGGTCAGAGCAGAGCCCAGTCAAAGGAAGCAGTGCTGGAGGGAGCAGCAGTTCTGGCTGGAGCAGAAACAGACGCCTTGGTTCACCTTGGTGGCCACCGACATTAGCATTCACCCTGAAAAACATTAGCTTCTACTGGGATTCTTTCAACCCACTCTCACTTTGTGGGGGGAAATATACATTTTATTTTTCCTGTATTAGTCTTTGACATTAAATTCTTAGGGAAAAAACATTTTAAAAGATAGTCTATCCCCCCCCCCCCCCAATGATATGCTTTTACTTTTTAAAAACTATTTTCTCCAAATGGTCAGTAGTTTAATGGCATTTAATCAAATCAGACCAAGGTAAGAGATCTGCTTGGCTGGTCTTGTGTCTGACCTCTAGCTATAGACGCAGGAGTCCGGAGATGTAAATTTTGTTCTTGGCACCATCACTGACTGGTGGGATCCTAGAGCAAACGGCTGTACACCGTTGTGCTTCAGTTTTCCCCACTTGTGAAGTGAGAAAAGCGTGCCTTGAGTGTCTCAGCGTGAGAGGGAGGTAAAGGGGAGAGCATGGAGAGAAATCATCTGCCTCCAGACAGGACAGAGTGTGGGTGCATGAACTCCCCAGGCCTCCTGTGGCACCGAGTGTGGGCTCACACCCAGAAAATCAGCTGTTGTCACATAGCATCTCCTTCTTTCCTCCCTTCCCATTCACAACCAGACTGTCATAGGCTGCCCTAAATAGAAAGCGCTTTCACAGGTAGGTGACAAGGAACCTGCTCTTCAGACACGTGCAGAGTGCTCTGCAAGAAAACTCCTCAATCAAGAAATCAGGGTTTTTTTGTTTTTTGTTTTTTTTTGGTTGGAGACCCAATGAAAAGGTCTGCTGGTAATTAATCTGGATTTTTTGAATTTTGTACAGTGGTAATGTATTTACATAGTACTTGTGTTATTAAAAACCAGATACAGCTTCTGTGTGGGGTTTGACCCCCGCCTCAGTCTTTATTCTGAAAGATCAGGGAACATTCTGAAAGGGTCTTGGACTTCCAAAAGGAGGCTTTCAAAAGTGAGCTTTCTTTGTCTCTAGAAAAATTGAAAGGAAAGAAAATATCTTCATTCATGTATACAAGTTGATTTCTACATATGCAAATGATGAACTTCTTAATATCCATATTGATAATGAAAACTTCTGGTAAGGACCAGAATAGTATAACTGCTCTGTTTGTTACTGTGTCTCAGAGCCCCGATTTTCTCACTGAGGTTGCATTATTTAGGGCCAGACAAGAAAGCTGCAATTCATGAGACAATAATCATTTTTTCACTAAAAAATGAATGAGCACTAGTATTTATGCCTGCTGGCTTATTATTTTAAAACAGTTCATGTTAAATCTTTATACCTCCAAATGCTATTTTTGTTTCCGAAAATCCTATGACTTGACAAATGTTACTTTAAACATTTAAGACTCCAAAATCAGATCCACTCTAAACTTGTACCTGCCTTTTCTTCACTGGTGTGAACTTCAGTCTTTATCTATTATAGATTCCAACTGAAACCAAATGTATATTTCAAAGTAAGTTCCATGAAAGAATTTTGCGCTGGTCCTCAGTAAACAAGAATCCTAGCAGACCACGTTCGTTCATTGCTACCCGGGTTGATATCCAGCAGAGCTATTTGCCTCCCAGGAATTTGTGACTAAATCCATTGTCACTCCAGGTTTTCATGCTTTTTTTCATAGAACTCCCTTCTGTCAGCCCATCACCAGCAATGTAGTAAAAAAGGGTTGCCTAGATACCATGTTGCCAAAATATCACAGTGGACATAGCAACTCTCTAGTTTGAGCTGCTTCATTTGGCCAGATGACTCCTGTACCAGTCCAAGACTATTGAGGACCTGGCTTGACATATGCCCTGAGGAGGGGAAGAAGGCTGTTAGAAGATTAGTGCTTTGACCTGATATAAAAGGGAGAGAATGATAGAACCTGTTCATACAAAGGGGGTTGAGGGGAAAAGACAGGCCTATCTTCCCCCAAAACACACAGAGAGAATGTAATTCTAATTACCGTAATTATTTTTGTCTTTACTTTTTTTCAACTTGTATGAAATCTGTACATCAGAATCAGATTAATAGTAAAGACTAAGAATAGAAATATATAGAGATATCTATTTTTCTCTCTATATTGTGAGTAAAAGAAGAAAGTGCCAAAGTAGGGCTGTATTTTAACATCAAGAAGACAAAAATCATGACCACAGAAGAAATACACAACTTTATTATAGACAAATGAAGATATCAGAGTTGTTAAAGATTTTGCTTACCATGGTTCAGTCATCAATTCATATGGAGCTTGCAGCCAAGAAGTCAAGAGAAAGCTGAGACTCAGTAGGGCAGCGGTGAGAGAATTAGGAAAGATCATCCAGAGCAAAGATGTGTCCTTAGAGACCAAGACTAAGACCATTCACACCCTCACATTCACTGTTACTATGTACGGATATGAAAGCTGGACAGTGAAGAAGACTGAGGGAAAAAGTTTATTCATTTGAAATATGGTGTTGGAGAACTCTGTGGATACCCTGAACCACCAGAAAAACAAACAAGTGTGTCCTGCAGCAAACCTGAAGCATCGCCGGGGACAAAAATGACAAAACTGAAGCTATTCCACTTGGGGCACATCATGAGAACACAGGGTCCTTTGGAAAAGACTGTAATGCTGGGAAAAACAGAAGGCAATAGGAAAAGAGGAAGACCAAATGTGAGATGGAGTGACTCCATGAAAAAAGCTGTAGGCGTGAGTCTTCAGGAGCTGAGCAGGGCTGTTGAAGGCAGGACATTGTGGACGTTACTCATTCATAGAGTTGCAGCAGTCAGAGCTGATTCAAGAGCACATCACACACACACACACTTTGGACTCCAAAGCTTTTTATGCATTCTCGCAACTCTTGAGCTGGGTATTATTGTAAATCCCATTTTACAGATGGTGATACTGAGGGTCAGAGAAGTGAACTAACTTTCCCAGAGTTATGTAGCTACTAATGGTGGGACAGGAACTCAATTCCAGTGTGGTGCCTGGCTCTTGGAGCTCATGATCTTAGTGCAGAGCTATAAGGAAATCAGATATTAGGATGTCAAAGTTACGAAAAGTGAAAAATGCTTTTCATCAATTGCCTTGCTTTTTGGTTTGATACAGGCTAACCTTTTATTGATAAGTTGAATTTACCAAATGCAGTATGACTGATCATTCCTTATTGGAACAACATGCCCCCATCTTGTCTCTTCTAAGATTTGGCTTGACATGAGACAATTTGTGGAGGACTTGATGTCCAATGTTATCTAAGGCCATCAGTAGCCCCCTTGTAGCGAGGCACCACCTACATAATTCTCTAAAGCAAATACAAGCATGTCGCCTGCCTAGTGTTGCTTCATCTCCATATCAGAACCAGATTCGCTTAAAGATCACTAAAGGATTTTGCTTGATTTAGCTTCTGTCTTTCCTTTTAGGAAAAATGTTTTATAGCTCAATGGGTATTTCTGTATAGGCCTCTGCCTTAGGAAAAATGATCTCAGTAATTGTGCATGAAAAAAATACCTAAGTAAATAATAAGTGGGTGAATGAATGATTGAGACCCCCCAAAATTTTATACAGTCATATGCTTAACATTGCAGGCTAGAAGCAGAGTCCTGTTTAAATGATTTGGCCCACAGCACAATTCCCAGCTTTAAGGAATGACTTCTGACTTAATTTCAGAGGGAAAATATTTTTAAGGGTAAAAATTTTAAAAATATGATCAATTAAAATGGGTTAGCAACCAATTCCCACTTTACTGCCTTTCTTTTTGCTTTTTTTCCCCCCGAAAGCTTATTTCTCTTTACATGAAAAATCTCTGATACTATTCATTTCTTGAGAAAATTCTTTCTCCAGCTCTGTAGCTCAGCTACCCACTCACCCTTCTCATCTTCTCCAGGTACTGCTGGTTCATGGCCCCACGTCACTGTCACGGTGTTGGATGGCCTCAGAGAGTCAATGTTTCTGGCTTCTCCACTTGGCCGGCAGTGGGGAGAACTGAACATATTCATTGTGAAATGCTTCAGGTGAAAGTTTTTTGACCACTTTAGGAGAGTTTTTAAATAAGGGATTAAAATAATAGTTTCTTAGTGGTATTTAAATTTCTTTTTCATTGGAAACCTATTTTGTATTACACTGAGCGTCACACAAGATCACTACTCCAATATGTTCAGTTTCACCTGTCTACTGACCAGATTTCCAGCTGCCTGATAAACATCCCCTCATTTGTCTTGCAGGCAATTCAGCTTTGACATTTCCAGAATTCAAATGAGCATTCCTCATTATGTAAAGCTTGCTCTTTTTTAAAGAAAAATCTAAATGCTGTATCACAATCACATGTTTTGAGCACTTAGTACACAATTTTGCCCTTAGTAGATACGCATGTTTGTTGCATTAAAGAAAATGCTAAAGTAAAAGGGTTTTTACCTAAAACTTGAAAATAATGGCATTGCCCATAGCTATAAGGGGGCGGGGTGGGTGTGGAGAGAATTGGCAGAGATGTAAATAACAGACTTTCTAGCTAAGGGAACATGAAAGCTCTGTCTTTTCATTTTTTTCTTCAATTTGCTCAAACTTATTTTTTTTGTCACCCATAAGTCATAAACAGTTTAATGGAAAAACTTCAAGTGTTATATATATATTAGTCCTTGATGAGAACTACAATGTAAGAATAATTTTACCAACATGGAATTTAAAGTGTTTTTATTTATTGAAGGTTAATTTTTCTTTTCATGAGAGAGCACCGTGGAGTCCCTATAGACAAAATCAATTCCACCAGGCACCTGGCAACAGTTGCACTAATCTAAGGTTTCATTTTGAAAAATAAAATGCCCAGTCCTTTCTTTGAAAGGACAAAACCTTTGCCATAAAACAGTTTCCTGTGGGTCTAAGTTTGTCATATTTACTTCTAAAAAATGGCAGCTTCTCCCACGGGCTCTATTTTCATTTGCTCCGTGTAGTTCTGCTTCACCTTTGCTTGTAGACCTTTCCCATCGAAGTCAACAGAATGCCTCTGTCTGTGGAAATGTGCATTTACAAAGGGAAAGGCTGGACCTAGTGAAAATGAGATGGGTAACAGCCCCCCAGATCTCCCCAAAGGAAACCCAGCCCCTGTTCAGGGAGCAGGAAGTATTTTCCTAAACTCTTTCATTCCGGTTAGATCTCCCCACCTCAGCAATACAGTGAAGAGGGGAGTTCAGGCTTTCTCCCAAGAATGCTTGAGTTGTCTGTTCTGTGATCAAGTGTGGTCTAGAGATAACTTTTAAAAATGCTTTCTCCAAAGAGCGTTGGGTCTAATGGAGTTGGCCAAGCTCTGGGCAGCAAGTAGGAAAGAAAATTGAAGTTGTAGCTTTTGGGGCAAGTTCTTTCTCTTCCCACAGGTTGCCACAGATTGCTTAATGCTTACACAAAGCCTATGGCCATAAAATTCCTTCCAGAAGGTCCCTTGGAGGAAACAGAATAAACCACAGCCTGCTCATTACGGAAGGCGAGCAGGATGCATTATCCTGCAGGGACGAAGGACCTTTGGCTCCAAAAAGTCTCCAGTTTTTTTCAGCTGATTGTAGAGATGCTGAGCCATCACCCCGTCTAGGGAGCAGGAGATAATAATAGACAGGTGAAGGAGTCATTAAGGCAGGCCTTGCTCATTGATGACGTTTCCTCTGCATCCCTTATATTAAATGCTTTTAAAGCTTGCCCCAAATAGGTTGACAGCGCATTAGAGCTCCCGCTGAAAGGATCAGCCTCCTAGAATATGGAAGATGAAGAGCCATGAAATACTGCATGGAGCGGGTCAGCTTAGACAGAGAACAAATGTCATCTGTGTGGTCCCAGCTGCCATTATAAACTCTTCCTGTGGTATGCAGGCCTTACCACAGTCAATACAGCCAGCAGGCAAGACGTGGGCACTGAGCTACATTACAAAGGAGAGGGGGTTTCCTTCCCAGGGAGACACACCTCCCACGGAGTCGTAATGCCGTGCAGACCTTCATCGGCTAGATGCACTGTTTCGTCAGGACCTTCACTGTGAACATTTCTATGAGCATCAGTTCATCCTTGACTCTCTTCTTGTGTTGCTGTTTGGGTTTCTTCTGGACGGTGAATTGATGCCACCGAGTTTAGCCACATTAGCCTGTAAGTCATGGAAAGGGGTTCCAAATAGGTTTTGTCCCATGTGCTGCTCGCGGGGCTTTCGGATCGGATGACCCTTCACTCCTAGCATTTTTGCACCCTGACTGTGATCAGGGAGCAGCAAAAACTTGGTGAAAGAAAAAAGGAAAAGTTGTTGACAGCACAGCAGTAATAGAGTCTTGAAGCTCCAACTGGGGAATTAGACTGGTCTACAGGAACAGCAAGGCCGGATAGATAGGTCAAGAAGCAATGAACCTCAAAACAGCTTTAAAAGAAAATAGATAAAAGGAATGAGGAATTCTTTCCTTAGGCCAAGACACACACAGGCCTAAAAGCAGACACAGAGGCGTCCTAGCAACACTTACAGAAAGTATGAACTCCTGGCAGCAGGGCAGTTCAAGCTGGATGCAGACGTTTGGGAAGGAACAGGTTTTGGCAGGCAGTCAGAAGAGAGAACATTCTCCTATATATGCAGGTGCTGCTCAACTCGCGATGGGTGATGTCTTGATAGACCCCAGTGTAACCTGAAAATGCATTCACTCACGTAACCTACCGACCATAATAGCTGAGCCTAACCTTCCTGAAATGTGCTCAGAACACTTACATTAGCTCATAGCTGGGCATTATATAAGTTTCATCTCAAGAGCAATTGCCTTCTTCTCGCCAGAAGCAAGAGACACAGGTGGGCATTTCGCAGACATCATGGGATATCAAGACATAAAATGCAATATCCAAAAACTCTGGCAACACAGTACACAGGAGAGTTGGTGGTTTGCCCTTGTGGTCCAGTGGCTGCTGCCCAGCATCACCAGAGTATCGCTAGTTGAGGAAAAGATCAAAATTCAGAATTTGAAGTACGGTTTCTCCGGATGCACAGCCCTTTCCCAGCATCTTAAAAGTGAAAAGTCGTTAGTCAAACCATCCTAAGTTGGAGACCATCTATTTCAGCCAATGAGGCATGTGGTCTAAGGGAGTTCAGACCTTAGTCTATCGGCCATGAAGAAAGTAGAGCCAGAGAGTGCCCTGTATCAGGTCTTCCCGCTAAAAAACAAAAGCAAAAACAGCAACTTCTGGCCACAGTATGGAGGGATTGAGAGGAGGCAAAACTAAGGACAGAACAGCTCGAGAGGGATTTCTGACAGAAATCAGGTAAAAAGCGATGAAGGCAACCAGGGCCTTTGCTGTGGGCACTTCAGCTCAGGAGCTGGTTTGGAAATATGCTTGTCATCTGTGCTCTCAGATCTGTCCCCTGCCTGACTGTCCTTATTCTCTGTTCTTACCTTCGAGAATTATCTTTGTCAGGCGGCCTTCCCTCTGGCTTCCAGGTTGCCGTGGGTAATGAGAGACAATGGTCGAGGGGGAGGCAAGGTGAGCTTCCAGGCTGCTGCTTTCTCAGCATCAGCGAGAGCTGCACCTCCGGCCTGGCTTCAGGGGGCAGCCTCTCCCTCCACTGGCCCCAGCTTCTGGGCTCTGGCAGCTCCACCTCCCCCCTTTGTCCCTTAACCCCCCAGGGTGGTAACAGCTTGCTGCTGTTGCTAATCTCTGAGTCACTTCACCACCCGCTGTTTGCCTTCTTTCCATCACCTATAACCAATATCTTGTGTTAAATTCTCCATTGGAAATACCTGGAGTGATTTCTGTCTTCCTGGCTGGTCCCTGAATGATGCAGGCATCGAAAGGTCCAACCACATTACATCGAGGCCTCTCTAGCTTAATATACAAATGAAGCCAAAGAAAGAATTTTCTTGAAAGGCAAAGGGTGACAAGAGCAATGTCCTACGGAGGGACAACACTGGTTGAACAGCTCATGTTGAGGAACATATCCATAATAGAATTATTATTTTTTCCAGCTTTACTGAGATATAATTGACACGTAGCATTGCACTAGTTTTAGGTGCACAACATAATGATTTGATATATGTACATATTTTGAAATGATTATCACAATAAGTTTAGTAACCATCTATCTTCCGTAGTTACAAAAAAATTTTGTTTCTTGTGATAAGGACTATTTTTTAGAGAATCCTTTTCAGATAAGTTTTGACCTTTATTTGGGTAACTGAGATAATCTGAAATCAGACCTTATATGTCTTTGAAATAAGCATAAAAATGTTGAAATTACCTAAAGAACTGAAATACAAGCTGCAGCCAAGACAACAGACTGCTTGAAGGCATCATTTTCTTATCTTTTTTATGGATGTCTGGAGTGTTAATTAGATATTTATCTGTCATTTGTGTTTTAGTCTGAACATCCCCAGAGGTGAAGCTTATGTGTATTCCAAGAAAACTGTGAAAAGGTCCATATAAATATTCTTGTAGTAGACGATTATTCTGGAGATCTCAGGAGCACACTACTTGATATTATAGAATTGGTAACCCTCAGTATGTGAACTCTTCAAAGGGCTTATATTTTTTGACTTTTCAAAACTTATTATCATAATGCCTAATGTAGTCTAACATAATATATAATTATTATATTATCATACTGCTTAATATAGTGCAATGCATTAAATTGTTAAACATGGCAGATAAAAATGATTATAGAGACTTAGACTTCTTTGTTTACAGTTGGGCACCATCCTTTCTCAACCCTGCTGTGTAGCTTTCATTTTTAATAACATTTGTAATTATTCAACAAATTAATCAACTTATATAACATGTTATTTTTATTAACAAGAAGGAAATCCAAGTGCGATGTTCTTCCAAGTTCACATTGTACATTTCTTATAAATACCACCCCACTATCATACAGGAGCCTGGAAATTAAATTTTTTTCAACTTAGATGTGCATACAAAGAATATGGCTTAGAATAAGAATCCTGGAGAGTCACCACTTTTTTCTGTGACTAGAGTCATGGTAGTAAAGCAACTAATTGAAATTCTAGCTCTAGGGAAAGACATTAAGGTTAACACACTTCTTGAGGGGGAAAATGTTCTTGAGGCAAAGGAATGTTTCCTTGCAGATCTCACATAGTATTTTTAAAAGAATCTTGGTGTTAGTACTTTTTACCTGGTGTCGATAGAACCCAAGCCCCTTTGTCGTTAATATTTCTCTCCTGATTTTGTTTTTGAACGTGATTTCCTTTTCATTCCTTGTTCTGTTTTCTTTAGAAATGTTGCATTAGTTTGCTTATGTAGATCAGACAGACCCGTCCCTCTTAAGGAAGCTCTGCTGAGAGGCTGGAGCCGGTCCAATGAACAAAAGCTGTTCATAGGCAAGAACTTCTATAGTTTTGTTTTCTTCACATGATTTTACTTCTCTTGCTTAAATCTGCTTTGCTAATGAGACTTTATAAGGTTACTCATTGTATTTATTATGTATTCCTTATGAGTGAACTTTCCCACCTCTTATGAATTTTATTTGTTTTTGAATGTCTTTACAATTTCACTACTATTTTAAATTTTCACTTTCTAAATACTATCATTTAACACAGTCAGCAGACCCCAAACTGCCAACCTTCTGAATCTCAGAGTCCTAAACATGTTATTGGCTACCTTTAGCTGCGGAATTTGGAATCTGAGGCTTTTTGGGTTAATCTCGCTAATCCAAACCATTGAATTTTCTTTATCCCCCTATATTTCAAGTAAAACTCACAATTTTTAAATATTAAAATCAAGGAAAAGTGGAATTTGAATTAACTATAGGGATAACCACAGTCACAGCAAAATTGTGTGTGCCGTTTTGTTGGGATTACACACATAGTTTCCCATGTCTCCTTTTGGTGTTTTAGACTGAACATGCTGAAGTTGTAGCAAGTTCTCCCTTTGACCATCACTCCACGCACTCCCTCTAGTGATATCACCATGTATAAACATTATTTCTGTGTGTGAGAGATGGAATTTCCCCAGAGGCCCACAAAGCATTTAATGAAGTGTGAAGCACAAACATTTCATTACAACATATTGTGTACTTTTGCCTTTAATAACTACATTCTTCACCCAAGAAGCCTCGATAGCCTTCAGAAATGAATTACAGTGGTATTATTTTCCCCAGAATATAGTTTTTCCGTGACAGGAACCACACTTTCCTAAACTATTGTATTTATTAGCAACCTGTTGCCCTTCGACACTAGTGCTATTTTCATCGACCCTGATCGAGTGTGTATCATTTAAACTTCCCTTAAAAATTATTAAAATAGTTTTATGTTATTGGATTCTTTTTTCTTAACTGTACACAACCACCACTGAAAACAATGCACAGAAAGGGAAAGTGTGAAGTCGCCGAACGTTACATTTAGTGGAGAATTGCACTCTGCACTGCAAAAGTACAAGCACTGAACTGTGAAGTTTACTAGGAATAGGGAGACGTTTCCCTTGACTGGGCGCAAAGGAGGCAGATTAGCTCTGAGCTCCTGCTTTTGATTACTTCCCACTTTGGCTCACTCCAGAAAAACTCTCCACCTTCTGCCTTCGTTCCCTTGCTCCACAGGCAGCCCCCACTGGCTCTTCTGTGCACATCAGGAAACCGCGAAGCAGCTTGCCCTGCTCACTCTGAAATCAATAGTTGTCCAATGCTGTAACTCCAAATGGACATTTAAAAATAATTTTAAATGTTTACAGTATGTGTGCCTGTGTACAGGATCCCAAACACCAGCTTTTTCACAAAAGCAGAACAACAACAGACCATACAAAAACCTGTGGCAGATAAAGAGAAAGCTGGTCCTTTATAATGGGTTTATTTTTTAAAAATTTATTTTAGAGAGAGGAAGGGAGAGGGAGAAAGAGAGAGAGAGAGAGAGAGAGAGAGAGAGAGAGAGGAGAAACATAGCTGTGAGAGAGAAACATTGATCAGTTGCCTCCCGTATGTGCCCTGCCACCTTTTGGTGAAGAATGTAGTTATTAAAGGCAAAAGTATGGGATGACACTCCAACCCACTGAGCCACACTGGCCAGGGCATGATGGGTATATTCTTACTTTGAATGACATAGGGCTCCTGAGATGAAGTGAGTCATAGAATGTTATCTAACTGCTCTTTTTCCTTAGAATCATAGCTGCATCTCACAGCCTCATGATCATTGGTTCTATCGATAGTCTGTTCAATCGGAGTCATGGGAAATTAACAAGAAAATTATGGAGATGCTAGAGCATAGCATTTTAAGGGGTTTGGGTAATGGCGTGATTGTGCAAGCAGATGTGAGGTTAGCTTCCTTTGTTCCAGAGCCTTTTTTACTACAGTGAATTACCACAGAGCTCAGGAAAATAACTACCCTTTCTCTTCCTTCTCTAAAAAAGAAATGTTTCACTGAGCAAACATATTTTTATAGTGTTTGAAATATTTGTGTTCATTAAATTGGGAACTCTTTATCCACCAGGATTTCTGTTAGATGTGACCCCAGAAGCTGCTTTTGAATCCCTTAATAATCCTGGTTTGAGCGATGGTCTGTCCCTAACTCGTTAGGGAAGGGACTAAAGCTTATTGGTAGCTGTAGAGTTGGGGATGGCGCTATTCAATAGTCAATATTATAAATATATGAACTACTTTGCCTTGGTCAATGATGGCCTTCATGGTTTTATTGGTGAAATGAATTATTTAAATATTTAACATTGTAGATTTTTAATTCACTTTTAATTATCTGTATTGTATGTCTAAATGATCATTAATACAAAATACCCTTTATTTTACTTTCTTGGATTTGTTCCTTGGAAGGTAACCCGCTGAGAATGTTATCAAAATCTGTGTTCCTACCCTGTGAATGCAGTTAAATTGGCACTTGATAAGGTAGTCTTAGGTAGATTTTTAATAGAAAAAATTAGAAAAGTCATTTCAGCAATTTATGAATCTACAAGATATACATACCAAGATTTAATTCTTGATCTATAAAGTTCCTGAAAATACTATTATCTTTTTTTTTTGAGGCAAAATAAGCAAATTGCTATTTTCCTTGCAGTATAATTTTTCATCAGTGGTGAAAGAAAGAGGAGGCAGTTTGTGGTGAGCACCCTATTTCTCTGCCACTTGTTTTTTCTTCATAGTTTTTGATAAACTAAGTAACTTATTTTAAAGAATAGTAATTGGTGATTTAAATGAAATAATTCTTAAAAAGAAACATCAAGGGTTTTACTGTCTCCAGTTCTCCTTTCTTAATTCATGGTTCCCCTTATTTTGCATACTGTAAATGTAATATTCATTCATTCATTCATTCATTCATTCATTCATTCATTCATTCATTCATTCATTCGACACATGGCCATTGAGCACTGCCTATGGGCATGTGGGAAATATAAAGATGAACAGACATGTGTTATGCCCTCAGTATGGTACTAAATATGGTAACTGTTGCAGATCGGATCAGTCCTCTCTGACCCACAGTTATCATGCCTTTCTGTATAGAGGATGGACACCTAGAAATAAAATTTCTCAGATCCCCTTGTAGCTAGAATTCCACATGGGCACTCGGTTTCACCAAACAAATGCACCCACATGAGACTTTGAAAATGGAAATGAGCAACATGCGCTTGGGGTCGTGTGGGGGGAGATTGACTGTTTTCCTGGAAGCGTTGGTTTCCCCGCGGCATCCGAGATTTTACACTCTCTTCTGTCCCTGCTGTTGTAGGGACCATGAACTGAGAGGAGGCAGTAGAAATGGAATTTCTATGCAAGCAAGGAAATTGTTTGCATACAGTTCCTGTGGCTGCATTGTTTCTGGATGTGAAACATCCTCCCAGGAGTTCTATAAACTGTGTAATAAATCCCATTCTGTGTAAGCCAGCTGGAGTGGATTGTGTTGTCTGTGTCAAAGTACCCGGCCTTTATGCTACACAGTTGGCAGATATTGTGGGCACAAGTTACTTTAACACCAAGTGAACAGTGATTACTGCTATGGAAAGGTGAAGGTAAACTCAACATGAAAGGTGGGAGGAAGAGCTTTTCTTGCTTGGGTGTTCAGAAAGGGCTGTTTGATACTTGAGAAAGGCTTTGAAAGGTGGTTAAGGCAAATTTCTGGAATGGGAAAGGGGGCACACCACGTTCAGGAAGAAGAGTGAAAGACAGGAATGGGAGCAGGGCTGGAACATAGAAGCATAATAAGCAATAATGAGATTTAATAAGAAATAGTGTTAGAAAGATAAATAGGAAATAACGAGGCACTGACATTTTTGTGGAGGATGGAAAAGAATCACTGATTGATTTGTTCATTTAACAAGTGTTTCTTGAGACTCCATCCTGTGCCAGGCATTGTGCCAGACAGGGCTCTACCTCATTATGATTAATTTAGTACCAAAGTAAAGAATAACTTTTAGTGATGAGAGCACTGACGACAGGGAGCCAAGAGGCTTTTACCTTAGTCTAATGAGACGTAATGAGCAGTGGCAATAGGAATAGAGCTGCTTTCTACTGTCGACTTCTTTACTTGCCCGTTCTAATCGCATGGCACAATTTTTGATTTTGCTATATTAGTTTAAAAATTCTGATGTATATATTCACACACACATAATATGTTGTGGTTTGCTTATTTCATGTATGCATGATATATCACCTCCCATGAGATTGCAATTGCCCAATGAGTAAATGGCTGATATTTTAGGCACAGAATAGGCACCTAATAGAAGTCCCCAAACCTACTAAGATTTGCAAAAATTATCAGAGAACTCCATGACCCTATAAAACCATATGCAAGCCAAGTGTTAGCACAGGTCATCCAGGCTTTTGTGATTTCTAGAAAAATTTGGCTCAAATCTCCATTTCACCTGCAGTGGAAAACTTGGCATCCCTGAGAACGTTTGAGTGTCCTCATGGGATGAGTTTGGGGTGGGTGAGGGAGGTTAGGACTATGCAGGTCTCCTCTGGTCCCAAGTTCCTGAGTCATCTAATTATCCCAGTTGTGCCTTTTTGTCCCAAGGTAGCAATACCCTGACCCTTTTACTGACCAGAAAACCAGTACCAGCCTTGGTACAGAACAGACTTTTACTGATGAGTTAGTCACACAGAGGGCACATGTAAGGCAGGCACATTCCTCTCAGCTGGCTCTCGGGAAGTCCTGCTCCTAATAGTCTTTTTGAGCACCCACCCCCGTCAGTCTCTCTCCAGTCACTTCTCTGTCAGGTCATTCTTTCCAACATAGTGTTTGATTTTGGTTTTTCTTTTTTTTATTCCCATCTATTTTATTTCCATCCCCAATTCTCATTAATTTTATAAATGGAATAACCCAATCATTCATTGGTTTCCTACCCTGTTTGCCAGGCCATCCTCCTGGGTTAAGTGTGGGCCCAACTTCCCCACCCAAAGCCATCACCCACCATGGGATTTTCCTGTGCTGTCTGATGACATGTGTTCATCCTGCTGCACACATAGGCACCAGGAGCAGGTTTCCAGGGAAGTTCCTCTGTGCGAGGAGGACTTGTACTCTCGTCAGGAAAAAGGAATAAATTGATGCCGGCTTATGAAAAATTATGTAGACAGAATTAAAATTTCAATTTTTAAATTGTGTTAAATTCTTAAGTTCAGTTCCCCATTGCCAAAGGAATAATATATTATTTAAAAATTTTTAAACTTATCTAAAACTCTAAGGAGCAAACCTAATTTGCTAGTCAATTCCACCATGGCAACGCTGGAATACCACATTTTAAAGAGTTGTTGTGCTCAGTGAAATGCAAATTTATTTCAATGCCTTTGGAAGTTTAAATTCCAAATATTTTTCTATGGATCAACCAAAACTTTTGAAAAACTATACATGTATATATTTTTCCCCCGAGTATATATATGTATATACACTCTTATATTTAGAGTGTATATGTGCAATATATATGTTCTAAAATCTTTCCAAAACACATTATTTCAATATACTGGATGGTTAAAATAAATAAAAACCTTATTCCCTCTCCCATCTGTGAGCCAGAGATATATTGGCTGCTGTGAAATCACAATTCGATTAACAAAGGCGCCAGAAGCTTCCAAAGCCAGGAGAGCGTTCAGTGACGCTCAAGCTCTTTGCTCTGCCCGCTGAGCCTTGTGTGGCTGGTTCGCACTGATGCTCCACAAAGCCTGGAAAGAGAGCACCACACGGTGCCAAAGGAGCAGTTCCTCTCCCACCCACCCATTGGCTTCCAAATATCCTGTTTTGCCTCATGAACAAACAACCCTCAGGCATCTTTCATATTTTGGGTTAAATTCAGTCTGTCAGTGGTTGATGACATGTGATCCATCGTAATTCACTTCTCAACACAAATATAGGGATTCCCAAAAAAATGTATATACACTTTGAATAATTATTAATTTCAATGGGTTAAATCTGAAAAGAAAGAAACATCGATTGAGCTATTAGCTGTAAAGTGTGTATACATTTTTTGGGACACCCTATATAATACTTTCAGCTCAGACTTCTCACTACTTTCAATAATTTAATAGTTGTTTATTTTCAGGCAGACGACGACATGAGTGACTAGGAAGGGAAATAGTCTCAATTGCTCCTACCTTAACTAGGGAAAGGCTTTTCTCCAAGGTAACATTTAAAATAGTTTGTCATAGGCATTTTCTGAATATAAAGATAATACATTTTCTTGGTAAATTTTGAAAAAGAAAACAATAATCATCATACCCAGAAATAATTATTGTTACCATTTTCCAATCTTTTACTCAAGTCTTGTAAATGCATTGAAGTGTGTATAAATGTGTATATTCTACATAAATGGAATCATAGTATTCTGTAAACTTCTCTTTATAAAATATAATAAATCTTGAGATCTTTCTATGTCCTTGCATATTCTCCTACAGTATTATTTTCATTGGCTGCATAATATGTGCAAATATCATAATTTATTTTAATCAATCCCATACTGTTTACATATTTTGGTTGTTTCTAATTATTTAGTATTTTAAATAATGCTTCAAAAAATGCATGTGCTTGTATGTGCACATAAAGTTGTACCTTATAATAAAAAGAAAATTCCAAAAGGCACAACTTTTTTATCAGACATATGGAAACATTTTTATTGTTTTTGATAAATAGTGCTAATTTGTTTTCAAGAAACACTGTGCTGCCAGGAGGATGACCATTCCTTAGGTGGTTATGTTGATTGTCCTTCTTTACCTTGAACTTGTTTGTTTCAATATTTATAATTTTTGTGCTTTTTCTAGAAACTGCTGTAACAAATTGCCACAAACTTAGTGGCTTTAAAAATCCCCACAAATTTATCATCTTATAGTTCTCGAGGCCAGAAGTCTGAAATGGGTCTCTCAAGGACTCAGCAAAGGTTCTAAGGGGGAATGTGTTCTCTTCCTTTCCCAGCTCCCAGAGGGTGCCCGCTTCCTTGGCTAGCGGCCCATTGCGTGTTCAGAGCCAGCAGTGGTTGGTCAGGTCTTTCTCATAACACCGTCTTTCTGGTTCTGATTCTCCTGCCTCCCTCTGCCTCATTTACAGACCCCTGTGACTACATTGGCCCACCTGGGTAACCCAGAATAACCTCTCCATGTCAAGGTCAGCATATTAACAACCTTAGTTCCATCTGCAACCTTGATTTCCCCTTGCCATGTAATAGGATATGTTCATAGGCTCTGGGGCTAGGACATGGACATCTTTGGAGGTTGTTAGTCTGCCTTCCACATTTTTCATTTCTTATAAGGAAAAATACAACTTAGGAATTTTAATGAATTGATACATACAATTTGAATTCTGTGTTCACGTCGCTTATATACAGAGATGTGTAGATTGTATTTCTGTATGTATGGTTCTAGAAAAAATTCTTAAGCCGCCTTCTGCGTAATTCCTCTGACAGTTTCTCTTGGATAGCTATGTATTTTGATAAGTAGCAATGATACATGAGCTTTAGAGAGAAAATCTTGAAAAATTGTCATTTTGAAAAGAAATTGCTACATTGATATAATCCACACTCTAGCATTAAAGAAGTAATGTTTTGGTTGTCCTCTTGTGGCTTTTCCTTCTGTCATTGATGTCCTACAGGATTTCAAATCAACCTCATTACTTCGGGCATTGCTTTTTGCAAAGTACAAACAGATTGCAGGCAGACCAGGAATGAATTTAGCAGTAGCCCTTCTCATGGATATTTATTCAAACCCAAAGATCTAGAAGGTACGTTGCTTTTGTGACTGTGAGTGATCTAAAAATAGCTGTGTGACTTTCCATGCTTGTGATGTATGTCACAGAGTTCAGTCCTACGGTGATCCACTGAAACAGACTGAGCATGGAGCAGGGTGCCCACAAGCACCAGCCCACGTTAACCGAGTGTGAGGAGCCACCCTGTAAGAAAGGTTCCCAGGGAAGTGACTGGAAATACTTTTTCCTTAGAGTAAACTTGAAAGAAAAGGCAAAAAGGCCAGAGGCCGACCACCAGACTTAGCCCCATCAGGAAGCGCTCCAAAGTGAGAGGGAGCAGCCCAGACACAGTTTTAGCACCTCTGGTTTTCAGAACACAGTTGGGTGTAATGTCAACATCAAGGACCTGACAGAGTAAAGCTAACTGGGGTGAAAAAAAGACCCATCCCACTCCTTCCGCAGAAGCTTCTAAATACCGGTTGTCTAAACCTATTGGTAAGCATGGATGCATTATTAATGAAGCCAGCAGCCTGCCTGGTGCTGCTCAGACAGTTCAAGCATTTAGTAGGAAATATTTCTGTGAAGTTCTGCACAAAATAATGACAGTGTCTGTCTTAAATCGAAACAAATGGCTGTTGCAGGCTCTGGGGAAGCTGGGAGAAAGCAGCTGCTTTCCAGAGAAAGGCAGAGGGGCACCACCTGCTGAAGACAGACGGGCAGGCAGTGGCCCGCTGAATACCGCCTCCTTAATAATTCAGGACAACAGGAACCCCTGGCTCTTCCAACATGGCACTGCCCCTTCATCACAGGCTTTGCTTTACCCTAATGAGCTACTTGAAGAATTAGATGCTAACATGTCTTCCAGCAATTCTCCAAAGACGAGGGCTCAGGCTGCCACAGCGAAGAGCTGTCTGCCACTGAAGGGTCCATTTTCGGATTCTACCTCTCTTCCTTGCTCTTTGATCTCATTCTCCCTCGCTGCCCCTCCTTCCTTCCTTCCTTCCTTCCTTCCTTCCTTCCTTCCTTCCTTCCTTCCTTCCTTCCTTCCTTCCTTCCTTCCTTCCTTCCTTCCTTCCTTCCTCCCTCCCTCCCTCCCTCCCTCCCTCCCTCCCTCCCTCCCTCCCTCCTTCCCTCCCTCCCTTCCACAGTTTTCATTTTTTTTCCATCCTTCCATTTATACTGTAAGAATGCCAGGGAAAATACTGTTAGAAAGAAGCTTCAGAATCACCTTTCTCCATAAACCTCTGATAGACTGAAAGAACAAAACATGAGCGATCTGATTAGGTTCCTACGGGAATATTTGAACAGGATCGTGTGCTCAGCAGGGCTTTTCCCTCGGAGAGCTCCACAGCCAAGCTTGCAGATGAGTCCAGCTTTCCCACCCTGTTCTGCAGAAGGAGGGAAACTCTTAGGTTTAGTAGAACAATCCCAGCCAGCTGGGCTGCCCTCAGGTGGTCACCTATGCAACCTGGTTCTCATGACTCACCCAGGTCCCAACTGCAAGAGGCGATTTGAGGTTTAGTCAGCCCCACCAAAAGGAAAATGTTGGCAAAGTGATGTTTGTATTTACTAGATGAATCACAATTTTCTTGGGGGTTTTTCCTATTTGTTTAACAAGGATTTATTGCACCCCCCTCTCCCAAGGTGTCGGGCATGAGACTGGGTTCTGGGAATACAGCAGTGATCAAGGCTGACCACTCCTCTCATGGGGTTTACACTCTCTCCGGGGATATGCAAATAATAAACTAGTAAACGGCTCTGTCAAGGCATCGCTTACTGGTTGTGTCGAGTGCTTTAGAGGACATATGTAACAGGGTTCTGTGGAGAGAGTCACGGGCAGGGCTAGCAGGAGGCTCCTACAGATCTGAGCTGTGAGGGTGCCCTGCTGAGGACGTAGCGTTCCAGCTGCGGCCTGAAAAGTGAGAAGGAGCCAACCGTGGAAGAAGTTGGATATGTTATGAGCGGAGCACAGTGGGGGAGCAGGAGAGGACTTGCGATAAGGTTGGAAATGTTTATCTGCAGGTACATAAGTCATCTCAGCATTACAGTATGTGGCTTTCCCCATAGCCTTTCTTCCCTTATTTCTTACTAACAGTCATGATTTTATTCCAAACACAAGCTGCTTCGATAGAAGACTGTATTCCCTGGGTTCCTTTATAGGTAAGGGTAGTTAATGAGATAGAAGTAGAAGACATTAAGGCATTGGATAGGATTTCTTGGATATCTCCTTAGGGGAATTGTCTCAGCTAGGAAACCTTTTGCCTTTCTTCCCCTGCCTCCTTTGTGTTGCCTGGAGTGTGGTTGTTAGGCAGGAGCTCTCGCAGCCATGTTGATCCATGTGTCAATCTTGAAAATAAAGCTGTGTCTAAGAATGTAGAGCACAAAGCTGGAAGAGGCAGGGTTGGGTGCCTCCATATTAGCCTATGAGTGCCTAGCCCCCAGCTCTTTACATAGAGGAGAAAAGTAAACTTCTATCTTAGCCCAGACAGTTCAGTCTGGGTTTTTCTGTTACATGCAACTGAACATAATTCTTTCAGAAAGGCCACACCTGATGTTATTTTAGATTTAACCTTTGGATTCAAATATTAGTTATTGAAAGAGAAGAACCATGATATAGTTTACTAAGAAAGGAGACACTGCTAAGACTTTTTAAAATAGAAGTACTCTTGAGGAGGATTTTTCCCAGTACTAAAAATGTTCTTTGAAACATAATTTCAGAGAGGATGCATATATACATTCTTCCATGTTTTTTAACATTTAAAATGAGACAACTTGAAAGATCTTATAAGTAGAGAAATGAAAACCTCAGAATGTCCAAAAAGCCAGAAGGGACTTTTTCAATTCTAAATTCCCACTCTTTCAAATTGCCTGTATCATTGCTTGTTATACCTATCCCTTTGAGCAGAAATTAAAGTAGGTCATCTAACCATATTTTCCTTTAACCAAGATAATTCTAAAATTAGTTGTATAATTTTTTAAAAAATCGATGTGTTTTCTTGGCTGTGTCTTCCTTGTGTTAATATTAACCCCACATTCCCTTGTGGGACTCACGAATCCATGTTGTCGTATCTGAGGCATCATCATGTTTATATTCCTGTAGCATTTGCATTATTAGCAGTGGTTGTTGGCAGATGCTGGTTCTGCATTTTCACTTGGATAAAAGTAAAAATATAAAGGAGGAGACATAATTGTTCTACTTAAGTCACCATTATTTTCTAAGTAGACATTTGAATTATTTTACAAATAACTCACTTGTTTTTTTAATTGAGGTATAATTGACATATAACATTACATTATATGTGTCTGATGTCGAAAACCATTGACTTATTTACCCATTTTGTTTAATAAGTGGAAATATCCTTTGTCTATTAAGTTGTACTATTTATTTGCTGAAAGGAGGTGAAGGGAGGGCATTAATTAAATGTTGTTTAAAAATTGAAAAAACTCATACTAAGAAAAATACCCCAATCAATCAGAAGTATGTCTGTGAAGGTGACAGACCTGTATATAACCGTCATTGGTGCAAACCAAGATGGGATTAATACTATATATAAAATGGGCTGAAACTCGAGGATAAATTAATTCGAATATGGGAATCAAAGAAGGCTTCTGAGATGCTGTGGCATCTGAGCGGGGTCCTGAAAGACAAGAAAAGTGTTGAAAGCCTGCAGCTCGTGAGGCGGTCATTCTGGGCAGAGGGGAGGGCATGGGCAGAGGTCTGGTGGGGTGCAAATGCCCAGTTAAATGTGGGAGCACAAGGAAGTTAGATTCTTAGAGGCAGGGGATGAGGGAGTGGATGTCCTGTGGGACTTACTATCACACTAGTCCTTTAAAAGCCACATCTTCTGAAGGAGACAGAGATGAAACAGCCCAATGCCTGGCGGCATGTAGGGGGTGTAGAATGAAAGGGGAAATAGGGCGCTATGGGGGAAGGCAGCCAGAGCAGGGCCTGCCCCTGCGGCTGCCAGGCATTCAGGTAACATTGGACCTGGAGAATATTATGCTAAGTGAAATAAGCCAGGCAGAGAAAGACAAACATCACATGAACTCGCTTATACGTGGAATCTAAAGAACTTAATAAACTGATGATCAGAATAGATTCAATGACATGGAAGCATAGATCAGACTGACGAATGTCAGAGGGAGGAGGGCGGGTGGGTGGAGGGGGAGAGAGTAACCAAAGAATTTATATGCATATATGCACAACCCAAGGACAAGGACAATGGTGGGGAGAGGGACTGGGGAGGGGGAAGGGATGGGGTGGAGTGGGTCATTGGGGAGAAAAAGGGACATCTGCAATATTTTAAACAAAAATAAAATTTAAAAGAAAAGAAAAAAAGAAACAGACGGGAATGCACCGGGCCGTCTGACTTTGGGGACAGAGCATTTCAGGGGAGGGCGCGGAGCGCCGTGTCTAAGGCCTGAGAGTGTCAGAGGAGCTGAGAGCGCGAAGGAGGAGCAGCCGAGGTGGAGGTGGGATGCAGGAATCGGGTCATCTCCAGCTTTTGTCCATGAAAGGAGCCTGGCTTTATTCCGAGCGCACGGGACGCCACAGGGAGGGTTTACGCAGGGCAGTGGCATGGTTTGGTTGATGATTTACAAGAGCATTAACTGATTTATGAGACTGGATTGGAGAGGAAGCGAAGAGACGGGAGGCCGTTCCAGGATTCCGAGGGAGGCCAAGGGGGAGTGGGGACGTGGGTTTGGGGACTATTTAAGAGGTAGAATCAAAAGGCTTAATTAGAAAACTGGCTGTTGGGTTGAGGGAGTGAAGAGGGAGGAACCCGGCATGACTCTCTTGAAGCCCTATAACTAAGGTTACAGTGAAATTCCAAATGCAGGGAGAGGTTATAAAAGAAGTTGGAATTCTCTAGAGTTTTCAAGATTCATATTCTACTTACAAATTATAGAACAATAAACAGGTAGTGATTCTGATGGTATAAAAGTCAGACCTATTTAAATCATAGTCTCACTTCTAAGGACCCACCAACTCTAAAAATAAATTCCTCTTTATTACCTTACTTAAAATCTGAAAGTAGATGCCCTAAAATAAATATAATACTCTGTGGTAGTTGCAGATTAATTTCTGGATTTTTCTTGCAACACTTTAAAATGTCTTCTCTGTTTCAATTAACTATTTTATTGATTCTGACAATTTGTAGCTTAATCTTTTTCAGTGTTAATCCATCCCCTGTAATAATGGTGGACGGATCTGACTGAATAGCCAAATGCCTTAGAACAAATTTTAGCCACCTAAGTATTTTTCCCTCCAAGACTTCCACTAGATTTGTTACAAAGAGCAAAGAAGACGGATTCGTTGCGTTTCCCAGTTTGCATTTGATTTGGTGAAATGATGACCTGAGAAATTCCCAAAAGGAGCAGAGAAGAAACCATATCCTTTGAATGCCACGAAGTCACTTATATAGGTGATTATTAGCTGAACTGTGTTTTAAAATAGTCTACGTATGCACTGACAGATTTTTTAAGTATCTGAGAAGCCATATACATGTTTTTGTTTTCAAATTTCAAAACAAAAGTTTTCAGAGCTCAAGTAAATGAGAAGGTCCGGACTATTTTTCTCAACTACTGCTGTTCCACCACATGGAAAGAAGAATTCCCTTTGAAAGATGTATTTTTATGTGTCTTTCAGAGAAGTTTGGACATGGGCTCCTGGTGGTGCCCAGGAAATGAAATGAACCATAAATGAGACACATCAAAAGTAACTTACAAAGAACTTTTTTAATATTAAAGTCATGAATCGAGCCCAAATTAACAAGTAAAGGAGTTCGCCTATAATGAAAATCTTTTTCCAACATAACACTTCATTATAAAGGGAGTTTTTCTATAATAGAAGCAAGTGTAATTACATTTTTATATATAATTAGGACATTATTATCATTTCACCATATCAAAGTTCATTATAAGACATCTCCGATACATTTTTCATAGAGTAAAAATAAAAAGCGAACAGGAGCCCCTCAATTAGACTCGTATAAGGACATCCGCAGAGACCGAGAGGGGGATCAAACAGCTTATTTAGCCCAAAAGGGACCAGGTAGAACCCACTTCGCTTTTATGGCACAGAAGTTGCATTTTTTTGTATCCTGGATAGTTTCTAATCATAGTTTTCACCCCATTCCTGCTCAGCGTGAGCCTTAAAGGCGCACGGTTCTCAGCTGGAGCCCGGCCTCCCGGCCTTTCAGGCGGCTGGGCGCCCGCTCGCCTCGGCCTGTCTCCCCCCGGCCGGGCGCAGGCTCCTGTCCAACGGGAAGGCATCTGCAAACGGCTCTGTCTCTCCGGTTCTCTAAAAACAACTAAGGCCCCTTCCTCCCCTGCCCCCGTACCTTGTAACATCTTTGGAAGATAATTAAGGTCATGTCTAATAAATAAAAAAGTTACATTTTAAAACAAATTATATTATGAATCATACCTCAGATATTAAAACCTTGTATTGTTATTAATATAGGAAATGCTTATATAAAAATAGATAAAATTAGAGACAAAAAATGTTTGAGTAAAATCAAATCACAGAATTTGAAAATAAAAAAAATAAAGATAAAACAAATTATATAACAGAAATGTCTAGTTGAACATGAAAAATGTGTCCTGTGGCAGAATTTGGAAATGTCTCTACAAATAAACTCTGAGTTGCAGAAATCAGTATATTAATATGTTCAAAATTAATCAAAACAAAATACATTTTTAGGCATTATATTCCAGTGAATGTTGCTTTTGTGCAGATGAGATGATGACGGTAATGTGATTTTGGGCATTGACTCTTAATACTCCCACCTCAGAATGTCTTCGTTTTGGCTTACTTAAGAACCCTCAGTGAGCAAAGCCCTGTGAACTTATCATGTACGCTCAGCTCGGTTTTATGATTTTCAGCCTTTGCTCTACAAGCAAGGTGTGTAGGGTGTGCCAGAGAGATTTCTTTCTGCCCCTTGTAGTTAGAGAACCGGAAGGCCAGCCCTGGGAGCTGGAGAGCTTCCACCTTGCACAGACGGGGGCTGAGACACACAAGCTGCCCTCCGGAGCCTGGGACCGTAGTCCCTGACTCCATGGCCAGGGACCTTTTTACTCCACCCCATTCTGATGGCATTTGTTATGTTTCTTTACAATTAACACAGTTCCAAAACATAATTTTAAAATTAAATTATTATCTCTATTGCACAAAGTAACTTATCTTTAATTTGAAGATATTTTTTATGTGTGTGTGTTTGCTTTAGGATATACCATCTCAAACTCCCCATTTTTTTATTTATTTAGATAGTAGTTTGGTGTGAATTAATATATGTAAACAAATAAGATACCTGTAGGTTATCTCCAAAACTAATGATCCAGAAGATACTTCAGGAGTTTCTGGTTTATAATTTTAAATACCTATTGTTCTTGTTATTATTGCTATTAAGCTATTATAAAAATATCACAATTTATTGCATTTTCTGATTAATACAGTTTCAATAAATAGATAATTTATACATGAGAGTTTTACCTGGGCTCTACAGATCCTTTTATTCTTTGTGTTTTTTTACTCTTCTGGGTGCATATTATTTTTGATAATATGCCCATATATTGCATGTAAAGTGTTAAAGAAGACTCTAAAGAACCAGGTCATTTATGACAGAGCTGGCTTTCAAATAATCTTTTTATGTCTTAAAACATATCACCCTGCTTCTCAAGTTAAGTGGTAAGTCACAGATACCAGAATTGTGATTTACTCCCTTGACCCTTCACTAATATAGCTGTATGTATAGTTGTTTAGGCAAAGTGAATCCTCTTAAAAATTAACTTGCCTCCCTAATTTCTTAAACCAGATTTATAATCAGGACTTCTTACTGTGCTCATGTTCCTGCCTGCACTCCTGCTGTGTTTATGATCCCATCATCACTGTCTTAGGAATACAATCTCTATCAAAACTAGCAGCGAGTATTTCTGCACCCAGGCAGGCCGTCTGCTTATAGGATTTGGTTGTAAATGTTAGAATTTTCTATGAGAAATTATTTCTTCCAACCAGACTTTATCATACTAAAATGCTAAATATTAAGATGATAATAAATTTAAGATGATAGTGATTCCTAAAATAAGGGGGGGAAATATTTTAAAATACCTAGTCACTCCTTGCCTTTTAAATTTAAAATCCCTAAGTGAGCGTGTATCGCATTTTCCTACAATGAACCTAAAAAATATCATCTTGTAGGAACAATATTTGAATATTGCAAGTTAAAAATCTAAAACTATCTCCATTTTTTTTTCTGTGTAACTGCTGTCCTATCCCACAATCAACGAATGCTTGGACAGAAAACGAACAAGTTGATATTGTGGACCACACTGTCATCAGCTGCATTTCGTGCCTGGCAGGCCAAGTTTCGAGGCTGTCTCAGTGGCATCAGCCTGTCAGGGAGGCACCTCTGCACCAACTCACGCGTGTTCAGTTGTCACTGGTGTTGCGTGCTCAGAGTTTTAAGATGTTCACATTCTGTTTATACGTTTACATGCATTTGTTTATATATGTTTCTTCCATTTGACTGTCGGCCCTTTGAGGGAAGGAAATCTGTTTGCTGTTTTATATATGCCTTTCCATAGTACCAGGTAAAGAGCTCTGCCCACCATGAGTCTTCAGTAAATAACAGTGATTCCTTTTCTAACAGTCAGTCACTATGACATTATAGTTTTTTGCTTGTTTGTTTTGTTTTAGTTCTATAGTACTGCCATCTCCCAAATAAGCTGAAAACGCCTTCCTTTTAAGAACATATGAATGGTGGTGGGTGAAGCGGGGACTGAAGGGCTCTAATGTACTAACATGTCCCCACCACATCTGTGATAAATACATCCTAAGGTTTCAGATGTCTTCCTAAGGAAACGTCAAGTGTGTGCTTCTTATTTACAGCAGAGGTATCTTTTCACAAGTCAAAGAAAGCCTAGGTTTTTCCACTTTGCTTTCAGAATGCAGGGCTGGGTGAAGCACCCCTTGAGCCTATCAAAGGACTCATCTCACGTTCCGAGTCTGGTTATGAGGGTCCATATGTAATTATGTTGGCCAATTATTTTGCTGCACTTGCAGAAGGGGGAGGATGGTGACATAGGAGAGAATTCCCAGGCCACAGGAACTATTGCTATCCCTCCCAGCCATCACTCCCATACTATCCACATAGCCCTGTATCCTTAAAAAACAAAACAGAAACTTTCATCTATGAGAACAGCATTAAAATAAAGAGCCACAGAAGGAGCTGCACTTGGCATTGAGCAATACACTGCAAGTGCTTGCCATTCAGAAATGCATTTTTGCTTCTCCAGAAGGAAAAATTCTTGATCTCATTGCATTTACCGTCAAAAGCTTTAGACGTGTTTTTATTTATTTTTATTTTTTTTAAATATGTCTTTATTGATTTCAGAGAGAGGAAGGGAGAGGGAAAGAGAGATAGAAACATCAATGATGAGAGAGTCATTGATCGGCTGCCTCCTGCACGCCCCCTGCTGGGGATCGAGCCCGCAACCCGGGCATGTGCCCTGATCGGGAATCGAACTGCGATCTCCTGGATCCTAGGTCGATGCTCAACCGCTGAGCCACTCCCACCAGGCTAGACATGTCTTTACAACATTGACTCCAACTGGGACAGATTTATTATACTTGGAAATGGGGCTCTGCTCTTTTTAACCTTTAGCTTCTTGAGGTTAATATTAATTATTATTTTTCACAAAGAATGTGCATACTATATTTGTATTTTATTCTAAATGGTGGCTACAATTGGGGTATCATTCAAGGTGAAATTAAAAGGGGGCTTTGCAACATTTAATGAAGTGACCATTTCTCAATTCAATAAGCTATTTTCTTGTGCAAACAAAATAGAAATTTTATGAATGATAAACAGGTATCTGAATCTATCCCATTTATTAATATGTCTGACCCCGGGCAAGAGGTAATTTGTAAAAGGCTGAAATGATTTTGTTGTAAGGTTTTATTTGTGGTTTTACATTTTGTAAGATAGAATAAATCCTGTTATAATTCTCCACGTGAATTCCAGCTTCATATTTTCACATCAGAAAATCAGACAGACAATGATGAACTGTCACTTGCAGGAGTAGACCTTTGTATTTGACTGTGCAACCACAGAAATATGCTTAAAATGTTTTTTCTTCCGTAAGACCTGCCCTTAAAAGGCTCCCCCCAGCTCTGCACCGGGCGGTGTGTGTTCTGTGGTCGTCAAGCCAGCCATTTGCTCACGCCCTCCCGCTCGCTTTCGTTCAGAGAGATGCTTAAGGACCGACCGCGCTGCTGAGAGCTGCTCTTGGGGAGCCCCCAGCCCGGCAGCAGAGCTTGCAGAAGGGCACAAACAGGAGGCTAATGCTTTCATTGTTTCCAAAGCGGTGTCTGCTTGCTTCCCCTGCCTCCTCCTCCAGGAGGGTTGATTTGCCCGGGAGACTTGCCTCGGGCTTGAAACACTGCGGCAGGAGACGCGGGTGGACGGCGCCCCGTCCCTAGGAGAAGACGCAGCCGGCTCCTGTGCTGTGATGCAGCTGTCACGGCCAGCTCAGCTCCTGTCTTTTCTGACCTCTTCTGGCCCCTTTTCATCCATAAGTAATGTCTGAAGTTTCATCCAGTGGACAATGCTCCCACTCCGATAATGTCATTATTAGGGCCCCACAGTCGACCAGTTGGCCAGATGAGCATGGAGAGCAAGCTCCCCCAGATGCCCTTGGTGGCTGACAGATGGCTGTGTCAATCGTGTTTAAAGACACTGTGTGCCTGGGCCTTTTTAGGCCCCTTTAAAGCTGTCCCAGCCAAGTGGAGTGTTGAGAGGGTCCAAACAGCATGACTGATACGAAGCTCAAAAATGACCAAGAGGAAATAAAGGGAAGATAGTTTAAAAGGACACGATGCAGATTGGGAGGTGGTAAATTTAGGGCATTGTCCTTGAAACTGGTCTCAGCAATACCTATTTCCATTCATTCTAGTTCCTTTACCTTAAATGTAGGATCCCATCCTCCCAGCCAGCACTTAGGTATGATTAAGAAAAATCCCCCTCAAGTTGCATACAATTTCTAGATTTCAGTCGCCACTTGTCCCTCAGCAGGGTGCCCTTATGCAGGGCACAGCCTGCTCAACTGTCCCTGTCACCCACATTTTTCTATTGTTTCTCTAGTAACATGGGCAGAAGGCAATGGACCTCTTCTCTTGTAGCATCAGGAGCTCACCACTTCCAGAAAGCAGAGGCCTGGACAGTCACTCCCTGAAGCAAATCCGCCCTGTGACCGCATAGACAAGCTGGGGGTGTCACTTAGGAAGCCAAATATCAGCATTATAGGCCACTAGCTAAATAACATATACTGTACTTAGTCTTGTTTCTACAGAGGGGTGGGCACTTATTTCCAAATCCTGCAAGAGGGTAGCTTTTTAATTATTTACAATAAACTGGTCACTTTCTCTCTCTCAAACTAAAAAAACAAAAGCGATCTTTACAATCTAGCAACTATTTTAAACAAATACAATGATTTTAATAATCTGTGAGGTGTTTTAGGCCCCAGTTTTGCCATTCACTTTGGTTGATTGATTCAGGAAAACATTACGAAGTGTGTGTTATTTTCAATGCTCTGTTTAGGTGTGGTGAGAGGCAACAGCAGGTAAGGGCATGGGTGCCGTCTGCGTTCACAAAGCCACTGTGTAAGAGGGAAGCACGATCTTTTTTTGTATCGTATTAGATCCTATGAACTGAGTTTCTTTTACCCAGAAAGAAGCTTGGGATTCCCAGCAAGTAACCTCAGAACTTCCGCATTGGTTAAGGTAGTGGAGCGGCAGGGTGGTGAGGCGGCCAGGGGATGAAATGTTTAGATGAGGCTCAATCCTGCTCAACCCAAGTCCCTTACAGTATCTCTTGACTCCAGCCTCTTTCCTTCATCTTACTATTGTCATCTCATTCTGGAGAACTGCATGCGTCCTAATGGTCTCCGTGCACCAGCCTCTTCTAGAGGGGCCAGTGGCTCTGCCTCACAGCTGTCAGAGTTCGCATATATAGGACATCAGGTCATGTTACCTCTTACCTTGCTGGAAGCTTCCAGCTGGCTTCCTGTCTGTAGGTTGAATTCTAAATGCCTTAGCTTAGCATATGAGGCCTTGGAGAGTCTGCTTAAACCTACTGCCCCAGTCTCATCGCCTGTCATTCTGTCCTACACCTCCCCCCACCGCCGCACATGCAGAACTCGGGCAGCGCTGAAGTTCTCACCCTCCCCAGTGCGCTGCTCTCCCAGGACTCCAGCCCTCAGCACATGCTCTTGCCCAGCTGGTAAGCTGCTCTTCCCACATGGAAGATGCAGGCTCCACATGCGGCCCCGCCACACTAGGCCTGGCAGACGGTACTGTTCCCTCCTAGGAGATCCCACAGCACTTTTTCATTCCTTTAAAAGATGATAGCGTAGACTTCCTGGGTACCTGTGTCCTCTCCCTGTGAGTTCCTTGAGGGAAGGGGTTGTGCCTCACCCATCCTCATATCCTAGGCAGCCAGCAGGATCGCTGGCACTGCGCGGCATGCTAATAAATGCTTCCTGAATGAGTGGATACGAGAAAGAAATCAACAGAGCCTGCTCCAAGGCCTTACGTCATCAGTGCCTCTTGCTACCCATTGTTTAAAAGAGCTCAGTGATCGGGTCCTTTCGTCGCTGTCTCCAGGGTGAATCTGTGACCACCTCTCTCACACCACACTCACCATCGTGAAGAAGCAGATTCTGATGGTTTGAATGCAGTGACAGAGAGCGAAGTTCCATATCCAAGCAGATTACTTCCTAAGCACAGAACCATGGTCCCCAATTACTCACAGCTCCCCCACTACTAGCAGTGGGGCCAGGCCCCTCTGTTGGGAGCCACCGGCGGGCTTCGGTTTTCCTATTATTATTTCCCTCTGGCTTCGAAGAGGTACAGCAGTGCTGCTCGGGTGATTGTCCCTCTGTGATGCCACGATGTTTCAGAACAATGTTATGATGCCATGTCGCACCTACTACCACTGAGACAAGCCCAGAAGTTAAATTATGAAGCAAACGTAAGCTTTGAAGAAATTTTTATTTAATCTGTATTCCCCTGTTTCATCTGCACATCCATCCAGCACAATCTGCATCATTATTAGCCACATCAACTTGCTAAAAAAAAAAAAGAGAGAGAGTAAAAAGTAAGACATCTGTGTTACAGCATTAATATATTCAAAGGTTTTTACTTTCATCTCGCAGGCATTAACAGTGTGTAAATGCAATGTAAGCGCGACGCACAACAGCACTAGGTTAGCAGAAGAAAAGCCTCAGAAAAAGACGGGGAGCTGGCAGAAAAAGACAGAAAGGTGTGTTTGTGTGGCGGGGACAACGAGCTTGGGGAGTATGTAGAAATCAGTCTTGCCTATAAAGAGTGCTTTGCCTATTGCTCTTCCGTAGCTTTATTTCTAATTGCCAGCCCAATTTCTAAGGCACTGAGGCAACCCTCGAGCAGTGCGCCGAAGGTGTGTTTGTGCCGCTGTGCCCTCTGGCTTGGCTGCCAGCCTGCTCCCTGAGATCAGAGCCCGAAGGCAGACTGTTTTCGAATACCGATCACCTCGCCCGGACCTAAGCCTTTGAGTTCTCTTTGGCATCTATTCCTTCTGCCAGTTTCCTCCTCTGTTCCTCTCTTTCCTTCTGAAGTTGACAACAAAGACATCCTCAGGGCCCTCCTTGATGTAAGACCACTCTTGATGTTATTACAGTGTGTTTTTTTTTTTTTTGTACCCTAAAGTTGTGCTACTTTTATATTCAGCTAGCACAATATTTGCACACCAGAAGATAAAGAACATGTGAATATGTTATGCGCAGTGATCGTTTCTTTTTAATTTGTACCCCTCTGTGTTTTTTGATGTAAACCGTTTTCTTTCCCTGTCACTCATCTACATACCTGATCAAGAACCCGAAGGTCTCCCTTTATAGACGATGCTACTTCTATACCTTAAATTGGCCTGACCTGCCACTTTTAATTTTGAAAATATGGCTGTACAAGATATGGATGAATATGGAATTTCTGTGAAGCACAAAACTTTTGAACGGTTCCTGTCCTCTGTGATAGTGAGTTTTAAAAGGGAAATCTCCAAAGAGCTAATTAGTAGACAAGTAGAGCTCAGCCTGAACAAAGCTGAAGAGATAGCGGATAACTAAAAGGACCTGGCCATAGCTGACAGAAATCAAAGCCCTGACACGGGGCTGGCAGTAACCTTGGGCTGCTAACTGACAGGGACAATAAAAAAAATGCTCTGAACCCGGCAGAGAGTGACAGCCCCGCAGACTACAATATCTCCACAACAGTGAGGCCGTAATCTTTCAGCGGGCAAAACCAAGGGCTGTTTTCCCCACCCCAGCGGCAACAGATGGGAACTGGCTCCGACCACGATCATGGAGCAGAGGGGGGGAGAGGGAGATGGCACCCAAGAGCTTTAAACGTCCCTTGCAAGTTCCAGGCTTGCTTAACTCGAGGGTCTGAAGTCTCTCTCTGGAGCAGCAGGAAGAGCGTGGGTGGCCCAAGGTGGAGGCAGAGCTGAGCTGTTGCTGCAGGGCAGGCAGATGGACAGAGAAGGAAAGCTGAGGGGAAGAGCTAGTTGGAAAAAACCTGTCCAGGCCAGAACTTAACGAGCCCAACGACCAACAAAAAGGTGGTTGGAAATCAAAGGAATGGCCCTGGCAAGAAACTTGAGGCATGCAAGGACAAAGGGAAAGTGGGGATCGAGGAAAAGAGTAACTGAAAACATGATTTGTAAGGAGGGGTATGGAGCAGAGAGCTACATTTACGATTACTAGAAAAGAGGAAACACGCACACAAATGATCTTTTTAAAGACCCTCTTTAATTCACTAAGAAGAGAGAAAGTTCTGATGGGTTTATGTTAGTTTAGGCACTAATGAGCTTTAGTCTAAAATCCCAGGGATGCAAAGTTCCTGAGAGGTAGGAAAGGATGCTTCTGTTAACTGAGTGATCCTAAAATTTCTCTGTGTGTTTACAAGACTCCCTGACGTATTTCTGAACACAGAAACAATTACGTTTAGGAAAGAAGCCAAGCCCTAGCAAAGTGCTACGACGGGCGATGGGGGCGAAACTTGAAAGCAAGCACTTAAAAAGCATTCTGCTTGGAAACCCAAATGCTAGTAACGTACAGTAGGTGGTTTTTAATCATCCCTAAATAAGGCCTGAGCTCCAGGCACGCATTCCTACTTCTATATTTATTCCTCTCCGAGATGCTAAAATCCAGATCCTTACTGATGTAGCCCTTGAAGACATGAGCGGTGACCTCAGACTCCAGGGGCATTATCTCAGAGCAAAACAAGCTGCTTGAAAAGGTGAAAGCTTTAGAAGAATAAACCTGAGGGATTTTTTTTAAAAAAGAAGGGTTTATACATATGCTTAAGTTCACGGAAAATGATCTCGACTTTTTCCTGCTCAGACTCCAGTGTCTCCAGTCATAGACCTCAACATTGATATCATATTTATGTAATTATATTATTATGGTAAATATTGTATTTGCTATTTATCTTAAGAGTGTCATTGAATTCTCCCACTTGATAAGTTAAGAAGCTTGGCTTGGCTCAGAATGAGTCTGTCCTCATATGGCTGTGTGAAGCTGAGCTGGCGTCAAGGTAATTAGGACAGTACCTATTTGAAGACTTGGGTCATAGAAAATTTGCCCATATTAAACTTGGGGTAAAGGGATAATTTCCTCTCTTAATTTGGGTTTGAGATTCAACATCCATTTTGAAAAAATAAACACATATCAGAACAGTGTTCTTAAAATATATCTGCACATATTTAGAGATGAGTTATATAATCTAAAAAAGAAAAAATAGCAAGTAACTCAGGGGTTATTATAAAACATGACCTAGCAAATACTTGGTTTTTGTTTCTCCTTAATTCACATCTACAGGAAAAACTGGGTTTTCTGTTTCATATTTAAAGATGATGCTACGAATTCACCCACAGTAGAACATGTGAGTTATTTTCTCTAGGAATGGAAATAGATTTGTGGTGAGCCATTTATAGGGCTAAGTCAAACATCTTCATCTCAGGACACCAGCACATGTTTGTGGTTCCTCCCCAAGATTCAGAATAATAATAATGAGAATCTGGAAGCTTTTATTTTTGGAAGCATTTTGGTCCCTTGTACAGATGGAGTTCCCAAGGCCCAGAAAGGTTGGGAAACTTAAGCCACATGATGAACTGCGCAGCGGCCAAGGTGGAAGCAGAGCCCAGGCCTAACTGTCTCCCCGAGACTTTTCACTAATAAAAGGCCCAGGAAGCATACTGGTTCAGACCTGCCTGGCCTATTGACCTGTTTTGGTGTACACCAGTTACTGGGTGGAGTCTGGGCAAAAATAAACTGCCCAGCTATACAGGCCCTGACGACCATCCCTCGGTGGTCTGCCTTACTGCTGAAACCCCCCCTCCTCCCTTTCTCTCCTGAAATTATTGTCTCCTGCTATCTTAGTCTACGCAGGCTGCTATACCAGAATGCCGTAGACGAGTGGATAAAACAATAAACAGTTCCTTCTCACAGCTCTGGAGGCTGGCAGTCTGCACGATCAGATGCCATGGTGGTCGCATGCTTAGTGAGGCCCCTCTTCCTGGCTGCCTTCTTGCGGTGTCCTCACGGGGTGGACAGAAAGAGCAAGCTCCCCGGGCTCTTCTTCTAGGGCACTAATCCCATCACGGGGGCTCCACTCTCGTGACCGCATCTAAACCTAGGTACCCCCCAGCGACCCCGCCTCCGGCCACCGTCACGTCGAGGATGAGGGCTTTACGCTGAATTTGAGAGAAGACCACACATCCAGCCCACAGCACTTGCCGTCGCTTGCAGCTCTCTCCAGCAGACACACCGGTCTGAGAAAACGAAAGTTGGCTGCTGGTTTTTCTCTTGTAGCGTCTGCAGTGGTGTCTGGCATACAGTGGTGTTCAATAGAATTTCTTTGACTAAGCAAATGAATTGATTTTCAGTTCTTAGCTGAAAATCAGACAGTAGCTCTCCTGATTTTTAAAAATAATTCTCCGTATGCATCTCACTTAGAACTCGTAAAGACGACCTTCATAGGCCAGCCGCTTCCACGCTCAGCTCCTGCTGGTGGCTGTCCCTTCCTGATTGGCCCATCGATAATTTACTGATTAAAAACTTCACCTAAGTTTGATTAATTAACGCAAATGCTGAAAATTACTCTCCTCTAAACATAGGCGCTGGTTTGCATGAAGTGACTTTTTTCCTCGTGGTTCTCTGCGACAGAGCCTCGACGTGTATGTCATAGCAAAGTGGGAGAGAGAGTTGGAAGAGCCCTGTCACGCAGACACAGATTATGCACGATGTCTGAGAGGCTTCCTATTTTTTTCTTAATTCTTCAGTGGCACCTCTTCAAGGAATCCTTCAAACTCTTCAGCGACTCTGAGTAGATGTTTCTCATGATTTTTCAATCATCCTGCTCTTAGGTTTTTAAAGAGACTTTTCTGTAGCAGCCTCTACACATCGCTGTCAACATAAAACCGTAGAAATATTACATTTTCCCAGTTTTTGCAAACTGCAATGAACTCGTCTCAACATTGACTTTCTTTTTCCTTTCCTTTTTAGACTAAAGAACAAAGACATTTTCTAAAGAACCATACGGCTTTTAGTTTAAAAGAAAAAAAAGACAAATTAACCTAAACAGTAAAAGCTGGGCACCTATCCTATGATAATTGCAGTTTAGGAAAACCATCAAAAGATATCAATGTTAAATGCCAAGAGAGCTTTAAAAACTGACAAAGACATTCAATATCATTATGTTCTATGAATTGTGACTCTGGGTTTGCCCTCGCTGTAAGTAGTCGATGTGCTTTCTTTCTATTATTTTCTTGATAGAAGCCTAGATTCATTCTTTCTTTCTTTCTTTCTTTCTTTCTTTCTTTCTTTCTTTCTTTCTTTCTTTCTTTCTTTCTTTCTTTCTTTTTCTTTTCCTTCCTTCCTTTTTCTTTTCCTTCCTTCCTTCCTTCCTTCCTTCCTTCCTTCCTTCCTTCCTTCCTTCCTTCCTTCCTTCCTTCCTTCCTTCCTTCTTTCTTTCTTTCCCTCCCTCCTCCCTCCTCCCTTTTTTTTTAAGTTTTATATATAATTTAAAGTATGAAAAAATGACGTTTGAGATATTTTAAATGTTTTGCTAATGTGATTTTCTTTTTTTTAAAGATTTACTCAAAGAAGTTTTTTTAAAGTCCATTTACAGGTTGAAGAAAAATATGTTTACAGTTGTTTGTATGGAACATAATACAATAATTAATAAATAATAATACAAGAATAAACTGTGTTTTGCATACTCACAACTGTAAACCTACTTTGCCCCACCCTGTACTTCAGTCTCCTATGTTTACCGATCATTAAAGTGCATTGAGAGAGTCCTTGTACGCTCATATTTCTTGCTAATGTACATTGGAATAAGTAGTTTTGATGGGAAATTTTCTTTATGTATTTTTATATATTGGAGGTTTCTACATTTTTACAAATGGAATACGTCTCAGAAAGTTATCTTGTAAAGCTGAATGTTTATGAGAAGGCTAAAATATATGATTGTAAAATAACTTTTGCTAACCATCCTTTAAAATATAATTTAGTTTTTTTCTTTTTCATGCTAAATGGTACGTTTTCCCCTAGATGTTGAGAATAAATGTAGGGAATCCTTTATGATTATTTTCTTATTTAATCATATAGGGTTTGGCCTTATGAATCAGAATAAATAAAGGCCTTGAATATAAAGTGAGTCTACTCAATCAAATTAACTTGAAAAAACTAGTTCAATGAAGTCCAATGGTTATGCTGAGAACAAGTAGTTAAACTTAATCAAATCTATTTATCAAATAATTATTTTCTCCCAAAATAAATAGTGTCCAAATTACTCCTTATATCCCAGCTCAACTTGTGTAAACACCACTAAAATAGAATAAAAGACAATGTACATAAAAGTGATATAGAAAAACTTGTCCACCCAAGTCACAAAAGGTGAAAATTTAAAATACTTTAAAAAATTATATTTTTAAAGCATTTGTGGATACTACTGCTTTGGGGTATTTTTTGATTAATTGCATTAAGAAGTCAATCACTTCTTTTTTTCCCCTTTTTTTTATGAAGAAAAGGCAGGGACAAGAGAGAAAGAGATAGAGCCAGAGAGAGAGAATATTTATCTATTTAGTCTGAAGAGGTTAAAAAAATATTTCCATCACATGGGATTCTTAAAGTGATTTAAGTGAAGAATTCTCTTGCTATGGGGTAGAAATGTTCAGTTTGTATGTTTCCTGGCCATTGTTATAATCACATAGATGCAACTGTGTTGATCTTCACTACGTGGCTTCTTATTTAACTTCAAAGTAACAATATTTCTGGTTATTTCCTTCTGTTTACCAACTTTATCTCTCAACAATGTACAGTAAATAAATACTATCTCCACTTTTTTTTGCTATTGTTACCTAATTGCTAATAATTATCATCAATGGTTTATAAAGTATCCTATAGAATACATTAAAGTATATGCAACCAGAGCAATAATAAAAATATTTAATAGCCAGTATGATACAAGCATCAACCAAAGTGAATGTCTGCTAGAAAAAGCAGAAGGAATGCCAGCCACGTACAATTGCTTTAGACGATCTGGTTCTACGCCTGTTGAATATCAGTCCTGTATACACAAATTTCCACAGTGGACCCATTAAGGGAAACATAATGTGTGCCAGCAACAAATATTTATTGAACTCTGTTTAATAAACTGTTACTGTATCTGTGTGAGTATATATACTGACACATACATGCAAATATGTATATACGAAGAGATGGATAATCTCTAACTTCCAAATTAACTTCCAAAATGGTTCTTCAGAGTACATCATACCTAATACATTGCTCCAGTATCATAACTGGCATTTGGAATAGTCCACAAAAGCTGATTTCACAGAAATATTGCACATTTGGCAGTCAAAATTTGAATATATCCCCTAGTTGAATTTTACCTTGTAATCTGAAAAGGGATAGTTGTGTTCATGACACAGCTTTATTGCTCTTTATCATCTAAAATATGGTATATAAAATTTCTGCTTCCCTTTTTAACTAGGTGGGATTAGGAGTAAAATTTACAAACTGAGGAACTGTAGCAATATCCTCTTATTTAATGCACTGGGACTTTGTAGGCTTCCCTTTTCTCAGTTATCTTATTTGCAAACCAGTGATTCTGATTAGAGATGAGAAGTACACACACTTAAAAAAATAAAAGGTGGCAGACTACTGCTTGTAATGATCATATTAGATTTCCCCCATGCTTTCCCCACTTCTGAAATACATAAACCACCAGTAACAATCAACTACAAGATCTCTGATTTGAGACAAATGCAAATCATTACAGTGTTCAAATTTAGAATGATCCTCTGAATCACATTTTGTATGTCTGTGGTAACAATTTCCACCTTAAAGTGCTTCACATAAATGCTTGTTGATAATTATTTTACAATTTTACAGATGGCAACAGTGGGGAGTGTGTTAGCAAAGTTTTAAAGTTAAAGTTAAGTCCAAGATGTCCTGATTCTGAGTTTATCCATGAGACCCATCCTGATGATTTAATTGCTTGTTCAGTCCTTGGAACATACTGGTGGCAAATGTGCTGCTTCCTCTTTTTCATAATCAGTCACAGGATAATATTTAACATTAAATTAAAAGAATGTTTAATATTTTAAAAAATTAAAATAATTTTCCAATATTAACTAATGCCTTTTAATAGAATTACTTCAGAGTTAACTTTTCTAGCTCAAGATGTGCATACCATCCTATTCTCTAGGTAATTCTTTTCTATATTTATCATCAAATCAAATGCTGTGTATCTCACAGATTTGATTAAGTAATGCTCGCCGACAATGGGTGCACTCGGCCCTGGTTGAAAGCACTGTAAAAGCCAGCAGCTGTTCTAAGTAAGGGGCTAATTGTGCATGATGAGTGTCTAATTTGAGAGCAACACAGAGCTCATCTCATCTAAAGAGCAAAGCAATGGATGTGACGCACTTCATGTACCTCTTATGAATTTTTTGGTTGACTTTACTAAGTCTCAAGATGAGGAGGGAGTGAATGCCGTCGTCTGCTCTTGGCTCAGGAACCAGGAAAGGGGTAAATTTTCCACTGGGAAGGACTTATGACTTACGCATGCTGCTGAATGATTCTGAGGGCCTTTTAGCATTTAAATAGGAATTTCGTGGCTCAGTACCGAGGTGCAGTGCGTTTTAATTGGAGGCCAGCTGCGTTTTCCTCACTATACCTGCAAAAAATAAAATACTGAGTAGTGGTGTAAACATATTGACAAATTCAGAAAACCAACCACAAACTTCTGTTTTAACAACTTGTCTATGACATATCCTGGTTGAAGTATATCTGATAAAATAAATATTTTTTGTGTCTCTTTTACATCAACGGCATTTTTTTTCTTTTTTTACCTATTGACCCCCTTCACCCGTTTCTCCCACCCTCACCCTCTACCTCTGTCAACCACAATCTGCTCTCTGTATCTATGAGATTCTTTGTTTGTTTTTCTTTTTAATTCCATATATAAGAGAAATCATAAGGTATTTATCTTTATCTACCCAACTTATTTCAATTAGCAAAATTCCTTGAGGTCCATCCATGTTGTCACAAATGGCAAGATTTCATTGTTTTTTATGGCTGATTAATATTCCACTTTGATGGAATATTTACGGTTTTCTATATATAATATCATGTTCAGTAAACAGTGACAGTTTTACTTCCTCCTTTCCAGTCTGGCTGCCTTTTATTTATTTTTCCTGCCTAATTACTCTGGCTGGGACTTCCAACTCTATGTTGAACAGAAGTGGTGAGAGTGGGCATCTCTGCCTTGTTCCTGTTCTCAGAGGAAAGGCTCTCAGCTTTTCACCACTGAGTATGATGTTAGCTGTGGGCTTGTCATATATGGCCTTTATTATGTTAATTTATGTTCCCTCTATATCCACTTTGTTGAGAGTTTTTATCTTAAATGGATGTTGAATTTTGTCACATGTTTTACTTGTGCCCCAATCTTTGCAGCTGCTGCCCAGGGGATGCTTCTTGACTGCCTGGCTCTGGAGGCCAGGAGAGCTTGTGTTCCTGGTCTCATGGAACTCTACTAATTGGTGTCACCCAGAAAGGAGCTCCTACCCCTGTCTGGCACCCCTGTTTTTGTGGCTGCTGCCAGGGGACACCTCTACATTGCATGGCTCTGGTGGCCTATGGGGCTTACAGTAGCGTGTCTCACAGGACTGTAACCAGCAGAGAAATAGTTCTTAAACAGCCACCACCCCAAGGGCACAGCAAGAGGCCGCAGATCCAGGAGTTTAGATATTTTGTGAAGGAGGCCTATTAACTAATTATCGTAGCTTTGACCTGAGGGACAGGCTTCTAATTAAACCAGCATCTAGGGGCTGACTGTAATTCTTTCCAGGCCTCGGAGGGTGGGCACAGTCTTTACACTCCCCCTCTGCCGCGCTTCAGAGCTCTAGTGTCCCCTGGAAAGGACCTTTACACAGGGCTCGTGCCCTGGTTTTTACATCTGGTGCCCTATTTTGCAGCTGCCTCCCAGGGGAAGCTCCTTGATCACCTGGCTCTAGTGGCCAAGGGGGCCTGCATTTCTAGTCCCGTGGGACTGTGACAATCAGAGGGATGGTTTTTGCCTCAGACAGCAAGCTGAGGCACAGCCCCCAGCCTCCCTGGGAAGGAGGCCTCTTGGTGTGTCCTGGAGCTTTGGCCCGAGGGGCAGGTTCAGGTTTGGCGCTCGTCTGGGGGGCTCCAGGGATGCAGACTGTAGATACCACCTTGGCGCTCTCCCTACCTTCCTCCCTGTAACTGTATGCTCTGTTATCATGGAGATCATTTCCACCTAGCTTGCCATTCTATCCAAAATATCTATCCCAGGGCCTGGCACGTAATTGGCAATCAAACAAATATGTTTTGGATAAAAGAATGAATGGATGGAAACAGAGCAATTACGGTTATCCAATTACTTCTAGCTCCAATGATGTCATATCGAGGTAGCTAGGTGGATGATTCCTTATGATTTCCATTTTCTCTAATCATTTTTTTTTTTTTTTTGGCCTTCTACAGGGGATTTAGCTTCATATATCACACATGGTGAGGTGAGACCCTTGGAGGTTTGAATTATCCAGACTGATGTACTATCACCAGGAAAATGATAAAACCACTTAGAGGGAAGAACACATACATTGAAACAGATAGACTTAGGCTTGTATCCCAAGATACTTAAACTCTCTGAACCCAGATCCATTTTCTTAGAATTCTCATCTTGTTTTATTCAATGAGAAAATGAATATAAATTCTCTAGCATTGCACCCAATAACATATAGTAGGTCTGGATTACATATTAGCTCCTTCCCTCTTTCTTTTATAGGTACATATAGACGATTGTTACATTCATATTGAGAATCTGAACAAAAGAATTCTTAAGAACGCATTAAAATATTAACCTCCTCTCTTAACTTTACCGTAACCTGTGAATTATGCATCATTCTGCTGTTTTCACTTATAGCTTTGGATGGCCTGTCATCTGCTTATTTGGTGTAGTCTCTTTACACCTTCCCCACTCGCCTTAGATGGACTCATTTTCCCAATTAAGCATAGACACACAGACAGAGACTTATAGCAAGAACAGAAATAGTTAAAGGAAATCAACATTAAACCCAATGGGCCATGTCAAACCCACATTAAGTCCACCTGAGCTGCACTCACTGTCCTCTTGACAGGGTAATTGTAGGGGTGAGCGGTGAGGCTGCAGGGTGAAGTGGTCGCACAGATGGTGGGAGAGTGGAAGACAGGTGTTAGAATGGACGCGCCCTTCCCACTAGGTCTGTCCAGTTCAACAATTATCTTGCCCCACAAGTTCCATTTGTATTTATATTGGTTCTGCAGATGGCCACTGAGTAAAACAGATACAAATAACAGTAGATTATGTTTAAATATTAAACATAACATTGACATGGGCTGATCCAGCCATTGAAGAGATAATTGTGTACATGCTGTCCTTTGGTGATGAGCGGCCCTAAGTGTTTAGTGCCATCAGGGGGAATGACTTCTGAAGGCTACAGGCAGGTTTGGCTGCCAGGAGAGAGTCACCAAGTCCTAACCTGCCCACTTATGTCAGAGTTAACAGTGCATCGTTTTCTCCAGTCCTGTCACCACCAGAAAGGAACAGGCAACATGTAATAGGTCAGCTTATGTCGGTGTCTTTAAAACAATATTTGGTAACATAGGAAGACAATTGGAAACTGCATTAGATTGAGTCTGGCCTTGCTAGAAGCTGCTCCAGCCTAACTGGCAACATTTGGTCAAAAGTTTTTGAGTTCAGCATCTTGGGATGTCCGAAACCAGTCATTGCATCAAGAAGTACAGACTTTGGACACTGTTCTTTCAGAAGAAAGCGTGAGGGGCTCGTGACAAGTGTGCAGAAGACTGGACGGCACATCAGGAGAAGATAATAGGAGACTTGCTGTGAAGAAAGCAGTGGCAAGTAGGCGGAGAACCGAAGATACCGTCTCCTTCATTTCACACAAAGCGCTAGTAACGCTTCTCTTTCCATCTCCCACATCCTGCCCTTCCGCCAGATTCCATCTTCACTAAGGCCTGCGAACCCCGTGCTTACGGCCACCAGGTTCCGAATACCCAGCAACACGTCACTTCCCCGGGGACCGTGGCAGGCGCTCTGCATCTGGAAGACTTGCGGGCCTGCTGTCTATCTCGGCCACCCTGCTGCCACCCGGAGCCCATTCAGAGCATGTGCGGGAAGAGGGCGGCAGGAGAAGGGACTCTCTCCTCTCTGCAAATAAATGCACAGAAAGCATTGCGTGCACTGTACGTGCTCTACCTGAGGCAGACTCCTTGGGATTGTAAACCAACCTAGGATGCTGGAAATGCACATTTTATTTACTACTTCACCCAATATATTGGGTGTTTGTCATGTGACAGGGACCACGGAAGGCACTGGGGAAACCGTGATGGGCAGGATAGACCAGGCCTCTGTTTTAATAAGACTTACAATGAACGTAGGGTCACAGAGAGCAAATAAGTGTACAAATAAGTATTAAAAATAATAATTTTTCTTTTTTTAATAAGTTTAATCTTTATTGTTGAAAGTATTACAGATGCCCCCCCTTTTCCCTCCTTGGCCCCCTCCCCATCATAACTTTCCCCTCCCCCCCAAAATAATTATTACGATTTCTGTGAGTTGATGTATAGAAAAAGTAAAATAAGCAAGGAGCACGTGTAACAGAGCGACCTGGCCTCGTCCTGGGGGTCAGACAGGGCTTCTGTGAGGAAAACAGTATTCATGCTGAGACAGGACACGAGTATTGCTCAGCCAGGTCAAAAATGGGGACGAGTGTTCCGGTTTTAGGACAGAACATAGATGGAGGCCTAGGACGGGAAAGAGGGTGGATGGCACATCTGAGGAGAGAAAAGAAGAGCAGCACAGAAACATAAAGAGGAGCTATCAGGGGAAGGTCATACAGGTGCCTGCGGGCACTTAGGGCCATCCCTTGTGCTGGGGGAAACCGCTGAGAAGTGTACACAGAGGCTGAGGGCTGACGGCTTTAGAAGGTCACTTTGGATGTGTTGTGGATACCTGGAAAGATCCAAGGTGGAACGGGAAAGGGCTAAGAGAGTATCCTAAAATTTCAAGTGAGAGATGACGGTGACCTCAGCGAGGGTGACAACGGCAATGGAGAGAGAAGCCTGAACAGATGAGAATCGGCTTTGCCACTGACTCAACCTGGGCCAGGTCCTTTTTCACAGCTAATTAGGCCACAGCTTCAATCAGATCTTCTTTTCTGGGAAATAATTGCTTCTCTTTCTGTAAATAGGCACAGCGATACTTACATTGTTAAGAACAGTGCTTAGTACAGCCAGGCACTGCCAGGAATTTTCCAGCAATGTAAGGTTCATTAGTGCACGGATAATAACGGGTTATAAGTGAAGCCAAGTCGCTTTGCTTCTACCCCTTGATAAGGGGCCCTCGGTACAAGATACACTGAAACTTATCAGTTGCATGAAATAAATGAAATTATGACTATGACTCAATAATATTAAATGAAACACCTGGATGTATTATAAATATCATAAACCACCAGAATTATAAACAATGCATTTGCTTGGCCACCGACCCTTCCTTACCCCGAGAACTAACCCGAACGGGTTACTCCGTGCCTTAGCCTCTTGCACCCCCTCTTTGCCTTCGCTCACTCTCCCTCACATGCTGTCCCTGTCGCCCGGTGGGACCCCCTGCATTTCGCCACCTTCTTTTGAGCTACTTCCTCTGCGCCCAGCTTTCCCCGTCTCCTCCCTTTCTCCTGTGTGCCTAGCAGATTCCTCTTTCGCTGTCCCCTTTCGCTTCGCCCTGCCCTTTCCCTCCCGCTGCCACTCGCCGCACTCATTTCTGGCCCTCTCCTTCTGTTCTTCGCTCTTTCTGCTTTTCTAGCCTCACGATCTCTCCCAGGAAACTCGGCTACTTTGCAGAGGAGAGAGGGCAGTTAAGCCCCACACTTACGCAGCGTGCAGTAAAGCCTGGTCTCGGGCGAGGCGGGAGAAGAGCTGGCTGGGTGAGCGGAGAGCACTAGCCTTTCTCCTGGGAAACAAAACCACGTGGCGCCACAGGGGAGCCCCCGAGGCTCGGCCACTGCCTGAGCTCTGCCACTGAAGCCAGCCTTGGGGTGAAGGCGTTCACTTCCAGGCGGAAGGTAAATATTAGCACATTTTGATACAGTATTGTCACACACACTGAACATTCTCAAGTAGACACACAGTCACGCTAGATCAGGGTTTATAGAATTTAGAATTTCAAGGGATGTTAGAAAAATGTGAACAGCATGTTAGTTCACGGGAGTAATTAGGTCTCACCTACCGGTGAGGAGCCCGTATGGCAATAAAATTAAAGACAGGCTCATTTTTATGGGCTGGAGAGGGAAGGACGGCTCGAAGGGAATGAGCATGACCTGGCCAGCCGTGAGGCCCCTGGGGGGGATATGCCCGGAAAGAAGGCCATCATCGCGAGGCACAGCAGAGAACCTACGTGGCGCCCACTTTGTATCTGGGCGTAGGGGGGTGCTGGACCGGGTGTGTACAGCTTTGACATCAGAGACCATGTTCACCCACTTGTGAATTTTAGCTACTCAAATCCCAAAAGTCACAGAGAAAGGAACAGGAAGACGTGAAGTAATTTCTGTATTCATTCCTGCAGCGAATAAGCAGCGAGCCTTTACTTTGCGCTTGGCACTGTTCCCGACGATGGAAGTGCGGGAGTGAACGAAACAGCCTCTGTCCTTGAGGAGTTATATTCTAGGATAGGAGACATAGTAAACCCTCAAACAAATAAATGTACTACTACTGTATTATTATTACTCCTACAACACTACTGATAATCATAGCTAACACTTATATAACGCTAGCCAAGCATTGTTCTTATTCTCTTTCATATGTTAACTTCCTTAATGCTCACAACCCTCACTTAAGGTGGATACTATCATAATGCCCATTTTACAGATGAGGTAGAAATAGGTTAAGTATCCTTCTCAAGATAATGACCTTAAGTGGAAGAGTTATATAATATCAGTGATAAATATTGTGAAGAAATACAGATCTGGCCGATGGAAGTGATATAATTAGAGTAACAACATGGTCTTTGGAATCTGAGTTTTTGGATCAATGAGCTACAAATGAGCTCTGTGACTTTAGGCAAATTATATCATTTGTTTTGTCAAATAAGGTTGAATTATATAATGATTGTAAGGGACTTAGCTCAGGCCTGGCGTACAATATATACATCAAAAGGACCAGGCCTTGAAGCTCAACAACGGCAAAAACAGAGGGAAGAGAAAACAAATTGCTTGTGGCTAAATGTTTCTAGGGCAGGAAATAATTGTGTTTCCTTGAAGCTTTGGTCATTCAGAAAACTAAGAAGGTAGGAAATTCAGATCTCTTCAAGGAAATGGACTCTTTCCAGAAATGATCATTTTTGGCAGATACATGAGGGTAGAGGCTCCCAGAGGAGCTCAGCCTGGCTAGCAGGAGAGAGCGAGGCGACAGAGGCCATGCCCCAGGGGGTTGCAGAACTTCACTTACCACAGAGGGAGCCCTGAAGTTGGAAGGATCACACAGTCCCTTCTCGGTCATAGAACACAAGCTGAAAGTAAAAGGGCTGGGCCCGCCTGGAGCCTTGTTATTGAAAGACATCTCACCTGGCAATGCATAGGTGGCTCTTTGTACAGATCTAAAGTGAAAGAAGTTGGCCTGAAGCAATGACGTCTATTTTCATTAGTCTTATACAACCTCATAATCCTCCCTTTTGCTCTTCCCAGACTTACTCTGTTCAGCAGCAACCTAGATAGCATTTCCCATTATTATAATATGAAAAAAAATTTTTTTTAGATGTCACTAATGTGATACTCAAGTTTCTTTCTCCTGCCTGTAATCATGTTCTTTGCTTATCTGCTTCATTATTACCAATCAAGATGCAGCCAAGTTCATTCAAAGGGTTTCTTTCTGAAAGATGTGTTCTTTTTAGTTGGTTCTTTGGTGTACTGAGAAGATGTAGGCCTTGGGATCTCACAGTGATTTTCTTGGCTAATCAAAAAGACTTTAGGAGCCATGACCTCTGCCTAAGTTCAAAATTAAAAATGTTTAGTACCAGTGTTAGAATATGCATTGGCATTGCAGTTGATATTCATGGTTTGAAAATGAAGATAAGTGGATTTTTTGCTGGACTTTGCCAAAACTATCTTCTAGCATCTTGGGAAATCCATTTGGCTTGCTTATGACATTCTTTGGTCCACAGTGAATAGGATAAAAAGGATCTATAAGATTATTGTATTAGACTGTAGAATGGTTTCAATAGGATTTGTCTGCAACTTGTATGGGGACATTCAATCAAGAGAGAATAATTTAGTACAATAACTTTATGGAGACAAGAGGCAGAGAGAGTACAATGTAAGTTTTGTAATATTATAAAACATGAAGTTTTAATGCATGTAATATCCTTAGTGAAAAATTTATTTAAAAAAATAAGCACACTCAGGTCACTCTTGATATATTTAGTACATTTGAGAAACATACCAAGGGGAAAGTACTGGGGAAGGAATTCCCACAGATTTATCATTATCAGTATAAACATGCTTCAGTTAAATGCCTAAGCATTGTGTGACTCTTTGTAGAATACCTAGAAAATGCTTACTGGTAACACAAGTTGGTGAGATCAACCTAGCTCTTCTTGGTCTGAGACACTCTGTGGCCCCTTTTGAGGCTTTCTAAATAAGTCAGAGCTGGTCCTCTAATTTCTCTCTTAGACCCTATTATTATTATTATTATTATTATTTAAAATTCTTATTTAATTCCAGCTTTGACCTCCATATATCCTCTAGACTTGATTCAAATACCTAACCCTTTTTAGTTAACTTTTCTGAGACAAATAACCTGGAATGACTGTCATCACCAAACTTAAAAGTTGTGGTCTTTTACTTGTGGACAATAAATATGTGTAAATCTATTGATAGGCATCCCCAATGTGAGTAATTAGCACCTTTCCTTTTTTTGAAAGACTGTGTCCTTTGAGTGTGAAGTCATGTTAACATATAATTGATAGAGAATCAACATTTGTTAGTGTTCTGATCCATGGCCCCTTCAAAGCAGTTGCAGTAAGAGATTCCAAATGGCAACAACACAAAAAGAATGAACAAGATAAAAAAAAGGCTTCAGGGAAACCAGCCTATAAACCTGAAGAGTCTTTGAGTGGGAGTGGACAGTGGTCTTTTTGGAAACACGTGTACTAGCAGCTCTAGACTAGACTGATGGATTTATACGTACAACTGAGCAAAAATTATTTCCTCTTTAGTATAAAAAAGTCAGTTTCACATTAACTTTTCAAACCTTTTTTGCTGAGTTTCAGGCAAATAAAAAGCATCATTTTCTATTTTAAAAAAATTTAAGACATTAGAAGAAATATGTTTTCATAGGACAGGGTAATAAGGGTGTAGGTATTTGACAAGGAAGTTTTCTCTCTTTGAAAGAGTTACATAGGAAATATAGTCAATAATATTGTAATAACTATGTATGGTGCCAGGTGGGTACTAGAAATACCAGGGGAAACACTTTGTAAAGTATATGATTGTCTAATCCTTAGCTGTACACCTAAAACTAATGCAAAATAACATTGAATGTAAACTCTAATTGGAAAAAATGTTTTAAAGTTAAGAAAAAAAGAAACACTGAAAAAAACAAACAAACCTCTGTGACTTGGTGGGTTCAACTCAGCCATGAATTACTTCAGCATCTGGCCCAGGAAGCTCTGAATTGTTAAATTAATGAAAGACTGTAGTGACCCGTGAAGAGAAGAATCTGTGAAATATTTTGATATTTCAGGATATAAAAACAGAGATACTCACTTTACTTTTTCTTTTTCCCCCTAAGTTTATGAGAACTTCCCCTCCATAACTTGAATGCCACCTGAGCTGACTATGCCTCTGTCGTCACCCAGGCCAGTGCTCTGAAAGAGATGGTGGCGGTGCCCGGGAGCTCAGGGGACGTCTCTGGGTTCTGCTTCTTACTCCATGTTCTGATCGCTTTCCCTCTGCCCTAGAACACCCTGCTTTTCTTCTATTGATTGACCTCAGCTAGCCTCTTATCCAGTCACTGCTGTCCATCTGGTTTTAAATCTAGGTCTCAGCTTGGACTGCTTTCTTTGATCAAAACCATAATCTGTGGAGTTGCCCTGCCCCACCCGTGTGCCTTATCCAAGCCCTGGGCTCTGCCCACTGTGCATCCACCTAATGGAAGGGTTGTTTTTACTCCAGCCTCTGAGTCTCTTTCCTGCCCCCGCCGCGTGTATGGAGTGGCTGGGCAGGCCAGGATTGCTTAGCTTCCAGTGTAACTGAGCCATTTATTTCTCCTGGAACCTCCATACCTCTGACCAGGACACACCCAGAGCTTGAAATCAAAGGCTTTCAGACTCCTGCTTCTCTAGTCAGCTAGAGATAAAAGATGAAGCCCAAATTTTAGCAGATTTCCAAAGGCCATGAGGTTCAGTCGTGCCCTTTACAGTGGGTGATCTGAGTACGACTGGTAGGATTGGGGTCAAAGCATTTTAATCAAAGTATTCTGAAAGTAGTACCCAGAAATTCACTGGCAAACAGAGGCCCTGCCGTCCTTCTTTCAGCAGTAAGGGTAATACCTAGATTTTAGCATCTAGGTTTTCAGAGGGGCTTAGCACAACTTGCGGCTCTCATGCTCAGCAGGCGCCCCACAGCCTCCCGGCAGCGTGCACGGAGGCCCCGGCCAGAAGAGAGAGCCCACGAGGCCAGCTGTGGGCGTGCCCTCTCTGGTCCCCGTTCACAGAGAGCGTTGCTCCGCATGCTGCCGTCCTGCAGGGTAGGTCTGTTTCTCTCTCAGTTCTGAGATGACAATGTAGTGAAATACTGAGGAGGCAACACGGAGGAGCGGTCAGGAGCTGGGGCCTTGCAGCCACACGGCCTGAATTCAAAGTCTGATTCTGCATGTAAGACTAAGACCTTGAAAAAAATTTTGAAACTCCGTGTAATTCAGATTCTTCCTTGCAGGTTGAAACCATCATTCAACAAGTATTTATTGTGCTACTTCCTTTTTTAAAAATATTTTATTTTATTTTTTCCATCATCATTTATCCCCTCTATGCCCTTGCCCACCTCACCCTGCAGTCACCACACTGTTGTCCATGAGTTCTCTCTCTTTTTTTTTTCTTTTTTGCTCAATCCCTCCACTCCCACCCCAGCACCCTGCCTCCCAAGCTGTCTTCTCTGGGAAGGGTACTATTTTTGGGGCTGAGGAACTACTGCCACGGAACCTAAGTTCTAGAGGGGAAACAGACAATGTACAAGTAAATATATGGTCAAAGAAATAAGAGCTATACAGAAAAATAAAGCATGGTAAGAGAATGAAGAGTGATGTGGAGTATTTTAGATGAAGTACTCAAAACAGTCTTCTTTTAGGAAATGACATTTGACCAGAGGTCTGAAAGCAGTGAGGAGTAAGCCAGGCATGTAACTGGTGTTCCTGTCTGAGAAAACTGTAAGTACAAAGGCCCTGAGGCTGACGTGTGCCTGGGGATAATGGCATTACCTATTAAATATAGTCGTGAGGTTAAATGAATGAATTAACTTTCAATAGAGCTTGCACATAAATATTTCTTGATAATTACTAGTCGTTAGTACCATCAGACTGCGTCATATAGTCTGACTCAGCTAGTCCAGTTCCTCACCTGACCTGGGGCCAACCTGATGTTTGGGGACACTGCCGCCTGCCACTTCCTGCTGCTAAAACTAGTCAGCCTGGCTGCTCTGTCTGGCCTGCCGCCCATCCTTCCTCCTGTATCTTAGTTCCTCTGGGTAGACATCCATTCAGCTCCTTGAATCAACTCTGCCTTCTGCTTTAAATGAGATTTCTGGTGCCCTCACTTCTATTGTCACCTGCTGAGCCCCAGCCCACTCTCCACCACTGTGCCAGGGACTGGGGGAAATCGTGTGTCTTATAGGGAGATGTCTTTAGATGTAGAAGGCTGTTCCCGACACAAGTTTCACTGGGGCCTACTTTTGTCACATAGCTACCTCCCTCTTTGAGCCTAAGAGGCCCCATAGAAGAATGAAGACACCAAGTTATGGTGGATCTTGTCAGACTCTCCAGCAGCTCACTGAGCGCTCGGGTTGTCTTGTGAGAAAAAAGGGACAGATTCCACAGAGCTACCACTGCCTCGGTGCGTGCACAGCTGGAGGCTTGTGCCTGCTCCCACAGGTTCCCGACCTCCTAAAACAGCTCTGTTGAATTATTTGAGATTTGTCATTTTTTTAAGAAAATTATACTTCTGGGTGACTAAAACCTTGTCCATGTTTGGGAAAGTGAAAAGTGGCAAATGGCCTTCTAGTCATGCCTGGTCCAGCTCTGCACACAGCGGCACCACTTCATGTATGTATACTCAGGAGCCTGGCCTCCCACAGGACTTTCTTAAATGACCTTTTTTTCCAGTGTCCTTACCTAGTCCCCTGGCATGACACCCGAAGTCAATAACAGTAACATCAACTACAACAGACATTAACTGTGAGCCCATTAAAAGCCAGATGTTACGCTAAGAACTTTTCATTTGTTTTCTCACTTCAACCTCACAACAATCCTGTGCAGGGCAGATACTCCACACGTCAGCAGGTTGTAAGATCACACCTCCCATTAGTACCCAATTCCCAGCAGCCTAGATTTCCGTCCCTTGTTACTATCAAATGCCCAGCATCTTTAGCACTGTCCCTTCCCTGGATGTCTCGGAACCCTGGGCTATTCTGTCCGCTGTGAACCTGGCTCTCTGGGCCCTGCTGGTCGGGGTCTGGGCCAGTGCTGGGCCTCCTGCAGGCCTCCTCTCCCTGCCCCAGCACTTGCTCCACTCAGGAAGCAGCTGCTAGTGGCCCTGGTGTGGCTTTGTCTCAAGTGTAGCAAGGCCCAGATGCTTCCCATGTCCTTACTGTGACAGGGAAGATGGAGCGGTAATGTTTTTACTGAGACTCATGATGGCTTTGGGGAGCAGAATGAAATCATACACGAAGGATTTGAAGTTGGTTATGAGCTTTGATTGGTCTCAGAGTCCTTGGGCTCAAGCCCTTCTGAAGCCCCGCCTGAGGTCTAAGCCCCTTCAATGTGCTGACCTTCTAGCTCCTTTCTTCCAACGTGTTGCAGAGGCCAGCTCATGTTGCCAATGAGAGGCTTTGCAAATGTGTCTTGTACTCTGTTTCCAAACGTCTTTCTTCTCCAGATCTAAACAAAGTGACAGTTATCCCATATTATCTAAAACTGAATCCTCTCCTTTTCCACCCTGGGATAAAAAGAACCTCATCACCAGCCACAGGGCCTTTCCATAAATAAGGTTCCTAATCAAGGCAATGCCTAAGAACCTTCCCCAATTTCTGAGTTACTCCCTTTTCACTCATCTCACATTTGAGATATACACAGAGCTGTCCAAATTGAGCTTCAGCATTCCCATCCTAGTTCCTTAGAGACAAATTACTAAGACTGGCTGCCCCTCTCCCCACCCCGCCCACCAGTCAGTCTCTGCTCCATCTTTCATACCTGTTACCCCATTGGATTCTCACCACAGCCCTATGGGATAAGGTATTATTGGGGTGCTTCTTTTTATTCACCACAGGCAAAAATTGATAAGATTGGAACTATTATTAGGTCAATGTTACAGGTAAGGAAACCCAAGTTTAGAAAGCTTAAATAACTTGTCCAACATGGCAGATAGACACTTGTATATCTACATCCCCTCATCCAATGATACCATCTTTGTCAAGGATACTTTGCTACCCCTATGAACTCCTTAGTTTTTTCATTAACTACCACTGTGTCTAGTTTGCTTTCTAGCTTTGGAATGGGCTGTTCAGATGTGTAATCATCTGTCTCCAGGTCTATAGCCACAAACTGATCACCAAATAAAGCAAACTACCACATTTCAAAACATTCCATCCCTGATTTATCACCAATGGATCTCACAGCCCTCACCCCTCAACCTTGGGGTCTCCTTCTCAACATCGTGATAAACACTTCTCTTTTTTCCTCTTAAACCACATAGCATAATACTTTATTCTTTATTACAAAAGGCCTTTAAAACACTCCATCTCATCTTACATTGCTCCCCTATGCTTTTTATTTCTGGATGTGTTGGACATGTCTTCCACATAAAATTAGAGCTCCCCTGAAGTTAAGAACCATATCTTAAATTCTTTCATGTTTTCTCCAAAGAATGTAACGTTATGCTAAGTTCATATAAAATCCTAGATGAATATTGGCTTGAAATACTGTTGGCAGGAATTAAGAAGGAACGGGAATACATAATTTGATAATGTCCCTTCAATTACATGTTTTACATTATTCTTTATTTGTGCAATAAATTTATAAGTGCTAAAAATTGTCAATGGTAAATTTAGGAGCAAGTAGTAAAGTCTTTTTATCTTTATTAAAACATTTTAAAAAAGAGAAGAAGTTCCGTAATTCACACATAAAGGTGCAAAAGGATATATATATATATATATATATATATATATATATGTTTTTTAATAGCTTGAAAAAGGTTAAAATAGTTACTTTGGGTTTCTGAGTAACAATTTTCACACATTAATTGTTAGATGGTCTTATCTCAACATTTTAAAGAGTGTCTTTTGGTGTTTTTATCATCTGCTTTATATAAATAAATTAAACAGGTGAGCCTTGCAATTATTTTTTAAAATGGAGGGTAGTGTTTGGGTTTGATAAGGGCAAATGCTAACACCCCTTTTCGAAGCATTTCAGTTTAATGAATTTCCTTTTAACATACATTTAATGAGATACTGAATGCAAAGCTCAGCTATTTTACTACGTGCTTTGTGAACAGCATTTGCTCTTTCTGCCTTTTTGGAAAACTGCTGCCTCCTGATTATAAATGATATGTCTTTTGTCTTGTGGCTTAATGTTTCTGGAGTTTAAAAAATATCTTATGGTAAAGTTAAACCTACTTAAGGAACATTAACACATGAAGCCAAAGATTATCTTGCCATGGGCCATTGCTATGCCCTTAAATAATACAAATTTGATCAAAATCGGATATTGAAGCAGACAACATTCACAGGAAAGTTTTCATTTCTTTCCTATTTTCTTAAAATCCCTGGAAACTTGTTTATTTCAGTAAAGAGCTCCCCCCCCTTCCAAACGCATCAGCCTTTCCAGAGCTGTATTTGAATGCCTCTGCAGAATGAAAGGCTCCTTTCATGCCATTTCAAGCCCTGAAGTACCAAAAGGGTAAATAAGTTGAAGTATCAGTCTTGACTGACTCGACTTTGAACCTGGCGCAGGCTGCGTAAACAGCCGCTCCCGGGGCCTCCCCTGCCTCCCTAAGCAGCGCCCGTGCCCTGCTCACGGTGGCAACAGTGATAAACACCTTAATTCGCTGGATTAATGAGTTAGAGCCAATAGAAAAAGACAAAAACCCGTAACTTTTCCACAAACTTAGTTAAATGTCAAGGTTTTTAAAGGCCTAGTTAGCAAGTATATTAGATGAGATATGTCAGTTTCCCAATTTACGACTCTGACTTGTCTCTTGTGATTCCTTATAGCCTCTGGCCATTCTCTTCTTACCTGAGGCGGTCTCTGGCAGAAACCTGATGCTTCCAGTCATTCTGCATTCTTGTGTTTCTTCAAAAATAATTGGACAGGCACCTTTCCATAAACAATCATCATTAGTTATATGCGGTACACAGATACGAACACCACACAGATAAGTTTCAATGGAGTGTCTTGAGCCAAGTAGTAATAATTTGCCCTGGTTGCTACTGATGTGATTGACAGAGAGTTAATGCACTTAGCACTTTTCCAGGAGGCTCTGAGTTTTAGCTCCTTGATGCTCAGAAAGTCCTGCTCCCAGAAAAGTGACATAGACATTGACCATTGGGTTTGTTGCTATTCAATAGCCGGTTCCGTTTCCAGACTCTATGATTAAAGTCATTATAGCAACTGTCAGCAGGGAGGAAGAAATGGAAACTGTCACAAGAAGCAACTGTCTGAAATGTTAAAGATGCCCATAATGTTGAATGGTTTTAAAGCAGGAGTTTTTCACTTAATGAAGATCAACTTAAATTACAAAGCTGCACGCTTCAAATATTTTCTGCTAGGTTGATTAATCTCATATCCCTTTGTTTCTTCTTTTTTTTTTTTAAGCTTCTTGGGAAAATTCTGAAAAATAACAATTATAAAAGCCAAACCTCTGTTCTTATGGCTATGAACAAAGTTTACAATAAATATGAATTGCTGTCTTTCAATGATCTGTTCTTGGAAGCATGCATATTCTGTGGAAAAGACTGATGAAAGGAGTTTAAACTGAGTAAACTAAAAGCACATGATTAGAATGTTTTTAGTAATTATTTTTATGTTGAAGGACCATGGTAATTCTAATAGTCAATAAACACAATATTTTTAATCTGATGCTGAGCCTGGACATGTTTATAAGTTGCTACTAGTTATATCTTTCTAATGTTAAAAATTAAAATTCCTTATTTATAATTAGGATTTATTGTTGTTTTTATAATCTTATAAATTGAGCTTTGGATATACAGAGCATTGAAGTGATTCATAAGTTAAATATTATTTTTGGAAATTCATTAATTTAAAAAATGGATTTTGAGTACATACATCAAGTATTTATTAACACTATTAGATTATCAATTAATATTTTATTTTATTTTGTACTGTATTTAAAAATAAATGGGAATTCTAAGAAACTGTCAGAGATCAGAGGAGCCCCTGAAGACGTGATGACTAAATGTAATTTGGTATCCTGAGCAGGATCTTAAAACAGAGATTAGGAAAAACTAGTGAAATCCAAATAATGTATAGAGTTTAGTTACCCAATAATGGTTCCTTAATTGTGACAAATGTACAATAGGATAGCAATTAGGATTGCCATGGGGACACATGGTATACTAAAAAATGATGTGTTGTTTATCTAAAATTCACATTTAACTGGGTGTCCTGTACTTTATCAGCTAAATCTGGCAACTCTGATAGTAATGTAAGGTATTAACACCAGCAGAAATTGGATGAGGGGTTTATAGAAACTCTCTGTAATATCTTTACAACTTTTCTGTAAATCTGAAATTATTCTGAAATAAGAAGTGTATTTAAATTTTTAAAAAGACAATGGGAAAACATATAGCTCATGCTTTACTATATTAGTTGGAGCATTGTACACACCTAAGAAAGATTAAAATCTGATACCAGCCTAAACTTTTTTTTCCAATATGTAAACAAGTTTGCCCTTTCAATAATGTATGTTTTAACCCATTTGCCAGGGAGAGGAGAGCCTGATACAATTATACTAACAGTAATCGTCTTCTGTTTATTTTTCTTTCCTCACCTGCTATGCCCAGGTTTTGACATTAAGAATATTGTGTTTGATATTTTCTGCATTAAAAACCACTTTAGGCTTTGGTTCCATTTTACTCCCAGTCAGAAAGATCAGAAAAAGCTCAAGTCACACAGTGAGAAACTTTATCCACTGAATGAGACATTATCCATTCCACCAGACTGCAAATCAAAGAGTATCTCTTAGGCTGCTTAAAAATTCATTTTAAAATCTGATCCTGATTGTACTTTTATGGTAATTTCATACCATCAATCATCCTTTTACCTTTCGTCTCTGGGTCCACTGCTCTCCCCACAGATCTCATTCACTGGGCCTCATTATAATTCTTTAGGTGAGAAAACAGGGGAAGAAACCTTAACAGAAAATGAGAGAAAGATGTAAATTTCTTGAGAAAAGTCAGGTTCACTAAGAAGCAGAGCTAATGATATGTTCTGATCTTCCTTTCTTTTTGTAATTAAAAGATGGGAGGAACAACAGACCCCCAAAAAGGCAAAAAAAAAAAAAAGAAAAAGCCATGTCTTCCATGCAAATAACCTATTTGTAATCTGCATTCGGTCTCCCTAATACACCTTATAGTTTTAAGCTGTCAGGGTCCTGACTTGTCTCTGCCATTTGAAGCGAACAAAAGAGATATTTTTGAAACTCTGGAGAACTTTTCTTTCACTGTGTGATGTTTGCCTTCCCTTCACCCAGGCTGCCTCCTTCTTAATTCTGTTTTTAGTAAACGCAGTGATCAGAGGGCAGAATTATCCTCGGCAGCCGCGGAGCAGGCCCCTCTCCAGGCGCCGGTTGCCGAGAGTTACGGGGAATCAGCAGCATCGCTGTGGCGGTGACTGTCCTCTGGGGCTCCCGCCGCCGGTTAATCCCGGGAGGGAGCGCGCCCGGCCGTGTCAGCCCGAAGGCGCTCGTGCCCGCGAAATGATGTCTCACATCCCGCTCCGGTCGAGCCTTCATTCGGCCTCTGCAGCGCGATTCCATTTTACTAACAAGAAATGTGATATTTTTTGCTCCATTGATTTGAATGCCGACTCCCGTGTAAAGCATATTTCTTAGAGCAACAAGAAACGCGGGAGATAATAAACTCGGCGGCGCGGCTCGGCCTCGGTACATTTAGATTGGAATAAAAAATGGCCATTTACCGCAAGGGAAGGGGCTGATTTCTCTCAGGTACCCAGTCCCGCTGCACTGTCGTTCATAAGGCCTTTCACAGGCTGTTGCCGTAAACCACAGGATGCCAATAATAGCAATCATCCCCGCAAAATGGGTTGTTACCAGCGGTTAGTGACCAGTTTCTTAGTCGATGGCCTGAGGGGAAAGGCTTTAAGAAAGCTGTATTCACTGTTTCCTCTGGGCAATTTAACTGGGTGCATTAAACTGCATTTTCGTTGGGATTTCAAAATGTTTGTGCTCTGACAAGGCACTCATCTTAAGGTCTTTTGATTAAATCTCCATCTCTACAGTTTTAGAAAGAGCAAGTCTGCAACACTTCTAAGCGTGGAAGTGGGGTCACTTAAACAGCCTCTTAATTAATAACTTAAGTGACAATCTGAAACACTGTATGTAAAAATTGATATGCCGATATAATCACGCTCAAGTTCTTTGTTCATGATTCAACTCTCTGTGCCATCGATGAGCTGTAAACTGACCCTCCGTTCCTTCATTTGTTCACAGAGATGACAATTCCCACTTTGCGGGGGGCGTGGGGCGTATTGCGAGGCTCAGAGGCAGTTCTGTTTGTGAAAGATGGAAAACTATGTTGTGCCTGGGTAGCATGAGGCAGGGACAGCTAGCCAGCCCCCCTTCATCAGTAGCAACCAGTTGTGCCCTGACAGAGCTAACTGGTTAATTCTCACATATGCCCAGAGGGTTAAATGTTAACTCCCTGTTGCAAAGGCAGGTGGGGATGGGAGTGGGGAGGTGACCAGCGAAATGAGTTTTCAGGAACTGCTTTTAGCAAGGGTCTGAACCCAATCAAATTTAGATTGAAAACAAGGTTTAAGGGATTCAACATTTATTTTCGAGCTTCTAAAACACTAGCTCCACCTCTTTTGAAAGTGTAAACTTTTTCAGATGATGATAAAACATCTGTTTGTTATAGGATAGTTTCTGTTAGAAATGAATTGTACCTGACATGCAAATGAGCTCAGGCCCATAGACCTGGGACTTTGAAGTGATTACAATGCGTTTTAAAATTCTACAAATGAAATAGTAAGAATGTGGTAATAAGTAATGTTGGGACACACTGCTTGGTGCTGTTCTTATTTAGCATCCGTATACCCATGGACATCGAGGTGCTTTACTAACATATGTGGGGGTAGCTGATAGATGTATCTCAGCCGATAATATGGTATACTGTGGCTCAAATGTTCATAACTAAATAATAATCATCATAACGATAATGATAAATGTAACATTTGCCCCTCAGGAACTCCAAAATAATATTTCAGATGCCATCTTTTTTGATGATTGTTTTTCCTGATCACACCTAAAATAATTTCTTCTCCTGATTCATATTTTATGTATGTGATTAACATATTAGAATGAGGCACGACCCTCAAAACCCTTGTTTCAATGCATTAATCATAGGAATACACTTCTAGATTTAAACTAAAATGTTCTGGCACTATTTATATATCAATCATAAATCATTCACAAACCTGAATAGGTTACATAGTATTGTTTAATTCATCTACTTTCACAGTCTATTGGTTTTAAGTGAAATAGTTCAAATGCTCATTAATCACAAACATTAACTTAACTTTGTAAATAAAGGCAAAAAAAGATTGACATTACGAAGAAAATGGCATGTGTCAGACACTAGTTAGTTTTTACTCATTATATCTAGGGCTATCTCAGATCACAAATACTCACTTGTATGTGTGCACTGAGGGGCAAAGGTAAAGAGCACACTGTCTATCTATCATCTATATCTATCTATCTATCTATCTATCTATCTATCTATCTATCTATCTATCTATCTATCTGTATCTATCTATCATCTATCTATCTATCATCTATCTACCTATCATCTATCTATCATCTATCTACCTATCTATCATCTATCTATCACCTATCTATCTAATCCATTTTTATTGTTACATGTTGTATAAATGAAGCCTTATTTAATAACTTTATCAAATTGAAATTACATTTCAAGAAAAGTCCAATATACAATCGAAATTGGAAGTTTTTATTTTCTTCATAACCTAGTACAAGGTGGGTGTCTAGCCTCCATCCCTTTTAGTTTTTTTTATTTTTATGTTTTAAACATATCTATTGATTTCAGAGAGAGAGAGGAAGGGAGAGGGGGAGAGAGATAGAAACATCAATGATGAGAGTCCTTGTTGATGGGCTGCCTCCTGCACGCCCCCGGCTGGGCATCGAGCCCGCAACCCGGGCCTGTGCCCTGACCGAGAATCGAACCGCAATCTCCTGGGTCCTGGGCCGATGCTCAGCTGCTGAGCCCCGCCCGGCCGGGCCAGCCTCCATCCCTTTTAGAGGAGAACTGGAAATGATGAAGGGCAGGATTTGTCACCTGAAGTTCGGGTGTTGAGAATAGTGGGCCTGCGAAGAGCCTGGGGGGAAAGGAAGACGTGGCCCCTCTCCTAGGTGCCATTTTACGAATAGAAAAGATGGAGGGGGCCTCCGTGGGGCGGAGAACAGAAATCCTCGCCGGGGAAACAGGATTGAGCTTGGGAAGAGGAGGGAGGCTGAACCTGCTTCCCTCAAATCTGCTCTCCCTCCTGCACCCCCAAATGGCCATTTTATGGATGTCTCGAATTATTGGAGTGGAGACTAAGCTTTTGGTGGTATGGCGTGGACAGTCTCTTACCCTTTGAGACAGCTTGGATGGGCCTGGAGAGCATTATGCTAAGTGAAAGAATCCAGTCAGAGAAAGACAAATGCCATATAGGATCCCACTTATATGTGGAATCTAATAAACAAAATAAACTGGCAAAATAGAAGCATTGACATGGATACATGGACCAGAGGGGGATGGACTGGATGAAGGAAGGCGAAGCGATTATTCAAAGGACATTTATGCATAATCCACAGGCACAGACGACAGTGGGGTGATGGCCAGAGGCAGAAGCAAGGGCTGGGTAGAGGTGGGCAAAGGGGGAATGGGGACATCTGTAAGTGTCAATAAAAATAAAGTTTAAAAAAGAACTCTTGTAAACTACATGGAAAGGAAGTCTAATAGGAAAGGATTTGTTCATAGACTGGAAAGGAAATGGTCACTACTACTACTTCAAAGAACTGATAAGAAATTTGAGACTATCTTTTTACATACCTAGAAAGGTCTTCAAGTTGTACCTGACATGGAAGTTTTTTAAAAAATTCCTAAAGCTAGTGCTATCTGCTTGTGTTTGGGGAGCCTTAGGATTCTCATTTAGAAAGTGCAAAATCAACACAGGATTGCAGGAGTCGCTCCCCAGCTCCTAGTCATCAGAACAGAGGCTAGGTGCTGAAAAGAGGCGCCTACGACGCGGGGCAGAGAGGGGGCAGGAGCGTATGTGAAGATTCAAGCCTGCACATCAAGGCGTCTGAGTGTCTCATTCAGCTCCGCTAATCCAGCCAGTCAGGAGAGCTGGAAATAGGAATGATTCTAGCAAGTGCCTGGGGAGCTCTTCTAGTTAGTCTTCTAATTGTCCAGGAATATGCATGAAAGGGCATGAATGAGAGACAATCAGCAAGTAGAATTCTGTAAAAGAAGGGGCTGCTATCGCAGAAAAATTAAACTAGGGAACGGAATTCTCTCAGCAGTAAGCTTTAATCCCACACGTTTTTCTTATGCCTCCTCTATGACAGACTTTAGTATAATATAGCGTCTCATTCCGAACTCATTTCTTAGGACGAGATGGTTCGGTCCTGATGACTAAGCAAGATGATTTGGAAACTGAGCTGACATTTCTCTCCCAGTGTGTCCTTGCTACCTTGCTCTGCATCTGGCGCACATGAAGCGTTCAAGGAACTGCTGCTCAATGATACATGAATGCATGCTATGTGTGAGGGATTCTGAAGAGTGGAGAGGCACTGGATTGTAAGCTAGAATATTAGTGCTACCTCGAAAGTGTCTTTATTTCTTTCCATTTCCACTGCTACCACCTTAGTCCAAATTTTATCATCTCGTATATAAACTCCTGTAGTGCCCTCTTACTTCACCTTCCTGCTTTTACTCTTGCCCCTTGCAGCCTGTCTTCCACAGAGAGTCCAAAGTAATCTTTTAAATATATTAATCAGATTGTCATGGTCCCGCTTAAAACCCTTCCCCGGCTTCCTGTAGCACTTCAGCTATATTCTGACTCCCTCACCCGGCCTACAAAGGCCCTGCCTCACCTAGCACCTGCCTAACTTTCTTATATTTTATTCTTGACTATTGGCCTTACCCGCTATGCTCATCACACACTTACCCTCTTCCTATTTCTTGGATATGTCAAACCTGTTTCCACCTCAGGTCCTTGGCACTGGCTGTTCTGTCTACCTGCTAAGCTGAGTTACTCACAAAGCATGCCCCCTATCATGAGAGACTCAGCTCATATCTCCTCTTTTCTGACCGCCTATCCAAAACTAGCCGCCTGGTGCCTCTATAGGATATCATTCTGATTATATTAATCATTTTGCACCTATCACCGTCTGTTCCTTTCCTGTTTACTATTTTATTGTGCGTTTCCCTTGCATCAAAGGCTGAATATCATGAGAACTTATTCAAACCCGAATCCTCAAGAACCAGAACAGCCTGGCGTTTAATAAGAGTTCAGTAAAAGACTGTTGAAAACAATGAATGAAAAAATGAAACGAGGAATGGATTGTTCTGTGGGTTTGTGTGTTCTCCTGTGCCTGTTCCAAGTGCCCAAATAACAAATTAACACAAGGGGGAATCGGTTAAGCAAGAATATTTTTGGTATTACATAGGCAATGCAATGGCTTCGTGAATGGGACCTTTTTCTTTTCCTGTCTGGAGAGTTCATCAGAAATGAACCATTTACATGTTATTTAGGCACATTTAAAACCAGAAGTTTTCAAGTGGCCATTTTGTCATAATTTCTGCCTTGCTTCACACTGTCTATGGTGTTTTAATGCGATTCTTCCCAGGCAGTGTAGGCAGGGTGGCTGCCAGTGCCTCAGGTTTATACAGTTGTTGACAAATAAACACCGACTGTGTCAGAAGCTGGCATAGTCACAGGCAGGGTGTTATAAAAAGAATTTGCAGTGGGCTGGGGGAAGGAGTGGGGTGATGAAGGGGGAATCTGTCCACCCACACTGGTTGGAAAGCCTACTTTAAAACTCACCCAGCCCCAACTGGGCTTAATATGGTTGTTATGGGGAGTGTGTGCACTGTGATGGCAATGTGTCAGGGCTAATTGGGACCTTCTGAGAGCTAAGAGGACGTGAAATTCTAGCAAGAAAATGTTAATCCAGTCACAAACACGGTATTCACAGGAAAACTTCCCTTCAGCCTTCCCTGCCTTCCTTACTTAGCTATTCAAGGGAAATGATCGGTGCATGCAAACTTATAAAAATTTAAACTATTTGGGTGCTTTTTGGAAATGAGTTACAGAGCTCAACTAAACAAACAAAAAAATTCCTCCATGAAAATGAGATATTTAATAGGTGTTGCTGACTCCTCTCTCACGTAAGGGCAGGTCCAGCCAGTTAGAAAATCACCTGGATTTACAGGAGTGCCGTATGCAGGTAATTCAAATTCAAACCAAGCCACCCTGTGAAGTCAGCCCCAAGGAATTCACAGCTCTCTGCACTAACCCCAATTTCCAATTTTAGGTAAATGTCCGGCAAACCATTTCTGGAACATTAAATGGAAAGTATATAGGAATGAAATCTCTCGTTCTCTGACTTGGAGAGAAGCTGAGGAAGGGTAGAAGGTTGTCTATGTTGATAAGATCAATTTTGGTGTCATTAACACCCAGCCAGGGCCACTCCCTGTAGGGGGCTGGCCAAGCTTATGACTTGTATTTGTCTTTGCTAGAGTGGAGGCATGGGGTCAAGGTACTTGGAAGCAAGGAGTCAAAATACTTCTCAGATTAATAGATGACTTTAGGTGTCATGGCCTTCATTTCACCTTGCTAAGTGACAAATTATGAACAACAACAAAAAAGCAACAATTCATAGAGGTAAACAAACTGTTTCCACCATCACTTGTGTGTCGTACAATATGCTCAACCATGAAAAGAAACTTGGACCAATGAACTGTGATGTCTATAAAGACAAATCTAAATGAAATAAAGCAAGAGACCTTAAGGAAATGTTACTTTGCCATGCCTCCCCTTTCTCTTTGAAAACAAAATGAACTCTAATGGGTTTGTTTCATTGGATATCTAGATGTATTGGGAGGTTTGAAGTAATTGTTGAATATTTTTTATCTTGGCCTGGTTTGTGCTAACATTTATTTACCATATACTATGTACCAGATATTATTTATGCGCTTTACATACATTAAATTATTTACTTATCACAACTCCAAAAAGCCAGTATATTATTATACCCATTTACACAGATGAAGAGGTGCACAAGGTCACTTGGCTTTAAAATTGCAGCACTCGAATGAAAATAAGGTACTACACAACTTCTCATTTTCAAAAAAGGGCTTGAGCCAAACTGGAGAAAATGTTTTGACTTGTAAGAATCAAGAGTTTCAGACCAGATGATACTTAGGAAAGCACACTGAGAGCTGTAAGGAGGAAGAGAGCAGCATTCCAGACTTAAACGAGACTTTCAGACATGGACATGAGCATTGATTGACCAGGACCTGGAGTTTCCAAGCATCAGGCATCTTGCAGTCAGACCTTTTCCCCTGCTACCTGAAGTGAAATAAAGCCCTAGTCAACAGTATTTGCCTTGACCGCACGCCATGTATCCTATTAGATGTTGACATACATATTTACCTTGCTTTATAGAAATAGTTTTTCTCAAGGGCTGCAAGGGGAGCAATATGGAAAGAGCTCTTCTATGAGGCCTTTTGCTTTCCTGCATCTGATGTGTAACTCACACGTGACTACCTATTGGTTAGCTCAGGGCAAGGTGGGGTGATGTGTCCTGCCACGTTCCCTGGAGCAATTCTTTATTTATCCAGAATTCTGCCAAATCATTTACAGTGATCCGTCTACATGTGTTTTGGTTCACCAATGTTTTATTGATGGTGTCTCACGGAGGCCAGGCAGTACAGAAAGGCACTCTGTGTTTTGTGATAATTTCTCCTTTCAAAGCTTCACACTCAAACAGAGCTGACTACAGTGCCACATGACCTTTACCTGAGGCTGAACAAGCAAGTCCCATGCTAGGAACAGAAAATGGCTTTATTGGACATCCCACACCGAACCACAGACAGCCTCTTAAGTCTTTCTCCAGTAGTCGGAGTTAGAATCATGCCTATTATGAAATATACTTTTAAAAATTCCCTGGGGGAATTTGATTTTTGTCGCCTATTATTTTTTTCTCCCCTGATGAAACTTACAGAGAAGTCACAAACATTATTTTTCATTTCTGCCATAATCAGCTCAGTAGGAAATAGTCAGCTGGGGACATTAACGCCCACCTCATTCTTGCTAAAGTGTTCTCATTAGCTGCCGTGCCGTCTCTAAACTTATTCAAAAGGAAAAAAAATCTCAGCATGAAACTCATTCTGACTATAGGGGGCCCCATGAACTGTGTTTAAAAATTTAGCAGAAAATGCCCTCATCCTTTACATAAAGTTTTTTTTTAATAAATCCTTAAGGCCTTGAATTTTAGGAGCCACTTTTATGATTGCTTTTTTCACAGAACCTGTGAAATCAAGAAAAGATGCTACTACAAGTGGCATTGTCTCAGCGTATGGCTTTCTTCTGATGGAGAACGCCCTGGAGCTGGTGGCAGTGCTTGCTGGACTTCACACAAATAATGAATTCTTTCGCCACTGTCTTGTAACGCATACTTCTGAAGCTGATGGGCCAGCAGGTAGCAAATGGGGAATGTTGTAGGAGTTTCAGACCCTGAAAAGACTGGCTCAGGGAGAGCATATGTTCCCCATACACCCCAGTCTACAGTCACACACAACCCATGTCCCTCACTGAAGAGGAGGCCACCATAGGGAGGGCTCGATGTAGGTAACACCCTCCAGGACAGTGTCGATGCTACTCCGCTGCTCCATCCAACATCAGTCGTAAATGAGGAACTTTCTCTCTGTCTCTCTCTTTTTATGATTCGCAGTTTCTATTTTTTAATTTTTTTAAAAATTTATTTTTCTTAACACTTTTTCCCCCTTGGATTTGCTCTCCCAAATTCATCTCAGGCTTTGGTTCCTATGCTTTAAGTACAGGTGTACTTAAAAGGTGCTCTAAAAGACAGGCCTAAGAGAGCTTTTTCCTTTGGGGTGCGAGGCGGGTCACCATGCTCCGCAGAGCTAAGTGGATGTGATGCAATACCTGGGCCTGAGGGTGAGAGGAGAAGCGAAGCTTTGGATTCCAGTAGACAAGAGGACTGATTAATTCACCAGGCCCTGATGGCTCTCCACATTGATCTCCTGGCACCTTTCTGGATAACAAGGGTTCTTTACTACTTAACATCATCAAACTTTAATAATCCACTGTGTCCTCCTGGGTCTAAAATAATATACAATAGATACTCATGCTCTAGGTCCCAGGCACAAACACGTGTCTTGTGGTTCTTGAGAGACCCAATTGACTCATGTAACTTTTGCATAATCTGCCTATAAAGAATGGTAATTTTTTTGTTTATCTATTTTCTTGTATTGAAGTGTTAAGATTGTGCAAAGTCAGATTCCAATACTTGAGTCTGAAAAAGAAGGTAGAAATTATTTACCATAAATATGGGAACCTGAACCAAGAGGCAAGGTCAATATTTTATGATATGTGTCTTATAAATTCATAACTCTAATTTTGGTAACATGTAAAAATATGGAGGTTTAGGTACATAAAGAAATATTTTGGAATACAGATTATATTGTTTAAATATGAAATCATCCCTTTGAATACGGGACACTTATCCATGCAAGTCATTTTCATTTACTATTACTCAATGTCCTTGTGAAGACCGCCAATAATCCATTTATTCTAAACTTCCTCTCCTTGTGTTTCTTCCACAGCACTAGGAAGAAGCAACGCCTCAGTACCTACCCCCATTTTCCCCTCTATATTTACCTGGTTATCAGAATGTTTACCCATGTAAAGGATCCTTCTACTCCTATCATAAAACATCTTGAAGTATTAAAAATGTTTACTTGACCTCATCTTAAGAAAGAACATGAGGTGTTTCTTTGGAATTTCAGCATTGAACACAGTATCTGGCTCAGAGTGTCACTCGATAAATTGTTATTGATTTGATTTTTTGTATTTTTATAGCTGAAATAAAAATGTGAAAACTAATGGATGTTAGCCTTTTTGAACAGCCTCTCACATTCTCCTCTTCAAATGCTACAATATGCTCATTGGAACATCAGTGACTTATTGCGTTCGCTTCCAAAACTGTCATTAAAAGCAAACAAACCTTATTGGGAATAAAAATTAAGTCATTCCACAGCATTGAGACATGCTGTTTGAGAAGATTTTTAAACACTTCTGCAGTGAAAAATGGCACTAAATATTTATATTAAATTTATCATAGAGGAATAAGTTTTTAAAACCCATTTTCATTTAATATCAAGACCCTCGTGCCATAATATTTTATTTAAAAAAAGTACTATCAAAGAGAAAATGTAGCTCATGGAAAATGTCATTTGAGAGAGTACTTGAAGAGCAGGCAGGTTTTATATTGGAAGGGGACAGGGATGAGAAGCCAGGTAGCTGGTCAGTGTGAGATCAGGGATCTTGTCTTACACATGATAGGGCCTGGCACATAGTAGGTGCTCTGTGAACGCTCAGTGGAGGAATACATGAAAGAAAGTTACAAAGATGAAACACACAGGGGCTATTTAAAGAACCATGAGTTGTACAGTTTGGTTGAAGAATAGGTTAGAGCAGGGTTCCTCAACCTTGGTGCTATTAATAGCTTCAACTGGATAATTCTTTGTTGTTGGAGGGGAGTGTCCTGAGCACTTTAGGATGTTCAGCAGGATCACTGACATCTCCCAAGTTGTGACAGCCTAAAGTATCTCCAGACATTGCCAAATACCCTCCAGGCAGCAAAATCGCTCCTGGTTGAGGACCATTGAGTTAAAGAATTGCTGGAGCCCAACCGGGTGTGGCTCAGCGGTGTTGATTGTCAGCCTAGGATCCAGGAGATCCTGGTTCGATTCCCGGTCAGAGCACATGCCCGGGTTGTGGGCCTGATCCTCATTCGGGGGCTTGCAGGAGGCAGCCCATCAACAAGGACTCTCTCATCACTGATGTTTCTATCTCTCTCTCCCTCTCCCATCCTCTCTCTAAAATCAATAAAGATATATTTTTTAAAAAAAATTGCTGGAAAACAGAACTGAGAAGGCACTTAGGGTTACAGTTTGAGAGCTCTGGTGGACCAGCATAGGGTGTTACACTTAACTTAATAGACAAAGGGTATTCAGTAATGATTTCTGGGCTAGGGAGTTACAGAATCAGTATTGTGATTTAGGGAGAATAATTTAGTAGTTTGTAGAACTGTTTGCATTTTTGGAAAATATAAATAAATACTATGTATTTTATATATCAAATAAATAAATTACATAACTTCCTTGTGCCTCAGTTTTGTCATGAATAAAATGGGGGAAATGCTCTAGTCCTAGCATTTTAATGAGTACTAAATGAAGCAATTCACATAAAGTACTTGGAACAGTGCCTGGTACATTTTTAGGTGAAAAATAAATTCTTTCATTAGATTGTTAATATTCCTTACCAAAAACAAGGCAGTGTTGTGGTACAGCAGCTGTAAATCATTTTTGAAGTATAGCTACTATTTCTAATAAGAATCAATATCAAATAATTTATTCCAAAAATAAGTCTAAGTAGAACCAAAATAATCACACCCAAAGGGACTACTAGTCCTCTGCCTCCTTAAGTCCTGAATTAAAAGCTAATAAAGCTGCACTTAAACACAAAATGGGAGGAATATTAAAAAGCGAAAGAAACCTGGTTTTCAAGCTGCTTCTCGAACACAGATTGGAGCCCCCTGAAACCCTGTAAAGACAGACTACGCAGCAGCCTGAAACCGCTCTGTGGGGCAACTTTGAACGGATCGGCTCCCACATGTAATTGCTAACAAGCCACAGGTGCCAAGCCACAGGAGCCGGCGAGAGCCTGATTTGGAGGAGAGAAATGACAGTCCTTTGCCCATCATTCATCCCTGGGCGCGCCTGTCATCTCCCATAGCACAGAGCGAGTTACCTTTTTATTAGTGGCTTTGGAAATACTTTTGCAGGTGAGCAGCAGCAGCATCCTAATCTGCAGAAGCGCGTGTGAGTGAGGCTGGGAGGAGGGTGGGCTTCCAGCTCGGGGGGGGGGGGGCATCCTTAGGCTCTGCCCTACCCCCCCCCCCGTCTCTTCCCCCTGACCAGGGTGACAGGTGAGCACAGTCCTCCCGTCTTACTTTGTGCGCTTCCCTCTTTTCCTGACCATCTAGCCTCACCACGTGCAGTAAAGAAAACACTTGAAAGGTTTAAAATACAAAATCAAGTTCATTTTATTGGTTGGCTTAATAATACAACCTCACACTTGGAAGTTTTCAAAATGCTTTGTGATAAGCCACCTTGCTTGAGCCCCACCGAAGCACTTCAGGAAAATAGCACAAACGTCACCTGCTCCTTACAGAAGGCAGCTGGGCCTCAACGAGGTTAAGTGTCTTGTCCACGGAAATGATGAAACCTGAGAATAGAAGGCTCAGCGTGTCCGTGTCGCCTCTGACTGTGGACAAGTCCCTTAATCATTCCGTACCACAGTGTCCGACAATATTCGTGTGCCCCGTCCTCTTTAGTCCAGCCAGAGTCATACATGCCACTAACGAATTTCCAGGAACCTGGAGACCCTTCTCCTCTGACTGGCTTTCTTCGGAAGGTCCTTCCTCTGTCTCCAGGCCCCGAGTCATGACCCCTGTCAACCCTTCATCGCCTCCTGCTGTCAGAGCCAACCTCTCCTGGATGGCACCTTGGCAGGATCCTATTACTTTCAGCTACTTGTCCAGCTCCATTCCTGCTTGTATTTAAGATTCATCTTATCCTTGATCACAACTCAGTCCAAACCTTTTCCCTCCCGCTCCCGCTGTAGGTGAGATTTATGGCGACAGGCTCTGACACGCTGATAAAAGCTGATAAAGTCTGGGTCTCCAATACCAATCTCCCTCCTTCTAGCTTAGTTCCTCTGGTTTTGGGATGGGAAACGGGGGCACAAGAGAACATTTTTGAGTAATGGAAATGCTGTGTCTTAATTATGATAGTGGTTTCAAGACTATACATTTGCCCAAAGTCAATTATTATACCTTAATAAAGCTTATTTAAAATACTTTAGCAACATTTCTGGTGTGGTGAGCTACTATGGAGGGTTTTCTCTAGAACTTCAGGTATTGCTGGAAATGGAAGTTACTATTTGATTTTTTTTTAATAGGAATTTTTCAGCTGTGCACCTGTGGACAGAGGAACCATCCCAATAAATATATAAAGCCCCCCCCCCCCCAGGTGCTCTCATCCTTTGGGCTTCACTGAGGAATAGGTACCTACATTTAGGAACATGAGCTCTACCTGAATGCGGCTGCCAGTTTTTTCAGTGAGCAGGACAGATGTCAGTATTTGTGTCCTTGTTGTAAAATGTCCTTTCCCTCTCGACCCTGTAATGAGTTAGCATCTGTCACTCAAATTTGTCTTGAACCAACCAGGATTCTGATCTCATAGCTCCCTTCTTTTATCAGTTTAGGGACCTTCAGTCCCACTCACCAAGGTAGGAGCCTCCCCCATGAGATCACCCGCTATTGCACCATCTCCAGAACCTCGAGCTGTTCCAAAATCAAGATGAACTTAAACCCATTAAGTCAAGAAATAGTTATTAAGCACCTTGTAGGTAGCACTGTGCAAGATGTTATAAAATATGGGGAAAATGTGACAGTCCCTGTCTTCAAATAATTTAACAATATAGCTAGAGATGAGATAAAAGGGCACAAAGAATTAAATAGCAATAAAAGTTTACAAAAGAGCCGCCAAAACACAGCATGTGTTTAACCGCATTGCGAGTTGCGTGGACAGTAACTGCTGTCAAAGTTTAGAGGAGTCTGTTTATGTCACCTCCCCATTCCACCCGATCTGCCAAAGCTGCTCTGATCTGTAACCACCTGTCCCTTATATCTCTTCCCAGTTCACTAGGCTTCTTCTCACTGCTTAACTTTTGGTGCAGGCAGATGCTTGGTGAGCCTTGTCAGAACTGCCTTTGCTGTTATCTGAGAATGAATTGCCTGTCTGCTGAGTCCTATGCGTCCACCTACACTCCCAGGTGCGGGAGACGGCTGCCTCTGGAAACGGTGTGGCCAGGGCCCCGCCACGGAACGCTGGGCGCTTCAGAGGTGGGCCTGAGGCACGCAGAGGAGGCTTCCCCCGGGCTGTCGCTGGAGGGGACCCCATGTGGTAGGTGCCCAAGAGGAACAGAGGCAGGAAGAGCAGCCTGGGCAACGATGCAGGGGTGTAAAAGAGCAGGGCGTGCACAGCGACCTGTCAGCAACTGGCTATAGCGGGAGTAAAGGCTGAAAATGGTGGAGTGGGAAGATACAAGAAAAGAAAGGGCTGGTGCAAGTAGGAGAGGTAGGGAATGTGGGATCCTGTTTGACATGTAAATTGAAAAGTTTGAAGTTTAATGTGGTTCCCAAGGGCAGCACAGTGCTGTAGTCAAGAGCACAGTCTCTGGAGGTAGACTCCCTGACTTTAAATATCAGTATTGACACTTGTTAGGTGTGTGTACTTGGGTATGTTATTTAGCCTTTTTGTGAGAATTAATATATTTAAATATATGTAAATACTTAGAGCATAGCACATAATACGTACTTTAAAGTGTATTAATATTATTATTATTATTATTATTATTAAAAACAGTAAAGAATGAGTTAAGACCTCCAGGACTAATGCTACAAGTTGTGGGTTCTCTATTCCTTCCCAAGCCCCTTTCCTGCAGCAGAAGGATGTGGTTTTGTCGAGAAGCACTGTGTATAAAGAATGTATAAAGAAATGAAAGTTCACATGCTCTTGCAAGAGCCCAGGTAGGAGACGGATGATGAAGACCTGAACTAAGGCAATCAAACAATTCACAACCAGCAGAGAGAAAGATACAGAATCTGGGGATAGTTAGGAGGTAAAATTGACAGGACTTGGTAATCAACTGACTCTAAAGAAAGAAAGGAATAAAAAATGATTCTGAAGACAATCTGCTGCTGCCTTTCTCATCCTGGGAGTGAAGGTCTGTTTTAGGAATTGCCAACTGTAGCAATAACTTCACAGTTTGGTTAACAGCTCCTGCATACTTACAGGTTGCAGAGAGTGGACCAAGTGACGTTTCATAGCAGTCTAATTAAATGATCTAAGAAACTCACTAATGATAGCAGGAAATATAGCCAGAATATGTCATTGAATTTTTACAAAAACACATAAATCAAAATTCTTACTTGTTCAGGAATGTAAAAAAAAAAAAAAAATAGCCTTGCTATTTTACTGGCTGCATAAAGTATCAAATTGGATTTTTATGAATCATTCATTTTATTGAGGTAAATTTCTATATACTGAAACACAGATCTGCACATTTCAATGAGTTTTGACAAATGCATACACCTGTACCATCCACATCCTTCATGAGGTATTCACAATTTCCATTTTCTCGGAAATATCACTCGTGTTCACACCCAGTCAATTCCTGCTTCCCAGAGAAAACTGTCATATCCAGGTTTCTTCATATAAATGGGATCACATAGTAAGCACGCTTTCATGTCTGGGATCTTGTGCTTGGCACAAAGCTTTTGAGATTCATGGGTGTTATTGAGTGTATTGGGCTTCATTCCTTTTTATTGCTGATTGGCATACATTGTATGGGTACCCTATTATTTATCTGTTCTCTAATTGATGGCTATTTGAATTGTTGCCATTTGGGGTTGATATGAATAAAGCTGCCAGGAAGAGTTTCGTACAAATCTTTTGTGGACATGTGTTTTCATTTCTCCTTAGTTAAAAAAAAATGCTTAGAAGTGTAATTGCTGAGCCATAAGATAGGTGATTAACTTTCTATAAAACAGCTAAAAAATTTTCCAAAGTGGAGCACATTTTATACTCCCATTAGCAATTTCAGTTGCTCCAAATTCTCGTGAATACTTAGTGTTATTATTTCTTTTTCCCCGTTTTTGTGAGTGTGGCTCTAGTTGAGGACCCTCGTTCAGGTTGCAGAGGGCTGGCCTCTAGTATCATCACAGACAGGGAGCTCTCTGGAATCTCTTTTATAAGGAGGGCACTAATCCCATTCTGGAGAGTAGCAAGAAAGAAGAAAGAGATTCAGCACAAGAGTGAAAGGATGCTAGAGGCATTTTGTTCTACCCGGAGCATGTTAATCTGTGAGTTTTTCTTGCCACTGAAGAAAAAACTGAACCTGCCATATTCACATATTATTTTTTGTAGAAGGTAAACTATAGGTAAGTAATTCACTTTGCTCAACACTTTAAGTTTCATGTTTATGTGGGATGCCATGGCCAAGGTGACTCTAAGGTGGTTGTTCTCTAAGACAAGAGCTTTAGTTGAGGATTACATTGATGCAGTCACTGCCATTGTTTTAAGACTCATAGTTCTGAGACTCATAGTTCTGAGACTTCTACTTTAAAAACACTTCAAAATTGTTTCTTTAAGTTTAGTTTATCGCCTAGAAGAATTTGAGAAAAATGTGTAAAAAAATATCGTCGAACACAATAAATTGCCAGCCATCTGTAATCAGTATCATTTTCTCTCCTCTTTGGCACACACTGATTCACTGACTGTTGTGTGTGACTTCTGTGTGTGTGTGTGTGTGTGTGTGTGTGTGTGTGCAGTGTTTCCCATTAATGACTTAATAAATTTGTGGAGTCTTTTATTATTTTCACAGCATACACATCATACACATTATTTCTTTTAATCTCTTAGCAATTATAAGAAGAAAACAGAAAAATGAATATTATACCCATTTTACAAACACAGAAATGGAAGCAAAGAGGGGCTAAGTAACCTCCCAGAAAAACAAATGGAGCTATGACCAGAGCTCAGATTTCTTCTAATTTTAATTTATTGATTTGAGAGAGAGGGAAGAAGAAAGAGAGAGAGAAAGAGAGAGAAACATCGATTTATTGTTCCATTTATTTATGCACTCGTTGGTTGATTCTTGTATGTTCCCTGGCTGGGGATCAAACTCGCAACCTTGGCATATCGGGACAACATTCTAACCAACTAAGCTAACTGGCCAGGGCCAAGCCCAGATTTCTTATTGAAACAATTTAATCACCAATGTACACACACAAAATGAGGTTTTGTATACTCTATATCTACAGAAATATGGCTTGAAAATTAGTAATCAAACTCACTGAGGATACATGTTTTATATAACAAATACATTTAATTACATATACTAGAATTATTTTTCCAAAAGAAATATTGCAGAATGAAGTCAAAATTTAGGGTTAGACACAAATTTCAGTTGGAGTCAGAGATTGGTCTTTTCTAGACTTACTTGTTAGGTTGGGCTTATGGCATCGAAAGCCAGAGTGTTGAATGCAGTTTACAATGGATCAATTTCCCAAAGAGATGAAAATTGAATCTCTTCCACATTCCTGTAGTGAGGCAAGCTGAACTGGTCGTACTTTACCAGGTCCACCCAACTTGCTCTACTTTAAACCAAGCCATGACTCTTTCATACCACGAATGTCCAACGGTACTGCCAGAGAGTTGGCAGCATGTTGGGGTGCTTGACTTTCTCTCTTCTTCCATCGCCTTTCTTCATCTTTCCCTTTCATTATCTCCCACCCCAGCTTAAAGTGACTTTTGTTCTGGGCCTAATTTTAGCATTTGGCCAAAGTGCAAGGTTAAATTGGTAGAACAGAAAGAATAGATGAAGGATAATCGAATGCTAAGTCGATTACCATGACCAATGAGATACATTTTCTCTTGTCATTGATAGTATGTGTTGCTTAGTTAGAGAATAAGCCCACCAGGCAGAAGCCTAATATATTTGTGGATTTTATCATGGAGTCAAAATTTCATCAGCATCAACTGATGCAAAGGGATAATATTCTCTAGTGAGCTACATTACGCGTAATTGTTCATAATGCTGCATTATTATATCTGGACCAAACAAGCACTTATGCTTCCAAAAGTAGAACTCCGTGGCTATTGGTGATGGACTATCACATGGGTTATTTTCTCTAAAATCACCCTGGCTAACATTTCACATGAATTGCATGCTGATAGTACACTAAGCGTTGTGCCAAAAGGAAAAATGACAATCGTTTTCAGGCTCTATTTGCTATTTATAATTCATTGAGACAAAAAGGAAAAAACCACAAATACTCAAATCCCACAATAAAACTGCCAACTCACTCCTGTGCCCCGAAGGGACTGTTCAGCAGCATTTGCTGATAGGGCAGGTGGTTAGCTGGGGCACGGTGAGAGGCTGGATCTGCCCTCTGCTCGGCTCTTGTAAGCAGAGACCAGAATATTCTTAACCTTTTATGGATGGATGAACAACACATTAGGAATTTCTAATCGCCTTCTCTCCGAGGGGTCTCTCCCAACTAAGTAGTGAAAGTATTAGCAGAGAAGTGCTGTTCATCCAAGGTGATGTTAACTTTTTGTGAAATTAAGAGACCTTTATTTGAAAACTACTTCAATAGCTTCAGGCGCAGAATATGAGAAATGTACTCCAGGCTGTAATAATTGCTGGCTGCCCTGGGAACTGGCTTCAAGGCCGGAGCAGCCGTGGCTTCATGCAAGCACATCCTCTAATTACTGAAAAACCTGTGTAGAGTCTTCATGTTAATCAGTCTCTCAGAGACTTCAGCTTTATGTGGTTAGTGCAGATTTATAGCATTTTTCTTTTCCTGTTATTAAAACTGATATTTCACAAAGAAGAAACTATCTCCAGACAACGGTTAAAATGCAAAGTTTCAGTCATAAAAGAAAACTGCGAGATTATTCTGAGAACACTCCTTAGAGAATTCCAAACAAGGAAAAGAAACAACACATCAAAGATAGGGTGCAGGGGGGTCTTGAAAATAAAAAGACACGACTTTAAAATATTAACAAAAAGACTCAACAGTTGGCCCATGGAATCAAGAGGTTAGAGTGTAATTAACTTAAGTGCTTGTTACAATTATGGAAATAAACATTTCTGCATAAATGCAAACTGAATTATACATAATTATGAAAGCACTAAGCTAATTGGAACATTTGGATGAACAAAGTAGAAGCCAAATTGCCTTTTTAAACCAATGATACAGTGCTTTGTGTGTATCCCGAGTGTAAGTGGCAAATAGTACTTAATAATGGAAAGGAACATATTTAGAAACGTATTTCTATCAAGTTAACATTTTGGTTCTCTTATAGAGTATACTCATATATTATAGATTAAATTACAGTGACTCTTATTAAAGAAGTACACGGCTAGGGCTGGCTGGTTAAGCCGGTTGTAACTGATCTGGATGTCAAATCACCGTGTGCCATATTCTTAATACTCCAGGCTTGAGGGGCCACTGAGACCCTGCTAGCCTGAGGTCACCTGGGAGTAGAAGCTGCGTGAGTTCTGGATTCAGACAGACTAGTGTCTAATCTTACTAAATGTGTGACGAGTTTTGTAATCTCCCAGAGACTCAGATAACTATCTTAAAGTATTCAATAAATAGCTGACTCCAGGTCGGATTGGCTCCCTTGAATGCTTTTTGATAATATCTGATTGCAATTTCCTTATTTTTTGCCTTTTGACACCCAACTCCTAAGCATAGGACAGACTTTCCTGTCCTCATTTGTCATGTAGACCAGTGACCCATAATCACCCAAACTGGCATTAACACTGGCAATAAAAGGGCAAGCATGACTGGAAAGACTCTCCCCAAAAGAAGAGGAGAGGCCAGGACCACCAGGAACTTCTCTTCCTTCTTTGCAGTGCTGTGTGTGTGCTCAGGGAGAGGGGCCAAATGGATTTTATGAGTCCCAGAAAGTTCTCTATACTTATCTCATATTTTTCTGGAAATTTGGCTTCCAGATGTGGCTCCAACTTTAGTCTAAATTATGTCTACTCAGATTCATAATGTTTTATTTTTTGCATTGACTCATTTCTTTATAAATTCTAAAAGATTCACTGAACATTTACCATATGACAGACACAGTTACAGTTTTGATAGAATATTTAGTGGGGTGAAGGCCCACAGACAACTATTTTTATAAACCGAGTTGCAAGGAGTTGGGAGCCTGAATAAAGGAGTCGAGAGGACGGGAGTACACTTCAAGGCTGAGCATCTATTGCTGCATAGGACTCACCTCCAGGGATCGTATTAACCTCTAAAAAGGGCTCAAAGCGGGAAATGAAAGGAACCATTTTTATGAGACTCCATGAGACATAGATGCCCCGGGTTACTTTGGTATCAATATGTGACCCAGGATTAGAAAGTGAAACATGGTTCTCACTACTGGGTAGAATGGCTGTAAATCACTAAAGTCCCCAATGACTGTACCTCAGGAGTGTTGCTAATAATCTCAGGGGGTACATGATACTTTTGGTTAAGGCGTCAACATTGTCGTGAAGGACATTAAGAACAATGGTCACCGTGAGGGGGGTTGCAGGCAGCATATAAATGAAAAGAGCTGCAGCTGGACAGGAGGACATGGTGGACGCACTATAGACAGTAACTGGCTAACTTGTACCTAAGCTCATGTAAGACATTCCCTGAGACTTTAGAAATAAGGTAGTGAGCCCAGCCGGTGTGGCTCAGCGGTTGAGCACCTTCCCATCCACCAAGGGGTCACTGGTTCGATTCCCGGTTAGGACACATGCCTGGGTTGGGGGCTCGATCCCCAGTGGGGAGCATGCAGGAGGCAACCCATTGATGTTTCTATCTCTCTCTCCCTCTCCCTTCCTCTGTCTCTAAAATCTAAGTTTTACTTTTCCACAAATCTCTCTACGGAAATGGAAATTATCCTTCACAGCTAGGAAGCCAACTACATACAGATGCACACATGTACACACTCACATACAGATGCACACATGTACACACACACCATTGCTCTCCCAACAAGAGAATATAATATAGATGCATACATATGCTCCATAGTTACTATATGTGAATATATGTCTCAATAGCTATTTAGAATAGAACTTCTTTAAAGACAATAAATCTTCTGCTGGTTTAATTCCGTTTAGTCCTAGGCTTATGAGAACACGACAGAAACACTGTTGTGGCTGCGTTTTGTTGGAGTAAGAGTTTCACTCACTGACGACACATCCCTTGAATGTTTCATATCCTCAACATTTTTTTCTACCCAATCCTCATGTCTCTCCCATGCATTTGTCTTTATGTTTGCATTGCCTGGTAATTTGAATATTTTTATTTGAGATTATTTGGCCTATGTCAGGCATTCTTCTCTCTGGTCCCCAGGGTCTTGTATCTTGTTTTTAACTTCTTCTCTCTCCTTGCTCTCTTTTTATCAGATGTCATCCATTGTGCCTCACTATTTTACCCTTGGGTGTTTCAATTATGCATGAATGAGATCTGCCTCACGGTTGCACGTTTCCATTTTCAGTCTAAATAGCTGCACGCAAGAATGAAAGTGCCAGTGTTGAACCTGAGAGGCTCTCGGCTGGACTCGGGGTTCCCCGGGACGCGCTCGGCCCGCTCCCGGCGGCCGTGTCGGGGCTGCGTTTAAACCGGGTCTGCACGGCCCCTTCTCCAGCCCGCGCCGACATTCCAGCTAAGCCGCTGTTTCCACGTTTGTACATTTGCGACGACCGTGGTTGCTTTGAGTTTCCTTTCAGACAAGAATCAGATAATTTAGCAGCCGTTTCTCTAAGAATGTTACGTCAGTGAAGTGTTTTCAGCGGTACCATTAAACCCCGACTCCTCTACTAAGCCCCATGGCTTAAATCAATCAGAATGTCTCAGGATTTCAAACTTACTACATTTTTGAGGAGGTAGGAAAGAAAAGAATGGAAAATATCATCTTAACATTGAAAATTGTGTGTGCCTAAGGCAGATACAGAGAAGAGCAAAACAGGGAAGATGGTTAGGGTTTGTTTCCTTTGTAAATCATCAATCTGGCCATGAATATCAACCCTCAGCTCCCCTAGCTTGCTCCTGTCATAGAACTCACTGCTTTTTATCACTTACTATATTACACTTATTTGACTATGGGACCCAGTACCCAGCACAATGCCTGACCCATAAAAGAAACTCAATGATAAATGAATGAATGCATGAACAAATGAATGAATCACAAGGATGTTACAACTGTGACAATAAAAATAATTATTATGCTGTGCATTTTAATTATACATGTGAGTGAAATAAACCTGAGGTAGTCAGCATAAACAACTGACCTATACAATTCATAGCTTTGTAACTAGGACAATTGTAGGTGATCTGTTTTCTAAGCATTATTTTTATAGGCGATCCTTTGAATCCCATGCACAACATGATTTTAAATATGTCTATGCCATCTTTATATCAGAAGGCTTCTTTATTATTGATACAGTGGGTGTGGCACCCATAGTTAGAGAAACACAATACAAAGTAACCCCTTTCGTGCGTGAACAAGGTGGATCCTGGCTCTCTGACTCAGAGCAATAGCTCAGAGCCTTCGTGGGGTATCTTCCAGCCCAGTTAATGGTTTAATTCTGCTCACTCTGCGGAGCCCAGGCACTGCCGTGCTGTGTAAACAGTCCTTGGGGCTAGAGCTTCATAGGGCCGAGGTTTGCCTCGCAGCCTCACTTAGGTGAACAGCAAGCGCTGTGTCAGGGAAATGGATGTGCTGTTTCCTGAGCTGGTCTAGCCCCATTTCATTAAAGGGAGAACGTCTTTAAAAACATTGTGTCAGGCATGCCAGTGGTGCCACCTGGTCACAGAGATCAACAGCCTGCACCATTAACCGTGACAAACAAGCGTGTGTTCTTTATTGCACAGAGATGCACTCTTTCAACATCAGACCAGGAGTGACTAGAATTCGGAAGCAGTAGCATCAAACATAAGCAAGAAATCTGTATGTGGGCTGGCATTTCCCAGGCATTTGGATTTCATAAGACAGAAAATTTCAAAATATTTTTTGAAAAGAATGAGCAGAACCAGTACAGAGCTGCAAACTTTTTATTACCAAGTGACACCATTAAAACACATGCAGACACCCCACTATTAACTGTCAGCCTTGTAAAAGAAGAGACAGTTAATGCAATAAAAACCTGGGAGGGGCACAATTTCAGCAGTTCTTTAAGTGTAAGTGTCCTTTTCTCTCTCAGAGTTTGGCCTCTGTGGTTGACGGCCCAGGCTCCTGCCTCATTTTTTTCAGTAACAATCTCCCAAGGCCCATATTGAATGAGCCACTTGCATTCAGTCCTGGGTGGGCACATGGGAGGTGTTGAGATTTTTACTGCTTCTTTAAATAACCAAATAGAAGTCGGTGTCTGTACTTAAAGTGTCCATTCAAAACCCACTCAACCAGCGCCAGAGCGACCCTCCTGTTCTGTGGAAACTCAGTACAGAAACACTAAGAAAAAGCGCAGGGGATGGAAGCGTGGAAGAAAACCAAGGGAAAGCCGAGTGCTGCTCACCTGCCAGCTAAATATTTTCTCTTAAGAGGCTTCATTGTCATTCAATGTAGTCGATAATTACCCTTGAGTATACATTTTCAAGGGTAATAAACAGAAGGGTTCATCTGTGAAGTGATCAGCAGTGCTTCTAACGGGACACAATGAGGAACAAAGTAAATACAAATCAACAAACATATGACTTTAGAAAAAACAATATCATCCCTCAAGGGAACTTCAGGGTAAAAACAAAACAAAACAATCAACCTGCTCAAACAAAGACTGGGTATAAGAGACGTGATTATTAGTTAAACCATCTTAATGAAATGTACAGACCTATGTGCTCTTAGATAGATAATTCATGTGCAATTTTATTCTCTCTCAAGGTTTAATTAAATATTTGCCTTTTGGCTAATCAACAGCAATTAATAAGAGATGCTTGTGTTCACAAAATATATGAGAAACGTGGACATGGCCTTCGCTGGCATTTTAGTGGTCTTCTAGATAAAAGCAAGGGTAGGCAATAACACAGGTCAGAATTAAAGAACCCGTATATTAGGGTTCCCCAGAGTAAGAGAACCCATAGTGTGTGTGTGTGTGTGTGTGCAGAGAGAGAGAGAGAGAAAGAGAGAAGACAGACAGAGAGAAAAAAGAATAGAGACAGATAGATTTATTTTAAAGATTTGGCTCCTATGAATCTGGGAGGCAAGTCCAAATTCTGTAAGGTCAGGCCAGCAGGCTGGAGGCCCAGGGAAGGGTTGATATTGCAGCTCAAGTACTAGGCAGTCTGGAAGCAGAAATCATTCATCCTCTGGGGATTTCAGTCTTTTCATTTATCTGCTTTACTCAGTCTGCTGATTTAAATGTTAATCTTATCTAAAAGATACCTTCACAGCAATGTGTAGACTGTGTTTGACCAAATATCTGGGGTCCTGTGGCCTAGCCAAGTAGACACAGAAAATTAATCATCACAACCCTAGAGAGAGAGAGAGAGAGAGAGGAAGAGAGAGAGAGAGAGAGAGAGAGGGAATATTTATTTTTAAATAGGAGGGTTGAAATGGATGAAAAGGTAAATATAATAAATACTTGAAAGATAAAGTCTCTTTTTAAGTACCCTGTTTCTTAGCATAGAACTAAGGGAAGGAATTTGACTGGATTGAAAGGGAAAAAAAAGTAATGAGCAGCGGATCTAGAATGGTCTGTGTCTTAAGAATCACCTTGTGTTTTGTGTATGGATATGCACTCATGGCACCCAGCAAAGCACAGAACTGCAAGGCAAGAGAAGGGGCACTTATTAAAAACATAAAGAACCAAGAGTGTCGTGACTGGTCAAGAAATAAATGATGACTTTTTGATCCTGGGTGTAGTGCTACCATTTCATGTAAGCAAAATAACTATTCTTACAGCCTTAGTCTCCCTGGAAAATAAAAAAAAATCAAGGAAGGAGGAGAAGCATGAATGACAGTGATGACAATGAATTACCAGGGTATTTTGTACCTTTGGACAGTGGATTAAAAAGAAACTTTGAGTAACCCTCTGGTGGAAATTTATTCTGCCTTAGTTTACACTCTGATGATTCGTTAAAAGTAATTTGTAGCAAAGAAATTCTTCAGCTACAGTCCACAATAAACCATACTTTGGGGGAAGGGGAATAAGTCAGATCCCATCCAGAATTTAACCAGAGCAGCTCTGATTGAGACATCAGGTTTATCAGAATTCATTTGAAAAATGATTCCACTGCTAAAGAAGTCTTGAAAAGTCACTACTGATCCCACTTTTCTGTTTACAGGCATTAAAATTAGTTGGATGTACAAAAAAGGAGCAGAGAAGTAATGCTGAGGCAAGGCTCTGGCTGTCCCCATGGGGACCTCTGCTCTGGGCAAATGAATTTGGGAAAATGTGGTGAGAACCCACCAAGCTGACACAGGCTTGGTCAACCAGAGATGGCTTTGTGTGACAGAATATGTCACCCCTCTCTCCAGAGATTGCAGCCCTCTCTAGGATACAAGCCAGGGAAGTGGAAGCAGGATGGATTTCAGTCCCCATTTCTCCCCTCCTCCCCTCAGGAGCCTTTGGGCCAGATCTGAAACACACAGTGGTATCTTTGACCCTGTGCCCTGTTCCTGAGGGGCCTGCGTAGGTGTGTAAATTATCATATCTGCAGATCTGCCTGGTAAATCAAATCCAGGATCTTTCTTTCTGCTAATAGTGTTGATATCAAGTTACACAACACTATCCTAGTAGGTTGATATAGTATAAAGATTTTTAACCAAAAGAACTTCAACTTACACTGCAACACCCAAAAATGGATTGTTTGGGGAAATAATAAATTTTCTGTTTTTAAGTTCTGCTCACCCTTACTAAAATTCACCTCTAAAACAACCAGGAAGGAGATAGATACTCAGAGACACAGATCAGCAGATAGGAGGTTTGCCTTTGCAGGGACATGGGCTGATTTTTTTAGATATTCCACCTTAAGGCAGGACCTTAGGGAGGGTCTCTTCCTCTTCCTCAGCCCTTCTGCCCATTGCTCTCAGGGTTAGAAAATCCCCCCCTTGTCCTTGCTACCAGAGGAAACGGCAGGAGGAAATGACCCATAACGGCAGGGAAAGGCTAGGTCCAGGAGTGGGTAGTCACTTGAAAGGATGGGGAGAAATGGTTTTAAAGACCAATGATCACCTGGGATAGGGAAGGTGGCATTAAGAGAAAAGAAAATACAGGAAATTGGGCTCAGCAATGGCTGCAGAGGCTCTCCCACACACGGGAGTGCCACTGTGAGCCCAGGAGAGCAGTGGGGCAAGTCGGCCACCTCAGGAAAACACTCTCCAGGGCTGTGGCCCTTTGGCATGCATATATATTGGTGTGGATTAAACGACAGGTGCTGTCTAATTACTTCTCAGGAGTGTGTGTATGTGTGTGTGTGCAGGAATATGTCACTCTACTCCTCAGTCTAAAGATCACCTGTTGCTTGTACTTGTCCAGTGCAGAGGATGGGAAGGTAGAATCATGCACAGGAACAAGTCACCAATAAGGCCATTTTTATTTTTTATTTATCTTTATTTTTTTTTAAATATCTTTTTATTAACTTCAGAGAGAAGAAGGTAGAGGGAGAGAGAGACAGAAACATCAGTGATGAGAGAGAGTCATTGATTGGCTGCCTCCTGCACACCCCACACTGGGGATCAATCCTGCAACCTGGGCATGTGCCTTGACTGGGAATCAAACCGAGATCTCCTAGATCCTAGGCCGATGCTCAACCGCTGAGCCATGTCTGCTGGGCCCATTTTTATTTTTAGTTAGAACCATACCTTTTGTGATAAGGGGAATGGTGTCCCAGTTTCATATAATCACCTTTAGCAGGTTCTGGGAGAGGCTGGCCAGTCATTCTATTTCAGAGAAATTTTCCTATCAGGTCTAGAATAGCTTGGGTTCTTTGAGATTTTAGAATGTGGTGAAGGGTTTTTATCTGCACATATGTTAGTGTTAACGCTCAGTTACATTGTGATTAGTCACTGAGGATTTTCTATATCCTTTGCTCTCCTTTTCTGATTTTTGGCCATTTCACTGCTCATTAACAACTTCATGAAAAATAAAAGAGGGCATAAAGTAAAACGGGGAATCAACGATGTCATATTACTTCTCTCTGATTTACTCAGATTTAGCTTGGGGGAGAGTTGACTGAGTTGGCTGAAAAGGCACTGGGCTTGTTTGTAAATTTCAATGACCCATGTTGTCTCTGAAAGAAGAGATGATACTGCTGGTCTTGCAGTGTGGTGAAGAAAGGCCTACAGTGTCAAGGTTGGATGGCCCACGTTACCTACCGCCTTTCGCTGGATGATCATTTCATCTCTTTGGACTTCAACTTCCTCAGTTGTAACTTGGACTGGATGTCTCCATTTGCCTAGAAAACTTCCATCTAGCCACTGGCAGTTAGAAATTCATTTGCAACTAAGAGTCCTGATGCCTATTGGACCTCCTTGTGACCATTAGTTATCATTTCATGAGGAGGTTGATTGGAAGTTATATGCAATTTATTGGTCATAAAACAGAGACAGAAATCTGGCCTTACTCTTGTTAATCCCTGGCTCCTTCACCTGATAGGCCTTTCCTATAGACCTGCAGCCACGGTTTACTCTCCTGGTTTTCAGGCTCTGATCAGAAGGGGCTTCCTCTTCCATCCTCAGTGCTGAGTATGGGACCTTGGCTGTGAATAACTCCCCCATTCCACAGCTCAGGGCCCACTATCAAACCTACATCCTTAACATCTCTAACAGGGTTTGCAAAAGCTAAGTCTTATTCTAATATTATTCAAATAGCTATTCTAACATAACACTAACTCTTAATCCTAACATACCTCAAACATGCTATTTCTATCTCTTTAAATACTCTTTTTTCTTGTAAATAGTCCTGCTATGTGGAGTCTTTAGCCAAAGAATGCGGTTTTGGTTGGTTTTTATTATTTTCTGGATATGAGCAGGGCAGCTATCTCAGAGTTTCTTGGGGACTCACTTTGACTTTATCTTAATTTCACTGGTGGTCTGGTATATGTTTATTCATAGGGAACCAGCTTTCAAAATCATCTATATGCCTCTGGTTCTATTTTGCTCATCAGAGGCATGGAAGCATAGAACAGACTGAGGAGCCTCAGAAGGGAGGTGGGAGGGGTGGGAGGGAAGAGATTAACCAAAGAACTTATATGTTTATATGCATTGCCCATGGACACAGACAATAGAGTGGGGAAGACCTGGGGCAGGACGAAAACTGGGTGTTGGGGGGAAAAGGGGAAATAAGGGAGGGACGTTTGTGATATTCTCAACAATAAAGATTAAAAAAAAAGAAAATTATATTAATAAATTGTTAAGGTAAACAAATCTTTCTGAGTAAACCCTGTAGTTCATTTTTATATTCTTTAATACCGAATGCTTATTTGCTATATTAAAGAGTACAAACTAGAATGATTTTATTGAAGTATAGATAATATGCAATATAGCTTCATTTCTCACATAAAAAAGTATTCACAATAGATAATTACTTCTATTCCCCATCAATTGTTAACCATCTAATAAAATTCTGCTATTTAATTCTCATTTTTAAATTTCTTATAATTATTACAAAATTTAGCAGGCTTGTGCTATTTGCTAATAATTACTAAGAGTGGCTTCCTTCTGGTTCTGAGGGTGAACTTTCCTTGTCATACATCAGACTAGGTCTTTTTTCTTTTGCCACTTTTTCCATTGTTTCACTCCTTTTTTTAAAAAAACCAGAAATCCTTTGTTTTCATTCTCTCTCTGGAAAGGTACATTGAAGTTTCTAAGGCTTTCAGACCCACACCGCATACCTGTGTCTTGAGAAATAGTTAGATGCAATGAAGGAAGTTTGATATCTTTGTAATGATAATTTAATGGCTGTACTACTTGCTGTTAAAAAATTCCTCAAAGTAAAATCCTCGAAACAAGATTACAATGTGTGCAGTCATTAAGAATATCTGATAGGCATGGTATGAATCATATATTAAAATGTGTCCTGACTTAAATTTAAAGCAATAGTTTAAACAATTCTCTGGAGAGTAAATACTATCATGACCCAGATTTTGATGATTACCTTTCATTCAGTCTGGAAGAAGACCTTCAAACTTACTTGCCTGAGGCACTAGTGAGCTCCAGGTTTTTCTCGCTCATGAAAGAAAAATAAGAGTCACCCTTGAGAAGTGAGAAATCTTACAGTAAAAACTCAGTGTGGGCTTATCTCTGTTTCCTTTCAGCAACCACACCTCTGTAGACCCTTAGTTTATTATTGTCAATTTATTTGACTCTTTTGCCATGATACTAAACTGGCTGTGATAAGTTAGCATTAATCCAACTGAAATGAAAGAGAAGGTATTGTTTAAATGTATCCCATTAGGTAATTTTATTTAGGAAGTAATCATTTCTAACTACTAAATTAAAATTGATATGTAAACAAGTATGACTAGTGGCTGAAAGCCTGGAAGAAAGAGATCAAGTAAGCAGAAAAGGGTGGCGGTAGACCAGTAGACCAGTAGAATAGGTTTGCCAGGATTGGATCTGTGGCTCAGATGGAAACAGGGGCTATGGTGAGGGGGAGATGGGAAAGCCTACCCCAGGTAGGAGCTGGCCACAGAGAAGGCTGCCGTGGGACTTCAGTGAGACTTGGTTTTACTATATCTACATCACTGCCATTCTCCAAATTTCAAGTTAATATTAAGTATACATTAAAGACTATTTAATGAATATTGTTGAGCATAGTGACACTAGCCTATGGGTTTTGCTGTTGACAAAGAAAAATTATCTATTATCTTTTTTTTATTATTTATCTTTATTGTTGAAAGTATTACAGATGTCCCCTTTTTTCCCCCATTGTTCCCCTCAGCCCCACATCCACCCCTCCCCTAGGCCTTCCCCATTCCAATGTCAGAAGAAAGTTTATATATTTATTTAATTTTTTTATTACATTTTAACAATTCTCCCTCAATAATTTTCATCTCATTCCTGGTTTTTACTACAACCTTATTTCCTAATGCTGACCACTACTAATACTGAGTTCCAGACCTACTGATTCAACGGCTTCCTTGACATCCCTTCCCTGAATATGCCAATGACATCTTAAATGTAATATGTCAAAATAGCACCATGGATTTACTCTCTCTGTGTTCTACCTGAGAAACCCAACTTTACCTCTCTGAGATCTCTCCACTTCACTAAAGGAATCACCATTCTTTCAGCTGCTGAATCCAAACTCCTAGGATTCTGTAGACTGCAATAAAAATTTTTCTTTTGCAACATACTCCATTCCTGCTACTATAATCAAAGCCACCTCATTTTTTCACCTACCTTAACGAATGCAGCTGCCTTCTGAAAAGTCTCCCTGTCCACTCCAGTAGCCCACCCTTCGCAAGTTGACAGGAAACTTTTAAACATGTCAAAAAGATTGTGGCACTCTCTTGCTTAAATCTCTCCAATGACTTTGTAACACACCTATAATATAAAATCCAATTTTCTTACTGTGGCCTAAGGTTCTATGTAGTCACTCTTCTACCTTATCTCATATGTTTTCCTCTCCCCTTGGATCACTGCCCTCCAGCCAAATGTGTGTTCTGACCATGGGCCATGTACTAGTTTTCTATGCTCTGTAACAAATTGCTAAAAACTTAACAACTTAGAACTACACATCTATTATCTCATAGTTTCTGTGGGTCAGGGCTTAGCTGGATCCTCTGCCTAGCCTCTCACAAGGCTACAATCACGGGGTTGACCAGGGCTGGATTTTCATTTTGACACTCAACTAAGGAAGCATCTGCTTCCCCGCTGGTGTGGTTTTAGAAAACATTGAGTTCTTTGCGGTATAAGATTTACAGAAGCTTGATTTGTCAAAGCCAGCAACACACACAGAGAAAGGCTAGAATGATTCTGATAGTGTTATAGAGCATTATGTCACATTAATCATGGAAGTGACAGCCCATCATTTTTGCTATATTTTGTTGGTTAGAAGCAAGTTGCAGATATCACACACACGAGGGGAGGGTGTGGACACAAAAAGGAGACAATCGCAGAGAGGCACCTGAACTGTCTGCCGCATGCCAACATACCAATTCTGCACCCCCTCTGAAACTTCGCCTGTTCTATTCCATCTGCCTATCATGCTCTTCTCCCAGGCAGGTGCCTGACTTCTCCATCATAGCGTTCATTCTGGTTTCAGTCCAAATGCCACTTCTACACAGAGACCTTCTCTAATGATCCAATCTAAACAAACATCCTCTATCACACTCACACGCACGCGCGCACACACACACACATCCCATTCTAATTTTATTACCTTGTTTTATCTGATTCATAGCCCAGAAAGCATCTTGTTTATTTATTTACTATCTATCTCCCATTTCCTCCACTAGAATGGAATGCCCCAAAGGCCCATTAGCCTGGAGACCTGTGTGTCTTGTTTAGCACCATATTTTCAGCACTTCGAAGTGATAGGCAATAGCATAACTAGTGTTATTAGGTAGATTTAATGTAATATTCTATTAATCAGCTTACAGTTTATAATTTTACTTGCTATAAAGAATTGAAAGAATTGCAAGATTCCCGTTTGAAAATTTAAAAAAATTAATTTGTCAAAATCTTGTTCTAAAAATCAGTCTATTAATGTGACTAGCAAAGTACAAAGTACAAAATACAGTACTTGGGAGACTGAGGTCTGAATTAAAGTGTATAATTATTTATATCTTGTTATTTTAAAAGGATTTTGAAGGACAAAGATACTACTTATAAATTTTTTATTTCTGCAATGATAACTTTATTTCTAAATATATATTACCTATTTATATGAGGTATATTCATGTATGTATATGCCATTTTGTGAATTTTAAAGACTCTAAGCACAATGTTCTATCTTAATTTAGATAATTCCTATGTGTTTGCAAGTTAGACAAATAGACAAAATTGAATGGCTGTAATGGGTAATGGAATAGAAAGAGATACTGAAGTAAGCTGCTCTAGAGGGTTTCATGGGAAGGCAGTCTTAGGTGGAAACACTAGTTCAGTGTCTAATTTACAGCTTTGCAGATTTAAAGACAAATCTTTACCAGTTCACCAAGACATAATCAGGAAGTAGAAACTGATTTACACTAACCAAAATTTTAAAGAGACTAATTAATACACCCGATTGCCAATTTATGTTCTAATTTGTATTTGACGAAGCAAACATCCTGACTGTTACTTAGGGCATAACTTCCTATTTAACAGTAGAAAGCAAACCATGGAAAGTCCACAGGTGAGCACAGAATGAAAAAAGGGTCTGATGTCCTTAAAATATATGTCTGCCAAGCTCTGACCACCTGCAGGACTGCATTACTCTAGGGCTGTCCCTGGCAAAGTAACTGGACTTGGCCACTGGAGTCACACCATCCTCTCTGGAGACTCCTATGGGACATGTGGCACATTTTTTTCTCACCCACTGCCTCCTGCTGTTTTTATCAGTCATGATATTATCTCTCACAGGCAGCTTATATTTCAGTGGAATTGATTATTGGCACAACTTTCCAAAAATACAACTGGGTCTCTATAACCACAAGTCCTCAGTCTCAGAGGCAACACTTCACAAGTGATTTTGTACAGTGGGCTGCTTTTACAGATGCATAGCCCTCTTCAGTACCTGCAGCTTCTCAGGAATCAACTACATGCATTGATCTTTACTTGATTAGATAATCTTCAGCTTAGATAGTTTTGGTGGCTCTAACAAGGCAGAAATGAAAAATATTTGCATGCTGAATTTCATTGATATTTTAGAATAAGCTATTGGAAAACATCTTCAACTTTATCTCAGTTTTCAACTTTTTCCCTCTGGAACAAAAGGTGATGAAGGGGAAATGGAAATACTGCAATAAACAATTTGGGTGTCAAATTTCTTGAAAATATTTTACTCTTCCTTCGATGCGTTGTTGGAGCAGTGAAATATGACACTGATGTGCTCTTCTGGAATTTGTGTATTTAATGACTTGCCAGATGGAGCTCTATCTACTGAGAATGCTTACAAAACAGGACCACAGACATGGAAGCATGGAACAGGCTGGTAAATCTCAGAGGGAAGGTGGGAAGAGACTAATCAAAAAACTTACACGCATATAAGCATAGCCCAAGGACACAGACAATAGACAGGTGAAGGCCTGGGATGGGGTGGGAGAAGGGTGGAGCGGGGCAAAGGGAAGGGGAAAATGGGGGACATCTGTAATACTCTCAACAATAAAATAAATAAATAAAAACAGGCGAGGTAAATTAGAGACATTTCTAAGCTTATTGTGTATTTCAAGTGAGACATATATTTTGTTGTTGTTGTTTAGGAACCAGTAGGAATCTTCAACCCAGCAAGATTCTGTTTTTACAAAATACGCCTTCTATGAATTTCATGCAAAATTAAGGGCATAAAGTAAGTTCATTTCATTTGTGATAAACTAGTATTGAGTTCCAACAGCCTACTCAGATATCTTTCTGTACCTTTAGGGTTTCTCCTTTCCACAAAACCACCTACCTACCATTTCAAAAGCAGTTCTAGGATCAGAAGAGAGGAAGGTATGGGACTGAAAAAAAAGGAAGAGTCACTTACTGGAATATTCAGGAATTTGAGAGGCATTATCTTTTTGCAATTTAATGTTTTTCTCTAAGTTTTCCTTCTAATCACCTAAGTGCATGCCATGCATTTCTACAAGAACTACAGGATGCTATGTTATTCCTGTTGTTGGGATTGGTAAAAGGCAGCCTGAACACAGAGAGAAGCACACTAGGAATTTCAGAAGGCAGGAAAGGAAAGCAGCAATGACTCACGTGGTGAATCCAGGCTGGACAGGGTTCCAAGACCATGCTGTTCTTTTTAGAGAGAGGGAGTTAGTGATACACTGATGCAGGGCAAGTGCGAAGATATAAGCAGCACACTAATGAGGTGAAAGGGGCAGGATGGTTGGGGTGGATGACATTAGAAGTTTCCATAATAAATATAGCTTGCTAATCAAAATGATTGTTATTTTCATTAGGTAGTAGTCAATCAGATAGATTCAGATTGTATTTATGACATGAACTGGAAGAGTTGCTAGGAGACCTCTCACCTTCAAAGCAGCCATTCCCACCTGCAAGGGATAAATAATCCAAGTCAGTAGAGCATCATGATTAAGAGCAAGGACTTTGGAGTCAGAAAACCTGAAAAAAATACCAGGTTTGTAGCTTATTAGCTGAGTAAACATAAGCAATACAGCAGAACCAAGTACCTTCTGCACATCTGTGGGTAGCTTCACAAAGCAGAGGCAGAGCTAACCCTGCTCAGGCCTAGAAGAGTTACTCAAACAATAAGGTCAGGATCTGGCAGATTGGTGCTGGCTTGAGTGCATTCAAGGGCAACATGCTCTAGTCTGGGCAGGAAGAGCCAAAAGTCTCTCAAATTATCCATTCAGAAGAGGTAGGGTATTAATCAGGGTCTTAGTTGCAAAGAGCAGAAATCATCTTTGGTTAATATATGCCAATACTATTTTATTAAAATCATATTGGATCCCTCACAGAATATTCATAGAGCTGGACACCAAATGTGAAGCTTTGAACAATACCCCAAATCATGCCTCATAACTTCTCCTGTGAATACTTTTATGTCACAGAGAGTTTGTGGGCACAGATGCCCCACCTTGGGCTTCTCAATCCACCCATGCTGACTCTGGGCCCTAGATAGTGTGCTGCCTTTGAAAACTAGTCACTATGGTTGCCAGTGCTCTCAGCTTTGTCATTTTTCTGCATGACCGTTATGTGCTTGCATGACTCACTGCTGGTTCAAAGTCTGAAACAGATGTGCCTAATTGTCTGAAACTGGCAATGGATCTATGTCTTCATTGCAAAGGAGTGTGGGAAAGTAACTTTCTGGCATATTGAGCTTCTGCAGCTAGAAATAGACTCTTCATAGGGTTCAAAATTTCTCAAACATCAATAGAAGATTCAGATGCTAGGTGACCAAAATGAATGACAAATTCTCACTAAGATCTATTACTTTGGCTGCCCAACATCAAAATACGCTGTTATTCCCATTCTTAGAATGTTCTTATAAGTAACCATGTAAGAGTGATGTCTTTTTAATTTTATTTTCAAATCATGACTTTATTTCAATCTTTTTGAGGGTCACTCATAATTCTCTCATGTACTGACTATAACTAAAACTATAAAATCAACATCTATTCCAATTATAATCTTGAATATACTAAATTAAAATGTTCTTTTTTTTATTGTCATCTTTGGAGCTAAAAGATTGCTAAATTGCTTTGGGGCTGGGCCAGTCTTCCATAGCTCTCTGCCCCTGTATTCTAGAATTCATGTGTATCAAGCAAGCCATGGTTCTCTGTCATTCTACTCCTCTTAGTACAACTGGCACACATCTACACATTTTTCAAGACACAAAATCGCATTTTACGCACTATCTTCTCTGTGAAGTCTTGTGGCTGCCAAGCTTCCACTCAGTCCTGGGCAGCTGCGTGTCCCTCCCAAGGCGCTCAGCAGATCTCACTTTACAGCCCTTCCACGTGGTGCTGTGCGTGTCCCGAGGACTGGGATGACCCAGAGGCGTATCGGGCACATGGTCTCACTGTGCCAGGTGCCTTTGGAAACGCTGGCTTCACAAACCAGCTGGGGGCGGTAACTAATAGGGAGTGAACGCCTGGGAAGCCCGAGGTCAGCACCAGAGGGAGACAGAGTCAGACCTGAGTTGCAGGTTTGGGTCCGCAGCAGAGAGGGCTAAGGACAGATTGGGGAGCAGGATGGGAGGCTGCTGCGGTGGTGCCCTAGGCCTTAGGCCATTAAGAAGACGGGGACTTCAGTCCAGTGCGCTCTGGTGCTGGTGGAAATGGGTCAGAAAGTGCGAAAGCTAAGAAACAATTGTCTCTTTAGCATTTCTGTTTTTACTTCAGTGAATTTAACTGAGGATGTGACTTATGTTTATATCTCTTCCTGCCTGTTGAAATGGATGGATGGATGGATGGATGGATGGATGGATGGATGGATGGATTTAGACTTTCAAATTTGGAGCTTAGGATGGCTACTCCATATTTCCCCCCCTGTTATGTCTAATTCAGCTTTTATTTATACCTTTATTTAAGAAGTTTGTTGTTTCCCTATGAAACTATACTGGAAGTTATAGTAGAATTTTGCCAGATGTGATATTTGTCATCTTATTTATGACAGTCTTTTAAAATATCATTATATTCTATATTTTTTATCTTGAATTTAGAATTCTCCTTGTATATACACCATTAGATTTTTATCCTTGGAAAACTGGAAATTTCATTTCTGAATTACATTGAAAAAATACTAATATGCCTCAATATATATATGTATACATATCACATTTGTATACATATGACTAGCTGGATAGAGCTATATACTAATATGCCTCTTAATATATATGCATATATATGATATTTGTATACATATGACTAGCTGGACAGAGGTGTATACATGTACATGGTTATTATTATGTACAGACATAATTAAGGTTTCAAGAGATTTGACAACTACTGAAGCATATTATTTTGTGATGATTTGTCTCCACTTGTAGAACACATTGCTATTGTAGATTTATCCAGTGTATGGAGGCACAAAATAAAGCCTATTTCAACTTCAAATGGCACTTTAAACAATGAGCAGATTTAGCACTCTGCTGGAATTGTATCATAAAGAACCAAAACTAAGAAGCTGAAAAAAAGGAAACAAACATGTTTTAATACCAACTGATATTTATAAGACAAATTATGAAATTTGCTTCTTTGTGTTCTTTGTATTGAAAAACAATGTGATTTATACACATTAAAAGAAAAAACAACCAAAACTAGATTTAAAACCAAGGAAATATACATTAGATATGAAACAAAGTAGCTTAGGTTTCCAGGTAGGTCCTGAAGATTTTCCAGGCTTTTTAGAAGTTGATAATTTTGAGGAAATTTTTTCGCAGGCCCTCAACTTGCAAATGTGCTCTTTTCTAACATTGGTGTGCCTGAGTACCAAGTCTGCAGTCTGCTGCTTCTCCACACTTCTTTCTTTTTACAAAATTTTGCCAAACAAAGGGACAATTTGAGAATGCATGCTTTGCAAACCACTGGCTGATTCTATTTGATTAAATCCTAAAAGCTAGTTTTCCAGTTTCTTTTAACTGCAAAACACTTGTGACAATTACAAGAGTGTTATGCATATTGGTAAAATCTATAAAAAAGCTTTTGATTCTAAATTAAGTTTAAAAATTATTACTTGCAAGCATCAATAAACAAATGCTTTTTGTTTTACCTTAGAATGTCTAGTGCAGTGTACACTGTTTATGTAAGATCTATAAATATTGATTAGATTTCTTCACCTGATTTATTCTACAAATGAAAAATATTTAAACCTCAAGAATATTTTATATTTTCAGGGAGGTCAAAACACAGCATCATTTGACACTACATAAATAGAATATTTTGGCCTCAATTTTTTAAGTGAATTTTTTCAAATCTCTATGTAGCATTAGAAAATGAATGTAATTATGTATGCTCTTTAATGCAATTTCTTAATTGAATTTTGGAGTTTTAGCTATTACTTTAGAAAATGTATAATGTTCTAAAATGCTCAGAGTGAAAAATTGCTATGATCTTTAATGTCTATTAATTTATGTTTCTTTAAACAAATTTTTTATTACCTCATTTTCATCACCTACTACTTTCTTAATTGTTATGTAAATTAGTATTCTATAGTTATTAGTAATAAACATAAACTCTGGCTAACTTTAGAAGGATTAATTTATTGGAATGATATCAGAAGCCTACAGAATCATTGTGAAGCTACGACCTAGACTTGGGAAGGATGGATATCAGGCCAGACCCTAAGCCTGGAAACCAAGAACTACCACTAGTATGCCAGGGTAAGACATAGCTTCAGAGGTGTAATTCAGGTCAGCCTCCGGAATCCAAATATACATATAAGCATTTTGGTTGAACGTGCAAATTTTAACAAATTATCTTTTACATTAGAGTATCCATCTAAGCCATCCCCAAACCTTACTGAAGTGAAAGACTTCTGTATGGTTCCTTTTGGCAAGTATTTATATTATCAAGTCATGGAGGGCACCTGCTATTTCGTGTTCTCCATCTACTATTAGACTATCTGTCAGGGCAGTAATCCAGCCTGATATTCTATGAGATGGTAAGATAACTAAGGTCCCTGAGAACTAAATTGCAGCCAAGAGTGAGAGTTGATGGATTACTGATTTGGAAAATAAAAGTACACTGCTATCCCTCCTAGGTAATAGCAAATTGCCTCTCCTCCCCGCCCCCCATTAATCAGAATATGGGGTGGGGGCAGTAGATGCTGCGTACCAGGAAGAAGGCTCTAATAGGAACAGGAGCACAATTTGAGTTACCATCTGATCAACCTTATGTTCTGCAAGACATACATCTATTTTGTGAGCTAACACAAAGAATTAAATGGGAATATTCAAGGAATGACCACTCCTAAAATGTCCAAGTCTGAAATTCCCCCAGAGATGCAGTATTGCTTTTGATTTACTATTTTGGTAGGGAAGTATAGGGTTAGCTGGCAGCTGATCTGTGGTAGCTTTTTGTTTATTTATCTCTAGGGGTGCCTGGAGCTATGATACCCTCCTTTGGCCAAGATAGGAATGAAATGTACTATCTAGTGATATATAATGTGCTATTTAAAGTTTGAAGCTCCCCTTAATTCACTCTGTACTACCTTATCTACCTTGTTTATTAAAAATAATCTGTATATGTTTTATCTGGTTACATAGCCTCATTTTGGCTATGTGATCAGTGGTGTATAAAAGACCCTTTGATACACTGATGGTGAAAATGTAAGTTGGTATAGCCATTAGGAAAATTAAAAATAGAACTACCATATGACTAGCATTCTCGCTTTGGGGTATATAGCCACAGTGCCCTTCAATGGATGAGTGGGAAAAAATGTGATACACACACACACACACACACACACACACACACACGCATATATTCCAAGTAGAATCGATTTATGGTTAATAGGATGACTTGTATGAGCAATAGTATTGCTTGCTCCCTCGCCTGCAGTGTGTGACAGTAGGCAATGAATTAAAGCCTTGCTTTCTAGCACAGCTCTAGTTGAGAATAAGCAACAGGCCTCTGTCTCTTGTCCTCTGTATGTCTGAGAGAAGTGAGCTTTCTCACACTTACGAGTGAGAGATGGGATGGAATGATGGGCTGAGATGAACAGAGTGATATTAATCTGTGTAAATACAAAATCCTGAGTTTCATTGCAAAAAATTATACACACACACACACACACCGGACACATTGAGATTCTATAAAGAGACCTTGAGTTTTTAGCTCACCACAACTCGAAATTAGATTTTCCTCCTGGAGACAGAAGGGAAAAGATGGTTCTGATTGCAACTGAGGCTGAGGGAAATGAATGACTTAACCAGCTGGATAACTATGTGGCATCGGGTCATGGGGGTCTTGAATGCTAAACCGTGTGGGGGTTTTTTCCTCGGTCCGGTGGACAACAGCAATGTTGGCGAAATAGTGAGAATTCAGTTCTGCGAAGGAAATGTTTCAGGGTGGCAAATTCCAGGCCCTCGGGTTAGGTGAATTAATTTCTGAAAGCGGTCTTACTTTTATTTTTTTTAAATATATCTTTATTGATCTCAGAGAGAGGAAAGGAGAGGGAGAGAGGTAGAAACATCAATGATGAGAGAGTCATTGATCGGCTAGCCCACAACCCGGGCATGTGCCCTGACCGGGAATCGAACACCGATCACCTGGATCCCAGGTCGGGGCTCCCCCGCTGAGCCCCGCCCCGCCAGGCGCGGTCTTCCTTTTAAGAGGAGCCTCCTTTGAAAGCCTGCCGGGTCTAGAGGCCCGCTCCGTCCTCAGAGGCTCCGCCCCCACAGGCCCGCCCCGTGCCCGAGGGAGCTGCCCCAATCCCGAGCCCCCGTGCAGCCTTAACCCCGCCCCCGCCAGGCCCCGCCCCCTCTGTATCCCTGGAGACGTTCTCGCGTCTGCCGTCCCAGCGCCCGCTCCAGCAGGTCTGGCAACCACCGCGGAAAGTGGGGTCCGCGCCGGAGCTCAGCACCTGCCACAGGTGGGGGACTTACTTCGGGCGGGACGGTAAACCAGGGTTGTCCCCAGGGCCAGTCCACCGAGGTTCGTGAGCAGGGCAGGCCCGGGGCAGGACTTGCACAGCCCCCAGGAGAGGCGGGCCGCGGCTCCAGGCGGCGCCTTCCCTGACCCCCACGGACCTGCCCCGTCAAGCTTCCTCCAGCAGAGGCCCTCGCTCCCCAGTTCACCTGACCCTGTGAGGGCAGTGCAAAAATAAACAGACAGGAATTAATTATTAGGCCTGTTGAGACCTAGGTGGGAGCAGAAAGGGAACTGAGATGCCCTCGGTTTGGGTCAAGATCACTCAATCTCTCATAAGTTTGAGAAATCAAATTGTGATCCCTAATGCCACATTTGTATTGGAATACAGGGTGGGGCAAAAGTAGTTGTGAGTAGGGGAAACAGAGTTTATTCTTGTATTATTATTTATTAATTATTATGTTATTTCCCATACAAACAACTGTAAGCCTACTTTTGCCCCACCCTGGAACATATCAACCCCTATACGTATTCCAGGTGTATTGGCATTTCACTGAACTAGTAATTAATTTCTCCCATAGTGTCTATATTTTGTTTTTGTTTTGAAGTTCTTCTAAACACATAGTAGGTATTTGGTATTTGTGGTGTGAATAACTTATTCCATGATATGGGGAAGGGAGAGAAGTTATTCTGTTAACTAATTTTAAACGTTTTTTCATCTTTCCTTTGCAGTTATTCTTTAACTCCTGATTTTCAGGCTGAAGTCTGTAAGCCTGGAAAGACCTTCAGCAATAATCTCCAAATGTAAGTCAAGTGAATCATCGTCTGTCTTGAAACACTTTTACTGATTTATATTTTGACTTAACCATCAATAAATGTCAGTTGGTAGGAACTCTCTTTTATTTAACAACTTACCTACCATGGAGTGCTAGCAGTGTCCAAAAATTATGATACAGGGAATAAACATTTAGTGACTCTTTATGTGAATTTTAAAAATTCTTTTCAGGAGCATAATTATTTCTTCTGAAGTTTTCTTTAAACTTTCATACTGAGAGAGCTTGTGGTGACAGTGTGAGCAGTTCTAATTCTTATAAATGGTTTTGTTCATAGTAAAATCATATTTATTTTGAATTCTCTTGATGAAAAATAATAAATTCGCTTGTTGTGGATTATTGGTTTCATTTCTCACATCTTAGCTTTTACCCCGAAGTGATTGAATTCTGGAGACAGTGGTCAGCCTTAGACATAGTCACTCCCAAGTAGACTCTGTCTACATAAGCCTAGGCCTCCCCCCACTCCCTTTGTGTTTCCTGATGAGAATATCTCCTGGGATAGTGGGCAGGAGGGATAGTCTTTGAAGAATTTTACTTGGGGGCCAGAGATTTAAACTCACACCGTGGGACACATTCAGCTGGACCCAGCCCTCTCAAACCTTTCATCCTGTATTTCTCCATTCTCATTTGTCTTTGCATGTGGAGGCCAAATTTAGAGACTAAATACAACCCATACAAGAGCCAACCAGCAGATCAAAGAATCCACCAAATCTCTTCTGAATACCAACAGTGGAATGGCTTCAGGCAGCCTTTTGATCTTGGTCTCGGCCCCTGTGGTGCCACACGCAGCACCGCCTACTTGCTGGCACCGGGGGAGCTGCCTCTGGGTCCTCCCTGCAGACGGCTTCACCCTCAGCTCCTGGGGCTAAGCTCATTTTGGTACCAGCTAGAGAAATACCTCTCATTCTCCTTCTCCCTTGCTCACCTGAATCTGAACCATTGCCCTTGCCGCTGCTGCTCCCATCTTGTGTGATTTCCTCTGGAGAACCCCGGTGAAGTGCCAGGGTTAAGGAGGTGCTCCATTTCGGCTTCAGGCCTCACGTAGTTTCATTCTCATGGTTAGAGATCACCTAGGAGCTGGAAACACTGGCCAACACCAGGAAAATCATACAACTCAATTTAACAAACAGCAAAAGGCTTTCTTCACTCTACAGGTATAACTTAAGCCTGAAATAACAGGCCCCAAAGCATGCTTGTATTTTTTTCTCTTATTTTCCCTTTGGCTGCTTCTATATGCTAGAATACTACTACTTTCTAATTCAGCATACATAAGGCTGAACTTATAAAAAAGATAGTGATTACTTAAATGAGAAAATAATTTGTTACAGGATCCCTTTAAATATTTAATGCATTTCAAATATTAAGTGTGCAAAATCTCAGTACATGCATTATTATGGAAAACAAACTACCCTTATGTGGCCATGTACTGTGAAAAACAAAACCCCCCTTTTCAACAGGCGTAGGCAGGGTAGGATGTGGGGTTTAGAGTGGGGAGGGAGCCTGCTTAACTTCCACCCTGACTCTGACCTTAAACTTTCCAACATAGATTGCTTGAGGGATATTTTGCCCAATATGCACTTAATAACTTTTTTCTACTTTATCATTCAGCTCCGATTGCCCCCCCATTCGGAGTTTGTGCCTTGAGGCTTGCCAGCAGGGCTTGCAATGCTTACATTAAACTAAACTTAAGAGTAAAGGTGCTCCTGCTGCTAATGTTCTCAGATCAGAGGAGAGCAAAATGAAGGAACTGGCAGCTGAAACATTAATGGTAGGAAATGTTGACTCAAGTTTTGAGGGGGCAAAAAATCACAGTTGATCTGGGTGACAAAGAAGACAAGTTCCTCCCCTTATATAACATCTGTATTTGATTTCATTAGATGTTCATCTTTCCTAGCAAAAATAATCTAACCCCAGAAACATCAAAAAGGGTAAATTTTATATGGCATACTGGTAGCCCAACTTGGGGAGGGGAGCTGACACACATCTTGATGGGATATATTGGCTGGACCAGAGCTACTGGGGCGTGGTCCCACTGTTTCTAAGTAGCCTTATCTTCCCAGTATTCAGAGAAATTACAAGTACTGTTCCCTCATTTTAAAGCACAATTATGCAGTCATTACTGCTGCCCAATGCCCTTGGTAAGCAAAGTGAAGCTCTCAGAACAGTCTTAATTCATAGAGAATGGAATGCTCCGACCGAAGCAAGAATAGTTAGTTTTCTTCTCTCCCTTTCAAAAACCACTAAGGTTAGACGCATCAGGGTTAAGAAACTGAGATGGTCCAGGTTTGCTCTCTAACATTAGAGGACTCTGAACATCGAGTCTCACAGTTTTTATGAAATAGGCTCATGGAGATGGGTTTGGGGAGCCTTTGGTGTCCCTTCAAAGCTGTACATGAGGTCCAACCTTATGGTTATAACTTGTCACCACATGTTCTGCAAATGTTGCCATTTAGTAAATTCTGGTTATCCAAGTAACTAAACTAGTTAACATCTAATCAGAAGAATAATTTTTTTAAAAAATTACAAAAGAATTAAGTCACTATATTATGAAGTTATGAAGTATAATACAGTATGTTTCTGATGTTTGTTTTGGAGGAGAGAACATCTGCTGTTTAGACTGTGTGCTTTAAAGCTACAACTATATAAAAATGGGTAGGCATTATGTTCCATGGATCATGTCATGCCCGGATAATTTAGGACTGTTTTTTATTAGGATTGTGTTATATCCAAAACAAGACACTGACCTGCATTAAAATTTTCTCTTTAGTTGTGTGAAAAATTATTTTCAGGCCAGAGTAGTAATCTGTTTTTAGAACACAAAACTGCCTATTGCTACAGTGAATTTCAAGAGATATTTTGTTTTTTTATTTCTCCCTCCACCCCCACCCCCACCTCTGCTATGGCTTTGTAGCACAGAGCAATATTGGGATATTGTGTCTCAGCCATTCACAGGTGGCTCTACCTCAGGTATGACTATGTCTCTACCTCCACCTCTACCTAAAAAACCATCCTATTTCACCCAGATTTAACAGCAAGCTCCCAGCTGGCCCCCTTGCTGTCTGCCCTCTTTCCCCTACTGTCTAAATTTAAAAGAGAAGCCATAGTGATCCTTAAAAGGTAGAAGTCATACCATGTCATTCCTCTGCTCAAAATCCTCCCATGGACTCTTACCTCAATCAGAGTGAAAGTCACAGTTTTTACAGTAACTTTCAAGACCTGGTCCCATCAGAACACAACATTTCTTCTAACGTCTTTGACTTTTACCTCCTTACACTCTTATTTATCTCTTTGCTACTGGTGAGAATTTGAGTACTTTCTAGTCCCTTGCTTTATTTTTTGCTATAGATCTTATATATATTTTGTTTATTTTTGTATTGTCTGTTTTCCCCCACATCCACCCCTATAATATAAATTCATGAGGTCAGAGATCTTTGCCTTTTTGTTTACTGCTGTAGCTTCAGCACATGGAACAGTATCTGGCACCAAGTAGGAGCTTAATCTGTTGAATATATTCAATGTGCAGATTGATGGTGACTTATCCTAGGTCACACAGATAGTAAATGCTGGAGGTAAGTAATTTAAAATAAACAACAAGCCTTCCTGTTGCTTGGTGGGGCTAAGGATAGAGGTAAAAACTGATGGACATAGTGCTGGTGGAATCAAGAGGCTCTGGCCCTTTGGATGCCTCTCTATTTAACAGAAGAAGTGTGGGTTCTTTTGCACCTGAAAGCCCTTGCAACATGTGATAATTTTTTCATTCTATGTCCACTGACATTATTTCCACACTTATTCCTCTTCGGAGTAAGGTTTAGATTACTTGATTTTATAGACCCACTTTTATTATTACTCACTTATCTCCTCCACTGTGGCACATTGCATTTCCCGAAGATGGCCCCAACAATATCTTCCATGTCACATTCTTTCTTTCAATGTGACTTTGATGCTCTCTCATCAATAGGTGGATCTATATCCACTAGCTTTGAATCTGGACAGGCCTATCATTACAGTAGAAGTGATGCTATATGACCTCCAAGGCCAGGCCCTAGAAGGGAACACAGCTGCCACCTGGCTTTTCTTTGGGATACTTGCTTTTGGAGCCCTAAGCTGCCAAGCAAGAAGTCTAGGGCTGCCATGCTGTGAGAAAGCTCAAGCCACATGGAGAGGCCACGTGTGTATATTCTGGCAGAGACCCCGGTTGAGGTCCCAGCTAATAGTTAGCATCAGCTATCAGATATATGAGTAAAGACACTTACAGGTGCTTCCTGCTTCCCCCCTTTGAGTTACCCCCAACCTTCTGAGTCTTCCCAGCAGAGGTCCCCTCCATTGTGGAGTAGAGAAAAGCCAATCCGTTGTGACCCATCCTAACTCCTGACCCACAAAAAGTGTGAAAGATAACAAAATGATTGTTGTTTTAATCTTTTTAAAATCACTATGTTTGGAAGTGATTTGTTGCAACGTTTTAGCTGTGCGTCCCTCATGGCAGCTGTCTCCTTGTTGAGAATTATTCTTGGCATCTATCACTTGCAAGGAAAAACCTTTATTTATAAATGATAAAGTTTTCTAGAAAAATCGCAAAATATGAGCAATTTTCAATTATTGACTACAACAGGAAAGCAAAGCATGAACATTTGAAATCCGTAGCTGTCCTAAAAATCTCTACTTTTTAATTGCAATCATGTCTCTTAACAAAACTCATCCCAACACTCCTGATTGACTAAATTTTCAACTCATTTATCAGATTTTCTCCTTCATGGTAGAGATGCAGACAAGTAATAAATTGGACACAAGGCAGCTAGTAGAAGAAAATAATGAGTGAAGCAACCTGTAGAATTATCTCACTGAGTATCATTCCTGACTAACAGAGCTATAGCTCTACGCACACAGGCGGTCTCAGCTCAGATGACAGACTGGATCTAACGATGTCTTAAAATAGTCTTTGAATGATTTATTCTTTAAAATATCATTTCTCTGTTTGTGTTTTTTTTTGTAGTCCAGAATGACTACTCTGCCCCCACTGCCCGTGTCACGCTCAAAACTGACATCCTTAGCCAGACAGAAGCTGCCATGCTCCCCCAAAACAATTCCAAGGTACGTGAGCCCTGGTTTTCATTTCTTTTCCTACAAAATACATTCCTTACTGTAAGAATGCCAATAGCATGTCTCAGAAAACAAATTGTTTAAAGGCAAAAGTATATTGTTATATTTAGAATATTCAAATTTGTGGTTTTAAAAGAATTGTTGAACTTCACTTAAATATTAAGGATATATGTATTTAGCAAGTTAGTGCTCATCTGATCATTTTAGTTCTTACTCCAATTGTATCATGGTTCCTATGAAGCTTTGGAGATACATTTTTTCATGTGTGTGGAGAACAGAAAGCAGAAGCTTTAGGAATGAACAGGGTCTGGCTTCTAATCCACAGGTTCTGATTGCTGATTTCCATTTGGAGGGCGAGGACAGTCACTACTAGGGTAGATTGGCGGGCACGGTTTAGCTCCCGAAGTGACCCTGGGGTCTGCAGATGCACCATCTAACCACTGCTGCCTGTGAAGGGCTGCAGAGCTCCTGGAATTGTAGCCCAGACACTGCAGGACAGAGAACTTCATGCATTTTGTCATAATTAGGAATATTAACTAAGGTTGCATTATTTAGTAATTGCATTTATAATTGTGTTGATGTTTAGTAATGCACATATCATTTATCAACATAAATAATTTGCATGTCTTGGTTGGATTATTTTCTTTATATATGTACTTTTCAATTCCTGCCAGGCCTAATAATCAAAGCATTATGAAACTACTGTGTTCTGAAAAATATCATACCTCATTTTTTAGTATTTCTGGGAAAGACCAAAGCCCCCGGACCAAATAAATACACTTAGCTAGACTACCAAAAAAAACCTTTTTTTTTATAATAACAGATCAAATTTTCTTTTCAAAAATTAAAAATATAAATTATTAATAGATGCATAATTCTAGAATATATAATTTTATTAAGGTATAACTGATATTACAGATATATATGTAGATATACTGGTATATATATTTTACTTTGGAACAGTGTGAAATATTAAGAAAGTCTGAAAAAGATTATTCTTCCTATCTTTTTTAATGATTGAGATTACATTTGCTTTACAGTATGAGTAAAAACACAGCCAATCTCACATCTCTAAAATAAGATGGCTTTTTAAAGAAAACTTTTTCTTGTATTCATATTGAATAAAAACATTTTTATCATAACCATTTAAGGCAAAGTTTTGTATCAACATTCTCCATTACTACTGAATAAAAACAGATAATTTTTCAGCTCCATACTCCCATGGTTGTAAGGTGTTAATAATATGTTTATTTTTAAAAGTGCAAGGGGGGCATAAAGGATAAATACACTACATGTGTAATGTATTGCTCAGTTAAGCCTTCTTAAAATCACTCTGCACTTTGAACTTTTAATAATTACTTGAGTTTTATGTATGATTAAAAAAAACTCGAGCAGCATTGCAGAACAAATCTGTTAATGTTTGGAACAAATAAATTGTACACATTTGTATCCAATGGGTATTCTCAGTTCAAGATTCTGTGCCCAGCAGAATACGACTTCTGCAGCTGGAAAGTCATACTGTGAAACAACATGAGTAAAAAGGAAGACCTTATCAGCTTTGAGCAAAAATCTATATTTAAAAATGCAGATTTTCTTAATGTGTCTGGTGTTTTCTTTGTTTACACACCAGGTTTAATATTCTTCCCTGTCTTTCTCCATTCAAGAAAACTAAAATTTAGAAATTCTCAGTCAATAACCTTACTCTGCGGCTGTTGCAGAACGTTTCTTGTGTGTGGTATTATGCCCCGAATGCTCCTGTGCTCCTGGTGGCATCTTATGTTTGGTAGCTTTTCTGCCTGATACAGCAGTGCTTTACTATTTCTTTCCATTTCATTGAGGTCTCAACTGATCAAAGAAAAAGATGACATAGATCATTATCTGGAGGTGAAGTTCAAAGGATTGTCGAAAGAGGAGGTTGCCGCGTAAGTATAACCTCTTAAAGGTATTTTAATGTGAAGTTTGTTTCCTTTGTCTCGATTCTTCGTTGAAATTTCAGTTTTCCTGTGCAGTACACCTTTTCAGTGGAACATGGCACTTAAAAATTAAAGCTCATATTAAATAATGATAAGCCATATCTATTGATCTTACACATATCAAAGTCTTTAATTTTATGGCTCTCAAAATTCTCATATTTACCAAGATATTATACTGTCAGATTTGTAATATTTTAGTTAAGTCTGTGCCATTAGTTGCTTATTAACCTCCATTTTAAGGTGTGTTGCCTCCATGCAGGAGAAAAAAGCTTTAAGAGAAAGAGTTATTTTTTTTTCCTAGTGATTAAAAAAAAAATCCTTCACTAATGTGTCTCTCCCCCACCCTATCAAGAACCCACAAAAAGAATTAATGACTCATAGTTTATTGGTTAATTTTAAAATAATTGTAAATTGTCTGGATTTATTTTTTAAATCAACAATGTCAACTTTGCTATTTTACCACCAGTTAGAAGGTAATTTATTTTGTGAGTAGAAACAGTATAAAAATCCATGTAGGATAGTGAGAAATAGAAACCTAGAATACTAGCTAAACAGGTTTGTTTCTTACCTATAGACTTGGTGATTCTGTTATCAGATCTTTAGATGTAAGCATTGAAAAATGGAAATCTTATAAATGCACATGCATCTTATGGAATTCATTTAATGATCCAATTAAAATATTTTATGAAAGCATACTTTTAAAAAATTCTGTTAGTATTGTCCAGTACTATGAGATCCAAATGAAAAAGTATTCCTAATGATATTTTTGGTGTAGGTTTTCATAGAATCTAAAATTCTAAGTCTCTTGATTTATTTTATTTTATTAGATATTATTTTGTCAATTTGCATATAACAGAAAAAGGGAATAGTTCATTCTGTCAGTAGAAACTTTATTTTATAGAGTGACAAAATTTTCAGTAACTGTAATCACTATCTTCCTTGGCGCTCTCTTGACTGCCATGTGTAGTATCTGAGGCCTTTTGTTAAATGCTATCCTGATTGTTAATTTGTTAACTTTCCATGGTAACCTGTCGGATAAAATTAAAAGTCAATATTGTCTGATGATATAATTACTTCTTAAAAGAAAAATACATATGAGTGATACTTGCATTCTGATTTAAATATAAGAACATCGACATAGCTGTAACTGGCTTAAGAAGTATGACTTTAGCCCAGCCGGGCATGGCTCAGCGGTTGAGCCTTGACCTAGGATCCAGGAGATCAGGGTTTGATTCCCAGTCAGGGCACATGCCCAGGTTGTGGGCTCGATCAATGACTCTCTCATCATTGATGTTTCTATCTCTTTCTCTCCCTCTCCTTTCCTCTCTCTGAAATCAATAAAGATATATTGAAGAAAAAAAAAAAGAAGAAGTAGGTCTTTAATTTGGAATTAAACTTTTTCACATAATTTAACAAGCTGGAAATCCATATACTTAAAATCTGCTAAGCTTTCAGTGTGTACTGAAGAAAACTTTGATCTAAGACAATGCAAAATAGGCTATATTGAGGAGAATTCTCTTAATACTATTTTTTTTCCACTATGGAAATTACCAAATTGATTTCAAATTTATATTATGCAACAGGAAACAAGTAGCACTGGGTAAGTCTCAGTCCTTAATATTGTATTCTCCTTAAAGCTCCCTGCACTTGACTACTTTTTTAGACTGAAGCTTTTCCCCTAAGAAAGTGGTTGCAAACTTTAGCAGGAAGCTAGCGTGTGCTTAGCTCAGTAGTATGCTTTTGATTGATACACATTCTAGACTTCGCCCCAGACAAACTCCTTGCATACCATTGTAAGGAATAAAATTGATAAATGATTTCAGCGTCCTGCAGCAATGCCCAGCAGGTGCCATGAGGAATTACGTCCATTCTGTTAGCCAAGGAACTGCTGCATAAAACTTTTTATTAGCCATTCAACTCCAAAAAGATAAATCGGTCAACAAGCATTTATTAAGTGCCTACTTTCTATGTAATACTACGTTTTTCACAGTGGGAGACATGATGACATTTTATTGTAAAATGTTTGGCCCTACCCTTGTCTCAGTTTGAGAAAATAAGAGCAGAAAACAAATAGGAAATGAAGTGGGGGCTGACTGTGCTGTGAGGGGCAGCCTGAAGCTCTGGAGGAGATGAGAGGAGACCAAGGCTACCGGTGGGGTGCAACCTGCCCAGGAAGACCGGCTGGGCGTGGCTCCCGCTGGCGGCATTACAAAATGATCGCACTGGTGTGTTACGGATCTTCAGGGTATAGGGATATTGAGGAATCAAATTTTCAATCAGGCTTCAAGTCCCCCTATACTGCCTTCATCTTCTCTAAGATGGTGAGAATGTGAGCATCCCTACTCTACATATTTGATGTACACTAGCTTTTGTATCGCATAATATGTATGTGCTCCTTGCCTGGCACCAAAATAAGCACTCATCGTCTCCCTCAAAGTGCACCAGCCCCCTTACAGGGGGACTCGCACTCTGTTCCCTCCTGTCATCGTCTCCCTCAAAGTGCACCAGCCCCCTTACAGGGGGACTCGCACTCTGTTCCCTCCTGTCATCGTCTCCCTCAAAGTGCACCAGCCCGCTCACGGGGGGACTCGCACTCTGTTCCCTCCTGTCATCGTCTCCCTCAAAGTGCACCAGCCCCCTTACAGGGGGACTCGCACTCTGTTCCCTCCTGTCATCGTCTCCCTCAAAGTGCACCAGCCCGCTCACGGGGGGACTCGCACTCTGTTCCCTCCTGTCATCGTCTCCCTCAAAGTGCACCAGCCCGCTCACGGGGGGACTCGCACTCTGTTCCCTCCTGTCATCGTCTCCCTCAAAGTGCACCAGCCCCCTTACAGGGGGACTCGCACTCTGTTCCCTCCTGTCATCGTCTCCCTCAAAGTGCACCAGCCCGCTCACGGGGGGACTCGCACTCTGTTCCCTCCTGTCATCGTCTCCCTCAAAGTGCACCAGCCCGCTCACGGGGGGACTCGCACTCTGTTCCCTCCTGTCATCGTCTCCCTCAAAGTGCACCAGCCCCCTTACAGGGGGACTCGCACTCTGTTCCCTCCTGTCATCGTCTCCCTCAAAGTGCACCAGCCCGCTCACGGGGGGACTCGCACTCTGTTCCCTCCTGTCATCGTCTCCCTCAAAGTGCACCAGCCCGCTCACGGGGGGACTCGCACTCTGTTCCCTCCTGTCATCGTCTCCCTCAAAGTGCACCAGCCCCCTTACAGGGGGACTCGCACTCTGTTCCCTCCTGTCATCGTCTCCCTCAAAGTGCACCAGCCCCCTTACAGGGGGACTCGCACTCTGTTCCCTCCTGCGCAGGGGGTGGAGAGCCCTGTCCGTGTCTAAGGTTGCCGCCTCTAGCTGGGCCCTGGATCCCGTCCCCTCGTATTTGCTCTAAGACTCTCCTGCAGTTAAACATGTTTTTCCTCTCCATCGCCAGCGTCTCCTTTTCCATTGGCTCGATCGCGTTCACGTTTACACCGGCTCCGGAATCGCCCCTGCCTTCTCAGCCCCCTCCAGATTCTACCCCAGTTTTCCTCTACCCTTCACAGCAACCCGAAGCAATATCCCAATATTGTCACATCCTGGTCTTGCCTCAGTTGACCCCTAAGAGATTTCCAACCAGAGCTCACTAAAACCTGTCTGTTTAGGGTGGCCAGTGTCCCCCACCTTTACCACACCTAATGGTCAGGCCGCTGCCCTCACCTGGCTTGATGTCTTCACAGCGTTTGACAGAGCTGAGCACTCTCTCCTCGGACGTCCTGTCACTGTGGTTCCCCGGATGCCACGGCCTGTGGTTTTCCTCCAAACTCTGACGGGGCTGCCTCAGTCTCCTTTGCTGGCTGCCTTCCTCCTTTCAAACTCTCAGTGGCGGGGGTCCTAGGGCTGGGCCTTAGGGCTTCTCCTCCAGCTACACTCTCTACCCAGGTTCAGTCTTACAGCTTTAATTATTAGCAATAACCTAATGACTATCAAATTTGTAAACCCAGCCCTGACCTCTCCAAGGAACTCCAAATTTTTATATTCAACTGCCTCCTTGAGATAGTTATTGGATTTTTAACGGACATTTGAAGGTTAATGTGACCCCGAACTGTACTCTTGCTTTACTCCTATTGCCTCTCACTCCCCACAGGGTATTTCTCCCACACTCTTTCCCCAATTCAGTAAATGGCATCAAGACAGCCTTGAGTGTCACCTTGCCTTACTACCCCTCCCCTATCTAATGCATCAGCATGTCTTACCAGTTATAACCTAAAATATAACTTGTGTTAACCCACTCCTCTTCATTGCATAAGCACCATCTCTTGCCAAGATCACTAAAATAGTCTCCTAACTGCTCTTCTCACATCCCCTTTACCTGCCAAAACTCAGCCTCCAGGGTGGCCTTTTGAAAAAAATTAGATCATGATACTCTCGTTTATAATCCTCCAAGGGCTTCCCATTGTTCTCATGATAAACTCTAAATTCTCCATCATGGCCTAAAGCTGTGCAGGGTTTGGACTTGGCCGGCCTCTCTGAGCTTATCTCCCATCCTCCCCACCGCGCACTACTCACAGTGTGTTACTGCTGACACTCCTTGTCTGCCATTCCCTGACCTTGATATTTAGTAGCCTTTACCCCACCCACACTTTCTCCCAATCAAGTTATCTGGGTCTATTTCTACATAACCTAGTCCCCATCTTGCATCAGGAGTTTTATGTCAACTGTCTCAACCCTAGCAGAAGGGATGCTCCACAGGAGCAGGGGTAGGTCCGTGTGTGAATGCCACCGTGTCCCAGGGCCTAACCGGGGCCTGGCACATGGTCAGAGCTCAGGAATTAAATGTTGAATAAATGACTGAGTGAAAGAATAAATGTAAGATTAACAACACCACAAAATAGGTATCCTGCTATGAATATTCTTTGGTTATAACATTTTTAGTTCAGTGTTACATGTAGCTGGTTTGATTGTTGAATCAAGGAAGTTAAACTCCTCAGAAGTGTTTTATTATGTACCCAGGTAGTAGTATAACATATAACTGAGTAACTGAGCAGGACAAGCTAAAGTAGCTGTTCCTGGCTCTGGCCGGTGTGGCTCAGTTGGTTGAGTGTCGGTTGTCACCGTGCACCGAAAGGTCACCAGTTCGATTACTGGTCAGAACACATACCCAGATAGCGGGTTTGATCCCTGGTCCTGGTGCGTGCGGAAGGCAGCCCATCAATAGTTCTCTCTCTGTCCCTCTCCCTCCCTCCCTCTTTAAAATGAATAAAAACATATTTTTTAAAAAGTGGCTGTTCCTGGATTGGCCAAATCCACTTGATGGGGGTCTAGTTTACTTTGAAATGGGTAAAACAGTTAAAAAACAAAGAGCTTCTCTGTTGTTTTTATATCATTCACATTTACAGGAGGAATTTCAGTATGCTTTATTACTTTTTTTAAAAATATGTTTTTATTGATTTCAGAGAGGAAGGGAGAGAGAGAGAAAGAGAGAGGGAAACATCAGTGATGAGAGAGTCATGGATTCAGCTGCTTCCGCATGCCCCCTACTGGGGATCGAGCCCACAACCCGGGCACGTCTCCTGACTGGAATCAAACTGCGATCGCCTGGTCCATGTGTCAATACTCAACCACTGACCGACATTGGCCAGGTCACTTTGTTACTTTTTAAGTGACCAGCTTATTGCTGTTCCTAATAGGTACATTTTTTCCCAAACGTGTGTATGTTTGACACTGATAATTTGACTTTCTCAGATAATTGTTCAAATAAGTTCATTAATAGTATTTCACTGATCTTTAACTAAAGAAGTTTATGTTGTGTTTCTTAACATTTTAAAAATTCTGTATTATATTATCAGAATGCATTATTGTTTTTTTAAAGGACCTAAAATATCACTTATTATCATATCTTAATTGCTTTTAGTAGCTAAGTAATAAAAGTGTCATTTATAGATCCAAATAAAAATTTCCAGGGGGCAGCTTTTACAGCTTTAGTTATATATATGAGGATACAAATAGACAAAATCATCAGGGGACAGGGAATGCTAATCTGCTCAATATTATTTTCTGCTTCAGATAGCAAGTTCTATTATGTGGAAGAATAGATTTAGTTCAGAACTGTGCACATCTCTCAGACACTGCTTTTCTTCAGAATGTCCTTTAGCATCATCAGTTCACGTTCGCTGAGTGTCACTTTGCCAGCATGGTGGCAGGTAGACCTATCAGTTATCATAGTCAAAGAGTTTAGGTTGTGAAGAAACAAAGAACTATTTATTTTTACATCTTTTAAGGCCTTTCTCTCCTGCCTCATTTTGAATTGTATGATACTTATTCATTTAAAGTAAATTAGCCTTTTGCCAGTCTTAGGTTTCTGTCTTGAATTTGTTTCAAAATTGTCTTTCAAAGGTGCTTTTACAAACTACAGAGGTATTTGTTATAAGCAATTTTTTAAAAAAATATGTCTTTATTGATTTCAGAGAGAGGAAGGGAGAGGGAGAGAGAGAGATAGATACATCAATGATGAGAGAGTCATTGATCGGCTGCCTCCTGCATATCCTCTGCTGGGGATCGAGCCTGCAACCCGGGCATGTGCCCTGACCAGGAATCAAACCGCAATCTCCTGGAGGATAGGTCGATGCTCAACCGCCAGGCCAAGCCTGGCCGGCTCTAAGCAATTTTTTAAAACCTGGATTTGCACAATGGCCAGACACTCAAAATATATGTAGCAAGGTGAAGACATTTATTCAGGATACAGGCAGGAAAACAGGTGACTCTTGTGAACCCACCTGAGCAACTGGGCGACGTCTTGTTCTCTGCTGCTGAGCATCCAGTACCTACAACAGTTCCCAGCACATAGTCAGCACTCAATCAGTAGTTTTAAGCTAAGGCCAACCACACCCCAGCTGGTATCCTCTCTTCCATTCCCACTTTGAAATGTCTTCTTTGCCAAAATAATGATAATAATAATAATAGTAATAATGACTAGTATTTATTGAGCACTTACTGCGTTGCAGATACTGCTCTAAGTGCCTTATGTGTATGTATTAATTCATTTAATCTTAGAAAAGTCTTTGTTAGTTCCACACACAGCTAAGGAAATTGAAGTGCAGAGATACTGAGTCACACAGCTAGTAAGTACGAGAGCAGGAATTGGAACTTGGGCTCTCCCTCATCTCCCAGCTTTGGCTTATCACCATTCCCTTGGCCTCAAAGGCTGTTCCCCTACCATTTCGTGGTGGACTTGCACTCATTCTTAAATGGCTCACCTCCACTAGGTAACTTGCTAGCATAGTACCTGGAATAAAACCCATCCGAAGGCCAGTATTGCCCAGAATGCCTCCCACCATGGCACTCCCAGCGTGGCATTGTCGCGGCTACCTTGTGCCCTGTACCAGACCAGGAGTCAAGAGGGCTGGAGCCATGGACCCTTCACTCGGCTACGCATCCTTAGCACCCGGCTCACAGGCGGTGAGGCGATCAATGAGTGGTGAGCATTTAGCCGTCCGTGGCCTTGTCCATGTGCCCTGTCTAAAATGCCAGGCTTCTTCCCCCCACTCCTGTGACCTTGCTTCACTTTTATCTTCCAGCCTCGACCTGTTTCCTGCTCTCTGAGGCCTCCTTTGCTTCATCTTCATCCACATGGTAGAGCTCAGAGCTCCTGCTTGAACTCTCTTAATAGCCACTGACCGTCATGCTTGGATGGAGTTTTTTTCCCTCTTCTTGATTAATGTTTAACAAACTATAGAGTGCGACCCATTAGTGGGTAGTGGTTATGATCCATCTGTCTGGGGATCATGACCAGCATTTAAAAAAAAGAAAAAATGAGAGGAAAGTAAAATAGAACAGAAAATAGTGCTTTGTGCAGAGTGCAACTAACTACTGGGAGGCTGCCAGATGTCATGACCTAGAGCACGGGTCCTAAAGCCAGGCTCCTGGGCTCCAGCTCTACACTTGCTAGCACTGGTTGATTTTGGCCAAGGTACCTAACCTTTCTGTGTCTCACTTTCCTCATCTGAAAAAAAACAGGGATAATACTACTACTATGGCCTGGCTCATTGATAGTTACGAGGGTTGAGTTACTATTTAGAGAGAGCTGAGAACATTTTGGGTGTTAGCGGTTTTGAGCTTTGGCTTCAGATACACGTGTGTGAGCTATACGCGTACATGCACTGAGCCGCAGTGTCTCACTGTCTCGCTGACCTGCCACAGGAAGGACTCTGCTCTAGACAGAGTCCCTCGCAAGCAGGGACTGTTTCATTCCCCTTTAAGCCTCTCCTGACTTACATGAAGTAGCACTCCGTTGCTTGCTTACCTTCTTTCTCGGAAGGATTGAAGAAACTTAAAGTTAACGTTTTATATTACACAGCTGTCAGGTTAGAAACAGAAAATGAAAGGCAAATAAAGGAGATGTATGTAAATATGCTTCCACTAGAGTCCATATAGTTCCCCCGAGGAAACATTAAGTTTTACTCTGAATTTCTGGGCAGACTGGGCAAAAAAGGGGGATGTAATAGATTATACATTTCTCATTACCTGAGGAGAGGGAACATGCCAGTTCTTTGAGAGAAACAAGCTTTCTCCTGATAATAAATTCCAAAAGAAAGTTATCACATGACATCATATAAGAAAAATGGCACAACATACTATAAGTTTGCATACCTAATAAACAACAAAATGGGTATTTAGCTTGTTGTAAATATTACATCTCTTAGCTGGGTTTTATTTCAAGCAAGACAGTAACAGGTAAGATATATTAAATGAATACTGTGAGCTGGTCTGTTTTAAGTGATCCTTACAATAACCCTGTGAAGAGCTGGTATTACTCCCAGAGACCAAGGCATGGAGAGATTAAGTAGTTTGACCAGGGCCATCTAATGTTATAAATAAGCAGAAGCAATAAGATAGGAAAAATGATTCATAGAGAAAAAGGAATGACTAAATTAGACAGTAAATGGATCAGACATACAACAGAGATCAGATTTCCAGACCCCTCCTGAATTTCCATTACTACCGTGGATCTGGAACCTCCCTCTGAGTTCAACCCACAAGGACCCAGTCATTCCATAATCCTGATTCAGACTTCCGTAAAATTCCCTTATGCTTTTCTGGAGCAATCTCTTATTCTACAACCAGAGCAGCCAAAGAAATATATTACTGGACAGGGAGTTATCTAAAAATTTAGTTTACTTTTTCCCCACTTTAAGAGCAAGATCAAAATGAATGGCTAAGCACATTTCCTTCCTATATTTGAAATGTCAATGTAGAAGTACAAGAGATAGTAAAGTCTTAACATAATGAGAAAGACAGGAAGAGAAATGAGAGCTCTCAAGATTTTCAGAAAGCATTTGGAATATCACCTGGGATAAAAAGTGATGTTTCATAATGATAAAAAGAATTGGTTCACCAAAAAGACATAATCCTAAATGTTTGTGTTCCTTAACAACAGACTTCAAAATATGTAAAACAAAAACTGATAGAAAGAAAAGGAAAAAATAAACAAGCACAAAATTATAATTGGAGATTCTAACACTGCTCTCTCAATAATTGATAGACAAATCAGTAAGATTATTGAAGAGCTGAACAATATCATCCATCAACTCAAATAACTGACATTTACAGAACATTCCACTAGCATTCCACAGCATCAGGACACACATTATTTTCAAGTACACATGGAACATTTATCAAAGGAGATTATATTCTGAGTCATAAAACAAATTTCAATATACATGAAAGGATTTACATTCTACAAATTATTTTCTCTTACAATGGAATTAAATTAGAAATAATAGCAGGAAGACCTCTGGAAACCGCCCCCCCCATAAATTTAGAAACTAGACAACATACTTCTAAATAAACCATGGATCAAAGAAAAAGAAATCACAGGGCAAATTAGAAAATATTTTTAATTGAATGAAAGAGAAACATGGTTTATGAAATTTTGTGGGATACAGCTAAAGTAGTGCTAAAGTGAAGTTTATAGCATTAAAATGCTTCTATAAAAAAATAGAAATGTCCTAAATCAGTATCCTAAGCTTTCATTTTAAAAAACTAGAGAATGATAACAATGTAAACTGACAGCAGAGAAAAAGGAATAGTGAAGTGAGAGCAGAAAACAGAAAAACAGTAGTAGAAAAATCATTGAAACTAAAAACTGGTTCTCTAAAAATATAAATAAAATTGATCAATCTTGAGTCAGACTGATCAAAGAAAAAGAGAGAAAACACCATCTACCAGTTTCAGAAATGAGAAGACACACGCGTATAGTGTATGCAAACGTAAGAATGCTAATTAGGGAAAAAGCAATATGCTGATAAACGAGTTATACGAAACGGCTAAATTTCTTGAAAGGCACTGCCAAGTCGACTTAAGTAGAAATAAGTTAAACAGTGGGTTTATACCCCTTAAAGACATTGGATTGGTAACTTAAAAAATTCCGGGCCCACAGGGCTTCACTGGTGAATCCCACCTGACGTGAGGAGGAAATAAAGGCTGGTCCGCCCTAAGGAAACAGAAACCCGCGAAGCGCCTCTGAACCCCTCCTGCGAGGCCCAATTGCCCTGACGCAGCGCCAGACAAAAGCCATTTCATAAGAGGAGAGCCATAGAGTAATATCTCCCACGGACAGGGATTCAAAACATCTTAAAGAAGAAAAAAGAAACTAAAGAAAAAATAAAGCAAATAGGAAAACCCCCTTCAAAGAAGCCTCACTATTACATACTGTGTGTCCTGCCAAAGCAGGACACCAAAGGTCTTTTTCTGCACACGGGAAAGTACACTGTGTACACTTCCTGTACCTTCCTTTTTGTATTAACAGATTCTGAAGGTTACTTAACAAAACAAAACAAAACAAAAGCCCCTTCGAGGATAGTAGCAGCTGGCCTGGGCGCCCGCCGGGGCCTGGTGCGCGTGAAGCCCGCTCCTCCGGCCTCGCCTTGCGGGGGACGCCGGCCGCGCCCTCCCGGCCGCACTCGGCATGAAGCCGCCCGCAGAGGGAACCCCGCGCTGCCCTGCTGAGAAGCCCAGGACTTCGCTGTCCCCAATAAACGAACGTCCTCTGGTATCTGGGACCATGGGGCCGTACAGAAGAAAAAGGTGAGCAGAGAACCCTGCACCTGAGCTGGAGCAAAGCTCCTGCGGGGAAAGGAGGACCTTCAGAGACCCCAGTTCCTCTCTCAGACATGGCAGAAAAGCCTGCAGGAGGCACCGAGGCTGTGAAAGGAGAAGGAATGGAATTAATTTTCTTTGTTATACAAAGATGTGTCCCCTCACATAGCGGGACTTGGCTTGCGGGCAGCCTCTGGCTCTCGTTGGCTCAGGGTGTTGGATGCCTCCCGCCCGGTGCTCCACTGGGCCGCAGGCCCTTGTGTATTTCCTCAGCACACAAGGTTACCAGCGTCCTGAGTTGAGAGCCAGCTTCTTCCCTTGGCCCAGTTGTTCTTGTTTCCCAACAAAAATACTTAAATGATAAATTTCCTCTTGAGCGCCACGATGACTTCCTCCCCCAGAATTTGATAGTTAGTTTTTATTCTTTCAGTTTTAAATATATGAAAATTTCTATGGTGGCTTTCTCTTTAGGCAATGAACAAATTAGAAATATATTTGTAATTTTCAGGTGAATAATTTTTTCTTGTGACCTTTTTTTTAAAGAGGGGACTCAGGATCGTGAAGTGAATTTTTTCTTGTGCTCAGTAAATATGCCGTATATGATATCAGTTAATGAAATTTCTAGTGTGTCCAGTACATGGTCATTTTTTATAAATAAATATATATTTTTGACTTATTTGATAGTTCTATATGAAAACCTCCATCAGAATCTAATAATAAGATTGAGCCTGTTATTTTAGTCAAGCTTAACAGCTGTTATTCAAAACTTTTAAAAATATATATATATTTTTTTCCTCACCTGAGGATATATTTTTTATTGATTTTGAGAGAGAGAGAAGGAGAAGAACATCGATGTGAGAGAGAAACATCAATCAGCTGCCTCCCGTATGCACCCCAACCAGGGACGGACTCCACACCAACCTTTTAGTGTACTGGACCCGACAACACCCCAACCAACTGAGCCACCCAGCCAGGGCTGTTCAAAACTTTTAAACCTACTATACTTGTAATATTCTGGGGGGAAAAGCATTTAAATAAATTTCTCCTTGTTCTGAAATTTTTATGTATCTTAAAGCTGTGTTATTAGGTATATTGTTTTCTAACTGCTATATTTCTCAGAAAATTAATTTATGAATCACTGATATTTGGATGCCCCTTTAATTTTTTATGAATTCTGTTTTGTTTTATATTAATCAAGTTATGCAAGCTTTCTTATTGTTGGCATTTGCGCTATTATATGAAAATCCAAAAGAAACGAATGACTTGTTCTCTGTCTCAAGGAAGTTATAATTCCTACATATATCTATGTTTTACTATTTCCTAAAAGCTTGAATTCAAGGCTCTTTTATTTTCTCCTCTCACAAATACTTCCTTTAGTTCTTACAATATTCTTATTGATACACATATTTGATTTGATATACCTTGTGCTCTCAGTTATAAGTAAGAAGTTTCTAAACATTTGAGATAGCTATACTAAAATTAATACAACATTCAGGAAAATAAGATATTTATATACAAATATTGTCTAACCAAAGCATCAAAATGATTGATTTCTTTTTTGTGTTTATTAATTTAGTTTTTACTAAATGTAAAACAAAATATGTGTTCTGGAAGTTTGATGATTATGTGCATATAGCCTAAAAGAAATCCTGGCCTGGCTCTTCATATGTACAATACAGCCTTCCTTTGTTATGGTAATTAAAGAGCAGACATTATGAAAGGTTTCTCCACAAAGCTTACAATATGGTAGTTATCTCTTAAGCCTTCAGGTTTGAAATTGGAAAATGTATTCGTAATGTATTTTTGATGTGGGGAAAATTAAAATATGTTTAGTGAAAAGATGAACTATTCCACAACAGAAACTTAAAACCTCAAAGAAATGAGGTCACCCACTGCCCAACATAGTCAGAATTTGACATTTCAGTTAAATTTACTACAGATACCTTATCCAAGAAATATAAAATGATAGAGCTGGAATGAGCCTAAAGATTATTTGACTTAGTTTTTATTTTATTTTATCCAAAAAAGCCAAAAGAGTATAGTGAACAGAATACCAATGGATAGTTTGTGAAGATGAGTTTATAAAGGTATATATTTCTTTCTCATGACAGAATATCGTTACCCACACTAGGAGAAATGCCATAATAAGAGAAATGTAACTGCAGGTTTTGTTATTTACTCTTCCACAGCCGTTCATTATATTGCTGAAAAGAGCATGAATAAAATTTGGTTTTATTTTTAACTTACATGATTTTTTTCCTTTTGTAATTTAAACCAGCTTTATTTTAAAAGGTGTCATGTATATAGCCCCACGTACACTATTTTTCTTGTCATCATTTATAGAACTACTTCAGCGTTATAAGGAAATACGTTTGGATGGAGCAAAATTAGAATGTATGTGATAAAGCTACAGGTGTAAAGAATTGATGAGTTTACTTTTTCCAAAGAAAGCTCTTCATGCAGTTGTTTAATGTGAGAGATTTTTCTTGAAAAGGTTAAAAAAGTTCTAATCAACTTTTGTACATTATGTAGAACTTCATTTTCTAAACTCTGAAAAAGAAAGTTTCATATTTAATGGGGAATCATGAATTATTCCATTTATTATCTACTTCCTCCTTTCAAAGACATGATCTGGATAAAAGGCGGGGTGAATAATTTCAAAAAAATACAATACATTTTTAATGGGAAGGTGCAAACTACAGATTCTCATGACTATTAGCAAGTGTAGAGGAAACAGAATTTTACTTGCAAAACTCGTCAAACTCTTGAAAAGATAAAATGTATGACATACTTTAGTAAAAAAAGAGCACAAGTGAGTCCAAGTTTTCTTTTAAATGCAACTTGTTGTTCTTACTAACTTTTGTCTTTATATTTTCAAGCCTTACATTTTTATTAAGAGTTTGATGTTTCACTCAATTTACATGGAAAATTGATAGTTCTTTTATATAGAAAGATGTAGAGATGAAGAATGGAAAGAAAACAATTAAATGATATTATTTGAGACCCATTGTCCTAAAAGATTTCAAAAATTTGGAGAGCAGTCACAGAATTATGTTTTAAAAAACAGAGTGACATATTGTAAAGAGCTTTATATTAATTAAAAATTATAAATACTAATTCAGACAAAAATATGGAGGCGATGAGCTGGCACAATCCTGTTAACGCGCGTTTGTGGTCCATTGTTTGTAGTGATATAGTATAAAACTTAGTTTTTGTTTTTCTCTTTTTTATGTTTATTCTCATTATATTAGAATGCAGAACATAACAGAATTGTTACTTATTCAGAATTCTTTTTTAAAAAATTGTAACTCAATCCAAAAAATAAGTTTATTTTCAATCTTTACTTTTCAGCTTATATTTAATTAGTTAAGTACCAATATAACCAACTTATATTGGTTATACAATTGTTTCCCTATAGTGGGAAGTTATAGTGTAAATTGCAAAAAGCCCCACCAAGAATCAGCAGGATTGCCTCAGTGAGCCAGAGGTGTTTGGACTCAATTGCGGTGCTTCTGGTTTGAAAATACCTTCACTGAAAAATCTTTTTAAACAATTGCATTCGTTTCAGACCTTTCCATGTAAAATCTTTGTCTTAAAATGTCTTTTGTAAAAAAGAGGTTTGAATTTCTCCAGGGAGTTTGCAAGTAATAAGACTGTTTATAAAGATTTTATGTGTAATTAGCCTCATAAGTAGCCTTCTTCCAATGCTTTTCCACTAAACTTCTAAAGAAACACATTTTTTAAAATATGGCTAAGTTTGAGATTTTTTTAGTAAACAAAATATTTTAGTAAAGAAAATCTTTCAGTAGAGAAAATATGTGTGACAGCTATGTGGGTAAATATTTTGGTAATACTTTATATTGACTGTTGAATAATTTATTCATTTCTGATTGATTACAATCGCTGTACTTCAAATATTTCATTGAATGGGAATCACTTGAGTAAACCATTTTTAACAGGGTATGTACCTGAAAAAATGCCTTTATGTTAAGAGAATTATTTAAAGCTATTGTAAGGATTGTAGTCTGTCTACTAAATAACCACGGCTTTCCTGTGATATTGGGTAACAGTCACCAGCAAAAATTCTATTTGATTAATTAACGTTTATTGATTTCACAAAAAGTTACTACCTTTTTGCTAAATATTTGTTTAACATAATTGAATCTGAGAAATAATCTTTGTTCCATTCTACATGAATATTCTGTATATCCTAAAATAAAATCATCCATGTTGAAGTGGATTCTTATTGTGCTATTGATAAAATTCTTTGCTGATCAAAATTTTTAATATTTTATTTTAATATTTAATATTTATTATTTAATATTTAATATTTTTATTTTTTATTGAAAGAATTATATTAGTAACAGTTCCATTTACAGAATACTGTGAAGTAAGCTTTCTTAGTAATTATTATTATTATTATATGTTTTTAAAAAGAATTAAAGGTTGACTTAGATTAAATAGTTTTTTCCAAATAGTATTTTTCAGTTTGTATATACACTTTTAAAGTGTTGAAAATAAATCTAATTCTAAACTGAAACCAAACTCCTGCTGTAGTAATACTTATGTTCTGATTTGCTGGTAACATTTTTATGTTGATTGGATTTTTCAGTTTACCATTTACTGGATAGTAATTCTAATAAAATTTCCAGGAACAGTATAAACTAATATATGCCTTAGTGAAATGAAGCTAAAATGTTATTTATGATCTTTATAAGGAAGATTTTAGATTAAATTACAGCAATATATAAAGTACATTATGATACAGTGCAAGTGTAGCACAATAGATATACCTTTAAAATTATTTTTTAAATTTTCTCTTAAGGAAAATGTGATTAAAATTTCACAAAGAAAATCAAGATTATTATAATGGTTGTGATGTTAAAACTCCTATTACCTGATTAATCATAACTCTAATAATATTATTATGAGTTATTTTATTGAGATATATGTTAAAAATGTACATAAGCTGCAGTGATTACATCTTGTTCATTATATGCTCATTTTTCTTTAAGGACATTCTGCTAAAATGTTTAGGAGAAATTAATAACAGTGTTCATTTTAATGACTAATTCTAATTGTAATGACTAATTATAGTAAAGGATAGATTCTTTGGTCCCAAGTATAACAAATTCTACTTTTTGAGATATTAACCTCTAAATAGTTAAATTAACTCATATAGAACATAAGCAGTAATTATCAGGTTATTTATGATTTGTCAATACTGAAATGCAGAATGAATTTGTTTTAGAGAAATCATCATAATTTTAAAAGTGTGTATATGTATATATATACACACACACATATATATATATATATATATATGTAATCTGGATTGATAAAATGTCTTATTAAGTGTGTGAATGCTTATCTCTAAAATATATTTCTAATTTTTCCAAACATGAGAATTGAGTGGTTTGAAAACTGTTCATGTGTGCTATGCCATCTGCCCTATTTACATTTTTAAGAGTTGAGTATTTGTTAACTGATCTCACAGACAGCTACATGTTTTGCTGTTACCAGATGGATGAGATAGAATACCATGCATAACTTTACATTTATCTTCTTTGAGTGTCACCTTATTTGCATATCAATTAAAATAATATCTGTATTAAGATGGATAATGAAAGTTATCAAATTTACATGATGTGACTGCAGTTTGCGAAATTTCCAGTAGATGCCCCCAGAGACCAGTCAACCCACTGGCAATCCTTTACATTGGAAATGGTACTTTTTTATATCGAAACTTTTTCTCTTGCTGTATTTTGAAGTACATGGAAAATAAATTAAAGGTCCTACAGAGCTCAACTCTCCGATGGTTATTACACAAAAATATGTATGAGTGATGGTAGAGTAATGCGTAATCAGTATTAATCAACACCATTACTGATCATTGTTAAAAACGTAAATGTGTAAAATTAAGACACATGCTTTCAGTTTTCATTGTGAAATCATTCTATATGCTTTTAAAGTTGACATTTCAAACTTAGTTAATTTTGTGTCTTTCTAACTTTTCTCTATATGCTGGGTAATGCTGTATCTTTGCTTTAGCTTTTTGGGGGAAAATTGTCCTTTTCACAAAAAAACTATAAAACATACCCAAATAATTTATGATTTTTATTTAGTGTCTGTATGAAAATAGATTTTTTTTCTGCATTCTAATTATACATAATATCCATCTACACTGAAAAGTCTGGCTAAGAATAGTGACTCACTTTATTCCATGGAAATTATATTAACTGAAGCTATTTAAGTATTAATTTAAGAGTCAATGTAATTATCCCGTAGGTGATTCCAATAACATTTATCCCTACGATATGATTGTAAGACTGTTATAGCTGACACAAAGATAACCCACTGGTGACTTATAAATATTAATTTAATGGAATAAAAGTATTATCCTGACTTTTGATTAGATATTGCATATCTTTTGAGTTTATCTTTGTCAGATTAAATAAAAATTTTATGATCTTTTTAAAAAGTATGGTTATTTTATTGAATTGCTTTTGAAATATTTTACTGAATGTGAAGTTTCTCCTTGATACAGCATTTCAGTTTGTGCTATGAAGAAAATATGTTAAAGATATTAATTCTATAACAGAATAGTTGATAATGCATTTTGATTCTGAAAGTCTAATAACTAGTATAAATACCTGTAAGTGCAGAGAGAAGAAAATAAGTTGTCATATCTATTTATTACATTTATTCATGTTTTTCATATTCGTAGAAGTGTGTGCTTTCCATCCTTTTATGTTTCTCTCGCGCAGTATTTTCCCTGTTAGACTTTACACCCTTGAGTGGGAGTCACATCTATTTAATTGGCTTTGCACAGATGCTGTTGGCTGTCTGCTCCCTCGTTTTTAGGAAGGGGGTTCTCTGGGAGAGTCCCAGAATGACACCCATCCTTTCCCCCAGTCCAGCAGGGACAAAACAGCCCCTTTCAAGTTCCACTTACATTGTAATTGTCCAGTTATGTCAAATTCCTACACAATCCATGCAAATAAACAGAAAGTCGTGTGCAGGGGGAGGAAGAGATGAAAAATCAACAATTTTTGATGTCATAGGAGGCAATGTGGTAAAGCGGGAAAATTCAGAATTTCCAGCCTGAGCAACCTGGGTGCGAATTCCAGGTGTGCCACTTATTAGCTTATATCGTGTCGAGCAAGTCCCAACCTCAGTTTTGTTTGTTTTGACCTGTGAAAACAGAAGTAGTACTTTGTAGAGTTATTTTGTGAGTTAGAAAAGAAATAATGCCCACACAGTAGGTGCTCTGTAAACAGTAGCTATTCAGAATGGTTGAAGGCAGAGTTGAAAAATGATATAATATCTCGGAGGCCGGTTAACAGAAGGCCCCCGGTTCCCAGCGTCTCCGCACATCCAGCTGCTGTGCAGGTCTGTCAGTCAGGTTGCTCGGTTTCACTTTCTGCCAGCCTACAGATTTTTTTAGTCTTAGAATATTTTAGGGAAATTCTGATTAAATTCAGAATACTTACATATAATCTCTATTGAATAATGCCTTTGACTAGTAATGTAGTCCATGTGAAATGCACGACTGCTTAATTCTTAAATCCATTCCTCTCCAGCTGCATCCCTTAGCCAGGGCAGCCTCGGGTACCTGCGGTGGCGAAGACCTTCTTAGAATATAGACTGGTGGAAGGCCGGCACACCCGCGGATGTCACAACCTCTGCTTCCATGAATAGCGCGCTTTCTGTCAGGACAACTCTTCCCAAATTCCATGTGATCAAATCTCTCCATAATTTTTTCCAGAATTCTTAATTTTCAGGGTAGTGACTTCAAGTCAAGGATATGTTTCTTCTCCTGATATTTAGAAAGGACATGTTTTAATTTAGACTAATATTTGTTTTGATGTATAAATGAAACCAGGGACTTATCACTTTCTGTCGAAGTGAAATAATGAATTTGCACTCCACTTACATTTCTATTTGCATCTTTTAAAAATTCCTTTCCATAAAGTGAGTGAACTTTGGCTATGGCTCTCTGTTATGAAATATAAAACCTGAGAAATCCAAATAGAATATAATGGTAGAGATTAACATATGTTTTTATTTTCAGATACCCAGTTTGTTGTAATAAATAAAAATTATTGCAGTGAAAAGAAGTTATTTGCATTAAGTATAAAGTATAAATAAGAACCTATTTAGCAAATCACTACAACTGCTCTTTCTGCTCTCAAATATCAGTAATGAGGCTTACACAGTTTGGGTGTGCATGTATACACGTACATAAAATAGAGATATCAGCAGAGTAACATAAGTATTTAAAAATGCAATTCTATTTGAAATCTCTTTTGTAAAGAATGGTCTATTTTAAACATGTATTTGAAATTTTAAAAATTGCTTTTATATTGTGGCAGTTTTAAAAATTGCTCTTATATTGTGGATATTTTGAGGCTGAAAGATGTCTTGAAAACAAGCGTTGTCCAGTCCCTTGTGAACCAGTTTCGTGTTCTTTGGTCAGAGACAGCAGAAACTGATTCTGACTAAATAAAGTCGAAATTATTTTATTGAAAAGGTATTAGGTAACTAGCTCAATTTAAAGGACAAATGGCTCAGAAGAGAAGGACAAGACCTGGGATGCTTGAATGGGTCTAGGTAGCAAGACCTACTTGAGACTCCTGTAGGGATGTCACTGCCAGGGTGTTTGAGCTCCCACAACCTTCTATACTTTTGTGTTTCTTGCCTCAAGTTTCAAAATCCTAGGAGAGAGGGCAGTGGCTTAATTTAGATCACTGACCCACCTGCAGCTAGCAGGTCTTTGAAATCAAATCCAACCAAGAGGACACACAAGGTGGGACCAGCCATTTCCAAAAGCACTTTGCAGCGCTGGAAGGACCCAGTCCAGCCAAGGCAGCCTCCCCTTCCAGGGGAGGGAAATAGGCGGAGAGTGGTTTTCTGCTTTTCTGTCCCAGCTGAGATTAGAACTGAGATGGCCTCCTCTCTAATGTTTATTTTTATTGTTTAAAATGAATAGTCTGGTTTTTGTTTATTTATAATATTCTCTATTTCTGCTCCAGCATGCTCTCCTCACTCACAGGAAAGCACGCTGGCATGAACCTACCGAAGTGTCAGTGCTTGTCTGAAGCAGGGTTGCATTTCCAGCCCCTACCCTCTCAGACCTCCTACACCACCCAGAAACTAACTGCCTTTGGGGAGCACCCCTTGGATGTCTTCTGAGGCTCCTCAAACTCAAGTTATCTGAACCCAAACTCATTATCTTTCCCCCCAACTTTTCATCCTTTCGTGTCCCCCTCTTAGCAAGTTAACAATTACCCACTCCGAAAACCTGATGGCCATCCTAGCTCCTCTCTTCCATCACCCCCAGCATTCACTCCTTGATCAAGTAATCAATATTTCAATCTCCTGCCTATGTGTTGAATCCGCCCGCCCACTTCTGCTTATCCCTCTCTCCTCCAGGGCCATTGTCTGACATTCAAATTGAACTGGGCATCCTGCCCAGCTCTATCTGGCAGTCCGAGATTGGGGGCTTGTCATCACTTTACTTCCAGATCTTGCTCTAGGGCCCTGTGATAGACACTGAAATTCCCTATCTGTATCCATTTCTCCCTTCTTTGCTAGTATAACTCCAGTTTTGTTGAGGGTGGCAAAGTGCCCTAGAACATGCAGGACATTTGTCCTTCTGGTCTCCTTACAGCAAGGGTGGCCATGTGGCAGGGTTCTGGCCAGTGGAACCCAAGTGGACATCCGCGAGTAGTTGCAGAAATGGTCCTGTTTTTCCCAATAATAGTGAAAGACACAGCTGGTGCCACCCCATTTCCCCCTTTTTTTCTCGCCTTGGAGGTGGAAATGATCATTTGGAGCTGGAGTGGCCCTCCGGTGACCAGCAGGGGACAGACATGGAGGAAAGGTTAAAGGATCCCAGAGGCACCAAGGCCAGTGGCCGCCGCCCTCTCGGCACCTTGCGCTGAGAGAAACAGAAGCCTCCAGTTCTGAGGGCAGCGGGGGGCGAGCGCCCTCTTACTTGTGGTCGAATCTCCCCTAACCTGCGGGGTTCCGCTCAGGTGCCATCTCTGTGGCTCTCACTGTGTCCTTTTGCGTCAGCTCTGGGGTAGGCTGACCTGACCCCTTCAGGGGCTCCTCAGGGCGTCTCGTTCTCGGCTACAGCTGTGCCCTCCTTCCGTCCCAGGGGGCAGCCCGCACAGCGGCCTTTTAGCCTCCCCCCCCCCCCCCCCCCCCCCCCCCCCCCGTGTCACAGCCTCCCACTGACTCCTCTCCACACTCTATCTCCACTGGAGGGCAGAGACTCAAATATGTTATTTCTTCTCTCTTCCCCATTTCAAATATTTTTGTTTGTTTCAGACGAGATGGCAGCTTTGGGGCTCTTGGCCTAGGAACGCGCTTCCCTTATTTCCTTGGCGGACCAGCCCTGTAAAAGCAGGCGCCCGGCCTGGGCGGCGGGTGGCGGAGGGCTGCAGTTCAGCTGGGGCGCCCTCCCAGAGGAGTTTTCTAAAATGCAGTGTCATCCAGTCATTTCCCTGACTCAGCCCCTCCCACGGCTCCGCCTCACCCCCGCGTGGAGTCCCAGCTGCTCACCACGACTTGAAGGCCTCTTCCTGATCTGGGTCCTGCCTTTTTAAAACAATTATCTCCTTCGCCACTCTCCTCTTCGCCACTCGTTACGTACTTTGTTTTACACCTAAGCTGATCCACTGAGTAAGAAATCCTTGGCGGATGGGGCCTGGGCCTTTTTGTTTTGTTTGTTTTAAACTCTGTGGGTAATTCTTTGGCATGGCCAGGAGTCGAGAACCAGTGGAGCAGGACTTTGCGTTTCCCAGCCCACTTTCACATCCATAACTTCACTTGGATCTTAGAAGACTCCTGTGACGCAGGGAGGGCACACATCAATGTACACATGTCACAGAAGACAAGACACGAGGTCCATGGAGATTTCATAGAACTGGGTGTTCTGACTCAGACCTCGGGTGTTTTGACTAATTCTAGGCTATTCTACTCTACACGGAAATTTTTATTTCAAGTAGTATCACATCAAGTCAGTTTTTTTAATACTTTAATTGTCTCCTATTTTTCTGGAATGTAAAATTCTTAATATAAAGCTGTATCATTTGGCCTCTAAACCCTTGGTTAGTGGAATACTGGTCATTACACTGTTGTTATCCCATAACCCTATTTCCTGTATGGGAATTTTCATCACCTGAAATTATTTATTATTTGTTTACTTATTTGTTGGTTGTGTACTCCCAGGAGAATACAAATTTACCCCAGGGCACTGAACTTATTTGGTCTAGAATAGTGCTTGGCGCTTAGCAGGAAACTCAATATCTATCTTTGAATAAATAAGTAGAATAGTCACTTGTCACTTTATCTCCTTATATATGAATTATGACTAAGTAGTAAAGTGCTAACCTAACAAATCTTTACTATAACCCAAACTTAAAATAATTTAAAGATATATTTAGTAATAAATTTCAGTAAATATATTCTGCATGAATGAATGAATGAATGAGTGGATGGATGAATGAATGAACCTCCTTAACATACAGGGAAACCATTTACTGTCGAAAGCATTGCTTTAATATTAAGTGACGTTTAATTTTTGCTTGGCTTATTGGTTGTTTTGTTTTTTGGTAAAAGTCTGGCATGTCAAGTAGTTTTGGATCATCAGTGGCTATGATCTGAATGTTTGTTTCCCCCGATATTTATATGTGGAACCCTAATCCCCAAAATTGTTATCAATGGGGCCTTTGGGAGGTGCTTAGCTCATAAGTGGGATTAGTACCTTATAAAAGAGGCTCCAGGGAGATCCCTGCCCCTCCCACTATGTGAGGACACAACACAGCTAGAAGGTGCCAGCATGAACCAGGAGAGGGCCCTCACTAGAAGGCGACCACACTGACGCTTTGATCTTGAACTTCTAGCCTCCGGGAACTGTGGGTGATACATTTCTTTTTTAAATAAGCTACTCAGTCGTATTTTGTTATAGCAGCTCGAACCGACTAAGGCATCAGTCAGCTAGTTTATTTGTCCTTACCAAAGGGAACTCAGCCCTAGAACTGATATATTTATCATGTAATTTCATTAAACCTACCGAATCGAGTTAGCTCCTGGCATCTTTCCTCTTTCCTTGAAGTTGGTCCATTGTGAGTGTTTGAGGCAAAGACAAGTTTTCAGTGCTCTCACCCAGGGAAGAAAGGCAGCCTGATTCAGCCTTTCATTGTCACAGAATAAAAACACAGCAGGCGTTTCAGGCGTGAGAGTAAGCGCTCCCTCTGCCCCATTGCCAGCTACCGGAACGCCTACGAGAAGAACGTCTGCGTGGACATGCTGCGCGACGGCTTCCACAAGTCCTTCGCCGAGCTCTTCGCGCTCATGGAGAAGTGGGACGCCCTGAGGGAGGCCGCCAGGCGCAGGTCCATCTTCTGGGTGCAGAGACCCCTGAAGGAGCAGCCCGACAAGCTGGACCACTTCTACTTCTACCTGACCAGGGCCGAGGTGGCGGAAAGGAAAGGTGAGTGGAGGGAAGGTTCCAGATTGTTTCCTCTATGAATTCGAGACATTAAGACAGCTTAGCACAGTCTAACCTAGTCAACTAAGCATCTTGATGGAATAAGTGATGGGGAATCCTCACAACATCCCCACTTTCCAATGTATTCAGATCTTCTGTATCATTCATTATAAATCTTTCCATAATTTTTCTTTATATATGATCTGAGTATTGACTTTCACTGAGGAGATACTTTCAAAGAGCACTGTAATTTGAAAATTATACTGATTTTCTAGTATTTATATAATGGAACATGAAGGTTTCATCAATAAGTTCTACAGGTTTCAATCAGATTTTTTGTTAGTAAGTAGTGAGAAGACACAAAAAGCTGTAATTCACAATTATGAATAAAATTGCTAATTTTATGTATGTCATCACATCATTTTTAACAAAGTCCTTTTTTTTGTATCCTAAAATTTTCCAGAAAGTCACTATGTTTCAAGTATTGAAGAAAATATTTTAATCTCTACTATAGTACTGATATTGCTGTCATAAGTATTTATTAGAGATTAGTCATAAGTTATATATTAGAGATTAGTCATTTTATATAGCCAAAGACAGGAAATCCTAGATTTTGACACAGATTTTGTGTTCTAAATTATTCTTTCCTTCAACTTTTTGCGTGAAAATACCATGGGACTCAAAAAGAGAAGTTCAGGCCCCAGCATGACAATGTCTACATTTCCCTCCAGGCCTTTCTATGAGAAAATATTAGGCAACTTTTTGTTACTTATTGCTACCATGGGGAAAATTGATGGGGCCATGGAAACAGCATCAGAAGGTAGCAGAAGTCTTTCAACCTCTCTAGTAGATAGAGTCAATACATCTCATTAGGTTGTGACCTGACTTACAAATATGAGATGTACAAAAATCCTTACAACACCACTAAAAGTGAACTACAGTGTGTATGTGTGTGTATAGGAGTGATTATTTGTATTATGAAAAGTATTTAACTGTAGAATTGACTTTAAAAATAGAGAAATTTGGTGAATTTTAAAATGTGATTTACATATAATTTCTCTAGAAATTAAATTACAAATAAAAAATGCTACTGTAAAAAAATAAAAATCCTACATACTAGTATCAGCCCCAATTTCTGAAGTGACATTTACACTGAAAGCAGAATTGATCAGGATAAAGTCTGCCCAGTGGTCCTTTTCTCAAGTTCAATCATCATATTCACCAAAGGCTTAAATAGGGGCTTTCATTTGAGTAGAATAAACATGAGCCAAACACATCAGTTCACAAAGTATCATCAATATAAAGAACTTAGCATAAAGCATTTTGTAATTATAGAGAAACTAAAATGCTAAATAGCCTATTTTAAGGTAGAAAATATTTTCATTTATAACCTCTTATTAAAGAAAAATGACTATACATATACATAAAAATGTTTCTCTAATTCCAAAAATTAACAAATTCCAAATTTTATAATAGCCAATATTTTATATGTGTCATATAAGTAATGAAAAGAAATACTTTCTTTACTGAGTGGTCTATCATATATACATGGTAACCAAGGTTACATTTGTTAAATGGAACAAAAATTACCCCTTGCTCAAAATAATTCTTCTGTATGGTTATCTCCTTCAAAATGCAATGTCCGTTGCCTGTTTAAAATACAGAAAATTAAAATTATTCTAATAAATACTATTGGAAATACTTCAGTTGAAAGACATATAAACATTTGTGTGTGTGTGTGTGTGTGTGTGTGTGTGTGTTTTAATTTATATACTTTTCCCCACATTTAACACATGAACTTTGTTGGGGAGAAATTGTTACTTGAATTAAGACTGTCCCAGGGAATGGATAGGAATATGTACATCATCACTCTTATTAACTTGAATTAATCCTAAATCTTTTTAAAATATATATATCTTTATTGATTTCAGAGAGAGGAAGGGAGAGGCAGAGAGAGAGAGAGATAAAAACATCAATGATGAGAGAGTCATTGATCGGCTGCCTCCTGCACGCCCCCGACTGAGGATAGAGCCCTGTGCTCAACCGCTGAGCCATGCCCGGCCGGGGAATCCTAAATCTTAACACACACACACACACACACACACACACACACACACACACACACTTCGTCTGGTATATAGAAACCTGTTAATAGCATCTCAAGATTCCATGGTACATGGTTGTGGAATCTGAGACAATTATCCTGCAGCAGCATTGGTCTGAGCATTCTCATTTCTTCTCATTGGAAACACCCTCACTCTAGAATCACCATGAAGTTCATTTTATCAGAGCTATGGCACTAACAATAGTCAGTTATCTCAGGTCAGTTCTGTCTCTTGAGACTTACAGAGCAAGAACCTAGACTTATTTAAATTACTTTACAAAACACCCTTTTCTGTTTTATAGCAAAGAGGTGTTTAAAGTAGGCCAGTCATTGCTTTTTGGCTTATTTTCCATTTGTTCAAGTGTTTCTTTGTCCCTGATAGTGTTTCTTATATTACCCATTGCTGTGAATAATCTCTGTACCATCTGTAACATTATGATTAGGGCCTTGTGCCCCATGGGGCTAGAGAAGAGATGACAATAATGGTAATGAGCAACTGAATCAATAGATAATTCAAGCATTATTCACACTTGACTTTAAATTATTGTCAAGGGTTAACCAGCAATCTTCTTTCTGATAACATTTACTTAAGATACTCAAGGTATATTCTACTCAAGCAGTGTCCCACAGGGTGCTTATAGGTTTTATGTGAAGCAAGAGAAAAAATATTTATTTGGTGAAATACGTTTGAGAAACACCATGTGAATTAACATTTATGTTACGCAGATTGGTTTATTGCAGGACTTATCAGGGCCTTTAACATGCCAATGTATTGTGTGGTTCACTGAAGGAGGGAAATTTGCAAGAGCATTTCCCAAATTTATTTTATCATGGAATCTCCTTTTTAGGTAACATAATAAATACTGATCTAAATAATAAACTAACAATAAAATTGATTTTCATCTTACAAATATACCTGTTGATGACTCAAGGAGGGACTGAAGGCTGCTTATAATGTAAAAGATACAGGACATATTTTTGGATTGCACAAAAAGTTAAATAACTTGGATATATTCCTTTATATTTAATTCTCTGGGAGGAAAAACTCCATTTATCTTGATAGCTCGTATAACTCATTCTAAAAAATCAAAAACAAAACTTCATTTATGAAATGTTAGAAATGTTTTTCTATTAAGGTTTAATTACTGAAAAACAGAAAAATTATTTTAGCATTGTGTATATTTTTTAAAAGCTCATTATATAACTTTTTAAAATGGAAGATATGAAGTATTTGACTTACAGGCTTTAAAAATAGCTCTCTAATCACTAAATATGACAAAGAATATAAAATATTACAAAACAGACTTTAGTGCTCTATTCACATTAGGTAGAAGACTCAGAATGGAAAGATTAAGATAGGAGAAGTCAGTTCTGAGATGAGGGCATTGGTTTTTGAAGTCAATAACTCGGGTCATTCTCCACTTTGCACCCGTGCTGTTGCAGAATGGCTCCCCTGAACCCCAGCTCCTTCAAAAGGAGGCTGACAGGGGGACCTTGTTTTGTTTTACTTTATTTTTACATATAAAACCTATGTTGAGATAAATCTAATTTCCTGTGGAATTATGAAGCAATATATGTAAAGAAATGATTTTAGGTTTTAGAAATTTCTGTGGAAACATTGGCATGACTTATGTACAGTTCTTGAAAGTTGCCTTTGTTTTAGTCAGCTTAGTTTCCATTTTTCTAAGCATTTCAGTTTTAATCTTATAGGAATGCTAGTGGGCAATGTATAAATATTTTTTATAATTGTAATCCTTTCGGGAATATATCAGTGAATAATAATGATTGTTACTTTAAAAGATCCTTGGGAAGGTAATCCAGAGGCTACCATGTCTTCACAAGTGCAGAAAGACACGAGGGTCCCAAATCTGTTCACATTCACCGATAAAGTGGAGTTTCCAGGACTGAGACACCACTTATTAACACACGATGTTTTGGTTCACCTTTATGATTGATGGCAGTGGGACTTATAAGACTGATTCACAATGTATTAATACACTTTTTTAAGTATAAATAGGTCAGACGCCACTTCAGGGGAAAGAGGGAGCTTTAATACACTAGCAACTAATAAACTAACGGCTGTCTGAGTGAGAGGAATGAACAGTATTCGTGCATTTTCAGCAGAAAAAGGTGCTCATAGAAAACAAAAGCATGGAAATTCACTTCTTAACATGGCTGGAAACATTGCTGGAAGGTGTACGCAGCTTATCGGGTCATCCTCACCATCCTTCCTCATACGCCTCACGGCGGTTTTTCTTGGGAGCGAAACCCTTGCCATTTTCACATTCTATCGGCTCCCTTCACTTACATCATGTTTTTGCTGTAGTTAAGAGGTATTGCTCCCTCTGCCTCTAAATACTTTTAAATTCTTCAGTGGGAAAAGCACTTGATGATAGCCACGTACTCTTTTCTTCTGAAAGCACTGAGCACGTTGGCCGTAGGTGTTTTTGTCTTTTGTCTTATATATAAAGTCCGGTGCTTCAACTGAAGGGTATGTCTTATTTATAACATATGCTAAGTTTTTGGAAGATTTTTGTATGTGGCTTTTTTCATGTGCACATTCTTTAATTAATGCAACTATTTTGATAGTTGATATACATTAATTTCTGCATTTTGCATTTTAAAGTAGTTATTCGTGTTTTTAAGGAAAAATAGGAAATAAGTGTCACTGCATTGGTTTGCCACTCGAAGGCATGTGTCATGAGACCTCTTTCTAACTCGGTGTATGATGTTTCTCTCTCTTTGAAGAATACTTTGAAGATGTCTATAATAACTTGTATGCTCTGGCCTGTTACTTCAATAATTCTGAAGACAAGTGGGTAAGGAACCACTTCTACAAACGATGTTTTCAGATTGCTCAGCTGATCAAAATCGACGGTGGGAAGAAAGAAGCCGAGGCACAGGGGCACATGGGGCTCCTCTACGAGGAAGACGGTGAGTGGCCATTGGCTTGGATGCTTTGGGCACCTCGGAGGATCCAGAGTCCAGGCGACCAGAATGCACATGGGGGTGGAGGAAAATACCCAAAGCTTGAGTATAAAAATATAAGTTACTGAGATTCAAAAGCAAAGGTGTATGACTTCTGGATGCTTCTTCAGTATTGCTTGTGTCCCACCTCCACCGAGCTCAGCCCAGAGCTCCCAGCAGCAGCACAGAGAAAGCGCCTCCCCCAGGCCCCATCCTTCACTCACATACATGCTGCACCGTTTAGAATTGTTTTTCCCTTCCTGGAGCTCTCCTTGTTCATTTTAACTTGATTTCTCTTGTGTGAAAATGGGGAAAAGGCAAAGCACACTGTGATTTTCCAAGTGCCCATGTACCCCATAAAAAAATCCCCAAAATATTTATATAACTCAGATACTGCTCCATCATGATCTTATAGTAATTTCTGAAGGAGATGTTCCTTTAAAAATAACTTCCTAGCTAATAATGTTATCTTACGACAAGCCAAGGTCTTAAAACAACAAAACATCGTCAGAAACATATTTTGTATGGCGGTTTAATAAGGACTGCAAGTAGAAATTTAAAAGTTGAGATTATTCATGTAAGGATAGCGGGTAGAAAATATATGCGGAGACAAAATATTTCATCATGAATAATCCCATTTCTTCCCGCAAAAAGTTATCTCAATTTCCACAAAAGTTTTGACTTGGCCAAAACAAGTTGGAAAATAGTTATTGTTTTGTGGTTAGGACGGTATAGGACTTCAAGCAGCAGGAAGAAAGGGGTTTTGTGATTCAGGAAATTGTAACCTGCAGCATGGTAGATGCTGCGGGTGGGCAGGGCCATCTCCAATGGTGGGCACAGGAAAAAGCAGAAAAGTTAAAAAAATTCAGAGAAGCGAGAGTTCATATGGAATAGATTCCAGGAAGGCGTGATGGCATCAGTAGGGACGGGCAGGGACTGGACATGGGTACAATTCAGGCAGGTAGAGAAACGGGTGTATAGCCTGTGAGAGGGAACTACGTAGACGAAAGGATTGGAGACACTGATAGGAGGAGCAGATTGTTGAAAGTGGAAAATGTATTTCTGAGTAGTGATGGGACCTAGGTGTGCAAAGGCAAAATAGGGACAGGCTAGCATGCAGAGTTTGGGCTCAGGCTTCTGCACCTTCAGGGTAAGGAAGGGAGTGTGATGTCATGGAAGCCTGGCTGGGACGCCGCCTGTGACAGGAGGAAAAACTGAAGGGGGGGATGGTTAGGAAGCAGCTGCCCTAACTTAGCTCCACAGGAACCATCAAAAAGTATTTAAGAGAATGTATTTAAGCATGCCCATTGCAGTATGGTTTATAATATCTCAAAATAGGTTTTACTAGTTAAATATTTTATGCAACATCTTTGCAACAGAGTCCTGTGCAGTCATGGAATTACAAATTATAGCAAAATCCATTCATTTGTTCATTCAATAAATATTTGTTTAGAACCTAGTGCCAGGGCATGAACAGTAAACAAGACAGACAAATCCTTGGCCTCATGGCACTTACATTCTACTTAGAAAAACAGACCTTAACCACTAATAATATATCAAGTAGTGGTAAATAATATGATGAAAACTATTACTTACTTTTCAGGGATAGACTTTGCTACTTTATATAAGATGTTCACCTGTTAGAAGGTGAGACATGAATGAAGTGTGGGAGTGAGCTTTGTGAAAATCTGGAGGAAAGGGTTCTACAGAGAGAATACTGTACATGCAAAGGCCCTGAGGCAAGTGCGTGCTGAGCATGCCCAAAGAACAGCGAGAAGGCCAGTGTGTCTGGAGCTCAGTGAGTAAGGTAGGAAGTGGAAGGAGAGGAGCTAAGGTTAACTAGGAGACTCGAGATCGCATTGGCTCTTTTAGGACAAGGTGAGGACTTTAGATTTTATTCTAAATTGATAGGAAACCCCAAATATGCATTGATTTGAGAAAATGCCCATGATACATTAAGACACAAACACAATGTAAAATATGATTATATTCAGTATGTACCACACACCATGTTAACAGTAGTTATATTTGAATGTGGGGATCATAGATGATTATAAAATTATATACTAAAGAGATATTACCTACTATAATTTGAGGGGTTTTATTAACTTTTAACCTATTGTTAAAAGTAGAGTTTTGTTTTTCAATTTGTAAAAATGGGGTAAGTTCTTGCTTAAATAAAGTAAAATTCAAAGTGAAATTTTTGCTTAAGCTTTTAAAAATTACTATTCCCATTTCACAGGTGAGATAAATACTTCTTTAAGCTTTTAAAAAGTATCTTCATTTTGAGGATGAGGAAACTGTGGCACTAAGAGGTAAAGCTGGTTAATGGTGGAGCTGGTATTAACTAGTCAACTGGCTTCAGAGCCTGCTCTAGTAGCTCCTGCTCTATGCAAACAAAGAACTGCTTTACTTTTATGATGAGCTAATTCTAAAAATTCCTGAAAATTATATGCTAAAATATAAGTTAGCACTTTTTGCTCTCTACTATGGGAACACCCCCCCCCAACTAAATAAAAAAAAAATTGCTTTTTGTGTTGTTTTTATAATTGAAGCCATCAAATTCTGTCACTTATAATAACAAATCAGATAATCAAACTGTCAATTACTAGTCCCAAAACAGAAGTCACAAAAGAAATAATATCAGAAAATAAGGGTTGAAGAAGTCAGGGCTACACTGATGAAAATTTAAAAGAGTGGTCCCAGTAAGATTCAGATATCTATCAATAAGTATATTCTGAATTTTTCTCAAAATTTTATTTCTGATTTTTAATATTTGGTTTGATTTCTTAAAAAAATTTGTTGTGGTAAAAAGCTATATAACAAAATTTTCCATCCTAATTGTTTCTAAGTGTACAGTCCAGTGGTGTTGAGTATATTCACACTGTTGTACAGCCAGCCTTCAGAACTTTTTCATCTTGCAAAATTGAAAGTCAATACCTATTAAACAACAACTCTTGATTTCTTTGTTCTGATTTTTAAAAAATCTCTCTCAATGTATTTCTATTGGAGAATGTATTCATTGCTTCATTCACTCATTCACCCATTCATCTATTTACTCTCTCAACAAATATCGGAGTGCCTAGTAATCTTCTGATTAGTAACCACGGCACCGCGGTTGCCCAGGTCATTTTCGTGGCTGAGAGTGAGGATAAGTTTGGGAGGCGTGATCAGGGTGGGGCTGCCATAAGAGCAGATCCTTGGCTTGCTCACATTTAGATGTCCCACCACATAGCATAATAAGTGCACCCTTATTCCACTGTAAATAGAATGTTTTGACTATGAAACTATTTCTAGGTTGTGTTGTTTCCTTTTGCAACTTCTTTTTTTTTTGTCAGATCTAAATTATTTTTCTAAGGCCTTAGTCAGCTCATTGGCCCTGAGAACCACGCCTTGATTGCCTGATGGATAGTGACTGAGTGGGTATTGATGAAAATTCTGGAGATTGCCTTTGAGTGTGTAATGTACGTAGCAGTGGTGAAAATTATCTGTGTAGCTTTTATAATCTGGGGTAGAATTTTCATGAGGAGGGTAAACTAGAACTATCAAGAATACGTGGCTAGAGTGGCTGGGAACTCACCTGGTCGGAGGGTTCCCCCTGAGGTGATGGTGCTGTAGCTTCCGCGTGTCTGATCTGATTGGTCTGGACAGGCTGATGGAGGCCCCACAGCAACAGCGAGGCGGCAGCTGTGCTCAGGGCCAGGTGGCAGCATCCTGGTTCCAGGGGTGCCCATTCAGGTTAAAGCAGGATACCAGCCGGCAGATGGCGAAAGGCGGGTTGTCGGGGCCCAACCGAGCAGGCTGTAGTCCAGGGCATGGCTCCAGCACCCTCAGGGAACCATAACGCAAATGAACTTGAGCAGAAGCCATAGTCACGGGGACTGGACACCTGAGTGCAGTCAGGGCCAGTGTTCAGCCCACTGGCGCATATGGGACCAGACCCTCACCCAGAGCCCCCTGGCCAGAGTCAAGCACAGCAGACAGGTTCTAATTTGCAATGCCGCTAAAGATGGGGCTCTCATGCACAGTGTGGCCTGGTTTCCACGGACTCAAGGGCTGGCAGTCTCATTCCTCAGGTCAGATATTTTGACCATAGCTGGGGATGGCAGACATGGAGTAGTCATGGATGACAAACACTTGTAGCAAATCAGTGGCTATATCTTCAGTTCAGTATTGTGACCTATTTGTAAGGATTTTTTCATGCAAACAGGACAAATGGGCAAAGAGCTTTTACACCGTGTCTGTGGAGCACTGGAGAAAGCTCTCAGACACTGGATCAATAGGAGATATGCCCATTCAGAGGTCTAGCAGGGCCAGATGTCAGACCCTGGGAGAGACAGGGCTTTTTAAAAGACAGGATTAGGGAAGCACCTGCTCCTCCCTTGGTATGATCCAGGGCCAGGGCAATAATAACACGACAATGTGGCAGAACCTTAACTTCAGACCTTTCCTGCTAGGTTGGCATTAGTGGTTGGGTGCAGCCCCAGCCCCTTCCCTGACACGATCAAGGGACTGGGGTCCTAGCCTTGCAGCTTTATTGGGGGCTGGTAAACTAGAGCAGTGTTGATCACATCAGCATTTATAGTTGAGCAAATACCAGAACCTTTTCCGCTGCTCCTTCCAATGATTTAGAACCTGGGTCCAAACTTTGCTTTTGCCCAAACTAATGGATTTAGCACTAAGGACTAGCGGGTCTCCGTGGAGCCCCACAGAAGGCCAATCTCTTTTCTGGGAGGCCAACCTGGAGGGGCATCAGTCTTGGGTAAGTTAACCCTTAATTTCTGTCTGCTTTTTGTCCTGTCACTCTTCCCCCAGTTCCAGTGGGTGGCTTCTCTGTATCATCTCTCACTCTGGTAACAACCTGTTCTGTTTCAACCATGTGGGCTTTGCGTCTGGACTTGCCTGTGGGAGATCAGGAGGAAGATTAGAAATAGATGTTGGGTGACAGCCCCGGGATACCGGTCACTTTCACTGCAGACAGGCAGGGGAAGACCATTGTAAGAACAGCTTAGGAAGTACACATCATCTATTTCAGAAAGCCATTACCTGTGGCTTTAGCACAGGGACTGATTAAAGGCAAACCGGGATCTACAGCATTGATCCCAAGTTCTCCCAATGACTAAAGACAGAGTTATCCTGGTTAGCTTGCTCAGTTTAGGTCTTAGAATTATCATGGACATGGACAGCTTCTAAATAGTGTAACTCAGTGTGGTTTGCCAGGGCCCAGAGGGCACCAGCAGTGTTGTGAAGATACATCAGAATGACTCTCAGTCACTAACTGGCCATCCTGAAGGCTGGCCACACCACCCCCAGCAGACTTCCACTCCAACATCAGTCTTTAATCTATCTCCAGTCCCCTAACTTGCTTCCAGAAGGCCATGGCCTGGGCCTGGATGGGCACCCAGTTTGCTGGAATAACTGCCATGCTAACAAAGTAATTGGTCAGCAGCACTCACAGCAGGCCTGTTGGAGCAGCACTGCTCTGAGATGAGTCCCAGAGACAGGAGCAGCAGCAGGTGTGCTGGTCTCCCACTGCCCTTTCATTGGATGCTGTATGTTTAGGGAAACACCATCCAACTCCTGGTGTGATCCAGGACCAGAGAGAATAGCAATATGATGTGGCAGAGCCTTGCTACCAGCTGTATCCTGCCAGCTCAGCATCCATGCTTTGAGATAGCAGAGCCTCTCCCATGCATGATCAGCAGATGGGGAGAAGGGAGAGGCATGGGGCTGAGGTCTATGCCTGTTTGCAGCCATGAGATATAGCATACAAACAGCAAGATTTGCTATGAGGCATTCTTAGTTTGGGGAGCACCAATCTCTCCCCGTTCAGGAGAGAGGGACTGAGGGCTAAGCCTTTGAAATAAGTCAGGAGTGATTTCCTTAAAAGCACTGAGCTTAACCGGTTTCCTTGGAACCTTCTTAGAGTCCCTCTTATTTTCTAGGAAAGCAGCCTGCAAGGGATCTGTGCTGGAGAAGTTAACCTGTACCTCTTAAATCCTTAAGTTCTGCATAAAGAAGGCTGTTAACATCAAGAGATTATGGACACAAAAGTCCTCATCTTTAAGAACTAGGACCAAGCTAACACCATGAGCAAGATGCTAAGCTTCAAAAGGAGCTCTACCCCCAATGACTGGATGTTTTTAAGAACTGATCAAAGTAGAAGAGAACCAGTGAGTTAAAGTAAGAGATGATCAAACCTCAGTCCTGGGAGAATGCCTGCTGGATACTGGCCTTGAGTGAGGTGCTGTTCCTACAACTGTCCCCCAACTCTAGGTAGAAACAGGGGATTCTATGAGCTCCACATGGCCAGTGAACAAAGCCAGGAACAGATTGTCTGTTCTGCTTGCCTTTAAATACCAGGACTAAATAGGCTGCTTCTAATTGAGGGGTGTAGGAAATGCAAGGAAAACAAAGCATTAGCAACAGCTGTCCCAGTGACTGATTCAGTTCCTCCAAACCCAACCCCTATATGTGTGAGGGGAACGGCATTTTCCCTGTTCAGCAGTCTGGGCAATAGGGTGGTTGGAGGCACAGCCATAAAGACCAGTTCTTATTTTTCCCAACGAAGGCCTCCTGCTGTGATGCCTCTTAGGACTGTCCTCATTCACAGCCTGATCCTTTTGCTCTGTCCCCTCCCTGCCTTCACCTCAGATTTGCCATGGGTTCCCTTGTGCACCACACTGCAACCGTGTCTAGGGTTCTAGTTATCTATTTGTGGAGCAAGACGTTTGCCGCCAGCCCAGAGACTCCCGTCACGGGGTCATACGTGTGGCTCTGTTTTGCTTTGCTTCTTCAGTGTTGGCACTGCCAGCTCTTAGTGACCACGCTGGCAGACAGGACAACTGTTGTGTACATTGCTGGTACTTCCTATTTACTCATTTGAGAGAGAATTTCCAATCATATTTGTTATGGGCTGAACTGTGGACCCCAAAAGATGCTGAATTCTTAACCCCCAGTACCTGTGAAGTGACCTTATTAAACAGGATCTTTGTAGGTGATTGAGATAAGATGGGGTCATCAGGGTGAGCCCTAATGCAATCTGGCTGATGTCCTCATAAAAAAGGGGGAGGTTGGGCAGACAGGGAAAATGATGGGAAGACACAGGGAGAACACCACCTACAAGCCAAGGAACACTCGAAGCTGCCAGAAGGAAGGAGGGAGGCGCTGAGAGACTTCCTTGGGCCCTCAGCGGGACCCAACCCAGCTGAGCTGACCTCAGACTTGCAGCCCCCGGAGCCGAGAGAGAACACACCCTGCTCTAAGCCACCCAGCCTGCGGCACTCGGGAATGGCAGCCCCAGGAAACGAACACAATATTTAATATGATGTTAGTACTTTTTCCTAACTTAAAAAAAAAAAAAAAGATATGATTTCAGGTGGTGATAGGGAAATACGGTAATGGTGGAGTGATGTGACTTGACCTGTAATGGATGTCATATGCCGTCATTTCAAGCTCTGACGGATAAGATATTTGTGGTAGGTGGTGACCAGCTGTATACTATCTAAAATAATATGAGGAGATTTTTTTTATTCTCCTAATATCTCATATAAACAGTCTTCCTGGAGTTTGGGCTTCTTGCCTTCTTCTCTATTCCATTATAAACATGACTTCATTCGGTGGATATTTTTATTTTTTGGCATTTTAAATGAAGTTTATCATCACGGTATTCAGCCCCCCACCCCCCACCCAAAGGGTTAAAATACAATAACATCATCAAATTTTTTAATATCATCAAAGATGCCACATCAAAATTGATAGAAATTTCATGGTAATTTCTTATTTGTCGTGGAATAATGTTTGCCAGTTTATTAGAAAAACAGCCTTAATAACTAAAAGAAATGCAAAGGATATATCAGTTTTTAGTGTGGTATTTTATTTTCTCTTTCATTTTATTAAAAATTAATAGAGATGTAAGCGCTGTTGAGAGGATTTAAAACCCATCAAATGCGCAACATCTCATCTCAACCGAGGCGCCTCTGGAGAAAGGCGCTGAGGCTGTGGAAGGAAGGGAGGGTGTTTTGCACATGTGCCCTTTCGCTCCATAGAACTGGTTACCGTGTGTATGTGTTATTTTTTAATTAGGGAAAAAACTAGCTAATTAAAAAAAATCTATTGAATTAAAAAAGTATAGGAAAGGACAGACAGTTTTTACAGTTGATAAGAAATAATAGTGATGACTAAAGAACTATTATTGATCCAATCCCATTATTAGTGAAGTAAAGAAATGGGGGAAATGTGAATCGTTAATTGGTTTTCAGATGGCAAGGGAAGCCCAAATCTACAGGAGTATTAGAGATATGGGGCAAAAGCTTTAATTAAAGATATAAATTGGAAACCTGCAAATTCATACACGCGGATTAAATTAGTGAGAGCTGATAGGCCCTGAATGCCGATCTTGGTTTAGATACTTAACCTAACACGGCATTGGAGCATCGGGCTGCAGATGGAGCCTAGCAGAGGAAAAAGGATTAGCGTGGGCAATAAACTATATTCTCTTGACTTTGCCATTTGCTGGCTGTGTGGATCTGGGTAGGTGTGACGTCATTGTGGACCTTGCTTTCCTGGTCTCTGACGTGAGGGGGTGCGAGCTCGGGTGCTTCGCACTCAGTTCACGCCCAGCTCTGGTTTCCAGGGCTGCTCACATGGCTCCTGAGAGATCAGGCTTTAAAACTCTACTTATTAGGGAAGGAAAACAGTCAACTTCTTATTAGGGAAGGAAAAATGTCCTGTTTATAGAAAGCAGAGATGGAGCCTAAAATTAACCTCTTTGTACCACTCTTCATTATTTAAAAAAAAATAAAAATCAGTTCTAGCTCTTGAAAGAATTATTTGGACAAGTAAATGAGATAAGCGAAAGGCCTGGTGTTCTGCTTGGCACGCGTGGCCCATCGGCCTGAGTCAACGCTGCTTTCTGCTCTCAGGTTTTCTCCCTCCCAGGTGAGACTGACACTTAAACAGGCAGGAAGAGCTGGGGCACTGTGGAAGCGAGGTGTCAGGCCGGGTCCCCAGCTAAAGCTGGAGGAAGTCCCCGGCGAGGCCAGCAGCGGGAGTGAGCGGTCCGAGCTGGGCCCGCTCGCCGCCCCCAGCCGGGCTGCTGCTCTGGCCTCCTTGGCCTCTCCCTTCACCTGTCCCCTGCCTCTGAGCTCCCCAAGTGGCATCTCAGTCCTTTCATCTTTGGCCTCCACACTCTGCCTGTAGGTCTACCGAGAGGATGCAAGTCTACCACAGGGCAGTCGGGGAAAACTCCTTCCTCAACTGTTCTTTGGCCTTGTGTTTTCTCGATTAAAAAGCAAAAACCACCTGCTCTACTTTTATTGCAGGTTTTCATTATCTTTTCATTCAGAACATTGAGCACTGACGGAGAGGGCAGGCCTCGCTCTATAAATAACCTACCTGTTGCCTTTCCAAGTGCTAAGATCACATTTCTGTGCCCAGAAGGTGCATATTCTCTTGGTTGCAAGAGCTCAAAGTCTTTTTCTGCTTGTCCCTATTGTCCCGCTTGGACGCCGGGCTCCTGCATACACTCCGAAGGGGTGGCAGCCTGGGTGGAGAATGGAAAATGACACGAACTGTTCTCTGGTGATTAATTCTTCACAGGTTTTCATGATTCCTAAAAGCTGATGTTCAAGAAGAGATGCTGTAAGGGTGGCACCAAAGGTCAGGAAAAACTCCTTTCTGTAGAATAACAGCGGGATGTAGATTTGGTAAATTGTGGAATAGTTCTCAATTGTTTAAAACTGGGCTGGGAGCTGGTGTTGTTCAGTTCTTTTGGATGAATGAATTTTAGAGCCATATTAGGTCTTAGAAGTCATCTAGTGCACACCCTAATTTGCTAGGTGAGGAAGCTGAAACAGAGTAATTTACTAGACAGGGAAGCTGAAAGCATAATTAAACACTTTGCCATGGCCACATGGCTTGTTAGTAGCAGGTACAAGACCCGATCCAGAGCTCCAAATCCCTGTCTGCTCGCTTTTCCCTCTCTGTGTCATGCTCAATGCAAATGCACGCAAACTATCTCAATTCTGCGTGGTTCTTCAAACTGATTCACCAGTAACGTTTAGATGGACTTAGAACAAATCACATGTATCTGCCATGTACGTAGTGGCAGTCACGCATAGGTGTATGATGTAACAGATAAATCGCTTTTTCTCATGCAGATTTGCAGAAAAATAGGATTCTGAGAGGTTCAATGACAACTAAAGCATGTCAGAACCCAAGACTGCACCCTGTGCCTTTGGATCTTGGGTCCAGTGTTCTTTTTCCTTCCTGACAACACTTCCCTACACAAAGGTTTGCTCAGCAGAGACCTCACCAAGTTGACCTTATGGGTTTACTCTGAAATAAAACTATCTTGAAAAAAATTATAAATAAAACAATTATATCTCCCTCTCTTGTGTGTCCTCTGTCATTTGCCAGCTTGTCTAACCATTTGCCTTCATGGTCCTTTCTCCAGCCCTACCAACTCCCCACCCCCTAAGATTCCCATGAAGTGTGCAGAGTGAGGATCTCTTTCCATCTGCTGGGACTAGTGACATGAGGCCCTCATGACTTAGTATTTCCCACCGTTTTCGCCTATCCAAACTATGCGCAGAAAGGGTGGTTCTCTAAGAAAACTAAGTCCATGAAGGCTAATGCAGTAGAGAGGGCCTTCCAAATACAGAGAGCAAAGTGGAAGGGAAAACAGTGAGCTGACTGAGTGACTGGGGGCAGGCAGGTTTGGGCGGCTTTATAATAAGGCTTTTGTCATGTGTTGAAATCCACGAGTGAATTAGGCTGTTCGATAATTGTGGGTGGGGTAACCTAGAGCAGGGACCTCGAAGCAGAGGGAGATTAAGGAGGCATTAAGGCTGGTGTGCTGGCAAAGTAGACAGGAAAGAAGGACGACTCCAGACACGACCGCAGAGGAAACAGCATCGGTATTCAGACAGAGGGCAGGGGGCTGCAGAAAGGGGAGAAATAACTTTATATGCAGCACCTATAGCAAAGAACAAGCAGCTACATTCTATGTAAAGTATATCGGTTGGTAAGGGAAAATGTTAAGAGGACTGTGATTTAATGGAACGAGTACAAAAAGAGACAATTTGCCAAAGAGGAAATATGTTATGTAATGAATATATGGGAAAATAACAAACTTCTCCAAAAAGCAATTTGAATCATTGTGAAATACCATTTAACACTTCTTAAAATGCAAAAAAAAAAAAGTAATTATGGTTCCTTAAAATAATACTTACATATATTGCTGGTGATAATTTGAATCATTTAAATGGTTTTGGAAAGAAATATGGCAATGCATAGCATGTATAAAATTTTCCACATGCCTTTTATCTATTAATTTCACTTTTAGAAACATGGAAAGTAGTTCTAATAAAATAATTTAACTAAGCTGAAAAATTATATTAATCTCTTTACAACTGTGTAAAAATTATGTATGACTATAGAAAGGAAAGAATGATACTTGCCCAAAATTTTAAAGTAATTAAGGTTTTTTTCCTCATAGTGTTTCATTCATGCTGATAAAATATTTTTATCCTTAAAGTGAGTAAAATATATTATACTTTTGCTAAATATTATTGTATTTTACTTAATTCTATTTCCAAAATTCTTTTGTATTTTGGGTCAACATCAGGGACTGCTCATCTGGATTTGCCTGGGACTGAGGAGATTCCAGGCGTTGATTTGGTGTTTGAACCAGAAAGTCCAGGGCAAACCTGAATACCCTAAAAATAGTGAACATTAACATTTTCTTTTGTCTTTCTAAACCTAGTATTTTATTCCTGTACCAAACAATGGTAAGACAATAACGTCTTTGTTTTTTTGCAATTAACAGGTTTTGACAAGCATTCAATGATTATTTTTTATTTTAAATGACTCTTATTTTCTTTATTTTAATTTTTATTGAATTTATCAGGGTGACATTGGTTAATAAAATTATGTAGGTTTCACGTGCACAGTTCTACAATGCATCACCTGTATACTGTATTGTATGTTTACCATCCCAAGTCCAGTCTCTTTCCATCACCATTTATTCCCCCTTTCCCCTCTTCAACCTCCCCCCACCCCTCTTTCCCTTGGATAACCCTGGTACTGTTTGTGTCTGACTTTGGGTTTTTTGTTTTGTTTTGTTTTTTGCTTAATCCCTTTACCTTTTTCACCCAGCCCCCCCAACCCCCCTCCTCTCTGACAGCTGTCAGTCTGTTCTCTGTATCTATGGAATGACTCTTATTTTCTATTTAAATTGCTGTCATATTTTAAAATTTGTAATCGTGAAGCCTCCATTACATACAGAATGTTGCACGAGAAAACACTGCTTGAACAGACAAAGGGCATCTCATTCAGTGTTTATCCCTAAAAATAGATTCACTGGTGGGCACTGTGGCTATTTGTGGTGGGGGCGGGGGGAGCAAACAGAAACGACTCCAACAAAACCTCCCAATGGTTGCTACTGAGTCATGACCAAAACTCTGCAGGCTCTCCTGCTGGGGTCCTGAGACCCTAGTGCCCTTTCTCTGCCTGCTCACACCGCTAGTACAACTGCCAAGTTCACTGGGAACATTTTTTCCCTCTTAATAGTTAAAAAACAAATTCTATTTCTTTCTTTCCCTTTACTTTTAAACTGCTTCTAAATCTGCATTTTAAAAGTCCCTTTGGAGGAAACTTTTTCAAAAAGATTCTCTAGAAAAAGAAACACATCGTTCCATTTAGGTTTCCTAGTAACAATATGAAATAAAGCCAATCCAAAAAGTGTCCAAGGACAAGCCTCCATCTCTCTGACACAGCCACCCGTCAGCAAAGCGCTCGGGGCTCAGCCTGTGGGAAGCAGCTCCCCTTTCGTGTCGGTGCGATCGCCCCGCTAACCACTTCCAGCATCTCACGTTCGGATCAAATTCCTAGAGTGGGTTTGGAAAGTGGGCACTAGTATACATTTTCTAAGGTGCGTCTAACTAGATCAGTATTAGATACTGATCACTTTATATTTGAATACAAGTGGACTTAATATTAAAAAGTTTTTTTCATAAGTTAACTACATTAGCATTGCTTTTTCTATATAAATTAATTGTCACTTTCTGGGGCATGTCAGTTTTTCTTCCATCTACTATATGTACTTGTTCATAAGACCTTATAGTATTTAATCAAGAGATCCTTTTAAAGTATTGATAGCCACAAGAAAATTATTCCATGTTTGATCTGTGTTAAAGAATCAAAGTCCAAGATCTTTGAATGGAACTTAGAATAAAAATGTAATTAGGTTACATCCCTAAAGTCTGATATATCTTTAAACAAGACTGCAAATGAAACTTTATTAGAGCTTCAAATGAATTATTTCATCGCATTTTTTTAAAATTCATTTTCTTCCCCTGCTCTTTCATGTCTGTGTTACTGACAGGGCTGCTTGTATTTTACCTGTCTTTCTCGTGGTGTTTTAATTATTTACTGCTTAACGAGCCGCGCGGAGAGGAAGCCTCCTTCGGAGGTGCCTGCTCTGCAGCAGGTTTTGTTTTTTCAAAGCTTTGCAAGGAGGGCTTGAGTAGCCGCACTGAGCCGACTGTTCTCGACGCACTGAGCAAACGGCTCGAGAGGCAGCATCTCTGATCCTCTGAGAAGAGGCACTGCCCCAGGACATCTCTCGGAGGTGCCCCCGAACAAGGGCGAGAGGGGTGCTGCATGAAAGTTGGGTGAAGTATAGTTTCCAACTAGTGCCTCGGGTGGCTCTTAATTTGAATAAGTGACACCGTTCCACGCTATTTAGGTTTTAAAGCATCCCGTCTAACAAGCCCATCCAGATCTGCTCCAAATGGCAGACCTGGAAAAAGAATAGATACCATGGCAAGAACCATTACTGAAAGTGTGCAAAGCACCAGGCACTCTGCTCAGCGCCAGCACAGTTGTTTTAGTGCCCCTCTCAACCAAACTCCAAAATTGGCATTGTTGTCCTCATTTCGGAGCCCTTCCAGAAAGGGTGTGAATGGTCCCATTGTATCATGCTGTTGAGGCTCAAGCCTTGGTCTCTGCCTTTAAGTCAAACATTGGACACAGTTTCTAAAAAAGGGTCCCCTTGAGGAAGGAAAGCCCTGTGGTCTCTGGGCATCAGCTCTGTCACCTACCTGGTAAGTGAATTTAGGAAAGAGAACCCCTAAGGCCTAGTTTCCTCATCTTTAAAATGTAGATACTAACAAATATATGTGGCAGCTACTATCATGCTTGGCACGTGGTAAGTGCTCAACTAATGTTATTTTCTCCCTCCACACTCACTTTAATAGATTATTGTCGGTTTGTTAGTTTTTTTGTAATGTGCAAAATAGCACATGCTTACTTTCAATCAAAGCAGGATTGAAAGGGGAGGTTAAGACTCTCTTCACTCACCTCCAACTTCCGTAAGTTAATCAACACTGATACTCTGATATATGTGCTTCCATACCTTTCTCTTTGCTGATATAAATACATATACATAACCAGTATGTGGTTTATTTAAAATCATAAGCAATATGTAATTCAGGTAAAAATTACATTATTGATTAAGTCCAGAGCAATGTAATTCATTAGCTGATCTAATGTCAATATTGATTTTATTTCTCCTCAAATTTTTATACTTGTCAACACCTTTAACTTAGTATTTGAAGATGAGGTAGAAACTATTAAAGCAGAACAATTTGTCATTTGAGGAAAATAGTAAACTCTATGAGCTCCACAAGGTTTGTAGTGGCTAGTGTGAATTTCCTATTTATTCATTACACATTTTTAAAAGTTGAGTAATCTTGGTACTTCCAATTATGAACATTTAAGAGCAAAGCTATCTAATGCTTAATCCTTAAGAATTACAAAACTTGGTTAGAAACCATCTGTCTACAATTTATTAGACTGCAGAGCAGTCAAGCCTGCCCACCATTTCCATAACCGCACTTCAGCTATCTAAAGTCACAAACAACAACCAGTGATAATAATTGCTCCAGAATATTTTAGGAATCCAGGCAAATCTTCCAGATTTTATTTATTTATTTATTTTGTATTGGTTTTGGGTGTACAGCATAGTGGTTAGACAATCATATACAAAGCATTCCCCTCGGTATTTCCAGTACCCACCTGGCACCATACAAAGTTATCAAGATATTATTGGCTATATTCCCTATGCCATACTTTACATCCCCATGACTGTTTTATAACTGCCAATTTGCGCTTCTCAATCCCTTCACCTCTTTCACCCAGCCCTGCACCTACCCACCTACCCACCAGTCCACAGATCTTCTGGATTTTAAAAGTCAATTTTCTAGCATTGCCAGCACCAGTAATAAAGCCCTTGGTGAGTTTCTCCCTCACCTGTCTCCCTGGGATCCTTCTTCTTGTCTGGTTTCGTGACCCATACTCTCTAACAGGGGTGTGGTAACATTCCTAGAATGTCCATCTGAAGTCTCTGCTCAAAATGATAAAGAAAGAATTTCATTTTCTAAATAGCATCTTGAATTTCTTTGAAGTATCCCAAAGTAGCTACAAAAGTTATGGGCGCATTTTCTTCTGGTTTATTAGGGATGCTATTGAGCTACAGAGCAGAATCTCTGTTTTCCAATGTTCCATTTTGCAGTGGTGTGCAGTGGGTTATAATACAGAGCAAATCTCCTCTGACAAGAGAGAAGCCCTTGAAAATGATAGTTTCCACTGGGAAGTGGGGCCGGCCCCTAACTATTTCTGCATCTATAGTGCCATTATAATGATCACAATTGAATGTAAAAACCTAAAGATAATACAAAATGTTCATGCTGTTAAACCGAAATGGAAAGCAGTGTCTTTTGTTTTTACAAAAGGGCAATAACATTTTTCTCTCTCTGCCGCTATTCAATATTGCTTCTAGCAGATTTTATGTCTACATTGTACAGAATAGTAAACTTAACTCCAAAGATGTCCAGCAGCTCCAGATTAAAGTGTCATAAAATATACATAACACTTTATTGTCCCTTTAGGTTGCTGCTTTAAACTAAAGTGGAATATTTCCCTAAATTCCTCAACAAATGTGCACAATTTAGAACTAAATATGCTTAAGAGCTACACGTGTGCTGCCGAGGAAAGAGGCCTTGTGGACCTGTCCAATTATTTTCATGCAATTGTTTCTGTGGCGTTATTTTTACTGGCAAATGTACAAGTTGATAGAAAAGGAAATAATTAGCTACTTTCAGAACTGCTGATGCATGGAGCCAAAGCAGGCCAGCCTGAGCGTTTTAGAGACTGTGACATTTCAAATTACCTGAACAAAAATAAAAACCAGGAGCCATCTTTGGACATAATTAACATCTTGCCTAATGAATGTCAGGTCTGGACAGAGTCACACTTTATTTATGGAATATTATTTTATTCAAGCGTGCTTTCACCCTTATACTGCAAACTTTAGATTTGTGTGCTGTTTTCTTAAGTGGAGCAACTTCTTTTTTTTCTTTTTTCATTTCCCTCCCCCTTCAAGTAATCAATGCACTGCTGAATGAGTTCATTTTAATGCACTCAATCATGCCTCTAATGTTCGTAGCTTACGGGCGCAAGCATCAGTAATGCAGGAATGTTATATGGCTTTAGTTTGGGCCATTTCATAAAATATTCATGGAATCAAAAATGTGCATCAAAATAGCGGCTGGGAGAATTACATTTATGTTCCTGCTTTTATGGCAGCTTCACATTTAAACCCATTTGTGTTAATATCTAGTCAATCTTCCTACTTTAAAAAAAAAAAAACTAAAATGGGAGAGATCATATACATTCTCCTTTGCTTAATATTTGTTCTAGACATCTGCTGTGATACCACAAATATCTATAAACTTTCAGAGATGTGCAGGGAAGAAGGGCAAGCAACAATTTGGATAATACCCAAATATATAAAATCTTATTTTCTCTACATAGCGTTTGTCTTAGAGTCCTACCAAGCAATTCCGCAGTTTACAACATTGTTTGGGTTTGGTTTGTATTTTTAAACGAATGAGTGGATTTCTCGTTTGTGTGGGCCTTAGATAAAGTGAAACTCCTTTCTAGTAGTTTTATTTTGAAAGTGCACTTTCCTTTATGTGACAAACCAAACACATTTCCTTTATGTGTCAACCTCTTTATTGTTTGTGTTTTACTGCTTATGTAAATGTTATGTAATTGTTTAAAAAAAAACCCACAACAACAATAATCCTGAGGCCTAGGCCACCTCTACCCATACCTAGAGCCTGTTGTTCTACATAATTGTTCACGGTGTGTCTCCCAGGATGTGCTTTCTGACACTGCCTCATAGTATTGAGATATATCGATGACTGATGAATGCATTGGTGGAAGGCCGTCTCCAGTCCGTCCAACAAAACATTTTGGCTCCATTTTCTCCCCTGAGTCACTGGGAGTATTAGTGGAAGCTGTGTATCCTGGCCAGGCACTTAGGGGAGCAACAGTTGGCATGTCCTCCTTGTTGCGATGGCTCTTGCGACCCCTGTTGCTCATGGTGCTGACGAAGATTTGCTGGTAATTCCAGAGACTTTTAACACCTGTGAATATTCCTGAGGAAGGGATATTAAGATATGTGTTATATCTTAACAAATATGCAGTCTCAATACCAGAGCCTTTACTCAGAAAGTGATAAAACCTTTAAGGTCTTATTCACAGTTGGAAATATAAATTGGATGGAAATCATATCATTGTTAAGCGTGCTTAAAGGGAAATACTTGCATATTTAAATGACTGTGCTCTTTTTATAGTATAAACATGTATTTTAACATTTTAAGTCAAATACTATACTATTTTATAATATGTACTTTCAATCTGACCACTCTGTAGCAGATTCAGCCAAGTCGTTTGTGTGTTTGTGATCATTTGGATCAAGTCCCCGCTAGCTTACTTACTGACCTCTTTGCCTGCAAAAGATTTTGGAGATGAATCCCCGTGCCTGAGAAGGGCTGGGAAACTCTTTGTCCTCTGTGTAGGCAGCTTGGTGTAAAACCGTGCTGATCAGAATCCCCAGTGAGCTCGTCTGCGGCAAGGTGACGGAAGAAGGGGGAGCAAAACCATGAACAGCTAGATACGGCCACGGTGACCGGGTCTGGGGCACCCAAGGAATTCCAGGTGCCCCACAGATGTCACTGCACGGTTCAGGGGAAGTAGGACATTTAGATGGAGGCTACATAGCTGGTTGTACATCCAACTCCTTCAGAAAGACCCATCAGAAGCAGGTTGGGACTGATAGCTGTGCTTTTGTGTTAGAGGTGACCTGCGGTCGCCTGAGTAAAGTCACAGAGTTATAGAACGGGAAGAGACTAGAAATCACTTAACTTATGCATGACTGTTAACTTGAGAGATTTATGTCCAGAGAATATCACTTACCCCACCTAAGATTCCTGCCTCTTGGCTTGTTGACTAGTATGTGATGTAATGGTACAAAGCTGTATGTGTTTTTCGTGATCCTGGGTTTAAATCTTAAACATCCGTTTTTAGCCATTTGAGTCATTTAACCTTGGTGAGCCTCAGGCTTTCTCTTTAGTGTAAAAGTAATATTTACTTTACCAGTTCTTTGAAGGTTAAATAAGATAATGTATGGGGTGGAGGAAACCTTCCATTTCGACCAGCACCTAGCAGGCCTTCAGGAGAAAATAGTTCCCTGCTCTCTTTTATCTGAGCATCTTGGACCATGTTCCTTCCTTGTGGGAGGCCTCAAATAGTCTCTTCTGAGAGCTGAATCTTGGCCAATAATCATGAGCTAAGCCCTACTAGCCCCAAAGCTCTAGCAAAAATCAAGCTCAGCTGAAAACAACTATTCTCAATTATTCCAAAGAGCCTTCCATAGTAACCAGCCTACACCAATGTCCCAAGTGCCTCCCTTACTTCATTCCTGATTAGACAGCCTGTGAAGGATGCCGAATGGCATCAGTGACACAGGAGGTCTGGCTTATGTGGAACACAGGGATACAGTCCCCACCCTTTCCCCACTCTTCCCTACCTTCACCCCTTTCCCGTTTCCTCCACCTCTCCTCTCCCCACTTTCTACCTTTCCCTCCCCTCCCCCGCCTCCCCTTTTTGCCCCCACGTAAATCAAATATTGAACATGACTATCAACTGTCATATTTTATTTACTTCATTATGCCTCATTTGCATGTCATTGTAATTCATTGGGCTACCCAGAGCTTCATCCCCTGGCTCTCCTCCTGGAATTCTTAGCGAATCTGTTATTTTATAACACAACTTTGGACCCTCTTTCCATCTGGGATCCTGTGTGTGTGCGTGACCATTGATGCCGTTAGGTCCTTCCTAGTTTCTGTACAGTCCCAGTTTTTTTCTGGACTATCTGGCTTACTCACAGTTCCCTGTAGCCACCCTCTTCTCTTATTCACGTGGCCAAAGAGAAATATGTGTCTGGACCTTATGAACAGATGGATGCTGGATAGAAAAAAAGGACTCTCGTATACATCTTCCCCGGGATGCAGAGCTATACTTTACAGGCAGAAATATAGTTAACCGAGGAAACATAACACACATATATGTCAATGCTTCATTCGAGTTTCTTAAAAAATGAGGGTCATGGGTATTTGGAGAAAGGTGTTTCTGGTGAGAGGTGCTACAGGAGAGAGATGACAAACTATGCCTGCTTTTGTGGGAGGTAAAGAAAAACTGTCAGTTAAATGTAAAGATAGATTAGAGCACTGAACTTCAACCTCGAGTGTTTGTATCAAAAATGAAAAAGCATTGGGCATTATTTTTAAAATAGCTCCAATTGTGTATTTCTTATTACAAATGAACATATCATGATGTTAGAAACGTTAGGAAATGCCAGTGATCAGAGAGAAAAAATAAAAGCAGAAAAAAACATTCATCACCTATATAACACTGATGATGTTTTGTAAATGTTTTCTGATGTTTTTCAATATTTTCCCTTGTCATTAACACCAGGCCATGTAATGAAATATTCTTATGCAATATCATAGCTATGGCTTTGTAGTCTTTTATCGTGTGAAAATTTCGTAGTACAGGTTTATAAACATCTCCGCAGCGCACATTGCCCTGTCTGCCTGTATCTCAGCCGATATGCCCTCCTCCAGCCTGGCCCCGCAGGGCCCAGACAGGTCACATCTTTACTGAATTTTTATACAGATTATGTGCTCATTACCCATCTCTTTTGTGTTTCTGTGTGAATACTATTCTTCTTTATGTGTGCTTTCTTTAAAACTTTAATATTGATAATGTTGATAACAAACTCAGTGCAAAAATAGGGGGAAGTTACATGCAATAGTCTTGGCAGTGGCTGCACTATCCTCTAATATCTAACCTGCAATATCCAATGATTCCTATTTGAGGAAATACATTGAGCCTGATATGACCTAAATAGGGTTAATTTAATCAGCCGTGATAATATTGGTATAAGGACTCAACTGTGTTTTTTGCAGGAAGAGGAAGTTGTACTTAAAAAACAAATTAGTGGCTATATTTCAACCAACTTTTGGGTTTTTTAAAACTATTATCACTATGTCAACTGATAACAGTCGCTATGTTTATTGGGCCCATACTCTGCATCAGGTATGGAACTTGTATTAATTTCTCACAGTAACACCTTGATAGTTACACTATAATTCTATTTTGCAGAAGAATTAAATTCAGGCACAGGGTGGGTAGTAATTAGCCTGAGGCTCAACAGCAAAAAAGGTAAAATAAAGTTGAGATAGAAACTCAGGCTGTCTGTTTGGAGCCTGCCCTCACCCTTAACCACTACTGTTTGAGTGCCTGGATATAAGTGCTTTCTAGTTCATGTCAGTTAGGAAACTCCAATGCCATGAAAGAGTATTTACATTACAGGCTATTGTGAACATTTCCACAAAGCAATTCACAAATAAAATACAATCCACAGCAGGGAGCTGCAGACTCCTCTTCCAGAAATAGGCTTGTTCATATTTCAAGGAATAAAATGACTCAGAGCTAATCTAGAGTTTTGGCTTTGAGAAGATATATTTGGACTATATTACGAAATATAATCCAGGAAGGCAGTTAAGTTACATTTTAATTATCCAAAATTAAACGGAATACTGTATACAAATGCCTGCTTGGAAAGTTCTGTCAAACTTTGAGAAGTAGTTTAAAGTCCCATAATACTTGAATTTGAAATTTGTAATGGATGCCTCCTTTCGCAAGATCCCCAAATGGAGAATGAGGGATGCTGCCTGCTGGGAAAGCAGTGCAGGACTGTGGTGGGGAGCATGGGCCCTGGAGTCAGACTGCCTGGATCCAGACATGCAGTCTTGGGCAAAATTCTTACCGTCGCTTTCTCTTCTGTAAAATGGAATCACAAATCTATTCCACAGGACTGTTCTGAAGATTAAATGAGAAATGCACATAAAGCACATAGCACAGTGCTTTGCATCTATAACATTAAATGAATGTTAGCTAATACGATTGTCATTAATAATTACTGGACTTTCACTTTCTCTCTAAACATCCATAATCCTGGTGAATTTCTACCAGCCAAAGTACATCCCTGTAGCAGGTGTCCATCCAGAGTCCACGCTGAATCTGAGGTGCCCATGGAGATAGCTCCCTTTCCAGCTTAAGTCTTCTTCAGCCTTAGAAATCCTTGACTGTATCTCATGCCCCCTCCCCCCCTTAATAGTAAAACATGAGATGTACGCAAACATTTTTGAAAATATGTTCTGGCCTGTGGTTTATATTTATGAATGGCTTTTATTCTTCAGGTTATCTTCTGGAAGCTGCCGAGCATTATGAAGCATTCCATCAATTGACGCAGGGGCGGATATGGAAGGACGAGACAGGCCGCTTTCTCAACTTGTTGGCCTGCGAGAGTCTCCTGAGGACTTACAGATTACTCTCAGACAAAATGCTGGAAAATAAAGATTACAAACAGGCCATCAGAATTCTAATAAAAGCCTCTGAAATAGCCAAAGAAGGTAAGTGGGAAAGAACACTCTCGCAGCGCTTCCTTTAATGGGCAGACACTGCTTCTCCCAGGAGAGACATAAACATCGTCAAGTGTTTGGGTGATTATTTCCTATGAAATGCAAAGACAAATGCCATCAATATACTTTCAAGTTTCACTGTAAAACAGAGGTGCCTTAGTGCTGACAACAAGAAATCCATTAGTTTCTTGAAAGCTTTATCTCCAAAATTACAACCTTCTGGGAGCAGTGTTATAAAACAATGAACCCATAATGAGAAAGTAAGGTCATTTGCAAAAGTTAAGGGGGTGCATGTGTGTGTGTATGTGTGTGTGTGTTTAAGGTTTTATTATTCTTACAATCTGAGAGAACTTTCATTGTTTGTAAATTCCCCATTGTCAGGGAATAGGGAAGATATGATAAATATTTAGTTAGGAGTAACAGGAAAATAGAACTCTAATATATTTTAGACACTTGCCTGTCACAGTGTGGCCTTTGGGCTGGTAGCATCAGCATCACCGCGAAGCTTGTAAGAAAAGCAGCATCTCAGGCCCCACCTGGGACCTGCTGCATCGGAGTCCACAGATTAGCAAGATCCCCAGGTGATTCATATGCACATTTACAGCAGTGAAAACACTTTTGTGAAAACTGATTCTTGATATTCTATACATTTGCATATATATAAAATATTTTTTTTTAATGTGGAGTCTATACTCATAAGCTTTTACTTTGTGAAATGCAAAGATATTTTATTTCCATATAGTAATTTATTAAAAGAGTAGCCTTTTTATGAAGGCAAAAAAGGTAGCAGTTCTGCTCTTGACCTGAAGTGTATTGGCTTGTGGATATATTTGCTCTGTTGGAATAACAGATGTCTTCTTTGAAGTAAGCGAGACTGATTTTCTGGGTGTGATTTTAATTTTCTAAAGAGGAAAAGTAAACATCTTAGCTTATTCTCTGTATTACGTCGTTTAATAATATTAGTTGGAATACCCATGGGAAATCACCCCCCTTTGAAAGATGTATCTCATTGCATGAACTGCTTTTAAATGAATGGTGATCTAGTACCTTCCCCAAAGGGGTTAACACTGATATAAATAGTTAGCTCTTACATCCATTTCAGCAGCTGACTTCAGTTATCTGTAAAGTTACGTAGAATTTCACTGTAAAGTATCAATTAGGAAAAGGTATTTTACTTTAGGTTCACATTTGCTCAATTGTAAGGTCGTTCACAAAGAAAGAATGGTTCCCAGAGTCTTGAAAATAAAACAGTCTTTTATTTCAGATAAATAAGTATTGATTTAGATAGCAAAGCCAATATTAATTCAACCCACTCAAACTACACAATATAAATAGTACTTTCCCTCTTTATTCCTTTGGTATATGTGTCACTCAACTTTAATAGTGCTGACATTTTCCTCCATTATTTTATTGCTTTCACTTTATTTTAACTTTTTCTCAGCGAGTAAGCAAGAAAAGTTCCATGCTTAAATCCTATTTTAAAACCAATATTTGATGTGATCCAACTGTTTCAATTCACTGTCTCAAAAAATCTTTCTATCAGCGAGGGTAGATTTTCTCCCTCTCCTCCTCTTTGCTAAGATGCCCTTTACAAAAAATAGATGCAAATGATAAGAATACATCAGCCCATGCTGTTGTTAGTGCTTTTAACACACTTATACCACTTAACACAGCGAGCACAAGTCACACAGAACTAACTTTTAATCACTCGAGGGGCAGCTTCCCCCACCAGCCTCTCCCTTTCACCCCATCTCTCTTCCTTCGTCTGACCCCCACCCCAGCGCTCATGCACCTGCACCGGAGAAAAAGTTAATGCCCCGCTGAATTTTAAGAGTTAAAATTCCCTCGACTGGATCCCTGGTATCATCAACCCCGCTGAAGTGAAATCTTAAGGGTATAATTCTCTGCAGTTGGTAGAATTGCCAGAGAAGGGAAAAAGGCCCCCGGCGTTTGCCACCCCGTTTCCTTGCAGTCTTCCCAGGGAGCGTGCGGCCCGAGTGGGTTCCCCGAGCGGGGCCCCGGGAACTGCTGCTCCGGCCAGAATCCAGCCTGTTGGAGGCAGAGTTCAAAATCTAAGGACACTTGCTTCCCAGAGATCAAAAATGAGGCGCATCTGTCCGCATTTGCATTACCTAGGAGTTAGGTAACTCTGCAAGCCAATGACTTCCCAAAGCAGAAAAAGGATAGCTTTCTTCTTATACATAAGAATCTTTAATGGTTTTTGTAAGTATATTAGATTTATATGTCATATTCAGTATATTGAATGTGAATACATTCTATGTTCATGAGATAGGATGATGTATGTCTTATTGGACCCCGTGCTGAGTGTTTAAGCATTCTGCTTTTGGAAAGAAGAATTTGATAATTCCTGGAATAAAACACATCACACAGAAATTAGAAAAGCTAAATTCCTTATGAGAAACATTATGGGTTTGGATTTCAAAATGTGCATGGAGTTTTGCACCAACAGGTCAAGCTCTGTCAGTCATTCTCATCCAAGTTTTAACCAATAGCTTTTATTTATTCATTTTTTAAAATTTATCTTTATTGTTGAAAGTTTTACAGATGGCCCCCTTTTCCCCCCATTGGCCTCCTCCCTTTCCCCTCCTGCCTCCCCTCGGGCCTTCACCGCACTATTGTCTGTGTTAACCAATAGCTTTTAAATTGAACCTAATCAAAAACTAATTCCTTAATTTGCTAATTATCTGCCCTATTAGAGACTGAGCTGAATGTCGGTTTTGCATACGTGTTTGTGCGCCATGAATGTTGGTTCTCTTGACCATCATTTGATGTACGTAGGAGCAGCTATGCTGGATGGCCGTGGGTCTTCACCCCGTGGGCCAGTACAGAAGTTATATATGAATCTCAAATGGTAATACTGGCCTGTATGTAGAGGATAGTTCCTCGTAATTATATTGCTAATACACTTTAACATCTGTGATCCAGGGAAACTGTGTTAACATCAGACTTTTTTTTAAAAACAGTATACAGTTAGATTTCAGGAATTGTTGATAAATGTGTATACTTTGCTATAACTTTCCACTGTCTTAAAAAGCAAATATTCTCCTTGTTGTAATAAATCAATTTCTTTAAAGCCACAGTAATTTTTCTGCCTTTTCACTTTAGGAAATGACAAAAAGATGGAAGGGGAAGCTGCCTACTACCTGGGCTTAGCACACTTGGCTGCTGGAGAATATGAAACAGCATTAACCGTAAGTTGAAGTAAACTTTTAATTGTTGCCACTTTACATTTTTATTTTATTATATTTTATTGTATTGTATGTTGTTATAAGGCCAACAGAAATGGACCTGATGCCACTGTATCTATATAGAGAGACTAAAGCACAACAGCAATATTCTAGAGGCACAATAAAATTGGTTTTATTGTTTATAGAAGGTAGTACATAGTCAATTACCATGAAGTGCTTTAGGATATATGAAAGTTGAATATATAGTCATGTGACCTTATATACACGCATATCACAAGAACAAGGGGAAATGGGTATAAATGATGGCAGAAAGTAGTAGTAAAAGAAGTTACTATAGGCCCTGGCCAGGTAGCTCAGTTGGGTGAAGCGTCGTCCTGATATGACAAGGTTGCAGGTTCGATCCCCAGGGCACATACAAGAAGCAACCAATGAATGCAGAGATGAGTGTAACAGCAAATCGACATCTCTCTCTCTATATGAAAGACATCATGCCCTGCACTGGATCTGTTCTATAATTTTGTAAGATAATACTAGTGGTGTAGGATAGTCTGATAATTAATGTAATAACTATCAGACTATCACATTAATCATCACAATAATGTGATAATGTGATAGTCTGATGTAATCTATTACATCAGCCCTAGGAAATTAATACATAGGGTGATTAGAAAAGTTAATTTACGTAAAATTTTAAGAGTGCCTGCCTGGTATATAATAAACCTTTGATAATTAGTAGCTTTTTAAATTTTTACCCTGACCTAACTCTCTGGATGATAGGAGTAGTAGAGAAGGTGATGACAAGTAGATAACAGTTCTGAAGGAGTTGGTAATAGACTGAATATGGGAGGTGAGGGAGATAGAGGTGTCCAGATGGGCCCTAGGTTCCTGGCTGTGGAGCTGGATGGATGCTGGGGTCACTTACCTAGGTAGAGAACACTGAAGGACCCCAGCCTTGAGGGGAATTGGAGAGTTCAGTTTTGAATATGTTGAATTTGAGGACATTTTGAGATATCTAAGGAGAGGTCAAATAGAGGTATAGGTGGGTCTGGACAAAAAAGGAAATCTAGATTGGAGATGCTATATAAATTTCACGATGTATGCATTTGTAGCTTTAAGCATACTGAAGCTGTGGAGTGGGGGGGATTTCCTAGAGCAATTAGACAGCCGTGAATGAAAAAGTCCTAGGGCCAAGCTGGGTAAAGGAGGTATAAAGGGGATTAAGCAGGAGTGTCCATGGAGGCGGGAGGAAAACAGGGAATAGATGATCTGATCAAATATAAGCCAGGGAAACTGGGCATGTCTAAAAGACCAAAATATGCAAACTCCTTCTGCCTCCTATCACAGGTTTTGGGCTAGAATAAGAGAGCTCCTTGCAGATATTTTCAGTAAGAACTGAATCCCCTCCCTTGGGCAAGTACCTGGGTTAGAGTCAGGGTTAATTAATTCTTGTCACTGAATTCTCCAGCCAGACTGGAGGCTTTGGAATGCCAGGCAGGCCATACTGCAGGCCTTACTCCAGGCCTCGGGGTCACTGCTGCACTCACGGTTAGAAGTGCAGCTTTTGCAGTTGGGAAGGGTCAGGGGCTGTCTCTGGAGCCCAGGTCTTGTGGCAGAATATTCTTGCCTTTTGGGAACACAGCTCACCCAGAACTGAGGACTTGCAGGAATCAAGCGTAAGATTTGGGTCAGACCCACAGGCAGAGCTGCAGGGCCAAAGAAGGTTCTGTTGTCAGGTCTGGACACAGGATGACAAGAGCAAAGTCAAGAAGGAATGACCAAGGATTGGGAAGTTGGGCCTAGGGCATGGCTGTGGTAGAGAATGGACACTGAGCAGATGTACCTGATTTGGGGCCTGGATGTCTTCCAGCTCAAGCTGATTGTAGAGGCATCCCATTTCTGTGGTTGGACTAAAAGAGATTCCCACAAAACCTGACATCTTGCTTCGATCTCAGGTTGAAGGCCATTTCTTTTCCTTCTCTCCAGTATTTTATTTCAGCCACTTTCTCCTGCTTCCTTTCAGAGATAATGGGGCATTCTTCAGACTACCATTCGAATTCCCTTTCCCTTTTTGTTTCTGGACCTGGGGAGCTGCTCATGTTACATAAATGATCTATCATCTATTTGCAAACTACAGCCTGACTTTCCATCTGCAGTCTCTCTCCTGACAGCATTGCTTCTCCTTTACAAGATGTCCCTTAGAAACCCACAACAAGACAGAGTGCTCCTTATATAGTGAATATATTGTAAAAAAATTTACATGATCAATTCATAAATAGGGTTGATTACTTGATTGATTGATTAGATATCTGCCCAGTTATCTAATCACAACGTAAACATATAACATAGAAAAAAAAATTTTTTTTGAAATCCTCTTTTGTCCTACTGTTCCACCCTGTGCGGTATTACCAACACTATTGATGGAGTTTCTGCCACTATTGATGGTGTGGCTGCAAGGAGGGGCCCGAATGCTCAGAAACCAGCTTGGCCATGTTGGAGCCAGGGTGAGACAGCGTGTGGTTAGATTTAGCATTTCCCTCCCCTTTTCTTACTCAGCCTGGCTCTAATGCTTAATTGCGTACACTGTTCTTATTCTCTCACTTGTAATTTAAGTTTGTAATTTGGAATATTTTCAAATTTTCAGTATCTTGCCTCTAGATTCAACCTCTACCTCTCACTAATTTCTCCCTTCCAATAATGTTGTTCGTCTGTCTAAATATTTTTACATGATTTTTCAAAGAAACTTGGATTAGATAAACCTGTCATGAGTAAATATTCCTAATTTAAAGTTCTGATGATCAGAAACAGATGGCATTTTGAAATTTTTCTAATGTATCTTAACTGAAAGGCTTTCATTTGTTAATAAATGGTTAATACATGTAGTAGAAGAATATATTGGCAAGTATATGAGTACAGTTTGGTCATCCACTCCTTGCTGATAGAAAGTTCTTTACTCAATGACAGAATAGAGCTAAACTAAAAACAAATAATGGATCTCTTTAGCACTGAAATACCTGTGGTAATGAGGACAAGGTGTTTGGTGAAGAGATGTGATAGTTACTCTAATAAACCTGTGCAGGAGGTCATGGAGACCCTGACATTTAAAGAGGAGAATGTTACCTGCATATGTCAGATGCTGAGAGAAGAACTAGTCATTCCCTTTGGCTGTCATCAATTTAGACCTGTAAATGTTTCAAATGGACCAGCTTTCACAATCAAACATTGCAACCATGAAGCTATTTTAAGAAAAAGGAAGGGCCTCCCTTAGCACTTTGTTTTTATGCATGGATTTTCTTCCTCTCTAATCCTTTATTCCACTTAAAAATTTTAGGAACACCACCTTTACTCAAGCTTTAGTACATTCCGTGAATTATTTGCTTCCTATTATGTAGCAATAACATAGCCTACCAAAAATTATACTATGAAAGCCAAATTCATCCTATTGATATTTCATTTGTTTTTATAGCACAAGATTCATCACATGTGCTATTATTTAATTGTTCTATACACAAAACAGTAGTTATCTCTATATTTGCATAAATGTCAGTGTCTTTATAATAGCTTAGAATGCTTCTAACATTGGTGTTTGTGTATGTACAAGGTCACCCTAAATCTATAGCCTCATCAGCAGCATTTATAGAGAAATTATAATGATAATATATCAGAAAAAATAGTTACACTAGTTAATTCTAAGAAGTCATGGATTGTTTATAAAGTATATGGGCTATTTTTATAAAATGATATATTCTTAGGGTCTATGTAAATGTAATTAAGTGTTATTTATTCTTTCAACTCAATAGATATAAACAAAGATAAAACCATTATGTATGAGGGCATCTCTAACAAAGAATGACTTATTTGATTTGTAATGTTTAGCTAACAGAAAGTGTGGGGGGAGATGATCCTTGTAGCTGTTCCCATTTATTCCTTTCTCTATGTAGTATGTTACTGTCTCCCACAAAAATCACTCCTTTCTTGATAGTGATGGACTCTTAATTCAAATGATAATCCAGCTGACACACAGATGCCTTGGCAGATTACACAGTAACATTCATAAAACAAGTTTTCCTTTGGGTTACTTTTATAAGCAAAGACTTTTATCTACCACCAAAACCATTATGCAACCAGGATAATTTGGTATATCATATAAAAAAAAAAAAATCCAGCAAGCTAAAAGAAAAGTGATTCCAATTTCTATTTCCATGTCGTCAAAGAACTGTAAAAGAAATACTATTTTTAACTCAAGGCAACATTATTTTTATAAATCCTTTTTTAAAACATTTTCCAACTTGTCATTCTCTAGATATTCCGAAGCCTGTATCTTCATGTCAGTCCCTAAACCCCAAAGTTGCCCGCTGTCTTCCACTCGCGTGTTAATCACTGCTCTCCCCTCCCTCCCTCCTCTGCCTTCTCTTCTCTCTTGGTCAAGAAATGGTGGCTCTTCTCGGCAGGCTCATTTGTTCTTCTTACATCCCTACTCTCCGTTCAAATTTGTCACTCTGAGCTGCATAATGAAACCCAGTAGGGGTGAGGCTGGTTTGGGGGAGAGAAGAAGAAACGCCAGGTAGGCCACGCCAGAGTTAGTAGGCTGGGAAAAGAAAGGAGGCAAATACTCTCACGTTAATCATTTTTTATTCTCTTGCACTATGTGTGACAGATTCTTGAAATTACGTATCAGAAGAAAAAAAAAATGTAAAGAAAAATAATAAAGGGAGAGAAAGGGAAAGAAAGTAAAGAAGCCAAAGCAAAGGAGAGATCAAGAGAGTGTTTCTGTGAAGCTCTCTCTCCACTTAGGGCCTTTGTGCATGGTTTCAAATACTTCAACTCTGCCAAGTTCTGTACGTTTGCAGCGTGTGATTATGTGACAAATCCTTCCAAGGGACCATTCCTGTCTGGATCGACCTGTCTAGAGAGCAATTGCCTCTTCGCTTCTGCACTTTCACCCTTTCCCTTCTTGTTTGGCTCTGTGGAAATGACTGACAAGACAGCTTGGAGCCAGTTTAGCATGGATGGTGTTATGGTATTTGGTTGGTTACCTGGATAGGTATAGTTGCTCACATCTGCAGCCAAATCTTGGATCAGTAGAAGTTTGCATGAAGTAAAGGCAGTAAATACTAGTATTTCTCAAATAGGGAGTGCTCAGCATGACTTCTAGAGAGCATATTTAAGTCTTTGTAGTGAAAGGACACAAAATGGTTCAGATGATGAGCGTTAAAGTCAGGCTGATGGGGAATGGAATGCCACCTCATCCTGTGACATTGCACAAGTGACTTAACCTTTCTACGCATTAGTTTCTTTTATCTATAAAATGGTGATAATGCTACTCCCTAAGTGCAGCTTCATGAGACCTAAGTAAGAAAATGTGTGCAGAGTCTGTGGCATAGGGTCTAATATAAAGAAAACCGTAAGTATTATATCAACATTAATATGCATAAAAGCATTCTTTTCCAGAGTGATACCTGGCCATACACCTACAAAATCCTGATTTCTGGTTTTCATTTTAAGCCCAAGCATTACCAAACCAGTAGCACAGGAGAAAATGTTCAGTGTGTAGGTGAAAGTCTATATAGTCAAAGGTGTTGGGAATAGAAGTTTATTTAGGAATCATATCAAAGGAAAAAGAGCATCTTTGCCTTTTGTAATGTAGTTCAAGTGTACATAGCTCTCTAATTGTTAAGTGGTCAAATATTTGAACTGACAGGAGGTTTTGATGGGCAGTCTTTATTTGGGAGGTAAGTAAGGTGTGGAAAGAGCACTTGACATAGGAGCTAGAAGACATAGGAGCTAGAAAACATGAATCTTAGTCCTGCCCGCCACCTACAAGCTGTCAGCCTCAGGTTCATTCCTAAACGTCTCGGAGGCATGGTTTTATTAGTAAAATAAGAATGGCAATGACAGCTTCCCTGTACCTTTGTGAAGATCAAATAAAAATAAATGTATGTTTACACTTTAAGCTATAAACAGTCTTCAGATGTAAGAAACTGTTATGACTACAGGCTATGATATAATTGGCACTGACTAATGATAACAATGCTACTCCAGTATATAGCATTTACTGAGTATCTTTTCAAAGTGCCTGCTTTATACTTATGTTTTTCTTAACTGTAATTTACTAAATTTATCATACATAAATTCCATAGTGCTTAAATGTGTCTTGCATTGGTGCCTATTTTCATAACGGAAATATGATAAACCACTATTTTGTGGAAACGTTTTTACTATGGATTTATTAATGGCTTTTCCTATAGTTAAAAAAATAAGATTTACGCCAAAAAAGGAATTTGAGTAATTTGTTTATTTAAAGATCAGAGCTACTCACTCCTCATTCAACAGAAGTTGTCTTTATTTGCCAATTAGAAACCATTACCTAAAACTGACCCTCCTGTTGCTGTTTGATGGCCTCAGTGCGTGAGGGGGGCTCAGATGCTGGCCCAGAGGAAATCGTGGGCCCCTTCTCCCGAAAGACATTTGGGTATCAGCAGACAGGCCCGCGGGCAGGCAGCTCGGCTCCGGGGCTGTGCAGCTCACCCCAGCTCCTGGCGCATGTGAGGGGGCTGGCCACTCCACCGGAGGCGGTTCAGGCGTGAGCGTGGGGCCTCAGCAGCCACTCCTGCTCTCCCTCAGAGTTTCCATCCGCCGTCCCGTGACCCGCCTCAGGCCTACCCCTGAGAATCTGAAAGGAGCAGCTGTTACCGGGCCCATTCCCGACCCCCCCCCCCCCCCCCCCCCGTCGTTGCCACCCCCAACCTCCTTCCTTGAGCGTCACACCCCCTCCAGCCGCCCTCCCACCGGGGCAGAGGTAGCACTTCCTTCCTTTTCATTCCAGGCGTCTGCTAAGTAGAGAAATGTCCAAATACCCAGAACCTGGCAAGCCAGGGGAAGGCGATAGGATTAGGAAACACACCAATATGAGAAGAAAATAGTCATATTTCCTAATTCTAAATAATGGATTTATTTCCAAACTGCACAAGATTACATTACTCAAAATTATAAGGCAATCGTTTGAGGCACGGGATGAGCATGGATTCCATAGCTGATATTATTTAATACCTTTATGAACAGTTAGCCTTACTTGGAAAATAGCACTTTAAGTTGTTCATAGAAAATGTGTTTTAATAATTTGGAGATTATGAAAATGTAAAATGTTTTAATAATAATTTTGCTCCTATTATCTCTGTATTTAAAGTCATAACCTTTCTAACACATTGAAACAGATGACCTTCTGGTAATAAATAGATAGAGAGTTCTGCAACAAAGATTGTCTGCAGTCTAGGATCTTAGTAAATCAAATGTGATTTTTAAAAAATATTTCCTCCTTACTCTCTTAAACCTTTTTCTTCTGTTAAATTTTTCTAAGCCTTTCTTTCTTTTCAATATTACAGCTTAAGAAAATAACGTGTGTGTGTTTTCTTTTTAAATGATGAATGCATAATGGTATTTGTTATATAAATTATACTATTTGTAATTTAAATGACAAAAATTACAGAAAAAGAAAAAAAACTCAAGAAAAAAATGAAAATCTGTCCTTTCAAAATAATAACCTGTAAGGCAAAAACTTACATGATGTAGACTTTCATGGAAATAAAGAGGTGTTTTATGTCAGGAAAGTAAGTCCATGGGCTAAATTAATATAAACACTGATAGTCTAGTAATAAAATGTATTGATTTTTTTTTGAACTGTGAAAGCTGGTTTTGATTCCTTTGAGATCTAGAATACCACTTTAACCAAAACTTCATGATTGTTATTATTATTTATAATTTAAAACGTGCTGCTAGAGTAGCTCTTGGCAAAGCAGCTGACATTTTTGTTTCCAATCATTCACATTTTAAGAAATAGTGCAAAAGTTTCCAATACTCGTTTTGAGAGAAAGTAAAGAAAATAATAGTTATTTTTATTTGGCCCATCCTAAAGAGAATGAACTTTGACATGCTGAAAATTAAGTACTCTAATCAACTATACGGAATAGCAGTGACATATGGAACATAATGTATGTACACTCCTTAAAGTTCAAGGAGTGTGTATGAAAATGTTCTCCGGAGCCATAAAGCAGCCCGCACAGTTCATCAGAAGACTAATTGTATGACAGACCTAGAGGCAACGGCACAGCTGTTAGCACGCGTTGATCTAGAGGCCGCAAAAAAAGAAGAGGCATTGCACCTGCAAGAACCCGGAGATGGTTATAGGACTCGACATGTTAAGCAGCAATAGCGTGTGGATCCCACTTCGTCATCCTGGACTGAGCCAAATTACATATTTTTCCTCTACCACACAAACGGGGTCGCTTCAGAAAGAAAAATGTAATTCAACATCTTAAAACATATCCAAAATATTCTCAAATGTATTTGTAGCGTAGACAATTACTTGATCTTTGATTAACAGCTATATTGACATTAGAGCTTACTCAGTATAATTAGTGCTCAATAGAAATAACTTATAATAGACTTTAAAAATAACATTAATGCTATATTCCTAATACTCGATTGTATACTTGAAACACTTTTACCGAGTAATTTCAACTTCCTCCCTTAATAAGCATATAAAAATTTAGTTAATAAGTAATAAATGGAACTTGTTTAAGATTTAATCTGCATTATTCCCATGAATGTCCTCTGTGGAGCCCCTTTTTCCCCCCTAAATAGTAATGAGGATGGCCAGTGATAGCCAGAGAAGAAGGAGGAGGGTAACGGTAAGGAAGAAGCCAAGCGACCCACAACGTTGTGTTCAGTTCCCGAATAACCGAGAGCCGTGTGTGACAGTCTTATATAAGTGTGTGTGACAGTTTTTGTTTGTGAGCCTTTCAAGGGAGAAAGTTAATATTCTTTTACACAAAAGCGTAACTTGGAGGCAAAAATATTAGAAAGGCAAATAGCATGGAAGGCTGGCAGGGACGGGAGACCACGGGAAGCGCGGGTAGGAGTGGAAGCTGGGCCCAGAGAAGGGCGGGTGAAATCCAGGGTGAAAAGTGCAACCCTGTAGGTTTTGGACCCTGGGTAAATCTGGCCAAAGTCCATATGAGCAAACGTGGTAACTATGTTGATGATGGACTGTGTTTGTTGTAAACTTCAGTTCGGTGCACATTGTTAAATATGAGGTCTGGGAAATTTCTTTATGCTCTGGTGGACTCTGCCTGCTCTGCGGCAGGACTGCGTGGCCCGTGGGGGAAGTGGACTCCTGACACATTCGTGCTTACTTATAAAAGGGATCAAGAGCCAGAGAAGCAACAGGAAAGTTTGGAGATTGACTGATGGCACTTGAATTGATCCTTTCAAGATAAACGGAAGCTGTGCCCTCAGTGGAGAGGAAGCAGCATGAGTAAAGGCCTGGGAGAGCAGAAAATACATTCCAGTCACGATGGAGTGTGAGTGCTGGGCAGTGGGGCTGTCGGGGGAGAGGCTGGAAAGACGGGGTGGTGGGCTGAGATCTTCAAGGGCCTACGTAGGGCAGGAACTTGTTTTAGAAGACAGCCTGGCAGTTACGTGCAGACACGTTGAAAAGAGAGGCCAAAGGAGGGAACACCAATTATAGGGCTCATCTGAAGTACTGCAGGTGAGGAATGAACTCAGGCGGTGGTGGTGTAGCTCACATACTTGAGAGACACTTTACAGCTTTTCTGGGTTGGGTAGATGAAAGCATAGAGACAGGACAGAGACAACGAAGAATCGGAAGGTTTTTCTCCGAGTAATCCGAAGTATGATGGTACTGTTAAATGAGATACAGCCACAGCAGGAGAGGCAGCTATGCAGAAAAACAGCGTATTTTTCATAGCAATTCGGTGGACATCTGTTGTCTTTGTCTTCCCAGAACGTTGCACCATTCCCGCTGTCACCTTTCTTGTCTCTAACCTTGGGGCTACAGGTACCCCCCCCACCACTACTTCTCACCCCAGCGAATCTCTGGGAGAGCTTCCCTAAACAAGCTAAGCCAGGCAGGTTGCTTACCTGATCATGTCGTCTTTTCGAATCAGAGCCAGTCCTCTTTGGTGAGAAGGTTAGCCTGGGAGCTTCCATAGCCATGGGAGACGGTGGGCCAAGAAAACAAAGCTTACACACAGACACCGAGATGAGAAAGGCAGAGAACAATTCCGAGTGGCATTGAGTCCCCAGTTTACCCTTTAGTCTAAATTAGGTTGGGGTGGTCTTTGTTCCATGAAATCAACTGAGCCCTAACTGACAGAGTAGCATCACCATGAGCAACAATAACAGCCAATGTGCCTTTGTGTGCTATGTGCCTGGAACTGTACCAACCTTATTATTCATGTGATTCATCCCATTAATACTCACAAGAACCCTAAGAGGCAGATCTTGTTAGTATTTTCTATTTATTCTTACTCCCATTTCACAGATGAAGAAGGCTGAGACTTAGGTTAAGTAACCTGCCCACGGTCACAAAGCTAGCAAACGCAGAGCCAAGACTGGAGCCACGTGCCAAATGGCTAATGCAGCTGGTAGAGTTGTCAGTAAGATGTTTTTAAACCCATTTGTGGAGTCTCATCACAAATCGCCCTTATATATTTTAAATAACATTCTCATCTGTTCAGCCCAATGAATTACTGGTTGGCATAAGTAACATTTTGTTATTCTTGTCCAGTAGAAATTATTATTGAATAACATAAAACATAAAAAGAGGAAATCAGCTCTCTGCTGCTGGGCCAGTTCCAAGTCAGGGTAGAGTTTGAAGAAGGGGTTGAGAGGACACAGGAAATACAGGTGGCAAGTGGCATCAGATTAGGAATGGCCCACTGTTTTGTAGCTTCCCCAGAGAAAGAAATGGTGGGAATTCTCGCCTCTCATTTCTCATGTCCAGTTCCCATCTCTCTTACCAGCCATTGGCATAGATAATGGTGTAGCATGGATTCTTCATTGATTATAACTTAACTGCTCAGCTGAATTGGCCTTGTTCTCTCTGGAAGTTTTGCTGACAATCAAATATATGCAGCTGTAGAGTTAATGCGTATGGGGAAAGAAAAAATAATACAATTTTTGTTTTCAGGATCAGTGTGTTCAATATGTTGTTCCTACAATCCCCAGTCTCTTCTTGCTCCCAATGCAAATTTACTGTCTGCTAGCAACTCTTAGTAAATGCAAGGGAACGTGTATAAATAGCACTGTTAGTTAGATTTTAAGTTGAAAAACCTGGTAGGGCAGAATGTTTATAATTTGGGGGTAAAACGAAGTAGATGAAGGGACATAGGGTCCTTCCCATGGATTTCAATCCTCTCTGTTACCATCTTAACCACCGTCATGGTTTAATAGAGTGGTTAAGAACATGACCCCTGGAGTCACCTCACCTGACTCCAAATTCAGGTCCTGCCATTTCTAATCCTGCGACCCTGTGTGAGCTACTTAACCTTGCTTGTGCCTCGGTTTCCTCATTGACGGCCTAAGGATCACACTTAGTACCTAACTCATGGGTGGTTTTCAGGATTAAATGTTAATATGAAGAAAGAATTTGGAACTATATCCAGCTGTCTCAGTAAATGCCGGTGAATATTATAGAGCAGTAAAAGTACCGTTTGCTGGGTTAGTGCAAGGGTTATGCTATTCCTGCCACCACCGCCCAAGTACCAGATCACAGACAAATCTCTTAGCATCCCACTCTATAAAATGAAGATACTATTCATTAACATAGCACGTTGATAAAAATTGCAATAGAACAGTAAGGAGATAATGGTTTATTGGTCTTTATTATTGTACTGCAAATGATTTAACTATACATTTTTCCTAAATTTAATTAAACATATTCATTATCCCTATGAGCTTATATTAGCTTACAGCAGAGTGACTGTTTATTATGTTCATTTTATATGTTTATAATATCATAGATATTACAAAAATAAACATTTCCTTTTAAAATATTATGTAAATAAACATTAATATTTGTTACAAGTTCGCAAAGCCAAAATTACTTTTTAATTGTTTATTTTAATAGATTGTATGGAAATGGAAAAGTACTACCCAGGCAAATCACTATGATCCTCAGAATTGGTTTTGAATGTACCAGGAAGACCACCAAGTTGGGAGTTAGACGTCCTGGGTTCTGCTTCTGGTTTTGTCACCGAGTTTTTTGGCCTTGGATCAGCCATTAAGCTTTGTTTAGTTTCCTTAATGACATTGTGGCAGGACTCCATCGTTGTAATATTTGTGGACAGTAAGACAGACGGTACCAAAAGGAGCTAGAACTTGAGCCCAGACTATGTGGTGGCGTTGTTAGGCACTGCCTTGGCGCTGCGGTGGGAAAGAGGGCCAGATAAGAGTGCTGCCTCTCCTGTCAGATGGCCTGGCTTCGTATCCTGTCCTGATCACTTACCATGCGTATGACCTTGGCCCAGTGGCTTCATCTTTATGTGCCTGTTTCCTTACCTTTGAAAAGATACAAGAATGAATATTAACGCCTACGCATGGGGTGTTGGGAAGATTAAATTAGTTAACAGGTGTGGTCTTAAGAATAATCTGTGATTTATTTATCCAGCACATAGTTTTGGAGCACCTATTGCCAAGCCCTGTTCTAGACACTTGGAAGATCAGCAATAGCAAAACAGGGATCTCTGTTGTTGTGGAGGTTCCATTCCATTGGAGAAAAATGATAATGAAGATTAAACATAATAAACAAGTGAATTAGGCAGTATGTTAGATGATAATAAGCACTATGGAAAAAAGAAGGAAATACAACAGAGGAATGATTCAGGACTGCCAAAGCAAACGGTGGGGTGGGGGGATTTAAATAGGTGATCGGAGAAGGCCTGGTTGATAAGCTGACATTTGAGGAGAGACTGGAAGCAGATGAGAGTTAGCTGTGCAGATGTTTGAGGGAAGCACATTCCAAGCAAAGGTCATGGTCGTGGACAAAGCCCTACAGCAGCAATGTCCCTGGGAGACTTGGGGCCAGTGAGACTGAGCAGAATCAAAGGGGAGCAGAGAAGTAGGAGCCAAGGTCAAAGAGATAAGGGGCAGATCCTAGAAGGCCTTGTTGATCATTGTGAAGCCAGGTGTTGTTTCCTGGGCGGACGGGGGTCATTGCAGGCAGAGGAATGGCAGAATAAATATTGTTAACTATTATTGACTATTATAATTAGGTCATGTGCTGAAAAAATAGCAACTGATAATACGCAAAGCTATCCCCAGGCAAACATGACATGAACATCTTGGATGTTGGATCTTGGTCTACAGTGGGTGCTCCTGTAGATGACTAGAGACTGGCTCCGGGGAACCATGAAGCAGGCATTGCCCTGTTAGTGAAGGTCTAGGTCAGCACAGGCATGCTCAGGGTGATCCAGCAGCAGGCCTGTCACAGTGTGTAAAACAAAATAAGCAGGATTCAAAACCCAATAAACCCAGTTCAAATCCCTTCTCTTACTCCAACTCTAGGACTGTGTGTTCTGGAGCAAGTTACTCAACCTCTCTGCTCTCCATTTCTCTCATTTGTACAATGGTAATACTAATATTTATCTTAAGGGGCTCTGTGAAGATTAAATGCACCATGCATATAAAATATTTACACATGTAGTTTTTGCTCAATACATGGTAGTAACCACCATTGGCAAGTAACAAGCACCAAGCCATGGGGCTGGGGCTTGGGAGTGGGACTCCTGATGTGGGCATACTGATGGCAGCAAGGGAGGTCTCCAGACTTCCAAGTAGGAACCCGGGGCCAAGTACCAAGACAGATTCAATCAAGAACAAGACTGCGACACAGCTCTAAGGACTAGGACACATGGCGTGGGCTTGGTCTCAAGAGACACGGTAAAAGCCTGGTCACTGTAACAAAGGTTGAGATCAGAATATAATCGGTGCACACTGATGTGATGCCGAACTTCTCTCAATGTATGCCAGGGACAGAGATGGGCCTGGGGACTGGAGCAGGGTGAAATTGCTAAACAAGGGGACCCAACTAGGAGGATAGCCGAACTCAGGAAGCAGAGCCACTAGCAAGTGATTCCAGAAATGGTCTTCACCAGTCCTTCTGGGCTCTATAATTCTCCATTTCTAAGTATTGATAGATAATTTGAAAACACCAAACCTAATGGTAATTTTCTACTTTATGCTATAAAACCTAAAGCTTACTATAAGGAAAGTAGCAGCGATTTGTTTTGCCTTTTTACTTTCGGCTCATATGTTATTTCAGAGCTGATCAAAGGCATTGGTTGCAAAGCAGAGAATAAATCACACTTCTAAATAAACCACTGAAGAGTGTTAAATTGATTTAAGTGATTTTAGGAATATTAATATTTAAAACATCTCTGTCCCAAGCCTCTTTATGACTACCTATGGCAGTAATAACTACCATTTCATTCTACCATTCTTCATTCTATAATATTACATAGTAAACTGTGGAAAACATTATTTTTTAACCCTGGAACAGAAGTGTAAGATTTCAGTTGTTTATTTCGGTTCAAATATCTTGAATTTTATTCAGTCAATAAAAGTATACTCGATTAATGTCTTTATTATATCCTTTGCCTGGGTTGAGTTGAATAGAGTGCAGGGTTTGCTTTTTATTATTAAAGAAAACTTTGCCTTTCACAGTTTTTTGCAGTAAATTTGATTTTAAGCTGCATGTATTTCAGGATTAGTCCCATGCTTGAGAAATTTTCTGGCTTCACAATTTTACATCTTTGGCTTATCTTCAAATATTCTTAAAATTGCATATATGAATCTCCTAGATTTTTTTTTTTTTAATACATAGGGGAACAGGAATCCGAAATGTTAGACAGAGTCTCGGTGAGTGTCCCTCGGTGGGACAGTCTGGGCACCAAGGCGCCTCACGCATCTGCTCTGCAAGGCAGCTGGTGACCAAAGCCAGCGGCCGCCTGGGTCACCGTGCACGCGCTCGAAGGCGGTTCGGAGCCGCTCACGCACTGGTACTTACCCAGGTCCCCAGCCTTGCCCGGGGCTTGCTCGTCACTTTCCTCTCCTGCTCAGCCTGTCTCCATCTTTTTCCGCCCTTCAGCAACCTCCCTTTCCCTTTCCAAGTCGCCTCCGTCTGCTCATGTGTCAGCGTGGTCCTCCTGCCACACGGCTCACTGAGGCATCTGTCCCGTGCCTGTCACCGCTCACGCTCTGTGCCACACTGGCTTGTTTTGTCAATAACCATTTATTTGTTGCTGAAATCGTAGCAGCCATTACATCTGACCTCCCTGTTTCATCAATTATGGATAGATTATTGGATGTGAACATCTGCAAAAGCTCGCTGTTGAACTCACCTCCTGGCTGGGATTAGATAAAGTACTAAACTGTTGTTTATTGTCAGGCCAACACTCTACTGGGAAGGCAGGGAATTCCAAGAGTAGCAGAGCCCCATCAGAAGTATAAAAAATCGTTTCATATTGCCACTGTTTCCCCTAAGATCCCAGCCATTTATTATTTACCCGTATTACTAGTTGTTACAACCTACTTGATAAAAGCTCTTGGCAGGCGTCACGTTTCCACTCATTGTCTCATCTGTCAGAATAGAAATGACTCATAAATTGTTTTCTTGTCTCTTTTATCACAGCAAAAGGGCAATAGACGGGCCTTCCTCTGTGTGCCAGCATTCAGAGGAAGGCTTCCCTACTGTGTTTTATTTTAAAGAAACGTGTTCGCATAGCCCGATACGAAAGCATTACATCGTGGATCTAAATTAGGGTTTACCGAGTTTACCAGAATAACGGCTTGTGGCGGGAAGGACATCAAATTGTGCAGAGAGAATATGCTCAAAATGTTTTTCAGGGCTTTCATGGATTTCTGAGAAGGGGGAAGCAAAATGAAGTTTTATGGAAGCCTGTCTTAAATGAGGAAGAAACCTAGTAAAAGGGATTATGACTAGATGATGGAGCTCCTGCCAGGAGAAAGACGAATCTCCTAGTGGTGACTGGTTCGTGAAGAAATGCAGACATTTTCACAGTAGTAGTGTTTATTCAAACCATCTAGAAAGTCACTCACTAATAATGTAAAACTCTCCTGGGTTTTGCCCTGTGCAGCCAGAAATGATTTTGTGCAGAGGTCAAGTGGAAGAAGGTGGGTACATGGCCACTTTGGGGAAAGTTGAGGAACTCGGTTTGTCACCGAGCTGGCGACGTTTCATGGCTTACTTCTCTGTCTTAAGTCGTTGCTTATGAAAGTAGAAACTATATTAGTCTTCCATCATTCTAGATGAAAAAGAGAAAAAGATGTTTGTGTTCCCTCCACAGATTGGAAGATACCATGGCTAATTAATATAATTTCATAATGGGGAAACATTCACTGGAGAATGTGACTAGATGAAACAAGCACACGTTTAGAGAGGGGTTCAGATGTCATTCTGAAATATCATTTAACTCCTTCTTTGGGAATCTGGCATGTTTTCTGATACTTGAACTCTCCAGCACTGGCTGTTAACTGAAAAATTTCATATACTTTCCATGTCCCATAGTTATAAAATGCATTTTTTATTTATCAAGTGAGACATAATGCAAAACATTATATAATATGTTATTATAAACATATAATAAAGTGTAATATATATTATATATATGTTAATATATAATTTATATAAGAGCTTATTTTAAGCCAATTAGTTATATACAATATAATATAATATGCTATAGTATATTATACAAGACATCATTATATCCACATTAATGTTTCTGCAAGTACTTCACTACTTTCCAAGGGCTCTACCATATTTATTCAACAATATTTAACATTAACATAAAATAAGGAGCTAGGGGGACAGAAGAGAGCAAAACATAGGGTTCCTGTCTTCATGGCACTTAGGATCTAATTGAAGAGAGAAAAACATTAATAAGTCGATGCATATAATGCTGTGGTAAGTGCTAGGATAGCACAAAGGAGTGATGTGTGTGTGCATGTGCATGTGCGTGTGTGCGTGTGTGCGTGTGCGTGTGCGTGTGTGTGTACAAGCCCCGGGAGAGTCGGATGTGGAATCGCAAAGGGCGGTGCGGGCAGAAGGCCGTGGGGTGGGGGAGCCGAGCGCATCCAGCAGCGGAGGCCTGTGCGGCTGGGGTGAGCTTCCCAGGGCCCCGCGCAGCCCCGCGGGGCGGCCCCGTGGCCTCCCTGCACTGGCGGAGTGAGTGGCAGGACGTGGTCGCTCAGATTAGCTTTGACGGGCACTTCGTCTGATTCATCTTGCCACCGCTGTCTTTGGTCTCCGTGAATAACACAGGACAGAAAGTACTGGTAACGCCGTATAATGGGATTATTTGTCATGTTCACTTCTCATCCTCAAATAAACACAGCCAAGTGGAGCCTGGGAATTTCTTAGTTTAACAAAATGCAGAAAGCTCTTTTTTGCCTCTCTTTTCTGACAGTGGACGCTAATCATTTTATGGGACCTGTCCCCTGGCCTACTGCTGGGCAAGAATCGCCTGCGTTGCCTCCCCGCGGGCGCCGGGGAGAGAGCCTGGCGTTACGTACCTGCCACCGCAGCTCTGGAGAGCCCTTCATGTCTCAGTACTTCTCAGCCTTGTTCTTTGGGTGTAAGCAAAAGAGTCTTTCAGATTACCGCAAGTAAGGGGGTTGATCGCAAAGATTCCTGTGGCAGCCAGAGAGACCCTATCCCAGGAGCACCAGGATCGGCAGACAGTGGGCCTCCCAGACTGAAAGACTTGGGGGAACTGGAGGACCCCTGGAAGACAGGGGCTGAGTTTTCTCATTACCCCCTCAGCTGCAGCGGTTGGTTTGAGTCCCTCTATTGACACAACTTGGTCACTGTCTTGGTGGTCACCTATCTCTGAGCACCTTCCCACTCCTGCCATTACTAACTGCTCCCTGGGTCTGGGTTGCCTGAGAGAACACGACTGGACTAAATAATCACTATAATCTTCCACTGGGCAGAACATTTTAGATGAGATCACCTACAGCTTCCTGGACTGACTTTGTCTAGGACCTGTAACAATATATAAAACAAAGCCTCCAATGGATTTCCCTAGCAGGAGAAGAAGGGCAGTGAAATTTTCTTTCCAAGGTGCTGTAAAATATAACTCACACTATGATTGGGCTGTACAGGATAAATAGTTCCATGCTTTCAGATTTACAGCATAGAAAATAATAATTGAGAATTAGAATAAAAATTTTTCGTTAATATGTCCCTCATTAACATAGCACAAAGCTACAATGACCACTTTAGGAAATGGCAGTTTTGAGCAGTGTATTCCAATTTATTGTTTAGGAAACTTTTATTTTTAACTGTAAGTGGAATTTTTTCTTATTATTTTGGAGTTTGAGAATAATCTGTATATGGATGTATAGAGAGAGTTTTAGGAGAAAAAAGATTCTTGGAAAGTTTTTAAGGTATAGTGCTATCTTCATAGCTTTTGAAAATACAAACTCCTAGCATGTGAGAGATTAACTAGCAACTCTAATTCAGTTTATGAAAATTAAGGATTCTTAAAAATTTCAGACTGTAAAAGAAAAATTCGCTGATTTTGAAGAGCACTGATCATTGCATTTGTAACAATTGTTATTTAATATGAATCAAAAGCATTATAGATTCAGCTCTCCTTACTACCATCTATTCCATTGTAGGATTTTAAAAAGAAAAGCAGTTCATTAAGATGATAAAAGATTGTTCACGTGAGGGGGAAGCATGAAAATAAAATTTCAATAGAATGAAATGAGTCATCATTAAAACAAATTTTTTTAAACATCAAACAAATTTATCAGGATTTTAAAACCAAAGATAAATTATTGAAAACAATTAGGGCATATCTTGAATCACTAAATATATCCATGTAGAGTCTTAAAATCAAAGCCATATTTTTAGAAGAGCGAATTCTAGATCATTTAGTCCCACACCATTATCTTACAGACTTGGAAGCAAAAGCCAAATGACCTATTCGAGATCAGACGCCGAGCTCACGGCAGAAGAGAAGCTAGAACTCATGACTTTTAACACTCAGTCCTTTCTGCACTGGACCGCATGGCCTTCCCTGTACGTGCCGGGCGATGTAAGCAGTCAGTGCGTTAGCAGACAGTGCAAATAATGAGCAATGCATTTCAGGGAGAAAGTGTACGTGCTCCACATGATCACTATAAACAGTAAGGCTAGACTACTCTCAACCCAGGAATAGTTTCAGCAGAATGCAAAATATTTAGCTACATTTGTATATTATAGTTTACAGAGCCACACTCTTGATGGCCCTTAGCGTTCATTCAGTATAACATATTTGTAGGAAAGGATTATGTTTATTGCATGACAGATGCTGTGCGCTTGCAGAAAGGGTATGAGTCCTTAAGTGACGCGAGGCCAGCTCTGTCCGCCCGTTTTTGTCATCTTCCCCCATTGCCTACCGCCACCCCCAGTAATGCTCTGACTGCTGTTGCTGCCCAGTCTGGTCCTCAGCCTGTTACTGCCGTGCTTGTCAGAAGTCATTAGCCATTGATTTCTTTGACTAATGCTGCCGTTGATTGTCTGACTCATGTTCAGACACTGTAAATGAGGCAGAAACATCCTTTCTGCTCACCAACTGTGAAATGGCTAAAGGGGGTTAGATTGCCAGAAATCAGAATAAATGTATTTCCGATGAGATTTGACAATGATTTCAAGCTCAAGATGGCAACTTGATTTTTTTCATCTCTACATTTCTTATTAGGCGAGAATAAGTCTGCATCATTGCCTCTTTCTCCTCGAAGCACTGTGCTGCGTGGAGCCCAGTGCGGAGCTTTCACTATGAAGCGGCACAGTGTGGAGCTTGTGTGGGATGTGCAACGAAATGCGGGCCTTTTCACGTGGGCAAGAAAGAAAGGCCGAAAAACAAACAAACAAAAACAGACACCCTAGGCAGTGGACTCATAACTTCTTATTTGCAGACAAATCTGATGGATGCCCCTTTATGGTTTTTCAGACATGTTTTTGTCCAGGTGGGTTTATTTAAACTCTCCTAGAACTCTTAGACTTGCAGACGAAACTAGAAATGAAACGTTCGGATGCAGCTAAACTGTTGGGGTGTCTCCTCACCTGTCTCAGAGCATCCCGGTGCTTCTGTGAGTCTGGGGGCTTTGACAAGGAAAAGCAGCCATCCTTCAGGCCTGGAAGACCTGTCATAGGGAGGGGGAACCAACTTGAGTTGTCCCTCAAAACGCAACCTGGGCCAGTAGGCAGAAGTGACACATTTGCAGCCGGATAAGTCTTTGTTGTAGGGGCTGTCCTGCCAACTGTGAGGTGCTGAATCTTTTACCAGCTAGATGCCCTGAGCACCTCTCCCAATGACAACCTAAAATGTATCCCGACATTGCCCAATATCCCCAGTGGGGGCAAAATCGCCCCCATTCAAGAACTGATAGGTTAGATAAGTACTTGGAGAAAATTAAGCTTCATTCAAATCCTTAGTGTAGGTACTGTTATTTTTTTAATGAGATGTATTTTATTTTTACCGTATGTGCTTTCCATTTGTACCTTTATTTAGCTAGTAAAAGTGCCCTATACACAACTGTGTTTCAAACTTTTGTAGGAATGGTGGGGGGAAGGGCAGGGAAAAATGCACACATATTTATATAAATTTCGGGCTTTTGATTCTTTACCTTTCAATTTCTAGTTAGATTTATAAAAAATAACTTATGGGATTTTGGCAATGATAGCTCAGAATCAGGGCAACTTTCATGCACATGTGACCTGGACAATCACAGAGGACTCTCTGTTTGTAGCAGGACCTTAGTGGGTGCTTTTAAATATCTCATCTTATTGGAACTTTATAACATCCTTTCAAGGTAGACTTTATTCATTTCCATTTTATACCTGAGGCATTGAGCCACTCAACACATGTCACTCAGCTCGGTAGTGGACCTGCCTGACTTGAAAGCCTGTGATATTTGGAGAAAATTTGAGCACCCAGAAGGAAATAGTATTCATTATCCCATAAGGCCCTTCCAAAGTCTGGTCTATGCCCTCAGAGTAAAAGTCCCAAATGATTTCAAATGTTGAAATAACTAAGAGAGAGCAGTGTGGGAGGATGGTGACTGGAGAAAAAAATGTACTGCATGTAGGAAAAAAATATATATATATATGATGTAAAAGTACGATCGGAGTTCATTGAAATTTTTGCAAAATTACAAAATTTCTATGTCAAATGGACTGGATGGGAATACTTGTTTATATGGCAGTTTCTATGCATTGAATTAGTTTCCTACAGACACAATGGTAGATAGAATTACCAGCCAGAACACAAGGCCCATTAAACTTCACATCACTGATCAGCTTTAGTTTGAGTTGTGCATGCTCTGCACTATGCCAGAGAAGAAAGAAGAAGATTTCCCCTCCTTTCCCTAGGCACAGGAACCACTCTGGATACAATTTTGAAAACTTGGAATGATGGGAGCCAGGGCATCCAACTGCTCCACTTTCAATGTGGCAAGTTTTAACCAAACACATTGAGCTGTCTCGAGAGTGGAAAGACAAAAACTAAGTCCTACAAAAGACTACTTTTATGTGCATGTAGAATAAATGGGTGAAACGGAATGACCCGCCTTACTTTTAGAATAATCAAATCCTTTCTTTGTAATCAAAAAAATTGCAGCTAGACAGTTTGTCACTTAATATCATCGATCAGAACTTTGATTAGTTAGTCCCTGTTTCTAGATAAAACATTCTACGTATGAACTTTTAAACAAACTTTTATATTGGACATTGTGGCTTCTCTGTACCTGGTAAAGCTTTTTTTTCTTATTACATCACTCACTCCCGTGACCACTCCTTTGCTCAAGCCACCGTCCTCACTACTGACCGGTTCCTAGCATTTGTTTAAAATGCAGACTGAGCTTCTCTTCCCACATGAAGCCATTCCCAGTTGTATTTTCTTCATTGTTCTCAAGGCTATCTGAAATTCACTTATTTGTTCATTTTATTGCAAATTGTCTCCCCATCGTCTAAATACAATGTAGACTGTGTGGGGGCAGAAATTTTGCATTTTTCGCTGCTGTATCCTTAATACCAAGATCAAGGCTTGGACCATGGGAGCCGCGTGGTATTTAATAAATTAATGTCTTTGGACTAAGTTTTTAGCCCTTTATGCAGACTTAAAGTACTATACAATTTCAGTGTCTGTAAGTCTTACTGCCTTGTCTAGTAAGATTTTTAAGAGCAGGATTATATCTAATATATATATATATATATATATATATATATATATATATATATATAAATGAACATACATATATATTAGATTTGAATTGAAATAATACCTATGTTTTACACATATATAATTTTCCCTTGCAGTTACATCTAATTAGCTCAGTGAATGTACTAGAGGAGTTCTTTGCATAATACATTGGTCCTCAAGGTGTTGAGTGTTATTAAGAAAGTGATGATGAGAGGAAATGAAAATAGCTTGTAGTTACCTTTTTAGGCATCAGTGACTTACAAATGCCCGACTTTCATATCTGCTGCTATGAATTTTCATATCTGCTGCTATGGTTTTGATTTTAGGTGACCGATAGAAATTATCTCATTTTAAGAACTTGGATTTTATTTGAAAATGTCTTTCCAAGTAAATAAATTTCATTCTAGTGGGAAGATAGAGTCCACTGCCTCTAAAACTTCCAGTGAAATCGTTTCAAACCTTCATCTGCATTTATTCACTGAAATCACTGGAGCAGTTTGATCACGTGGCCATGTAACACTCAGTTTTTACCAGGTGTGTGGCCTGACTTTTCCAACTTTGGTAACCTCATTATCATGTGCAGTTTGAAGTTCGTTGAAATTTACCTAGCAGCATGCCCAATCAGTGTTTTCTCTGTCTTTTGATAAAGGTTGATTAGGTTCGTTGCCCATAAAATGTAAAGATATATAATGAATTTTCAATTTATCAAAATAGTTTGTACCTGAGATTCTTTATTCTCTCCTCTTCCATTCGTGATGCTGGATTTTAATCTCCCGGCCCTGGGCTTGTTTCCGACATAGTGCATGCCACTGGGCCAGTCAATCAAACACAGTGGATCCCTCAAGTTTCTGTGCTGTATTTCCTCACTTGCAGTATTCTTTGGAAAAAGGTTCCAGTCTTTGTTGAGGATTCTAGTTTACTAAATTTTAGTTTACTAAAATTTAAATATCATCTTGCTGACTTCAAAAAACAAGAAGTCGCTTACTATGAGATCAATATAAAACATCTTTATTTTCTACAGAGTTCATAACCCATGCTATCTTTCCACTTACTTTTATGGGTGTTTTTTTAATTTTTGCTTTGCAAAATGGCCTTTCAACTCCCCTCAGGTTGAACTACACAATTCACCGATCTGCTGGGTGTTGCCTTGAATTCCCCTTACGATTGCGCCTGTCTGGGTTTACTCTCTCGCAATAGTGCTCACTTTCCTGAGGAGCCAGGGGCCTGTCTTTGATTTAGCCGAGCTCCTCTGCTGCACTTACTGAGGACCTCAACATGGATTTCATGCAATTAACTGTTTCCCTGTTGGACCAGTGGCGACCTGTATTCTTCCCACTGCCTATGTGTTTGTAGGTGAAAAAGAGAGAGGAACTTTCTTGAGCCACAAATAAAATGTGTGTCTTTACTTTGAAAAGAAGGGAAGCTTTCACCAGGAGTCTTTCACCAAAAGCTGGTTAACAGATTCCTAAGGACTCCCTCTCCTAAGGTTTACGTAGCACTCTATATAACCTCATGGCAGCCTCACAGCAGCTCTCAGAAGTGGGTTTTCTGTTTTACTTCTTATGAAATTAAGCTTAGGGAATCTTCCTGGCCCAAATATGTTGGGCATGAAAGAATTGGGACTTGAAACCAAGTCTTCTTACTCTAAGGTTAGTATTCATTCCAGCATCCATTCCACATCTGGCTCTATGAGGAAGCTTCTATAGAATCAAGTCTGAAGCCTAAACCAAACCCCAGACTGAGCTGGGTTTTTTTTACCCTGTTGCTCCCTGGAAGCACGGCACACTGCTGTGGGATGGGAGCCATCAACATGGATGCATCTACCTGTAATTACTCAGGCACCTCCCCTCCTATCCTTGGGCTGAAGAGCCCCACCTCTTAGACAAAATGGGGCACCCTCCTATGTTACGGCACCGCTTCAGGCCTGTGGTGGCCAAGGGCATGGGGGAGTGGCACAGTGTAAGCGCCGAGTAAGCCCCGGAGAAACCTGCCTTCGGTCATCGCTCATTCACACACTTGCATCTGTCCGCAGTCTGTACCACAGTATGGCCATGAGGGCTGCAAGCGTGTTCTCTGCTAGTTAAGGTTTCCTAGGATCTGATATAGCGCCTGGCAATCGGTAACAATATTTGCTGAAAACAAACTTTTTTTGGCACAAAATATAATAGTTAATCTTCAAGTTCTAGAATAGCATATAAAAATATATGGACCAAAAAAGACACTAAAAAGTGTCTTCTCAAATTTTGATGTTTGGATTCAATAAGGCCTTTTATAAATTCACAAAATTCAGGGGGTCTGCCCCTTAATTCAGAAAGCTCTACATCAAGCCATATCTGACTAAATCTAGGTGTTGTCAGTCTGCAAGACTGAGTGAAAAGAATATTCTCAGGTTTATACGAGGCTTATTAAAAAACTTAAAATGATAATACAAAATTTGAACTTTGCAGGTTTAGTGGGAATTAAGACACTGGGTCAGTATGTATCTGCGAGTAAGTTTTAATATCAGTATATAGCAAGCATTCACTTGGAAACCACACCACACCCAAATGTTATGAGGTATCCCAATGGCCTCCTTGCAGTTAGTTCCCAAATGTAAACGTCTAGAAAGTAAAGGTGAGGGCCAGCGCGGCCTCTGATACTGAACCCTTAGCTGCCCAACTCGGCCGCGGCCCCCAGGCCCCAGCCGCCCTTGAGCCTCCCTCACGCCCACCCTCTCCCAGCGCCGTCAAATACTTGACTCTCACTAATTCTTTCTTAGAAAATGTGCAAAAAGGATTTCCATGGAGGCCTTCGGAGACTTCCTGTGTCCTCATGTGTGTAATAGTGTGGATCAGGTAACAGCGCAGGAAGGAGAAAGAATGGGGGTTTGGTTTTACATACTTTCATCCTCCTGGCCATTGAGGGGGAAGAAGAGGAAGGGAAACGGCCCCATACAGATGGTGTCAGCCTTAAATTAAATTAATATCGTGCGTTTGACTGTGGCAGCCATAATCTTTTGATTATTGAAGAGATTGTTGGTAATGAAGTACATTTGTAAGAAATATTTTTAGTGTATACTGAATACGTGTTCAAACCATGAGAAATGCGTCTAATAAAATGATAGATTTAGCAATTGCCTGGCACCTAAATTCATGCTTTTCAAACAGCTATTTATAGAAAGGAAAGTGATATTTAAGCTCCCATAGTAGAATATTATAATCTGCTCTATATTACCTTAGGTAATAGTCCCATATTTTAAAATAATGTTGCAAGCCATTCAATTATTTATTCACACCTAAGTTATATAAATTGGAAGATTTTGGATTGTGCAGGAAAAGAATTATTTTCACGAAAGTAAGACCTCACTGTCACAGCTTAAAGAGATTGCTGTGAAACAAGTTATACTATAGATAAAAATAAACCAAACCAGCATGAATTTTTAATAAACAAAATATTTTATGGAGACATTAAAAATAACTATTAATTTTAATCACTCTGGCCGCGCTGCACGCTTCATACGTATTTCTCCTCCTGATAGGACCTCAACACTTACAGTAGACTCTCCGCGGACCTGGATGATGACCTCAGCCTGGGGAGAGCCTACGAAGCAATAGCCAAGGTCCTGCAGAGGTAAGCTAGCACAGCCTTGTCTTCCTGTCACTGTGAATTCACTCAGCTGTGAAAGACTTAAATTGTTTGAGGTCTGTCGCTTTCCATTACTGCCTGCTTAAATTTTAAGCAGTGCCCTTCTTAAGTGACCCTTTCATCACAAGTTATTTTAAACCAATGTGGTATTTTAAGATATTCACCTAAACTCTTCTTTGTCTGTTCCTCCTTTGTATTACTTTATTTTTGATTTTCTGTACATTTAGGGATGACCTTGAATGAAAGGGAAAAATCAGGTCACATCTCACAGGTTAAAAAAGCAGAGAGCACAGAAATATATAGTACGCTTCAGTAACTGTGGCTCACCTTAGCCTTTCCCGATCTCCTCTTTGAGGAAACTTTCCATTTATGCTTCAGTCATGTGTCTTCCATTAAGACATCTCTCCTTTGAGCATATCTGGAGGAACAATTGGGTGCAAAATGATATTCCTAAAACTTCATTTAAAACAGAAAATTTAACAAAAGTATACAGGAAAAACTTCTGATACAAATTTTTCCATGGAAAGTATATGATTGGGCCTTGCCTGGTGTGGCTCAGCACTGAAAGGTTGCTGGTTCGATTCCTGGTCAGAGCACATACCCAAGTTGAGGGCTTGATCCAGGTAGGGGGTGTGCAAGAGGCAGCCAATTGATGTTTTGCTCTCACATCGATGTTTCTCTCTCTGTCCCTCTCCCTTCCCCTCTCTCTCAAAATCAATTTTTTAAAATCTTAAAAATAAAAAGTATATGATTGGCCCTTCATTCATTGTACACTCCATTTCATCTTTGCATTATATAGGAGCATCATCATAATTTAAGCAAAGATAGTCTAAGAATAAGAAAAGTTATCAAAGTTAAGGCCTTGTTTTTTGTTGTATCTTATATACAAGATATAGCTTTTTAATAATGGTAGTAGTGCTAATAATAATAGATATAGATTGTGTCAAGTTCTAATTTCTTCTCATTTGTATTTCACTTGTAAATATATAGAGAGTGGTGTTTTAAAAGGTAAAATTGTTATTCGAAAGTCATTTAAAACATTGCATGCCTAGTGAACTAAAAGTAGATCATCATTGTATAATTACCATTGCCAATATAATAATCGTTAAATATTAAATAAATAATTAATTAAATATTAAAGTCTCATACCAATGAAATGAAAGGTGCCCTACAAAATGCCAAATAAAATGCAAGGCAGTCGTCACTGGATGCATGGTTAGGGATGTGGACATATTTATAAGGAGAGAATGGATCTTTACTCAAGGAAGGCAGAACCACATGAGCGTTGTGGTTCCTCCAAGTAAAGATTGGTAACTAACCCATGGAAGATCAACCCAGCTGTCCCTTACACTTTTAGTTTACAAATAACCACCAGAAGAGAAGCAAATGCCTGAACACAAAGAAGAGATCCGTAAGTGTTCAGTTTAATGTCTATTTGGAACACGCAGACCCTGTGGCCTTTTGCCCAGCTCATTTTGATTATTAAATTACTTGACTCTACTGTTAGCATTGCCCAGAATCAGTAAAACTGGTTGGATTATTTGTCTTGCTTTGTAGTAGCAGACCTGTCCTGAGCCTGTACAGTTAAATAAATGTATCCTTTAATGTGTTTATAAAATAATTTTTACGAAATGACATTGTGTCTCAACATAACTAAAGAGATAAAACTCCAGGGAAAAATATTTTCTTTTACAAATATATTGAGCACTTAACTATGTCACAGGACCAAACAAGTGTTGAAATACCCCTTTGGTTACAAAAATATAATTATTTTTGAAATTTCTGGATGCATGAGTTTTTCTCAAAATAATTCTCACCTGCTAACCTGGTGTTTCATCCAGAATATTTTAGTGTCTCCACTCCAGGATCTGAATTCCTGGTCTATACAGTAAAAGCTAAGGGGTAGTTGAACAATTACTGGTAAGTACTGGCAATAACAACAACAGACAATCTAATGTTCAAGTATTACTTGGGCTCCAGGTGTAAAAAAGGGCTCAGCCGGATTTGACACATCATGAAGTAGGGTGTGTTTTGGGTAGTCTTAGGGACAATTCACTTCCAACGTTCTCAGCAGTCCAGCAACCTGCCTTGGGGCAAATGTGTAATGGGCAGGAAGATTTATCCGTATCTCACTTTTATGCCAAATGAAAGGAATTCCACTTATAAGAATTCCCATCTACCAAATTGCAAATGAAACCATCAGTGATTTATATGGTGGACATGGGTGTTTAATTTAATAATGTTATGCAGTGCACAAGAATACAGGAGCTGCTGCTTCTGAGGTCTTAGGGCTGAAGTGTTCCAAGGCACAGCAAGCTCTCCAGTCCGAACCTGCCATTTGCAGCGTTGCTGGTGGTTATGGAAGAGCCTGTGGGAGAGTGTAAGCCTCGGCCTGTTCTTTCACCATGAGTGTAAAATAACTCGAGAGATGGACAGATGTTTCAGAAATAAAAATTCTATACAGGCAGACAACAGCACCCAAAGTATCTGAGAAGCCTTATTAAATCAAGCCCACTACCTACTGGAAATGCTTTGATACGGATTTAGCGGTAATTTTTAAAAACATTTTTGCTTCAAGGGCTTGGTGTTTTTGATATATGCACACATGCACACACACACACATACACACATACACGTATATCCCTTTCATACTCTGAAACTGTCCTCTGATTAGCAGAAATGGAGCACAACCAAAATAGAGGAAATGACAGTGGTGTGGGGCTGAGAAATCAATCAAACTGCATATGGAGCTTAGCATCACCTCTAAATCTCTTTTTCCCAACCTGTGCAGTTGCACATGTTTCGCTAATGGGAAGCCCTCTCTCTATAAACATATTTTATCTCTTTAAAGGAAATGGAAGAGGTTAGCCACGCCTAGGATAAGTGTGTGTCTAAGGCCATCCGCTGAGCGTGCATGAAAGGTGAATAAGCTTTGAGGCTGGAAGCTTCCAAAATCATTATAAGAATTTATACTGTGACTTCAATTGAAAAACACAGCCCATTCCCTCAAGACCGAGGACTTCGTAATGCAGAGCTGCTCAGTTGGCGGTGCTAGAGCTATCCCTGGTGTTAGGGTTATTGATGAAGGTTTTAATAGTGAACAGGGTTTGCTATTTTTGCTATTGGTCTGAATAACATTAAGCAGCATAACAGCAAATAAGCATTTACAATGTCTTTTTTTCCTACTTGAAATACTAGCGAAAAAAAGAGTCAGTATTCTAAAAGAATACCAGTTGCCCACGACGCAGCTATAAAAGTGAGAATTATAGTCCATAAAACGAAGAGAAAGTGAGTTGAGAAATTACCAAGTAAATATTAATATTATATGTAGACAGACAATCTGAGTAAATATAGAAGGGGGATAACCTCAATTTTTCTTACAGCATTTTTTGGCCTCATTTTCTGAAATAACTCATTTACCAAAATGGCACAACTCTCCAACATAATCTGGATGGCTTATAAGGGGGGAAATAATTTCAAAAATGAAAGTTGTTCAAGATACCCTGGTCACAGTGAAGCCTGAGTTTATTCCATACCAATTGTAAATGTTCTTGTAAACTTGGGTTAAATTATTTCCTAGGAAACTTTCCACAGTGGACATCTTTCAATCAATCAGCACAAAGTTTCAAGTGTGAAAATTACCTTTCGGTTATAGCTGAAAATTAATATCTTCTTGCTTGAGAGAAATGACATGCCCTGGTAATTTCCATATATCCTTTAAAATGGAACATCCAGGCTTCGATGCGAAATCTCCTAAAAATGACCCCCCAAAATACATCAAAACATTTCTATTAATTCATGAAATTAAGGGTAGCGTTTTACATTTTCTCCTGTCACTGATTCCATTTGCCTTATTACTTTCATCTGTGGCCCACAAACTTGGTGGCACAATCAACAAACCCCTCAGCGGCCGCTTCATCTCTGCTCTATTTGATTTCTCCTCTCTGAGTAAATGATTAAGTTTTCATGCATTGGTTCAACCAAAATCTATGTTCACTCAACCACGTCCTTTATTGATTACTTCTACTGCAAACAGTAGGCCAAGTGTGATATACATAATTGGACAGTTGTCGGGGGATGTGGGTGTTAACAGTCCTGTTTTCCCAGTTGGAAACTGGAATCACCTTGATACACAAATATTCTGCACTGTTTCATTCTCATTCTTTGGACCGAGGAGCCCTGTTCCTCAGAATATATGTTTTTAACTCTCTAAGGCCTGGTTGAATGAATCTAATGATTATACCATATAATGTGCTGCTCAAGTTGCACCTGTGCACTGCATATAGAAAACTGGAATTAATATTTGTCTAACATTTTAACCTTGTACTTGAATGATCAAGTAACCCATAGCTTTTCTGTGAGAAAAAATATTTATGATTCTTTCCCTTCTAAAGGAAGACTGGCTTCTAAATCCATGGCTAACTTGTAAATTTAGAAATCCTTTAAGCAACATATAATGTTTATATTTCAGATGCTCTATTAACAGCTTTGCTGGCTACAGAACTGTGCATTCGCTTAGTGGAGCATATAATTTATAATAGAAAGACTTCTTCTGTAGCATTATTTGTTAGAGCAAGTTCCAGATACTTTTAGATGTTTTGGAGATCGGTTGCTCCCTTGGGAGAAAAACAACTCGACTCACCCAGCAATAGTTTTATTTATACTATTTCGTATTGCTTATTCCCTGAACTTGTGTTTCTTTTGTTTGTTTGTTTGATTGCACATGTTGTGATTTAACAATCCTCAGCAGGCCAAACTTAATCCAAAATGTACTTCCATCAAAAGTATATCAGCTTCTAGGAACACGAACATAAATAAGCTTCAGTGAGCCCATTTTAGCTAAATAAAAATAATAATTTTTTCCTAAGGTTTAAAGTGATATTCAGAGAAGTCTCTACTTGTTTCTTACACCATCAGTTTTTTCTTGAATACTACAATACAAGAAAGAGCTTGGAGAGTTAACATCAATTTGATAAAACATTTTTAGTCCTAGAAATTTACAAGTTTGCTCAAAATTCTAAATAGTATGTTTTATTTATTAATATTTTTATACTCTTCAGCTCTCTCAATACCATTTTAGTTGTTCTACAAAGCAAATATTTAAATCAGTGGGTGTGCCTCTCAGGGTATTTTATCCCACGTCTGCATTTGAAATAACCCTCAAACAATTAATTTTTTTTCCGGCGAACTGAGCTATGCTTAAGTGTGGAAGAAGATTATTCATAATTTTATTATGAAAAAGTGAACAGAATCAATAAAAGGCAATATTAACTTTGGGAATGTGAAATTCCATTCTATTCTGACATGTAGACCATTGTTTTACCCATAAGAAAAAAGAATGCATTTGATAGTACCTGGTATTCAAGTAAACAAAAAGTGTTAGTTCTTTGACCTGGGCCCCTAGAAAGCAGACACCAGGGCTTTATTGGCCTATCTGTCTTGCAGAGTGTCTGTTCAAATCATGCCGTTTCATTCATTGCATAATGAAAGATTTTCAAAAAGTGATGTTTAGCTAATTTGGCTTTTCTTCTCAGCTGGTGGTAGATTCTATCAAGTAGAGAGCTGTGGGTATGATAGCTTTTTACTTCACTGCGTGGTAATAATACTGTCGTTTAATGAATCTCTACTATGTGCCAGGCTATACATATATGTAATTTTTTATCTCACAGCACCTTGTGGCCCACTTTAAAAATAAGGAAACTGAAGCTGAGAAAGAGTGAAGTTATTCAATTAAGAGGCCACGCTGGGATTCAGGCCTAGATCTTCCTAATATGCACCATAGCCCACTGTAACTTTAAAGCAACCTACCTTATTTTCACAAACATCCCACAGCTCATCTATGGAAATGAATGTTGTCCCTGTCAGATCTTGGGAGGTTATGATACCTCTAATCCTACCACCACCTGTTTAAAATTATACTCTTTTGAAATGCTTTCTGAGCTTGTGGCCATTTCTTTTGAATGACCTCTATAGAAGTACATCATTGTTCAAGGGGTGGGTGGGTTTGATACTTGCAAACAGCCAAAGGATTTACAGTCACATTTAGAAAAAAACACACATCATAATCTCTAAGGGTAACCTCATGTGGGGAACATAATTGATTAAGTTACTTTTACATGCTTTATAATAACCCTACACTGTGAAGATGTTTCCTAAAGAGGGATTCCAAAAAGCCATCAGCCTCATCACTAGGTGACATCTTTGAAGGTAATCACTTGGAGGAAGCTCTCTTCCTTTGCATGCTTAGTAAGTTTGGACAATTGGAAACATGGATGTACAGTACAGGGGGAAAATCAGGGCTAAAATATAGATTTGCCATATGTGCATATAGGAGTTAGGGCAAACCATAGTCTATGAAATTGCCCATAGTAAGCATTTAGTGGAGGGGAGAAGACAGCCTTGGGCAGGACTCTGGAAAGAGCCAACTTTGGGTGGGAAGAGACCCCAATGTCAGTAAGATATCTGGGAAGATGAAGATATAAAGAAATGAGAAAACAGAGATCAGCTGAAAGTCCTGGACAGTAGAGAGGGAGAAGCATTTAGCGGAGGGAGAAAGATGGGACAGTTAAGAGCAGGGACTCCCAATCCGTGTGTTGAAGACCTGGGCAAGGGCACAGGAAGAAGAGGCGTGGAGTAGAGCCAGGAGCCTAAGAATCCATAAGCACACTAAACATTTGATGCAGTTCAAAATTCAAACGTCTCCCATAATACATACGACAATTTTCTAATTTATATAGGGGCTTCGAGTTCACCACAGTATTCCCTAGCGTTGGCTCCAAATCCATGGGCTGCCTCTTAAGATCAGATTTGCACTGCGAACTCTGGACTTGTTTCTGTGAGGAGGACATCGAAGGACACATGCTCCAAGTTTCACAGTGCCATGTACAGTTCATAGTACCCATCACAGTTAATCCCACTTACGAATTTATAGATTATCCCTCCAAACTGACAGTGAAACTATTGAAGAGCAGAAACCGTACTCCCCAGAAAGTAGCAATCTGGGGCATTTGCGAGTCTCTCAAAGGTTTCTTGATGTTACTGAAATATCCAGAAGACAGGAGTTTACAGTCATGAGGTTCAAACATCCAATGACTGAGGTTCTCACTGTTTACCTGGAAGCTCGACTTTCATGTGGACTGCATGAATGTTTCCCTTCTCAAACTTTCCACCATTTCTTCATTCAAAAACTTGTGAATGCCTAGTATATACCAAGCACTCTGCTAGAAACTATGCCTGAGCATTCTGTCAGGATATGTAACGCCTGCATAGGTAAGTTCCCTGGTGCCCGGGTTTCACTGCTATGGGACGCTTACAAAACCCCACTCATTCACCTTTATAAACTTTTAAAAGGTTTTATTTTTAAAAATAACAGCTTTATTGATATATAGTTCATATACCATACAATTTGCCTTTTTAAAGCCTATACTTGGGTAGTTTTCAGTATATTTACAGGGTTGTGCAATCATCACCACTATTTAATTTTCATCACCCTAAAAAGAAACCCTGTGCCCTCTAGCAGTCACTCGCCATGCCCTGCTCTGTCCACCCTCTGGCAATCACTAACCCGCTTTCTGTCTCTATGATTTGCTTATTCTGGACATTTCATGTAAATGGAATTATACAATATGTGGTTACTTGTGACTGGCTTCATTAATTTAGCATGTTTTCAAGGTTTATCCATATTGCAGCATGTATCAGTACTTCATTTTTTATGGCTAAATAATATTCCATGGTATAGATAGACCACATTCTGTTTATCCATTCATCAATTGATAGACATTTGGGTTGTTTCCACTTCTTGGCTAGGAAGAACAATGTTGCTATGAACATTCATGTGCAAGTTTTTGTGTGGACATGTTTTCATTTCTCTTGGGTACGTACGTAGGAGTGGGATAGCTGGGCCTTGTGATAACTCCATGCTAAAGTTTCTGAGGAACGGACAAGCCGTTTTCCAAGACAGCTGCAGCGGTTTACATTTCCACCAGCAAGGCCTGAGGGCTTAGAGGTTTACATTTTAACTTACTATGTGTTCCAACAAAATCAAGCCGTGGATTTTTTAATTTGATAGTTTCACTGTACTGATAACCATCTTGCGCCTTCTAAAGCAAAGACACGCAATATCTTTTCTTCACTGGACATTAAGTGAAATAATACTCCAGTAGTTTCCTGTTTTATTTCTTCTAGCCAAGGAGAGATGACAGAAGCAATTAAATACTTGAAAAAAGTTGTGAAAATTGCACGGAACAACTTTCAAAGCCTAGATATTGTGAGAGCAAGCACAATGCTTGGTGACATCTACAACGAAAAAGTGAGTACATGTGTTTCTTGCGTATGGGGGGAAACGTAGCTTTAAAATTCCATTCCCCTTTGACCCTCCCTTCCCCCCAACATGTTATGCGGAATGGCCCCAGGACTGCAGGACCTGGTTGATGCCCAGGGAAGTAACTGGAAAGAGAAACGCCTTTCTTCCTCTCCTTCCAGGACCTGAGTGCCGTGCGGGCACAGTCACCACAGCTGCTGACACCGATTCACATGTTCACAGCCGCTGCAGGCCCTAAGTACTTTCAGATTTGAAGAGCAGTTAAAATATTTAAATTCAAAGCAACTTCATTAGAACAGTTGGCTCTTATCTGCCGACACTGACGTTCATCCCTCTTGCTCCAAATTCTTGTTTTACTGACCGGCTGGGATGCCCCTGGTAGGCCCCTCAGGAGAAGAAAGGACAATCCCAAGAGCAGTTCTGAAGGAAATATGTAATTCCAGCAACAGATTGGTTATGGGGAAAAAGAGAGAGAGACAAGGGGGAAAAGGCTAAAGCAAAAGTATCTCATTCAAGAGGCTGTGACTGCTGAAACGCATTGGCCATGTGGACTTTTCATTTATTTTCTCCTGACTTTCCCTTCTATTACCCAGGTTCTCCTTTGGAAATGGTATGAAGGAGGCTTGTTTCTCCAGTTACAGTTGCTGTTCTGGTCATGAGTAGGATCCGGCATTTCTGAGGGCACTTACATCCTCCAACTGTGTTTCTACTCATTGCCTTCATCCTTTTGATAGGCTGTTTATGTAATGATTCAGAGCACTAACTCTGAGGCCAGACTGTGTGGTTAAAAGCCGAGCTCTTTCAAATCTGTGGCCTGGGACAAGTTAATTACCTTCTAAGCACCTCAGTTTTCTCACCTCATAAGGTGGTTGTTGAGTGTTGAATGAATATTTAGAGAGCTCTTCAAATAGAGCCTGGCAGTGGCAGTCAATGCCACCTATGGGAGGGTAGCTATTACTCTCTCCACCCTTACGTGGTATCGTGCAATTCCCCTCTGCCAGAGGCTCGGGGGGTTTGAGGAACCCAGCCCAGGTCCCCAAGCTTCTAGGTGGCCGTGGTATTCAAACCCATACCCTTAACCACCGCAGTCTTTTATGTGCCATACAATTGATTTTCATGATTTCAGAATTATTTGGGCTTTATTTTTTAAGGAAATAGTGTGAAATGAATTTGAATGAATGAAACCACTACGTTTAGTTCCTGCTATGGGGAGCATGCTAATGGGGTGTCTTTTTACACCCCTCTCTTGGGCATTTGCCCTGACTGATTTGCCTCCCCTCTCCTATCATTCATCATCAGAAAACCCTCTTTTTCTCTTGACTGTCACCCCCCTTCTTCTCTCCTCTTCCCTTACCCACCTTGTTCCCTTTTCCTGGCCCTGTCTTTCTGGTACCGAGCTCTCAGCCTCAGTGGCCTCTCCCCCTCCCCCTGGTTTACCCCACTTTGTCTCCCTCTTTCTCTGTGCCCCCTCCTGCCATCCCAGGCGCACCCAGGCCTTTCCTTCACTATGTGCTCCTGCTGCCCCATCTCTGTGGCCTTTCTCTCGTGCATCTTGTATGCGCTTTTGTTTACTTTTTAGCAAACTGGTTAAAAAACAGACAAAACTTAGGCCTTTGTGAGGCTTATTGTCTATAGTAGCAGAATTGACATTCCAAATAAAAACAGTCGTACCTTTTTAAAAATATATATTTTTATTGATTTCAGAGAGAGGAAAGGAGAGAGAAAGAGAAAGAGAAACATCAATGAGAGAGTCAATGAGCAGCTGCCTCCTGCACGCCCCCTGCTGGGGATCAAGCCCGAAACCCCCGCATGTGTCCTGACTGGGAATGGAACCTCCATCTCCTGGATCCTAGGTCGATGCTCAACTGCTGAGCCACGCCAGCCAGGCGATAGTTGTACCTTTTAAAAGGATTGTTCTTCAAAACAAGTGCAGAAGCACAAATCACTTTACCTACCACCAAACAATACCCAGAACTCCGCCCTCCATATAACATCAACGTTGAGTATCAGCCTTTTTCTCCCTAATTACAGAAAGCATGAGGAAAATAAAACAATAAACTCTTCTAAGGGGTAATATTCTTATGCTTGCATTTTCTTAACATTATTACCAAGAATTTGCATCTCATCGATGTGTATATTATCCTCTGATGTGAATAATAGTCAAAGGCTGTATCAACTACCAACAGTTAATTTTTTACCAGTTTATCTCTCTTCTAACATACAATTGGAGAATTCCAGTTATTTGTTCAATCTTCAGATGTGCATGCCTTCAAATATACAAGCTGATTTATGCACCTTAGTGATTCCTTATGTTTTAATGAAATAGTCATTGATAAATAGTATAGTAGTAATTACATAATACTATAATTACTTTATATCATAAGCTTCCAAACGAAGGTTGATTTGTTAGTAAAACTGTTAATGTTGCATTTAATTTTTGTGCATTACTGTGATTCTTTGAGGACACTTCCTCAGAAAAATCTACTGATGGCTTCATAGGCTAACTCTGGGTTGTTAAATCACGGCTAAGAGTATGATTTGAAAACTTATAACTACACAGATTTATTAGGACTAAGTGATAGTTATTTTTCCTTCTTACCTTTTTGAGAGAAGGGGTCAGCCTTGCTGACATCCTGAATTTCCTTCCTGTTCTACAAGGCGACTTCCTAGGAGACATCGGCAAGGAGCTATTCATCTCTCTACTTTTTAGTTGCTTACGGATATTTCCTAATTGTATTAAGTACCTTCACCCCAGTTATATATCTGAATAATTTCACAAGCTCTTGGCATCACATGCTGTCTATTAAGGCTTTCTGTGAAGGTAAGCGAAGCAGGACAGGACCATGCTGAGTTTTGCCCACCTGAATCTGAATCTGCACTGAGAAGCTTATTAACTGTGATCTTGGGCAAGTGAATTCTTTAATACTCACTTTCCTCATCTTTCAAACGTCAATAGCAAGATACCTGGAAGACTAGCTATATAAGGTTTCGAAATTTAATAATATGTACTTGGTACCTAGTAGAGTTCCTGGCACGTATTGGATGCACACTAGCACTTACCTTCTTAATAGCTCAGACTCAGATATTCCCCTCAGTTCCAGGCTCATTCCCACTGCCTACTTGACATCTTCACTTAGATCTCTTCAAATATGACCTATCAAAAACCGACCTGCACTCATCATCTTTCCCCTAAATTCCATTGCTCTACCAATTTAACGCTCAACCGTGATAGAAAATTATTCAGGCATTTTGTAGGCAACTTCCTCTCCTCAGTCTATGAGCTCCCGTTGTCTGGCCTCATCCAGGCCCATGGCTTTAAACACCACCCACATGCCGATGACTCCCAAATTTAATCTCCAACTCTTACCTCTCCTTAGGACTCCACACTTGTAAAGCCAACTGCCTACTTAGCGTCTCCATCCGGATGTCCAAGACACATCTCAAATTTAACATGATTCTTCCTCTCTTGACCGACTCCTCACCATTTTACACCATCTTAATAAATGGTACCATTATCCATCCACTGAGTTGTTCAAGCCCCAAATCTGGATATTCTGTGATTCTTCTCTCTTCCCTGCTCCATAGCCTATGCACAAGCAAACCCTGATCTTTATGCCACCAACATATATCTCAAATCCTCTCACTTCTCTCCCTCTGCTACTCTTACCACATCAGAATCATGTGTGAAAATTCCGTGTGATAGTGTAATAATACAAGCTTTGTTTCAAGATCTATGATGTCGTCAAGATCCCATCCTGAAATTGTCCACTAAATGCTTATCAGTGATATAACATTAAATGACGTTCTCTTCCAATAAGATGAATTTATGAAGTCCATAAATTCATTTGTAAATTCTCAAATTCATATTTAAGATCTCCAGGATTAATTGCTAAAATCTTCTGAATTTTATAATAAGATAGGTATTAACTGTAACAGAAATGAACTATGGAGGGCTGGACAGACCTTTGGAGAAGAGATTAAATTAGATATTAAACTCTTAAAGAATTAAAAATCTGGAAATACATCTTAATGAAATTTCATTCCAAAAAGGTATGTATACAAACACTTCCATCTGAGAATTTAGTGTTGTATTTTATTAATAGTGTTTTAAACTAGAGAAATTTACATTAATGCCAGTTCTATGGCAGTTGTGTATGTCTTAAGATTGAAAGCTAGGCACAATTAAAGGGAAGGACAATTACCTCATTATAATGCTTCTATTTTAAGGGGAAAAAAGCACTCCTTAAATGAGATCTAATAAAAGTTTTAGTCATGTAAATACTTACACTGTCAGCTAGCTCAACTACATGACCATAAACTTGGTTCATTGCAGAATTCTCACTGCCTGGAATGGGATTGGCACATAGTAGATGCCTGATGAATAAATGGATGAATGAATGAGTTTGTTTTAACATAAATAAAATAACATACAAAAATAATTCTGGAAATTCAAATATATGTTCATTATTCATGATCCCTAATTTTCCTAACTGAGCCTCCCACCTAAAACAATAAATAGCCTAAAGTTCAGGACTAGAACAACAATTAGATATTTATACTTCTCTTTTTAAAAACAAATATTTGGTCGTCATATATTTTCATCTATTTGGTCCTATATCTTTGGCAATCAGTAATTTCAATGAATTTTATTTTCACGTTCAATAATTCTGTTGTTTCTCAATCATGTAATTTACTAATTGGCATATAAATACCTCTGATTGTTTTATTTTTCCTAATTAAGTAATCTTATTCTCATATAAATTCTATGTGTTATACTTTGAAATAAGAGAAAGAATTGCTCATCTCAGCAAAAAAAAATTATTATTGATATATGACAAAAGGACTCTGTTTAAATTAGCAAATTTAATTGGAATGAACCACTTGAATAAATGGTTCACCTAAACTGCCCTTGTGGGCATGTAACAGAGTGTTATATGTGCTGCTCAGAACCGTCACATAAGCCCTATTTCTCCCCTTCTTCACAATGCCAGCAACTTTTTTATTCAATCAATTGACTGCTCTCTGAACTCCAGTTATACAGAGGTACATGGAGTTGAGTGTGCACTTTACCTGAACTGGTGTGTAATATAAAGCTATTACTATGGTGTTTTTATTTCTAATTCCTTCATAAAATATTGTGAGAGAATAACTTGAAAATTCATAATAAAACATTCTCTCTTGTGAGGGTTTCCTTTCAAAAGAATATGCATGTATGTTTTTGTTTATGTGTATGAGACAGAAATTAAGGAGAGGGGAGGGGAAGGGGGAGAGGGGCGGGGAGGGTGAAGCCCAAAGTGCTATAAGTCATTGAAGAAAGGAAATCTTGTTCCCTGGAGTCTTTATAAGTACAGCTCAATCCTAAAAGTGATATTCTTCTTTGAGGATATCTTTCTTTAATGAAGATTTTCAGAAGACTTGGGGGCAGCAGAAGATAGTCTCTTCTCTGGATTTTATCATTTGTAAAATGAGAAGATTTTCTCATAGGATGACTTATGAAAGCTGATGACATAATATATATGAAGTACTTAGCACTGGCCCAGACACTTCCTAAAAGTTAGGGAAACATTATTTATTTGTAGGCAATTCACTTTTAGGAGGAAAGGTGAGGGTGACCAAAAAACCATAGCGACAACGACAAAAACCTTTAATTTTTGTAACTGAAAATGTTGCAAAGAACTTAGAAGAGACAGACCTTTGAGTGATCATCTGAGTTGTGCTAGTCCTATCAAAATCACATTTTTTAAAAATCTCAGATATTTCCACATTCTCAGTCAAGAATGGCATGTGTACCTGGGAAAATGACTAAACACCAAATCAGCAGGTATATACAACTATTTTCACTGATGATTGTATAACAAGTTAGCTGAAAATGATCTCTTACTGTGACTTAACTAAAGTTGGTTAAAAATATTTCCTTAAGTGAATCCCATACTGCAAGTAAGAAAATTCCATCCAAATCAATGTGAATTGGTTCACTCTTTCCCAAACTTCTTTTTGCTATCATATATTAGATTAAGCCATATGAAAATGCTAATATTTGAACATTTTTTAATCCAAAAAAACTTATATTTCATCAAGTTCAAGCTGACAGATACAGCTTTCTTAGTGAATTGACTTCAAGAATTGCATGGTTAGTAATCACAGTGTTTAAGAACCTTGTTCTAACAGAGACCCTGCTGGCCATCGCTTTCTTCTTGAAGATGAGCTGCTATAACTGTTGAAAGAACAGTGTGGTACTTGCCAAGGTGGGAAGATATGCGGAATGGTAAAGTGAAAATTAAGAAAAACTCATTTCTCTTATTTTTTAGGGATATTACAACAAAGCTTCTGAATACTTTCAGCAAGCTTTTGACACAACGGCAGAGCTAACAAACATGCCTCTGATGGACGAAACCAAAGTTCATTATGGAATAGCAAAAGCTCATCAGATGATGCTGACAATTAACAACTTCATAGAAGCTGCCGACCTCACCAGCCTTGACTGCCTGCTGTCATGGAAGGAGAGTAGAAGCGACATTGCACCCGACCCGGTTATCGGTAAGGTTTCTGCATCATTATTAATGGCTAAGTCATTTTCGTTGTAAAGATTTATTCAATCATTGATGATTTTAATTGTATGGGTAATTTTAATTTTATTTATTCATTACTATGTTAATACTGGATGTACTTTCATGCTATATTGTACCTTCAATTTTTAAAGAAAGCATAAAATCATGGGAATGATGCCTTCCACTTGATAAATCACCACTCTCATGCTGTTTTTTATTTCCGTTACCTTCCATATTCAATAGTAAGTACTGATCAGTTGTAAGAAATCTGAAATAAGTTCGTGTTTTAAAAAAAATGTTCAGTGTTGTGCCGTATTGACAAAAGCAAGTGTTCCCAGATGCTAATTAGTATTATACACTTACTTTTCTGATGTAGTAAATTTTCCTATCTTTTATCAATTCAAATTTAAATATTAATTTAGATAACATTTGACAGTAATTTCACTCAATGCCACTTTTTTCCCTATATGCCTTTGCTTGTGATAATTAGTCAAAATATTCAATTAATAACAAGTAACTATTAAAAAAAATAACTAGGTAGCTGAGGGTCAGTTTTGTGTGTCAACTTGACTGGTCCTCAGTTAAGAATTTTAGATTAGGATTTTTTTTTTTCCATTTTAAACAGTCCTGCCTGCCTATGACAGACCTTGGGTTACATAATTATTTGTTTGCAAGTCAAACCTTTTAAAGGAACATGTTTTAAATGTTTTGGGGTAACTCAAATGGAATTATTAGGCAACATTTTGTAACATGAAGAAGCATCTTCTCTTTGGAACTTTTTTTTTTTCCATTTGTATAAAATAATAATCTCTCTTGGTATTTATTTCCTCCATAGACCAAACAGTACATAACAGTTAATTGAGCACAAAGGAGTTTTACTGACTCTTTACATTAGTGGAATACCACTGACCACTGTCTGTCCCCTACTTATAAAGCAGGGAAGGTCTCGTTCCAGACACACGCACAGGAAGGAAAAATGAGATGAAGTCATTGAACACAGAAGGCTTGTTGAATTTCAGTGTGCTCGAGTGCCCCCAAAATATTCCTGGTCAACTCTTAACTAACCACTTTTAGGTAATAATCTGCCTGCTTTAGAATGTTGCCTTGTTATATATTTGGGAGCGTGTTCTGCAGTCCTGAGTTATCTTCCTTCCCAGGAGATAAAGCGGGGGAAATGCGATCCATCTAGAAAACTTGCTCAGATAAAAGGTCTGGTAGAGAGTGCGCGGAGTCACTCGTGTTTTCAGGTTTATCTTGGGTGGACTTTAGCCATCACATGAGGCTCATGAAAAAAATACTGACACCTGGCTTCTGATCAGAGCCAAGTATCCATTTGCTACAATCCTGTTTTTGGCTTTTTAAAATTCTTCTTTACTTTACTCTATGAAGCTATTTTTCTATTCTTTTTACATTTATCTCCATATTTTTGTAAGAATGTATTGTGTTCTAAAGGACTTGGGAACACAACAAAAAATGAATTTCAAAGTAATATTCGGACAGTGAAAACTCAGCTATTCACGTGGTAGAGAAGATGAAATCCTCCGGAATGCTATGAAAGCACACCCCCTCACTGCTTCGTTTGCTCGAGATTAGAAATCTATGCGTGGATGAGCTTCGTCACTGTAGAAACCAGAAATGATAATCTTTCAGACTCAGGTATAGATAAGCTGATTCTCACGCTATTGGCATGTTTCACTGGTAGTTGTTCTATATGGAAATAAAACCTGTAGGACATTATCAAACATGCCCGTTTGCATAAACATATTTTTAGCTCAAAATACACTAGAGTCTACTTAAAAGGTTTCCAAAATATTTCTTAGACCATAACTTATTATTCTACCTTTGCTTCAAAACCTTCCTTGGCTCCTTCCTGCTTGTAAATCAAGTACAAGCTTCTCAACCTTTTGACCCCCTCCCCCAGTGCCCCCTCCCCCCTTCCCCACCTTACTTCCAGCTCCAGCGCTCTCCACAGAAATCTCACTCAGTCTTGCAAGGCCCTTCTCAAGCGCTGCAATCTTCCCGGGTTCCCCTCTCGAATGTTCTATCTTCCCTCGGTTACCACCTCCAATGGCATTCATTCCTCTCCAAACACTTTTTGATTTGCAGTAATTTGCATCCTATACTAACCTGAAAACAGGTTTTGATTTTAGACGTTAAGGCGCAGTGTCTAACCCCCACTTCCTAGCAAGTAAATGTTTGTCAAATAAAATAGAATTCAAATTGAGTATATATGTCTTGGCATAAACCAGTTTCCACTAACCACTTTCTAAAACAGGATTCATAGTTCCCACCTCCTTGGAAAATATGAGGGGAAAACCCCTCTGATCCAGCACCGCTCTCCGATTACCACGCCACGATCACATGGACGCAGGGCAGCGCCAAGTGCCATGTTGACAAAATCAAGAAATGCAGAAATATTATTTGGAAGTCTGAGCAGCTTTTAGGTTTTCAAAGTTTGCCTTTCTTGTCAGAAAAGGCATCTTTAATCTTGCTACAGAGGGGTCCCGTGTATTCAGAAAAAAGCAGATCAAAGATTTGAAAGACACATTATAAAAGCTGTGCGGTTATCCTCGCCTCTGAGACTCACATCCTCCAAACAAATCATTAGCTCACAGAGCAAGCAATATTCTTCTAAGCAGAGGAACACGACCCCCTAAGGGAATAGAGCAGCGAGAGCACTCCGGTCTCCAGATGAAACACAGCAGTCACTCGCCAGCAATCATCCCTTCTCTTTGTACCCTTCAGAGGGAACACGGCAAAGGTAGGCGCCTTCCTACCATGCTCAGACTGTTAGATACGGTCGGGGTGGTTTCGTAGTCTTCCTTTCCTTTCCAATCGCGAAATGAAAATAGATTCTCCTCCCAAACTGAGGAATTTAGGAGGAATTCGAATCTATTGCAGTTCAATAAAATTATTGAAGCCTGAAGCAACAGAAATTAGTTCTCTCTGGAAGGCTTAAGGGCCTATGAATTTCTTCTGGTTTCTCCAGAATAGAGTTTCTTTTCCTTACTAGAACTATTATCTCTACAATCATGGGCCACAATTCTAATTAATGACATAAGACAAGAAAATCCTCTGAGGAATTCCTAGGAAGGTATTCTTGTGTCCCCATTCTTAAAAGGGGACACGAGATGCGGAGATTCCCTTTTTCCTGACTTTAAATATCATGCGAACATGGGATGCCTAGAGCTGCTGTAGCCAACTTGCAGCCAGGCTACCAAACTGATGATGGCAGCGAGGAAGCAGAGGAGGGGCCTAGGTCCTTCATGACCTCCTTCCACGCTAAAGTCACCAGTCCTCCAGTGGCCACCACCATGTTTTTATGTGAGATAAATTTTCCTGCTTCTTAAGTCACTCTCGGCTGGTGTTTTTTCATTGCTGCTGCTGTTTCTTTAGTAAAACCCAGGTAAAAGCACTAACAGCTACCAGCACGGTAACAATAAAATGCCCAGCAGTGCTGACACATTGCCTGGCACAGAGGAGCCACCGTGGCGGCTACTGCAGCCCCAGGAGCTCGCACAGCACCTGGCGCATAATAGCGCTCAAGGAATACCTGAACTGGGGGCTTCTGGTTGAATCATCTTTTTATTAATTTCGTTTTCAAGCATCAGGCAGCATCTCAGAATCCGACATTCTCTCTGAATTTTAAAGATGCCCCATGTTATGATTTGCTTAACCCCTCCTCCCAACTCAACCCCCTTCTTAATTAGGACACCTCGCCTTCAGAGGGCCGAGGTTCTGAACATTGTTAGGAAGAAATCGCTCTGACCGAACTGAGTCACACCAGCTGTGAATGACTAAAAGTGCTTCAGCCGCCCTGCCTGGGCGGCTCCGTTGGTCGGAGCGTCATCTCTTACACCAAAAGGTTGGGAGTTTGATTTCTCGGTTGGGGTGCGCACAGGAGGCAGCTGATCAGTGTTTCTCTCTACCCCTCCCTCTCTCTCTAAAAATCAATGAAAACATCCTCAGGTGAGGATTAAAAAATAATAAATACATTTTTTAAAGTGCTTTAACCTATTCAGAGCAATCAGGAGTTTATTTTTTTTAATGTTTGAAGATCACCTCTTGCCAACACTTAGGACAGTTGTAACACAGTGTGTAACTGAAGTCATTCAGGCACTGTGGGGCAAGACAATCACCAATAATGAGGCCAGCACATAGATCTTCCAAAGTCTGGGAATCTACCCTAAAATTCAACTTCTCTAAGCTATTCCTGAATTTCAAAGCTTTCCTTTCTTCAGTATAAGTCTATACCTTTTTTTTTGGTGGGAGGGGGAAGCTTATTAGGATTTTTACATGACAGATCACATCAAAGAAGGTGATGAAAGCTAAGGTCCCTCTCGTCAGAAACACATTTAATTAGTGCATATAATTTTTAGAGGGCTCAGTGACCATTGCTTAAGGGGGTAGAATTTACAAGTGCTGACCAGTTGTCTGGTTCTTTACTCCTCTGGGCACATGCAAGATGGCTCTTCTCAATCCCTGGCAACTAGGCAGGGCTCTGTGACTAGTCCCGGCCCAGGGGCGAGCGTCACTTTTGGGCTTAAGCAGAGGAGGGCACACCTGATCCTGCCGCTGGCTCTTGCCCTGCTGCAGCGAGCACGGAGGAAGCCTCATTAAAAATTAAAAATTCTGGAGCCACAGGTCGGAGCAGCCTGCATGGCTAAATGTGCGTGTGAAGAACACCTGCCCTAGAAGGCCATTCACACCTGCAGCAGAACTGTGGTGAGCACAGAATAACCCTTTCCTGTGGTGAGCCACGGAGACTTTTGGAGTTATTTCCTCCCCTAGCTTCATTTAGGCTCCTCGAGCTTCGGGATCCTTGACGAAGGCTCCCTGGGTGGCAGCAGTGAGGGGTCCAGTGGGAAAACTGCGACAGCCGTTTCTCTGCGCGACAATTCATAAACTGTGTGTTTCTACGTCGTGAGTCTGCCTGTGATTTCATAGAGGCAGAGAGCCTCTGTTTTTTTACTTCCATTTCCAGTCCCACAAAAACAGGTTTGATAAGGCAAACTGAAGGTGAAACCTTAAAACACATTCTTCTTATGTGCTCTCCTGCTGTCAAACAGCCTAAGAAAGACAAACGTCTTTCCCGCTAATCTAATTTAAATTGATGGGTTATCAAAGTGCACTCCTAATAAATTTCAAGAAAGAGCTTAGAGAAGTCGACACCTTCTGCACATGATTAAAGATAATTCCAAAGATGAAGCATGCCGGAAAAAAAAACAAATCAATAGTTAATTGCGGCCAAATTCTTTAAAAAGGACAGAATTTGAGCCTGAATCTCAAATTTCCTCGTTCAGCTACAGTTCACTCATCTTCGTATATTTTCTACAACACAAGTGACAAGTTTGCTTCCTTAGGAATCAAGTATTTCTTCAGAAAGCGAATGCTCACTTCATTGGGAAATAATAATGTAGCTCTAGATCCCTCGGGTTGAAAGATCTTTTTCTTTTTTTTTTTTTCTTTCTCTCTCTCCCCCCTCTGAGAGCCTCGCGTCTCTGCTGCCTTGGTTCAATAAAAGAGAATTCTTGATTGCTCAAACAAAAACCGCACTTCTTTTAGATTCTGCTCACAGCCCTTGGTAGCCGATGGTGTTGCCAGTTTTAACTTTCCAGTGTACACTGAGCTCACCAAGGAAAATGTAGCTGCGTTTCTCTACTCTGGTTTAACTTCAGTTTTGTCTGCGGTTGCTGGTTTGAAAAGCCTTTGAAAAGTTTGGTGGTTGGTTCAAGCATAGCGGTCCCAGGAGGAGGCCAGAGCTGGAAGTTCTGGCAGAAGCCTGCTGTCGCCTGTTTATATTCATTTCATTCCCAGTGAGGGGGCCTCACCTCTGCTTCTGGCTTGGACCTAAATACTGTGCCAGTTTAACTAAAACATTTTCTACCATTTTAACTCCCCCATTTTGGGGCAAAAACTATCCTCTTCTGTGTGTGTTTAATCCTCCTTTGGTAAGGCTCTGTTGGGACAATCGTCACGATTCTTGACCCATATGATTTCTACTGGGGGGGGGGGGAAGTGGCCTAATACTGTATTTAAAACATGAACATAGTAAAGAAACAAATTTTTTTGGTTTCTAGTTCTTTCCAGTTTCCCTGAATCTCAGGGTATTTTGTGGGAGGTTTTCTTTCTAATTACCTCTCACTTGGTATTTTCATCACTCTGAATTTGTATTTTTTTTAACTACAACACCAATCAAAAATTATATCCATGGTGCCAGAATTCACTTTCCTTTATATTCTCTTACTCTGCCCTCCCTATGTCTTTAACTCCCAGACAAGAGTGAATAGTTTTGTGTGTGTGTGTTTTTTAATATATCTTTATTGATTTCAGAGAGAGGAAAGGAGAGGGGGAGAGAGAGAGAGAAACATCAATGATGAGAGAGTCATTGACCGGCTGCCTCCTGCAGGCCCCCTCCTGGGGATTGAGCCCCCAACCCAGCACATGCCCTGACCAGGAATCGAACCCCGATCGCCTGGATCCTAGGTCAACGCTCAACCGCTGAGCCACGCCCAGCCGGGCAAGAGTGAATGTTTTTATAGTCTAGGTTCTTTAGCGTAACTAATGGAAAAATAAATACTTTTCATGATGTGTATTCTTTTAGAAATTATTTATAATGCTTTATTATGATGGTTGACTTGGCTAACAGTCACTGGACATATATTCCACTTCTCATGGATGCTACCTGCCTCCCGGGGATGGTTCAATGTGTTTGGTATGGGACATACTGAGCAAGAGTCTAATCAGAAGAAATACTAGAATATTTCTTAATTTCAATGCCAGTCATCCTGACCAGTGTCTTGACCTTCCTGAAGTGAATCCTTGAAACACTACGAATACACTTGAACACATTTACTTTCTCAATCCTCTGAACTACTCTTGCGATGAAATAACTATTAAAAACACTGACCAATATTTGTCATCCCCAAATCCTTTAACACTACAATGTAGCCAGGGTTTTGTTTGTTTTTTTCCTTCCTTTCATTTCATTCTAACCTTCAATCAAAAATCTGAGCAAATAGATGTTTTTTCATCATGCCCTTAAGGTAAACAAAGTTGGCTTTTGTCTAACCAACAGGGAAAACTAAAGTTAGCTCATTTAAGTGTTATGCCTCCAAGGGATTGCATTTATTGACTTCTAACACGGAATCGGACACCCAAAGTGAGGAAGGAAAAAAACTGGTTAATTTTAGCCGTTAGTGAGATATCTTGTTTTTCTGAATCAAGACTATACATTTTATTGCATCAACTAATAAAATATATTTTGCAAAATACCGCTAATGAAGTGTATTTTGTACTCTTATCAAAGGAATGTTAGTTCGACACAGTCAAAGGTCTTCTGGCCTTGCTTATTATCTGAGCTCCTGGGAAGGGATACGTAGTTTCCCTTGAGTCGCCACATGCTTTTAACCTAGATATTAAAATAACAGTGGAGAAATAGGAAAGGAAATGAAGCTTCCAAATCAAGTCAAGAAGAGGGTTGGTGAGAAACACCGGGACAATCTGGGTCCGAATGGCCATCATAATATTCTGAGGTTAATACTTTTGTTCCTCAGATTTATTTGGCCCAAGGTTTTACCACCAACCACTAGTAAGATTATGAAAAGAAGGAAATCAATCCTATGGGAGGAAGCTGTTGCATCCAACCTCTAGGTATTAATTAAAATTGAAAACAAAATTAATAAACGTAGGAGGCCATTGTATTGAATATAACCTAAGCAAACGAAACATTTTTCACAAAAACCTTAGTGGGGACAGGTGAACAGACTGGTATTCACTTCATACAGGGCTTTACATGGTCATCTTATCTGAAGAGTTATATGATGAAATGCAAATATGGTATATATTCTTTAGTAATTTGATTGGCAGGAATTAGCAAATACGCGCACGGCTTTTTAATAATTTATAATTACTTACATGAATCTACTAAGTTTAGGCACACAATTATATAACTAATTATGTTGAAAATCCAAGTGGATGCTTAAATAGATGACCTGCCCCGAGGCCTTTCCAGTTGTTTCTGCTGTCTCATTTAACCATGCAAATATTATTAAGCATTCCTGGCTACAAATGTCCAAGCATGTGCAAGTGTAATTCCATAGATAATTATGCATAATACTGTCACTTCCTATATCTAACATAGGGATTGTGCTTTAAAAAATATCAGCTTTCTACTGGGTAGCTTTCTCAGTACATGTTAAGAAAAATATAATTTGTAAAAGATAAGCAGACCAGTCCAATCTATTGCTCTTTCTTCAGACTCTCTACTTGACTCTTTTAAGCACAACAGTTTGAAGTGAAAACAGAGAAATATCAAGCCATGTACTAAAATTAAAGCAAATTTTAGATTTAAAGCAAATTTTAGTTTTCAGATTCCTGTAAATATTTATACAAACCTGTTAACAGGGATACAAAAGAATTAACTACCCTGTCTTATGAATAAAAATGTATATGACAAGTCTTTCAGGTTTGTATATACTAAAACCATGTTTATATTACAGCAAAAATTGTCCAGAACAAAAATTAAACAGCAAAATGGCGGGTTAATTTCTTGCCATGAGAAATATTAAGGAAGCTCTACAATAAAGAATCCTGCCTGATGCCATGCCTCGCCAGGTCGGATTCTGCACGGGCCTGCTTTACAAGTCATGGCTCTGGAAGCAAAGTTTGGCGTGCATGCAGCTGATGGGTGGAGCCAGGCTCACATGATTCTGCCCACCTACAAGGGAAGCTGGGAAAGTATCTGGCTTTTCAAGGTCTTACATGAGTTACAACTTCTGAAGCACAGAAATGGAGGTTTAGATGCTGGCAGGCAACCACCAGAAATAGTGCTAAGTGCTATGCAGAAAAAAGCTGGGGAAAGAAGACAGAAAGTGATTTCCTTTGAGGAGGGCTATTCTAAACAGCTGGTTCAGAGAAGCCACACAAAAGAGGCATGGTTTGCAAAGAAACCTGATTGAAATGACCAAACCAGCTTTGTGAGTATCTAAAAAGGCAGGAAAAGGTGTCCAGGTAAACCTAGGCTTGTTCGAGTAACAGTGAGAAAACCTATGTGGTGGGAGCTAACTGAGCAAGGGGGGAAGGAAGAATTAAGCTTTTAGCAGCAGCCGGTTCTTCTAGGCCCTCAGGGCCACAGTAATGACTTTGGATTGTATTCCGATTGTGATGTGATGGGAAATTGTGACTGAGGCCTGAGTGCAGGACTCTGACTTTTTAGAAAGAAGGCTGCGGCCGCTGGCTGGAGAACAGGTTGTGCAGCTGTGGACTCTGATAAAACCTCCAGTAAGCAATATATTTTACCTTGCGACGTGGAATACATAACTGAATTGAGCGCTTGACGGAACAATACTACATGCGAAGCACTCTGGTGTTTTTCTATTGTAGTCTAGGCCGTTTTATTGTTTAATGATTTTAAAGAAATTATAAGTAGAAGAGCCTTATGAGGAAAGAATTGAAATGAGAATTGTTCGCTCACGACTAAAAAATATACTGTTTCATTTTCTATCCTGATACAAGTATTTTAGGATACCCTGTGGAAAACTAAACTTCACAATAAGCTTTAGGCAGTTTCTCCAGGGTGCAACTCAAGGACCACCTGCATTAAAATGAGCTGATTGGTGGTGGCCATAGGGGCGGTGATAAGTGCATTCCCACACACTCACTGAATCGGAATCTCCCCAGGGTAGGGCTTGAGAATCCGCTCACCGGGTGATACTTATGTGTGAGAGCTGCTCATACATTTTTCAGTATTTTAAGATATTAATGCAAGGTTAGCTTTTTATCACATATATATCTTTATATATTACATACTTACATTTATATTTGTATATATTTTGCTATATATAATGTATACTTATCAATATATAATATATAGATTCATCAATATATAACATGTATTTCACTAATACATGCAAACCATTTAGTGGATTGTCAGATAACATTTCTTGATAGTACTATAAATCCACACGTGAAATACAGAAAGCTCCCTAAGTCAGGGCATCTGTTCCTTCCGCCTCCTTTAGAGATCTATGTTTAAATCAGGTGGAAGTCCTTGAGCTCCTCCCTAATCCCAACTCTTATTTGTTACTTCACATCATTTATCAGAAATAATGTTTTTCTCTGCTCAGCTACCTCTCCTTTCTCCTTCTAAATGTTTTCAAATTTTCACTTCCCCAGGAAGCCAACTACCCACGTCGAAACACAGTGACATGTCAGGTAGTCACAGCTCCACAGTTCTAAGTGGGGTCCAACAGCATCGTTTCTCAATAGGTTTGCGTGTCACTGACTTTCACTAAACATTTTCCTCGGAATTTTCTCATCACGTCATTCTGTTTTGTTGCATCCTGGATACAGCACATTAGATGGTTTCTCTCAAAAAGGTTTTCAAAGTATCATTGAGTAGGGGGAGGGTTCTTACTCGGTTCTAAAATGAAACAGGAACCCCCTAAGCAGCTATATTATTGATCACACGCCTGCAAAATCAGGCTTCGGCCTGGCACATTTGATGAGGCTGGGGCTTAAGACCTGATGTTCTAAGGTCACTTTGCAAAATGTTTTCCAATTTCACATTCTCTTTGCTGTGGATGGAACAATGTCCCTGTCACCAGAGCAGAGCCTGTCACAGGGACATCATCCTCACCCCGTAGCCAAAGCAAAACCTCCTGACTTACATGTCTGCGTGTCCAAGGAATCATCTCCATCCACTCAGCTTCAGGAACACAAAGGGACAGAATTCTTAGGCGCTGGGGAAGCAGGGGGTTAAAGTGGCCGGTATTTCGGGAAGTGTTCCGTCGCGGCGAGGGGCTGCAGTCCCAGCTAATTACTCGTAGGTAGGGATCTTCAGGTCTCTCAGGTGGTTTCAGTCGATCGGTTTCAGCAGAATGATGAAAAGGTTGAGATAAAATAAACTGACAGTTGCTACTCATCGTAGGCAGCAAGCTGTACCCAGGCAGCTGAGACCCTGGGAGCCCTCTTTCTAAACAAAGCCTTTCGCTGCAGTGAGCAGTGAACTCCAAATAAAAAAATAAAAAATGGGGGCAGATTGGCAGCTGGTGACCGACAGGAGGAGGGAAAGGAGGGAAACTGGGAAACACAGCAACCGCTGGCTAATTAGAAGCCATGCCCACCTACTTAATACCAACCCATTAAGCAGAAAACACTTTTCACCCCTCTCCCCTGCCGCACGCGACATTGCCCTCCAGTCAGCACCCTCCCGCCGGCTGCCTGGGTGCCCACAAATAAATACACTTCAAGTTGGGGGGCGCGGTCATTGATTTGGGACAGGGGAGCCACAGCCTGCGCCGCGTGTCTTCTGAAGGGACTAATGCAGAGTTTGTGAAGCTCAGGTAAAGCAATCGTATCTGCAAACTGACAGCTGTCAAAACTGGGAAACATAAGGGAGACCTAAACGTGATCGACGTATGTGAGCTTTCAGATATTTGGCTTAATAAATTCACTATCACTACCACCATTTGACCCTCTACACCTACACACACACACGCACACACACACACACACACACTGTAAGATGACATACGGGAAGGATAACAGGCGTACATAAAACTGTCTTGCATTATGTTTGAACATAATTTTAATAGAATTCTTCCATTGGTCCCACGTTTAAGCTTATGGGAATTTATCTCAACACTCAAACTACTGAAAATGTATCCTAATGCAGCAAGATAATGCTCGTGTGCCGTTACCTTCGTCTTATTTTGAACAATTTCCCATCCTCCCTTCAAAGGTGAGTTTGGTGGCTCTAAGAAAACATTCATAACTTAAATAACATGGAAATTTATAACGTAAATTTACATAGAAACAACCTACTTAAAAGGTTATTTTCCCTTGTTTCAGGTCTGTGACTTTTATGAAAGTATTTTTTTTTCTTTAACCTAACTATCAGCTTCCAAATTTTATACAGATTTCCTAACTAATGTTCAGTCACTCCTTTCAATCCCTGGGCAGCATTTCCAGGACACTGACCCCAACGCTAGCCACATGCTTACAGGTGCTGGAGGGGTAGGTAGTAAAAGGAAAACAGATTGCTCCCCTCTGCTCTGTCAGAATAGGAGGAAAGACTTGAGGAATACATAGGATTTCAGAAACTGAGGCTTAAGTTCATTTTGCAGAAGGTGGTGATATGAGACGGCCTTGGGATTTCAGAGTAGGACCTTCAATGTGGAAAATTTATTGGAATGTATGCTGGTCCAAAGGGCAGGGTGTGGTACCATGGGTTCATCTGCGTGCATAAAACAAGTGAGGTGAGGTCCCAATTGCCTTTGTAGTGAGAGTGGGTAGAACGGGTTAAGCTTTACCAGCTGTTTCAGCTGTGTTATTTTAAAGCATGTATAATCGCTACCCAAAGTATTACCTGGCCATGCCAGGCTCTATAGAATAACACATACCAACCACCCCTGCGTTACACTTTACACATACCCATAGGTAAGAGGAAAGTTCCAAAGGTGGTGCATTAGAGGAAGAGAAAAAGAGAAGAGGGACAGGTCTTCGTGCTTTAAAATTACGACCTAATTCCAAAACACAGCCCCATGCATCAGTTTTATTTCTCAAAAGGATTTAAACTACGAATATCAAGCCTTATAAGTAACTCATAGGAAAATTCTTCTGGTCTTCCCAGTCAACCAAGTTTACTATTTCAATTAGGAGTGTGTGTGTGCACACATGTGTGCATATGTGTGCATAGTCATATACACCATTAGTAAAGTGTTAACATCATGTGAAGATATGTTAACAGAAATGATACTAGAAATAGCAAGTCTTATATGATTAGACTACAGTTTAGTTTTTGAAACTGGACAACTTAAGAGGCTGTGGAAGCATTGAGAGGAATTTATAAAATTATAAAGAAGTTTAATCATTTGGAAAGTGTGGCAGATGAGAGAGTATGGAGCAGAGGAACATGGGTTTACCCTCAATAAGTGTATTTAAAAATAAGGCAGCATGTTATAAACAGACACAGTGATAACGTCTATTATCCAGAAATAACAGACATAATATTATTTCTGTTATCCAGAAATAATAACTGGAAATGAAAAGGAGGTTCATACACGCGCATGCACACACACACACAATCATTCATCCAAGCACTCAGCAGTCTGGGGCCATTTGATGTGGGAACCAAGAGAACTTACTAAGTAACTGGCCTTTTATTAATTTAAAAATTAATCAGGTAATTAATTTTTCTATTGATGGCCCTCAACCACCAAGAAAATATGCTATATTTGAAAACTAATTCAAGCTGCTCAGTTGATGGCTCAACCTACTTCACTCGTCTTAGGAAAGCTTAGAGATGGAAACGAGTCGTAGGCTGCGAGATGAAGGGACCACTGGAGAGTGAGGTTCTAGGTTAATTGCTCTCTCAAATTTTCATTAATCCATGGATGCCATCTTTCCCTTTTTATCTTGAAGGAATAATTAAGATAACATTTGTGAATGTGTCACACTCTATCCTAAAAGAGACGGTATTGTTTAGCACAAATATAGAAGACAAATATCAGAGGCATCATTATAATATTAAAAATAAGAGGCTGCCTCTTCCCACTTTAGGAGTGACGCAGCCAGTGGCCTTTCACCTGAGGTCAGATGAGAAACACCGAAGATGTCATGAACCGCTGCAACCATTAATTCTAAGTCACTTTCTAAAAGGCCGCCTTTCTCAAGAGCAGATGTTAGTGAGGTTACCTTAAGGCATAGCAGATTATTTTAGATTTATATTTCACTTAAAAATATTTTCCTATGGTACCTCCAAAAGGTATCAACGTGCGAGTGCTTGCAGCCCTTCCTCCCGCCTGCGGCCTCCCTCCCCGGCTCCCTCCCCGGCTGCCTCACGGAGGCCAAGGCTTCGCTGGGCAGAGCGGAGAGCCAGCTGAGGGGCAGAGCCCGGCGCTGAGCTGGACGGGACGGGCGCACTGGAGCTTTCGGGGGGGTGGAAAGGAATCGTGCAATGAAGGAGATGGAGATCACGATGTATGTCGCGTTCTGAATGAATCCCCTCCGATCATATGGAGAAAAGGCAAGAATTTGAATTATATTTTAACTGCTTTCGTTGTTGGACTGTTTCCTCCTCTGTGTCAGAACTGAAACGTCACCACAGGGTTTCTGGGGGTACAGTGGTCCCTCGGTTTTCGAATGTGACCCGCCCCGGGAGACAGTTCGAGCTCTGAAACGTTGGAAGACCGAGGGCCCCGCAGCCCACAGCTGGGCCTCGGGGTCCTGCCCTCAGCGGGAGCCGTGGGGCCTGTTCCACTCCCGGGGCGGGTTCGAAACGAAGCGTTTACCTCCGGGCTTACGGCGTTCGGAAACTGAAATGTTCCTCCAGGGAGATGTTCGAAAACTGAGGTACCCCTGTATAGGTCTTTTCAGGTTATCTGTTTGAATCCAAAACTTTTTTTCTTTTTTAACTGATGTTAACTTGGGTACCTATGGTGTGAGAACTTTGGTCAATTTAAATTTAAAAAGGTTCTTTGCCTTCAGGCTTCTATATTCTATTCTAAATAGTCACTCAGAACAAAGCAATAATTACAAAATAAATTGGTTGGATTTGTCATTTTCTACTCTCATAGACAGTTCCTTGTAGGTATTACACACACACACAGTAGTTTTTAAAAGAACAAAACACTATAATCAACAGCATTTTACATCATGGAAGAGATGACAATGACATAAGAAAAATGTTTCATGATCAATCATATCATTTCTTACTACGCAAAAACAATGAACTAGTTGTTGCATTGAATGTGGTGTTTTCAAATTTATTTCTCCTAAGTTTCTCCAACAGAGTAATGTCAGAAAACTGGTTACGTAATAAATATTTTATTTCCAAGTAAATTTACAGGAATGTAACAGGCATTTTACCTTGTTATTTATTTTACTTTTCCTTTTGGTTTTATAATTAATGCACTTTCAACCATCTATTAATTTGAAATATTATTTTCCATAAGAATGGCCAAGACATAATATTTAATATCTATAAAATAATGAACTGAAGAATTTATTTTCTTTTAAAAGTGTGCACTTTCTGCACAAAGGTGGCAGGGGAGGGACTATCGGGAGACAAGGTGAGGCTCCTGTGGAAAGGGGTGAAAAGCACACCACACTGCAGGAGAAGCCTCAGTGTGTTCTGCGTGTATTAAATCAGGATGTCAGAAATCAATTTGTCGAAGGAAAAATGAAGCTATAGAATTTGTAATTGACAGTTGGACCACAAGATCCACTTAAGAATGACGGTATTACATCTAAAAAGCTGTCACTGTAGACACCATGTTTTAATTAGCCGAACGGCATGTTCCGTAGCTGCCTTTGTTTTGTTTTACTGTGTGTTTGCTTCCCAGTAGCAGGTGACCTAGAGATTTGCTTGTGGTTTTCATTTTAGATTTTTGTCTATTGAAAATTGAAAGTCTAGGTTTTCTCTTTGCTACCAGAATTCTTATCTAGTTTGCCATTAAATTTCTTCTACCTCTGATTTCTGTAAGAATCCATATGTGCGTGAAAACGCATCTGTGGAGAGGCACTCCATGTTCACGGTTAAGTTGATTTCATTTTCTAAAGATGCTAAAGTAAAAACATTTCAAAATACTGTGATAAAACTTTCTTTTCTGGTAGTCCTACTAGACGTGAGTAATGTGAGGTCATGCAGCATTGGTGCAGCATGTTGGTGACCCTCGCTTGGAATGAAGTCCTGCTGAACCCGACGTGCGGGGCGTTGGTTTTATAGAATGCTTGCTTTTATTGAGTAAATCTTCCATAATGCAGTCCTCACAGAAACTTTACACAGTGCCCAGCAAACCTCACAGTCTACCTGTTTGTCTTGTGCGTTTCAAGATTTTAACCTTAAACTACAAAATTATAGATATTGCCAACCATCATTTGTTTAGAGATATTGACGTTGGGCCCTGATTTTTATTGTGGTTTTGAAATCTCAGCTTCAGGAGTCTGAAAAGAAAGGCGTCTTCTGCTCAGAGCTTGATCCTTTTACTCCCTTGTCTTGAGGTTAATATAAAAGCTAACTTCAAAAAAGAAGTTAACTCATTTTAATATAATGTAATCTGTGAATTTTTATTGAATATACATATTTTTCGATTGGGAAAGATATCAAACCCTCTAATACTGGGTTATCCAATCTAGCAATTTTTCTATTTACATGTGCCTGTGTATTTTGTTGTATTTCGTTTTTGTTGCAGACCCTTTGTTATCAGGTGTATTTCTAAATACACACTGTTATTTCAAGAAGGGGAGAATGTATTTTTCTAACAAAGTATGTCTGCTGCCATTTTCTTTTTCTTTATAAATCATCACCTTTCTTGTGTACTTTATATCGCATATGCGCATCTAACTAGTAAATTACTCAAAGTTTATCTGTTATAATCCTCAAGTCCAAGGTTGTCAGGATACGTTGATGTTTGTGAGACTCTTGCCAATCCACACACTCCAGCCTCCTGGGATGGAATGAAGAGAAGTGATCTGCAGTGAGATGTGGGCTCCAATGCAAGTCCCGCCCTTTACTTTCTGGCCTCCCATTTTCTAATTTGTTACCTGAGCAAATCATTCAAACTTTACTGCGACGTTGAAAGAATTGAGTGTTAAAAAACCCGGCACAGTGAGATATAGATGTATATTGAGTATATAAAGTATTAAATATTAGTTTGGCACTTCAAGAGACAGACTCCAGAAAAGGCAAATCTAGAGAGCTAGGAGAAGCTGCAGAAAGTAGAAGCCGAAACTAGCCCATGGAAGAGCACTTAGTCCTAGAGAAAGAAATTGCCACAGATATTCTCCACTATGGACATGCCTGAATGTCTTATCTCATTTACCCAAATGGGACCCATGATCTCTGGAAGAGAGCTGGAGGCTGCTGGTCTCAAGAGATTGTATAACAGAGCATGCATCTTTTTAATTTTTGTACGTATTAAACAGTTTAAGCAATTTAAACAGTAAGAACATAGGTTTTCAATGCAGAAAATGAAGGTCCTCATAACCTCTACACACACACACATACACTCAAACCCCAAATTTAGAAAATTACTCATTTGACCGTGCTATACCTGTTAATATGCCCAACCCTGTGAATTACTGAGATGACCAGACATTGTGGCCTCTACCCACAGACGCTGACCAAAAAGTAGTTTAAAAAGAAGAATTCCACTGAGTTTAATTTGAAGGAAGCAGGTAGATTTTAGCAGATCTGGAAGAATATGTTCATTCTTGAAATTATCTCTAAAAGTGCCCTGTCACAGCTGTTAGCATTTAATTAAAATACTTTAAAAGTTCTGCTACAGAGCATAGTGCCACATTTATTTCGAATGGCAGGATTTTAGAAGGAAATAGGTAACTGTTTTAAAAGTTATTTCCTTTTATCTCTCGTACTGAAAATTGATACACATTTAAACGTTCTTTGCTTTCTCATAAAGCTAAAATTTTGAGTGAGAATTTTGTTTACTATCCTTGACATATCAAAGAAAAGTAAAAATATATATAATACTTTAAAATTGTAAAATATTCCAATTTTTGAGAATCTCTACAGGTCTAGAATCCCAAGCAGCTATAAATGTCATTACTAAGATTGGGTGGGGGTGAAATATAACATCTTACCAGCCAAAAAGATTATTTGAATGTAGTGTTGAATTTAAGATTCACTTTCTAGCTTCTGCTATCTTGTTATAAGAGGCTCTAAAAGCAGTGCAAATAGCAGGTGGTTCCATTCTACATGAAAACCTATAAATTCAATCTTATTTTGACTGGCTTCCAGGGTAGTCTTCCATCAAGAGATTCAGAACCAATGTAAAGGAAGTAAAACGAGCCCTTGGCAGTGCTGCCAATAGTTGAGAGCCAGTGACTGTGGGTAAATGTCACAATGCCCAGACTCATCCAGATAGAGCCAAATCTAATCTAATTCTAATCTGTTTTAAAACCCCAGACCATAATGGCTGTCATGGTAAAAATTAAAACAGGGAATCGTATCATCTGTTTTCTTTAAAATATTTGATTAAGCCAGTATTTCAAATTACTGATAGATCTCAAACATTAACAATGTTTACCAATTGATCTAGTCTAAGGATGTGCCACATATTCTGCTTGAATTCAATTTACAATATTATTTCAAAGCTTTTTCTAAGCCTCGGTGAATTCCTTTTAAACTGTATTACTCCTATTTGTTTATGGTATCAAGCTATGCCTAAACACTGAGATAGTTAGAAATTATTTGGGAAATTTTAGAAATGAATTGGAAAGAATAAAATTATTTTTTTAAATGCTATAAATTATAAGTGAAAATATTCCATTGAGATGAGCAATAAATGAATATTATGAAATCTTTTTCAAACATCCTCACACAATAGTTCTGGAGCAAGACATTTATTTTATTCTTATATTTATACATTATCTTTACAGGGATTCTAAAATCAGGTTGAAATTCTCCCTCTCATTTTTCAGAGTCATTGCTGCCCAACCTATAAATCTTAGGACAGCATTTCAAAACTTCTTTCTATAAAGTTGCTCTTTGTTGTTTATCATTTCTAGAAACTAACTCAATATGTGGTCCGTTTCTTTCCTGATATAGAAATATGTACTCACATAAGTACAGATGCAAACATGAGATGTAACTGTGCCTAAATGTGGGCTTCGAAGTTGCTGTTTGATGTGTGTACATGTGCAGCTGATTCTGTATGACAGAGAATCTATAAGAACCTAAACATGCAGAAATCAGAAAGCAAAGTAGAAAAGAGATTTTCCAACTCAATTCCCACCAAAAGAAAATTGAATGAAGAGAAAGAAAGGGTAAATGACATACTGAATGTTCTGTCCCTGTCTGAAAATTGAGCTGCCCTCAAGGTGTTGGCACAGATATGGTGATAAGAGAAGCAGACAGCTTGAGATATATTTTTGTATAGAACCAAGACTTGCTGGTGGGTTACATTTGAGGATAAATAACAAAGAGAAATAAAGGATGAGTCCTTAATTTTTGGCTTGAGCAACTGGGTAGAGATGGCTTTCACTGGGAAAAATCAAGGAGTCTAACTTGGATGTTTTGTTTTAAATGTCTTATACGTTAAAGATGTTTATTAGATTCTCAACTACAAATTTCAAGCAGGATTTGGATGTGTATGTCTGGAACTCAGAGGGGAGAACTGGGCTGCTGGCACAAATTTCATAGTCATAGCTTATGAATAGTGGCATTTCATGAAATAACCTTGAAAGAGCATAAAAAGTGAAAAATGGCCAAGGTCTAAGAATGAGGTTACTCTATAAGTAGAAGTTGGGTTCCAGGGGCAGAGCTAGAAGTAGAGGACAGGAAAGAGCACTGATGACTACATATCCATGAAACACTTTATTTCCATTGAAATGTGGAACACATATTTTTATTTTTACTTTTTTTATTTATTTATTTTTTAAATTTTATTATTGTTTAAAATATTACAGATGTCCCTTTTTCTCCCCAATGACCCATTCCACCCTGTTCCTTCCCCCTCTCCAGTCCCTCTCCCCACCATTGTCCATGTCCTTGGGTTGTATATATATGCATATATATTCTTTAGTTACTCTCTCCCCCTCCACCCACCCGCCCTCCTCCCTCCCTCTGACATTCGTCAGTCTCATCTATGCTTCCATGTCATTGAATCTATTCTGTTCATCAGTTTATTAAGTTCTTTAGATTCCACGTATAAGCGAGATCAGAAATATGGAACACATATTTTTAAAGACTTTAAAAGTGAATGGCTAAGGAAAATACCCAGGGGCCTACAACATAATGTGCTTGTTATGCTTGAGGAACAGCAAAGAAGTCATTGTGGCTTAAAGGAGTGAGCAAGAAGACAACTGATAGTATACGACATCCCAAAGTTAGTGGCTGGGGTAAGGTAGGAATGATCCAATAGACAGGGAAGAAATGATAGTGAAAGAGAGGGGAGAATTGTTGGAGCAGTGTTCTTGTTTAGGCAAGAGGGAATGGGATCTACTACACGAATGGCAGGGTTGGCCTTTGATGGCAACTTGGACACATCTCCATGGAAATAGGAGTGCGTACACAAGGTGAGCCAGGTAACTAGATCTGTTGGAAGTTCATCCAACTTATCTTTTAATTGCTGCAGATGTATTAGTGAAATAAGAAATGTCATCATTACCTAGAGGCCAGATTTAAGGAGAAAAGAGAAGGGATGAAATCATTGTCTAGGAGAATGAGAGAGTAGGTGGACTAGGTCAATACATGGTTATTCCAAGGCAAATCTAATGGGTCACTTGAGATTTAAAGTGTATTTTTATATTTTATTTTATTTTTACAACTGGGTATTTCTATGTTCTACCTCTATCAACTCTGACTTATGAAAATGGCCCAGCTTGCTTGAAGTCTGATACAAAAGGAAAATATTGACATTTTAAATTTTAACCCTGTGCTCTTCCTATGCCCAACCATCTTTGGGGGCTATTTTAACAAAACTATCTCCTTTTATACTCTCCACATTTAAAGTTTGGCAGTTGAGAGAAATTTTATATTTTCAACTATACTTCTTAAAAGCTATATTTCTTAAAAATGTAAAATGTGGCCCAGCCAGAGTGGCTCAGTTGGTTGAGCGCCTTCTCATGCACTGAAAGGTTGCTGGTTTGATTCCCGGTCAGGGCACTTTCCTGGTCTGTGGGTTTGATCCCAAATCAAGGAGTATATGAAAGGCAACCCATCGATGTTTCTCTCACATCAATGTTTCTCTCTCTCTCTCCCTTCCTTTCTCTACATACGTCTTTGGGTGAAGATTAAAAAATAAAATTTTTTTAAATGTAAAAGTGGAAAATCTGCTTATAATGGAAACTTTCATAATTAAATGAGCCATTTCCAAAAATACTAAGCTAATGAAATGCAAAGCTTTTATCAAATTTGTATTTAAGGAAATGTTAAACACTTTTGCACTATTGCCATCACCTGAATTTACTGGTCACGTTTACAGACATACTCATCAGCGCTGTTAGAAACGTCTGAGCAACATGGAGCCTTTGACCAAACATTGGCCATAAAACTAAAAACTAAAGTCCACTCATTTCTTAATAATGATGGCTTAGCTCTCTGCTCCTGGGCATTTCACATAATGTGCCTGTAAACTGTATTCTGTATCCAAAATTATGATTAGTATATTTAATCAATGGTGCCTGTCCTTATTGGGGCTATCAACATATCAAAACAGTATATGCTAATTGCACATAAAACCAGCTAAGATTTCAGAACTAATATAAAATAATGACTAACATTTATTGAGCCCTCACACGTCAGGCCCTATGCTAAGCCATTTCTATGCAGTATCTCTTTTATTCCTACAAAGACACTGTAAGTTAGGTACAGTGAGCTTGGCAGTAGGAACCTTGGCCTCCCTGTTCACTGAATACCAGTCCCTGGCATCACATGGCCTCTGAATGTATATTCATTGAATAAATGAGCATATATTCTATTGCTACCACTTTATACTTTAGAAAACTAAGGCTTAGGAAGAGGTTAGGAGTGAATGATAGATGGAATCTGAACCCAAGTTCATTTGACTTCAGAATCCGTGTTTTAAACACTGTCTTTGCCCAATTGGTCATTGACCCCAGACTTTCTGAATTTAAAGGATGTTACCTTATCTTGTATTCAATTATGCTTAATTTTGAACTCCTTGAAGACCAGAATTCAGTTGAGTGTATTTCTGTTAAGCAAATTGAAATTTATTCAAGTCAAAGAAATTACAGACCTACTCAAGGAAATATTTGCCTCTAACTTCTTAAATAGAAAAGGTCCTCTTAAAAAAAAAAAAAAAAAAAAAAAAGGAGATGTTTTAAGTTTTCCCATCAAAGCGGTGATAGAAAACTGATATGAAGGATGGCATGGTCTTGCTACTCGAAATGTGATGCGTACCTGGCAGCGCGGGCATCCCCTGGGAGTCTCTTAGGAATGAGAAACCCAGAAGCTCCTGCCCACCCAGCTCTCCTGGATGAGCTCAGCATTTTCACAGGACTCCTAGGGTTCCTAACCCTGGCTGCACTTTTGAATCCTCCATCAGCTCTTTAAAACTATTGATGCAGAGACCTCACACCCCACACCCAAGGATTTGGATTTAAATGGACATTAATTGGGTGACACCCAGACAACAGTGTTTTTTTAAAGCTCCCCAAGTGGTTCCAAGGAGCAGCTAGGGTTCAGGACCACTAGGATTATAAGGCCCAAAATGACCAAGTCCAGGTTCATTTCCTAGTGCCTGCACCAGCTGGGCCAGTCATCTCGCTTCTCTAGGTCTGCCTTCTCCTCTGCTCAGTGAAGGTGATGTATATACCTTACTTCAGGGGAGCTGAGACAGACACTATAAGCTCTGAGAAAGTTTGACGTATAATGTGCATGTTATTTTTATTTTTAATTATTTTTATTATTTAACTATATGTGTAATCTCTAATGTTCATCATTTCAATATTAACAGCCTTATCTAAATGACCTAGAGTGTGCACACAGTGCAGTTTTTTTAGAAATTCAGAAATTATGAAGGCAGCTAAAGATTTACAAGCTCCTTAAACTATATGAGGAATATCAGAAAAGTGTCTGAATGAAACCAATTCCGGGTCACTTTTGTGTGACACTGATTATCAGCCCAAAGTGTAACTAAGATGGTAAATGAACCAGCACACACCCACTGTGAGAAATATTTTTCTGTCCTGCATAAATCTCAGCAGAAATTGGGGCTTTCTTTTGCTTTTAATGATATGCAATGCGCTTTTTGGGGCTACATCTTTATTTGGGGCATGCGTGAAAATATATCCTTGATCCTTAGTTTAGTTTCTAAAAGCTCTAAATAACCAATGGTAGACCCTTATACCATCTTTCACTATTATATTTTTGTTAGGTATGCCTTAGTAAAACCCCGCAATTCATAATGACAGAAATCTTTTTTTTTTAATCCTGAAAGTCAGGAAAATATTCTAAAACGTGATTTAAAAGCTTGAGTATTTGACTTTATCAGATAGAGTATTTCTTATTGTGTGCAAGTCAATGTGTATTTAAAAGGAAAGGCAAAAATATTTGCAATCACTAGAGCAAAACATTCATGATGTTATGTCTTGTTATGTTAGAATTTCAACCATAAATACTGATATTAAGGATTTGATTCAAAACTCTGATATTATAGGGCAATAGGTAGTTTTAAGAAAAGAAAGATTTGAAGAAGAGGGAAATGCTTGAGAGCAACCGTTTTGTTGCTGAAAGTTAGGCATAGTTAATAGGTTAATTTCTGTTTATTGAATAAAAGAGCCCAATGCTGATTGATATAGTAATTTCAGTGTTTGCTATGGCAAATATTTAGCTCATTATCAGTTTTAATAGCATTTTGCAGAACAAGCCTTTTCTTGACATCTAGAAAATACTATTAAATTTCCCTGCATAGATACATTGTTATGACATGCAATAACTACTTGAATATAAAGGGGATTAATAATTTAAAAGGTGTTAACAAATTAGGGCCATCATTAAAAATAGACTTTGAACCATTTTGTAGCAAAATCAGATTGAGGTAATGCTCCGCTCTTATGATAAAGAATTACTGCATTAATTCTGCAAAGTGAACTTATTGCTCCTATTCGTCTCCAAAACCCTGGAGCATTAAAAGACAGGAAGAATGAAATGATCACTGCATTTTTTTTCCTGGCACAACAGCTCCAATATTTCCATCACAGTTTCACAGCTCAGCCAGCCTAGTTGTGTAAATGGGGAGGAGGGGAGGGGCTTCAAAACATCATCTTTTTCTTTAATTTTGCTTTTAGCCTGTCCTACAAAATCGAGCCAGATTTTCTCAGACAGTTTATAATAATAAATAGAGAATTGTATTTAACTTAGGGACCATCAGTATTGACTACATGGCTTAATGCTATTTTGCATTTGACTTTTTAAAATTTAATCCACAAGTATGTTAAAGACCTTATTTACACATCTGTTACCCTCCTGGTGGCTGGAGTTGATTTGGCTGATGAGGACAGCTAAGTGGTGTCCCCCTCCTTCTGTGTCTACTACTCCACGTATATCTCTCCTAAGGACAAATATTTGTTCTAGAACTAAGCACTTTGGGATACAGAGGACAACCCCACATATGTTGTTGTTTGGTCAGGAGAAACTGGTAGGTACATTCTCCTATTTGAATCTCTAAATTTAATATTCAACTTTCTGTTCTTAGTCTTCTCTCAGAAATATTATATATGATAGCGCATTTTAAGATACTGTTATATTTGATAACTAAATTCTCTGCGCAAACTATTGACCTAAACTGAAAAGAAAATGAAAGTGTGTATAGAAATTGCAAGTCTGATGTATATGTTTATAGAATTGTGAACTAGTAAAGCTGAAATGGACCTAAGAGGTGACCTTGTTAAACCCTTGAATTTTAGAGGTAAGGAAACTGAGGCCCAGGGAGCTTACATAGATTGCCTTTATACCCGGCGCTCTGAATGACAGGACCTCTCTGTCATTTTTACAGTGTCAGCCTTCCTTCAGGTCTGAAATGGCCCTGTTTCTCAAAGCTACCTGAGCACTTTATTGATTACAGCTGTGAAGTGGAACCAATACTGGACTTAGGTTCAACTGGCCTAGAGCTTGAGTCCCAAATTATGCACATACCCTTGAGAAAATCACTTGACCTCCCGTCAGTGCCGGTTTCCAAATCCACTAAACGTAGACAGCAGTCCCCTGCTTCAGGGACGCCGTGGGACACTGACTGAGATTAAGCACCCTAAACTATAGATCATCATACAAACATAAGTTATTATCATTAAGAGGGAATGTCTGCTTCCACTAAATTAAGGCATTTTGTTATCTGGGAGGGGACTTACCAGTTAGCTAACACATTAGCAAGGCCTTGAGGCAATGGGACAAAACAGTAAGTTTTCATTGTGGGAGAAGAAAGGTGGAGAAAGACCTAAGGCATTGGCAATTAGAGCAGAAGGTGGAGGCACCAGGGCAGCTGTCAGAAATAGCAGAGAGGAGAGGGAGGAGATGGAAGCTTCCTATTACAGTTGAGAAGATGGAGGTTTGGAGAGGTTAAGTAATTTGGCCCCAGTGACCCTGCCAGAAGGTGTTAGAACTGCAACAGAAACCCAGGCTCTCTGATTCCAGAAACCAGATATGATTAACTACACAGGGAATGATTCACAATATCATAACTAGAAAGGGATTCTCGCGCAGAGATAAGAGAGCATTCTTTTCTCACATCAAAAGCTGTAGGTGACACGTACTGTGAAGGAAGCCTAAGAAAGCTCGAGAGCTGTAAGGCCAACTTGTTAGAGCAATGACGGACTAAAAAATATGTTTTGCTTACAGCAAGATTGAGTAAAGGACTTCCCATAGGAATATGTCAATGATTTTTAACTCTAAACAATTCATTTAAGAACTGAACAACTTCTAAATGTCTAATCCTAATAATACCGATTTTGCCCACCAAGGCTTCTTCTCAATTCACAATCCTCTTAATCCCTTCTAACCTAACCAGAGGCTATATCTCCTATTTGGGTTATGAATTGAGAAACAGGTATTTAACAATTTATTAAACCTTTTGATTCCATCTTCTGCCAAAGAGCTAATAAAACCTAATGCCGAAGTATATCTATATATAATGTCATTTAACCCAGCTTTGAAAATCACTGCAATGAAATTTAGAAAGTATGACACTAGTGGCTTTATTACAAACCCACTTTTAAAAGATACTAATTCAGTTTTCTTGTTTAATGTTTTTATCAGACAAGTAGTCCATGTGCAGCAAACATATATTAAAATAATCATTTAGAAATATTCAGCCCGACCAACTCCATTCAAACAGTGAGGCCTCTGCATCCACCATCAATGCCATAGGAATGTGGGAAAGAATTGTCAACTTTATATTTGAGAATACCCCCCTGGGTGTAGAAGTAGAGAAAGAGAAGCAGCTATGAAACTTGTAACAAATAAAAGGAGGAATTTGTTTTGTGGTAGATGCCAACCCAAGGACCAGGCTTATACACAATGATCTCCAGATCAAAAGCATTTCAAGTGTCAGAATTTTTTGCTTCCACACATCTCACTTCTTTCTGAGGTTCAGTGTTTAAGTAAACAAACATTCGTTTTTAAATGCAAATGTCTGTAAGAAGGTTACGGACATTCACGCAGGAGAATTGAGTGGCTTAATCTGATTGCTTGCTTTCTAACATTTAGCTGAGCACTGCTGAACTAAGACCCTGTGATTCTGAATAATTTTTTGACTCAAGCCCTCTCTGCTCCCCAGATTTATTCCATTTCTGAAGTCCAACTTGCCCTTACTGATCTGAGTTCCTGGAGAATTCAGTCATCTCAGCTGCACATGTGCTATGGCAGAGGCCATATATCCTGAGCAACAGTCCCCTCTAGAGAGTCAAAGCTTTAAAAACACTCCAGTCAGTGTTATTGACAGTTGATTTGTATCCTTTGAATTTGCACTCCTAGACCAAGATTCTTTTTTCCCCCCAGCCATAGAATATTATCATCATTTAAAAATGGTAAATCTGAGCAAATGCCGAGGCGTGCCCGTCTTTTGAAGCCCACCTACCTAATCGATCCACTTGGTTTGGGGCTAAGTTACAAACCAAATTGCCTGCTTCGGTGCTGACGTGGGAGCAAGGAACACCTTGTTATCCCAGAAGGGCCATCTGCTTATACGCGAGATGCTTTCAGGAAGAAATGATATGAAATGCTTTCATTTTCATAGATAAGATGAAAATTAGAGTTTTGGTTCCAAATCTAGCCCATTCTTTGATTTAAAAGTTAATATCTGGAAAATTGAATGCATTTTACCTAAATGTTAACTTGAGATTTTGTTTCTTTTAAAGAAATAACTTGGCATTTAAGTTATAATTTGACTTTGTAAAGAATAGCTTCCTATAAAAATTGTTAAGTCTGTTAGCCCTAATACATACATTTCGCTCTTCTTTTATATTGAGGATGTAATGTTCTAAGACTTAAAAACAACAGACAATTACCCTTATAAATGTATCTATATGTACATACATTTAAGATATACAAGGCTACTTCTAAATAAGCCCTAAAATTCTTTCAAGCCTTCCTTAGCTCGACGTCTCCAAGCATTGCTTTACTTGACATCATTAAGGACCTCAGTAGGGAGGTGATCCCTTTATTATATTTTGATCATCTGTAGATAAAATGTCAAGCACTTGTGATGTAATAGAAGCAAATGATATCTATGTTCAAACATGGTTAAAAAAAAAAAAAAAGAAAAGAAAAACCTCTTACCTAACTAAGCCTATGTATATGTACTCTCCTAAACTGATTCTATTTTCAAGTATTTTTTCTTTTTAAAATTAATTATTCTTATTGAAATACTTATAAACCAATTAACCAGGGAACCGTGTGTCAGTAATGCCTTAAGGAATATTACTTATTGGGGTGACTGAGGCTTGCAGTTGTGATTGAATGTGATACTATCGGCCCCCCCAAGAGAGGGGTGAAGGCTGCGTCCCTCGAGTAGCCCCTTGAGGTTCGCTTAGAGCAGCGCTTCTGCTTTGGAGGAGTCTGTGAGCCTCTAGGCTACAGGGATGTGCTGTTTTAATAAGAGCCGTGCACAAGACAGTGGCTGTGATTTGGAGTCTCTTTTCTCCCCTCTACCATTCTTGAAACGGAACCGATCGCAAGGTGATTGAATACTTAATTCCAAACTAGTTCTGAGCATTAGAAATCACCAAGAACTTCAAATCCAGATGTTAAGCTTTCAAAACACGGCTTGCTTACGCCGCCTTTGAGTCTGTCCCCGCGCAGCGCTGCGCACATTACGTTGCGTTCCCGCACAGGGATGGGGGGTGAGAACTGAGCTGGGGCGGGTCTCAGCCCGGCCTCCCCTTCGGCTGAGCAACAAGCAACCCTGTTGTGCAGTGTGATCTTTTCTCCAGAACAAAGTTTAGAGCCTGCATGGAGTCAGCCTTTAAATATTAATGTGCCATCTCTGAAAAAGAAGAAATAAGGTGCAGATTGAAAAAAATAGAGGCTTTTTGGTGAAGTCCGTAAGTGCATTCAGTCTGGAGGTCACGGCCTATGACTTTCGCTCTCAGGACTCACTGATGGGGACTAAGATAAAGACGCTGATATTGCTCCTGTTTCTGGCATCTCGCTATTCTCTCTGCCGTCAACTAGTTAACTATGGAACAATTTTACCTTTTTAAAATGTGTCATTTAACTAAATCTATCTGAAGGTGATGAGATAAGTACACCTGCCCATTGGGTTACCTTAAGAGCACTAACCTAAATTCAATTGCTCACCGCCTTTAACAACCCTTCTCTGTCTCACAATGCTTACCTTAACCGCACTTTGGAGATGGTTGACTGTTATGTTCTACCACACCCTGCACCACATTGGGGTTCAAGCACTTAGAACATTTGGGGTTGCCATCAACAGAAATGTCCTGTACTTACCAAGTCAGCAACGGAAAAACTGAGCATAAGTGGAGGAGATCAGAAAAGTTTTCATCATATCCCTGAGAATATATGACTCTTCTACGTGAAACTGATGAAGAGATTAAGAGATTCTCATTTAGTTTAAGCCCTCATAGTTGAGATGGGGGTGGGAGATGTTAGATAGAAAGTTAGACCTGAGCGGCTGGAGTGGCACCTGCCCTGGGGTCCTGAACAGGGGTTGAACCAACAATGCCTTCAGACTGCCCCTCTACGGGTGGCCCAGCTGGTTCCTGGCTCAAGCTCAGAGGAAAACAACAGGACCTCATTGTGACCTTACTAAGGCCCTAGACTAATTATAATAAAATTTGCATTGCAGTTTTGAACACCTGCCCCCAAAGTTTTCTGTATGCATTACGGGAAAGGGCATGTGTCCAAGAAATATAGTTATATAACCTGTTTCTGTCAATCATCCCTGAATGCAAATGAAAGTCTTCACCCAGAAAGTCCCTTATTTAAACCATATATCCCAGGAGTTTGGGGTCATTGTCTCTCTCAACTGGCCAGCTCCTCGCTTGGAGTATACTTTCAATAAATACCACTTCGCTTTACTCTCATTTTCATTGACCTTAAAATCTTTTCCGTGTCCATGAGAAGAAAAAAGTTCCCAGCCTGTAACCTCAGTCAGTAACGGGGACTTCAGAAGCAGAGCACAAGCAACAGAGAATTGGTGTCATTCATGACCAAAGAGCCTAGCAAGTCCTAAGAGACAGCAAGTCGCACAATTAAAGATGAGAGGAGCTCCGGGTACCAAAGAGGTGAGCAGAGCTATTGAAAATGCAAACACACTGACTACTATGAAAACGTCATCCCTGGGGAACTGACTTCGAGCCCCAAATCCAGCAATACACTTTCACTAAACATTTACAGCTCCAAATTGAAATAACAAAGCTCTGTTTGGTTGTCAGATTTGATAACTGATGTAGAATATATATATATATTGTTTATATTTAAAAAAAGAAAGAAAGGTGTTCATGTCCTGCAAGTGTATCAGAAATAAGAACAAGTGGGAAATTCTCCTTTGGTCACACTCCTTAGTGTTCGATATACCAGACAAACTCTGGTCTGTGGTCACTGCGAACTCAGGTCTCATCTTTTATTTATAGCCATGAATTCTTTTATGACTATTTTTCAATGGTTAAAGTTTTTAATAATCATGTGCATGTGTGAAAACACCTTCTTTCTTAAAAGATATGTGTGAATTACTAAGTAGAAACTGAAAATATATGTACATTAAGCACTGTATGCATTTTATCATTACTTGCATTACTTTTTAGTAGGAGGGGAGAGGAATGACAGGAGTGGACTAAGTTAAATAAACTATTTCTAAATCCAAAAGTCTCAAAGCAATAGTCATGTGCTCATTTCTTGCACACTTTCCTGAAATAAAATTGAACACAGTTAATAGAATTAATGTCTCAGTGAACCCCAATTGTGTATGTAACCATTGGCTTCTATATACTTTATCTAAGAAGTGATTCTTGGTTGACTGTATAAGCAATGGGATTACAGTTAAGAGAGATGACCAGCTTTTGTTATCTACAAACTACATTGCCTTGGAGGTACTGAGACCAGCAGAGAAGAAAGGAAATTACACCGATTTGACAGACACACTGCTGAGAGCTTTCTATTATATTTCTACCACAGATGTTATACCACCATTAAATTCACACATTCAGGCCCTGGGAATCAGGTCCAACTGACATATAGTTTGGCTAGAACGAATCTACTGTATTAGTTTTTGTGAAAATGATTAAGCTCTGTGGATTCCAGATCAGTTCTATTTTTCAAGTAGTCAAAGGCAACTAGACACGAATGTAAGAGACAAAATGAGGAGAAGCCTGACAGTGAAAAAACTGAATCGCAGAGGAAGGCAACCTGCCATGTGACATGATCTGAGCCACAAAACAACACAAGGTCATCGATTTGGCAGTTGTTGCTTTTTTTTTTTTAACCTGCTAACATGCAACATTTTAAAAAGCCTTTTAAGGAGACTGTCCATCACAAAGGCATAATTTTAATCAGAATTCTTACAACATTTCCCAAATTCCTAAAGGCAATCAGTTCCACTCAAATTAGTAACTCCGATAAATCACCATTAATTAGCTAATATAAGCCAGCAGGTGGTTTTGAGCCCAGAGACATTCCCTGGTTATTTAAATTATGTATAGCACACCACACTAAAGAGTAAGGAAAAAGAGCACAGACACCAGTCTATTGAAAAAAAAAATCTGTTGAGGGATAACACTCAACCGAAATCTCCTGCAACTTTCACATCTTACCCAAAGGAATACAAGGCAGCTTTGACCCCCTGCATCAAAAAATACCACTCACCAACATCCGGCTCTTATTCAACATCGATTATGCATGCGTTGTACAAAGTGTGCACTGGAAGCTTACTTGAATATATTTGTTCTAGAAAGATTACCAATTACTAAAGGATAGCAGAGGAAGGATTGTTTTTCATGAATAATTTGTGACACAAGAGAATCTTTTTCATAATCTTTATGCCCTTGTGTTCCTTAATTGACCTACTCCAATTTGTGTAATTGAGGTTATTTCCTAGACTATAAAAGAGATAAAGCACCATGCAGCTGCCAACCATCTAAGAATGTATTTGAGATTAAATGGTGCAGAAGATGGTTGGTTTATATTGAAAATTGACTTGTCCATATAGAGGCAACTTTTCTTAATCCTACTAGAGATCTATCCCCTTACTCTCATGTACATCTCCCTAAACAGTTAAAATTTTGATAGTCTAACCGCAATACCTTTTAGCCAAAATCATGTTATACTCCAGATAATTCATTTTATTCTGTTTTGCTAATGCTATGTATAGTATATATCATTTAAAACTTCATAGATGTAATATCTCCTTAATAAGATTTCTAAAGCATGAGCATAATGAAATAAGTAGACATCTGAGCCCGACGACAGACTTTGCTGAAGAAAATCATAGGGTCTGATTCTGTTTAAATGTGAGAATTGAATTTCAGTGAACTGGAAATATGTTGAGTCAGGAGACATGCATTCATTTTAAGAAGACCAAAAGTCTTTTTTTTTTTAACTTTATTTTTATTGTTGACACTATTACAGATGTCCCCACCTCCTTCCCTCTGGCCATCACCACACTGTCCACGTCTATGGATTATGCATGTATGTTCTTTGGCCAAAAGTCTTTTGGAATGGAAGCCTCCAGAGATAAACTAGCTTCTGGAATAGGCTAGACTTGGTTCTGGGTCATTCTTCGAGCTCCATTTGGAGCTGCGATGCAAAACCTTAAACTTGTATCTTCATTAGGTCTGGAAGGGCCAGAAACCAGGCCAACCTACAGAACTGGGGAAGTGAGAGACTGCTCCCTCCAGTATTTCTCTAAACACACTCCCTTTCACCTCGGTGGAGGGTGAGAGGAAGACCCACTCCCCTCCTCCACCGACACATCAAAATTACCCAAAAGTAGCGCTTCTGTTTGAACTAAAATTACATGAAAAATCCTTTAAACAGGTATTTCGCTGCGTTGCATATTTGCAGCAGGGTCAAACCAAACGGAAAATCATAGCTACTTTGACTTCCTGAAGTTCGATTCACCATCAAACTGGGCAACTTCTTCGCAAATGCAAATGCCTAACATCCTAACGCGAAGCCAGTTGGAAAATCGGCACCAGGCGCGTTTGGAGTGTGGGGTGTTTTGAACATGTCTAATTTTTCCTACAACTCCCCGTCCTTGTTTGAGATCCCAACAAGTCCTGGCGGCGCTGCAGCCCCAGACGGCTCCGAGACGCAACGCTGACTTGTTGCTCACTTCATGTAACCATGCCCTTTGATATCTTTTTTTAAGTTTGTAATAATGCTGTGACTACTGCTGTTCACAAATATTTTATTTATAAAAGCTGCCCTCCCCTAGGGCCGGCACAGAGCAGCTACAAGCTGAAGGCGAGCGGGCCGTGCAAGCTGCACGCTCCGGGAGGCCCGGCCGGGAGCTCGGGCGAGCCCCCAGCCGCGCTGCCCACCCGCCACGCGGACGGCCAAGTATCTCTGCAAATAGGCTTTCCTGTTGTGATGTTCCTTAGACAAAAAGAGAAATACATTGTGAGGTAACAGTGCCCTTTCTTACAGCATAACTGCTAGAGGCCAGCACCACAGGCAAAAGAAAAAAAATGTTTTCCAAAACCTATCACCATCTTTATATTAACATTTTAATAATAAACCTCACACACTGTGTTTCAGAACATCGAGCAGTCTTTATGGACCCCACACTCTCAGTTCTTGACCATACTCTTCCATAAATTATTTAAAACGTCAGTACAGTATGAATCCAGGTAGGGTGGGCAGAAGAGCACTTTGTTTTGTATCAAAAGACCTGGGGTTTCTGAAGATGCAAAGAATGTTCTATCAGCAAGAGCTTAGGTAGCCTTCCACGGTGGAGTATTGAGCTTGATTATAGTTAATGGCTAAACTGGAATCTAGAGTGCAGGCTTTAGCTAAACTGATTGTAGCTAAACTATTTAAAACAGGAAGGAAGAGGTATTTTCATTTCCTCTCCATCTGTTGCCCAGCCAAGCTTTGCTGCTGCAGCGAACAAAGAACACTGCTGGGACTAACCACTCCGAGGCGTCTCCCTCCACACCCCGCATCCCGCCCCAGCCCCAGCTCCACGGCCAGGGGCTCTCTACCCACCTGCACCATTTCCTGTCCCCAGCCTGTTTCCAGGAGCCTTTGGTTCTTGCCAGCAAATTTTTTCTACTTTCTCTTACTGCACTCAGAGTGCCCTCTGCCCTTTTTCCTCCAGGCTCTTGCCCCACGCCTGCCTTACCCACCAGCCCACCAACTTCTGCCGCTGTCTTCCTCGGGCCCTTTGTCTGGTATCCCCACTGTGAATATGGCAGGTGCTTGATCAAAACTGGGGGTAGTCCAGCACGCACACCAGGCCTCTGGGTGTTGATGTTCCACATTTATTTGCTCTCTGAATCTGGATAAGTGGGCTCTTGATGAAGAATGACAAGGAATTCATTTCCACTTTCCTCTTAATTTTTCAGATGTTCACTCTTGAAATATGCTAGTGTGGGAGGACCACTCCCTCTCTCCACCACCAATACATACTCACACATCCCTACAGGGGAGCCGTATAAGCTGCTAGCCATGGAGCCATCAACCTTTGCCTGAGTATGGATTATAAACCAGACGTTTTCCAGGCCCCGGAAATAAAAGACGAATAAAACACAATCCCTGCCATCAAAGAGCTCCTTTGCAGACAGTAAGCAGATGAAGGCATACTGCGACAGCTGGTGGGGAGGCGTGCACGTCACCGGAGAGGGCACACGGCGGCTGCCACCCACGCTGCCTAGCAGAGATACTGCGTCTCCACCCTGTGCTCATGGAGTAATCAATACCTGTGCTGTGCCCTTTGGGGGACTAGCACGCACATGAGAAGACAGCTTGGGAAACTTGCAGGCATTTACTAGATGAATCTCTCTCTATCCTAGAAAATCTATATTTGAGGAACCTCTAAGTTCTCTCTCTGCCACTGTTCACCTATTAACTCTTCATATCTCTCCACTGTCTTCCCCTCTCTCTCTCTCTCTCCCCCTCCCTCTCTCTTGCACACACACACGCACACATGCATGCACACACACTCCAAACGCACTCCCCTGCATGGGAGACATCTAATAAAAACCTTCATTCAGAGTGAGAACAGCTGGGAGCCAGACGCATTGGGATAGTATCTGTACAGACCTAGGTGTACTCCAGGGGATATCAGTACTCATTCCTTTCCCTCCTGCCCCCGAAGGCACTCTGGCAATACTCCTCCTTATTGATAAGTAAGCCACTCTAATCAATAAGCCACTCTTCCTTCTTGAGAAATCAAGTCTGGGAGACTTAGGTTTGTGCGCATTTGCTCCGAGTGTCCCGTTAGGGGGTTCTACCTGTTCCTTTGATTAGCTGCTCCGTGTGAGGGGAGCTCTCCCCAGCCCGGCCTGTAGTTATTTCCATTCAAGCCCAGATGCAAAAGGATCCACACTCCGCCGATGCCCACCCCGTTGTGGCACAGCGTAGATGAAATGCTCTTTCAATTTAAACGGCTACATGAATTCTGTGTTTTTAAAGCTAAATAAGCAAAATGCCCAGCAGAAGAAAATCAAAGCAATCTGTAATAATCCTCCAACTAAATGAATTCACCCTCAAACTGACACTTGATGGAAACCATTGTGCTGAAGACATGAATGGAATTGGACGAAATATTTCTTTGGGTTCCATAAAACTGAAGAGTGTCTCGTATTCAATGCTTTATTGTCTTTGGGACACGAGAGGAAAAAAAATAACCCAGAAAATGCAGTCTGCTGTGCAGCTTGCTCACTTTTGAACTCTGTAAGCCATCTACCTCTAATTCAACCTGACACTGCTAATTTTGGCATTAGAGTTTGAAATGAAAATCAATATCTGTTTTGAGCTTGAAAACAGAGTGACTGTAGCTTGGGCAGAGCATGGCCAGGCACTTATTTTCAGTGATCTGTGAGGTGATAGAAATTTTCCAATTTAGATCCTTGTAAACACATATTCAGATGAAACCTGATTGTCTGGATAGAATTAACTATGTCGCATTCTCCCACCCTCGTAAGGCCTGTTACGCTTTTCAAGGTTTCTTGTATGGTTCCTTTCTTAAAAATCCCTGCTCCTGAGAACATCTTCCACGTGAGATTTAAAGACCTGCCAGGACAAAAGGTCTTTGACTGATGTAGGTGAAGAGCAAAAGGCTCAGGGCCTGAGGACGGATTTCTCTCGTGATGTCAGGCTGGGAAGTTAGCTAATACTTTTGCAGAAAGAAAGTCCTGTCTGAGAAATTTATTTTGTGTGTGTTTTCCGTTATCTTTCTTTACCTAATATTTCCACTAAATTCTCTTCTGAAAAGAAAATTATATTCTAAGATGTTTCATATACGTAGCTTAATCTAATCTAACCTTTACTTCAATCAGTAGGTGAATGAATTAATAAACTGTGGTACATTCAGAAAATGAAATATTACTCAGTGTTAAAAAGAAATGAGTTATCAAGCCATGAGAAAACATGGAGGAAACTTGGATGCATATTGCTAAGTGAAAGAGGCCAATCTGAAAAGGTTACACACTGTATGATTCCAACTATATGGTATTCTGGAAAAGGCAAAACTATGGAGACAGTAAAAAGCAGTGGTTTCCAGGGGTCAGGGCTGAGGGAATGATGAGTAGAGAAAGCACAGAGGATTTTTAGGGCAGCAAAGCTAGTCTGTGTGATACTGGTGGGTACATGTCATTGTATTTTTGTCAAAGCCTATAACATAACATGTTCAATACCAAGAGTGAACCCTAATGCATTCTATGGACTTTGGGAGATAAATACGTGGCAATGTAGTTAATTTCTATGTGAATATATGTTCTTTTACCTTTTCATACATGCATGGAATGCTTCCGAAAGGATACCCAAGAAGCAGTAACAGTGATTGCCGCTAGAGAGGGGAAGTATGTAGCTGGGGATCAAAGGTTTTGAATAAACTTTTCACTGCCCAACCTTCCAAAAAAAAAGAAGTACCATGTCAGTGTATTATTTATTTTTAAAAGAACTTTTAAAGTAAAGAATATGATATGCAAGGAATAACCAGAGAATTCTTAGAGCTAGTCCACTGGACAGCTGTCACAAAAATACCATAGACTGGGTGGTTTATGAACAACAGGAACTTATTCCTCACAGTCCTGGAGGCTGAGAAGTCCAAGAACAAGGTGCTGGCAGATTCAGTGTCTGGTGAGAGCCCACTTGCCCGGTTCTCAGATAGCTGTTCCTTCACTATGTCCTTATGCGGTGGCACGGCGGAAAAGCTTTCTGGGGCCTTATTTATAAGGTCACCAATCCTGTTTATGAGGGCTCCACCTTCATGACCTAATCACCAAAGGCCTCCCCTCTAAATATCACCTATCACATTGGGTGTGAGGATTTAACATGTGAACTTAAACTCAGTCAATAGCTGGGCCTATTATTTTTTCACTCCTTCACAAGGGACTCAATAAAATTCTTCCTCTGTAATGTCAATACAAACAGACCATTCTATCCATTTTACTTCCTGAAGTTTAACCCTCTTTACTACACTTAGTTTATATTTTGCAGTTTATAAAAAGTGGCCTCATGGAGGCCTATTTAATATCATTCCAAATTTGCTGTTTATATATCATCTTAATGAAAAGTATTATTCAATCCTGAGCAAGATTACAGGCAGTAAAGCAAAAAGTGTAACTATGTGACAATATTTAAATAAGAAAACAAGTCAGCCCAAGTAAGATATAACTGAGATGTGAGGGCAGAGACTGTGTAGGTGTATGGATATAAGTGATTCTATTCAAGTTGATGTGTAATTTACCGGACTTTCCCAGTGTATGCTATCAGATGCTGTATGATGCTGGAGCAGCCACCACAGCTATAAAGTGAACAATTTTGGTTTTCTATTCCCAGCTTTTTAAGTGAGACAAAAACAGCAAGATTGATGACTGTATATTTTTATGTAATTTATATTGATATTATATGTATTTTAATATACTTATATTAAAATATATTTACATTATATCTACATATTTATGTTATTTATATATTAAATATTTATACATTTATGTATATAAATTTGATATTACCTTATCACTGAAAAGCCTATTTTATATATTTATTCAACTTAATTCATTCCCATGAGATTAGCCATAAATAGTCTTTTTCCAGTAACTTTTATCATCTGAATATGCATTGTTATCATTTTTAATATCTTCCCATTATTAAAGCATAATTTATGTAGATCTTTCCATGTAGAACATGTCTGATTTTAAGACATAGCACCTTTTTTCCCCCCAACCACAGTGCAATGGAGCCAACGAAGGTAAATTTGAGGGGAGATTGTGTCGTAAGGATAAACATGCTTCCAACTCTGCTGTTTCTCTCTTCTCTCCTCTCTGCCCATGTATACTGCAGTTACAGACTAAAATGGGGAAAGGGGACATGATACCCTTTGTGTTTTTTAAAACAACTGAATTTATCAAAATTAAGATTAATTTGTGTAGCTGACACCATCTTTTATAAAGACAGGAAAGAAAAACAAGTATTTATTTAAACTTAACTGTTTTAAATTATTTGAAGCAATTATGCATAAATCTCATTTCTTCTCTGAAGCACTACAGAAATTGTGACTAAAAGTTTAAGTTTTTCTCTACTTTACTTGCAAGATGGGCAAATAATATATTCAGGAGGAAAACTAGTTCTTAAGAACTGAATATTTCTTAGGTAGTCATTAAAGAGTTGTCCATAGATCTTCCAGGAGGACTTTTTAAAAAAACATTATCTGGCATTTCAAACCAATAGCTTTGTCTTAATTATATATCTTTTGTGCACTCATCTAAAATCTTAAGGGGATGAAGGCCTGGGGCAGGGTGGGAACTGAGTAGAGGGGGGCAATGGGGGAGATAAGAGGGAACATCTGTAATACTCTCAACAATAAAAATAAATAAAAAATAAAAAATGAAAGGTAAATGCTAACTAACTAAATAAATAATAAAATCTTAAGGATAAACATATTCATCCATTCTTTCTTTCAACAGACATGTATTGGTCGTATGTGCCAAGCAATATTTTATGATGTCAAATTTTTTGAAGTAAATCATTCAGAAAACATTAAGCATGTACTATCTGTAAGATATCATGTAAGGTACTGTAGGTTCAGGATGAGTATATTACTTTTCAAAAGAGAAAAGGCTATAATCTGAAAACTATAAATAAATAGTAATTATGTACTTAAATTCAAACTACAGAAAGGTTTCAAAAATGACTTCTACTTATCTATAAGTCAAAATATATGCACAGTGCCCTGCCAGCATGACTCAGTTGTTGAGCATCAACCCATGGACCTGGAGGTCATGGTTCGATTCCAGGTCAGGGCACATGCCCCGGCTGTGGGCTCGATCCCCAGTGGGGAACGTGCAGGAAGCAACCAGTTGATGACTCTCTCTCATCATTGATGTTTCTCTCTCTCCCTCTCCCTTCTTCTCTCTGAAATCAATAAAAACATATTTAAAAAAATAATAAACATATATATGTATATGTGCACAGATATATAATATGCACATGCTGAGGACACAGGCTCTAACTCAGAGATTCTCTGCTTTTCAAATTTTTCACCAACCAATCAAGCTATCAAAGAATCTGAGTCCTGGCATGGAAAGCACAGCAGTCTTATTTTTCCTGAGATAAGCATTTAAATGCATTTATATGTGTTCTGTTAATGTCTTAGTGTTTGTTTTGAAACCCTGTGCCCCTTACTAGACTATCCTAAATTAATTGCTTTAAGAAATTGAACATAAAACTCTCATTTCTTCTCTGAAGACCAGGCACTAATCCCAAGAATTATGCTCTGATTGGAGACTGAGCTCCCCACTGTCCCCTGCTGCCATGTACTCCTAAATCCATCTAATTTGAACACTGCTACAAACGGTACCTGAGAACTTGTTCCACAAACGTTTTCCACTTGCTGGGTGCTCAGTGAATATCTGTTGAGTGAATGACAAATGAATAGGGGTTGCCAGTTGAGAGACACAGTGTGCATTCAACATAAACTATACCCACTACTGGAAAAGCAGTTTCAGATTTGCATCACTGAGAGTGGAATAGCATGAATCTCTATCTCTTTCATTATTATACAAGTGAAATAAAAAATATGTTTAATCAAAAGAGTGTTGGCTGAGCAATTGGTTTGCTGCTTGGGTGCTACAAAACACAGGTCGTAATGGCCCCAGCCTGGTCTAAGTAGCATTCCAGGAGTTTTTGTGTATGATTTTTATTTTTCATTGTCCTCACCTTCTCTACAAGAATGACTGATAGCCTTTCCTTGTGATATCTTGGCTTTTAAGAGTGTTGTTTTATCTATTTTTTATGACCAACCTTACACTTGTTAAGTGTAATTTTCGCTTTATGTAGCATATAAAAAAATATCTGTGATATGGTGCCCCGTGAATTAACAAGAATGGCCAGACAAAAGACAAGAAATCTTTTAAAAAATGAATGGTCACATTAAATACCTTGGATAGGTAGGCCTTCTGGGGATTTTTCTTTAATGCAACAAGAGTGCACCATTTCTGTTTTCAGAAATAGTTTCTTTCAGACATGGAGCTCGTCCAAAGTCATATTATATAAGTAAGGGCTTAGTTTGTACATTACTATTCTACATCTTAAAGTCTTACTAAATCCTTTTTTGATCAGTCTTATATTGAAGAGATCTATATTGATTTCTTCTACACTTGTTTATGGTATTTATTTTGATATACCTAAGATTAAAAGCCAAATTAACAAGTGTAATCAATTTTCTTAGTAATAAAGAAAAGTCCTCTAGTACCCTTACACACATTCATCTAGGGATAAAAAACTTAAGTGAAGATGTCATAATAAATGGATCGATTTATTCAATCACTTGGTATAAAAACATTAGCCCTGGGAAAGTGCTTTCCTCTAAGAGCTTTAGCTACCAAGTTTCACTTGTGTTGCACCAAATGATTTGCATTTTTAGAGAAATTTCATGTCTGCAGTGAGCTCCAGTGAAAACATGAATAAATTGCTTTCTTTCCCTCTTTTTCTGACTTTATGAAGCTGAATCCATTAGGGGTTGAGTCAAAGCATAATGAAATAAAGGCACCAGCAACTCACATGATGCAAACCCTGGGTTAGGATTAGTCGAAGCTCAGTTGTCCTGGCCTGTGTGTCAGATTAGTGGTCTGCTGGGACATCCTGGGGGCACGTGGCAATTTTTTTAACTGCTACATTAGAAGCAGTCTCTAGAAGACAAGAAATTAAATAGACAAATAATGATTAAGAACTAAATAGGCTTTTCACATCAGATCTCTACAAAGTCAGATAAATCAACCTCTCTGTGCCCAACACAATGCAGTTGCCTAGGAGCCTTTCTTGTTACCTTCCGTCTGAATTCTCTGCAATAAGAATGAGTGTAGAAGTTAGGAGCGCAGACGACAAATACCATTTGATTTTACTTATATGCAGAATCTAATGGACAAAATAAACTAACAAAATAGAGACAGAATCATAGATACATAAAGCAGACTGACAGCTGCCAGAGGGGAGTGGAGTTGGGGGCTGGGTGAAAAAGGTGAAGGGATTGAGAAGAAAAAACAGCAACACACAGATACAGACAACCGTGTGGTGACTGCCAGAGGGAAAGGGGGTGAGGGGAGGTAGAAGGGGGCAAAGGGGAGATAAATGGTGGGGGTAGGAGACTTTCCATTGGGTGCTGAGTGCACGATGCAGTATGCACAAGATGTGTCATAGAGTTGCACATTTGAAACCTGCATGGTTTTATTGACCAGTGTCACCCCAATAGATTCAACAAAAATATCTTTTTAAAAAGAAGCGTGGCCAATTGGCCTTACCTACATGGAAGAGCTTCTGAAAAGGAGAATTCTGGCTTATTAATAAAAGCAGAATGACTTTGGTTACTTAAAGGGGGAAAGGGGCAGATTTATCAAAATTATAATGTATCAATTACATAATTTTACTCACACAAAAAAAAAGGAGCATGGGTTTTGGATCCAACCCAACCTGGGTTTGAATCACCACTGAGACAGTTACGTATGTGTGATATGGAGCAAGTCAATCTCTCCAACCTTTGGTTTCCTTTTCTGTACAACAGGGATAATAACACCTGGAGCACAGAGTGATTGAGAGGTTTTTTAAAGAGTCCTAATTACATCCCCTAGTACAAAATATATTTTCAATTCATGGAAACAAATTTAATTTCTACTTAGGACCTGAATGTTGCAACTGAACGAAAAACAAGCTTTCACTTTTTACAGAGCATGCCATTTCCCCCTACCATAAATAGTAAGTATAAGCCAGAGTAAGCTTATATAAAACAATGAGTCTCAAATTTTAATGAGCCAGTGAATGGTCTTGAGATCCTTTTAAAATGCGAATTCTGGCCCGGCCGGGCATGGCTTAGCAGTTGAGTGTCGACCTGGGATCCAGGCGATCAGGGTTCGATTCCCGGTCAGGGCACATGCCCGGGTTGCCAGCTAGCTGATCAATGACTCTCTCATCATTGATGTTTCTGTCTCTCTCTCTCCCTCTCCTTTCCTCTCTCCAAAATCAATAAAGATATATTTATAAAATGTGAATTCTAACTTATTACGCCTGCATTTCTAACAAACTTCCCGTAATACTGCTGGGAGAATTGTTTTGGTTTTTTAAAGACGGTCTGTTTCTAGGAACCAGAAATTGCTAGAAACTTTGTTGCTGACAAGGTCCATATTTACTCATTTTACAATATTTGGACTGGGTGTTGTATACCCACAGCACCTTTTGTTTGGAAAATCTCAGCATACATTGGAAAATTTATGTTTTGCAAAAAACATTAATTTTTACATCTCTAGATTGTTTATTGAAAATATCATCTCCTTTACAGTCCTTTGTTCTAAAGTAGTCTGTTCATGAAAAGAACATGGAGTTTGTGTGTCTTCTGAACTATTATATTTTAAAGGCACCAGAAAAATTCAAAATCCATCTACCAGTATTTAGGTTTATATCACATATATTACACTTCACATAATTTGGTCAAGGAAAATTAAACTTTGGGAGTGATGATGAAATGTTTACTGCTTTTAAGTCATTAACTCTTCCTCAAGCTTCAGTTCAGGGAAACATATAAGCAAGATAAATTTTTAGATGAATGTTTAAATTAGAGATAGACTTCCTGATTTTTAGATTTGAGATATATCAGTTTTCAAATCTTAGGGTTTTTTTCTTTTTGACCAAAATAGTTAAAACAAAAAGTATAAACTAAAATGTAAAAACAGAAGTAATGACCAGCATATATCCTTAATTTATCACAGTTTACTTTCAGGTGCCATTTAGCATACAATATAAGAACCTTAGAAACTTACTTCCACTTCTCCCCTCCCAGCCTTTGCAGTATTGTTGTCATATATTATACTTTTACATATATTATAAATTGCACACTCTATTAATACTATTTTGTTTAAACAGTCAAATGTCACTTGAAGAAATTTTTAAAATATATTTTATATTGATTCATGTACTTACTACTTCTGATGCTCTTAATTCCTTAGCATAGATCCAGATCTCCATCTGGTGTCGTTTTTCTTCTGCCTGAGGACTTAATCATTTCTTGCAGTGCAGTCTGCCGCTGATGAATTGCTTCAGCTGTGTTTGTTGAAAAATCTTTATTTTGCATTCATCTTTTCTTCATTCTATTTTATTTTTTCCATCACCATTTATCTCCCTCTATCATCTTCCATCTCTACCCACCCTCCCCGTGCCCCCCACGCAGTCATCACAGTGTTGTCTGTGTTCGTGATGCCTTCATTTTTGAAAGCTATTTTTACTGGGTGTAGAATTCTAAATTTGACAGTTATTTATTTTTTTTCTTTTAGTACTCTAAGTTTTTTGAGCTTGGGGTTTGTTGAACTTCTTAGATCTGTCGGTTTGTGATATTAATTTTTCAGCCATAATTTCTTAAAAATATTTTTTAAATTATTCACCTATCACCTTCCAGAACTCCAATAATATATAGTATGCTGCCTGAAGCTGTCCTAAGGGTCACTGATGCTCTGTTCATCTTTTTAATTCTTGATCTTTCTTTGTCTCGTTTTGGGTAGTTTCTACTCTGACTTCAATTTCACTAATGTTTTTTTTCATTGTACCTTCCATGTCTCTAAACATTGTTTAATGTCTAAAATACAGTTATAATAACTTTAAATGTGTTTGTTCCAAATTCTAATGACTGTCAGTTTTGATTGATTGATTTCTCTCCTCATTATGCTTCTTTTCATGGTTTGTAATTTTTATTAGATGCCAGAAATGTTTAATTTTACCTTATTTTTGGTGCCGGGTACTTTTGTAATCCTGTAAATATTCTTGAACTTTGTTCAGAAGTGCAGTAAAGCTATCTGGAAACAATTTGCTCCTTTCAGGTCTTGCTTTTCAGATCTGTTAGGTGGGGTCAGAGAAAGATTTGGTCTGGGGGTAATTATTCTCCCATCTCTTAGTCAAGAACATTCTGGTTACTCTACTCAATTCCCTATGAATTATGAGGTTTTCCATTCGCGCTGGTGATAACAGGGAACATACACAGCCTTCTATAGACAATGTGCACCGTTCATTCACATTCTTTTGCATTGTTCTTTTCCCAGCCTTGAGTAGTTTCCTCACATATATGCTGTGATGTGTACTTTGCGGAGTATTTGAGGGGTACCTCTACAGGCCTCCTGGATTCTGTGTGAGGCTTTCTCCTCTCCAGCACACTGACTGCCAACTCTTATTGCCTGGGTCTCCCAGCCTCTCAACTTTATCTCCTCAACTTAAGGGGTTTGCTGGGTTCTCCCTGGGCTCCCCCTCTCTGAACCATGACCTGGAAACCCTCAAGGCAGCAAGCTGGGCAATTACAGAACTTATATTGTTTGTTTCCTGTATTGCATCAATCGCTGACTTTTGTTGTCTGATATCCAGTATCTTCAAAATCATTGTTTTATATATTTTGTTCAAGGATTTTGTTTGTTTGTTTGTTTGTTTGGAGGGGGCATTGTTTCAAGAAAGAGAATAATCTGATTTCTGTCTCTCCATCTTGACTAGAAAAAGTGTAATGTAGCATTAACAGGAGAAATAAAAACAAGTATGAAGACATCAATATTATATTTATTTATCTTAAGAAAATATTTAACATCTACATAGATTGATAGACCTAAATGAGAAACTTTCATTAAAGTTTAGATATCCAGAAGAAGAAATTCAATATAATTATGTGTCAATATGGTATCTTCAATGCTTCATCCAGGTCTAGCCCCATTCCATCTATTTAAGATGATAGTGCTTATGGGGAAAGAAAAGAACCTATATTTCTGAGTTAGAATATACTTCTGATCCTTGTATAAATTTTAATAGGCTTCAGATATTAACAAAACCCGTTGGAAAGGGAATCGCTATATACCAGATCCTGTAATATGAAGAATGCATGTCAGCTTTTGACACTTAAAAGAATCTACCCAAACTTAAAAGATGCGTCCTGCCTTAAAAGTTTACATCTTGACTGTTATACTCAACAGCTATAGAACAACCACATCAAAATTTCTACTTCAAAACACAGAGCAGAGTACCTTTCTATTTGTTAACAAACAGGAGGAGAGCCTTACTAGAAAAAACTCACGTATTTTCTTGGTAGAGTGAAATTAAGTCTATAATGTCATTTGGTTTGTAGAATTTCTACGGAACTGTTAGATGAGCCGTGCACGGACAAGATGAATGAGAAACCAATATTACCAAAAAAAGGGGGGGGAGAATGAGGAAAGAGATGCATCAAATTATATACTAGCATCAAATACATGGACACATACCTGCTCTCCCCGAGACTAAATTTCACTTTGTGATTGACATACCATTTCACACACACACCGAGACCCATCGTCCCACTTTGCTCTGTGTCGCAGGACACCGACTTCAGGCTGCATCTCACGGGTTCACTTCCCTCTGGCTCCCGGGTTTGGATTTCTCCTGAGGGTGTCACCAGCAGGGGATCTGAGGTTAGGAAGGTAAAGAAGTCCGGGCATTATTTCTCTGCCTCTGTCTTCAGCTCAGTTCTGCAGCTGTGACATTCAACAACTGCTGCTTCTAGATTCTGCTGGGTGACCCCTTCTCTAAGTCTCTGCTTCTCTCCCAGGGTGCAATAACACCATCCTGCCCCCCTTTGCCTTCAGCCCCAGGGAGGTGACGGCATGGCATGCCTCCCCTGCAGGTCTCGGGGGGCTTCAGCACCCCCTGTGGGTCCCTTAGCCCTGCCCTCACCTCTCATAGTCCGTTCATTAGCCTCTTGAAAATCCCGACTGAAGGTACCATCTGTTTCCTCCTGACTGACACCCACTCTTTCTCTGCTGAGTATCGAGTGGGGTGCTAAAGGCAACCGGGCACAAGAAACATTAGGAAACTTCCACCTGCTGTCCAGCCCTTTCCCACGCCGTCAGCTACCGCGGGGAGCGTGCGGGACAGGCCCGGGAGCCTCTGCCCGCCCAGCGCCGCGCTGGGGACCTGGTTCAAAACCTAGCGTGCGGCCGAGAGAGCTTCAGAATCAGCTGTTCCCAAAGGGCAGCTTCCGTCATGTGATTCTAGCGAAAACTTTATATAGGTTGTTTAAGATAATAAAACCAGAACTGTTGATATCTTTTTCAGAGATATACTATCATTTCCTTACTTCATCTATAGCTAATTTATAATACCTTGGATTAAAAGTCAGACATCAAATTATGTCTTGTGTTGGGATTCAGGGCTTATAAGAATATATGTTTAACTCATTTCTTTAAAAAAAATTAACCGTTGTGATTAAATGAGTGAAACTACATAACCATTGTCTAAAGAATAAATAAATAGCCTGGCCGGGCGTGGCTCAGCGGTTAAGCATCGACCTAGGATCCAGGCGATCAGGGTTCGATTCCCGGTCAGGGCACATGCCCGGGTTGCGGGCTGCAGCCGATCAATGACTCTCTCATCATTGATGTTTCTATCTCTCTCTCTCCCTCTCCTTTCCTCTCTCTGAAATCAATAAAGATATATTTAAAAAAAAAAAAAAAAGAAAAGATTAAATAAATAAATAAAGTACTATTTCTTTATTTGGAGTTATTTTATAATTATAGAGTGTGAATGACAAATTTTTAGTTTATATAGATATTTCCTCAAAACAAAACTCTTTTTTCCTTAGGATAGTTGCCTTATAAAACCATATTGTAATCAGGCCATTGTAGATGTACTGTTGTATTAATGTTGATGTACTGGGTTTACTTCCATGGTTTTAATTTTATAAGACTTGAATACATGGAACGGAGGGAGAGACTTTTTTTTTTTTTCTTTCAGAAATCAGTTTCTGAGACACTCTATTATCAATGAGAAAAAAGTAGTTTCTACTAAAATTGAATCTATGACTTTAAGTAGAATGTGCTGAAATACTAAAGCAAAATATAATCTCTTCATGGCATAATGCTAAAATAACCCATAAGAAAAAATCACCCATAAGAAATGAGCATTTTTATACATAGTATTTCTTCTTAATTGTTTTCATAAAACACAATCTGTTTTACTTTTTAACAAAACCTTTTGAGTAATTTTGATAAGGTCAACAGAAAGCAGTCTTTTAACATTAGGTGATCAACTTTTTGACAATAGCAGGACCGGCGTAGCTAATGGAATAATAGCCTGCAGGGTCCAGCTAAATATGATATACGGACGTAATCAACCCCTGTGATGACTACTCAGAAGTAATCCCTTTAGCTTTGAACTGCAGCATATATTTCAGCAAGGCAAAAACCATATGAAGAAATTCTCTGCAGGCCACACTGATACAATACAGCCTTCATATCTTGCTCTGTGTGTTTGCTGTTTATAGTGAGTTTTAAATTTAAGGTAATGACTACTGTATATTCATGTGAGTATACAATACTTTTGATTTGTTGTGGAAAGGTTGAATCCATTACCAGGGGTCTAAGTCTATAAACTCTGACATAACCTTTATGTATGAGTTATTATTTACTTTTTTCTAGTATAAGGCCACTAAAAATGTTTTGCATGGCAAAATTATAAAAATTCACCTTTTCAGTTACAAAACTACCGGGTAGTGTCTCTTCCATTTCAATTTGCACTTTTCTGCAGACAACATTTTTAAACTGTTAGTTTATTTATAAAGTTTATTTATAATACTGTATTACATATTTTTGAAAATTATATGCCATTGTTTTCAAGTAAAGGGATGGGGTGGTAGGTTTATTGCAATTCAGCAATTGCTGACTTATTCTATTGTTCTTTGGTGTAATGTAGGCTAAGTGGTGGTATGAATGAGATCCTTTTGTTATCCACTTGAGGGAATCTACCATTTGAGAGTCCTCACTATTAACAAACCAGTGCCTCTTTGAAATGGGAGACAATATAAGCAAATAGCACGCTTTCAACTTGGTCTTGGTCTGGTCTCCCTGCTGGGGTGAAATTGGTCCTAATCGTCTAGCTTCATTGACTGCCTACAGATGAAACATCTCAAACCATACCGTCAGTCAGACTCACAGCAGAAAACCTAGGTTAGGAATCAAAATGAGTGCCTCTGCAGTGATAGAACCAAGAGTGAGCAACCCTGTGGTGCTCTCCTTGTGGCCAATAGATAAAAGTATGAGAAAGCTTGAATGATTAGTTCAAGCCTTCTCCTATGTAATTAATCACTGCTAATGTTTCCTAGCACAGAGAGAACCTTAATGTCTTCTATTTAAACTAACAAATGTGGCCTAAATTGATGAAAATAGCTGCAGATATAGCTATTTTTCTCAGATAATCTACTTGTGAAATATTCCACAATAAAAATCACCATTTCTCAACATCTGGGGAATGAATGCTAAACAATTATTTGAGACTACCCAGGCATAATTTCAAATTTAGAAAATCCAGGAAGGATTTCTCCAGCTTAAGAGATGTTGTTACATCCTGCCATCAAGAATGCTGAGTTTAAGACATTAGATGGTATAAAATAGGCATCGTGATGTTAGCATGCTGCCCTGGCCAGTGTTGCTCAGTGGTTAGAGTGTTGGCCATGCACCAAAGGATCTTGGGTTCAGTTCCTGGTCAAAGGCACATACCTGGGTTGTAGGTTTGCTCCCCGGCCCTGGTCCGGACATGTGCGGGAGGCAACCAATTGATGTGTCTCTCTCACATTGACGCTTCTCTCTCTCTCCCCCTTCCACTCTCTCTGAAAAACAATGGACAAAATATTCTTAGGTGAAGATTGAAGAACAATGATGTTAGCATACTTATATATATTGTGAAGCAATGAAAAATATTTAATTAAGAAGCCCAAGGTAGTTCTTTTCCTAAAAGAATGATAGAACATACTAGTTAAGGTAACAGCTAAGCTCCTATTTCAGGAGCCCCAAAGGTACAGTAGCTGTAGAATATGTTTGTTTCTCTCCTGATCCGTGAGTGAGTCATCCGTATTAATGCGGCAGCCTCACCGACATTCAAGGGGCCATGACCTTCCCTCTTGTTGCCTCATCATTTTCTAGGACAGGGTTTCTCAATCTTACACTATTGACCTTTTGATCTGGTTGATTTTTTATTAGGGAGCGGAGACGAAATGCTGTGATGGGCCTTGCTGGATGTTTGGCAGCATCCCTGGCCTCTTCCCACTAGATGCCGGTAACGCCTCCACCTACCTGTTGTGACAACCAAAAATGTCTCCAGACATTTGCAGACGTCCTGGTGGGGCAAAATCACCCGCAGTTGTGAACCACTAAGTTAGGGTATTGTCATTGCCTACATGGTAGAAACTGGATCATAAGGTAATAGTTCCATGTGTCAGATTGAGAAAAAGGGAAAGTTTAAGGAAAAATTAATGCCCAGTGTCTAACACTCAGCCCCAGAAGCAGAAAGTATCACTCTGTCCACATGCATTGGTGAGAACTTAGCCTTGTGACTTCAACTAAATATTTATATGCTCATGTGGGAGGCAGCAGGAATTACTGGAGCCATGTGTGGTGGCCCAGAGAGGATGAGATCTAGTGAGGAAGCAGGGGGTTGGCCTTCGATGGGAGCACAGGGAGGAGAGCAGGGGTGAGTAACTCCTGACATGGAAGTTGTGGTTTCTTCCCTACTGTCTTTTATTTCCTCTGTGAAACTAGAAAATAAATCATCAACTAAGAATGATGATGTTGAATAGAAAATATCAAGGTGGGGAGGAACAGTGAAACAAAGAAAGAATTAAATAGGTATCTAGGAATGTAGAAGAATGAATGGACTAGGAATGTTTAATAGGATCGCCTAAAACCATTAAGGATCCAACTACTTGTCTGTGGCCATGAATTTAAAGTGAGGCCCAGTTGTATGTTTTCTCCATCCACGCTGAGCTATACAGAGCATGAGAAGAACGGGTGCAGTGGTATTAACTGGGGTTATAGTTTTGTGAAGAGAGTATGACAAAGTGGGGGAAGGGTAAAGAAGTCAGGCTACACGCAAGGGAGTGCATGGCCGTGGAATTTAAATTGTATGAAGAAGGAATAGAAAACATCAGCGTGGGCAGGAACGGCGAAAAGGTGGCAGGATTGGAGGTCCTAGTTTGAAGAATCTCTGGGGTTGGAGTACTAGAGGGAGTGATCTAGAAAGATTAAGCAGTCAAGTGCAGTGGTCCCTCGGTTTCCGAATGCAATCCGCTCCCGAAGCCCGTCCGAGTTCTGAAACATTTGGGAGCCGAGGGATCAAAGGCCAGCAGCGAGGCCTCAGGATCCTGCCCTCAGCAGAGGCCGTGGGGCATGTTTGACTTCCGAGGCGTGTTCAGAAACCGAAGCATTTCCTTCTGGGTTGAAGGCTTTCGGAAACCCAAATGTTCACCAGCAGAGATGTTCAAAAACCGAGGTACCGCTGTAGTTAAGTGCAGGAAACTGAGCTTGAAGGGGACTTGCAGTCACTAGTAATGACTAAGTCAGAGTATGACCATGGGAATTAATGACTGCAGTAGGGTGTAGGCCATACCTAAAAGAGTGGAGCTCAAGGAATTGAAACTTGGGCTGGAAGAATCTTCTATGTATACCTTGAAATTACTAAATCAAGAATGTAGTAGTCAAGTAACAATGAGCCGATGCTCAAATCAAATGATACCTATTGTAGATATATCACAACAATGCTTAGTTGTAAAAACTGATGATGGGAGGTTTAGGAAGAGGAGGGAGGCGGAATGTCCTGAAAGAGAACAACAGGGCTGAGGACACCTGCCCAGCTCCAGGCCCAATGGTAAGAAGACAGGAAAACAAAACTAAAAGGGCTTCTGGACTCACAGTGTCCTCAGAAGACAGCCACATTCTGTTAGGGCAAGAAAGTAAAGGAAGTTTCAAAAAATCAGGTGAGAACACAGTGGAAGTGTTTCAGGAATTGTGGTGGGTGAGAGATGGAGACACCATAGGAAATATTCAGATCCTGGGGAAAGCAGAATACAAGAAATGAAGGAGGACCTGGAAACTGAGGCCTGTCGTAAGTAAGGATCAAGTACATCTCATTAGATTAGTTTCAGTGGCTTCAAGTCAAAGATAGAAGGGCAGATATGAAAGTTAAGTAACAAATTAACATGTCTATTTGAATCTGTTAACTTCCCATATCTTACTTCATTATTTGGGTACTTTATACTGCTCTCTAAATTAATTTTCCTTCTGAGTATTTCTTTAACAAGTCATCTTATCCCCCAAATGTGGCTGTTCTAGTTGCATTTTCTGTATCAGGAGAATTCTGTGGGTTAGACATTCAAGCATGGCTTGGCTAGACATCCATCGAGGTCATCCAGCGGTGGTACTCAGCTGACAGATGGGCTGGTTTGAAAAGTCCAAGAGAGCTTCACTCACAGACTGGAGCCTTGGTGGGATGGCTGGGAGGTTGGGCTCAGCCGGAACTATCAACTGGAGCATCTATTCATGGTCTGTCCAGGATGGCAGTCTCAGGGTTACAGGACTTGTTACATGATGACTGGCTTCTGCCAGAGCAAGCATCCTAAGGGCACTGTGTGGAAGCTGCATAGCTTTTTTGGACTTAGCCTCAGAAGTCAGGCAGTTACTTGCTCTCCATTCTTTTGATTACAAGAGTCCTGGCCTCGCCCAATTTCAAGAGGAGGAGAATTCAATTCCACCTCTTGTTGGGGGAGTGGCGAGGTCACACTATTGAGGAAAAAGTAGAGTGGGGCATATGGTTGTGGCTATCCTGGACCAATATCATCTGCCCTGATGACACAGGTGAGACATATTTTTATCATACAGATGATAAGGGTAGATATCCCTGAAAAGGGATTCCCAGGTTCAAGCTCAAAATAACTGTGAGCTGTATTAGTGATCAACCATTAGTTTATACATCTTTTTTTTTTTTTCTTTAGGAGAGTCTGAATCCACAACAGAAAGTTTACAGCAAACCTCAGAGCACTTGGAAGAAGAACTCAGTAGGTATGATAAATTAAGTAACTAGTTTCTATTAAGTGCCCATATTGTAAGGTACTAAGTATAACCTAATTCTTCAAACGCAAAAAGAATAATTTCAACAAGAGCTTGATAAGCTAATTTTGAAACACTGCTTTTAAAAATATCACAGGTTTACTATTAAATATCACATAAGGTTAAGTATTTTTAATCTTTTAAGCTATGTCTGAAAATTACAGAAAACAAAATAATATCTTTCAAAGCAAGTGTCTTTTACTTTCTAGCCCAATATAAAATTTTATTTTATAACTTATTTTATTTCAGATTTCCAGACAATTTAGAAAGAGAGAGAAAAACCAGCTTTTGACTCAGCAGCAAAGCAAGAAGAAATTTATCATGTCTCCTGAGTCTTCAATTATCTGTATAAGAGTATGCGACACATAATATAGGTAGAGTTATAATAAAACTATGCCTATGTTTTCATTGAATTTTGTATTGCAATGTACAAATTTTGTCTAAAACATCTAAATCCATGAAAATAAAATATATCCCAAATGCTTGAATATTAACAATTATCCATAAAATAAACTGTAAAATGTTTCCTTTTTAGATAGATAACACTATTTCCACAAGAAACACTATTTCCACAAGAAATAGTGTTATCATAGAATCAAAATTTGATTGTGTCTAATGAGAAAATAATTATAAACTTAAGGAAATCTATGCTGAATAAATATGGGGAAAGTATTTACTAAAAACCCAGGGAAACTTTTCAACATAGATAAAAGGATTCTAAGCAATAATGACTATCATATTAATAGGTACTGTTCAAAACTGTTTGCTTTAACTGTGTAAAGGGAAACCGTATTTTCTCTACTCACACCACTTCTGACACCAAATGTGTGAGTTTTTCCACACCAAGCAATTCTCCAACTACTGACAGACACTGAGTACCTTACAATTTAACTCAATTCTGACACTAACTGCCAGGGAATAGTCTACAAGGCTGTCCCCACTTCAGAAACCAATCACAAGTCCCAAGTTGTCGCTTGTACTTCTGATTGCATTGGCTACAAATCAGGAATTCCCGTAACCCACTCCTCAGGTTCAGTGATTTGCTATAACAGCTCACAGAACTCAAGGAAACATGTACTTACATCTCCCAGTTTATTATAAAGGATATAATGAAAGATATAACTGAACTACCAATAGAAGAGATGCATAGGGCAAGGCGTGAGGAAGGGGCACAGAACTTCCATGCCCTCCCCAGGCCTGGCACCCTCCCAGCACCAGCTGGGTGCATTTACCAGCCCAGAAGCTCTCTGAATCTCACTGTGCGGTAAAGTATTTTCTTAACCGTTTCCATTACAAATACCCCATCCCATCTCACTCTATTTAAAAAGTAAGATTAACCATAAGACAACTTTTTTCCTTTTATAAGAATAATTCTAGCCTTGAAGTTCTAAACTCAAATAACAGATACCTTTTTTTTCCTCCTCTGGAGCCTTTTCTGTAATAATAGCCTTTTGCTGTAGTGTCTTCTGAAATTAATTTTAAGATCCTTTAAAAATGTTTGGAAAGTTTTGTGAGAATATTTTTAATCAAAATGCCCACATCTTTGAAAACACTTCAGGGAATTAGATACATTAAACATAAACCTGGTTCTAGCTGGTTTGGTTCAGTGGTTAGAGGGTTGGCCTGCAGACTGAAGGGTCCCAGGTTCGATTCCAGCCAACGGCACGTACTTCAGTTGCAGGCTCCACTCCACCCCAGACCAGGGTTAGGGGCCTGTTATCTCTCTCTCTCTCCCTTCCACTGTCTCTGAAAGGCAATGGAAAAAATATCCTCGGGTAAGGATTAAAAAAATAATAAATTTTTTTTAAACATAAACCTGTCGGGAAGGTCAACAGAAAACAGATTTCACAATCAAATGCTCAACAGCCACACTGCTATGCCTTCTGATGGATTTAATCAAAAGGTTTCTTTAGCGGTTTCTCCTCAAATTTCAATGTGAGTCATTTTCATTTGTGAATCTGAAAACAAAATCAAGATTTTATGATGATAGATGCAAATCACAATTGTATCAAATGCTAGTACTTATCTATAAAAGGCCCTTGCATAAATAATGCAGCAAAGACCACTCACTGAGAATGTATAACTATTCACAATGGTCTCTAATTCCTTTCAAATCCAAATGGCAGCGCCTAAAACACAACATTCCATAATGTACTATAATTACTTTTGCTTTCAGTTTCTCCTTTTAAAAATTGCTGTGATATTATGCCATTTCTGTTTTTCATGCTCTCTATTAAGATTTTCTAAAAGTGGGTAAGAAATTCATCCCAGCTTATCGTAAACAAATATCTTTGTGCCCCCACATTTTAGGTAACACTGAAAATACCCTGGTAGATATCCATTGATGGAACTTTTAAAGGGCCCTTTATCTTCCCTCCCGCCCCTACACTTTTTCTCTTTTAAGGGGCCTTCCTTTCCTCTCACAGGATTGCAATAGAATATCCACGCAGGGATGATGGTGGATACTGAAATAGTGGAAACATATTTGGTTAACTTTCAAGAGCCTCATTCAAAGGTAAAATATAGGGATTTTTTAGAAAAAGAAATGAACATAACTTCCATTAAGTGAAAAGCTTTAAGGCCTTCTTTTCAAAATTACTTTATCCAGATATTTTTAGAGAACTGTATCATATCGTTACCACTAACTGGTATTTATCTCCCCCCACCCCCCCCACACACATACCATAAATTGTAAACTGGTATTTATCTCCCCCCCCCACACACACACATACCATAAATTGTAAAGTATACTCTGGAGAGTAATATGGTCATATCATTTTTGGATTTTTGAAAAAGGTTATCTCAATTGGCTAAAAATTAAAGAAAAAACCTCAAATACTGTAGGTTTAGTTAATACTTCACTAAAAAGTTGATTTTCTTTCCACACATCTTGCTTTTGTATCTTTCTCAAACTATTTGAAATAATAGTTCTTTGTAGTATTGTATGAATAAATTTTATGAAATTGCAAATGACTGTATATATATAATTCATATATATGTATGAATTACCTGAAAAATTTTTACAAACATTTTATTAGTTATTTGCTTGGACAATCTAGAATTTACCCAGTTGAATAAATTTGGCTTCAGAGAACAACAAACTTATCACCACTTAGAACCCCTAAACTTTTAAACATGTTCTGCATCTACTGGTGGTCAAAGAAATGCAAATTAAAACAACAATGTAATATTAATATTTTGCCTATCATATGATTAAAAATTAAAAATAGTGTTAATGGTAGGTAAAACAAGGGGATGGAAATGTCAATTGTAAAAAAAGAAAAGAAAAAAAATCTAAGAGTCATTGGACAGTGTGCACCAAAAACCTTTCAAAACTCTTTGACCCTAAAATTTCATTTCTAAGAATTTATCTCAGGAAATAATAGACAAGTGGGAAACGATGAAGGCCCAAAGCTATTTATTGAAGTTTCTCTCTCACGCTCACATAAGAACAGGCAAAATCTAGATTCAGTAAGATAATTGGCCAAATAATTTATAGTACCTTTATACGAGGTGTATTAGTTTTCTGCTGCTGCTGTAACAAGTTACTACAAATTTAGCAGCTTAAAACAATAAGCTAATTTCTAAAATTCTGTGGCACATCAAAATATATATTTTTTTGCCAATTTGCCAAAAAAATAGGTATGATTTTGATTCATTCATACCAGACGGCTTTTGTTGTGTTGGCTGTTGTCAGAATTTTATCTGACAATCTAAGGGAAAAGAGGTCAGTGCCCCTGACTGAAAATAGTCAGGTATTGCATGTTTTAAAAATTCTTAGGGCACAAGGGGTTGAAAATTGCTGGTTTAGGGTATCACAAGGCCAACATCAAGGTATCTGCTGAGGTGGGCTTTTTTTTTTTTTTTTTGAGCTGGGCTCCTTATCTGACAGATCTGAGACAGAATCTACATCCAAGTTCGTTTAAGCTGTTGGAAGAATTCATTTCCTTGCAGCTATAGGACTGAGGCCTCTGTGTCCTTGCTGGCAACTTGAGGCCACCGGCATCCCTTCACATAACCCCCTCCTTCTTGGAAGCAATAATGGCACATGGAGTCCTTCTCAGTCTTCTGGCTCTCTCATTTTCCTTTCTGCAACAGCCAAAGAAAGTTCTCTGCTTATAAGTGCTGGTGTGATTGGATTAGGCTCGACCAGATAGTTTCCTTATTTTAAGGTCAATGGTGTCATGTAACATACTAAAATCATGGCAGTGATATGTCCTCATATTTATAGGTTCCTGGGACCAAGGTGGGACATTTTGCAAGCCATAATTCTACCTACCACACCATGGAACAAAATACAATAACTAAAAATGATGACAATAGAGGTAGAACTTAGCTTGCCTATTCAAACATAAATTAGTTATTAAAATACTGAAATATTTCTGTAGCAGTTAGCTGTAGTTCTATAATATTGTTTTGGGTCTCCACCTCCTACCCAATGCCTGGATACTCTCCCAGGCTCTCCCCTGGCATGATCACAGCCCCCCTTCCTGACTTAGCAATTGAAGGACTGATGCCCGACACATAGTAAACTCTGGGACACACAGCCTGTCCTTTCTCATTGCCTGGTACCTGTGAAGTAGTAATCATTAAGTATTTTGAATATCATTCCTGGACTTAGATGTATATTTTCAATGGTAGAAAAGAAGTATATCATAATATTATTAAGTGAGGGGAGAAGAGAGTTTATTTAGAATGAATAGATTCATATGGAGATGCATTGATAGATAGGAGGTAAGTAGATAGGTAGGTAGATTGATAGGTGATATAGACACACACATATATATACATGCAGGCTTGTACTGGTTTATTTATATTAGTGAATATGTCTAGGAGAAATTCCTGACATTTATATTGGTTTATTGATATTACTGAATATTTACAGAAGCAATTCCTGAAAGATATACTATGAAACATTAATGGTTGTTATTTCTAAAAGGTAGAATTTCTAAATAAATAAATAAATAAGTGGTAGAATTTCAGGTGATATAAATTTAATTTTTACATTTTCTGTATTTTCTAATGAACGTGTATTATTGATATAATAAAAAGAATGTATAATAAAGAAAAATAATTTCTGGTCTTTTTGTTCTGTGACCTTGGAGAAAAAAATGTCCCTCGTTTTTAATCTTCTGTTGCTAAATCAGTAAAATGAACTACATGGATTTTTCATCTTTGGCAGCTCAAAGAGTTTCTGATTCTAAATCTGCCACTCAACGGTGTACTCAGCTTCAACCTAAGTTTTAAAAAAAAGAAAGAAAGAAACGAGGAAAGAGGGAGAGAATGAAGGGCCCAGGGCCATCAGAGCTACAAGAACTGTCATCATTTTGTCCATTTCACACATTGTAGACAGCTATCATTTCTTTTTAAAATGACATAATTTATTCAAGATCGAGATTCCCAATGCAGTCATTCACCTTTGCGAATTGCCAAGGTGCTGCAGGTTTATTCCAACTTCTAGACTACGTGCTCTGAACCGTAGCGGACAGGACCAAAGCTGCATCCACGGAGCCAGCATTCCAGGTGGAGACCACAAGCAGAGTCTTAAGGAGTGAGCAAATAAACAAGACAGAGCTTCAGAAAGCTTGAAAAAATAAACACGACTTGACAGCTGCTAACGGAGGCCAGACTGTTTTGCATCGAGTGGGCAGGGAAGAACCCTGAGGAGGCGCCATGTGACCTGAGACCCGCCAGACGAAAAGGCAGCAGTGTGAGCATCCAAGAGGAGAAGCACAGCCGTGCAAAGGCCCTGGGGTAAGGGGTTTGGCGTGTTCGTGGGACAGGAAGGAGGACGGTGTGACCGCAGTACAATGAGCAGGACGGAGTGGCACCGGATGGAGTTAAAGAAATAGGCAGGTGCCATATCGTAAGTATCTTTAGACCAGAGTAAAGAGTTCAGATTGTATTCTAAATACCAACGGGAAGTCGCTCAAACTTTTAAACTTACAAGACATGTGAACTTATTTACGTTTTTGAAAGGCAACTTCGCCTCTGTAAAGAGACTAGGAGGGCAGCAGATGTATGAAAAGATGCTTAACTTCAGTAGCTAGTAGGGAAATGCAAATGAAACCGCAGCAAGGAGCCAGAAGCCGCCTCGCACCTGTCAGAGCGGCTGCGGGCAGGCGACGCCCAGGGCGGAGAGGCCGGGAGGAAAGGAGCCCACCCGCTGCGGGGGGACGCGGACCACAGCGCCACTGGGGAAAGCACAGGGGCTCCTCAAGAAGTTAAGGCTAGAGCCACCATATGGCCCAGCAACCCCTCCTCTGGGCACCTACCCCCAAAATTTGAAAACACTGATTTGTAAAGATGTAGGGACCCCTGTGTTCATTGCAGCATTACTCACGGTGGCCAAGACATGGAGACAACTGAAGTTGATTGAAAGATGATTAGATCAAGGGGATGTGGTCCATGTCTGGGGATGTGACTCCTGCTCAGCCAGAAGAAACGATGAAACGCTGTCATTTGTGGCAACACGGATGGCTCAGGATATCATGCTAAGGGAAATAAGTCAGAAGGAAAAAGTCAACAACCACATGATTGCACTCATACGTGGGATGTAAAACTGAACGCAACAAATGAACAAAGGACAAAAAGACTCATAGACGCAGACAACAGTACAGTGGTCACCAGAGGGAAGGGGGCGACGGGCAGTAAAAGCTGCAGGGGTCAAGCATATGGCGACAGAAGACTTGACTTTGGGTGGTGAGCACACAATGCAATACACAGATGATGTGGTATAGAATCGTACACTTGAAGCCTGTATGATTTTATTAACCAATGTCACCCCAATAAATTTAATTTTAAAATGTTTTAAAGGGGAAAACAGTCCAAAAAAGTTCTCTTTGCTTTCTTTAGACTATGTCACAGACATTTCATGAAAGCATTTTGTGATGCTAACCCAACACAATGTTTATTTGCCAGTAAATTTCGTGGGTGAGGAGGGAGAACCACGAAGGTGCAGGTACCCCGCGTGGGCCATGAATCTGAGTTGTTGATAGGCATCGGTGACGACAACACAGTGCCACAGGTTTCTTTACTCTCTGCAGCTGAGGCTGAGAGGCATGAATGACCCTTGACTGCGCAGTATCTCCCCACAGAAATGCTAAGGGGCATGGCAGGCCTAACAGTGCTGCCTACACAGAGCACCCTAGCTTGCCGTTTCCCCTCTGACTTCTCTTAAACAAGCCATTTATTCCCAACAGTTTTAAATTTAAAATCAATATTTTTAATAAAATAGTTTTGCACTTCTCACCTTTATGTGTGGACATGTATTGAAAGAGAATCCAAATGAGCTTAAGCAGTAAAGACGAAGCTCTCTGTGAAAAACATTCTAGCAACATCTATGAAAATGAAATATTTCTTTCTCTTTTACCACAAAAATATATATGAATCGGCGTATCATGTAACTTTTATTCATTAGCTAGATATTAAGTAGTAAAATTGGTTTCAGGGAAAGAAAGTAAATTGATGTCAAATTTTAAAAATGCATTTGGTAGTTTGAAGATAAGTTAAGCAGTCTGCTCTTTTTTTTTTTAATTTATCTTCATTGTTGAAGGAATTACAGATGTCCCCTTTTTTCCCCACTGACCCTTTCCACCCCGCACCTACCTCCTGCCCCAGGCCTTCCCTGCACTATTGTCTGTGTCCCTGGGTTATGCATATGCATATAAGCATATAAACTCTTTGGTTAATCTCCCCCCACCCACCCTATGTTCACGGCAGCACAATTTACAATAGCTAAGATCTGGAAGCAGTCTGCTTTTTTAAAGTAAATACTGAGTACTTTTCATTGATGGTATGCTTCAGCTGAACATGTAGAGAAAATGTACTGTGGGGTCCAGGGATTTAAAAGCTATCCCGGAGTTGTTCAAAGTGCTTATTCTGAGATACTACCTAAATTATTCTCCGTTTAGTTGGGGGAGTGGGATGATAAGTTTTAAAAAAACACTAAAAATTACAAGTTAATACATATTGTAGAAAACACAAAATACAAATAATTAAACAAAAAATAAAAATCACAAATAAGTATATGAACAAAATAAAAATCACAGAGATGAGTGTCATTAATAGTTTGGTGTGTGTGCTATATTTTATCTGTGTTTACAAAAAGATGATCAGACTGTGTGTTTTTTATTTTAATTGTTTTGTTGTGAATTTGTAATACATTTTATGATACACAATTTTAAAATCTAAGTATGCATTTTGAGGTCTAGCTTTCACTCATATCTCTGTTTTTCCTATTACTCTGGCCCATTTTTAATAGATTCTTGTGTATTCTTCCACTGCTTCATTTTTTTAAATTAAATTTCATTATTAAGACCTTCTTAAAGCAATTTTAGGTTGACAGCAAAATTGAGAGGAAGGCACAAAGATTTCCCGTATCTATGCATAGAGCCAGGAACAAGCTCTTTCTTTGCCATCAGGGCACAAAACGCCAAGGAATCCAAAAATTCTAACTGAAAGGCTGGGCTGCTGGGTCATTTATCAGCTACCTCAGTCAAGGAAAGAGCATGAGACACACACATTTGAACGACTTGTTAGTTGCATGTATAGCTTTTACATGATGATATGTGGATGCTCATTTGTACTCAGCTTCCAGCAGGGCAAATGACTTCTAAGTTCTACAAATTCTGAGAGAGCAAAGAAACTTCTTATCTTGTTTACTGCTTTATTTCCAGGATCAAACACATGGCAGATGAACTGTTAAATGAAAAAGGTGCCCCATGGTTAAAAAATGTTTGGGAAATGCTACTTTTTTACAGTCCCCTCTAGAGGATGAGCTGTACAAATTAGCACTATAAAGTGCTTGAGAACCCAACAATTTTAACCAACCCCCTCCCTCCTTTTTCCCCAGAGACCTTCTCACATCTACTTGATGGTGAAAGACTTCAAGGAATTGCTCAAATCAATGGCTTAAGTCAACCAGCCTACCTTGGGAGCATTTAAGACACCTGGAATGGACATAGGGTAGACCAAAACATGGCCCCAGACACAATCTACACATTACAAAAAGCTAAGAAATATTTTGGAAGCTCTTGAAGGAAATAAATATAAGATTTTATTTTTTATGAACAAATCAAGAATTCAATGACAGCAAAAAAATTAATCTTTTCCTGGAATTTTTCTACCTAAGAATAGGCCGTTTAGAGAGGAATGGAGACAGAGAAAAAGTTATGGCCCTATCTATAAAATTTAAGGTGAAGAATAAATGTCCCATAAACTTTTAATACTCATTTAACACCTCATTTATCCATTTAAAACGTATTTACTTCTGTTGCCACTAATCTCAATTCAAATGCTAACCAATTTAGAACTTTTAGTTTAAGCATGGATATGCATAGTAATTAATACTGATGCTAATTATGACTACCACTTGGTATCAGTGCAGGTAGAATAGGAAATTCATACGATAGATTTTTAATTTAAACTGAAACTATAAAAAAAGTGGGAATGTATATTAGAATTCTTTCAGCAGCAAGCCACAGAAAACCTATTCAAACTCACTTAGCCACATAAGAGGATTTTTTGGCTCGCACAGCTGGAAAGGTTATGGACACCACTGACCTCAGGAATCACTGAATTGAGGAACTCAACTCTCTCTCTTCTTGGACTTTTTTCCACTCTCTCCTCTGCTCTCCCCACTCCTTATCCTCTAACCCTCTCTTCCTCCCCTCACCCCCTCCACCTCAACCCAGTGTCTCACCTCAGCTTCTCTTGGTATTGCCCTCCCTCTCCCCAGTTGCAGAGTTTCTTCCATGCGTCAGGAATCCTGGCAGCAGACAGCTCTGAGTTAAATCAGCACAGTTCAGAACCCCCAAGGGACAGAATATGTCAACCTTCTGAGTGTGAAAACTCAAGGGAGAAGTCCGATTGGCCTGGCTTGGGTCACACGGCCCCATGAAGTCCATTGCTAAGACTTGGGAAGACATGCTGCTGCTTGATAGCGCCTCCTGCAGCAGACTTGCAGAACTTCGGTTGTCCCAGGCAGAGTGTAACCGGTTGGAATTTCTGGAAACTAACTGGACAATGTCAAGACCCTATAAATCCATGATGGCAATCCGTGCTAACAGAAGGCTTCAAGCCTAGAAGTCATATGCATGAAGAAGCGTACTATATGCTTTATACACCAAATATTGTGCTTAATCTATGTGCCCAGCAAAAGGAAAACAAATAGGGAGGTTGTAACTTCACAGTAGAATAGGGTGTAGCCGTGATAAAGAATACTGCCTGCTGCCTGAAGCCTGTCTGCTACCAGGACCCCTGACCTAAGTAAACAAGCGAACTGCAAATCTACAAATACTATCCTGGAAAAATTACTTGATAAAAAGATAGAAGAAGAAATAAAGAAACAACTCCAAAGTGTTAGCAGACTTTGGGTAATTGTTCATCTTCACATATATTCTTATGTCATACTTTAAATATTTTATATTTACTATATTTCCTACAATAAACATGTATAATTTTAATGATAAACACCCATTCGCTTTGAGGTTTAAAAAATTATAAGACTCAAGCATTTAAGTATCAAGTAGGCATTCTTTGAACTTCTCATCTTCCCAAGTTTACAAAGGGTGTCTCAAAATCAGCCATTTATCTCAAAATATGACTGCAAGTTGTATAAATCTAATGGCCTTTACCTACTCTAGGGAAGTGAACAAACTGAAAAAGGAACATGCGGAATGAGGCACAAGCTAGTTCATCATAAGAGGAAGGAATATCTTCCCTAATCTCCTAAAATCTATGCTATCCAGAGATAAAGCATCATTAGGTAGCGTGTGCAGCAGATCAGCTATTTCTTTAAGGATGCATTTAAATTGTGTGGGATGGAACAGGAACAGCTAGTTTTTGTTTTTTCATGATTAAAGCAAGATCTAGCAGCTGTCTCTCCACCCCTACCCATCCTTCAGACCTTCCTGTCCCTTGACCCCGGGCCCATATGCACAGACCTTGCCTACCCCACTCCCAATACACACATACCCCTCTCCTTCCAACCTCAACCCCTTTGCATTGTGATTCCCATCACTCTTCAAGTTTCTACTCAAGAGGATGAGGAAGGTCATTAAGAATTATCTTCTAGTCAGGAGGTCAATAGGGCAAGAGGGGGCAATGGGGAAGTGACAGCTTCAGAGACAGAGGCATACGCCACAGCTGTCCCATCCTAGTTGTGCTAATGAGACAGAGTAGGCTAGTTCCCCGCCATGGTCGCCCAGAGCTCAGCCTCAGTTAGCAAACTGAACAACTGCTCTGAAACTAAGTCTGACAGAGGTGAAAATAGAGTGGTTAATATTCATAATCATTTATTTTGCTTTAATGTTATCCTAATTCCTTATAAGGTCGTTATTGGACAAAAGGTGACATAAGTAAAGGTTCCTTCTACCTGAAGTCTAGTACCACCGATATTGCAGTCTTGCTATGTGATCTCAGATAAGTCTCTTCATCTTTTTGTTCCTATAATATGAGAAGTTTGCACGAAATCATCTCTCAAACTTCTTTTGGCTATAACATTTTATTATTCTGTGGAAGTCTTTCTACAAAGCCTTACCTACAGCGATTCAAAATATAGGGCACAATAAATCCAGCATCTTTTGTCATTGCTTGCTAACTCTCCCTTGGGTCCTTCTCACAGGATGAATTTGAAACTTTTCAGTTTACCAATGTGCCTATTACATACACTAAGCTCAACTATAAAAATCTAAATGCTAGTATTCAAAACAAAAAGAATGGCTTTCATTTAACATTTTCACAAAATTTTTAGCTATTAAAATGTAGCTATGTGATTAAAATTTAAATAACCACTGTAATGTAAAATAGGTTTCAGATTTTTTTTTTAACAAAAACCTATGCTAAGGAGAAAAAAGTTTTGAAGAGGGGTTTTAATATGAGGATTAGGATGTAGGGGGGAGGGAGAGAAAGAGGGAAGAAGTGAGATGGTTTACTGTCAAATAATATAGGAACCTACTTTTAAAAACCAAATTACTAAAGTTCAGTGAAAATTCTATCATTTGTGTTTGAAAAATAAAACCTGGGAAGTCAACTTTTATAATTTTTTTAATCATACATGATGTGTCCTGAATCCCTCAGACAATACATAAAGATCCATCTTCATCACGCACACGTTCCTCCTCTCTCTCCCCAGCCTCCCAACGGAACACTGGAGTCACAAGCAGGTGACTCAGCGGCCAGCCACCGCCCTGACTCCTTCCTCCACCTTTGTTACCTGCACTCAGGCTGCTGTGCACTTTTTCAGGAGTCCCAGACCCATTCGGCTCTGAAGATGGCGCTTGCTACTGCACTAAGCAAGAGGATACTTCCCTTCCTTCAAAGGATAAGGTTTTGCTTTCGCATTGGATTAGCCACCTCAGAGTGCCCTCTCTCAGGACTCCTTATAATATGATAAAAATAAGCATTCTTCTTATTAAAAATTTTTAAGTTGACTTCAGAGAGAGTGGCCACTTTAGCATATGGTGACTCAAAACTGTGCTCTTTAAGAATGAAGGGATGTGAAAGGAGGTTTGGAAAACGTAGACCCTGCAGGGCGGTCAGCAGTCCACAGGTGTAAACAAATGGAATGTGTGAGAGGCACCCGGGGAGCTACAGAGAGATGCTTCGGCTCCGTGTCATCCAAAGTCTCACCACTTTAGCAAACGCGGCCTGTGCCTTGCTCCCAGCAGCTTGGGGCCTGAGATCTCGCCACGTCTGCACGAATTCTTGCCGGCTCCTGGGTCTGCTGAGGACCCTTTAAAGCTTTGCTAGTCCTCTGTACTCTCAGATGGAAAGCTTAGGAAACTGTTTTATTGCTTATGTCCGTATGTGGCCTAGTTTGAGCATTTGAAGTGTAACTGAAGATTTGAGTCTCTACGCATCCCTACCAACAGGAAAGGGGGAGTTAATTAAAAGCTTAACTAATTCTCCTCGCCCGACTTCCACACCACCTTTCCTTGCGGCCTGGCTCCCAGCCAAGTCCTGCAGGCAGTGTCTGCCAAAGCCAGCTCCCCAGCTGCTGGGAAATGTGGGGCCCAGATTATTATACAGCAGCTAGATTATTATATATTACAGCGAATACGAACTAGGCGTTAGATAGATAACTGAGGCTTATTGATATGCTATCGTTTTCTTACCGTTGTTAGCACTGTGAGGTTCTCATCTCGCGAAACGATCACTTCACAGCCACAGTTGTTAGAGCATGGACTGGCTGTTCCTCTCCCAAATACATTTTCCCCAAATAGTAAACTGACACGTTTTGCAAATAGTGAAAGTGAAACAATTTGAAGCAGTAGCACAGAAAATACAATCATCTAGTTCCACAAAAAAAGAGTAAAAGAGAAACTTTGCTCAGTTTACAACCTAAATTTTTAAAAAATGTATTGATTCTAAAAATAGAACCATACTATCTTTGTAAAATAAGAAAAGGAAAATCTCCTCTAGTTCTCATATCCTGTTTCCTAGAAACCAAAAAGAAATTATCTTTTCTCAATAAAGGGATAATGAATGGAGTGTTGTTTTCATTGAGCTAAGAATGTTTACAATAATTGTGCATAAACTTATGATTCTAGAGCAAATGTATGAAAAAGCATGTTAACTGAAAAGGCAAATGCATGCAAAGTTCAGTGGCCAAGCGGAATCTTTTCTTGAACATCCACTGTCGTTATCTCATTTCTCTACTTGACTTTAACAAATAGTTATAGTTTTACATAAGTCAAAGCAGGCTCTGAAGAAAAGAAATTCCTCATTCTGCCTGTGTCAGTTCTGGGTGAGTGTTGCAGGGGTGAAGGGAAGAGTGGGTGGGTATCAATCATTGTCTGATGAAAGATAATGTGTGGCTCCCACTTCCCTAACACTCTGTACTTAACTCCACAGCTCTCATCATTTTCTTTTGCTCCCCAAATTTGTAAACTTTTCAAGGATAACACATATCTTTTATTCTCAGCATCTTTCAAAATGCCTGAAACTCAATGAAATTTTGTTAGATTAATGATTTAAATGTTCAATTTACTAATTAATATAGTAATTCCAGGAATCTTGGTGAGGGGAGAAAGAGCATCGTGTATGGGAAAACAGGTCTCATATCCCACCAAATCTTGAATATATTGCAGCAAAATCTCCTAAATTGCAACGACTTCCAGAATACACCTACAATCTTAGATTCATACATAAAACGCCAAAAGTAAAAAGGAAACTGGAGAAAAATACTCTTGTGTATTTCACTCCTATGCATCCATTTACAGTATTATATTTTGAATGATCTTTATTTTCTAAGACATGCTGAACTGCTCCCTACCTGGGAGATCAAAAACTGATTTCTCAGTCCCAGGTTATCGACCTCCTAGATCCTGGCATTCGGCTTGTTTCTGAGACCTGGCCTGCTAGCAGCCTGTGTGCCCACCTAACCAGTTCTATTTGGCTGCTATTTAAATCTTAGCATTATAATGTGACAGCCTCTACCAATATCTTAGCATTATACTCCTAAAGCTGAGGCAGCATCTATGTCCCATTCCCCTAAATATATCATAATCACTTAAGAGAGCGTAGAATGTGAATTACTTTACCTTCAATCTCCTCAAGAAATATAAACGAACTTATACCTAAAATACTAGGAAAACACTATATTTTTATGTGATTAATATAGAAAATGATCATTGAAACTACAAATGACATTCTCAGCATATCATGTTATCTCTTCTAGCCTTTTCAGAATTATCCTTAAGACAGTACATGGGCATCTTCAAATAATTTATGCATTAATATTATTAACAATTCTCTGAGGTGATATATATTGATTATTGTCTGAATTTTGTAGATAAAGTAATTGAGAGAAATAAGATTATTTTCTCAAGTTCTCAAAAAATAGAAAGTGTAACATCAACACACCAAGCCCTCATGTTATCATGGCTCCTACTTATCTCCTCCCAAAGAGGACCTGAAGTTAGACACCATCAATGGAACGAAAAAGAGCTACTATTTTGTGAGTACCTAAAATGTGCTAAATGCTATGCTAGTAACTAGGAAAATAATTAAAGCATTGAGTAAAGAAGTATTAGTCTTATTTCACAAGTGAGAATAGTAAGACACAAACAGATTTCTTTTCCAAGATCACATAGCTGGGACTATTACAGTCTTAATTTGTTGAGAATTTGAACCCTGGTCTATCCAACTCGAAAGCTGATGCATGCTATATGAAAACCAGAAAGGACGTAATCCAATAAATGAACAAAAAAACAAGTTATGAAAGGGTGGAGAACAGGAAGATAAATGTTCCCAAAATGTATATATTGAAAAAAAATCGATTACGTTTTAACCAAATCTTAAACCGTCACTATCAGTCAAGGTAAAGTGAGAAATCACAAGAGTAGCAGCCTTCATTGATCTAAATCAAAGAAGACTATCCGTTTATCAAGAAGGAGAAACAGCTTTTAAGTTGTATGAGAGATTTTTTGTGTATGTCAGAAACTGAACCTCATACAATAGAATCTATTCACAGCAGTTATTCAAAGATTTCAGAGATGCCACTCACAGAGCTGTTTTGTACACGGACCCATTTCTATAGCCAGGTTCAGGCAAACCAAAATAGCATGCAGCTAGCATAATTGAAAATAATAATAATAATGAGGCAATGGCATTCTTTACAAAATAACTTTCTCAGATCCTTAGATCTCCGTCTTCCTTCTCATCCTATGTCACTAGCAAAACATCCTTCTGATAACAAGTAGGAAAGGGCCTGCCGCCTCTGCCAGAACTGCAGGTCATTCTTTAAGTCATTTAGCCTGTCAGTCAACCAGTCAACAGATATTTATGACACCATGTGCCAAGTACTGTGCTAAATGCAAGTTGAGCTCAACAGATCTGGTCCACTGTAATGAAGTTTACACGCTGGTGCAGAAAACAAATCACCTAGTCACACAAATATTTATATCCAAATTCCAGTAAGTGTTATGAAAGCGTTGCAAGTGCTGAGAGAGCCAGTCACGGGGGGTGACCTGGACGACGGTAGAGGCAGAACAGGCTAAGAAACGCATCCCTGCAAAAGTAGCACATGAGCTGAGATCCCACTTGCTTTTGTCAAGCATGCAATTAGCCACCTACATTTGTCAATTAGGTATGTGTACAGCACCATGTTAGAGACCATGAGGTGTACAAAGAAGCTGAAGATATATGTCTTTGAAGACATTTAAATTCAGTTAGAAAGATGTATACACATGAAAGGTTCACAATACAAGGACGTATTAGAGAAGTAACAAAAAAGTGGCACAAATAACTAATAGGGCAAAGGGGTAAACTATTAAGGACTGGTGTAGCCCACAAAGAGTTCTCAGAAACGGTACATTATGGATGCCCTACAACAACGGTCTTCAAATAGTTTTGACTAAAACACACAATATGAGATACATTTACACCATGGCCAGATATAAACATACAGATGCCAATAAAACTAAAATGAAAGTTTCATGAAACAAAGCTTGCTTTCTCCTGGGGTCCACAGCGATTGTTTCTATTCTATTCATTTAAAAAATATATTTTTATGCTGGTAAAAACCCACTAAATAAGTTGATTACCCACTAATGAGTCACAATCTAATGTTTGAAATTTCTGTAACAAAGGATTTCTGCTCACAGTAAAGGTTCTTCACAAAGATAAAAGGAAGCCAGGAAGTAATTCTCACCTTCTACAAAGTTGACCCAAGCCCACATGACCTCTAACATTTCTCCACCAGTCAGTCCTCCTGCTTCTCCTCATTTCTAGTCACATAGCTCCCTTAGCAGGAAGGGATCACGCCCAGAATGTGGCTACACCATATATTTACATTGTAACCTCCTCGAAGGCACTGTCCCCACCACTGGCTTCTACCACTACCAGCAGCACCAGCTGACTCTTAGTCGAAATGTATGAAGCTTCCCCACACGAGTACAAGTGAAGGCTGCCCTCAGACATGACCAGACCAAAATTCCAGATCAGACTTACACTTCAGTGCCTGAGGCCACACACATACAGGGGGAATCTATCCATTAATCCAGTATGTTTCTCCATAAGCACAAGGTTTAGGCCCAATTCAGTTTTTCAAGGTCAGTCCCTTTATAAATTGATCAGACCTCCTAGAGACAGAAGAGCATGGGTCATGCAGAGTAGGTCACCACCCTTTCACCAATTCTATGGTAACCCTTCACCACTACCCACCAATGTTAATAAATGTTTCTTCTAGGGAAAAGGTCCCATTCTTTGGTCACGCCTACCCAAAATACTTATTTTCATTAAGCATAGCGGTAATGGAAGCCTAAAACATCTGGCTATAGATTTGACCTAAGAGCTTAAGAGGAAAAGTGCCCATCACTACCGGTTTCATATTCCATTGACATTCTCCATTGTTGTTTTTTATTTTATTTATTTTTTTATTTTTATTTTTTTAAATATATCTTTATTGATTTCAGAGAAAGGAAGGGAGAGGAAGAGACAGAGATGGAAACATCAATGATGAGAGAGTCATTGATCGGCTGCAGCCCGCAACCCAGGCATGCGCCCTGACCGGGAATTGAACCCTGATCTCCTGGATCCTAGGTCCACGCTCAACCGCTGAGCCACACCCGGCTGGGCTTGTTGTTTTTTTAAAGGAAGAGATAGTTGTTTAAAAATAAAATGTGAACTCGAACAAAACAATAATCAGTCTGAATCAGGTGAGGAACAAGTTAAGAAATGCACCCATTGCATTGTATTGATAGAAATGATGAAAATATATTAATGGATTAGGTACTAAAATTAAAACCAACGTTGATAAACATGTATTTCTCATTTTGCCCTACACATTTACAAGTCCCCTTTAAAAATCTGGGGGAATGGTTATCTTCCTTGGCCAGCAGGCATAACTAACATTAATAATTCTGGAAATCATACAGGAATTCCTCAGCTGACATGCACGCCCCTGTGTTCCACAAGCACCTGCTAACCTACCCAGTACCAACATCACAGGGGAGGTGAGAGCTGCCTCCTGGCCTAGCCTGGCTTGCTCTGGGGTTTTTTGTGTGTTTGTTTGATGCCTAGTAATCTGAAGAGTACTGGTGCTAAAAAGAAGGCACTGAATGCTCTGATGCTAGAATAGAAGCGCTACGGTGTTTGCCTCGTCTTTACTTCACCCACTCCCCAGGGCAAGGTGTTTCTAGGACTGGCCTCTCCTACCAGTGAAACTTCAAACCTGAATGAGCCCCAAGTTGAGGACGGTGGCCTCTGAGCAAGGCTAAGAGGGGCTCTGAGGTCATAAAAGGTATCCATGGGGTTTTAGAGACGAGGGGACCTCTGGTGAGATTTGAATCAGCCCAGGTCGTCTTCACTCTCTAAGGTCAGAGGTCGTGCTTAAACAGCACGAATCTCTAAACTCCGGGGAGGAGCGGGCCGGGCTGCTGCGCCCGGGGCAGTGGCGGGAAGCGCCGAGGCCCGTTTGGCATCACTGCCCGCTCCCCTCGCGCCTGCTCCCCTCGCGCCTGCTGCCCGGGCCCGTCGCTGCTCTTCCACCTTTTTGCCAAAAGGCACCGCGAGCGGTTTGCTCGGGTCTGCACCGCGAACCTTGTAACAAACTGCAAGCGGGAGAGCTGGCTCGGCGGGGTGGCCTTGGATGGGGAGTCGAATGAAGCCCCGGGAAGCTCTCTCGGCGTGGGGTTCAGGGCAGGCAGAGGGCCTTGGGGACCCCGGGGGACCCCGGGGGACCCCGGCCTCGGAGCCTTGGGCCGCTTCTGCAGCTTTGGGGCGCGGCTGTGCACCCGTAGAGGGGCCCCGAGGGCGAGCCTGGGCTTCCTCGGCCGAAGGGGGCTGCGCAGGCACCTCGGCGGGCGGGGGGCGCCTCTTCGCCCCGGTTTGGGGGAAGGGGGGAAGGGGCGACAAAGGCCTGAAGCAGTTGGGAGGATGGGAAGCCCAAGCGGCTGCTGCTTCTCCCCCCACCGCCGGGGTGGGGGCCAGAGGCGCGGGCGAGGATGGGGGTGTGGGCCGGGGGCGGGGCAGCGGGGACCCCGCTCTGGGCCCCGGGAAGAACCTGCGCGCGCCTCGCAGGCCGACCGGGGGCGAGCCTGTGGTTCGCAGAGCTCGGGGCGCCCGGCACGCAGCCAGGCTGCGCCCCCCGAACGCAATCCTGACCCGCGCGTCCCGGGCCGGCCGCCTGAGGCCACAGCCGGGAGGGGGGAGGCGGAGGGGACCGAGGGGACGGAGGGGAGGGGGTGGGGGGTGGGGGGAGGGGCTGGGAGCCAGGAGCTGTGTCATTTCCACCAACTGGGCTCTCTCCTGACCCAGCAGCTCATCTGTCACCGCTGTCTCATTCCTGTTATTTACATCTGTCTTTAGCATTCTAATTACTCGCTTTATTACTTTAGCCTGGAGGAATCCTGTAAAAAACAACGGAGATGAGGCTCCCACCACACAATAAAACTGCCCAAAATCCCCACCGCACATTATACGGAGCACTTGAGAATATTTGTGCTGTTATATGACCTCAATATGTCCTTAGATTGATCTTATTATATCTTTCTTTCTCCCTCCGCTTCCCCCGCGCATGTAATGAACTCTTTAGGGCGTGGGGCGCGACAGCAAAGTATCCAACAGACGGTGGAAAGGAGACTGTACTTGGAGCGGGGGCGAAGGGGGAGGGGCGGGGGCAGGGACGACTTGGGGTATTTGGGCCCCTCCCCCCAGGACCACTTCCTAAACTCCTGGTTTTATTTTTACTTCAGTCTGATAAAGTAGAGCCATCTTCACAACACAAGCTTCTAAGGCTGAAAGGATCTTGGAAATTTAGGGAAGAGAATGAAATGCCTAACGTCTTTAATTACCTTGCATTAATCTCTGAGTCCCCAGAAGGTCTCAGGAGGGGAAGTGAATTTAGAGTAGAGATCGAAGTGGGGTTCGAAAATCACGATGGTCTCAGTGTTTTTCTTATAATGTAAGATTTAAAAGTGAGGGTGGGGTGTACAAAAATCTTCTTCCTAAACCTTCAATAGCAGGGTTCACAGATACACTCAAGATTCAAATCGTAAGGAGGCTGATACAACCTACCAGAAAGTCCCGGACAAAAATGCAGCTTTCTAACTGTTATTTATTCCTGCTAGTGGAATTATTGTTGCACTCAGTTGCAATTTTCTGGCTGTGCTAATGGTTTTCTTTATTATGTTACACTAACATAATCTCCTCCAGAAAGAAAATGACAAAATATATGGATTTTTAGATAAATAGCAGAGGTAATTTATTGGCCTTTATGCTCTTCTGATGGGGTGGTTGATAGATAATGTAATAATATGTACATAATTAAGAGGGTTTACTGTACCTCAGTCAAAATATGGTGGAGGGCAGTATCCCTATCTTTAGGCCTATGGTTTTCTCAATGGATATTTACCACTTTCACCTTATGGAGTAAAGGGCAAACCTCAGGAATTAAACAGCCAGGTGCTAAGAAAGGGATAGATGTGTAAAAAAAATAAAGGAAAGAAAATAAGTAAATTTTCTCATAAAGAACCTTAGATTAGGGCCCACTTTTCTACACTCCCCACCCCTCCTCATAAGGTTCAGGGAGTCACAGTAAACATGAATTGCCAAGAGAAAAAGGAAACATTGATGGTAAACACAGGTCTTCCAAGGGAAATGAATGGCTTACAACCAGGTCAGAGAGTGGGCCTCCACAAACACCTTTGCAGGACCCAAGCATGACCTGCAGTCAAGGAAGCTTGAAGCCTTCTGAGAAATCATTCGTAACAAACTTAGTCACCGAATGCCCCCTTGCCCTGGCTTCTGGAGGTTGCCCATTCAAGGCTTGGTGTACTTGCTCTTCCAAACTCATCTAAATTACATCAATAACAGAGCGCACTCTTTAATGAGCTCTCAACTTTAAAGACTTGAAGGATATTAACAAGCCGCTTGACAAATGGTGCTTAGAAGCACATTAAAGACGCTGCTAATGGAGCGCATAATGACGGCTAATTTTCGATCAGATATAAATTAGAGCCCCAACAGTTATTTGCCTTAAGGACTTTATGTAAATGATTCTGTTCTGTATAAACTGAAAAGCGAAGAGAGCCCTGCCATTTTGGCAATCCTTGCGGATATGATTAATATAGATCTGCAGCAGAACTGGGCAGAGACAACTGATGGCATTTCCCTCAGAAAGTCAGTGTGTTGAGGTGGTAAATACGGTATCTCCTAGAGCCCATGTGTGCTTTCCTCCTCAACCAAAAGAGTAAAAGTGCCCTTGGCTTCTCCTCCACTTGCTTAAAGAGGTTCACAAAAGAAGGGTATCCAGGCTCATCTCCTTTAGACGGACGCCTCACACCCACCGAGACACCCAGCACAGCTACAACTCTACCCTTCATCAGGACACACATCTGCATTCAAGCTCCCTAACCGCATATCCCCGCTTCACCCGCAAAGGCATAGACAAGGCCACTGGGATCTAAACTCTGTTGATAACTCTTTAGAGTCCTCTCACTGTGAAATAGCCTGAGACCTCATTCCTAGCTTTGCACACAATCCAGGTCCTGCTAGTGTGGTAGGAAGGGAAAGGGATTGGGAGAAGGAAAGTGAGGAGCAGGAGCTGAGATAGGGAAGGTTGGAGAACTCTCATACCTCCCTAATTTAAAGTGGAGGAGATATTTGTGGCTTAGCTTTTTTTTTTTTTTTTTTTTTTTTGCTTTTTTTCCCCCCTTCCTTCTACACCTCCCGCATAAGTGCTAAGTCTCAAGTCATGAGAGTGTACGAAAGGGATTGGAGATTGATTCTTTAAATGCATTTCCTTCCAACTTGCTCTGAGGGTTAGTGGGAAGCTTGGAAGAGGAATTATCCTAAGACAGTGTTACCTGTGTCCACTTTCTGCTTTATCACTTATGCGGGGCATCAGCTGGGGCAAATGCCCTGTGGAACATTCTGGATGTTGTTTCAGACATAGCATCTTCTCCTGAACAAGGGGAAAGAGTTTGTGTAAGAGTGAGTTTTCAAAACCTGAAATCTATCCAGTTCTAGCTTGTCAGGGGCTTGTTATGAACGTCAAACAAACAAAACTTCAGCCTTTCTGCTGCGGGGAAGCCAAGCATTACTGCATCTCAGGACGGTTTTCCCTGCCTCACACGTGCAAGAGGAATATGGATTTGGGAGGATCATTTTTATAAGCAATTCATGGGCAGTGTTAAAGTTGATACAGAAATCCTGCCTCAATAAGGGAGCTGTTTCTATCAGTGACACCAGCTTCTAAGATAACCTCGTCCAAGCCATTCCAGAGATGAGAGTAATGGGGGGTGGGGGGAGTGATGGAAGGGTGAGGGGCTGAACATTAAAGAGATTCTCCTAGACAGATGAAATCATTTCATCTTGCAGTAACTGATACCTAATGACCAGGAGTTAAATGCTGGAGAGTAAGATGCTTCTTACCATCCTTACTGAGTTATGAAGTAGTTTTAAATTGGGTACAATAAATACTTTTGTTCTCATCTTCCATTAAATCTGTCTACTCCTCCCTCCAGCCCTCCTCCCCAACTGCACACACTCCTGGTGCCAAAAGGACCTACAGGAAACATCTGGACATGTCTCCTACCCACCAGTGGAGATTCTGCAGCAATGGCAGCAAATAGGACGAGTAGCCTCAGCTCTCATTTTGTCTGACAGAAAAATCCTGCCCCTCTCTGTTTTCCACTGGCTATTTTATGCTTCGTGCTGACACCAGAGTTGGATGGTAAAAACTATTTTTGAAAAATAAAAACCTGGAATTATGTTACTTATAAAATTAATTATGAAAACCGAAGAATTCTGGCGTCACTGGGTTTTCGAAGGAAACGTGGCTGGGCGATTCAGGATGAGAAGCGCTATTTGCCACATGTCAGTTCAGAGAGCTTCTTCCTCCCGCCCAGAGTACATAGTTCATGTCACTTTTAGGGAAGTTGGGGGCTCCATTTACAGTGACTCGACATGTATTACCAAGACTAGTTACCAGTTATCCGGGTACTTCAGCTTCAAGCCTCAGAACCAATTGAGAATGCCTGGCCCGCGGGGCTGGGCTGGGCCCCCGGCACCGGGGCCTTTCTGTTGCATCTCAGCTCCTCGAGCGCGCCTGCACCGCCTGGGCCCGGGGGAGGCAGGTGTGGTCATTCTTCGCATTCCTTCCTCTCCCTGGGGAAAGGTGGCCATCGCTCTCCTATTAGCCACCGGTCTCCCCGTCACACTGCCTCTTTTCTCCTGTTCACCACTCAAACTCCGAGCGAATCCCAGGGGGGAAAAATAGGTCTTACTGAAAAGGAAAGCAGCATGAGGGGGAAAAATCAATGAAATGATTTAGGAAATGGAAGGATGGGCCCCTCTGACAGTACTGTAATTAAAAGCTCTCAGGGCTGCAAAGTGAAAAGTTGATGAAAAAACGTGCAAGTTGCCAATCAAGTCTTGCCTAACCCAGTTAGGACCCGCTCAGGGAGGCTAGAAGCCCCATGGTCCTCCAGAGAGGCTTTTCTCTCAGAAGGATCACAGGTCCTAGCTGGGCAGTCAAAGGCTGGGTTCCCTTCCCTCCTCTGCCCCCTTCCCAAAGACTAAAAAGACTGCGGGTGGAGGACAGGGCAGTTGCCTTCATTCTGTTCCAGGCGAAGGAGTGGTCGCTTCTAGGTACTGAGATGGAAAGTCAGCCAGCTCCTGCCTTGTTCGTTAAAACCTCAGAGTTGGTACCAAAGTGGGAATTTAAAACTGTCCCCTCTGTAAGTCACTGCTCAGTCCGGGGCACCCAGAGCCTGAAGCACTGAGTCCTGATTCCCGAAGAAATCATGGATCTGATTCTGGCCCCTCACCCCTGCTGCAGGCCTGGTCCCTGGGTCCTTTCTGAGAGCCACAGACTACTTCCACCTCTGGAGCCAGAGGTGTTGCGGCCCAAAGACACCATGTGTGGACTCTATGGAAAGCCAGGAAGGACACCTGTGGCAAACAGGTCAGATGCACTGAAAAAGGATACTCAGGAAGGTGAGTCTCAAGCATCTTCCTAGGCGAATCATACGTCTCTGCTAGACACAGGAGATTTGGAGTGAGTTTGAAAAGTTTTACCAAGGCATCCTGGCCCCAGGACTGGCTCTGAGTGTGCCTGTGTCCATTTGGGTGTGTGTTCCCCAGATGACAAGTTAGGAGGAAAATGCCAGAGTGAAGTAGAAGGTCCCTGCCTCTCTCCCGGCAAGTGGCTTCAGCCCAGGCCCCGGGGTGCGCGTGCACTACACTCCGGCAGAGGTGCACCTCCTCAACCGTCAAGTGATTTGGTTCAGGTAGGTTCTCAGCGAATCTATTTAAAACACAGACTTTGCTTTTGCTACTCCAGAGGGCCCCGGGTGGTCTCAGACGGCCACCCCACACTGGGAGAGATGCCTCACCCCTCCCCTCCTCACCCCAGTGCAAGGAATAGAAAAGCCCACGGCTTTATAACCAGGAAAGCAAGAGACCAGGATTGGAGAAGAAAAGATGACTATTCTGAGCAAGTTGAGAACTCTCTCAGGAAATCACACCCTTACACATCTTGGCCCCAGACTGCTGCTGAATTTGGAGCATAAGGTGATTGTTTTTTCCCAAAGGGATGACCCCCCTTCCCCAACCTCACCCTCATCACCTCATCCAAACTGAGACCTAATCTGTCTCTTGGGGGCAGGGACACTCCACTCCGTTTGACCAAAACGCACAGAGATGCAGACTGCCATTCAGCCAAGCCACGGTGACCCTCTGGGAAAGTTGGACTGACTGGCCCAGTGTATATTAACCCTCCACCTCCCGGGGAGCCCAACAGTCTCTACTCACTCACCTCTCCCAAGAATGCAAACTCTGCCCCTGCCACTCAGGCGGAGGGTGTTGGTTTGTCTTTCAATCACTTACAAACCCATCAGTAACTTTTTTAAAAAACAAATCAATGCCATTAATTTAACAGGACTACTTGGCATCTTACAAGAATTCCAGAGGCCAGTGACTTCCTTCAAAGACGCTGGATACATACTTTTCATTTTCTTGTCGCCTCCAATTACTCAGGGAAACCTAGAAGCTGCAAGAGAACACCCCTGCGCTCCCCAATCAAAGAAAAACAAAACACTTACCAATATACACAAATAAGACTTTGACTATGCTCCCAGGGTCCAGAAAATGGGAAGGTTGGGGGAAAGAGGAAGGAGAAAGTATTGTATTTCTGAAAAATTATAACAAAAATTTAAGAACCACGACCCAGATACTGTGGGAGGGCGACGGGGGCTCGGGCTTCTGTTGGCTACAGAGAAGTCTGGGGATGGGGGAGGGCGCCTGCTTTCCGCCGGATGACAGCTGGAGTAATGGCTGCGGACCCTTGCGAGGGTGGGGGTGGAGCAGGGGAGGCGGGGGGGGGGGGTCGGGGGGCAGTAATTACCAGCCGGGCTCCCCCGCCTCCCTACTTCAGAGCGAACGCAGTTCTTTTAGCGCGTCCAGCTGCGCGCCCGGCTCGCTGCTCGGCCTCGGGGCATCTCGGATCCTGGATGGGGTGGTGGGGTGTGTGCTGGAGAACTTTAAATCGAGGTTCCTAAAAGGATTCTGAACTAAAACGTCCCCAAGGTCTCAACCTTGGGGGGGGGGCTGTGGAGCAAAGGAAGGCTGCGCAGAGACCGCTCCACGCCCAGCAGCCCCGGACCTCTGGGCCGGCTTTAAGGATCCGGCATAAAGGGGGGGCGGTGCCCAAGGGGCGGCAGCCGGGGAAACGGTGATCCTGCAGGTCTGGCTACGCAGGACGGAAACGTTTCCACGCGGGCTGAAAGGAAAGCGAGGCCAGGTCCCAGCCTACTCCCGCCAGCTCCCCTCGCGGCCCCCGAAAGCGCAAACCCTCAGAAGGCGCACAAGCTCCCTAGGGCCCCAGAACCCTGAAGTTAAGTATTCGCCAAGGGACCGGCGCCGGGAAGGGCGGGGAGGAGGGGCGCGGGGTAGGGGCCTAGGTTCCCCACCTCCTCCCGCCGCCTCCCTCCCGCAGGCTGGAAGCCTCACGTAGTCTGGGATTTTTTCAGAATAATTGATGGGTCCAGTTCTCCAGAGCTTTCCCGGGGAGAGCGCGGCGGACCGCGCTAGAATTTAAATAGATGTGATTAGTAAAATGCAAGGGGGCGATGCGCCCGGGCCTCTCTTTCTCGCGGGTTCCTGGCTGCGCTTCTGGCAAGGCGCCTGCTCCCCCAGGCGCTCGGGGCCACGCGGGGGCAGCGCGAGCTAGTCCAGCGCGGGTGGGCGGCCCTGCTCCCCACCTCCAGCCCCGTGGACTCCGATCCTCACCCCCTCCCACCTGCCTCTCACCGGCGAGCACGCCGACCGCAGGAGCGGGGAGCTGGCAACCCCAGGCTGGCGGGTGCCAAGTGGTGGTAAGCCAGGGGGTGGGCGCAGGGGTCTGGCGCGCCAAGCCTTAGTTAGCCTTGAAAAGCGAGGAAAGCCTGGGGTGATCCCAGTCCCCGCGCCCTGCTTCCCACACGGCTCCCTTTCTGCACCTCCGCCCTCACCCACAGTCCCCTCTCCTGGCTGCCAAGCCAGGGCTGCCAGGGCCCCGGAAATCACAGCGCCCCTTCACTTACCCAAAGCGCTAAGGAGGTCCCCTCCACAAAGAAGTGACCTAGGCTGGGGGAAAGCCTTCGCCTTTGCTTTCCCTAACATCCCCACCTCATTGATTTGTTCCTGAAAAGGGGACTGTGCATTCTTATAACATCTACAGCCAATTAATATTGCATTAACTCTATTTAAACACACACACACACACACACACAAAAGCACCGGAACACTGCACCCTATCAAAGCCATCTATTATTCACGGAAATGTAATTGGAGACCTAAGATATGTGTGTTATGGGCCAGTGGAGGAAAACAGAGTCGTGACAGTGTTTCAGAAAGGAAGGGGCTAGGAGGGTATCTAATATTTAATTTCAAGTCTGTGGTTTTCTAATTCGAGATTAAAAGCAGTCACGTCTTTGAAGCCAGACAGTTGGTATAAATGTACAGTTAAAATATTCTATTCCACGGTCCCTAGACAGAGCTCTCTTCTCGTCCCAGGCTTCATTAAATTTTTATTATCATCCCAGACTAGAGCAGGGAATGAGCGGAAAGACTGTCCATCTAATTGCAATTGATAAAAAAAAAAAAAAAGCTTTTAGATTTCCCCCCTCATTTTAATATATTAACACCAGTTTTCTTCATATGTCCAGTCTTTCCCAGCCCTGTGATACACATAATCACTTTATCACACAGCTACATTTTCTCCTTTCCAACAGGCAGGGGGGTTGGCTGTCTTCTCTGCCCTTTGAGAAGGCCTGGGGGGCGGGGGTTGGTGGGAGCGAAGGGAGACAGGGCACTGGAGGCTGGCTTCAGAAAGTAACGCTCTAGGAAAATAAAAAAAGGTGACATCAGTTCTTGAAGCATCTGGCAAAGATCAAGGAGAGACAGCATTTGCACTACGCTGGTTCTTCCTGTGGCAAGATGAAAGCATATTGTTACCCAAACAAAACAAACAGATTATTAGACCGGGCTGCACTTTCCGACAGCCTTTCTACCCTGTGGGATGAAAGCGAAGTGATATTTTTCTTTTCTTTCTTTCTTTCTTACTGCCACCCCCATCATACACACACACACCCCTCAAAAAAATGTTTGCTCTTTTCGAGCCTTCACGTGCTGCTAATCTGTCACACCCAAGACCTGTGGGCTGACTGTAGTGTGTGTGTGTGTGTGTGTGTGTGTGTGTGTGTGTGTGTGTTCAGCGAGCCCATCTCAACAAGGGTGCTTTAATTTTTTTTTTTTTTTTGAAACTGTTGTAAATAAAGCTTTTCATCTCCAGGCACTGAAAGTACAGAATAAACCCACAATTTGCTTTCTGAGCAGCTTCCTATTATCCCAACGCCACTTAATTTTATTTCTATTCTCTCCAAGTTAAATAGAAAGACTGGCTCACAAGGGAGCTGCCATGTGCTTACAGACTGGGGATGTCAAGCAGAGACTCACTGTGCAAAGTTAATTTCAATTCCCGAGGAGGATTTCACATTCCGGCTGGCTCTGACCCACAGTAATTAGCTGAGATAACTAATGATTACTTACTTATTCCTTGTAATTATCTGGATTTAATAATTTGCTGTGTAATTTATTAATTCGCTCATAATAGCCTTTCAGTACTGGGAATGGTTCCCTTAAAGGGGCAAAGCAGGGAAAATTTAGTGATTTTTTTTCTCTTCTTTTCTCTCGTTGCTATAAATCTGTCTCCTGACAAATGTAGACTTCAGGAGCATTTCTATCATCATAATCATCTGGAACCTTTGTCTTTCTTTTTGTCCCATCAGGATACCAATACAACTTTTTTTCCTTCAGTCACAGCCCCTCCTCCCAAGGCCAACTGCAAAGCTAAGTGCATGCAGTTTTGAGTTCTAATGTGGACCATTTACTTAGAGATATAAATTGTTTTCACCAAACAACTGAAAAGACAAACTTCTAAACTTACTGTCATGGTTTTCCTAGAAAAATTTGAGCTTCATTGTTTGGATGAAATGTATTTTAAAATCAAGTGAAAATTTTAGTGCCTTTTTCAACATGTCTAAAGAGCTTCCCCAACAGATACATCAAAAGAAATTGGTTCATTCCAAGTTGGAAATAAAGCATTTGTACCCCCAAAATTCTAATTCTCTTGGCGAAGAGAGGTCCCAGAACCTGTCCTTGATAGTGAAAAGACTTGGTTTTATTTTGTTACTTATTTTAAATACATTTTTATAGAAAAACAGAAGAGTATTACATTAAATTTAAATCTTATTTCATTTGCTTTTGCATATTTCCATTTTTCCCAAGCTATCTGTCAATGAAACTTAATCTGGTAAAAGAACTGACCAACTGATTTCATGTCAAATATCCAAAGGAAACTGCATTTTTCCAGGTTATATTATAATCCGATTGGTGTAGAGAGAGTACTTACACGGATCTTTGCTATTAGCCTTTTACTCCATCTAGTTTAGATTTAGATAGTCACTTTGAACAAAAAGATTGGATTACTCGCCTTTAGAGAAGTTTAAAAAGTAAACTACATAGTTCTGAAATGTCAAATTGAGGATGACTAGGTCCGCTGCTAAGTCAGTATATAAAATATCTCTTTCCAATAAAGAGTAATTGTGGACGTAAGGAAATAAAATTAGAAAAAGAGTCATGAATACTCATGGATTTGATGGATATGATAAAGACCTTCAGCCTCAATTTGCTATTTATCCATTTGAGTATTTTGAAAGCCAATACCAATATATACATGATTCATTCTATTCCTACTTTTAATTTAAGATCAATCCTCTTCTCTCCAAATCTCTTTGGTTTGGTTTGGTACATCTTTGCAACTCTAATTAATAAAAACTTTCAGAATATATTTTTCTAAAATTCTGCTTTCCCCATAAAACAAACACATTTAAACTCGCTTAATTAATGGATAAAATTTCCATCTTGTTGGCAAGAGAAGTTGCTTTTTACCCTTGTAATAACATAGAGAAGATGAACTTAAAATGTGATAGTTTTAGAAGTCCAGGACCTGGGAGACAAAGAAAAACACTTGGTGAATGAGGGAGTAAACACAGTCCTTCACTCTCAACTGTTTAAGTAAATGGGTAGTTGTTGTTATGTTACTTTTCTTACAAAATCTTGGACAAACATGCATACATGTATTTCAAAATGCACGAAAGAAAACACCTATTTTATTTTTATCCAATATAAATAGTATATTTCCCGATTTACACTACTTTCACAAGATTTCTCTATTTGAAAATGTCATATTTGTAGGAGGAAAACTAGCACACTTGTCTCTTCCCTAAATGACTCCCCTCTCTCTTAATGAACATATCCTAGACCCTTAGATAACAGCCACATATGGGAAAGAGAATGTGCTATTTATTGAAGATAATTTTAATCCTAGATCAGTAAGCCTGATTTGCTACACATTCAACCCATTTAATTCATTTTCCCCACTCTGGAAACAGTAAGCAAGCAGAAAGTTCTCCAGGTGGGTAGAACTGCACGGTCAAACACGTTGGAGTAGGGCAGAGTCCTGTGGTTACTATCCGTGGTGCTGAAATCAGTATCCAGCTTGATGAGATTGGAGGCTGGCTGTTTGAAAAGACTTTCAGGAAAACGGAACCTAAGAATAAAGGGATGAAATAGAAGAAGGGAGATTCAACCTCCAAAATACAGGAATAAAAACAAACCATCAATATCACTATATCTTAATTCACAATTCCTTCTTTTAAATCCCTACAACTTCTGGTTTTCTTAGGCATCTATGCAATGCACCCCGTTATTTCCAAATGGACACATGGATTTGGTTTCTTCAAGTGTCTTCTCATTTCAGTTATAGGAAGAGAAATTCTTCTACCCATTAGCCATCCAACTTTTACAACTTTTTGTTACATCTGAAAATCACAACCAGTTTTCCAACAACATTTAACTTCAACCTGAGTCACTGTAACAATTTTCATTGACTCATAGGATATTTTCTAACCTCATCTTCAAAATGAGAAACATCCCCAGGTAGTTCTATATTAGAAGGTCACAGCTCAGCTTAGCAGAATTACCCCTGGAGGATGACCTGGTTCCTCTTTTGTTGGATCTATAGATTAGCATCATTAATAATACAAATATCTAGACCAGAGCTTTCCTGGGGGCCAGAGGGAGCAACCTGAAACCCTAATGTGTTGCTCAATTGTTGTAAGAAGTCTTAAAATTATTACAATGGATAAGGAGGTGTCTTTAAACTAGGATCACAAAAAAGAAAAGTCTGTGTACCAAATGTGCAAAATTTCTTTGTGCCAGACCACCATTAGATGGACTTCCAGCAACTCTGGGTATCTGTGAGTCATAGGAAAGGAGCAATAATTTGTGCCTTCTAACCAGCCAGGATTTCTTCTTCAACCTCACTCTGCCTATTGCAGAATATGAGTTTCCTTAAAGGTATGAGGAGAGAGAGGGGGAGGGCTTTGCTTCCTGCTCTGGTTTGGGGGCACTGATTCCCATGAGTGGTGGCTAAACTGAGGACTATGGTGGGCCAGCCCCTAGGCCTCAACCAGGGTGTCCTACTCTCCCAACTAGACTTTGACTCTTGCCACACCCAGTCTCCCAGTGCTGCTAAAAACTGAACTGAGTTCCTTTCTTCCTTTTACCCATGCAACAACTCTGCTCACAAAGATGATCTTTGGAGAATTATTGCAGATCCATGGAAAGGACTCCAAGGGAGGTATTTAGAATCACATATCATGACCTCAACTGGGCAAAAAAGCAAAGCACCCTGTGAGATGAAATCTGGCTATTAGGAGGCCATTATAAACCCTGTCCTTTTATACTTTCCTAGAGAAACACCCCCTACTAAATCCAAGTCAGACTTTGATAACAGCCACTCCATAAAAAGCCATCAAAATGTGTTTCTGTTTTTTTAAAAATCCCCCATCAAAATAATTCCAATGTAAATGATTTAAAACATCACATTTTAAAAGCCATTTAATTTTAATAGCACGTTTTAATGAAAAAAGCAGCATACTTTGCCAATGAAACATTAAAATCATCTCTTCAATGAAAGACAATCAAACAACACCAAAAATAATACATTACCATAGTAAATAAACCATCTATTAACAAAAACAAGAAGCCAGGTCATATACAGAACTCAAGACTTCAGAGATCCTCAAATGGAACAGCAATACAGCAAAATTTGTAAGAATATATCTATATGTGTGTCATTTTGAATGAAATATTTACAATAGATAAGGTACCAGTCATCACGTACCCATTTTTTTGTTCCAAAAGAATCCTACCAAACAATGTGAATTTACAAGCAGTGCACTGTCTTTCTTATAGTTCAAATTAGTTTTTCTACAAACAAACTTCCAAAAGGAAAAACCGAAGGAATCCCGTAAATGTCAAAATGTAGTCAACCACGCAATTGAAAACCAGAAGATTGAAATACCTTGGTGAGATCTTAGAATCTGGAAGAACAAACACCAAGTGGCAAATGCACCTAAAGCTGGAAAATGATGCATTATAGTCATGCTTCCAACTGCTTCACTTCTCTTCCATTAGAGATGTGTGTGCGTGTGTGTGTGCGTGTGTGGGTGTGTGGGTGTGTGTGTGTGTAAAGGGGTGAGTGAGCACGCGTGTGCAGCAGCAGGGACAATGTGGGAATCCCCATTAAATATGTAACAAAGTAAACAATACTCTGGACAGTGGATCAGGTCTACACGATTAAGACATCCATTACTGAGTGTCAACTCACAAATCAGAACACTACCAGTAAAAACAAAGAAAAAATTCTTCATTCAAAGTGAGCATATACAAATGGGCCAAAAGAAACACAGTGTTAAGAGGAAAGCTGTAAAAATTCAGTTAAACTCATCAAACATAAACATTTTTTTTTACTTCACTAGCCATACATTTCCCCCGCTTTTTAAAAGACGAAATAAGTTTAATTAATTAGAATGTGCACAAATTAAGTTGCTAGAGAGATAAATTAATAATTTACACAGGGTTGTTCGGCAATAATCTAATAATAGCTTTCAAGATCAGTGAACACAGCAGGCGCAACTCCTTGCTTAAGCATTAACACTTCAGAGAAGGAGGAAGGGGGGTAAGAACCACAATAAAAATATATATATAATATACAGTGTAAATGCAGAAAATCTGCCATCTTTTTTTTTTTTAATTCAAAATACTTTAGAGATGTCTCTATCACATTAAGCATCAACTCTAGTTTAAAGTTTCAGTCCTGAATCAATTTCTATTTCTGAAAAATAGCTGCAAAGTGTACTTTTAAACTTGAACAAGGGTGATGTCTCTAGGAGTAAAAACAAATCTTACTTGCTCATTCTGGGGGGGCCTTTGGAAAGGCTGTCTCTTCTGCCTTCCTGCAAACAGCCAGCTCCAGACTTCCTCTGAAGAAGTCCAGGTGCCTTTTCCGGGGGTGGGGTGGGGTCGGAGGGACCACTTCGCTGCCATTTGACAAATCCCTTCTTTTGTTTTTTGGGGGGGTTTTCCTGGCAGAAGTCGTTTCACATTCTCGCCGGGCTTGGGGCTCGGTGGCTCGCGCGCTCTCCAATCCCCGCTTTCTCTGGGTTCACATTTACTGGAATTATTTCTGGTCGCCAAAAGTGGAAAGAAAAGAGGCAGGAGAGAGAAGGGGGGGGGGGAGGGCATGAGGAGGGGCGCGTCCCTGGGGGGGGCCAAGGGTCTCCTAAATGCCCGCAGAATATTTCATTCTTTTCTGTTTCTGCCTCTGGTTGCAGAACCAGACGCGCACCACGTTTTTCTTGAGGTCCAGCTTCTCGGCGATGGCGGCGATCTTCTCGGAGGAGGGCCGCGGCTGGATGGCGAAGTAGGCTTCCAGCGAGCGCTTCTCGGGCGCCGCGATGGACGTGCGTTTGCGCTTCTTCTCGGCGCCGTTGAAGAGCTCGGGCTTGGTGAGCTTCTCGCGGTGGGACTTCTCGGCCTCCTCGAGCCACGCTTGCAAGATAGGTTTGAGCGCGATCATATTGTTGTGCGACAACGTGAGGGACTCGAACCTGCAGATGGTGCTCTGGCTCAGCGAGCCCACGCCGGGGATCTTGAGGTTGGCCAGCGCCGAGCCCACATCCGCCTGGGTCACCCCCAGCTTGATGCGGCGCTGCTTGAAGCGCTCGGCGAAGGCCTCCAGGTCCCGCGGGTCGGCGTCCACGTCGCTCATGCAGCCCATGTGCGAGGGCAGCCCGTGCGCGTGGGCCATGCTGAGCGCGGCTTGGTGCATGGGGTTCATGGTCGCCATGTGCGGCGCGTGAGCCGGCGTGGAGACCACCGCGCCGTCGGGGCCCGCCATGGCGCCCAGGGCCAGCCCGGGGCTCAGGTGCTCCAGCAGCTCTCCCTCGAGCGCCTGGTGCGGCTGGTGGTGGTGGTGATGGTGGTGGTGGTGGTGGTGGTGAGTGCCCGCCAGCGCGGACGGGTGCGAGATGGGCACCGACGACGACGAGGCAGACGAGGTGCACGGGATGGTGTTCATGGTGTGGTAGGTGGCGTCCGGCTTGAAGGGGCTGTGGTGGGGCGGGTGGTGGTGGTGGCTCTTGCTCTGGGAGACGATGTCCACAGCCGCCAGAGCCTCGGCGCGGGCCAGGAGACTCTCATCCAGCCCGCCGAATATATTGCTCTGCAATTGCAAGTAAAACGCACACATTACGCTCAGCAGGGAATTGTGCGCGCGCTCTCCCGAAGCCCTGGCCCTTCGCTCCACGCCGCCGCCGCGCCTACAACATTCCCAGAACGTTAAAATAATAATAATTAATAGTAATAACAATAATGCTGGAAATTGCAGGTGAGGAGGCGGAGAGAGGGGCAGGAAGCCGCCCTGAGAAGCCGAGCGTGCACGCAGAGGAGGCAAGTGAGCCTGCAAACACAACACAACACAACACGCGCACAGGCAATATCCCAGGTCATAAAAATTAATATGAAAGGAAAGACCCGCTGAATACATAAGAGGGGGGGGAATTGGTTGGAGGTGTGGGGTGATTTGCTGTGCAGACATGAAAAAAACATCAAGCAGATAAAGGAGGCTGTCAAAATGTGCCTCTAAGCGGTGATTATGCAGAAATACGCACCGGTGGGGTTGGAAGGCACGCTCTCCGCATCGCCTCGGAGCCCCCGCCGCTGCTCCCACCGCTGCCGGAGCTGCTGCTCCGGCTGCCGCCGCCCCCGCCGCCGCCGGCAGTGCCCGAGCTGCTGGGAGAGCTGGCCGCGGGCGCCGCGGGCGCGGAGGCGCCGGGCGAGGCGCTGTGCAGCGCCGAGTACTTGGGCTCCACGTGCAGGCTGCCGCCGTGCGGCATGCTGAACGCCTGCTTGCTGTTCAGGGACATCATCATCATCTTCCCGGCCCGCCGGAGCCCTCGTGGGTAGCCCTCGTAGGTAGTGACCCCGGCTGCCGGGACCCTCCGGAGAGGCGCGGGGCGAGAGCGGCCGCGGGGAAGGGCGGTGCGAAGTTGCGCTCACGCGCCGCCTCTCCGAGCTCGGCGCGCCTGGACCGGGCCACGCGCTCCTTCGCCGGCTCCCGCGTCAGTCTGTTCGGATGCTGGGCTCCGCTAGGCGGTGGCTGCAGACCTTGGCACCCGAAACTGCCCGCGCGCCTCGCGGCCGCGGAGTTATACTCCCCTCTCCCCGCTCCAGCCCCCGCACTCCCCCCCTTCCCGCCCGCCCTCCCGCGCGCCTTCGCCCGCCCCTGCTCGGATTCCAGCGTCGCGCCGGTTCCGTCTCTGCTCCCTCCAGGCTTCGGCCTTTTCAGCTCTCCAGATTCCCTCCTCCTGCTCTCCCGCCGCGCCCTCCACCCCCCCTTCCCGCTCCCGCCAGCTCCCGGACGCCGCCGCCCCTTCCCGGCGCCCCGCAGCTCTCACTTACCTTAGGGTCCCACTCCACCCCACCCCACTGGCCAGGTCTACACTCCAGCCCCGGGGTGGCTCCTACTTAGGAGCTGGCCTGCAGTCCCTTCTGCGGACCCGCCTCGCCGGGTAAAGAAACTCCTAAATAAAGTTGTGCGCCACGCCAACCTCGGGTGGGGTTTTCCCTAGACTACTAAGAGCGCCTCTTACCTGGCTGCCGCCCCCGCCCGCCGCTTACCGCGAAGTTCCATGCCTCCGCCCCCACTTGACCCGCCCCTCCCCGCAGCTCAGGTGACCCTGATCCCAGCTCCCGGCCACGCGGGTGGATGCAGACGCCGCCGCGGACCCGGTCCCTCCGCGCTGCTCCGCGCTTCGGTCTGGTGCGCGCGGCGGCCGGTGATCCGCTCTGCACCCCCTCGGCCCGGCGGGTGCCTGGTGCCGAAGAGACCTGGGGTCGACAGGGCTGCAGGGCTTTCTCTCCCTCGGTTTCTCGCAGCTCTCAGCGGATTGGACGGCCGCCGAGCCGGCCCGGGTCGCCTATGCGCATGCGACTCCCCCCCACCCCGCCCCCGGTCCCCGTGAACCCCCCCAGCACCGCCACCGACACACACTCCTCTCCACCCTCTTTTCTCTTCCTCCGGATCTCTCTCCTCCTCCCGGTATCCAGTTCAGTGTGAGTTGGGTCTTGGGCGGATCCACGGGCAAACCCTGCCATTGGATTTATTACCCTTCATTAGCCACAATCAAAGGAGGAAGGGGCAACTGACAGAGGGAGAGGCAGGGCCAGAGATCACAGAGCGCATGTGCTGCTGAACTCCCCCCACCCCAATACACACACACACACACCCTCAAGGGCTGGCACGAGTCCCACTCATCTTCATTTCCACAGTCACTCGGCGCAGACATAGCCTATTTTTAGCCAACACTTCTCTCGCACTTTTGTCCCAGTGGGGACCACTTTTCTTAGAAGTGGACACACACTGTTCCAACTGTAAAAGCAGGAGACAACCTCTCCTACACGCGCACACACACACACACACACACCCGCACGCACACGCACGCACAACACAGCCTTCCTCTCCTCGCCGCTCCGGTGCCTTCTCTCGACTTCCCTCGGTGTTGGGAGCTGCTGTCACCTCCCCAGAGCGCGGAAGGAACGGGGTGCAGCGAGGGTGAGAAGGCCCGGACACCCGGACGCTGGAGTCTGCGGGTGGCCCGGCCGGGACGGCGGTGCCCGGGAGCAGGTGCAGGCGCAGGGTGCCTGGGGAAGGCGAGCAGGTGCGCGAGCAGGCGGCAGGCCTGAGAGGCGCTGGCGAGCGCTGGCTGGGACAAAACAGAGTGGGAAGGAGCTGGGCAAGGGGGGCTCTCGAGGGGTCAGCACCCGGAAGCCCCGCGGCGGCTGAGAGAAGGGGGCAGCGGGTTCACCCCTGACCCTAGCAGGGCGGGAAGACAGGTTCAAGTTGGGAGCTCAGTCCCTGCGGATCCGCAGGGGACTGGGAAGACCTCAGCGCACTGCGCGCGACGGGCTCTGTCCATGGTCCTTAACCCCCTTGCGCTTCCCGGTGCGGCTCCCGGGCTTGCCTTTCTCCCTCCCTGTGCGGAGAAACAAGTGCAGAGCAGCCGAAGGGGGTTCCTCCTACCTGCCGCGTTCCGGAGCTGAGCCGAGAGGCCCGGACCCGGGGCTGGAGAGGGGGTGTTGACATAAATGAACGTGGCTTGCTCCAGAAGGTTCCAGTAAATGCTTAGGTGTTTAATTTCTATATCAACAACAGCCAGGGTAATTTTCAAGGAAATAAAAAAAAATGACATTGTACAGCTCTCACTGTCTCAAGCTTCGAGAAATGAAATAAATCAAAGTTAAAAGCTTGAGTATCATTTAATTACAGTGCGAACAGCGCTTTGAAAGAAGTAGAGCAACATCTCTAAACAAATTATGACTGGGCCAGGAAGGAATTATTAGATTGAAATTTCATTTAGGCTCGGGAGACACCACGCTTCACTGTGTAATCTGCTATGCCTCATCTGATTTGTATGCTTAATTCAGCTTGACGAATTTATTAGTTTTCATAATAGTGAAAAAATTGAGCAGCACTATGGGCTAATGCATTGTGTGTACTATAAATTGTATGTCGTCGTGGAAAGACTGAAGTCTATAGAAATCTTTTATTAATGCCGGCATAGAAGGGAGGATTTTTGTGCAAGCCTGGAGAGGTTCACACCAAACTCCACTGTTGCTGTGTCTCACTGGATCATTAACATATCGTCATGCTAATTAGACTACTTCATCAGTGATATAATTTCAAACTTCAAATTATGTTCTAATTAACAAGGGTTGTCCAATTTGCTTAATCTTCAAAAGGCTTTGGATGGTCTAATTAGTATAAACTGTTGAGCATCTCTAAAGTCTAATAAAAACCCATTAAAATATTTTGGACATGTTTCCTATCAGTTCTTCATAAGGGTAAAATGGCTTGTGAGAGCGCAGGAAGACAGTAACTGGAAGACAAATATATGCATCTACTTAATTTCCCCAGATTATAATGCTACGTGCATCACAGGAGAAACTTTGGGTATTGCAGCTCCTAAAAGTCTGTTTTTGTGTTTAAATAAAAGCATAAGAATATCAAGGAGACTCAACATCAAAAAACAATCCAATTTAAAAATGGGCAAAGGACTGAATAGACACTTCTCCAAAGAGGACATACAGGTGGCCAAAGGACATATGAAAAGATGCTCAACATCACTAATCGTCACAGAAATGCAAATTAAAACTACTATGAGGTATCACCTCACACCTGCCAGAATGGCTGCCACCACTAAGTCAACAAACAACAAGTGCTGGCGAGGGTGTGGAGAAAAGGGGACCCCCGTGCACTGTTGGTGGGAATGCAGACTGGCACAGCTACTGTGGAGAGCAATGTGGAGTTCCCTCAAAAAAATTAAAAGTGCCTTGTGACCGAGCGATTCCACTTCTGGAAATATAGCTGAAGAAACCCAAAACCCTGATTCAAAAGAATATATGCACCCCTGCGTTCACTGCAGCATTATTTACAATAGCCAAGAAATGGAAGCAGCCCAAGTGCCCGTCAGTAGATGAGTGGATGACAAAGCAGGGGTACATTTATGCAACAGAATACTACTCAGCTATAAAAAAGAAGGAATCTCACCGTTTGCAACAGCATGGATAGACCTAGAGAGTATTATGCTAAGTGAAATAAGCCAGACAGAGGAAGACAAGCACGGCACGATTTCACTTATATGTGGACTCTAATGAACAAAATTAATTAACAATATAGAAACAGACTCATAGATACAGACTGACAGCTGTTAGAGGGGAGGGGGTTGGGGGCTGGGTGAAAAAGATGAAGGGATTAAGAAAAAACTTAAGAAAAAAAGACTATCAAGGAAAAAAACCACATGGGGAAAAAATTCTTCTCTTTCATTAGGTGCCTAATTAGATGTAAAGTGAAAAGCAACCCTGAGGAGTTTCCCAAGCATTGTTGTGGCAACAGTCTGCTGAACTTGGATTGCAAAATCAAATATTTGGGGGTGTTTTGAACCTCTCCTTGTCCCCTCCTCCTTTATTGAGCTTAATTACTTGCAATAGTTGTTTTAATGTATGTTGTCACCTGGGAGTATTGAGAAATGCATATCGTTAATATGAATTAATCTTGATTTTAATAGCAACTGACAACTGATCTCCAAAATGCTAAACACTTGTCACCATTTCATATGGTAAATAAGGTAGTATAAGAAATTTGTGAAATAAAGAGGGCGCTGTTGAAATAACTGGAAAAAACTTTGTTTGATGTGGAGTTTATTGACTGAAACTATTTTAAGCAGGACAAGTTCCAAGAGAATATTTTCTTGATGGCTAAAATCCATATAGCCTTAAATTAATTCAACATAATTTTTTAAAATCTCTCAGATATTTCTCAGCAATATCTCTAATTCCAAGGGGGGGGGGAGGAGAAGCCCTTTATGCTAATTATTAAGTTGAGATAAAATTAATATGTAGTTGTAAAGCAGTTCAAGAGTTTATTTCCCTGTATTCCCTCCCCCTAGAAAACACACATATATATATTTTTAAATCCCACAGTTAGATTTCCCCTTTTCTCACCTAAGTGAAAAATGAACAGCAGTAATTGTGTTGCATTAGTGGGAAAATGCAATTCTTCCTTCATCACCAGGACTTGCAATCTTGCAATCATTCCTTCCAGGAGTGTCCAGAATACCAAGGTCTTTGCGGTGATATCAATAAAACCCATTTCGGTTTTGCCCAGAGGCATTGCTGCAAAGTGCTCCAGCAAGCGTGGAAACTGCGCCCGGGTGAAGAGAGACTCCAGCCTCCCAGAGAGTGGAGGCCGTCTAAAGACCTGGGAAGTTGGGAGTAAGCCCAAGGGGTGGAAGGAAATGGCCCAGCATCCGAAATCTGCTTCACAGGACCTCAACACACACTTTTGTGTCCAAGCCCCCATCCACGCTGGCCCCTCTGCACACCCAGAGACCTACCTAATAAACTGGAAGCACCCAGGTGACTTTTAAGGCACAGACAGGAAAATGGGTAAATTGGGGCTCCTCGAGGAGCCCCTTTCTTCTTGCCAAGCCTCTTTGTTTGACAATAGCTTCTGTCCCATCCGCTGCCAGATGCGGGCGGAGGTGACCAGCTTCTCTCCAGAAGGGGGAGGAGTCGCTGGAGATTCCACTCAAAGTCCGGGGGGCAGCGGGGTCCGCGCCGTGGGCGCCCCCTCATCCGGAAATCGGCCGCAGCCATCCCGAGGGGAGAAATCACTGTCTCCTCCCCTGTATCTGGGTCCTAATTTACTATTAAAATTTTAAGCAGTGCATTCATATTTTACGGGACCTAATGTGTTTTATTAAATTTTAATCGGTAAGGGCAGTGCGGTTTCTTTGTATTTCAAACAGAATTGAGCTGAACTGCAAGGAAGATTTCTTCAAGCGCAGGTCTGACCCTACTCGTGCACCGTTTCGATCTCGGGCAGGCAGGGCTTGGGGGAGGAAGGAGGGAAAGGAGAGGCCCTCCCCCACCTCCTCTCCTCAAGGATTCTGAGTAGGATCAGACCCCTGAGCTCACTCGCTCGCGCTCTGGACTCCGTCGCTTGGGGCTGAAGTGCAGGGGTGATTAAACTCCTCCGTGGCCTCGCCTGTTCCAGGGAAGGAAAAAAAGGGGGGGGAGGGGTATTCCTGAAATTGAGGCTTCTGGGAGCGCTCAGAGAGCGGGCCGCAGAGGGAGGTGCGTTGCAAGGAGGGCTCTCCTGGGTTTCTTTCGTCCTGGGACAGGGGCTGCGTTTCAGGAGTGACGCGCGCATTTTGCTCAAACATCTTTCCTCTTCCGAGCAGTCCACCAGGGCTCCTGTGTCGGTCTCTAATTTTCCCTCTCCACTGGCTCTGCGTGAGCCCCAGGTCTCCCCGCTTCGCTCAGAGATGTCAGGCTCCCTGTGTGCCCGATGGCACAGCCTCCGCTCAGGGTCTTCCTGGCTAATTCTCCCTCTCCACCTCCCAAGGCGAGCAGGCAGCCAGCCAGCGTCTGCGGCATCCTCGGCACCCGGCGGCTCCCAGGCCCTTCTGGATCGAAATCCGGGCTTGCAACCCCCAGCCGGCCTATCCAGACGAGGCAACGCGAGGGGAACAAAGCAAGTGGCTCTTGGTGCTCTGGAGGGCGCGCTTCGGAGACGGGGACAGATTTGCGCCGGGGCCGGGGGCCTGTAGTCACCGGACGCGCCACGTGGGGCTCTCTCTACGTACTTCTGGACTGAGGAAAGTGGCCAGGCGGGGGACAAGGGGTGAGCGGAGACACCGTAGGGAGGAAAGCCACGGTTCCCTCCCCCCCGCGGACGGAAGGGAGCGGAGTTCAATTTCAAATAAAGCAGGCTGGGAGGAGGCGGGCGCGGGGCGCTGCAGCCCGGCCCGCTGGGTGCCCGCGGGCTCCTGCGCGCCCTCGGGATTCCCCCCGCTAGTCCCGCTGAAACTGAGTGGGGCGCAGCTGATTGGCCCCCCTGGAGTCCACCAACCTTGGGAGCAAACACAGCCCGCGCCCAGAAATTAAAATCTGCCGCAGGGAAGGACTCAGACCTCGGTCTCCCACTGCGCAATGCCCCAGAGCGCGGGGCACGCAGATTCGCACACTGGGGCACTGGACACACTCACAGACACGCTCACGACCCCACGCACACAGGCACACGCGTGCTAACAGTCACGCGCACTGACTCGGACAAACCCCTGCTCAACCCCCCCCCCCCACACACACAACCTTCCCCCGGCTCCACGCGCCTGTTTGGGGGGCGGGGACAGGCCTCACTGTTCCATCTACAAGCAAGCACCCCTGTGTTTCCTTGACCAGGGGAAACTGTTATTTTTTTTTTTGTCGCAATAAATCTTCCTGGTCCGTGTGTTTACCTCTTCCCAAAGTTAAGTCCAGTCACGAAATCTAACTTAAAGCACTGGCACAATCAATGAAGACTTTGCAATCCATGGCGCCTTGCGCTTCCTGGAACTAAAATAAATGCAAGAAATCGAAACTTAATTACTTGAAAGAAATCCAGAAATCCCTCTGCATAATGTATCCAGTCATTTTTGGTAGCATTTGTGTTCGATGCAGTGTTGGTTAACGCTATACTTTTGGCTATGATCTGGCTCCCTTCCTGGATTCCTGGGGGTCCCCGTGCCCCACCTTGGGCAAGGGCCATGGAGTTTCTCCCTGCACTAGGCTCCCCCTCCTCCCACTGCTCACAGCTGACATAGTAAAATTTCTTTCCCCAAGTCACCAACTGCAACTGTGCAAGAACCCCTGGGGCTGAGTGTGTGTGCATGTTTTAAAAAAAAGTCTTACCCACTACTTTTAGCTCGCTAGGGTTATTATTTGAACTTTTGTGAGTTGTTTAATACTAGATCTGAAAACAGGCCCCTTAGTAAATGCAAGCCAGGACGATTTCTCTGAGAGACTAGGGCACCATCCAAAAGTGCCATTCTGCTGGTGATGAAAAATTGATTAAAAGGTGGACATTTCCCCCTTCTCTCCAGGGAAGTTCTTTCTCCCCCCAAGGGTCATTATCTCCCTAAGGCACAATACTAGAATATTTGTTCTGCTTACACTGTTCTTCAAAGCATTTAGCTGGACCACAAACCCTGGACACTAGTTTCTTCCTCCGATACTTGTTCCTTTCACACTCACTCATTTCACCCCCTCTTCTTTGGTTTCTAATTGACTAAAAATCTTCATATCTATAAAATGCCCAAAGCCCTTCATCTGGCACCACTAAATAAAACAGATGCTCTGCATTCAGCTTAAAGATTCTGGCTAATATCAAATAACTTTTGTACATATCGTGACCCTAACGTTGGGTACTTTGGGGAGTTGACAAATTTGGTGATGACTAGTGATGTGGCTAGTGAATCTGCAGAACAAGATAGTCCCTGAATTTATTAGCATGATGAGGGTGACTCCAGAAAGATAAGCTTTCTCATAGACACCTTGCAGAAATCTGAAGTAATGTTATGAAAGAATGAAAAATACATTGGGGAACAGCTTGGCAACTGAAGTACATTTTGATTTAACTTACATTAACAGAAATGTAATGTAAAAGTGAAAGGATCTAACAAAACCATTAATAATTAAAAAATAATTACAGATAGTCTATCTTTACTATTCATAACCACTCAACACTTTAGACAAAGAAAACGGAATACTCTTAATGGAAATGAGATGTGAGCAGACTGCTAATGAGAAGTTAACCAAGAACTGAGCATTTGTGAAAGGAGAGGGTTTCCTCGTTTCCCCCACCTGCACATTTTCATTCTCTCAGAGTTAGTTTGGACCTTCCTCTTCCGGCAGCATATACGAGTGTCAGAGTTTATACAACAGAAATCTCTTGAGCAATAACAATACAGATCTTATTGAATTCTGGAGATTGGGGGCACCAGATGGCTTGTCTATTAACCATCCTCACTGACAAATATTTATAGGTGCCTAGGAGATTCATGCCTCTGTAATAGATTTTGGTTGGACAATCCCATCCCACAAGGGTTTCACAAAACAATGACCCTCTAAAGATAGCGGTTTGCTCTCTTTCTCTATTTGTGGTCATTAAAAAAAAAAAAAAGATTAATTATTCCTTACGGATTCAATGTCAACCTTTTTCTCGAACTCCTCATGAAAGGAATTGAATCCCAGTATTAAAAAAAATGTGTGAGTGTATTTTCCTGTTACCTAAATTGTATTTATGCTCTTTCTGGTATGTGTTTTTCAATGTCCAAAGTCTTTAGAGTAGTATTCTACACATAACCATGCAGTAAACCTTCAGTCACATAACGGACCTCTAAAAAGGTGTTGGAAGGAAGATATAGCAATTCCATTCTGATTTTCACTGTATATTCTTCTTTATTTTGTTTGAGACACATGGGGCTGCCCCTAGAGTGCTCTGTTGACATTTGGAGGCACTGGGAGGAAATCAAAGCAGCCTGGCAGAAAGCAAACTTCACTGGCTCTTTTCAGAGATAAAGGGAAATCTTACAAAAGGGGAGATTTGCAGACAAGCAACTGGAATTCAATGAAGTCATGGCTGAGGCATCCGCTGGGAAGCCACCAGGAAGTGTTGGCCACAGCCTATGTCAAATCTTGTGTACTAAAGAATGTGAAGCCTCCTTCCTTTCTCCCCTATCCCCAGATGAATTAGACACAAAACAGCATGGCTTCTGTAGGAAACAAACAAACAAACGACCGTAAGGAAAAATGCTAATTGACTGCAAAGCTTATAAATAGTTTTTAGCTATATAAATATGAGTCGAGTGTATAAGACATGTTAGACTCCTTGTAGGCGTCCACTCTCAAATTTTTTAATGCAGCACAAGGACATTACAACAACGACAACAAACTCACCTTTAAACCTTTATTCTTTCTGGAAATTTTACCTACGGCCTATGATTGGCCTGTAGGTCTCATATATACAGAAGTGTGCAACCAACCATAGAATTAGAATATTTGTACCCAAATAAGTGTTATTATCTCCCTCTTTCCTTCTCTCCTTTATAAGTATAGACAGATCCTGCACACAGCACAAGTTCAGCTAACATGTGCTCTGGGAGATGCCAGAGCTTTGTGCCTTGACTAGTTTTTCCTGATATGCATATGACACTAAACTGATCAAGCATCATGACAAGCATGCTGGATTTTAAAGCATTAAGATTTCTCTTCTTTGAAACACAAATTCTATATGCTTTGTGTCGCCATGTGCTCATTGCAGTTCTTCTTTGCCTTTCAAGGCCAAGGCCAAAGTAGGCATTATCAATATTGTGTTTATCTGGCATTTTTCTTTCTCTTTTTAAAATAAGATTGAATTATTGTATGGCTAAATTAATTTTCTAATTTTGAATTTTAAATTACAGAATATTTTAGGCTTACAAAAAATACACAGAGAGAGAGAGAATCAAAAATACAAAATTACTCGATAGCCAGGGTATGAAAATAACCTGTGTGTCTGTCAGTGGTTGAATGAGTAAAGATGATGCAGGATGTACACAGTGGAATATTATTCAGCCACAAAAAAGAAAATCTTCCTATTTGCAACAGCATGGATGGACCCTGAGGACACCATGCTAAGTTAGGTAAGACAAAGAGAAATACTATGTGATCTCACCTATATATGAAATATTTTAAAAAGCTGGAGAAAAGGAATGCTATATTAATCATTTCTTTTTATTCTGTATTTTTGATGTTTTGACATCTTGGGGTCTTGGCTGGGGGAGAGACTGCCCATCCTAGAGTTAGCTAATTCCAGGAGATAGCAAACAGCTTTGCCTGAGATCGCTGCTTTCATGTGCACACCAACCAATCCAGAGCCCACATGCCCAGCAACTCCTTTACGGGGCTTCTGCAAAGGCAAAGGGTGATGGCTTGTCGGCATAAAATAAGTTAAGTCATTTCTTAAAGAAAACAAGTAGCCCAATCGGTGTTGCTCAGTGGTTCAGCAATCCACAGTTTTATGTGCAGCTGATTTTTAGGAATGACTAATATTAAGCAATGGATAGCGAATTGAGAAAGTATTAGTGTGGCTAGCACATGGAAATGACAAAAAACCTGAAGGTGTGCAAAGAATTGATATTTGAGACACACATGCCTTCCTTGGTCCCCTTCTTGATTGTGGTAGAGCTCACAACTTTCCTGGCCGGCTACCTCTGCACTGTGGTCCTGGGAGTCATTCCCTCAGGTTCAGCCTGGAATCGACGACTTCAACCCTCTCAACGATTTGTCAGCATCCACCTGTATGAAATCCCTTCCTGCCTAAAACAGATGTAGTTTCCATTCCTTGCAGCTAAACCCTGACTGATGCTCCAACCTTAGCATTATTTTCTCTGCTGCTCAGAGTCCTTTTTACTCATCTTTAATTCACTCTCCATCTCATTCCCTACAGAATTTATTGCAAACATTTTCCACTTCTGCCAGCATGACTTTGAGCATACAAACTCACCTCACAGTTTACTAAGAAAATAATTGACTAGCACACACTCCCTGAAGTTTTCTGCCAGTTAGCCTTTTTCTTTTTCTGTGTTTTCACCCAACATCTCCTTCTTTGATTCCACCGTTAGCATTAACCTCTTCCCTCAAGTTCACCTTTTAACGTGCTCATGACTTCTTACCCTCTCACCTTCTTCGAAACCTTGGTCTATCAGTTTACTCTTTTTCTTGCGTTTCCAAATTTTTCTCTCCAGTCTATCTCTTCCTACCTTCCAAATATATTCAAGATGCTTTGGCCACAAAATGTAAATTAAACAAAAACTTTCTTTAAATTTTTTCCCTCCAATATCTCTCTTCCTTTTGCCATCCAATTTTAGAAATGGTAGTTGCATTTTTACTGCTTCCACATTCTCACCTCCCAATCACTTCTTAACTCTGGAAAGATTACTTCTATCCTTAGCTCCCTACTGATGGTGTTCCCTCATAGGATAAAACTGGCCTTTTAGTTTATACATTCTCTGGTTCTTTTTTCAAAAGCATGGGCTCCAGACTTGGAAATTTGTGTTGGCTCTATAAGTTATTGACTCCAACTCTCATTTGGCCCCTCTGAAAAATGTGGGTAATAATAGCATAGTTGCCCAGATTACTGAGTGGATGAAATGGCATATTATATGTAAAAAGCTATTTCCTTGTATGTGATAAGCCTTAATAAATATTAAATAATATAACAATATCAATGATAAGCTCTGCCGACTGTGAGAATTGGCAGTTTTCTCATTCTTGGAATGAATTGATTAAAAACAAACTGGCAGTCTTTAGTTAAAATGACCATACAGATACCCTTTGGCCTACCAATTCCACCACTGGGTTATACTCCAAATAAGTTTTTCTGCAGATCCAAACGGTGGCATCTTTGAAGATGTTCCAATCAGTGTTGTTTATAATGGCAGAGAGATAGAGGCAGCAGACAGAAGCAATGCCTCTCATGGAAATACAGAAAGGACTTAAAAAGTTGAGTGAAAACTGAACCATGTCTGCCATCTACATAAGTAAACAAAAATAGCTGTGTATTTTTTTCAAAAAGATAACTATATCCAAGAACAACTCATTTGAGTAAGTACCACTGGCTGGTAGGAATGTAACTGGGAAATAAATTCATTAAGACACATCAAGGGCCTTAAAAGAATTCATTTCCTCCTATGAATCTTACTTCTAGGAATCTCTAAGGAAACAATAAAAAAAGTGCACACAAAGATGAAAAGCAGTGTTGTTTCTAAGACTGAAAATAAGAGACATCTAAATGTCTAATTACAGAGAAAGAGTTTAATAAACTGTAGTACAACCATATTATTAAATAGTATTCAGCAACTATAATCATGCTTTTAGAGAATATTTGTTGACATGGAAAAACATGCTATTTATGGAAAAGCAAACAATACAAAACAATAATTCTTTTTTTTTAAAGTAACACCTTTACTGAGGTTTAATCCACACAGTAAACTGCACTATTTATTTTTTTTTTTATTTTATTTTAGAGAGAGAGGAAGGGAAAGGGGAGAGGAGAGAGAGAAACATCAATCAGTTGCATCCTTACTGGGGATCAAGCCCGAAATCCTGGCATGTGCCCTGACTGGGACTAGAACCAGCAACCTCTCGGTGCACAGGACAATGCTGCACCAACTGAGCCACGCCGGCCAGGGCCAAAACAATAATTTTTGTTGTTGTTCAAAAGAAGTATATAGATACACAGAAAACAGTGGGGGGGAAGCCTTTAATTTCAAATGTTGCATCATGAGAGATTTTAATTTTCCAAATGGTCTGTGATAAGCTTTTATTCCTTGTATCACCAGAATTACACGTGTATATAGACTTAGATATAGTTATAGATATAACTTTTCCAGGGTGCATACTTTTTCATATAGGATTCATTGCATCTCTTATTTAAAGTGCTATAACTAAGTGATCTATCAGCTGAACTCATTCATTCTCGCTAGCTGCAGTGAATATTTATACATTGGAAGTGCTATTTAATTGACTTGAGAAGGATATATTTTGCCATCTAAGTTTTATAGTACATCTCTGAAATGGGGAAAATCTCACAGGCTCCTGTAGAGGAGCCAGTCTTAACTGTCACACACTTAGCTGGGGATCCCACAGAGTAATCCTCTAAATATGACCTAAATCATTTCAACTGCCATCTGTATTGCCTCTCTTTGCCTGGAGCTGAACCAAGATGCTTCCCAGGTAGCTAAGAGACAGGACACGAAGGGGTATATTATCAGACTCCTTATTTTCACCCTTTCCAACACTTTATTCGGGAATAGAATGTTCACTTGCTTAGTTTAAGGGGAAAAAACCACTTTATTAAGGAAGTTAAAATAGCCTCTCTATTCCCAGAGGCAGCAGGATCCATTATAACTTCTACCCCAGATGCCCTAGATGATATATACTTGGAGAAATTTTGTAAACTAATTGTTATTTTTACTTGAAAAAATAACACACAATGATGACTGGATTTATGCTGCAGATGGTGCAGTAACTTCAGTATTTGGTCATCCCATTAACTGCAAATATGTGGCAAAGTTAGATAAAATATAAGAAGAGAAAATCCCATAGTTGCATGATGAGGAAGGAAGGTTAGTGGTCCCACCCTACGTACCAGTGACGGGAAGGGAGCAAAGTGGTTACCCACGGGGGGAGGGAGCCTCTCCTTCTCAGATGAGAGAACTGGGTTCAATCACCCGCATGTCACGTCACATCTCATGGCCAACTCGTGTTATTATGTGGACTTAAATTCTCAACAACTAATGCATACTTTGTCAGTGAACCATATACGTAAGGTTGGTTGGTTGGTTTTAATCTAAGGCAGGAGTGACGTGGCCTGTATATTTTTCTTTATCATCACTTAATATCCTTTACTTAATAATTTACTTCAAGATATTAATCTAAGTTCAAATATTTCTTCATTTGAAACTAGTCATAGGAAGAACCTGAACAACTAGAAATCCTTCTCCTTCCTGACGAACTTTTTTTTTTAATTTAAAAAGTAAAAATAAAAATTTTAATTTTTATTGAATTTATTGGGGTGACATTGAAAAATTGTTTGTTTTATAGTAATGAAAGCTTATTTATTTATTTATTTAAAGGAATTTTGATCAAGTGACCAGCAACTGAAATAGCTATTTATATTTATTTTTGTTTTTTTACTTGTTTATTTTATTTATCGGGGTGACATTAGTTAATAAAATTATATAAGTTTCAGGTGTACAATTCTATAATATACCATCTGTAGGTTGTATTGTGTGTCCATCACCCCAACTCAAGTCTCCTTCTGTCACCATTTATTCTCCCTTTACTATCTCCTACCTCTCCCCACCCCCTTCCCCTCTAGTAATCACCACACTATTGTCAGTGTCTCTGAGTTGTTTTCTGCTTAATCCCTTCACCTTTCTCACTGAGCTCCACAGCCCCCCTCCCCTCTAACAGCTGTATTTTACAATATTATTTTGAACAGAAATAATTCTGAGAAAAAGTACGATAGCATCAGAATAGTGATGTAAAGAAACACATTTTCCCTTAAATCTCAGTTCCTTTTGTGCAAGAGCAAAACCTTTCAGTAGATCCCTTAGGTGTCATGGAACCCTTAAGTGAATGAAGTTTTGTCACAGTGAACACACGCACACGAAGAGTTTGATTCCAGTTGACACCAGATGTTTAAGGGCAAGTTTAAAATTTCCTTCCCCTTCCAGAGAGGATGTTCAAAAATCCCAGGTGGTAAATTCATTTTAATTTTGCTTGTTTCCAATCTTCATTCCTCTGGCAACTCCAGTCTCTTGCCAAAGCACTGTCCCTACCATTTGGCCCAGTTGTTTTCTGGCAACACAAAAGGGGAGCAGAACTCACTGGAGGCGTTTTTGCTGAGACCAGGCCTGTGGGGTTGCAGCAGCCGGCAGCTTTTGATGAGTCTCCACTAACTCAGAGGGGTTTCAGGGGCCACACATTTTGTTCAATGAAGACTCCCCGATTAAAGGCGTTTTCAGTAGGAAAATGGCCCGTGCACCTCTTTAAAACAATTGCCTGAATCCTCTGCTTTTCTGATTGTTTCTCCTGACTGTTTCATTCCCGTCTCCCAGGGCCCTCCTGTGCCATCTGACCCCTCTCACCGCCAGCTCTCCTCTCTCGAAAGGCTCTGACATTCATTCACGTTAAGGTGTAACTGACTTACTGCTGTATCAAGCAGGTATCGAGTCACCTTTTTGGGGGAAATCTGCATTTTGATAGAGTTCCTGAAAGTGAATCTCTAGTTGTAGAGTGTCCAACATTAGCAAGAAGCTAATGGAGAGTGAAGAGGCCCTGAAATGATAGAACGCAAACTAGTGCTTATTCTACTGACCTATTTGTTAGGGTGGAGATGACAAATGAGGCTCATCTACTTAAGTCTGCTTAGTAACACCAGCAGAGAGTTGACTTATTGCCAGTAGAACTGAAACCTGTGAACAGGCAATAAAACTGAAGACAATGTTGAAGTAGTGTCTCTTAGCACACTTGCAAAAGGAAATGTATGTTTAAAGTATCTGGGTATCTACAGGCATATAAGATTGATGAAAGATGACACACTTGCAAAAGGAAATATGGATTTAAATGTTGCCCACGTTGGCTTTACTCATTCACTTACTCTTTGCCATTTTTATGCACCGAACAGCAGAGCTGGAGGAAAAATATGGCTTTAAAATGGTGAAAATAATGAGAAATATAACTGGAATTCTTTGTTGAGGAAAGCGCTTTTGCTACTTGTGCAATCTGAAATGGCAACAATTAGTTTCTTATGGGGACCTAATCACTTGCACGAAGAGAAAACATATCCTTTTAGATACGAATCAGCATTTGATTCGATCAGCAAATTTCTAATTCGAAGAAAGAAAAATAGCTTCAGGGCCTAGGCGGGCCAGGGTAGTGAACCGTGCATGTAAAATTGGAGCCTTTGATTAGGAATATGAATAATTATTAGTTTCTACCGCATGGTGCCTCTCCTTCCTCTCTCACGCTCTGCATCTGTAGGGTATTTTATAAAGTTTAACTATGGGGAAGAGGGCAAGCCGGCCAAGGGGCCCTGGTCCTCGCTTACCTCTTGTTAACTCTGAACGCCTCGCATACAGGCAGGGACCTGCTGTCCGAGGTAAGAAAGGCCGTAGGTGTCGGCTGTAGACAGAACACAGTAACCTTTTGAAGATTCTAACACATCTTGTTCCTGGTTCCGTCTTTCTAAAATGACAACTAATTGTACATTCAGCAACTAAATAAGGATACATTCCATTTTAGGTTTTCATGCTTTCATGCCAAAATTACCGCTGGGATCGTGCAGCCTGTTTTTCTGGACTTTTTATTTATGGAATTCATGTTAATCAAGTAATTCTTATTCATTGCCAGTGACAGAAAGCAGTACTTAGTAAAAGAAACAGAGTGTATTTTGCCTACACGTTTTTCTGAGAACCAAAACACTGAAATTTGACGGCGTGACTTTCTGTACCTCAGAAATGTATCCTAGACTTAAATTTGAAGAAGCTCTGCCTGGCTATGTAGACGTGCAGCAGAATGTGGGAAACGTGGGTGATTATTCGGGAAAATTCCGCACACCCTCTCAGTCTGCTTCCCCTCCTGAGAGTTAGTCTAATACCGCAGGCGCACGATGGGCGGTGTGCCAACTGAGGGGATGAACTGGAGGGTTAGAGACCCTTTCTCCACGGGGCATGGCCTTCTCTCTGTAGCTAAGGACTCCAATGTCCAACCAGACCTCCCACTCACCTCCTTAACGTCTAAAGAAATTGTGTTTGTTCAGTTCTTTAAAAAAAAAAAAAAAAAAAAAGGTTTTTATTGATTTCAAAGAGAGGAAGGGAAAGGGAGAGATAGAAACATCCCTGATGAGAGAGAATCATCAATCGGCTGCCCAAGACCAAGCCCTCAACCCAGGCCTGTGCCCTGACTGGGACTGGAACGGCGACCTCCTGGCTCATGGGTTGATGCTCAACCATTTAGCAACACCAGCCGGGCTGTTTGTTCAGTTCTTTACTGAGCTGACAAATGGATAACATGACTTCTCCCTTGTGGGTGAGCAGTAATCTGAACAAGGAATCAGCTTCGAAGCCCAGGGAGGGTCTTGGGGACATGGTCATTTTACGAACAAGTACCAGCCGGGGTCTCCTTCACGGCTCCCTGTCCTAGTTCTGTAGCTCTGACTCACCATTTATGCCTCCATTTACTCCGACCTGCATTTGGCCACTTTCGAATACTAATATTCTTCAGTAATTGTAGAGGACTTGGGTCGCTTTGTCTGCCACGTTCCAAGTTCCTTCCTCAGAGCATGGGCAGAGCTCACTAAGTTTCGCCTTCTCTGTTTCTCATCCTGGCCCCGGTTCCTGTTGATCAAATGCACAGTGACGACAGGACAGAGGAGGGCCCCTGGGGTTACACTCTTTTCTCCATGATTTCTTTTCCTCTCCTCGTGTGCTCCCTGAAACTCAGAGAGGATTTTATAGTCTACCACGGATATAGATAGAAAGAGAAAGAAACCTTTAAACCCAGAACTGTATGGAACACTTTTCCCATCATTCAAAATTTTGTTTCTTCTCGTGGACATTAAAGGTCGCCACTGCCAGGGATGTGTTTCCCACAATGGCTATATATGTATAGAAATGATAATTAGTAACATGATCCATGTTCTTTACCAAAAAAAAAAAATCTTGTATTTCAGAAGTAGTATTCATCTTTAGGAAGTTGGCCTTTAGATGTATAATATGGAGGTTTTTGAAGTGGAAATGCATTTTAAATACCATATATTTGTGTTTTAAAGCATTCTCAGTGTGGCCTGCACTGGAGAGGAGATAAAAGCGAAGGTTTAAAGTGTTATATATTCTTTATGCCAGTCATTCAACTATACACCCCGGAATTAGCTTAAAAATCTGCCTTTTCAACCAACAGTATCGTGAAACATGCCAACAGAACAGTAGAAAGAGTGGACTATACAGAAATTGTTTTTAAGGGCTGTCCATCACCATTTCTGGCAATGCCTGGGTAAAAAAAAGAAAGAAAGAAACCTATCAATCAATAGGTACTGCATGACTCACAATGCCAGAGCACCTTCAAAAAGTGTTAGGGAGGCCAATAAATCAGCTAAGAGGATTCTCAGGTGATGAGAATGGGAAGGTCTCCCGGTGCTTCTTGCTCACCTTGGCGCACAGATTGCAGACCCAGAACGCCTCCCTTCAGCCTCTAAGAGTTCATCTGCTCTGCTCTGCTCTGCGCCCACTGATGTTGTCCATTTGGTTTGTTTGTTTTTGTAATTTTTAACCTCATGAGCAGTCGGTGATGATGCATAGGTCTTGCGTGGGAGAAGTTTAGAGTAATTTTGAGGTTTAGACTTCTTATGTGTTTATTAAAGAAAAGATATTAATAGTGTTCTTCAAGTCTTATTTGTTTACTAATTTTTCATCATTTTACCTGTCAGTTATTAAGAGAGAGGTGGTGAAATCTCATTATAACTGTGCATTTATCAGTTTTTCTTATAGTTTCATGCATTTAAAAAATATATTTTGAGGTCAATTTATTACTAGAGGCATATTACTTAAGAACTTTTATATCTTTCATTATTATAGAATGAACATTTTATCATTATAGAATGACATCTCTTCTCCTTAAAAGCGATTTTTAAGATAAAGCCTATTTTGTGTGATATTAATGTAGAAATGCTAGCTTTCTTTTGGTTACATTTTTACTTTTTAAAAATTGATTTTAATTCTTTTCTGTTTCTTTGTTTTTCTGTTTCATTATTTACTCCATTTCTATTCTTGTAGGAGTCATCCTTGAAATTTTACCACTGTTACTTAACCACTTGAAAAAGCTTAATCAACACATTAACCCCTCTTGTAGAAAATACAAGTGACTTGAAACAAATGTATTCCAATTTCCTTCTCCCCAAATTATATTGATTTGTTCTAACACAATAATTTTGGCTTCTGTGTGGAGAAGGGCAAACGTGGATGCGTGGGAACCAGTCAGGAGGCCTTGGCACTGGTCCAGGCAAGCGGTGACGGCAGCTGAGATGGATGGATTGGATGCAGGAGGACAATTAGGTGCCGTTGCTTCCCAGCATAGGATGGAATCTGAAGACTGTCTTGTATAACGTAGCTGGTTTCAATGTGTGTTACGATAAACAATAGCTAATATTCACTGAGGGTCTGTATGGGCCGGGACACTGCAGTAGCACTTACAATGGATTTCTCCTTTAATCCTCACAAAAATCCTGTAAGATAGATTTGTTGCTTCACCCAGAGAGAGGCCCAAGGTTGCCCACTAAGGGCTCGGCCACCCTAATGCATGAAGAACGTGAGAGACCAGGCCACAGTGTGGACAGCCGAGCCAGAGGGCTAGGACTGGCATAGGAAGAAAACCATCCCCTTGAGAACCGATGACCTAAGATCACCTGCTTTTGTGTGCTTGTTTGTGTTCCATGTCAAAGTAAGATGAAATATTCTTATTTTTCTCTTGAAACTACAAAGTATATTAGAGAATTGGAGTCACTGTGAAAATAGAGGCTCTTCTTTTTTACTATATTTGAGTAGAAAATAAATATGCAATTTCTCTATGAATATACTCCACTGTTGCATAAAGTATGAGCCTCTATCTATCTACTTATCTATTTAGCATTTCTGAGTTAATAGTTACTGAAAGCTATCCTTTGTATTAAAAAAATGTAAAAGGTTGTCTGTCCCACAGTAAATAGTTTTTGGTCAATAAATATTATTTAAAAGTGATAAAAATTTTAGTGAGGTATTGATTATAGGTAGTCTCAATTTATTAATAAGCAGTGCTCCAAAATTGGTTTAAAATCTCATTTGCATTTCTGTGTAAGATAATAATTATAGTCAGCATTTATAAAGTGCCTACTCTGTATCGGGTGCTTTACAAATATAATTTGATAGTCTCCCAGAAAATACTATGAAGTATGTAAATTACTCCCATTTTACAGATGAGGAAATTGAAGCTGAAAGAGGTTAACTAACTTACTGACAGTTGTATAGCTTATAAATTGCATAGCAGGGTAGGAATTTTAACCTAGGTCAACTCAAAATCTGGGCCATATTATACCACTCATGGCAAGCTCAAGAAATCTAGGACACAATGCAATATACAGATGACCTATAATAGAATTGTACACTTGAAACCCATATAACCTTATTAATCAATGTCACTCCAATACATTTAATTTAAAAAAGAAGGCAGGGTTTGCCTACCCCCCTAAGCTTTCCCAAACCCTGAGCACTGATTGAACTGTGAATCTTTCTCAGTTCAGAGCCCAGTTCCCTGTAAGGTAGGAGCAGCTCAAACTAGAATTTCTCTACCCCAGATGTCACGTAGAACAGGATCAGGGCTGGGTGGAGAATTAGCATCTGGGCAGCCAGCTGTGGGTCAAGGGGAGGCCTTAGTAACAGCTGCAGGCATGAAAGAAGAGAGAGACTGGGGCAAGGGTTTATATCTCAGGTGCAGGAGGTGAAGGCAGGGACATGGGTCAAGCATACCCGTGGAAGGTACTGGCTGAAAAGGGCTCTGTTTATAGGTGGCATAAATAGGAGGCTAGGGAGACTTTCTGTATCAGAAGGACACAGCAATTTTCCTTAGATTCCAGTTTTTAGGTGTGGGAATTATTTGTATATTTTTCCTTTCCTTCTCCCTCCCAAGATATCCTACTGGGAAATAAATGTATTTCACCAAATGAAAAGTACATAAATTCGGTAGAATTATTTAGAACTAGGTCTCCCTGCCCGTGTCTTAATAAGATTTTGTTTGTACTACTCTGTGGCCCCAGATTATACAGAGAGGCAAGGTCTAATTTACTTTTGTACTTTCTAAAGTGACCTAAACATAATAGGTGTTCAATAAGCATATGATAAAGGGAATCAAATTGAATTCTTGGTGACCAACATGATAAAACTGGGAATATATTTTCCAAATAGACAGGATTGAAACATTTGAAGACAGGATTACAAAGGTAGACAGCATTGTAGTACATTAGCAAGGCTGTATCTGCTGGGGTTTTACTTTAAGTAAAATGTTTGCAACTACTTTTTAAAATCATCAATAATCTTACCATCTTTCTAAAACATTGGTTGCCATGGCCTAAAAATAATGGCCAAACTGCTAATCATGGCCTACTTGTCTCACCAAGGTCCGGTCCCTTACTTAAGCCTTCAGCCTTCTTTCTTACTGTGGTTTCTGCCCCAACCTGCCAGCAGACTCCATGACTTTACATCTGCTGTTCGCGTCCTCTGTTAACACTGATTCAATCCTGAGGTGTGTATGTGGATTTTGCCCAGGTAAACAGTGGCCTCCAATCTAAGTAACAGGATGGCCCTAAGTTGAACGAACTTCATCAAAGCATGAATTTCAAAATTCTGAGCATGAACTTGTAGTTAGAGTGAAATGAAATGGAAATATGACTTATGACCTCACAGAGTGCTTATCTCGGTGGGGCCAGTGTACTTCAAGTCCCACGCTTGGCTCTGTAGGTTATGGAACATGATTTCCTCCAGCTTACCCCAGTATAATATTCAGGCTTAGGGGTCCTGAGTCACACTAACCAAGCAGAGGAGAGCCAATGCATTCGTTTAAGAAATGTATAATTATCAAAAGGGCCAGGAAGTTCACTAAGGAGCCTATTCTGCTTTCATAGGATCATCTACATCAGGAGCCAGATTTTAATCAAAGGGCTATTTAGCGAGTGTGAAATTGGAGCTAGGGATATTCTTAACGGCTAGTCATATTGAGTTGTGGATAGGTTAACTTACCCACTTTGAATAGAATTAATTTAATTCAGTAATTGTCTGTTGAGCATCTTTCATAACTCCTTGAGGAGGACTAGCAATGGTGATGGCCTGTTAGTGCAGCCCCTTCCCCAGAGGGCCCTGGAAAGAGTGACAGGCGCTTCATCTCTGACTCTTCCTCTCTGAGCTCCCAGCTGCCACACCCCTGATGGTCCTCTCCTGGGACCTATCAGGGTGCAATGTTAGGTTAGAACTTTCTAGATTGCATTCCAGACATGGCTTCATGTGACCTGTACCCACATCACCCAGATTGAACTTGTGTCCCCACATCTCCCTATCTGCACTTTGCGGTCTCTTAGATTACTACTATACTTGGTCATTTTACTGGCTATGTTGATTCGCTCCTCTAAAATAGAATGACAATTCTTTTGAAAACTCACCTTTTTAACATATGTAATCCTTCTGTATAGTATAAAATTCAATAATACAGTAAAATGGCCACTTTCCTTCCACCTCTATCATTTTTTTTTTTTTTTTTTACTTCCTTCCAAGTTTTTTATTTCTGCTACTGAAGCCTGGGGAGGATGCTCAGAAACAACCCTGTAAATTAGGTTCTTCTCATGTATGTTCTCCAGCAACCCCACACTCCTCTTATCATTAGCACACAGTTTCTCGCTCCCTTGTTTGCATCTGCTACACATTGGCAGCTCCTTGAGGAATGGGATGTTCTGTTTTGTTTTATTTCCAGCATCTAGCCCAGTGAATATACCTTCGTATATGCTACAGTAGATATTGGTAGAGTGAAGAAATATTATTGGTAACTGATATTGACTTAGTGTTTACGATCAATGGAACAAGACATTGTACTAAGATCATTATTTATTATAGTGTATGGACACGGGTCAATGCCCCACCCCTATTCCCCGTGCCCTTACTATTTCGATGCACACAGGACCAACTTCTAAATGCATTTGTTTGCCTGAAGGCTTTCCCTGGCCACCAGAGCCCCAAATGCAAGGGAATTAATGAACCCCTCCCACCACCACCAGTAGCCCTCAACCAATGACTGATGGCAACTGGACATAAATACCCAGTTTCTTCCCCCAGGGTGGGATAATTCTGAGGCACAACCCCTACATTTGTTTCCAGGATTTCAAAGCAATATTAAACCCTTTACCTATAATGGTAACTTGTTTGAAAATGTGTTAGCTGACACCAATGTCCCGAGATTAACATTATTGTCTCTGATTGCCTTAACTTGGATCATGTGCCCACCTGACTAATCACTATCCCTGCTCTGATTGGCCAGACTTGGGTCACATGTCCATCTTTGGCATCAAGGATGGAATAAATTTCACCAGAATCACAAAGATTGAGAATGAGAAAGAAAAGGAAAATCAAAGGCCATTTTCAGAAAATATTGTGATTAGAGGTGGAACAGACAAAGAACAACCATGTTCCATTTCAGACAGAGGACTGAGACTCCCTGAAAAGGGGAAAAAAAAATTTCATTAAGATTTATAGCTGGTCTGAATTATTTATCAGACCTTCTAAGGAAAATAATATTTCTCTATTTTAAACTTTTCCTGAGAGCCTAAAATGAAAGATTCTTTTTATAAGTAAGATAGATATTTTTCTTTGCAGGGGGGCCGGGGGCGTGATACTATCTACCCCCAGTGAGTCCACAGGTCAAGCATTTGGCTTTAACAAACATATCAAAATATTATTCACCTCTGCAAATATATCTGACAGAGTTTTTCAAAATAATATTTAAGGAGTTTTCATAAAGAGATAACTCTTTTGAGCATCTGGCCATAGAAAGTTTGAGGTGTCAGAGATTGAACATACTTGATGTTTCTCACATTCAAAGACCTAAAACCTCTGCACTCTCCTCCCTGAAGTGTCCCTTATTTGCTATCAATTAATTCCTCAAACTTAAAGGATTAACCTTCTCACTGAACATTCTTATTCTTTTACTCACCTCCCTTCTACTGTCTTAAGAATGCTAAATTTCTTATCAATTCAGTATTTTGAAGCATAAGAATAATAATATCTCCCATCTTCAATTTAGAGTTTAATTAGTTATGGAATCTCTGCTCTGTGGAATGGATGGTTAGCTCAGTCTTACAGCAACACTGGTTATTTGGTAAGTTACCTCTTAAATCAAGATACACAATAGAGGACTGTCCTCTGAACACACACTGTCTTTCTCCTGAGTGGGGCAAACAGGAAGCCCATCTTCACTATCCATAAAAAATTCAGAGAGGGCACTTATTCTTTCACTGACCTAGTTTTCCTAATAAAATGTTGGTGAACAAATGTTGGTTAGGAAACTGGAAAATTGGTGGGGTGGCTCGTTACCCCGTCTTTGCAGATCAGCTTTAAGGTGGGGCAAAGGAAATCACTGTACCTGAAAGACTATGTCTACCTCCTGGGTCTGTAGGAATCTTTAGAAAGAGATGACTAGGTAGAAAGTTCAAACCATTCCTCCAAAGCTGATGTGACATAGAAATCAAACTGCAAAAACTCCAAAAGTGAAGGAGAGTTGATAGAGAACCCTTTAGTGAAATCTATTAGAGCACAGAGGACTAGAGTTAAAAAAGAGAGAAAATTTCTGTCAAAGCCAGTAGAAGCAAAATAGCAATATTTGGCAGACAATGTTATATTTTCCTCAGATCCCCCCCCCCCCCCCCCGCACCCTTCATACGGAAAGCCTGTCCTTCCCCTGCAGGACTGGCTTGGACGTTTATGTCCTCAATGTGATTGATGGGGGCACAGCTCAGGCCCACTTGACTTCAGTTGTATCAATGTAAAGGAAAATTTCTTTTTAACAGAAAGAAAAGACTTTGTGGGGCTAGTAATTGTTGGAATGAAATTCTAGCTTTACATCTGTTCCAGATTCACCTGCAGCTGTTGCTTACCTACTTAGAGGCATCTGGTGACATGGCAAAACACAAGATGAGAGACAGAGCTAGGAGAACCAAACCTCTCCATGCCACCCCTCCTCCCCAGCTGAGTTATGTTGGGTCACACAATCATTCTCTCTTCAGCAGTGTTCTTTACTTGGTTGCACAGTAGAATCACCTGTGAACTTTAAAAATCCTAATGTCCAATCTATTCCCTAGATCTCTAAGACTCTCTAAGAGTGAGATCCAGGCATAAATAGTTTGTAAAGCTCCAAGGTGATTACATTGTGCAGTTGAGGCTATGAACCCCAGCCTAGAACCCTAAGATTTTTGCTTTACCATGGGCCGGAGTTATAAAGGATGGAAAAATAATAATATAAAGGATAGACATATACTTTTGGGAAAACATTGGAGTTAAGAAATATTAAAATCTGGGAAAAATACAGAAAAAAGCTCTCACAACTGGAAAGGACCTTAGATATCTTTCAACCATCTACACGAACAGCCTATGTGATGCTTGAATCCAGCCTCTATTCTAATACCAGCAGTGAGAGGTATGCAGTCAGCACCTTCCTTGGAAAGGTCTTTCTGTTATCAATTTAACATCTACCTTCCTTATAAATTATATCCATGTTTCCAGTTCTGCCCTTTAAAATAATTCAGAATAAATCCAATTCTCTTCTACCCAACAGCCCTTTGAACAAAAGACAGCAACCTTCTGCCCAGACACACATATACTCTGCATTCCAATGAATGCTAATAGAATATATAACTCACAGTTATAAAAAGTCTTTCATATCTATTATGTCATTTGGTCCCCATTTTGTCTCTGCAAAGTAGGCACTAATTTATTATTTCAATTTTACAGATCATAAATGTGTGGTTCAGAGATGTTAATACTTGACCAAAATCATACCAGTAAGTGCCAGAGTCACAACTTGAGCCCAGGCTTCTTAGTATATCTGTGCCCTTTTTACCATATTTGTTATGGACTCTGTACTTTTGTTAATATATCTTAGATGCTGTTAGGGGATTTTTTTTTAGCAGCTTTATTGAAATATAATTCACATACCATGAAATTTAAAATGTATAACTCAATAGTTTTTAGTATATTCGTAGAATTGTGCAACTATCATAACAATCTAATTTTAGAATATTTTCACCCTTCCAAAAAGAAGCTTTGTATCCCCTTAGCAGTCACTCTCTGTTACCTCCTCCCTCCAGCCTCTGGAAAAATGTATTCTATTCATACAATGGAATAGCATTCAGCTATACAAATGAATGAAGTACTGACACGTGCTATGACATGAATGAAGCGTGTAAACATCATGGTAAATGAAGGAAACCAGTCACAAAAGACCACATATTACGTGATTCCATTTATATAAGATGCCCAGAATAGGCAAACCTTTAGAGCCATTAGCTTTTACAAGAGAAAAAACTTGTGGTAAAAGACACATAATGTAAAATTTATCATCTTAACTATTTTCCAGTATGTATAGTTCAGTGGCATTAGTACATTCACACTGTTCTTCAACCAGCATCACCATCGATATCCAGAACTTTCCATCATCCCAAACTGAGACTCTGTACCCATTAAACCATAACTCCTCATTCTCTCCACCCACAGCCCCTGGCAACAACCATTCTACTTCCTGCCTTTATGAACTTGATTGTTCTAGGTAGTGCATGTAAGTGGAATCATACAGTATTTGTCCTTTGTCTTCTAGATTACTTTACCTAGAACAATGTCCTCAGGGTTCATCCTTTTGTAGCATGTGTCAGAATTTCTTTCCTTAAGGCTAAATAATATTCATATATTCATATATACATATATGAGATTACCTATATATAAATTACATGTTATATATATATATAAACATTTTTTATCCATTCACCTGTTGACAGACACTTGGGTTGCTTCCACCTTTTGGCTATTATAAATAATGCTGCTACAACCATGAGTGTATAAATGCCACAAGTATCTCTGAGATTCTGCTTTCAATTCTTTGGGTTATATGCCCATAAGTGGAATTGCTGGGATATGGTATTTCAATTTTTAATTTTTTCGAGGAACAGCCCTTTGTTTTTGTAAGCAGTCACAGGAACGTAATTTACACGAGAGCTTCAGTCCTATTTACCATTTGCATGGAGCAGGCCAAACCTGCCTGCTGATCCATTCTGGCTCCCAAAAAATGAGGTGAGAAACCAACATTCCCCTTCCCACCACCAGCACTGCTTTTCATAAGCTATGAAGTTAATGAAATGTCTCATTTTAAAAAAATTCTGTGACTCAAACTGATTGCATTCTCAGTTTATTGTCTGTTGACTTGAAGGAAAATCTGAAAGTAGTACTTCACTTTTAAAAATCCTGTAAGTCAAACTTTTCTTGCTGCCCATGAATGTTCAGAGAAAGGCCGTTTATGAATAGGTGGCTTCTGCATGTGGCCCAAACAGTGTGTTATGCACTGAATTTTAGTCAGAGAGGATTCAATTTGCATCCCCTAATGGTTTAGCTACAGTCATGCCTCAAGGCATAGGAATAGACTGGATTTTGTATCACTTTATTTTCTTGACTCATGAGGGAAAAGGCAGATTGAAGCAGTTTCTGAAAATGGAAGAAAGGAGAAGTACTACCCATTTTTCCTTACCCTCAAGGGCTTTCTTCCCCCCCCCAAATGTCACTCTCTCTGAGATAAAAAGGTATTCATAGCCTTAAGTTTCTCAATTTATCACTAACATTTTCTTTGCAGAAACAATGGGTAGAAAACCACCACTTGGAGAATCCAAGACGGCAGTGGAGTAGATGGAAGCTACACTCACCTCCTCCCAGGACCAAACTGGAATTACAACTACAATATAGAGCAATCAACCTGAATAACCAACTGAAGACTAGCTGAAGAAAAATCTTATAACTGAAGATTTACAGAAGAAGCCACATGGAAACTGGTAAGAAGGGCAGAGACGTGAAAAGAGCTGGCCCTGCTCCCACAGGCAGCAGCTGAGGTTTCGGAGGGATATCTCAGCTGCAAAGCTTCCCCCTGAGGAGCACCAGGGCCAGGAAGAGGCGCCCACATAAAATCTGGCTGTGAAAATCGGCGAGGTTTCTGCCTCAAAGAGAAGGTAAGTTTTGGACGATGTGAGGGATCTAGCCAAGTGAGAACGCATATATGGGAAGACCCTGAGAGCCTACATTTTATGTCCTAGGACCAGGAAGGAGGCCAGTGTGGCTGGTGCAGAGGGAACGAGGGAAAGAGTAGACGGTGATAAAGGCGAGAGAGGTGAAGGGGTCAGGTAATGGAGGGCCTTACAGGTGATGGCCATGGAAAGCCTTGGAAAAACTTGCCTTAAGTTTTTAGAGATAAGCCTGACTACCATGCTGAAAACAGACTGCAGAGGTAAGGAATGGTGCGAACAAGGCTTTTATAATCCAGGCGAAAGATGGGTAGGTAGTTTGGGCCTGAGAGATGGCAAAGCAGGTGGTTAGAAGTGGTCTTATTCTTGACATATTTTAAAGGTGAAGCTACCTGGTTTTACAGACAGACTTGTGTGAGTTGTTTGAAAAATAAAAGAGTCAAGGCTGACACCAAAGTGATTGACCTGCGCAACTGGTGGGGACAGTTGCCAAATACCGAGGTTGTGAAGGCTGAGGAGAAGGTGACTTTGGGAGGAATATCGGGAACTCATTTTTGAATATGTTTAGATTGAAATGTCTATGTGTCCAATTAGAATGTCAAGTAACAGTCGGATGTGTGAGTCTGAATGAGAGAGCTTTGGACATTAAGTCCAGATTGGAGGTATAAATTGTTTTGCGTGTTTTCTTAATCATTGTTTGTAATAAAAAGAAAAGGTCGGGAGCAGACGGTGTCAGTCATAATAAGCCCTGAATTACTCTAGGGAATTAGATGATCACACAGTTATTGAAAAAGAGTGAAGATCAGGACAAATTTTCTGGGAATCAGAGAAGCACACTAATGATCCCCCTCCTGTTTTTCGATGAAATAGGACACCGGGGAAGTGCTGAGAGTGAGGGGGTGAAGGGTGTTGAGTGTGGATTTTGAGGAAATATTAAAAGTTGAATTGGTCATCAAAAAGAGTCCTCTGAGCTGGTTCATGATTTGTCAGATGAATACTCAGGATTATGACATTGGTATTTTGTGCTATTTTTCTTCCTAGGGAAACTCTATAGGCATTTAAAGTAGTTTGTTTTAAAAGTCCTTTTAGGGGCACAGCTGCACATTGGTTACCAATAGGAGATGTAAGCAGATTTTTAGCCCACCTCAGTGATCCAATGCATTAGGTCAGGGTGAGATCCAGGAATTTTTAACAAATACTGTCCATGATTTTGTCCACTGTAATAAACACCATGCTGAGTTGCTTGCAGACTGGAACTGTTGATATTGAAACAGCTCCTGAGAGTTAGGGGTGCCCCTGATGGGTGCTAGGAGCCACCACTAAAGAGCAGCCTCTGGAAGCAATAGATTGCTCAGGTATTAGAAAGGAAAAAGTTTTCTTATACCAAAATGCTGAAGATCATTATTCTAGAATGTCCTCTGTTATTTTAGAATGACTTACCCGTAAGGAAAAGTAGGTTGGGGTCCACTCTCTACCTTAACAGCTGGGAAAAAGGGGTCCTTTGTTGTAATTCTTAATTAAGAGAAAAAATAGCCATTCTCTCTAGAAAATTTCCTTGGGTTTATCTCATAAACTTTGGCCTTTGAATCTTTTACAAAAATTTAAATAATTACCTGGTCCTCAAATGCCTAGCCAGGATGAAGAGTCCAAGAGAAACTTAGAAGATACTCCCCGCAGCAGGGCTAGTATTATTAACTTTTGACTGTATTTGCCCAAATAGAAGATGTGGGCGGAGATAATCACACAGCATTTTAAAACTGCAAATAAATACCAAACAGATCAATTTTATGTGATAGTGAAAGATACTTTGGATTGATTTCATTATAAAGGAGTTTGGGGGGGTTTTGCCCTAGAGAATTGGTTAATCAAGGTGTAACTGTACTCACATTAAAAAGGGTTTCGATCATTTAATAAAACCATGTCAGAATGTATGTGATATATTTTCCTAAAAATTTAAAACTTTCTCTTATTACTAGCAACCACTTAACAATCCTTAACTATTCAGCTCAATCAATTAAATTAATCCCATGAAATAAAATGTGCTATAGAGATGACATGTGAAATCATTTTTATTCATGGGTAGAGACTATGAAGATTCTTTTGACAAGCCCTTAAGAGTCTTGTGGGTAATGTTTTTAGTGTACAAGTGCTCAATCAATTTTGGGGGAGAAAGCCTCCTGATTTGATGAGTCAGTTCTTCATAGACAACACGAGAATAGCAAGCCCTCAAGCTACACAAAGGCTGCTAGAGTTGTCACATGCTTATTACCAGGATTTTCTAATGCTGAACAACTGAGAAATATGAATATGCAAAGCTCATAGACTCTGATCAGCATCTCCCTCTCTCAGCCTGGCCTCCTCGGGAAAAGGAAGTCGCTGTGCCTCTGGAGTTCTAAGCTCCGTGTTCTGAATCCCCACAGCAAGCAGGAGAGAGAGCAAGGGGGTAGGTTTTTGTTTGTTTGTTTTTATAGCAAAAACTCAATTTGCCTTTTACAAAGCATGTGTTTTCAGATAACTGAGCTGAACCAGTGACTTGTCGTACATTTGCCTACCAGGATTTGTGCACTTGGTTGTCCCAAGGTGAAATAGGAGAAACCCCAGGGCTGGGCATACTGAATTGCCTTGATGGTCTGCAAGTTCTTGCAGTTTTCATTTCTTTCTCTGTTCCTGAATGATTTTTTTTCATTCAGAAAATAAAAAGCCAAAGAACCATCTGCACTTTATGTATTTCCATTCTTGTCCCTATTCTCAAGTTTCTGAGAATTACCCATCCTTAGAAACATTAATTTTGTGTAAGGATGATTAACAGAGATCTAAACCTACCAGCGCTCTTTACATTTTTCCTAGTGGCAGATACAACGTCTCCTTGCCCTCAGGCCCTATCTGTAACCTTTCCTTCCCTGCTCCACTCTGTGAGCAGCAACCAAACTATCTTGGGCCAACAGTACCACCTACTGGTCATGATGGTAAATTGTCTACTAAGCCATAGTCTCCCATTTTCTCTCTCTCTTTGCTTTGGTTATGGACACTTTTCACCTTACACTAAAGTAGGGTGAACCTTGACTCCACAGGTTTTTGCTCACACCCCACATCTGATCCATCAACAAATTCTATCTGTTCTACCTTCAAAGAATATACAGACCACTTCTCAGCACCCCCACTATTATAACCTTCCACCCCATATTTATTACTGCAAGAGCCTCCTAACTCTTCTACTAACGTCTGCCCTTGCTTCCATATTTTCAAAACAAAGACCAGATCACGGTTTTGAAATTCATGTAAGATTATATTACTACTCTGCTCAAAACACTCTTTTCATCTTCAGAGTAAACTCCAAAGTTCTTAGGCTGACTGTCCTCCATCATCTGGCCCACTGCCACATGTCTTATCACTTGCCCGCTCATACCTTTTACTTCTAGTCTGGTTTACTTTCTCATACTCTGGCCTCAGGACCTTTGTGCTTCCCATTTCTCTGCCTGGAATGCTGGTCCTTTAAATTCTTCAAGTCTCGCCCAGCGGAGCGTGGCTCAGCGGTTGAGCGTCAACCTAGGATCCAGGCGATCAGGGTTTGATTCCCGATCAGGGCACATGCCCGGGTTTCGGGCTGCAGCCGATCAATGACTCTCTCATGATTGATGTTTCTCTCTCTCTCTCTCTCTCTCTCTCCCCCCCTCTCCCTTCCTCTCTCTGAAATCAATAAAGATATATATTAAAAAATAAATAAATAAAAATAAATAAATAAATTCTTCAAGTCTCTGCTCAAGTGTAATCTTGTCAACAAGTCCTTCCCTAAACACTCTACATATTAGCATCTCTTTTTTATCCTCTCACCCTCACTTGTATTTCTTATTTTTCTTCATATTTCTTGTCTCTTCTGATGATACTTATTTGTTTTATAATTCTTCCCACTAGAACATAAACTTCATGAGAGTAGGGACTTTATTTTATTGTTTCTTACCTAATCTTTTGAACAGTACTCAGTGCATAATAGGCACTAAATAATATTTTCCATTCAAATCTCCTTTTTTTCCCTCTCTCTCTCTAACCCTTGCATTTCCATCTCTCCCCTCCTGGTCTTCTGTCTTTCACTACTTTTCTTAACATTTCTGAGATCCAAAGTAACATCATCTAGGTCCAAAAAAGATAACATTCAGGACCCAATTACACAAGAAATGTGTGAATCAACTAGGTATAGAAATACAGGTCCGGTGGAATGGGCTTCCTCCATCCCAAACTGTTCGAATTAAAAAATTTTTAAATTTAAACTGTGTATCTCTACGGCTGCTTTGGCCCACAGGCCATGCGTTTGCCATCCTTGTATGGAAAGTGCTCTGCAGCTCTTGTATTAAGGAAAATTTCATAACTTTTGAAGTTAAATTTGACAAAATCCAAATACACAGTAGTCACTTTCAGAATTTCCTCAAGTGTCTCTTCAACACTTCACCCACATTAAATTGAACCTACTTTTCCTCAAGTGCTAGCATTTGAGGTTTAACTCTTTCATTGCATTTTTACTAATATTATAAAATTCCTTTTCTCCTATTTCTCTTGAATTTTAGTATTTAGTATATAGTATTTTAGACCCTTTATAAGGCCTCAGACCCCCTAACACAATCATATAGTGCCTCTTCTTAAGGGAGCATATGGGATTAATGAACTGGGATCCGAGTCTATTTTTCCTAAGCAAGGGTGACCACAATCTGTGTGCCACTTTCTAGAAGAGAGATCATAAGAAAGGAAGCCAAATAATGTCTGAAAATTCTCTACTTAAAGCTCTTTTATTTAAAAAACCTTGCTCATTTCTTTCTATGTTTCTATGAGAATACAGAACTACTTGCCCCACAGTGTCCCCAGACAGGCTAGGAAAGCTGCTGCTGGATGGTCACACAGGGCCAGGATTTCTGCCCCGATTACCTATTAAAATGAGCCCAAACTCAACCCCTGACCCTACCTTTTCACCTCCTCTCTCTGATCATCACCCAGTTATGCAAACAAGTCAGGAATCACCCTCTATTTTTCCTCCAAAAGCTGAGGCCTCTATGGGGCCTGTACCACCAGGGGAGAAGAGTGTCATCAGGCCCAGGGAGGCTTGGTGAGGGTGCCACCTGCTTCTTCCTCAGCCCTGCGCTTGCTAAGGGAGAAGGGTCAGAGCTCCCATTGTCTGGTAATTTCCCTTCCACTGAATCTTTAACGCTCATGCTCACTCCACCCTGCCCACTTCACTCTGAACAGTGCTTGCAAGGTCCCAGCCACCTGTGTTTGCATTTTGGCCTCTGATTTCTAACACTGTTTTCATTGAAAAATGAATTCCAAAGCAGCTAGTTAATGACTGAACCTTTGAAACACAATTCAAGTGTAAATTAGGCAGCCCCACCCTGCCCTGTCCCCCACCCCCAGCACTTATGAAACGTGTGAGGGTTTTATCATTCAATGTCGGAGACAAAGACATTTTGCAGAATTAGCCAGATAATCCTCAAGAGCGGACCATGGAAAGAACTATACAAGCACGTCACTCCAAAATGGACCCTAAAATATAGGATTTGGATACTAAATCCTGGATGAGCAACAAGGCCCAGCTGTGTAACATGATGTCAAAAACCTCACTTGATATTGGCCCAGGCTCCTGAGCTCAGCTGTAAAACTGTCTACTTCTGAGCGGAGCCCTAGGTGCAAACCGAAAAGTCAAACTCTAAGGCTAACAGGAAATTGAGTGTTCTCAGGGGTCACATTTGCTGAAACTTTTGAATAAGGCACAGAAGGGCAAGAGGGCCAAAGACCCTGGTGAAATCAGGACCCTGTCCCCTGAAGCCAATGACTGAGTGGAAAATAATTTCATATCCTCATGCCTGGATTTTAAGTGCAGAAAGCAATATAGTGTGGCAAAAATATGGGACATAAATTTAATAAAATGAGTTTTATGAGATGGAGCACCACAGAGCTTCCCTAATTAAACTTTATCCTCACGTTAGGGCAATTTTCTTCCTTTCGAGACCAGCCTATTCTTTATTTCTTAACTTCCTGTCATTCTTTTTATTGGTAAAACAATTATTTTTACTAAAAGCAGTGGGCAAAGCTCATAAAGTGACTGTTCTGCCCATACTCTGCAGCATTGAAAGATAGAAAGGATAAGTGTGCACTTTTGGAGGGAGAGTAAATCGCCCAAGTATTAGTCATAGTATATTGTGCACGTGATTAAAATTTTAAACTAGATTTTCTGCATGAAGATTGGGAAAATCTCCTTTTTAATGTGAGAAAACAATGTTTGCTTTTGGAGACATTAAGTCAAATAGGTTTTAGATTAAAATATCAACTCATAGGACCAAAGGAAGAGGCCCCCCACAGTGCCCACAAACAGAATTTCATAACTTAAGGGAAAACCTACATAAAAAAGATCCTGGTGACAAACTTGCACACATCTCATGCTTTATTATATTGGATTCACTTTTGACTAAGATGATAGATGATAGATAGATAGACAGACGGACATAGATTTAGGAGAAAGTTAAAAATAATGAGCTCTAGTCCCTTCAAAAATAGTTGTATTGTCATTTGTGGAAGGGGAGGGGGCAGATGACACCATTAGGTACAGTTTTGCCGTCTCTTTAAGATAAAAGATATTTAGCTATGTGTATAGTGATATAACATGCCACATTCTTTCAAGTCAATATTTCTCAAGAGAGCAGTTGTGTTCTACCTGCTGGGAGTCTATAAGAAACACCCAGTGGTGTTGACAATAGCCTCAGACTATTTTCTTTGAAAAAATAAGGATGATTCTGATCTATGGACCACCAGATGCCATGTCAGATACAGTTGTTAGAAGGAGACCACGAGAACTTCAAAGCGGCTTGTCCAAGATGAATTCATAAAGCGGTCCCCTTAAGATTGATTTGCTTTCATTATTTGCTTGTTTTTCAGGAAAAAAAAAAAGCTTCTAGGGATTTTGCCTTCATGAAGGAGGTGGGGAGATGCGCAGGGAGATAAAACTAGGAAGCAAATAGGAGAAAAGAATCTGAAGAAAGGGACTCTTAGGTAGGTTACCCGCTATGGGCTGTGTGAAATAGAACCTAAATACAATGACAACGATGTCGCATGCAGACTGAATCTGTGTCTTTTAGCATCGCAATATAGGCCTTCTGAATTTCCAAAAGCAGAATAGGGAAATTTAGAAAGCCATCCAGTGCTCAGGAATATTTTAATAAACCTTTGTTTATGCCTAGAGGTGCCATTAAATTACCGGCCAGGCATTAATGTACAGCTCACCGGGGACTGGCGCAAACACAGTGATTACTGCTGGGCGCCCCACTCGGGGTCACTCGCCACTCTGTTTATACGCAGCTCCCGGACAGAGCATGAAGAAACAGTTCGTGCTCTGTTTACAACCCAAGACTGTTTTCCTAACATACTTGGACACGAATAACTACGTATGATGTGGATCTAATAACCACAATAGCAGGCTTTTAAAAATAGTTAAGGCACCTTTAGATATTTTTTTCTGTGGTTACAATAGAGGATCATTTAATTTTTATTTTTTATTTTGAAGAAGTGACTGAACATATGGTGGCTGATGCTGAATAGTATGGTTTCCCCTTTTCCACTCTAAGTTCAGAGCCTGGCACGAGAGTCGAAGGTTAAAAGACTGTCATACCTGGGAGATCACCTGGGGGACATGCCAGTTTCCACCTGTGCAACATAGGCCAGTTATCACGTATTTTAGAAAATCAATCAGAACATCACCATGAAACCAGAGTCTGAATGTGTTTGGTACATTAACTCTAATTATAATAATTAGCTGATAAATAATTCATCATGTATCAGTACAATGGGTTAACGGCATTACATTTCTTTGAGGGGTGATCTTGATTTCTTTCCCCAGCACTTAAAAAAATAAGAATGCTACCAAAAAGCTAAGACTTAAAGCTCTAAATTGTTTCTCCTTTAAGTTCATAATGCAAATCAGAGCGTAGAAATTCTATTCAATGATGTAAAAGGCATTTTCATACTGCTTTCAGGTGCTGGACGCAAGTATCATAATAGCAGCAGGATAAAAATAAAAGAGCAACGCTGGCAAAACGGGGCTGTTTTCCTCCTCTCAGTGGAGTGCAGAGAGCATTCTCAGCTTCAAGAACTGGTGGGACAGAGTAGCTTCCCACTGCGGCTCCCAGAGCTGTTGGCCACAGTTCTGCCCTTGTGGCTGCCTGGCAGAGCTTTGGAAACGTGCTCATTGGAGGCCTGTTTCACTTACTTTTGAATACAGATGGTAAGATCCATGAGCTTATCACTGAATTGTTTTTAGCATCGCTAATAGAGATCTATAGTAGTTTCCCCCAATTATGTGTGTGTAAATGCTAAAAATAAATATTGGATGAAACACAAAGGGGAAAGTACACGTTAACATATTTTGAGAATGCGATTCTGGACATATCTATGAAGCTTGAAAGCACACGCATACCCTCTCTTAGCAATTTTATCAAAATAAAACTACCAGCACCAAGGGTGCATGTGCAAGGCTGTTCACTGTAGCTTTGCTCATAGTGGCAAAAAGGAATGTAGAAGAGTCAGTTGTGGCTCATCCGTACCATGAAATGTTACACAGTCACTGAAGAAAATGTGTCAGGTTTTTATTGGTTGATTTGGAGTGATAGTTACACTATGTGTTCAAGTGAGAAAAATAGATTTCCAACATTTTTTAAAATCCTCACCTGAGGATATGTTTTTATTGATTTTAGAGAGAGAAACATTGATGTGAGAGAAATGTTGACATCGATTTGTACACCACCAAACCCACAACCTAGGTATGTGCCCTGACTGGGAATCGAACCTGCAACCCTTTGGTGTATGAGAAGATCCTCCAACCAACTGAGGACCCAGCCAGGATGTTTTCTAACATTTTTTATGGTAGTGGTGAGGAGGGATGGATAAGACAGGGAGAGGAAAGAGGTGACTTAAAATGGTTTTTTTTTAATGTTCTCAATAAGATGGATGCATAATGTGATACTCTATTCACAATTTTATATCTGTGTGTATAAAATTTTAAGTCTGCATGTATAAGTCTGAAGAGAGGTATTAAAAAATAGTTACTGCCTGGCCGGGCGTGGCTCAGCAGGTAGGCATCAACCTAGGATCCAGGGGATCAGGGTTCGATTCCCAGGCAGGGCACATGCCCGGGTTGAGGGCTCTATCTCCAGTCGGGGGCATGCAGGAGGTGGCCGATCAATGACTCTCTCATCATTGATGTTTCTCTCTCTCTCTCTCCCCCTTCCTCTCTCTGAAATCAATAAAAGTATATTTAAAAAAAAATAGTTACCGAAGTGTTAATAGTGGTTATCTCAGGTGACTTTTAGTTTCTTTCTTATTTTTTTTGTTCTGGATGACTACAATATAGCATATTTTATTCATATAATAAGATAAAAAGAAGTTTAAAGACTTGTCAGTAAAATAGCAATTTCAACATTATAAAACACATTTAAATAAAAACTTTAAAAATCTGTAAAATACAGAATACCTAAACAGGTTTTTGCAAGGTCAAAAATTAGTATTATGTTTTTAATTATAAGACATACACCAGACAATGAGTAAAACTTTTTTATAATTTGACAGATTTTTAAAAAATGTTATAGAGGATTTGTATTATGCTGATCTGTTATGGCCCAAGTATAAAAAGTAGACCATTTGCAAACTCTAATCCTCTTCAAGGGCCCTTAACACCAACTAGAATATCTGTCTGAATGGGACGGTCAGGTTTGGAGCACGGGGCTTTGATAGAGAAAGTGAGAATGCAGGCAGAGCCCGCGCCTCCCAGGAGGAGCTGAGAGCGGCTCCTTCCAAGGACTAGAAGACGCGCGCGCCGGAGCGTCCCCCAGAGCCCAGAAGGCCGCCTAGAGAGGCGCCCGCACCCAGCACCGTGGGCTGGGCTCTGTCGTGAACATGGTGAAACGGGCATCTTGCTTTCCGCCTGTGGAAGTGCAGCAATGTGTGCTGTAGGGGAGGGAAACCACCTTTGTCTTTACCCCTCATGTTCTCAGCTGGGGACTCTGTAACGAGACAGATGACAGAGAAAAGCGCACACATTTATTTAATATAAGTTTCAGGTGACACGGGAGCTTCATAAAAAAGTAAGACCCAAAGAAGCAGTTTGACCCAAGTGTTTTTATGCTAGGTTTGATGAAGAGAGGGGAGTCCAGAAAAATGTGGTAAGACAAAAAACCAAAAGACAAGAAGGGTGTGAGCTCTCCGAGATTCCGCTTGGTGTCCTTCTGTCCTCGGAGATGTGGGTGTTCTTTTCTAGGGAACACCTCTCATATGAGGGTTTTATGACCTTCAGAGAAAGGGCAGAGGGTCCTTCCTGCACCAGTCATTTCTCATGTTCCTTCAACTCGAAATATTCAGTACTCCCAAGGTGCAAGATTTTGGGGTAGCGTGCGTCCTGAATGAAACCCTGTCGTGACCATTTTCTGGTCATTGAGGGTGTGCCAGGCCCTGAGGTACGTGCTTTCTATATATCATCTACTTTAATATTTCTGTAACAGGTAGGCCATGTTATCTTTGCCTGGCCTGCTTTCTCACTCCACTCAGATCCCAAATGGCAGATTTTCCCAGCTACGGTAGGATACCTGGCCCTGGGCTGGGAGCAGGGGCTTGGTGGTTTCAGCCCAGAGCCTCTGAACCTGTCTAGAACTTCTTAGGTGCTCAGTAAATATTTGTTGAATTAATCATTTTTCCTTCTCCAATTAACATAGGATCATAAGCCTCAACTTTTTTGTTTCCTTTTGTTCTTTCATTTATTCACTCAACAAATATTTATTAAGCACCAACTCTAGGTCTGTTCTAGGCCTTCAAAATATGCCAGTGAACAAAAGGACAAATTCCTGCCCTGGCCGGGTGGCTCTGCTGGTTGGAGCATTGTCCAGACACGCCAGAGCTGTGGGCTCAGTCCCCAGTCAGGGCACGTGCAGGAATCAACGGTGAATGCATGAGTAAGTGGGGCAACAAATCAATGTTTCTCTTCTCTTTCTTCCTCTCTCTCTAAAAATATCAATCAATCAATCAAATTTTTAAAACATTTTTACAAAAAAGAGACAAAGTTTCTGCTTCTTTGGAGCTTACTTTATAGTCATTAAAATCTTAAGTTCTTTTATTTTCCTCGCATGGTTTCACTGGTTACCACAAAAGTCATAACAAGTGTAAATACTGTCTTAATTTCCTCCTGTGGAAATGTATATATGCTTCTTTCAGGATTATACAAATCAAGCAAAACCTTCAAATTTCATTTTTTTTTTTTTTGGTAAATATTGAATTCTGCACTTAAGTAAATGGTTGAAGAGGTAAAGTGAACTTATTATAAACAAATGACATACATGACTATTTAATAAAACTATTGTCCTTGTATATAACATCATGATAGAAATCAAGGCAGAATTCACTTTGAACCCATTGTTTTCTGATCCTTGGGTTACATCAATAGATTTCAGCACTTAAAAAATGATTTTACCAAGCCTAAAAGATCAATCCCATATGATTTCTTCTTGGGAAGACAGAATGCTAGCACACCGACTGCCTAGATGCAAGCTTTTAACAGGACTTAGAAAACTTGACTTATTTGTTGGTTTTTAACCCAGAGCTAATCCTGAGTAAATGTGCTCAGAGTCAGAAACCACCCCAGCTTCCTTATCAGTAAATGGGGCTAATAACACGGCTCTGTCTATGCTACAAATTGTGAGAAGTAAATGAATTCATGTGGGTTTCAATAATTGTAAAGTGCTATATATAACTGTATATAAGATATAATTTTTCCTTGGTACAATTTGAAGAATAGAAAAATGGAGCCTCTTAACATCCAATACATGTTTAGTTATAGAATGAGAACAATTAAATTTAGTGATAATTTCCAAATATATTCCACCTTAATGAAACTAATGGCAGACTCTAAGAACAACCAACTTCAAGTGTACATTGTTCTTAGAGAGGGTATAAGAACAAAAAAACTGGAGAATTCACTTCACTGCCATATCAGACTTATAATTCTTCTAGAACGCCAAAAGATAAGCACAAGTTGCTAGGAAATTCTAATTCTTTTGGTATTTTCCCCTTGAAAATTTAACCGGGAAGATTAATATAAATACAAAAAGGGAAGTTATTCAATGTTGATAAAGGGAAGATTTTGATACAATAGCAGAAGATTAAAACTGACCTTGGCATTTGTGGGGTAATCTTCTGCAGAGGGTAGCTCAGACGGGAGGGCTGGTCCCACAGCGGGGCTTTTTCCCTATTTCACAGACCAAGGGCTCTGCTAGAATCCACAGCTGTCTTAGACATGGGTCCAGCACACCTGACCCACCAGGGGTGCAGTGACCTTTGATCTTCTCTGTTTATTGACATGTTGGTAAATTCTCCTTGGCTTCTTTTCACAGGGCTTTCTACATATTTGGCACTAGGTGTGTCTGGGGTTGGAGACACAATAGGAGTCAGACTTCGCCTAGTATCCCAGGGGTGTCTCACTTCCAAGAGGAGGAAACACCTCAAGTGAGTACTGACGAATGAGCAGAAATTGTGCAGAAGAGCTAACCTACTGGGGAAAGAGAAGACAAACTGCGCCTATGAAAACAGGAAGGGATCCAGATGACAGAAGGCCTCGTGTTTCATGTTTAGGAGTTTGGATTCAGTCTAGGCCAAGAGCACCTTGATTGGTTTTAAGTAGAGCAGCTGCAAACTGAGATTTGGATTCTACATGAATAAGGTAACTCCATGGATTTGAGATGACAGGGGTCCGTGGTGATGGTGGGTGGTTAGATAAGGAACTCTATCGGGAGGCTACGTAATAGTTTCATGTTTTATCGCTGACCTCGGTAGCTGCACGCAGAACAGCAAAATTAATTTCAACAACATACATCAGGGAAGTCTTTTAACTTTGAGAATATCCTGTTATCATATAGTAAATGACAGGGAGTAAGAGAGCATATCATCAGTCTTCTTTCTGACTCTGTTAGGATCCCACACAATGAATGGTGTGGTGCGGGAGGCAGGGAGGCAGGCACTGGAGAGCTGGCCTTAGGGCACCGACCTGGAAAATACAGGCCTGATGTCCAGTGGTGCCTGCCCAAGTAAGATAAAGGGGCCGACGTGAAAGAGACTGTGGGGATGGAACAAGGGCCTTGAGGACTGGAGGTGGGGAGTGAGGAAGGGGCCTGGGCGACTTCCTGGCTTGCGACGTGGGCTGACTGGGAAGGCCGTGCTGTTGAAAATGCTTAGGCTGGAGGTTCTCAAAATAAAGCTTTCGTTAGGAAATGAGAGCAAACAGAAGCAAGAGCCTAAAAGCACAGAAACATCTAACTTTACACAATGTGAGCTTCTAAATTAACATTGAGATCTAGCCATTCGTTGAATGGTTAATTGGCTACTCTGTTCTTACGTTTCTCTCAGTTCCGTTTGGGGGCCCATCCTTGGATAGCTCCCCTTCTGATCTCTTCAGTGCTTCTCACTCAGAGGGAGAGTTTAGGCTCATGGGTAGGGTCCCTCAGCTTGGTAGGAATGCGTATAATTGATCAGCCAATAGGGTTTCCAGATTAGAGAATGGAGGCTTTCTAGGAGATTCCACCTTCTCATCCAAAGCTTTCAGGATCGGCTGTTGGTTAGTAAATTAAAAAAGGCAGTTCGAGCAAGGATATATGCAGTCTAACTTTACAAAGTTTAAGTTTGTATACATCTTATATGTATACCTTATAGATTTCATGTATGTGTGTGTATGTGTGTGAATACATATATACACTGAAAATAGACATGTCTCTTCATTTTTACAACCTTCTGATGTAAGCCTAACTCTTTTTCTCTAAATTTACATCATCTTTCCTGAACAAGCACAGCCATACGCATCATTTACAATTTTCAGTTTCTGTTCTTTAAGGTGTAGTAAGGCTTGTGAAACCACCTCAGTGTAGAATCCTAGATTTTTATGAATTTTTCCCCATATTTTGCTGATGTCTCACTCACATACACACGGCAGTTATTGTCAAGCAGTGTTTCCAAAGCATTCTAGTTCGTCTTCATGAAAACAATAAGCCTCTTTCTTTTGTATTCATGTTTTATTAGTCTAGGTAACATTAAGTTAAATAATATAATTCCAATAACAAGGACAAGAGACAAAACCTGGTTTGGGAACAAATACAGCTGACTCTTGGTAAGAGAATTCTGCCGTGTTCGCGAGCAGCTTCACATTAGTGTATGAGAACAACCCCCAAGCAGCTCCTGACTGGAGTTTGGGAATTAGAAAGGTCTGGGTTAAATCCAGACTCTGTAATTTACTTTCTCGCTGTGTAAGGGGCTTACTGAGCATGTTGTTTATTCTTTCTGAGCCTTGGTTTCTTGGAAGGCAGGATGGTAATCAGAACCCCCAAATCTCTGTGTTCAGTGAACTACATAGATAAGTTCATGTAAAAGAGCTCCTGGTACACTGAAGATGCTCTATTAATACTCATTTCCTTTCTTCTTGATGAAACAGAGATATAGATTTCTATCCGCATCAGCCCTCCCAATTCTTTTTGTCAATATAATGCATAATTATCAAAAGTTATACTGAATAATTTAAATACTCGAGTCAAACTGATTTAACCCAGGAAATAAAGATTCTTGGGGTGTGTTTAATGGATTATCTCCATCGCTTGAAAGTTCTATAGAATAAAAATCAGTTGGTCTCAGATCTAGAACACAGGTGAGTATTTTCAAAAGCAAGAAACAGGATTAACATGACATGGGCCTACCTCCCAACTTTCTCCATCTCTCCCCTCCAGGCCCTTTCTGGAGTGATGATAACTGGTAACTGGGGAACCAGAGAAAGAGGAGGGCAGAGAGGAAGGGTCTTCAACACCACAAACTTATTTTGTAGCCTTCTCTCCCCACATCCCATTCTTTTGCTTGCATGAAAGTATTATTCTCTTGGGGTGATAGAATTATGGCCCCCAACCTTGGTCAGAGCCTGAATTAATATATAACCCTAATAGGCCTATCCTTGGGTCCAGTGTGAGTTCTCCTCTGGTCCTCAAAAACCCTCCCCGTTGGGCCTCTGTGTGCTTTTTCACTTGAACACTGGGTCTGGTGATGATGGAGGAGGGTAATATGGGCTATTTTCCCTCCCAGAGATATTATAAGGATAAATGAAATGATATTCATACAGCACTTTAAGATGTTCTTATAAAATGCACCTTTGTAAATATGAAGTATTCTAAAAGGCCAGTGACTGCAACTTCTATTTAAAATAAAAATTGCTGACAACAATTTCAGCCCTAGAAAGTAAATACATCAACTTGAAACTGAAGTGTACTTTGCCAGGTAGCAGCAGGCTGATCGCATATCTGAGCCGTTACTGCAAATAAGGTGAAATGCTAGCGTGGATCGCTGTGTACGGTTCATCCTGCTCTGCTATGTGGCATCTGAAGTCAATGGCCTGGTCCTGTGTTCTTTGTGAGTCAGGAACATCTGAAAGTGTGACTCAGTCTTAGAGCATCTGAGGGCATTGCAGAATGACTCGAGAAAGCTAAGATTAGAGGCATCCTGAGCATATTGATCCCCAGCAGGATCCAAGCCTGCTCTTGTGATGAGCTGTAGTCCCTTGGGCCACATTAAAGCCATCTTATTGGGATTACTCTCAAACCAGATCAAAGTGATCCCGGAAAACCTTCAACCTGATGACAGGAGGGACTCTCATCCCTCAGATGGCCATGGTCTAGGAATGGAGCCATGTTTCTGGACCGCGTTTGGAATTTTGTGTATGCAAACACTATATATTACCCACTTAGAGTATACTAGGGGGTATTCTAACATTGGCACCAGGCACTGATTGTACTCTAACAAGCAAAAGATGGCCAAGGGCTACCAGAGATCACACACTCAGTGCACACAGGGTGCAGAGGGTGATGACTTAGTAGCGGTGAAGCCTTTGTGTATCCCAACAAGTGTGGGATGGAGAACCAGGAAGAAAATGAGTCTTGAGAGTGCAGCCCTATTGTGTTCCTAACTCTATTCCACAAATTTAATGTTTAGGATCATGCTTGACTTTTTCTCATTGTTAAGAACAGGAGGAAGGACAAGGGGGAAGAATTAATATTTATTAACCATTAACTCTACTGCCAGGTGTTTTATCTGTATTTGACCCTCATGACAACCTTATGAAGTAGGTAGTATTAACCATGGCATGTTTCTCTAGGGAGTGGAAGGGTCATTTGCCTGTCAGTAAGATAGCATAAGATTTTTATGCAATTCTTAAAACTAACAACAAAATCCTGTCTTTCCTGTGATGTTTGAGAATTCAAGTTTGCCAAATATTAACGCTGCTCCTTGACTCTTCTGTTCTCTCAATGAAGAAACAGACCAATATCTGTGGTTGGGTAATTAACTCCAATGGCGGATGTGAAGTGTGAAGCCTTCAGGTGTCCACTTTCTTGCATTCTTAAGTGTTTTAAAGGAAGGCATTTAAAATGGATCTTAGAAGTGTGTTCATCTGTAATGACCACTTAGCCTTCCCCATAAACCTTTAGGTAGATGCCTAAAATGATCACGAGAAAGTCATAAAGCATGAAAATGGAACTGTTCAAAACATGTTTATTCTGTCCCTCTTTATTCTTAGCGTGTTTGGTTTTAGGAAATTCAACAAGTGGGAACAATACTATGACATCTGATAGACCCCAGCTGTTGGCAATGTGGTACCAAGTGAGGAGGCATATAATTTCAAGGAAATGAAAAACAGACTGTTCACAAAGTACTTTTTTATTGCTTTTCCCTATGTTCTTCTCGAAAACAATACAAAAAACAGATTTATCTTGTTTTGTGGTTAGTCCTTTCTTAAAGTCTCAAGATTTGTACTTTACTGTCTTGGGTTGGGTAGTTGGTGAATTTGGGGTGTTTCCTATAACATGTACCTCAAGTATAGGGACCCAAGTTGTGAAGAGATTGAAATATGTGTCAGATATTCCCAGCTCTTCGTGACACTAACTCAGTGAAGAAGTAACACAAAACCAGAGGAAATGGTGATCTTAGTTGTTGTTGTTTTTTAAACCTAGTCTTCCTACAAGCCAATCAGAGCAAAGAACCCGAAATCGCTTTTTAAAAAGACGTTTCCGTTTAAAACTCAGCAGATGACAAATCCAGTTTTAGAGCCCTCTCGGGGTTTGTCTATCAAACACTGATGCATCACGGAAACATTTATTTTGTAAGTAATGTTAATGATATTCTCAGAGCTCCGTGTTTATTGTTTAGCGCGGCTCTCATCTGTTGATGACTGATGGCCGATAGACAGAGCCCCTCGCCTTTACTCTGGCTCCTAGTCAGTATTTATGGGTTGGGCCTATTAGTGTCTCTCTGAAAGCCAGTGGGACAATGCAGCTGGTACCCAGCAGAAGGAGAGATGCAAAAACCATTATCTGCCACTCAAGTAAAGCCTAAGCAGTGAACTTGTAAGGAGGATGTGCTACTGCAACCACAGAGGGTCACTTAAGTATAAGTACTATTATGACCTTCTTAATACTTCTAAATATCCGACAGTATGGCTCACCTTTTAATTCTAGCTTCTATCTCTGACGGACTCGATGCTCTCTAATGTGGTTCCATAAGGCACTAGGGTAATCAGGCGACTGAGATCACCTTCAGGAAGACAAATGCTAAGGATCACTGTCAGGAAAATTTCATTACTGAAAGTATGTAGTGAAAGGAAGGTGACACACAATTCAGAGAAAAACTACATCAAAAAGATACAATAACTAAAACACTCAAAACATTTCTTATTAATTTGTTTGCCACATGAGGAAAGAGGGAAAATATTAGTGGTGTTTTCCCCCGTTTCCAATCTTAATCTGAAGCTATATCTGGGTTATCAAAGTACTGTTTCATTACATTCATTTTGCAGCTCGCCCACGTATACTAACATTTGACTTTAGCCCTGGCAGGTTTGGCTCAGTGGTTAGAGCGTCCGCCCTCAGACGGAAGGGTCCAGGGTTCGATTCCGGCCAAGGGCGTGTACGTCGGTTGCAGGCTCGATCCCTGGCCCCAGTCAGGGCTTGTGTGGGAGGCAACCAATCAATGTGTCCCTCTCACATCAATGCTTCTCTCCCTCCCTCTCTCCCTTCCACTCTCTGAAAAGTAATGGAAAAAATATCCTCTGTTGAGGATTAAAAAAAAAAAAAAAAATTGACTTTATCTTCCAAATGAACTCCTAAAGGCTTATCTTCCAATTGTTTAAAACAACTCCAAATCTCTAAAGATTTTACATTTTCTTTCCCCAAACTGAGTTCTGTATCACATAATATTCACCACTAACAGCTCTTCCGGGGGGTAGGCCCCCGTGGGGTGTGCCTGAGAGAAAGAACACTGCTTTGGAAGCGGCGCTGACACCGTGCAGCCTGGGATTCCTGGCGGGGGCACAACTGGTTCCTGTTGTTATAATGGGCACGTTGGACTAGAATTATTTTAAAGTTCACCTTCACTTTCAAATTTCTGAAATTCCAGACAAATACAAATGGAAATGATTCTATAAAAATCATTTTTGGTTAAGTGCGCGTGGCAGAAATGTGAATAACTTGCATCTGAAAATGGATGACGTGACAGGGAGCGCCTGACTGCTCACCTGCCTCGGTGCACCTCGCCCCGCCTCTCCTCTACGCTGTTTAAAAATTGTCCTCGTGGCTCACTAAGCCGTGTATCTGTATGCTAGATCTATTTTCTATGTGTGTGTCCTTGATCTTTTGTTGGTTTCATTTCCTCCACGTTTTTCCTACCTTCCAGAAAGGAACAAAAATTGCATCAAGGACATACCTTTATAGATGCAGGTACTAAGTTCCACTGATTCATGTTTTTGGCTTCAGGTCTTCATACTGCATTTTCAGGAAAGTGTTGCTTGTTTGGGATTGGTGCAGGCAGATTGCCAGTGGGATTGAATAATAAATGGCCACTCGTGCCCTAGCAAAGCAGCAAGCTGCACCCAGTAGACAAATCCAGGGAGTTATTTTAGGGTAAAAAGGACTTAAACTCTAAAAGTCCCTCCCTCCCTCCCTCCCTCCCTCCCTCCCTCCCTCCCTCCCTCCCTCCCTCCCTCCCTCCCTCCCTCCCTCTCTCCCTCTCTCGAGGAACGCAATCTCAACAGCCCTTCACGGAGAAGAGTGATGTTTTCTTTTGAGAATGGTAATGACATTAGTTTTCTTCCTCCATATTTGAGTGTTTCAGTCCTAGGACCCAGGGCCACTTAGGAATTCATGAGCCGACCTCCTGACTGATGATAGGAGAGGCAGGATATTCAAAATTAATACTCATAGATGCCTGGGTGGTATGGCTCTAACACGTCTTCAGATAGTTTCTGGCTGCCAGGTTAGACTTTCTTCAACTATGCACAAATTGAATTTACCAAGAAAGGTAGGCCAACCACAACGGCAAACTCCAGTCTTTGTTTTCTACCTAATCATTAACTTTATCACTGAAACCGTCCAGGCGGGAAGGTGCATGATCATTCTGCATGTCCTAGTGCAAGATCTCTGCTGGGATTTAAGCCTTTATATCTGTAGACCAGCCAGCAAGAAGAAGACGGGTATAAAGAGGTGACTGTTCCCTACCTTCAAGGAAGAAATCGGGCACTTTCCATTAGAATCCACTCCTGGAACTTGTCAATTGCTCATTTACTAGCTGCAAAGGAAGCTGTAATCTTTATTTGGCGGCTATGTGCCCAGCTAGAATCATGAGTTCTACTATGAAAAATGGGAAAAAATGACCAGTAGGAGGCTGTCAGCAATCCCTACTACCCATTCTAATCACATAGTCCTCAAATCAATCAATCAAGTCTATTCTTTGAAGCATGCAGCTTTGGGGAGCTCCATGAACCTAGTGCAATGTATTTGGGTCCCCAAAATTACAGAGATGTGAAGCTTCCCCAATGTCTTTTAGATCTTTGTTCTTTCTTAAGTTGGACTTAGAACTCCAGCTGATGCCCCATCTTAGAGGACAATCAGAGATATAGCTATAGGTACACTTCCAGGGGAAAATAAAAATGTCCTCTGCAGGCTTTTAGTGTGCTTGGCATTTCTCTCAGGAATGTGAAGTGGGCAGCCACTCTGAGTGATCTTTGACTTGCCCGGCCTAGAGGAATGCAGGCAGCTATCTTTTCCCTGGAAACCAACATTAAAAAAAAATCACACAAGTCATTATTATATAATATTTTTTTCTGATAATGTAAGTTAAACTTACATACCTAATTTTAAACAAAACCCCTATATTATTCATGCTGTTTTCCACACATATATGCTTTTGAATTTTCCCTTTTTATCTCAGTCATTCTTCATTAATGGAGTCAAGTTATGTCTTTGTTTTTAGCTTAGCTGGTTGTTCCCAGTGCTTCTGTGATATTGTTATGCACAGAGCTGGCCTTATTTCTTTTACTCTTTCTACCCTTCATCATTTATTAATGCCACAGATTGTGTGATGAAGAGTTGTCAACATTATCATTTTTCTGTATTTACAGGTATAATAACTGCACTGAAGTGGATTTGTCACCTAATAGCCTTAAATGATCCCTCTCTCTCGGGCTGCATTTCTCTCTGTTATTTACTGCGCCTCCCAATAGCTTATCATCTGCTGTCTACTCTCCTCTTTGTCCTTAATTTCCTGAGACAGATTTCCACTCAAGAGACTGAGAAACTATTAGACGGAGAGTTTCCACGAACCACGAGAGCATAAGGTCTTCTGCAAAGAGACACGCTCACCCACTATGGGTTAAAGAAAGAAAGTAGCATTCCCTCTCCCCTGCTGACAAACCCAGCTGCTGTCAATGGGAAGAGGAAATAATCGCATTGAATTGAGGGAATCGGCATGCCTAACTCCCATCAACACAGGTACAGCAGAAGCTAAGCGCCCAAATTCCTGTGCAGAGAAAACAGGAGAGGTTATACTTCCTGATCTAATGTAACACACGGCCTCCTGTATTTGAGTTGGAATTTTCATAACTGTTTAATATTAGTGTGTGAGTGGTCCTAGGGAGAAGCAATATCAAAGCAGAAAGTAGTGCTCGATCTCTGTAAAGCATTTTAGCAACGTGGAGAGAAGTGGACTACCAGATATTTATTTGGGAAATTAGCTAGCTAGCTACAATATGTTTACAAATTATGTGTTTACTGGTAGGATACTGTTGTAACCAGCAAGGCCACTATATATCTTTATTTTTGCTCTATTTAGAATTCAGGAAAATAAGTCAGCATTTCCTTTCATGGTAACATTTCAGAGCAACAATATTCACTAGTATAAAAAGACTTCTCTGATCAAAACAGTTGTTCTTAAATGTTTGTTCAAAGATTACATGGCATGTCAATGATTATGTCCTTCTGGGACTTTTCATTTAATTTGTAATTGTTTCAAGTGATTAAAAAGAACACAAATGGCATGCTTAACTTCTGAAAAGAAGAGTATAAATAATATCACCATGCCCCATATAATATTCACAAATTATCCACCAGTGATAAATAATTTAACTGGGTCGATTATTGAACCAAACAATACCATCAAAATGGTTTCTATGCATTGCCAGGTAGCTTTTTATTTAACTTATCTGAATGGAATTCTGAACTTTAATCTTTTAAGCCCATGCTAAGACTCAAGAAATTCTCAATGGAGGCTGTGGGAGTGGACTGAATTAGAAGCATCATGAGGACACAAAAGTGTTGGGGAGGTTTGGGTAAATTATTACAGCTCAAGTAGCCAACTTGAAACATGTGAAAAGAACTACTTGTTTGATTCTGAACCCAAGAATTAATAGAGACTACACTTTAAGCTTTTCACTTGTTTTTCATCTATCACTCACTTCATGTTATCAGATATTTATTAGGTCCAGAGACTCACGTGCCTGGTATGTACTTTGTCACTCGACCCATACTTACGTCATCATGGGAGACATTTATGCTGTGTCAGCACTAAACACTCACGCATATATGACTCAAAGATATGGCTTGGCTTTGTCAACACTAGATGCTCAGGATATGTGCCACCAAACAAATGAATTGACAGCGTGATATAAAACTGAAACAAATAAACTGATCCGGGAATAATTTAACTTCTGACACAGAACAACTATGCACATATTACCAACGATAATTGCCATCACCACCATCCATTTTTAAGCATGTACTCTGCCAAGCCAAATACTTTGCAAAGGCATTTTTGGGACACATCTCCACCAGGCACTTTTTAACCAAATCAGAGAGGTTACGGTACTTGCCAAGAGTAAATGGCTAGTAAAAGACACTGCAGAAATTTGAAAGCAGTTTTGTATTTGTTGAATTACTTGAATAAATGACTAAGTCAATAAATGATTCTAAAGCCCTCATTTCTTAACCATACATGATAATTCTGGATTTACCAATCAGGTCCTGATTAGGTTGTAAACACATCAGGTTTATTTATTATGTGCATCCTTGAGTTGGTAAAGAAACTAAGTGATTCATTTGTAGGCCTCAGCTAATGAAAGCAGGGTCATGGCTAGAACACAGATATTTTGGGGTGTAGCTTCCATCTGCCACCACCTCACTTCCATCCTGTGACCCTTATTACGTTGCAACAGCCACCATCTTCTAGGATACCCTGTAACTATCTAGACCTTGAGTACAGTTAAAGAATCACAAAACACACCTTCTATATCACCCACCATAAGTCTTGCTGTTTTTCTCTCTCTACATTATAACTCTGATTCTGCATGAACTATTCAAGTCAATAAACACTTACCAAATACTTATTATATCTCATGGTACTATGTTAATTGGTGTGGATGACAGTAATGAAAAACCCCACAATTCTTAGTCTTGAGAAGCCTCCAATCTAGTCCTTGGAAAGTATGTACACAAATAACTTTATGGCAACTACAACAAAGGAGGAAACACACAAGAGGAAAAGATTATTTCTGGCTCAAGGGAGGGGGAAAAGGTTTCATAAAAGATGCAAGATTTTATGTGGGTCCAGATATTAGGAAGGCGTTATCATAGTATTTTTGACGCTGGCTATGTTTCTGATACATTTACTACTCATCGTAACAGCCCATAAGAGGTAATATCCTGCAGTTATCTCCCATTTCAGATGTGGAAACTGAGGCTATGTCAGGTGACTTTCCAGAGTCACATGGGTATTGCAATAAGTTAGTAGAGTCAGGATTTTAACTTGAGGGGCTGGATGCTTGGATATAAACTCTAAGTCACTACAGGCACACTGCCCAGTTCCACTGCCTGGGGTCCTGAGGTTAAGCTGACTACCTAGGTTTGGAGCCTGGTTCTGCTACTTATTGGTCATGGGGAAAAGTTTTACTTTATCTTTCTTCGTTCTCACATCTGTAAAATAATACTTATTGTGGTTTGAATGGCCAGTTCCAGTTGGGGAGTTGCCAGAAGAAGACCACCTGGCTGGCCACCAAGAAGACACTTACTGTGGTGGGTTCACTGCCGTTCAGGGGCTGTTTCCCTGTCAGCATCCTGGAGCTGATCACACTCAGGGAGACTCTCTCATAAGCACAGAACCTACTGTGTCCAGTCGCCATGCTGGGAAGATATTACATAGTCCTGGGCTATTTCTGACTTTGAAGATTAAGGGAGCAGAAGACCAAGGAATGCAGGTGGCCCCTCGCAGCAGGAAAAGGAAATATTCCTCCAGAAACCTAGAAAAGGAATGCAGGCCTGCTGACACGTTTTTAGTCCAGCGAGATGCGTTTTGGACTTCTGAGCCCCAGAACTGTAAGAGAATAAATTTGTGTTGCTTTAAGCCACTAAGCGGAGGTCATTTGTTATAGCAGCAACAGGAAATTAATACACACGCCAGGACCATCCCCCCCTTAGAGCGTTTACACAGGTCGCTCACCAGTTGTTCCCTCTGCCTAAAGCGCTCATCTCTGAGATATTAGCCTCATGGACCTTTCCTCCTTCATGGGGGTGCACGTGGGGTCTCTGCTTAAATTACACCTATTTAGACAGACTTTCCTGGATCACTCAAAGTAGCCTCCTTGTTACTTTACCATGTGACCTGTTTTATTTTTATCGTGAACCTTATTGCTATGTTACTTTTCTTTTTATGCCATTATTTGTACTACACGAGGAAGTCTGATCTTGCCTCTCACGTTTCCTTGTAACCCCAGTGTCTAGAAGAATGCCCGGCACAAAATAGGAACTTAATATGTATTTGTTGAATAAATAACTGAGCATTTGTTCCAGGCAAGGCACATGGACTCTTTCAACAGCCTGATGAGACAGAACTGCCACCACCATTTTGTTAAACATAAAGCCCACGAAAGCAATCATAAAGTGTACCGTGTTCTTGGCACGTAGTAAACATTCATAAATATTGTAAGTAAATGAGCCACTTTTAAAGAGATTGTGGTAACACAGTTTAAAAGTAAATATTTGCTACATTAACGTGTACGGTTTTCACAACCTATTGTTGAAGAATCGCAGAGCTACAGCAACTCCATTCTCATGAGCTCGTCTCCATTCTACCTGCCTCCTGGACTTCTCTATAACATGCCCCACTGGCCTTGAACGCAAGATATAAACTGAATTTATAATCTCCTCCCCAAATCTACTTTGTAAAGGTTCCCTGGCTGAGTGGATGGCACTGGGCATCCATCTGGAAGATTCCAGGAGTCATTTCAGACTGGTTCCCCCCCCCATTGCCCTAAAGATGATTATCGTTTATTTTTTGCTCTTCCTGTTTAACAGTTCTTATATTAACTGCCTTTTCCTGCTCCATTGACTTAGTACTTCTTCCTGAACTATCCGTCCCTCTGTTTCTAAAGTAATCTCTCCAGAAAAACAAGACACGTCATCACTGGCTGGTTTGAAATCCTTCTGTGGCTTCCAATAGTATTTAATGAATTCTAAAACCTTTACCAGGACATGAGAGGTCACACACGATCTGTACCCTGCCCAGCTCCCCACCCTTCCCACACCCGTCCCTTCACTGACTAGTCTAGCTCCCCTGGCCTTTGAACTCCATGGTGTCAAGCTCTTCCTTGCTGAACAGTAACTTTCTCCCACCTGCTTGTCACCCTTTCTATCTCAGGGAGGCTCTCCCCAATCTAGATTATTCGCAATTACATATTTGTTTATATCTGTCTCCTCTACAAGATTATAAGCTCTTGAGGGCAAGGTTTTGTATCTTTTTTGTTCACAACGGAATGAGCAGCGCTGAGCCACACCTGGCACACAGTGGAGGCACATTGAATATCTGTTCAATAAACAAATACAATATTTATTAAATAAAGAATGTATCTCGTGTCTTTTAGAGAAGCTTGCTTAATACAGTTTGGTTGGGATGATGTCAGGTGCAGTGGCATGGGTAACAAAAAGAAAAATTGAGGTGAAGAGGTAAGGCAAAGGAAAAAAAGACAGGAAAAAATGAGTGAGAGAGCATAGAATTAGAGAGTAATAGAAAAAAAAAAAGGCAGGAAGGGCCTTGTAGTGGGTTGAATGGTGGTCACACCAAAGACAGGTGCACATCAAATCTCTGGAATCTGTGAATGGTACTGTGTAATTTTCCTGGGGTGGCCTTTACAAAGTACTGCAAACTGGGTGGCTTAACACAACAGAAATTTATTATCCCACAGTTCAGGAGGCCAAAATTCTGAAGTCCAACTGTCAGCAGGGTTGGCTCCTTTTGGAGGCCCTGAGGGAAAATCTGTTCCAGGCCTCTCTCCCAGCTTCTGGTGGCTGTTTCCAAGGTGAATCCTTGGTGTTCCTTGGCTTATAGACACATTACTCCAATCTCTGCTTCCAGCTTCACATGCCTTTCTCTTCTTCTGTCTCTTTTGTGAGTCTTCAACATGACCTTCTTATAAGGACACCAACCTTTGGATTTAGGACCCATCTTAATCCAGTACGACTTCATCTGCAAGACTCGATTCCCAAATCACATCACATTCTGATGTCCCAGGTACACACAAATATTCCAGGGGCAAAATCCAATACAGTATATTTGGAAAAAGGACATTTTCAGATTAATTAAAAATGTCTTTATTATGAGACACACAGAAAAGGAGAAGACACAGTCAGACAGAAGAGGAGGCAACATGAAGACAGAGGCAGAGACTGGAGTGATGTGGCCATAAGCCAAGGAAGCCAAGCGATGCCGACAACCACCAGAAACTGGAAGAGGCAAGTCAGGACTCTCTTCCTAGAGCCTCCAGAGGAAGTGCGCCGGCCTCGCCAGCACCTTGGTCTCGGACTTCTGGCTTTCAGAACTATGAGAGAACAGAGTTCTGTTATTTTCAAAGCAGTTAAAGGTATTTGTTATAGCAGCCATGGGAAAGTAATACAAACCTGAAACATAACAGAATCCACAGTGAACTGTATCATTTTCCTTTAAGTACCATTAAAAACCAAACAAAGAAGGAAAAAAAAACAAGAAACAAACCTTTTCCATAAGCTCAAATCTGCTCCAAAAAGATCAAAGAGTTCTTGGTAAATAGGAATTTGTGAACAGTCATAAAGTTAAACTGACTCCATTTCTGTAAGCATAACGTCTAATGGTCCTTTAATACAAGGGCAGACCTTCAGTGGCTGAGATGTAGGACCCTCTAACCTAGTAAGAAATTACTCTAAGAAAATAATTGTGTTGCAAACTGTTTTTCACGTATCTCCACTTATCTTGCGACTGCCTGATAATAAACACCAGGTTTTATCACACCTCATGTGCTTTCTCTTTTCAGGTTATTTAATGTCATCTGTGTCTCCCTATTGAGTTCTTTTTATCTTGAGATTCACCTTTTGTTATTCTGCCTGCTGTATAATAATTAGGTGACGCTGCTTAACTGTCTAACCCTCAGCTCACAAGCCGGCTTAGTTTTTGGATAGCAAGCCGTGTCATCCGGTTACACAGAGGAAAATCCAGGATGAGTCTCTTTCAGTCTTTGAATGAATTCAGAATTAAAATCTGGCATCACTGAGCCATCCCAGAGCCCCTTCCAAACCTCAAGCTCCATAGTCACCCACCGGCCATCAGAGCGACCAGACTAGTTCCAAAATATCACAGTGTTTTATTTACTTATTTGGGTGCACATGGGGGAGGCGTTGATGACCCAGAAGGGTCTATGGGTAGGAAGTCCCATAGTTCACGAGACTATCAATGTCACCGGTAGCCAGAAAACACCTGAAGGGAGAAAGTGGGGCACAGCCAGGCTCTAGCCGGGGGGAGGGGAGGGGGCACGGAGGGCAGCCCCGCCCCCACCCCTACTGGGCGGGCCCCTCACCACTTTTCCCTTGGGGTCCCTGACCCCCTCCCCCTGTTTTCCTGCTGCCCCAGAAGGAAGACCTGCCCCCACCCTTTGCGGTCGTCCCCACCCCCGGGGGGTGTGGGGCGGGGGCTGCGGGCAGAGCGCCCGCCGCGGGCCACAGACCTGGAGGGTCCGCCGCCACCGCGGGCTACCGCCGACGCTGGAAGGCAGGGGTCCTGCGGACTTGGGCGTCGGCTCGGCGCAGAATTTTCAACCCATCCCTGTGGTTAAAGCCCCCCCACCCTCCCACGCCGCCCCGCGGGGGCCGCTTTTCCGCGCGGACTGGGGAGCGCGTCTAACTCGAGCGGCTCCGGCCGGGAACCCGAAGACCCAGAGTGGGCCTCGCCCCTGCCCCGCCCCCGCGCAACGTCATCACCGGCGTCGGGGAAGCGTCGTAAAGCCCCGAAGAAGCGCGCGCTCATAAACCCTGCACCTCGCTACAGATGTCTACAGAGAAGTTTCCAGCCAGGCGCCCGCCGGCCCTTCCCATAGTCTTGCGGCGAAAGCAAAAGACAAGCTCTCCGAGGATGGGATCCAGGGGCGCGGGCGGCTGTGCCTAAAGGATTCGTTGGAGAGGAACCCTTGATAAGGCTAGGTGGCTGTGGCGCCTCCCGTCTCTCCCCGCCTCAGTCATTCCTAAGGTTCCGCAGGTCCTGGAAGTGGCGGGTCTGTCAGCCCCACCCGGCGGCCAGCCTCCTTCCCCCGACCGCCAACGCCGGCCAGTCTGGTCCAATCGTTGGCTCCAGAGCATTCGCGCTTGGAGCGGCGGCCAGAGCGGCTCTGTGTGCGCGTCTATTAGGAGGCGCGTGGTAGTGATGGCGGCGCTCAGCGAGGCTTCCCTGTCACTGGATACTACTACTCCCAGCCCTCCTCTAAGCCGCGGGAGCAACCCTCTGGTCTTTAGTTTACAAGTAGCAATTTGACTCGCTTTGCTGCATGTCAAGAGGGACCGTGGAAAGTGTGGAGACGCCCCGGGGATTAAGCGATCGCAGCTTAAAAAGAAAAAAAGCCAAACAAATAAACAAAACCCACCCACCCTAACAAACATGAGGCTGCTGGAGAGAATGAGGAAAGAATGGTTCATGATTGGAATAGTGCTGGCGATCGCCGGAGCTAAACTGGAGCCGTCCATAGGGGTGAATGGGGGTAAGTCTGCCCCCTCCGCACGCTCCACCGCGATTCCTACTTCAGAACTAATTGGCGAGTCTTGGAAAGGAGGGGAGACCGTCCTGAGGAGGCGTCTGTCCCTCTCGCGGACCCCGGCCGGCCCAGGGTGGCCTTTGGCCCTTGGGCTGACGTTGTAACTGGCCAGCCCCGGAGGGGGTTTGTAATTGGGACTGGGGGCGAGCGACTCAGCGCAGGGTCCCTTCCCCGCGGGCCCGCGGGCCGTCTGTGGGCTCGCCGTGGTGTGGAGGAGTGAGGTGACCGAGGAGGAAGTGGAACTTAATTCTCTTCCCTTCGAAGTGGCATCACCCTGTCCCACGGGATGCTCGGGCGCCAGGAGCGCCTTGTCTGTCTTGGAGTGGGCGCTATTGCCTTGTCCATTTGCAACCTCTGCCACCCCACCCCCTACCCCCGTTTAAACAAAAAAAAGTGGGGGAAGAAAACAACAAGAACAAGGGACACCCCTTCCTCCTCCAGCGCAGATTCTGCGGCCCCGGTGCTGAAGAGGTGATTTGCGGCGCTCGCTGCTGCTCCAGAAACTCCCGGCTGACTGACACGTCGCCCAGTTTCCTTACACGACGGCACTTCCGTGTGCTGCCCGCGCGGCCGCTGCGCTTAGCGGTCGTCGGACAGGCGCGGGCTGTGCGTGTGTCACTGGGCGCGGGCTGTGCGTGTGACACGAGGCGCGGGCTGGGCGCCGGCGAGGAGATGCAGGCGACTGACAACCCTGCTCATCCCGGGGGTGGGGGCCTTGGCGCGCAAGGGGTGGGCATTGGCGGGCATGGCTGGAGGCGGCATTGGCCTTCTGTGCCCCCTCCTCGCCCCCCAGCCCTTAGCTCCCCCCACCCCTCACCTCTCAGCCCCCAGCCCCCACCCCCACCCCCCACTCTCAGCCCCCAGCCCCCACCCCCAGCCCCCCCCACCCCTCACCTCTCAGCCCCCAGCCCCCACCCCCACCCCCCACTCTCAGCCCCCAGCCCCCACTCCCAGCCCCCCCACCCCTCACCCCCAGCCCCCACCCCCACCCCCCACTCTCAGCCCCCAGCCCCCACCCCCAGCCCCCCCCACCCCTCACCCTCAGCCCCCAGCCCCAGACAGTCATGTCCTACTTTTCATGACCATTCATTGAATTTCTTCAGTTTATTGTCTTTCTGACCTTGTTTGTCAGTTTCCAGCCTTACTGACAGGTTTCATAGGTGAGTCGTGCCCCAGGGACGAGATGAGGAGCAGTGAGCACAGGCCGTCCTTTCAGGTTAGGAGGACGTTTGAAGTTATTTGTGCCCTGTTAGAACACGATGGGTGGGAGTCACAGGCTGTCTCAGGAGGACAGTGTGGTTCCTTCCACCCTCTGCCTTCAGGACCTCCATGGAGAAGTAGCCTCAGGGGACATTTAAAAGGAGTTACTTGAGCAAAGGTTGTAGGGATTAAAACTTTGTTGTTGTTGTTTTCTTATGTTCAACTTAGTACAAAATGTGTAGTGTATATAGCTGAGAATAAAGCTGTTATGTGAGGTGGTTTCTCCCCCTGAAGGTACCGGTTGACATGGCTTTTCTGTGAGCTTTGGGGAAACTTGTGAGTGTGGGTGTTTCAGGTTCAGCCGAGGGCGTCCCCGCGGCCCCTGCAGCTGGCTGGATAGTGAGAATTGAAGTTAGAGTGTCTTCATGGTGGTCTGGAGCGCACCCTGGACTAGTTTCACTAGCTTCCAGCGTTAGGTCTTTTATTTGCTGGGCATTAAGGTGGGGTTACAGGCGATGTGTGTTCTTGAAGTTTAGATCTGCAAGGCCTAGGTTTGGTAAAATACCTCTTCCCTTTCATTTCGGGGGTGCCCTGTGGGGAGAAGGGCTGATGAATGGTGAATCATTTCCCTAGGGCTTCCAGTGGCATGAGTGAGATGGAGTCTGTGAGCTTATTTCTTCCCCCAGACTCTGCTTCTTGAAGTTTTGATATGTTGTTTTAGCTTAGAAATATTGTTTCCCACTTTCCCTAGTCCTCATGCCATTAATCTAGGATAATTCATTTCTTTGTTTAATTTTAAAAGTAGAATGTTAAGAACTAAAAGGGATTTTTAAAGTATTCTAAGCCAACGGGCTTCTTTCACAGTTGAAGTTCCTGAGACCTGATGTCAGGTGACTGACTCTAGGTTAAGTTTAGCTAGGGAAGCTGGGGAAGAGGAAGGACTGGAGACGAGGACTCCCCCTTGTTTTATACCAGTTTCAAAATCCATACAAATTTTCTTGGTGAAGAATCATTAAAAATGAATAACCATTATAAAGAAGGGCTCTCTGTAATAAAGACATTTTCCATGCCCTGAATTTTAGCCCAAAGGAGCAGAGCAGAATCCACTAATATTAGACAACAGTAAACTCCTATGATTTCTTTGATAGCTGTCCATGTGTAAAAGCTACTTTCTCTAAAAACAAAAGTTAAGCAAACAGTTATATAGACTGTAAGTTCTTGATACATCTATTGAGCTTTGAATTGATCTTAAAACCTCTTAAATAAAAATATACCTCCAAATATTGACAAGTAACACTTTCACTCCACTAGTTAATCCAACCAAAAGTTAGAAACAAGGAAAGGAATGGTTGCTGAAAATGTTTCTGTTCTATTCTGCTCTTTAGAATGGTCTAAAGCACCTCTTTTTGCTTCTAACTTTTAAACAAAGTTTCCATTTATGGGCTCTGTACATTGGGATTTTTAATACATTCACATTGACTGAACAATTTTCAGAACAGTTTTCTAGACATTCTTTTAAATAGGAAAAGTTTTAGTAGTCTTCAACTTGTTAAGATACTCACTTCACCTTTACCTGGATCAGTACTTTAATGACTACACTTTTTTTTTTTTTTTTAAATCCTCACCCAAGGATATGCTTTTTTAAAAAAAATGATTTGAGAGAGAGGAAGGGAGAGAGATAAAGAGAGAAACATTGATGTGAGAGAGAAATATCAGTTGGTTGCCTCACGTACGTGCCTAACTGGGATCAAACCCGCGCAGCCTGGGTATGTGCCCTGACCAGGAACTGAGCCTGAAACCCTCTGGTGTACCAGACAAGGCTCCAAGCAACTGAGCCACTAGTCCAGGGCTATACTCTTTATTTTTAAGCGTAAGACTTCTATACTTAAAGTATCACAATTATGATCTGACCTCCCTTTAAAAATTTTTTCATAGCCAATTGGTGAGTTATGTATGACAGGAAATTTATAGATGTGGGAATCCTAAAATTAGAGGAGTTGAATGACTTTCCAAATGGGAAAAAGTATAATAGGTACTAGCCTAGACAATTTAATTCTTAGTTCACTGTTCTTTTTACTTACATTTCACTTTTAAATAAGTAGAAGAAGGTTGAAAATAAAGAGCCACAGTAGGTGTAAATGTATAAAGATTCTGAGGTGTCATCTCTGTTCCACTGAAACACAGGGAAACTCTGAGCTGTGTACACCTTAGAGTTCACTCTTGTTTAACACTGTGCTATTCATTCTTGGGAAGAGAAAGGTTTACTTCTTTGAAAGTACAGAGTAACTTTATCATTTCTACCTGCATCTTAAATGATTGCCATTAATAATACATAAATCCTAAAAAGGAAACTGCTTTGTTTTTCCACTAAAGGAACATAACCAGAAATGTGCTATAAGCTTTAGTACATTGTCATGAATATCTTAGATTAGGTTTTGAAGTGAAATTGACTTTGGTCATGAGTAGATTTTATGAAATTGTAATAGTTCCTTGCTTTCTTAAGCATTCCAAATAGTTTTCTTCCCCTCACCCTCCATTAAAAAGCATGAGTTCTGGAGCCCCAAAATTGCTTTTATTTTTAATGGCCAATTTTTCTTTTGATTTTCCTACCTCATTTTATTTTCACTGATAAACACTTTTTTGCTTTTGTTTAAAGGAAAGTTAAAACTTTCACTTCCAGTTTAGCTTTATAGCCACATTAAGATCAGGACCTGGTTATTTTGGTGATGTGGAGCGTATAATCATTACCTTGGAGAGGGCTGGGCATCACTTTTAAATAGTAGAACTCTCACCTCTGTGCAAATATTTACCAAGTTTTTATTGCAGCCCGGGGTGACTTCTAGTTACTCATTCAAAAGTTGAGCTGTCTATTGGCATCTCGGTGATCATGTCTCAAAGAGGCCTTAAGCTTCTCCAAATCAGAATGATTTCCTCCTTCCCTTTTAAAAGGTAACTTGTAGGGAGCCCTGAAATACCCTCACCATGCCCTTTCATGGTTTAGGGTTATTTAGAGATGCTTCTAATAAAAAAACCCCACAATATAACCTGTTTTCATGTTTTAAAACATTGAAAGTTAAGAATCATGCCACATAATTATGCCAATTAGTTAACAGTTACCATTTATATTTATATATGTGTATGTGAACTGTGGGAAGACTTCGTAAAAAATTCGATTGTTGGCTAACTAAGGTCAATGACTTAGCTGCCCCGGAGAAACATGCAATGTAAGCAAATGCCGTGTGCTGGCTGTGGCGATGCATCTTTAGGCATGTCCCTAGATCTCTCTTGTGACCCTGTTGCTAACTCTGACCCATCCTATATGGATATTCTGGAGGCACCACTGTGGTCAGAACCATAGTTGACAAGAATAAGGTCTGATAAAAAGTAGGAGTTTGGAGGAAAATAAAAAGGATACTGTTTTTTAAAAATAGTATTTAAAATTCCTCGGAGGCATCTACTTTCGAAACAAGCCAGACTTCCTGACTTTAGAATCTGCTTCTGGATCACCTTTCTCAGTTGTTACGGAAATATTATTTCTAAGTGTGAGGTGCTGAGACAGAGTCACTCACAGATATAACAATAACCTGCCTCTGTTTAAGTTTGTGAACAGCCTTTCCTGCCCTGATATGTAATGTCATTGACACTTACCTCCTCCCTTTTGCTTCCTTTTCTCAGATCTCAGCAAAACGATCTGTGTAAATGCCAGGTACATAAAAATTATGGCGTTGTTTGAGGAGACGTTTTGTGACTGATGTACTACATATGCCTAAAATGTAGTAGTTGCTCAATAAATATTGTTGACTGAATGAATGGTGATTTTTCCTGACCTTGGAACTGAGCAGTATCTGTAGGCATATTGGAAAGTTACAGGGAATAGTGGAGCCATGAATACATTCTTTTTCTTTCACTTAAAGGCATATTAGTTTCCTAGGATTGCTACAGCATGTTATCACAAACAGGGTGGCTTAAAACAACAGAAATTTATTGTCTCACAGTTCTGGCAGCTAAGGCCTGATCAGGATGTTGGCAGGGCCATACTTCCACCAAAGCTCAAGGGAAGACTCTTTCCTTGCTTGTAGCTTGTGGTAGTTGCCAGCCATCAGTGTCCCTTGGTAATATAACTCCAGTCTCTGCCTCTGTCTTCACAAGGCCATCTCTCCTCTGTGTGTGACAGAGTCCACGTTTCTCTCTTTTTATAAGAACAGCAGTCATTGGATTAGGGCCCAGGTCATTGGATTAGGGCCCACCCTAATCCAATAAGATCTCATCTTAATTTGATTACATCTGCAAAGACCCTGTTTCTGAATAAAGTCACATTCACAGGTTCTGGGTGGACACATATTTTTTTGGGGGGGATGCTATTCAACCCAGCACAAGAGGGTTGAAGAGAATATCAAATATGAGATGATCTCAGATTTTGAACTGTTGGGATATGCCAGGGTTTCTCAACTTGACTGCTACTGACATTTTAAGACATGATAATTCTTTGTTGCTGGGAGGGCTATCCTGTGCCTTCCACGATGTTTAGCAGAATTCCTGATCTCTGTCCACTAGATGCCAGTCACACGTCCTAGGCCCTGAATTAAAACAACCAAGAAGTTTCTAAATGTTGCCAAATGTCGGTGGGGGCAAAATTGCCCTGTGGGAGAATCACTTGTATAGAGGTATAAAATGGCATTTTCTCAAACTACCTTTTTTAAAAGAATGTTGTCCAGTGGTTAGCATATTAGGCCTTTAAGCCAATTGTGTACAAGCCACAAAAATAGTTAAAGGTTAGGGTTGCCCCAGTTGTACTCACAAGGTTAATGCATCTGGGATGATGCCAGCCTAACTTCAGAGAGGATTTTCTGGAGGGCAAAGATCAGGCCAGTCTGGCTCACTACAGTATGCCTAGGGCTGGGCACAATTTCATAGTAATTATAATTTTAACAGCATGTTGTTAAGCACTCTATTACTCTATCTATGTTATCTCAATCACATAGTAAGTGCTCAGTAAATATTTGTAGATTGAATACTGTTGGGAAGAACTGAATGTATGCGTGAATACAAGCTTTTATTTCTAGTATCCTAGAAGAAATGAAATTATATTTGCTGAAGAGAACATAACTTCTTCCATTGATTGTCTCCTTTTGATTTGGGGACTGATACTGTGGTAGACATAATTAGGACCTATATTGAAGGATATTGGCTATCTGCTCTCCTGTGTGAGAGCGGGGTTTCTTTTTATTCTTCTTGTCTAAGGATACTTGTCTAAGGACTGAACTGGACAGTCATGGTCCTTGCCTTCTGGAAACTCCTCTCTGGAATTTGCATCATAGCAAATGCTCAACTCTGTCAGGACAGTAGTATACCAGGGTCAGTACTAAGAATTAATGTACCATTTGTCCTCCAATGGATTTGTCTCTCATACTGAAAGACTGGAAATTTTAATCTAACAGGAACTAATTTCTCTCTCTTTAGGACCACTGAAGCCAGAAATAACTGTCTCCTACATTGCTGTTGCAACAATATTCTTTAACAGTGGACTATCATTAAAAACAGAGGTACTGTCACCTATGGGGCACATGAAAAGCAGGGAGAAAAATTTAATTTGTACTTAATATTTTGAAATTTCCAAATCCTTTTGTAAAGCTGTGTGTGGCTGTAGCCTGAAGGCTTCACTATAACAGAAGACAACTTGGACCTCAGCATAGGAACTTGCGTTTTATATGTACATATTCTAGAAATTTTATAGTTGAGCAGCATGTACCCTAAAGATGTGGTTATAATGGGTATGTTTTTAATATGACAGCTGAAGTGATGCATCTCCTTCAGGTCTTCCTCAGATGATGGTGGTAGCTATAGTGGTGCCTACGGTGGTCCCTTTAGGCTGCTATTTGGGTTTCCATAGCTTTGTTCCTAGGACTGATGCTGCTCAAGTGATGCTTGTTATAACTTTTAACTAATTTGTATTATTTTTAAAAAAGTATATTCTTTGCTAGTCTATCTGTTAAATGTTAATAGATGCTTTAAGGAAATATTGGCATTTTTCATATTAAGTCACACTCTCATGAAGACATACTGCTAACGTTATTTACTAATCCAGCTGTCACTGAACATGGGATTTTTTGGAATTAAGAAATCCAGACATTTTTATACCTGAAAAGGAATGAGTAGAATTTATGATTCTCTTTTGACTTACAGTGGAAGAAACAAATAGAAGAAAATACCTATTTGCTTTTGAAGACCATAGAGTTTTAAAAGTTGTCATTCTACGGTACTTAGTCTTATATAAACAGGGAAATCTTACTATGTAAGAAGGATTTTTTTTTTAAATGATTTTAAAACTTACAATTCTGTTTGTGCATATCTTGCCCATGCTTAAAGTTTCTTTCTTTTAAGTGTGATTTAAATGAAGATCAAATTGACCTACCTCCTTTTGATCATCCTAGTACCAACATGGAAAAAAAAACCCCAGTTTTACTAAATTTATGTATTTTGTTGTTAGCAGGTTGATATAAATCTTTCCATTGAGGACATTTTGGATGTAGATGGGATCCATGTATAGTGTCTACGACAGATAAATTGTGTCTCAAGAATGCTAAATATTCTTACTGATTACTGGTCTTCTGAAAATAGCTGACATGGATGGGGATTTCCTAAATATGTCAAATTACAGTTTTTATAAATTATGTTGATAAGAAAGGACTGTGACTAGTCCTTAGAGGGCACAGGCTTTTCCTGTCAACACCAGAGTCCTATTGGTCCTCAAATGCGGGACACAATGGTACAGAAAGATATTTGCCACTCCTGTAGTGCTCCTCTGATCTTCCCTGGAGGTCTCCCTCCTGGCCTTGGCGAGTAGTGCTCTTAGTGAAGCAATTGCCTCACCCAAATCCTCTACTTGGGAGGGTGCTGTAACTACGCCCCCTGGTGGCTGCTCAATGGCTACAACTGTTGCTTATGCCATGGGAAATCTGGCAAGAGACTTGATTCTCTCCTTAGCTTCTTGCTTAGTGCTGTTCTGTAAAGCTGCCATCTTCATGGGATGCAGGAGTTGCAGAAGGAATGTCACAGTTGTCAGCATTTCTCTAAGGACCGAATTCTTCTGTAAGTACCTAGGAAACCTTCAGAGTCATCCAGCTAATTTGGATCTAATGATGAAATGCCTGGATCTCTTTGCATTCTCATGTTTCTAAGTAGCCATCAAAGCCACTTCTGCCATAAAGGACCCTTTTGAAACTAATACAACACTAGGTCATTTTCGAGATCCATTTAACTTAAGATGCCCTAGATTGCATTATTGTGTAATGTTAAACCATCTCTAAGCCCTGCTCATTTCCTGGGCAACTGAATAGTTGTAAGTTAGAAGGTAGCAGTCTTGTTGTTACTTGTTTTCTAGTTAATAATCTTAAATTAATTTCATCTGAGACAACTACTTTTGTACCCTATTAGGTTTTAGAATAGGGCACTTTTGCACACAGGAGACGAGCTATTATTGACTTGAGTTTATTCGAAAGTGTTTACAGTGACCCCATTTGAGTTTGATTCATACTAATCATTTCATGTAGTATTACTCATACATTGATGTAATGATGTGTATTCTAAGATTTGTTTTGCTCATTTATTAAATTTATAAAGAACTCTGTTAATACTTCATGCTAAGAAGATTTAATGCTAAATCTTCAGTTTTATAACTTGATTTCTAGTTTTTAAAATACGTGTTGAAATGGTTTCTGAAATTTTATTGTACTGAAGTGTAATTAGGTCACATTCGAAATATATTTTATATAGAGCTAACTTCAAACCTACAGCTTCAGAGGATTTGTCATTTAACAGATGGTGGCAGGACCAATTCATTCAGACAAATAACCTATCAAGTGCCTGTGACTACAAGGCACTGTGCTTGGCACAGGGATAGAAACAAAGATAAACAGGAAGCTTCGGGGCCTGAAAAAGTTACTGAGTAGAGCAGAATATACAGGTTTTTCCTTATTTTCCTAAACAGATTATTTTTAAAATCCCATTTACTCAGAAGTAAATATAGCAAATCCCAAACTTTAGGCTTATGCTGCTTGTTTCCATCCCAGAGCTATGAGGCTGACCCTCAGAAATCAAATAAAGGCCATGTAAGAGTTAGAAGGGAAATTGGTGTGTAATGAAAATATTTCTATGTCCCAATTAGAGTCCCTGATTTTAAGCCATTCTTGATGTTGTCAGTGAGACTCTGGTATAATCAGTATTTGGAATATCTTCTTAAGTTTGTTTTTAATGGAATTTTACCTGTATTATATGTGAATAAACAAAATGTCCTACAGACCAACTTTTCAATTATTCATGATGATATTTATATGAGTATGTGGGATATATATGGAATAATGCTATTTTGGATTTTATGGTGTTACTTGCTTTTTCTTTTCTGTTGTTACCTTGTTTTCTCTTTAACATTGTACGAAGATCTAAGAAATACATAACACTGGGTTTTTGTGACAGTCTTGAAAATCTTTCTCAGGAAACACTTCACGTTTGTTATTTCCCTGTTGTTAAGAGGCCCCTTATGACCCAACACAGTAGGCCCTGGTGATTCATTTTGCTGGGTTCTTACTGTTCCATTATTCTGATGTGATATCAATTGTTTCTAATTGTCGTTTATTAGGTCATGCAGAATTCTCTAACTGCATTTTATTTTTCATAACTCTTTTCTGATTACAGAAGTGGTATTTCCCCATTGCAGAAAGGTTAGGAAGAATAAAAGCAACTGTTATAACATATATGTGGTTTTTTAGTTCTTTTTTTCTTAAACATATTTTACATACAGAATATTTAAAAAATAAAGTATTTTTTAAAATTCTATATATACATACTTGCATACATACACCCACACATAGATGCATATATAGTCTTATTTTTTTCTATGTGACATTGTATAATAATAATGTTTCATGCAATTTAATACTGTTATTTAATTTTGCTTCACTTATATAGCGAAAAATAAGATAATTTACATTTTGTTTACCTTTATGTACATAAATCAAAAGGTACAAAAGTATATATGATGAAAAGTCTTCCTTATATCCCTCTACCAGATACCTATCCAGTTCTCTTCTCTGGAGACAGCCAATGTTAACAGTTTCTGTGTATCCTTCCAGAGATATTCTGGGCAAAACAAACGTGTGTATCCCCCCTTTAAACTGTTATTTTATGCTGTTTGCCACCTTACCTTATTTAACTCAAAAACATATCTTGAAGATTATTTAATATCAACATATAAAGAACTCCCTGTTTCTTGGTGTATGCTGAAAAGAATTCCATTTTATGAATGTGTCATGATATATTTTCCAGGTCCCCTATTAATGGACATTGAGACAGTTTACCAAGTTTTGCTCTTACAAACATGCTGCAAAAGATAACCTAAAAATCTGCTATTTCCCACATTTGGGAATATATGTGAAGGGTTAATTCCTAGAAGTGGAATTGCTAGGCCAAATGATATGTACAGTTTAAGTTGTGATAGATTTTCCAAGTACCTGGAATGGTGCCAGGTGCTCAGTGAGTATTTGTCAAATGAAGAAATGAGTTGCCAGATTGCCTTCCACAGGTTACATGCTGGTTAAGTAGGGAGAGACCCTGTACTCCTGTATCCTAGTCCACAATTTTAACAGGGTTTATAGTAGCTCTTAACACTGTTTAATTCTTAAGTTACATAGTTAGTCTCCCAGTGCTGGACATTTAAGTTGTTTCCAGATTTGACCGTGATGGATAACACTGTGAGGACCAATTCTATGTATAAATGCTTGTAACTATTTTTTGTATTGTTTGGATAAATGCCCAGACATAAAATTTGGGGGTACAAGAATATAAATTGTACTATAATCTCTGATATATATTCCCAGATTACTTTTAGAAAAGTTATACCATTTTATATTTCTATGAGAAGTATATGCAAATACCTTAATTACTGCATCCTGGCTAATCATTTAATTACAATTTAAAGAATTGAAAACACTATAATATTTATTTGGTATCTATTGAATGCCTGTGAATATATCTGATTGAGATTTGGTCTCAAGACTGCTGGGAATTCTTGGAACTGCTGGTGCTCCAGCACCTCCAGGGTGAAACTTCTGATTTGGTGTCAGGGTGGCTCCTTTTCTCTTAGCTCTGATCCATGGACCTGGTATGGCTTCTGGTCTGTCCAGTGTTTCCCAGTTGTCCTACGTTAGTCCCAGGTTGCCAAAAGTTCCTTAGATGTCATTAAAGATATCTTGTGACCGAAATGGAACCGCTGTGTGCCTTCACATGGGAAGATAAATAGTGGGAGCTGATGAGACAGATCCTAGAGGTGGTGCTCAGGGAGTGAGTCTGGGCTGACCTACTGTTCATTGAACTATCAACTCTGGCTGATTCCTCTGAAGCTGAGGGTATTTTGAATGTCTCACTTGAACTGGGGGTGGTGGGGACATTATTACAGTGCTATGCTTATAACTGGTGAATCTCTGGTGACTGTAAACGTGCTGTAATGGCTGCCCAAATGTTTTATACAGGTTTTCTACTACTTTCTAAATTTGTCTTATTTCTCCTGAATAACCACACAACTGAAAAAAGTGCAAATGCAGATGCTCGCTAATTAGTATACATTTAAATCCCCCAGTTTAACCCAGTATCCTTTTCAGTTGTGAGACTAATAACATGTGCCTGGTTTGTCATATTTGAGGGGAATTGTTGCCCTCCTGGGCAGCAGGATCACGCAGTGGATGCAGCAGGCACTGGTTTACTGGTTTGGATTCTGAGCTTCACTGTGTAGTAGCTCTCAGCTTCAGTTTCCTCATCAGTAGTGATAATAATATCCACCAACTGGGGTTGTTGTGAGGGTTAAATGAGATAACACACATAAAGCGGAAAGCTTAGAGAATGGCATGTAACTACTATTCAGTAAATTTTGGCAAAGAAATCTACTGATTCAGTTTTGTGGAAATGACCGTTTTGAATTGCAGAATGTTGTTGGGGAGAACATTTTTTAAAATTATGATTTGTATGTAGATTTAGTAACATCTTGCCAAATTGAGGCCTTTTTAGGTCTGGTATAATGAATAGAGGTTAATTGCCATATTTAATAAGAATGCCATAGGTCCTGATAAAATTTTTAAACAAGATTTATTTTTTAGGTGGTTAAACATACATGTCTGTTTACAGTGTCAACAATTCTCAAATATATTGGTGTAAAAGTAGTTAGCATAGTCCTGGTCCAGAATTTCACAAATCTGAGTTGTTGCTTATTGTATATTTGGAAGCAATTAGAATATTTCAGAAATTTTATATAGAAGTCATAATCTTTACGAATAGCTTCATAAACATCATCAATAACTTTTTTCTTCAAGTTCTTCTCTTATGCATGTGTTTATCGGTAAAAAATTTAGCTATGAAATAACTCTGAATTGATGGGTGTAACTAGACTTATTATGGTGATCATTTTGCAATATATACAAATATTGAATCATCATGTTATACACCTGAAGCTAATATAATGCTATATGTCAACTATATCTCAATTACAAAAACCTAACTTATGTTATTTTAGTCACAGTCTCTCTTCAGAAATAGTTTTCTTACTTTCGTTATTTTGTGTCCTTTCTTGCAGGAGCTAACCAGTGCTTTGGTGCATATACGACTGCATCTTTTCATTCAGATCTTTACACTTGCATTCTTCCCAGCAACAATATGGCTTTTTCTTCAGCTCTTATCAATCACTCCGATCAATGAATGGCTCTTAAAAGGGTATGTTTAAATGTTTTGAAGAGTCCACTTTTTAATTAATTTTTTATTGTTGGCACTATTGCAGATGTCCCCCATTTCCCCCTCCTTGTCCTTCTTCACCCATCCCCCATCCCCTCACCCCCCTTGCCACTTTTATGTTGTTGTCTGTGACCATGGGCTATACATATATGCACATATGTTCATGAAGGGTCCACTTTTAATGGGGCATCTTTAGTGACATTACTGTTTGTGTAACAACTATATATAAAAGGGCTTACATGTGATATAAGAAAATAAAAACACTTTTAGCATTATTATTATTCTTTCAAATGATAGTGTTTCATCAAGGAGATCCATCAAAGAATTTTGTGACAGAATGTTAAAATACACTCATATGCTTAATCCTAAGGTTCTAGATGAGCACTTCTGGGAATTTAAGAGTTATGTTGGGAGAAAAATGGAAGTGACTAGAGATTATAAGATCCATATGTATGTGTAAAAATGTAGGCTATCAATTGGGTGCTTTAACTTTTAAGAATTATTTTACCAAATGTACGCAGGTAATGACTGAGTATAATGTGCCTTTAAAATGTATAGGAAAGAAAAAAATATATACAGGGGACAAACATTTACTTTTTTACTTGTTCTGTTTTATGTTTGATTGGATAGTTGAATTAACAAGATTTTTATTAGAATCTTTCTTCTATTAAAAATGTTGCCATGTTTATTTAAAGCATTTGATGATTTTAAAAAAATTATTTGAGTTGGTTTAAAACTGACCAGATGTTAGCATCATGGTATAATAGCTAAAATACTGAACTTAAAGCCCTGCGATTGCACTCTGACCCTGTCCCTAACTTGCTATGAGACTCTGAGGAAAGGCATTTGATAGTTTTGAATCTCAGTTTCCCAGTTTATAAAATGAAGATAATCATGCTTTTATTGCCTGTTTAACAACAATATCAGGGAAATCAATTAAATAATTTATTTAGCTCCTACTATATGCCAGGAATTATTATAGGTATTGGAAAACCAACAGGGAACAAAATTGGCCAAGACCCAATGAGTTTTGCTCATTGAAGAGACTCAGGGTGTGATTGTCAGTAAACAAGTAAATAGATGACCAAGACACAAATAAGTGATGTGAAGTAAAACACTATGATATGGTTGAAAGTGGTTAGGTGCACAGGCTGGTGATTAATTTAGGTTGTAGAGTTCTGGGGGCAGAGTGTTTTGGCCAAGGAAACAATGTACAAGGGCTCCAAGGCAGGACCAACCCTGGTATGTTCAAGGGCCACAAAAGCAACCATGGTGGCCAGAACCTGGTGATATGACTAATATGACTTGGAGTTGGAAAGGTAGGCAGGAACCAGTCACTCAGAGCATTGTAGGCCATGGTAAAGCATTCAGATTTTATTCTGAGTGCTACAGGAAGCTAGTAGAGGGAATTAAATGAGAAAGTGGTGTTGTCTTATTTATATTTGCCAATGAGTCTCCCAATGACTCTGGAGAGTAATAGATAGTAGAAGGGCCCGAGAGAAAGCTAGGAGACCAGCTTGGAGGCTGGTGTGGTGTAGCAGCACGTTAGGGAGAAGTGGATGCATAAAGGATATATTTTAAAATTAGAGTTCTCAGAACCCAGGGATGGATAGGCTATGGAGAGAGGAGGACAGGGAGGAATCACAGATGACTCCTGGATTTGGGGTATGAGCCACAGGGTAATTGGTGACATCTGTTACTTAGCTGGAGAGAAATGAGTTAGGGTGAGAGGGGAAAATCAAGGGTGCTGTTTTAGCCAGATTGAGTTTGAGAGAATGAACATAAAATTTTACTGAAAAGCATAAAATGTTGTTTAAATATGATGACATCATATAGAGCAACAATGTACGAGGTGGGCAAAAGTAGGTTTGCCATTGTCATACAAAATAAATAATACAATAATTGATAAATAATATGATAACAGTAAACTGTTTCATGCACTCACAACTGTAAAGCTACTTTTGCCCACCTCTGTATAATGCATATTACCAATAGTTATTGAGTATCTGCCAAGTAAAGAGCACTCAAGAAATAGGAAGATATTAACTCATTTTGCTTGTATTAAGGGAACTCCATTTAGTTGGATATGTAGGACATATATATAAAATAGTAACCAACCAAAATGGGGCAGCATATGATTTGTCAGATGAGTGGTGTAATCAGTTAAAGGGTAAGAAGTTCAGCAAGGGTTGTGTACTCCTAAAACAGAATTCAAACATGAGACGTTAGTGGGAGAAAGATGAAAAGCTTCCTTAAGCCCTGGCTGGTGTGGCTCAGTTGGTTGGGATCCCATGCACTGAGGGGTCACTGGTTTGATTCCTGGTGGGGGCACATTTGATTCCAGGTTTCGGGCTCGATCCCAGTAGGGGGTGTGCGGGAGGCAGCCGATCAACGTTTAGCTCTCACATCGATGTTTCTCTCCTCTTTTCCCTTCTCTCTCTCAAAAAAAAAGCTTCTGTAAGGCCAACTTTACAAAGATGAGAACTACTGAATCTGTACATGATGGAGAGTTCTTAAATGTGGCAAACGAGAGTAATAGGCTAAAACGTGGTCATGAAGGAGGATTCATCTGATAGCATTGTACTGGGTGTACAGGTGGTGTAGAGTGGGGCCAGCAATTTCTGTATGCTGAATAAACAAGCATGCAGTGTACATTCTACATGAATGCTGAGTAATGTTTTTTATCTTGAGCACTTTAGATTTACTACTACTCATAGTTTCATTTGCTGGTTATGCAATGTATTTTCTATCCTAAACTCAGAGAATAGACTTCTTGTCATGATCTGGGTATTAAAAACCAAATTTGGAATAGACACTAGAATTCACATTAGAGTCTGAATTCAGGAAGTATATGATTGTGTCATGCCTGTTTCTATATTGAAAGTACAACATGAAAATGCCTTTTATGAGATGAAAGTTTGAGAATTGCTATTTTGTAGAAAGGAATCAGCACATGTAAGCTTATGTTTTGTTAAATATTTTTGAACTTTGGAAGTGATTTTAAAATTTTATTTTTGCGAAAAAATTTCTACCAAAAAATGTAAGGAAAAGACACCTGAAAATAACCCCAGGCTAAATTATATACATTTACCAAAGGATTAACCATTTTGGTTATCTTTCAATGACTACACTTACTCTAACTTGACTATTTTTTAAAAATTATATAGTAAGAGCTTAAATAACTTTAAAAATAACATTGCTCAGGGCTGTGAATGGAATGAGTGTCCCCAGGCATTTGCAGCATCTTCTAAGCCATGTTGCCTCTTAAAGAATTGTCTGAACTCAACAGGGCATGTGTGTCAATAATCACTCTCCTGTTTTCATTTACGCAGCTCTGCTATTTTAGAATGAATGTAGTGAAAACTGTTATGATTGAAAAAAATACTATTTATAATTGCACTTTCTTTTATTTTTCAGTTTGCAGACTGTAGGTTGCATGCCGCCCCCTGTGTCTTCTGCAGTGATTTTAACCAAGGCGGTTGGTGGAAATGAGGTGAGTCATGGGGTTAACTTTATTTAAACAGAAGTGGGTGCTGTGCTTTTATTTTTATATTTTATGACAAAGGAGTCATGTCACAGAAAACACATAACCATAGCAGCTTATGAAAGAAACAGGTTATTTATATATTGGAACATCTGGCCCTTGGACCGAAATCATTTGGTCTGGCCCTGCCAAGGCAACCGAAGGGGGACTCAAAAGTCAATAAATTCAATTAAGTGTTTGACCAAATACAGCAGGCTAATTTTTAAGTTGATAATTTTGTATGGCCTGAGAATGATGTTATAAATATCCAAATGGCCCTTGGTAGAAAAAAGGTACCCCACCCCTGTATTAGGATGATGCTAAAATTGATGATAGTGAGTGGAATTTGGGATTTCAAAGAGAAGAGCAAGGGAGGTGAATGAAATAGGGATGATGATTTCTCTACCTTAGTGGGAAGTTGGGAGACAGAAGACAAGGAATCCAAGGAAAAGGACTTTCCATCCAAGACTCACAAACCAAGGACACCGCTACAGCCATTCCTTAGTTCTTAAAAAATTTGAAACAAATTAAATTTGTGGAAAAAGGGTCAGTGTAAGTTTAATGGCTAGTGAAGATAATATACAAAGGAGAATTAAGGCCAAATTTCTAAGATAAGTTCAAAGAAATTGTCTGGCTGCTAGGGGACTGGCATAAGAAGAGTGCTTGTGTATTGGGATAGCAGTTGTTCATTTCAGAAGCTACTTGTGGGTGGTTCTTCTGGGCTGAAAGGCCCTACAACTTTGTACCGAGGGACTTGGCCTTGTGGCTTATTCCTCCTTTTCCACTTACACAGTCCATCGTTCAGAAAAGAATGCTGTCGAATAAGGGAAGGTATAAGGGGTTGCAGCTTCACTTCATTCTTAGGAGTTTGCTTTCTCAGCATCCGTTTTCATTTTCATCCACTTCATACATTTAAAAAATATTTCTTGATCACATGCTATATTCTTTTTACAAACAGGTTTATTGAAGTATTATTGACATACAATAAACTGCATAAATTTAAACAATTTAATGTTTTGACATATGTATATACCTGTGAAACCCTCACTAGAATGAAGATAGAGAACATGTGCATCACCCTAAAAAGTTTCCTTGTACCCTTTGGTATCCTTCTCTCCTGTCCTTTTTAGCATTCCTTTTCTCCCGGTAACACTGATCTGTTTTTTATCACTGTGGATTAGTTTGCATTTTCTAGAGTTTTATATAATGGAATCATACAGTGTGTACTCTTTTTTTGCTCTATTTTTACTCAGCATAATTATTTTGCGATTTATCTATATTGTGTATATCAATTATTCATTCCTTTTTATTGCTGAGTTGTATTATTTTGTATTGTTGTGCCACAATTTGTTTATCCATTCACTTGTTGATGGACATTTGTGCAGTTTCCACATTGGAGCTATACACATTTTTGTATAGATCTTTACGTGGAAGTAAACTTTCAGTTCTCTTTGGAATACTTAGCGGTAGAATGGCTGGATCATCTTATAGGGTAGGGAACCTTTTTCCTGCCAAGCACCATTTGGATATTTATAACATCATTCTTGGGCCTACCAAATTGTTGTTGCTATGAAAAAAGCTCCTAGATTTATTGAATTTCGAGTCCCACCTGCGGTTGACTTGACAGGGCCAGACCAAATGATTTCTCGGGCCTTATATGGCCTCCAGGCCAGACGTTCCCCACCCCTGATCTAGTACGGATATGTTTTAGTGCATTTCAACCAAGGGAGGAATCACCAGTGAATAGTTATAAATCATCTATAAATAGCTTCTGAAGTGAACCATTTCTTTTCATGTACAGGTACTCTTCTTTTTACCACAGGTGCATGTTTAACTTTTTAAGAAATTGCCAAAGTATTTTCTAAAGGGATTGTACCATTTTGCATTTCAAGCAGTGGTGCATGAGAGTTCCAGTGCTTCACATCTCAGCAACGCTCGCTATTGTCAGTCTTTTTAATTTCAGCTATTCTGATATGTGTATCAGAATGATAGTAGTATCTCATTGTAGTTTTAATTTAATTTGCGTGTCCCAGTGACTGGTGATGGTGAGCATTATTATCTTTACACGTGTTTATTTGCTGTCTATGTCTTTTTTGGTAAAATGTCTGTTAAACCTTTTGCTTTTTTTAAAATTGGGTATTTGGTTTTCTTATTGATGAGATTTGAGAGTTTTATATATTCCAGTTACAAGTCCCTTTCATCAGATACATACTTTGTAAGTATTTTCTCCCAGTGTGTGGTTTGTTTTTTCAATTTCTTACCAGTGTCTTGAAGAGCAGGATGGTAGTGGAGGCACTAAAGTGTGGTTGGATTCCTTACGTATTTTAAAGGCACAGGATATGCTGATGAATTGGATATGGGGTGTGAGAAAAAGAAAGATGTCAAGAATGACTTCAGAGTTTCTGACTGAGCAGCTGAAAGGATGGAGTTGCTGACATGGAGATGAGTACTATGTGAGGTTTGGGGGGTATCAGTCTGGGTGATAACTAAGAATGCCAAAATCTCAATGATCAAACATATAGGCTTATTTCTTGCTCATGGTACATGTCCTGTGTGGGTTAGTTGGAAGGTCTTTGCAGTCACTAAGGAAGCCTGGTTAATGGAGGCCCCATGTCTTGAAGGTACACCATCTGGATGGAACACAGCATTTTCAGTTGCCACAGCAGGGAAAGAGAGAGATTGGAGAGTCACCAATGGGCTTTCCTCTGTCCAGGCTGGAAGTGATACAAGGCACTTCTGTTCACATTAAATTGGCCAGAACAAGTCATATGGCTTTACTATGTGTTGTTATTGATGTGCCCTGGAGGAGAAGAGAACTGGACGTTAGTGAACACTTGTGACGTTAGCCACATGGGTAAAGATCAGGAGTTTGTGTTTTGTTGTGTTAAGGTGCCTGTTACATGTCCAAATGGAAATGTCAGTAAGCAATTAGAGATACAGTGTTGAGAGTTCAGGTCTAAAATGGAGATATACATTAGGGAGTCATCAGTGAATAAATGGTATTTCAAGCCAATATTGGAGGCGATTACTTGGGAAGAGAGCATAGAGAGAAAAGAAAAGAGGTTCAAGGACTGAGCTCTGGGACCCTCCATCATTATGAGGTCGGGGTAATGAGGAGTAACCAGCAAAGGCAACATAGAAAACGTAGTGAGATGGAAAGAAAAACAAGGAAGTGTGTTATCCTGGAAGCCAGGTGATGAAAGTGTTTGAAGGAAGAGGGTATGATCAGCTATGTCAAATCTGCTGGTATAAGTTGTGTAAGGTGAATTCTGAGAATTAACCCTTTAAGCTACATGGAAATTACTGGTAACCTTGGCCAGAGTGGTTTTGGTAGAGAATAGGGGCAAATGCTTGTTTGGAGTAGGTTCAAGGAAAAACAGGGAGAGAGAAATTAGAGACTATGGTTACAAACATCCGTTTTTAGGTCCTTTATGATTAAAGGGAATAGAGAAATGGGGCCTCATTTAACAGAGGATGTGGAGTCAAGATTATTTTTAGTGCCAAAATGACTGCATGTTTCTACCTTGATGCGAACTGTGCAGCAGAGAGGGAGCTGTTGATTTGAGAGAGGGTGCTGGGGTAATTCATTTGGGCAAGTGGGAGAGAATGGTCAGGTTGTATGAGCTGCAATAGGAGCTTGGACCTTTCGTTTATAATAACAGGAGGGAAGGCAGAGTGCAGGTATAGATCCGTGGAGATGGGTAGGGGGGTACACTTGGGAGTTCTCTTCTGATGATTTTATTTTTTCTCAGCAGCTGAGAGTCATGACAGAGTAAGTGCTATGAATGTTTGAGCTGAGAGGAGAAATGTGCCATTACCATCTAGATGAGGAGAGTGAGTTAGCTGGAGAGTGTAGTAGCGTTACCGGGCCGCACTGAGGACCCAGCCGAGATTCAGTCATGCATTAAAAGTGAAGCCAGGCATCACGGTTGTGTGTTTGTGTGTTTTTTTCTTAGCCGCACTTAGCTTTTTGGTGTAGGAATAGAATTGACAGATCGTTGGAAACCCAGGGTTTCATTATGCCAGCTAATTCTTTCAGTTACCACATAATTAGTGAGATAGAGGAGTTATAGGAGTCTTGGACTAGTGCCTGCTATGGTTTTCTATCACCTTGAAATGATTTGAGGAAAGGGTCTCTTTTGGTAATATCTGAGATCACTGTTAATTGGTTTAAATGTGTCATTTGTGTCTTTCTTTCTGATGTGATTCCCTTAAGAGCCATAAGGCCAAAAAACCTTTTGTTCTCAAATGACTTTTGGCAGAAGTTCAAAGTTCATTCATTTTCTTGACATTAACATATAGCATTAAAAAGTGTGTTTACATGTTCATTACTCAGTAGATATTTAAATTGTTTACATTAATGTTTTATGTTAATAAGTTTGAGTTTACAAACATTTCCTTTGTTTTCTAAAATCATTGGTCTAGTTCTTTAAATGTTTATATGGTACATCTTCATGACTATCAAGCATTGAGGAGTAAGATTCAGTTTTTCATAAATATTGAAAATTGAGCTTCAGAAATGAAGCTCGTGCAGTCCATTTTGGCCGAATCTTCTGATGTTAAATGAATAAGACTTTTATACTTGTGTCAGATTATGGAAGAAAATGATCTGCAAGTGAAAATATAAGATCATTTTAAGTTTAATATTTTCCTAAAATAATGTTATAAAGTAACTGAATATAAGCTTTTGCTGAAGTAAATTTAAGGGAAGATTAATGTAGTCTACGGATGAAAAGTGAATTTATTGGTGCATGTAAATGAAGAGGTCCGAGAGCTGAATCCAGTGTCAGGTGCCATTGGGTGAAGGTTCTGAGTCTCCTCTGATTCTCTGTTCTGTCTGCCACATGGTGGCTTTGTACCCACGAGGATTTCAAGATGGTAGATAAATTGCTGGGGTGCATTTCTATGTTTTTTCAAACTGACTAGTCTTGGCAGTATTTATGACATGTAAGAAACCCTGTTTTAATTCTACTTTGTGTTACTAAACTTCTTAACATTTAGTTATGCTCTCATATATTTACATATACATCTTTAATACATATACATGTTTAGTGTATGCCCTCAAGTATAAAAGAAATTCTGTGATTATGTAGCATATTTGTACTTAGTGATTTGGGGGATATATGCAGACATAATAGTGTCATTTGAAATTATTCTCTTGGCTTTATTTTGCAAAGTTATTATATAACTTAGGAAGAAATTTTTTTCTGTTACTAATATACCTTTCATTTTAAAGTTTTTTTCATAAAACTGTTGGTTACCAAAAGGTTTTTGTCATGGATGGGAAGTTATTGCATCCTTTAAACTCACAGCTTGTACTTTGGCGAGAAGTGCCTTTAGTTGAAGTTATAAAACAGTTTCTGTTTTTATAACTTAGGTATTTTTGTTTCAGGGAGATGACTAGGATTTATAGTGATTTTAAGCAGCAGAAGGAACTCAATGAATCGCATAACAATGCAGACGCTAGAATGCATATGCTTTAGGTATTAAAGTGAAACTGTTTAGAGTATAGCTGACTGGCAGTCTTATTTTGTGGCTTTTAAATTTTAAACTACTTTTATTTAAATATTGGAAACATGGTTAGGTTCTTTTTTTGTGATTATTATTTATTTATTCGGGTGTTTTAAATGTAACTTTTCAAAAGTGTGCTGTTGACAGGGTCTGATTGATGATGATGTTGGTAGTGTGTGTGTGTGTGTGTGTGTGTGTGTGTGTGTGTGTGTATGCAGTTTTAGTTTCTTTCTTAAATAATAGAAAAAGTAATAAGGCTTGGTGAACCCTAATTTTATTTCTAAATACAAGAAAGAAGGTAGACAAAAAGTGTTTTCTATTTTATTATAACATGGGAGATGTAGGATAAGCACTTTTTCTTTGAAACTATACATTTGTTTGGTTTAAATTTCTGTTCCAAATGTAAAGTTCTGTGGTAAAAAATATAATTTTTTCCCCAGAAGTCTTACAGAGGTTTTAAACCTTATGGGACTTGCTAAGAAAATCATTGTATGAAAATTCAAGTAACTTCTGCTTTATAGTAATTACCACAGGGATTCCGATTATAAAAGAAGGCTTTTTTTTAAGAAACTGGAAAATCATTTCCCGGAGTTTGGAGAGAAGGTGTTACGTAGTTTTCATTCTGTTGTTATAGAGATATTTCATTTCTCTATCACTTATGCTGGTATTTAATGATAAAGTAAGAAAGGTAGAGTTTGGGAGAAGATGCACTATCTTCTTTGACCTCAGTATTTTCTTTTGCAAGCTGACATAGGGAAGGAGTCAGCTAAAAGCCATTGCCTAAAAATGTGAAGTCAGTTTGAGTTCTTAATTCTCAGGTAAAGTTGCAAAGCTGTATAACTTTGTAAAATTTCTGCCTTCAAATAGCTGAAGGAAAAAAGAAAGAATAGAAAAGCATTAAGAATCCTAATAGATATAAACAACAGCAAGTTACGAAGATGTCTCCCGTCATATCTGAGAGTAACATTTTATGCTAAACTCTGTGTTACCTGCGTTTGCAACTGAGCCTGGTAATTTCTATCATGAAAATAAGGCACCTTCAGCACTAATAGCAGTGTACTGATTATAGATATGTTATATGTCTTGGCTTGTTTATGTTTTTGTTTCTCAAAGTGGATTCTGTAGATCACCTACACTGGTATTACCTGGGGTTATTAGGGGGGAAAAATTCTCATCTTCCCCTTAGACATATTGAATTAGAATATGTGATGGATGGGCCTCAGGATTCTACTTAAAAAATATATATATATATGAAAAAAAACCAGATCTTTAAAAGGTATGTAAAACACATATATAGTTTAAAGCATAATAATAAACACCATTATACCTACCACCCAGCTTTAGAAATAATGTGACACTTACCCACTAGTTAAGCGCTCACTTTGTATAGGTACTGTTTTCTACCAGAGAGAATGAACAGATAGGAGAATAAGACCTGGGGCCTGCCTTCCAGAAGCCTGCATTTAGTGTCACATTATACTATTCAAAAATCTCTGTCTCATCTTATAAACCTCACAAAAGTAGGCAAAACAGAGTGGAATGGCTTTATATTGGCTCATATCACCAAATTATTTTTTTCCTTTTTTAGTATAAAAAAAACCCAAAATATACCCCAAGCAAGCTCATCCCCACTTGGCTGTGCGGGACAGCCAGACTTCAATTTCGGGATCTGGGCTGTGTTTGCTTCTTGTGGACACTATGCTGTCCTCTTGCCTAGACGGGGCTAGGACAGTGTGCTTTCTTTAATATAAACACAGTTTGCTGGCTTTTTTATTATATTTTACTTATCAGGTTGAAGGATTTTAGAACCCTTTGATAGTCATATAAAATTCCAAATACATTTTAGGGAAAGGTTTGATTTCAGGTATAGTACAAAGGTAACAAGTTAAAAGTGTTTGTGTGCGGGGGGCTGGGGGTATGAATTTGATCAATGAGGTTAGTGCCCAAATCCCTTCAGAAAATTTAAGAATGTCTCCTGAGCAAAGAAAATTACTGCATGTGGTGAACTCTTTCAGTTATAGACGAAGGCCTTGGCAACCTGAGTATATTTAAAAAAGGTTTCCTATCTGCTCGGAAAGCAAATGAAGCACTCATTACTAACCTTAAAGTTATAGCTATGAGAGGAGTTTTGCTAGAGGTGAAAGATCAAGATCATCACAGTCTAAACGGAGACAGAAAGTTCAAAGTCTGGCTTACCAAGGAGGCCTGGAACATTTCAGGGTTATTTTGCATTATCAGTGGGGAGTTGATCTTGCTAATCCAATGCATGAAGATAAGATTCATTGAAACATTTATAAAGGCTAGAGGAGATCTGATGAGCAGAGAGAACTGAGAGTGAGATGAAAATCTGATCTGTCAGTCACTTGTCTCAGCTTCAGCAATCACTTGGCCTTTCTGGGCCTTACCTTTCTCCTCTGTTAAATGGAGCTGTTGCTGCTTTTGCTTGCAGTGGAAGTTTAATGGCATCTTAGAGGAATCTTATATCTGAAAACAGCTGGCAGTGTTGAGACCTCTTGCAAGCTGGCTGTGTAGGCTCCTGGCTGTCTGGGAAATAGTAACAGTTTTTTCTGCAGCAGCAAGACTTTCCCTTCCCTTCTCTTCTTGCATATCTACCTTTAACTTCAGTTTCATCTTCTGAATTGGGTTAGCATCCTTAAGGTCATTAGAAAGAAGAGTCAAGTGTGTTTGCTTTAAGCTGCTATAAAACTTGTGAAATATACCTAGATTTCCCCAAATTTTTGTATGTTAATTTAGACGTCTCTCATTTAATCCCTTCATGCCTCTCAAATTGTCTTCCATTTCATCCACTGTAACCAAAAGAGTCTTCTTAATGCTTGGCAGCGATTTCTGTTCACCAAATCCAGTTGCCATTTCTCAGTTCTCATCCTCTGTGACTTAACTCCGTCCTTTGACACCATGGCTACTCACGTCCAATGTCCTTTTCTTCCCCAACACTTCTCTCCCAGTTTTCTTGCTATATCTCTTATCACTCTTTTTTTCTTGCCTGACTCCTTTCCCATCCCAATAGGAATGTCCTCCAGGGACCTGATCTTGAAACGCCACGCTTAGCATTGTCAGATTTGTTCCTGAGTCATTCTTCTCTCTATGTTTGAAGTCATTTGAACCCTCATCTTTGGGTCCAACTCAGCCACAGACGTAAGGAACAGTCCTGATTTTGGATGAGAGGTATTTAAACAATGCCAGCTTTCCACACTGTGGCACACTGACACCGCCTTTGCCGCCAGGCCACCTGGCCTTTAGCAGAGGATACACTTGCCAAGCAATCAGAGTAGGTGTTTGATGTCTACTTTTAGCATTACTCACCTGGTAGTCTGAGAAATTACATATATGAGGTAAAGCATATTTATGTATTTATACATATGTCAACATAAAAGAAATGTCCAAACCTATAGAGAATTTTTATGAGTTTGAGCCAAACTTGACAACAGTTGCTGGGAAGCAAAATCTCAACAGACTGAGAAAATGCTCCAGAGTATGGCAGTTTTGCGGCTTATTTTATACATTAGAATCAAAGGAGGCGATATAAGGAGGGTTACATGAAATCCACTGGTGGTAAATTAAGGAGAAAGCAAAGTGGAGAAATTTCTGGGATTGGATAAAAAGGCAAAATAGACAAACACTTCTTTCACATTGGTGGGTACAGGATAGTTAATAATTAACATTTATAGCACACCCAGCCAGTGTTGCTCAGTGGTTGAGCATTGACCCATGAACCTGGAGGTCACGATTTGATTCCCAGTCAGGGCACCTGTCCTGGTTGATGGCTCAATTCCCAGTAGAGGGTGTGCAGAGGCAGCCAGTAGATGGTTCTCTCTCATCATTGATGTTTCTATCTCTCTCCCCCTTTCTGTTCCTCTCTCTGATATCAATAAAAAAATATTAAAAAAACACACATTTACAGCATGTAGAGATGGTGTGTGGGAAACAAAATAACAATGAGGGGTTCTGTGGTTCTTGTGTGCTAGTACATGCGGTTGTGCCTTGAGGGGTCTGGAAAAGAAAATTACTCTGATATTTGAAAGGTATGTTATCCTAGATACATAAGAACAATGCACAGGGCTCACTTAAGGTGAAGACTGACCTTTGTCAAGGAAGCTACAGGCCTAGGCTTTTAATTAGGGATTTTTATGTTTAGACCATCCTATGTGGTTACTTTTGGTCTCTGAGTTTGTAGGACCCACCATTCAGGCCTCCCCTGAGCTTGTCAGGTTTAGTATGTGGCCCCTTTTCTGTCCACACGTACTAATGTTTTTTTAAGTTTATAATGAGTTAGCCTATAAAAAATGCTTTCAACTTTTGTGGCCTTCCCTTGTCAAGGTCAATAGGGACTGATACACCTTAACTCTCACTTGAGTTTACATTAGGTGCTTGTCAAATAAGCATCCTAAATACTTACTGCGTGGGTCCTATGGAGTTGTTAGAATGCACTTATTCTTTCTGTTCTCCAAAGTTTGACATTTCCAGTTCTTCAGTAGTTTTAGTTGCCAACTACTCTGCTGTGTGTTTGCACACTTGCTGTTAAAGGTGGGCTACACAGTCACAATTTCATATGAGAAACGAGAGCCGGCATTAAAATTAAAAATGATCTCCCACACTCAAGTAGTCTATAAAGAGAGACATGAATTCTGTTGGTTTGATAGCATTATCTTTTTGTAGATCAAAAATGACATTTTTGTTAGAGGAATGACTTGGCTCTCTTTAAAAAATTTTAATTTTCAAATTGTGTTTAAATACTTCTGGGCGTAAAAAAAGAGCCTCTTTTAAGAAACAGTTTTCCTATGGTTGATGAACTTGTACAACTTTAGACCCAATTCATTATAAATTGATTATCAGTAGAGAAAGAAGAAAGAAGTTAATTGAATTAGAGGCTTGTTTGCTAAATAAGGAGCCTTTCACCTATTGGGAGAAGCCTAAGCTCAGGCTTTACAGAGAAGCCTCTTAGGGATATCAGCAAGGGCTAGCATTTTTCCTGCACTTTACTAATTTCTGGCCTAGAATGGAAAAGGGCACAGCAGGACGATGGAGTGACAGTACTGCAACAATGCATAATTCTGGGAAGCACCCTTACCTTTTGTGAGCAATTCCTCTGCCCGGAGTGAATTTACCTAGCTGATAACCTGCAGTAGGAGATGGCTGTGATCCTAGTAAGCTCTTGCCATCAAAATAATAAGACTAGCCAGTGCTTTCAGAGTGCGTGATCGCTTTATGTGTATTAATTCCTTTAATCCCTTGAACAACTTTTTGAGATAGGTACTTTTATTATCTCCATTTTTATAGATGAGAAAGCTTAATCCCACCAAAAAGGGATTAAGAAACTTGTGCAGAGTTACGTAGCGAAAAAGAGGAGGAGCTGGATGCAAACCCAGGCCCTCTGCTGTCAGCGCCTGGGCTTCATTGCTGCCAGTCTCCGAGTTAACACGAGGTAGGATGGATGAACCAGAAACTCTCCATCTATACATGGCTTAGTGTCTGAACTGCTCAGGTGAGAAAAATAAAGGCTGACCCACGAGTAGACCAAAAGGCCAGCAGTCAAGTAAAAAATGATCCCTAAGAAGTTGTGTAGACGTTGATAGTTGTACTTGACTGCAAGCCTCGCCTCAGGAAGCTTTACCATCTCTCTGCCAGGGTCCTGTGCTCCTTAACTCGGCAAGGCACACGTAACACAGAATATTGTAAGTGCCTGTGCATCTCACTGAGGCTTTCATTAGATGGCAGGGAACATGTCTTTCTTATTCACAGTTGTATCCTCTGTATCTAGTGCAGTATTTGGTGTGTATTGGGACACAGCAATATATTTGAATAGATTGATATTTTTGAAAGAATGTGTTCAAGTCCAGCCCTATCAGTGTCTCCATTTAAATGTGTCCTATTAAGGCAATAATTCATATCCATTTTTCCTTTGTTAAATAAACTTTTATAGAAAAGTCATAAAAATTCTATAGAAAAATCAAGATACATGCTTGGCTGTCTCTTGTAACATTTTTATTTCTCTCAGTTATTCACACCTATTGTGCTTTGTCTAAGCATCAGCAGCCACAGCCCTCTACGTGGTGGCTTCCTCCAGAATGGCTGGTGTGATGCCTGGAGGGAAATAAAAGGCGTCTAATGCTTGAAAGGAAGGAAGAGACTGCTAGGCAGTTGATATGTCCTGGAAGTAAATAAAAGACTTCTGTAAGGTTGATTTTGCATTTTCAGACCTATTAAGTGATGAAAAACATACACAGACATTTTAGTAGCTAAATGGGCCCTTTAGTCTGTTTTCTTTTCCCTTTAATTTTGGGTGATTTCAGACTAGTCAAGTAAATTTCTGTGTTGGAAAAATGATTTTGACGCAAGAAGACATTAGTAAATACCTGATTTTTTGGGGGAATGAATGATGAGATAAAATTTCATTATTTAAAATAAATAGTGATTTCTCTATGGAAGTTTTAGTATATATAGAATTCAAGTATATATGAGAATTCTTCTTTAGGTCATCTCCTATTGTGATTAGTACATTTTAGATTATTTTGCATATCTTATGAAACACTTTTATCTGTATTTTCTCCTTGTAACTTCCTAATAATTATATGAAGTAGGGAGGACTGGTGTTTACATTATCCTGACTTCTGTAGTTGGTCAGTTTAGGATTTAGCAGTGAGGTGACTTAATGGAAGTCATACAGCTGGGAAGTGTGGCCACCTTCTCCAGGATGCTTTCCTCGCATTACACAGTGTATCAAGCAAAACAGTGTAACTCCAGAAATCACAGAAGAAAGAGCACCTCAATCTTTTGTTGGCTCCTCAGTAAAGGTAGATGGCTTGAAATTTTTTGAGAGATGAATGTCAGTGTACTATTAGCTTGAACAAATTATTGAGCACTCGCAATTTACAGTTCACTGAGCTAATATTTTGATTGGGGAACTAGCATGGAAAGAATCCAACCTACCCTGCTTTCATGGCAGTAGGTAATGGAGAGGGAGAAATGAGCAGGAGCATAAACACAGGTGAGTGTAAATGAGCAAGTGGGGTAAGTAAGGAGGGGCTCGAGAGGTCCCTAGAGCTTGAGGCAGGCCCCTGCGTCCTGGTTAGAAAGTTGGTTCTTGGAAGTGAGAGGCTTTCAGATTCTCTCCCAATGGTTAGGACATTTTTTGAGAGGTCTCCCCAGTGAGCTTATGATAACAGACTGGTTGGAAGATCCAAGAGAATGGGTCTGATGGAAGGGCTGCTGCTCACAAGTCCTGCCCCAGTGGCTGGTCCATGTAACAGACTTGCCTGCGTGTTGGAGCAAGGAGAGCAGGCTGGCCGAGTAGCTGTGCATTGTGGCCAACAACTTGGCTGCAAATGTTGCTTCCTTATACTTGTTATGTGGCAGAATTAAAACTTTGCCGTGCCCTGTAGATATAAAATGTGAATGGAATAACCAAACACCTGGGTGATGTGGTGGGTCAGGGGCACAGGCAGGCCAAGCCTGTGTGTCCTAAATCATGGCAGCTGTAGAGTTAAAAGGTCACCATTGCCCTAGCCATTGGGAGATTCTCCATAACCATCTCAGTAACTTCCATTCCCTGCAGGATGAGAAGATGAAAGGAAAACTGAGGTTCCTACTGCACCCCAAACACAAGAGGCCTTTTGTCCTGAATTTGTTTTGGTACCACAGATCCACCAAGACTCCACCACCAAGAGGCCAGTTCCACCCAGGAACATAGCTGTCAGTAGATCCCTTTGTAGCAGATGATGTTCTGGTATCTAAAACTATAAGACACCACAGACATGTTTTTTCTTTAAATGTCACTTATTTAAATAAAGAAAAAAATTAACTTCAATGTTAAAAACCCTATTAGTATATATAGCTACTTTCCTCCCTAAATCCACACCATTGATTAAGTTATAAAATAGTTCCTGGCAGTATGTTTACGGTTACCTAGTTAAATGATTAAAGTAATGTTATGTGAACATGCTTAGCAAATTACAAAACATTATACGGTTATGTTATTGCTATTAGACATCTGGTTTTTAAAAATTTTGTGATTGGAAAGTCTATTGGAGATAGTTAATCTTTGACAAATTCATCATTGCTCTCTTGACCAGTTACATGAATGACCTACGGTTTGTACTTGAATTTTGAATTGTCTTACTGAATGATGTGCTGTTACTTTGGAGTTAGGAGGTAAATGTGATCTTTTCCACCTTGGTTTAGTTTGTTTGTCCTGATTTTCACTCTTTTGCTCCTTTTCCTACTTTTTTTTCCTCAGTGGTGTCAAGGAGTAGGGGGTCGGGTCATGGAAAATCATAGACTTCAGTCAAAACCTAAAGTTATGTTCTGGTCTCTGCATTGACTCAGTCCAAGCCAACACAGAATATTAACTCACTGGTAGGAGATTCCTGATTTATTTATTTAGTAAGTACTCAATTCATACTTAAGGAAATAAAGGAAATTCACTGTGTTACAAGGAAATGAATGGATTCCCTGTGTCTGCCCTTTAATTAGGTATTATTTTCTCAAATTGATCTAATTTTAATTTTCTTATTTTCATCATGGTGATTTATTGATAACTTTCACTTTTTATTTGAATTATACTAATCAGATACTAGTAATAGTAATGCATTTGTTTTCCCCTTTTTAAAAAAAATAAATCTTTATTGATTTCAGAGAGAGGAAGGGAGAGGGAGAGAGAGAGATATAAACATCAGTGATGAGAGAGTCATTGATCTGCTGCCTCCTGCATGCCTCCCACTGGGGATCCACCCCGCAATTTGGACATGTGCCCTGACAGGGAATCAAACCTCGATCTCCTGGATCAAAGGTCAATGCTCAACTGCTGAGCCATTCCGGCTGGGGTATTTTCCCTTTTTTAAAAGCCCATTTATTTACCTACAGTAGTAGTTGTATTTAACTGAATATGTGTCAGACACCGCTAGTTGCTTTCTAATATCCACTTCCTCTTCATCTTTAGAACAGAACCCCAACTTTCAGCTATGCACACTGCCACTGAGCTAAATAGCATAGTTACTAGACTTTCTGGCATTCTAGTGGCCATGTAACCTAATTCTGGCCAACGAAGTGTAAATGGAAGTATTTTATATTATATCCAGGACATCTCTTTGAAAGTGGGTGGCACAGTCATCATTTTTCTTTCCTTTCTCTGCTTACTGGAATGTTGATTTGATGGCTAGAGCTTGAGGAGCAATCCTAGGCCACGAGACAGCCCACTAATGAGATTCAAGTAACAAAAATAGTCTCTGGGTCCTTTGCCTACAGAACCTCCATGACAGCCCTGGATTGCCTACCCCTGGGCTTCTTTACATGAAAGAGAAATGAACACCTCTCTTGTATAAGCTGTTGTTATTTGGTGTATTTTCTTTTGTATTCAGCTAATGTTAATCACAATTAATATAAAATATATGAGTATAATTCTCAAATAATAGGATATAATAAAGTATACTTAACACCGGAACTATACTGAATATAATTCAAAATAATGTGATATTAAGAAGGCACCTGAAGGAATGAATTAATTCCTGGGTCCATTGTAACCTAATAGTGTATAGTATTATAAAAAACATCTCATTTATTGTTTTGAATTTTCTACCTCTTTTGATTCTTCTAGAAATTTTGGTTAATACTGGGAAATAGTTTTGTTACTTAGCACAGTATTCTCAATGCTAAGGACAGAACTCTAGATATCTAATGGAATTTTTGGAAACTTTCTCTCTGGAATCCATTTCCTAATGTGTTCTGGGACTGATTTTTTTTTTTTTCTATTTCTTGAATGATAGCGATAAGAATATATAAATTTAGGTGTGATTGGTGATGCTTCTCACAAACTTTATGCATCTTTGGTCAAGGAAAGACACCCAAAACAAAGATCTCTGAATTTCCATTATCTTTGAGTTGTTATATTATTATGTTTCTAAAATACTTATTTTGAAAATATTGTAGTGAGCTATACATAACACCGAATTTACCATTTAAACTGTTTTGACATATATAATTTAGTAGCATTAAGTATATTACATTTCTGTGCAATCATCACCACCACTCAGCTCCAGAGATTCTTCATCTTCCCTAAGTAAAACTCCCTTCCTACAGGAGGGACCATAACTCCCCATTCCCCCTACTCCCTGGCAACCAACTTTCTTATTTTCCGTCTCTACAAATTCGACTACTCTGGAAACCTCATACATTTCATTGTATAAGTGAAATCATACAATATTTGTCTTTTTGTGACTGGCTTATTTCTGTAACATAATTCTTTTGTTGGGAAATTCCTTACTTGGGAAATTATTTAATCATAAATAAATTATTATTGCCTAAGATTGCCTTTCTTCCATTCATCTTCTAACAATTTTTATCTGCATTGGAAATTACAATGGATGTTAACAGAGTATATGGTCTTATGATAAAATAGGGTATTGGGCCCGGACGGGTGTTGCTCAGCGCTTGAGCGTTGACCTAGGATCCAGGTGATAGGGGTTCGATTCCCGGTCAGGGCACACGCCTGGGTTGTGGGCGTGATCAGTGACCCTCTCATCATTGATGTTTCTATCTCTCTCTCCCTCTCCTTTCCTCTCTCTGAAATCAATAAAGATATATTAAAAAAATTATTAAAATAGGGTATTGGGATTATTAATTTAGGAAATACAGTACAAGGTAGAAGTCACTTTATTGTCATGTGTTTTTAATATTGTAAAGACAATTGAAACATAAAACAAGGACTTTCTTTTAGCAGTAGGTATGAGATGAGTGCATTAGATATTTTAGCAATCTGCTGAATTTTCTATCATCCTGTATAAGAATATAACTATTATATTTTACTGTAACATTTGATTTCACATATTATCTGACTGTATTAGAAAGAAATAAAATGTGATTTTAGGATAAAAGATTAAGGTTCACAGATGAAGCAGTTATTCCACTTGGCGTATATTCTGTTTGTGTAACAAAAGGTAAATTATTTTTTCTTAGAATGTATAGATTTGGAGGATTGAACAATAGTCCCTAAAAAGGTATTAAGATCTTGATGTATTTGTTGCCTTGGGAAATATATTGATGATCTGTGTCACTTCAGAAATAACATTTTGTCCTGACCGTAACTGTGTGTTTTAAAGCTTATATCACTTCTCCTTGATCCCACTTTGTTTCCTCAGAGGCATTTTACAGAAGCACACGATAATAAAACCTTTCTGGTAAATCAGTAGCTAAGATTCTTTCAAAAAAATTCCAGCTTAAGAAGCAGCAGCACAGGGAGTTGGCATAATGGGAGGCATGCAACTGTATTTGCAAATCTCAGACCTTATCCCACGATTTTGGTGTAACCCTTCAGCTAACAATTAAAATCTCTGTTTTGTCAACCATCACCCAACCCTAACAGATGGGTGAAGAATTAATCTGATTTGTATTTTCCCCTACAACTTTCTCCCACACATTGTAATATTCTATGATTAACATTCTGTGAATTCTTAAAGATGATTGATGGGCCTTAAAGGTATAATATGTACATTCCATTTAAATTATGCCAGAGTAAGACCACAGAACAGAAGAGCCCTTAAGACCCCTGTAGAAATTTGAAGACAATTTTGATACTCTCGCCCACTGGAAAAGAAATCTGCTAATACTGTAATGTTTTTTCCCTTGCCAGGACCCTCCTTGCCTGGTGTCATTTCTTGAGCTCTCCTGGGAGGAGATTAGTCTAAAACAACAAAGTAGCCAGATGTCTGGTTCTGAGAGAGTCCCAGAGGCCAGGCTACAGTAGGCAACAGAAACCGTGTGGGGCTGAAGATCAAAGATACCTGAGAATTACTTATGAGCACATAGTATGTGTCATTGCCGTTATTAACAGTCTGAGAAAATTTGTTTCTCTAATTAACCCTTTTGTTGGAGTAACCTTAAATTTTAGTGAGTATATTTCTTTTTTTTGATATGTTCTCTTTTGTGTGGTGTTGAGAAATGCACACACCAAAAAAGAGATATGAAAAGGAACTCATGTGCTTGATTAAAATCTCTAAGCTGTTATTTGTATCCAAAATAGATATGCTATCCAGTGTGTAATCAGTTGTCATGAAAATTGGCCTTATGGTTCTAAGTTAAAATTACAAATCAACAGTCAGGAACCACATGGTGTTTGTGTACAAAGAACAGTTCTTAAAGCTCCAATCCTCACTTTTAAAGTAGAATTATTTCAACTCTTAACTGCCTTAGAGTGGAGATTTTTAGATCACAAGTTCCTGGTCTTAAAATGAATTCAGAATAAATCCCAGTGGTGGGAAAGCGGTGCCTTATTAATAGTTGACTTCTTTCTTCTCACACTGGTATTTTAATGAAATGCTAATTAAAAATTCTTGCTATCCTTTACCTGTTCGCTTTATAGATCCAGTTTTACATTGTTTCCACATATAAAAATTCAGAAAATAGGAATACATTTGCTATTCTGGCTTGGTCTTCATCCTAAAGAGCTTTTAGCTGAATTTATTCCAAAGGATGTGTAAAAATCTGATTATAACTTTTGCTGTCTTGGCCTCCAGGTGAGACTATAAAAGAGAGCACAAAAGACTTTGGTTGGCTTTGCCACTTGTTTTTGTTTCTGTTCAGCAGCATCATGTGACAACAAGATGTGTACCAGCCTTATTCCTGCCTTCCCGAGACAGGCATAAACCATTGTTATCGAGGGCATGATTAGCCGGCTTCCGTGCAGTTAAGTGCTGCCACACATTCTTTAGCATCTAGCAATATAAACTTGGCATAAAAGCTGTAAAAATGTCTTTAAGCCTAATTGGAGATATGTGTGAGCAATAGAGCGCAGAGATTTCATACTCTTTGTGTAGTGGTCAAGGCATCCTTTAACTCCTTGAGGAAAATGAAGCTCCCAGCAGCCGTTTGTAAGGATTAATTGATTTATTGCTTGGCTTCTGGATTTCAGTATTGAGGCAAGAGTAATGCTGGCTGCTTGCACGAAGAACTGGAGAGCCAACTGGATGGTTTTTTTCCGGAGCAGAGTCTATTGTTGCTTCAGTGACAAAGGGTGATCTGTGTCTTTGCTCTTTACACCTGTGTCTCTGTTACTGGCTACCCCGTTATGAACACCCATGTGCTGTCACCAGAGCCTGTGCGTCTGTTTTCTACTTTGAATGCAAGTTGAGTCAGTTGTGAACACTGTACGGTAAATATTTGTAAGCCCCGGTTATTTGCTTACTTTAAGCGAGTCATATTTAGAATAACAAGAGGCCTCCCAGTACTACAACATTATTGTCAGTTCCTGATCGGAGGGCATGAGAGTCCTAGTTCCAGGACTGAGGCCCCGCGGTAGGAGTACATTCCACTCTGTTGTGGTTCAGGGGCTGTTCTGTTCCCCTTTCATGCAACAACTCGCATGCCTCCCTTTGACCCATCACTCCCGAGACACACACCTCACTCACACACAGAGTTAAAATAGGGATCTGCTAAGGAGAAGACCAAAAGGTAACTTATGGTCTCCTCTCTCAGAAGTTGCCGGTGCTGCTGGGCGCTAACCTGTTCACGTATTCATCATGGGTTGCTTAGCTGGCTCTTGGCACTCTCTCCACCTACCCTTTCAGGATCGTTACTGTGCGGATCCTCTCTGTGGGGCATCTCTCCCACAAAACTGTGTACAGGGAAGTGTTTAATTATGCTTTTTAAAAAATAGATATTATCAAATTTGAGGAGGTGAAGAGCATTAGTTCTGTGGTTCCTGCTTTTTATTTATTTACCCTAACTTTCTTACTCAGATTTCTTTGTATATTATCTCCTCCTCTACCCTGTCATGTATTATTTCTCTTTTTCATCTTTTAGTTCTTAATTCTGTTTCAGCACTCTGTCTATAGCTTTCCAGGGTGGGCTCTTATTTGAAACAACAGCTAAGTTGTATGAGCAGGCAACTAAGATCTCTTTTAAAAATTATTTTAATAACTTAATGCATAGCGATTTAGTACTCTTGTGGGCATTGAAGTAGTAGTAATCTATAAACTTTGCTGTGATAGAATTATGTGCTAAATAAAAATGCTTGCAATATAGATCTAGTTGACTTTGTTAGAATGTGATGGTTCAATATGCACTTTAATCTCTCTTAATTTCAAAAGCTTTGAGGTTATGTGCCTAATCTTAAACTTTTTTTTAGTCTGTGATGGTCTGAAAGATTTTAAGAGCTACTTATCTTTTTACCTTTTTATTGGTATGATAAATTTCTTTAGTTTTAATTTAAATGTATATTTGTTGTCATCTGAGGTTTGGAGGGATCGCCTTGGAACATCTGTTACTGTTTAAAGTGGTGGTCTTGGCCTCGAAGTTGCCTGTGAGTCTGAGGCTGCAAAGTGATAAGATTAGATCTCAGCAGATGGGAGGGTCCTTGCCCAGCGACCAATGTGGGGTAGCATGCTGCTCGCGAGGAAGGTTAGGTTTTGAGTATAAAAATGATCAGTTCTTGAGTCCTTGTGACTTCTAACTCTATTGCTAAAACAAAGAGCAACATTTTAAAAAGGAATAGAAAACTAACTATTGTCATGGACTGTATCCAATCTGAGCAGTTGACAGAAAAATGTAGTACTTTTCCTTTTTCGTGTAAGATTTACATGATTAAATATGAAATGAAACTACAGTCGATAGATAATCAGATACCTCAGAATTATGTTGGGGAAGCTGGGTTTCCTGAAGATACGAGGCTTAGTTATTTTAGCCTGGGGACTTTGCCTGGGGAAAAATGTATGTGCCTCAACAGCTGAAGGGCTATTCGGGAAGAAACAAAGTAAAATGGCATCTATTTCAACGTGTAATTTCTATATTTCATACTTAATCTCATCCTTGGCAGAAATGTCAAAATATACTCGCTGCACACCATCTCTGAAGCCATATGTACACTATCAAATTGAACTGGGTACATAGTGCCCTTCGGAATCAAATTGTTTTCCACGGGGAGAAGAGGGTCCTTTCTAGGTAATTCTCGGAAGGGAAGGGAATGCTCCAGTAGAATCAAAATGACAATGTGGTGTATTTCAAACACAGGAAAATACAGCCCAAAGAAACTGCTGCAGGGAGGGGAGGGGGCAGGCAGGTTTTAAAATGGTGCATCATACTTAAACATAAATACGGCTTTTTTGCACATCATTTTCTATTTCTATTTACTCCCATTTAAATTTGAAATAATACTTTTCTTCATTTATATTTGGGTTTGTTTGTTTTTTAAATTTTAAGCTCATTTAAAATTCAGTAGCTCATGCTAGAAGTGATAGCACAGTTCTGTCCCTATTTCCTTCTCTACCATCCTTTAGAGATCAAATTATTCTAGCTGCATAGTTACTATTTCAGTTAAAATCAAGTTCTTATTAATGGAACAGCTAGATTTCTACTTTATATAAATGCCTTTCTTTTGTTTACCCTAGAGTGGAAGCATACCTCTTGAAGGAATTAAAATGGTAAAGTCTACCATTTATCCTCTCACCACATGGCTGTTGTTTATTGTTTTTTGAAAAAAAAATCAAGTTTCTGTATTTAATGACTTGGAAGATACATTACATTTTATCAAAATCGAAGAATTTATGAAGACTAAAGAGCCTTTGGGATCCCCAAAAGATCAAAAAGGGGATGTGTATAATTTTGCTGTTTAATACACATATAAGCATTAATATTTATTATTGAGTTTAATATTTTGTATTTATACTTCCATCAACATATAATATATTATAGTGTGTTGTTTAGAGATTACTCAATAGCTCAGGATTTACTCATAGAAGAAGAAAATATTTTTTAGTATTGTTTTCTCTTTTATTTGAATTTTCCCCAGGTTGTTTGGTAAAGAGCAAACAAATTTGCTCCTAATGAGGACATCTACCTTATATAAAAACCTGTCTGATATGTAGGGAGGTAATTCACAGAACTGACATGCTGAATGGTTACCATCATCTGTTAATGAATGCACAGACTATCAATGGCAAAATAACGGAGGTAACCTTGACAGTGAATACCAGTGCCCTGTGCAGATATGGCCCTCGATACTTAATTTTTGCTTAATTATTAGAATGCATATAAAGCATATCAGGTTGGTTGGCTTAAATAATAGTATTAGATCCCTAACACTTAAAATTCATAGAAATGTTAGATAAATGCACTTGTGACTAGAGGATTCCTTTGTTTATTAAAATAGCCATTAAAAAAACTAAAATGTTTCTAGAAACTCTTTTTTTTTTTTAGAAATACTTGATCAGTCAAAAATGTTTTCCTAGCCAAATTGGGAGCCTTATGCTCTTTTAAATAGCACTATTTGAAATATCCCTGAAAGTATTTTTTCCCCAAAGCGTCAAATTATACCTCTTCTTTGCCACCTTTATAAGGGGAAATTTTATCAAGGAATGGAGCTACTGTGTTTAATTCACTGAAGTGAATTATAATTTCAAACATCTATTTATGACGTTTTAAAGAGGATCTTGTGTGACATACAAGTAATACCTCTTTAGAGGAATATAGCTCTTGGCTTTTCCTTATTTGATAGGTTTTGAGGCTTGCAAAGAAAATCACACAACTGAGCAGCATTAAAATAAAACATACATTTCATACATGCAAACAGTAAAAAGCATACAATGGGGCAGATTTTTTTAAGTCTTCAATAATAATTTGAAATTAAAAAAATAATTTTGTCACATCTCTTGTGATTCTCTCCTCCTTCAGCCAGTTGTAGCGATCCAAGTACTTTCCACAGGAGGGGATCAGGGTACACAGAGATATCCTTTGTGGGAACCTTAGAATATGCTTGGACTCAAATTTTAAAAACCACGTTTTAAGAATACATTGGTGTAGGGTTACCCCCACCTTTGCCCCTTGAGGAAATAGTGATGGCTGCCCTTCAGGTCGTCCCCACACCTCTAGTCCTCCGTATGGGTGATGAAAGAGTCTTGAAACCACTGGTGATGGAGCAGTTAGCTTTATCAACCTGGGCTTTTGTATTTGAAATTTGGGTTTCAGTCCCATTCCTGTCTGCTGCAGTGATAGGGCCTTTAGACAACAAGACTTTCAGAAGTAAAAAGGCACTAAGTCCCCTGGAAACGATGCAGAAACCTAGATTCAAATTGTAAATACGGAAATGCATTGAGTACATTAAACAGACATAGAAAAATGGATTTCTGTCTTTTGTAGTAAGGTAATTGGGCACCATTGCCTGGCAGGAGCTGGTGCTATTGAGCCGGCTGTAGCTGCCACAGGTTGATAGGCAGGTGATCAGGCAGCTTCCACCGGGGTCTGCACAGGAGGCCTACCTAATATGCTGTCTGCCCTAAGGGCCTATGGGAACACAGTTGGATTATTATGTTAATGCATGAGCCTGCTGCCCTCTTCCTATCCCAGCTGGGTTCCCTGTTGTTAGGAACTGCTTTGCACTGACAGTGGAGTAATATGCTTCATGATTGAAAGGGCAAAGGGGCTTGGGAGGGAAAAAAAAAGAATAGGCCTGTGCGGATATGTAAATGAGGGAAGGAAATCTGTAGGAAAATTTCACTGCAAGTAAAGAGAGAAAATTTGTTAGAAAGTTCTTTTTCTCTTAGTACTGTGTAAAAGCACTCATTTCTTAATTACTTCCTGGACCTGCTTTCCTTCCTAACACTGGTGTACAATACATGGCAATGGTTTCCAAAACAGGCACTTAGGTTGGTTCGTTTTCAACTAAGATGCTCTAGCACATTGGTACCCAGGGAGGATGCTGACCTCGGTGCATTTTTTTGCACTGCATTACTCCTTAATACTTGTCCCTCGGTTATCCCACTATATTTTATAGAAAAGTTACTTTTTTAAGATGCTGAAAGATTTATATTTTGTCTTGACATCACTTTTATTTCTCTTTATTTTTGATGGAGCTTAAACCGAATAAACCTAAATTTTGGGAGTGGGTGGGGGTGGAGGTGGGGATATGGTTAGATGGAGAATGGTATTTTGGCGGGGGTTCTGATTTTGGTATGAGTGGTAGTTTAAATTTCAGTAGCATTTTGTTTTCAATTGAGGTTTTTAATGTTGATACCATAGCATAGTGAAAAGAGTGTGAGCTTTGGTATCTACAGACATTTACAAATCCTTGCTCTACTAATTACTAGCTATCTAATTTTATATAAATGACTTTCCTGCTTATCCACCTAATCTGTAAAATGGGTGTATTATTAATTTTAAGTGAGAGGATAATGAATATAAATCTCTTAGTCTGAAGTAGAGTATTTACTCATAACTGCTTGCCATAATAATGAGAATTGCCTTAATAAATAATAGTTATAATTTTCAGTTATTAGATATTACTTAATATGTATGGTTGTATACATTTTTAATGGACTTCAATGGGTCTAAGATATTTATCCCCTCTCCCAGGTTATCTTTCTACCTTTTTCTCACCAAGCCTCACCAAATGGGAGTGATATTACTCTCAGTCAGAATTTGAGACAAAAATATTCAGATAGACATTATTTAACTTAAAGGTTAATGCTAGGATATATTCTTTAACAATAGACCATACCTCAAATGCTAAAAGAAAATTGAATAGGAAAGAAAGTCTGGTTGGGTCAGTGTTTTAGACAACTTCTGGAGAGACTTTTAGTATATGCCTAAATGTGGGAAGTTTCTAAATATTCCTGTATGTGTAACTTTTTCTAACATACATTTTTTTAAAAACTACTATATGATTGGGAACTATTTTAAATAGATCTCATGTTTCTTACTTAGCACTGCACCTGCTGCATGAGAGGACGTGTATGATGGTGGTGTGTGCACAGTGCCTGGAGCACTGGGGTTGGGAAGTGGCGGTGATTGTTACTAGTGTCCATGCACGTCCCAACCAACAGACCAGCCTGCGTGAGGACTGCCTTGCAGATTAAAAGGAGGAACTTCAGGGAGATTCTAAAGGTCAGCAAATGCTTCAAGTCTGGCCCTAGTATAGGCTCCATAAGCTGGTAGGATGATTACCATATACCTGGTGAAAAAGAATCCACATGATTCTTTCTAATTCTTCCTAATAATTTTAACACTCCAGCAGAAACTGTAAAGTTTAAGGTAGACACATCTTACATTAGAAAAGAGACTTCATTCTGAAAAGGTAGTTGTGAATTTGACTTTATACATACAGAATGAAGGGAGAAGGAACCAGTTCTGTCTAAGCAGTCCTTCTTTGTGGTTATAGCAAAGTTCTTTTATATGTCTTTGCCCAATTATGTAGTTGTGTGTTTGTGTGGTGTATGGATATGTGTATATATATATGAATATGCATGTGGGTACTTGGAAGTACATATGTATGTGTGCCTATAGCTATATGTAATGTGTGCATCTACATCTCAGGAACTGATGTATACCTAGGGTTATTTCAAGAGGAGCTCTAGTAATGTACATTCTTTAAAAATGGCGTTTTAAAGAATGCGTGAAGTTTTAATAACAGTTGTTAGGACTTTGAAGAAAAGACTTTAGAGGAAGCAATAAGACCATGAGATAGGTAGAGAAATAGTCAAAGGATTGGTCACAACTTTTTTTTTACGTTCTTGTTCTCCCACCGATAACAATCTAAACTGTATACGCTCCCTGTTATCAGAACATTGTTATACACCTGCCCCAAACAGCCATTGTACATAGAGAGAAGCCCATCACAGAGTAAATAATAAACTCAGTTTTAAAGGAAGTCTGCTTTGAAGAAAATCTATGTAGTCCCTTTGGCTTAAACAAACGTTTGTCCATTGCCTGGTTTTCTTTAACGTAACTTTGGATTTGACACGTCCTATATTCCTTTGTAGGTTGAAATGTTCTTGAGGACAAGGGTCACATCTTATATTTAAAAAAAAAAAAAATCCCCATTTCTTATACACAGTAGGAATTCATCAATTGCTTGTTGATTGAATAGTTGGGTTGATTTTGGTGATAATACTCAGATTAAGTTCACAGATCCTAGTGTTCCTTGTTTTCTCTTACTTTTCCTTAGTACTGCTCTCATCATTCATGTGCCCTTTGGCAGCTTCGTGAAGTTGCTAACTTAGATTTCCAACCTCTGTGACACCAATGGTAGCTTCTCCTGGCCACCTTTCTGCCTCCACCGATCATTTGCACTTCTTTGCACCCTCCCACATTGTTATTTTGTCAGAGGCACAAGAAAAGCTAGAGATGGAGAAATGATCACTGGGTTGAGATACACTTCATAAGAAAGATGCAAAAATTTTGCCAGAGCAGTCAGTTTCTGCCTTCCTAGAAGCCTTTAGATTGTCCACTGACTCCACTGTCCCTCTGGTTGTGTTCCCCATTCAACCTTTGCTTTTTAGGAGACTTTAGGGGTACCCCTAATGATAATTTTATTCCAAACCCCAAACCTAATTACAGTTTTTAGGACCTGCTCCTCCATAAAGGTTCGTTCCACCTCCCCACCCTTCCCCTCCCCCTGGACTTCTTTTTTGTTTTTCCCCAAAAGATGGTAAAAAAATTTTGTTGTTGAATATTTTTCTAGGTCTCACAAGGTATTCTACATAACAGGTTATGATTCTAAAATCACAGTGAGTTATATTGTAAAAAATAAACTTTGCATTTTTGGAAAGGCTTACCTCACCCTATTGGCTAGCCTCTCTTCTTCTTTCTACCTTAAAATGTTTAGTTGTCTCTATTTTTCCAAATTTACCAGAAATTTTATTTCTAGTTCCAGTTTCCTAATTTGGCAAGTCTTTGATTAATGGTTCTCACCACTTAGTAATATGATAGTATTCATGAGGATATAGTTAGTAATGACCAATTATTTATTAAGCACTTACTATGCAAATGCTTTACATGAACTGTCTCTCTTAATTCTCACAAAATGCTTACAACTACATACTAATATTATACTCACTTTTGATATGAGGAAACAGAGGCTTGAAATGGTTAAATTAAACTTTTTGGAGGTCCTTTAGCTGTAGAGCTGGATTCAAGTCTAGGTAAATTAAGTCTAGCACCCTCTAGTGCATGCCTGCATATGGCTGTTTTAGGTGGTAAATTACGTACTGACACAGCCCTCTTCTCCCACCAGTCTGCCTCCAATCTTTGGGTTGTGTCCATATCATTTTTGTGCTGGAGGTTGTAATGCGTTAGGCATAATTATGTCACATAGAGCTAGGAGGGTGGATCATAATAGATAAATGAGAAAAAAAACCATGCTAACAAGTTTGTGTGTTTTTTTTGTTTGTTTTTTTTTAAATATATCTTTATTGATTTCAGAGAGAGGAAAGGAGAGAGAGAGGGAGAGATAGAAACATCAATGATGAGAGAGTCATTGATCGGCTGCAGCCTGCAACCCGGGCTTGTGCCCTGACTAGGAATGGAACCCCAATAAGCCTGGATTCTAGGTCGCGATGCTCAACCGCTGAGCCACGCCCGGCTGGGCACAAGTTTGTTTTTTTTTAACCCTATTTTTTAGGGTTGACTGGCTAAGTAGCTTAGCAACTTGGTATAATCTCATACTGATGATCTCAAAGGAAAAAGTAAGAACTAGTCTAACTACTAGTGAAACTTGGCAGCCAAAGTTGTATGAATAATGAATGGTTAACAGGAAACTGACAGTTGAAGGGAATAAAAGGCAGCGCTTGAATTTGTATTAGTTTCCTTAAAGATAAACCTAACCTCAGAGCTAACAACCTTTTAAGTGCACAAAAAGACCCTGAAGATAAAAAAGTTTTCAAAAGGAAACTGGGAATACATTAATAAATCACATCTTTACTTCACGATAAAGCCTGACCTAACTGCTGGACACTGACGGAAACACTGACGGAAATTCAGCAAGTGCTTGGATTTTGCAGAAAGAGCCCTGAGAGGCCAAGGATGAACTTTCTTGGGGCGTTCTATCCAAGCATCCAAGCATATCAACAGTCTTCTGGGGCCTCAGCAATCCAACAGCCTGTCTGAGAAGGTTGTAGTGAGAATGGACAATTGAAAGCAGGTCTCTGGCCTGGACTTCCCTCCTAAGGTCTCACATTTATGATATTGTCCTTTTGCCAGAAGAGGCTGGGTCTAAGAGTCCCAATTTCACCACTGATTCATTTCACTTATTTGTCTCAAGCACTGAACTTCTCTGAGCCTTATTTTGCACATGTATTAAATAGAATAATACATACCTCATTGGGTAATTTTGAGAATTAAGTGAAATAGCACTTATTGTCTGTCATACAGAAGATGCATAGTAAATATCAGCTTTTTTCTTCTGCTTATGAAATGCTATTTTGAAGGAAAAGTAAAGTAAAAGATGCTAAGTCATTTCATTATATATTCCTGAGTCAGGAGAACAGGTTTTGTGTCTTGCTCTTGCAGAATTTTTTGCATCATCTTTCATTTAAGACCCTGTGAGCTCCTGATCTAGGGTGAAAAAAAATGAAATTCAGTTTGATTAATGAAAGCTCTTGGAAGGCAGTTTTAAACTGTGGTGAAGCTAGGTTAAATGGGAGCCAAGTGGGGCCATTTCCATAGGTTTTGGAGGTGAAGCAATTTGTTTTTGTACTTGTATCAGTGCTTTTACTCTTTTTAATCTCATTTTTAGTCCCTCAGGTTCCATAATAAAGTCTTCAGTATTATACATTTTTATTAAACATCTTTTTTGGACTCTAATTTGCATTTCAGATAATATAACAAAATGTATGTGTTTCAAATATTCACTGCATAACTGTGATTAGAACATGTAATCCCTCAAAAGATGTTAATTATAATTTAAATTCACCCTGAATTTAATTAAGTGAGTTGGGGATTAGAAAGTAGATGTAAGGAGTAGTTAAGGGAATACATTTGTAAAAAGCAACCATATTTTTTCTAAAAAAAAGTAAACCTCTTTTAACTTTAGATTTAGAAAGATAAGGAAAATACAGAAGACAAGGGGAGGAAGCAGGTTAAAGGACATGTTGAAAAATCTTAAAACTATGTTCACAATTTGAATCTTGAATTTAAGCTAATTGTGGTTAAAAAAGGAGGGCTGGTTGGAGTGACTTTCTCATTTATATTCTTAGGGAGTCTTTCAGTACATGTTAGCCCACCTGGTGTCTAATGAAGACTTCAGTTCAACTGAGATCTTTAGGAACTGCAGAGGATGACTGGGGAGGGAGTGGCAACTGCCGCCTTCCACCCAACTGTTACCTGACGCTTCAATCTTCCGTACAGTATTTTGGCGAAGGGGGTGTTTTATGAATAATTAAATGTAATAAGCCCTTTGAACATAGACGATTCTCATTTAAGTGGTATTTTTCTATGATAACATTTTATTCTTAAATTTTCTTAGGAACAAGTATTAAATCAATTCATTGTAAGATGATCTAACCACAGTTTTAAAGGCAAAGGTATTATTTTTATTTTTAAGTGATTTCTTTATTTTCAGATGTGTCCAGAAGAAGAAAATATTTCATAAACTTATTTTGACTGAGTCATACCATAAATGTGATGCACAAATCACTTCTAGAAAGAGAGAGAGGGAGAGGGAGTGAGCGCGAGTATGTGTTATGTTAGTTACACACTGGCTACCTATATACAGGGCTCCGTAAACAGACAGTTTAAAAAAAGAAAGAAATTTCAAAGCCTTTTGAAATACTCTATAGGTAGAAATATTTCATGTGAAATCCAGGTGGGAAGCTGTGTCTTTGCTTCATAAGAAATTGAGCTTCCTTTTAAAAAGAGTCGTGAATCTGACTTTACATGTGAAACAGAGCCTTCAGCTTTGTCGGTGCTATTGTGAGTAGTAGTTAAGGGAATACATTTTTTTTAAATGAGTAAATAATAAACTCTGTTTTAAAGGAAGTAAAAACTATGTTTTTATCTAAGATATTCTCTGTGGCTCTAAGTATTTAAAACCTCATCTATTTTGCTTGCAACCTAAAATCATTCCACATAATTGTCTTTATTTGTTTGTGATTTAATGTCCCCAAAATGACTACTTTGATAATGACTGTCATGGGTTCTTTTTCTAATAACATTATTGTCATTCTTAATGAAATGACTTTTTTGGGGGAGGGAGGGTTAGGTTCACATTATCACATAAACATAATTTTTGACCAAGGGGAAGGATTACTGTCTATCTCCTAGTCACGGGCAATATTCCAGAATGACTATAAAATTTTATGTTTTTGTGCTGTTTAAAATTTTTTAATAACTTAGGTTTCTTATTGCAAAAGCTGTATGTACTTTTAGTGAATAATCTAGAAAATATAGAAACAAAGAAACAAAACAAATACTGTAATCCCACTGGAAAGGCAGAGTTGGAGAAATGATGACTGTGTTGAGATACACTTGAGATATTTTATGTGTATCTTCAAGGTCTTTTTCTCTAAACATATGTTTGTTGCTTTTTTCTTAAGCAGTTTATAAGTTTTAATACAAACCAGTCTATATTCATTCTATAAATGTATGTTTAATAAAATGAAGTCATATATTGCATACTGTTTTATATTCCTATTTGTCCACTTAACAATATATTATTAACATGTCTCCATAGTGTTCTACAACATTCTTTTAAAATGCTTACTATTCTCATGTATGGATGTGCAGTAATTTATTTCAGCCCTGGATGAGTTGGCTATTAAAAAATAATGCCATAAACATAGGAGCACATATCTACTTTCTGATTGGTGTTTTGGAATTCTTGTAGCAGTGCAATTTACAATAGCCAAGACTTGGTAACAGCCGAAGTGCCCATCAGTAGATGAGCAGATAAAAAAGCTGTGGGACATTCACATAATAGAATACTATGGGACTGTAAACAAGGATCTCTTACCCTTTGTGACAGCATGGATGGACCTGGAGATTATTATGCTAAGTGAAATAAGCCAGTCAGAGAAAGACAAGTATCACATGATCTCACTTATATGTGGAATCTAGTGAACAAAATAAACTGACGAACAAAATAGGGCCAGAAGCTTGGGTGCATGGAACATAATAACAGATCTCTAGGGTAGGGGAGAAGGGATGGAAAGAGATTAACCAAAGAATTTACATGCATATATGCATAGCCCATGGACACAGACAATAGTGAGGTGAAGGCCTGGGGTGGGGTGGGGACTGGATGGAGCAGGGGGAGGGGGAAAATGGGGGTCATGTGTAATACTGTCAACAAAAATAAACTTAAAAAAATAATGCTATGATGAAAATCCTTTTAGCTAAATCTTTTTTCAGATCTGTATTATTTTCTTAAATAGGTTTTTGAAAGTGGAATTAGTGGGTGAAGGGGTATGCATGGACATTTTTAAGGTTTTGCTGCTTACTGCGACACTTCCAGCAAAGTCATAAAGGGTGTATGAGGACCTTTTCCAAGAACTCTCATCAATCATACACATTATTATTACTTTTAAAAACCTTTGCTTATTTGGTAGTTTCCTTCCTGTTTTTTCAGTTTAGGTTGGCCCCTGTTATAAAGATGAGGAATCTACATAATATTTTATAGAAATGGGCATTTAATAAACATTTTAATTTCATCTCCCCATCCCCAATTTCTATTGCTCATATGAGAGTAAAATCTAGAGGGAAACATTTACAAAGTTGCTGTACTGCTTTATTTTACTTCAACCCAAAGAAATACACATTGTAGTTGCTGAGCGTGTTGTTTAACTACATCTCTAACCATGTTATAAATGGTGCCTGGAGAAGGATCTGGGAACAAGACTTTTAAGCTTTTTTTTTTTTTTAATCACATCTGAAGATCTTAGAGAATCTGAACTTATATAAGAGTGTTTGGGCTACTGTTATTACAGTGAAACCTTCTGAGAGTATCTTCTCAGGTAATTTTTTAGAGAAAGTCACTTACAGATATAAAACGTTTGACCAGAAGAAAGTCTCAGGTTGTCAGAGTTACTTACACACTGTTGTTCAGCTGGGCCCCTTTATTAAATCATCTCTTGGCAGTCCATTAGTTGTGGTGTTATAGCTATTGCATGGACCTCTAAGCTAATATACCTTCAATCACTAACAGAAGGATAACCTTAATAAAAATTTGAAGTCGATTTAGTGCTTCACTGCTTGCTGACTAGTGTTTCACATTTTAGTGTGTCTATACAATTTCCATTTCGTGTGTTTTTGATCTCCAGTATATCTTATTTATGTAGTATATCAGAGTCCAGTAAAGATTAATGGGCTAGAGAAGGAAGAGTGTTTGAGAGCTCTTCCTTGTAATACAGACTCTGCTGCTGCCAGAAACTGTGTGATCGTGAGCAAGTCACTTCCCACACTGAGCTTCTGTCCAGTCGTTATTTGTAAAATAACGGGAACTGGGGAGACGTTCTCTAATATTTCTTCCTGTATTACTCTGTTATTTGTAGAAAATTTAAATTATATTCTGCTGAGTGTAACACATTGAAACTATTTTTTAAACCTCAGCTCTGCTTTTATAAGAAATAAAAAGAATTGCTCTATTTCGCCCCCTATAAAAATTTGAGTAACTAGAATAAGAAAGGATAAAAGCCACATAATGGTAAATAATACAGGAGAAAGCTCGCTTAAAGTCAATCAATTTCAAAAAGAGAATTAGTATGTAGTAGTAATTACTGAAAAATATTATTAATTTTTATTTTAATAAGTGAAACTAAATTGTGAAAATAAGCTTATTTTATAACTTAGTCAATAAAATTCCAGTTATGTTATAGCTATCCACTAATTCTTGGTGTGAATGAAGAAAGAATCAATTGTTGTTTTGGAGGGAGGTATCATTGTAGTTTTCCCAAGAATATTGTATGATGATATGATGTCACAATTCTCCTACCTATTTATTTTTGCAAAACAATCATAAAGATACAAATTTGCAAAAAGAATTTGGGCATCATCAATTTTTACCCATACTCTCGTTTAAAAATATATTCTGATTAATTTCCTTTCAAGCACCTACCTTGTCAGTTTTTTTTTCTTACTTGTCATTGTCTTTGTTCTGATTTCATTGACTCAGTGAAATCCTGCATCTTCTGTAGGACGTAAATTATATTTAGCAACTTATTTGCATTTTATTTGTGATGTATTATCTGGTATCTAACTGTATAGTCTGTGAGAGAAAACCAACCAAAGCTGAAGTACAGAGATAGATATTATTGTGAAATAGTTTGGATGTGAATGTGGGAAGGGAAAATGTTTTCTTGGAATCATTTTAGAAATAATCAGTTCATTAGTGAATCTTTTGCTATGACATCTCTTGTTTCCATGTACAACCTAAGTTCTTCAGGGACTTGGAGAATGAATAGTTGTACATTTGACCCTTGAACAATGTGGGTGTTAGGGGCACTGACCTCCCCCTCTACACTCCACCATGCAGTTGAAAACCCATGTATAACTATTGGCTCCCCAAAAACTTAACTACTGATATACTACTGCTGACTGCAAGTCTTACTTTATCACAAACAGTCAATTAACACATATTTTGTATGTTATATGTATTATATACTGTGTTCTTACAGTAAAGCATCACAAGGAAGAGAAAATACATTAACAGTATTTATTGAAAAATAATCCACTGTAAGTTGACCTGCATAGTTCAAACCCACATTGTTCAAGGGTTGACTGTATAATGAAGGCTTGCTGGGTCTTACTTAATGCGGTACTTTATATCTTTGTAGAATACCCAGGGATTTTATATTTGCCATCTCTTTTAATCATAACAAAAATGTTATGAAGTGGATTTTGTTATTCCCTGAAAAAATGAAGAAACTGAGATTTTAAGAGTTTTCACAGCTGAGTATGTGACCAAGTTGCTTTGAAACCAGGTCTCCTGACTTTATTATCAGTGCTTTTCTAGTATTTCACAGGTGCCTCTGTGATGATTTTAAATTAAAATCGTTATTTGACATGAAATCTTATCATCGTTAAGTAAGTGTAAAAGGAGTTTATCTTTTTTGAATGTCACGTAAGGCCATAGAGTCTCAAGTATCCACATTATGTTACTGTTGAAATAATTACTTGAAAAGAGCTCTGAATCTTAAGCTTTCATAGGTAATAAGTAGTAATAGCAACTGTAGTTTTGATTAATTTATGTTTTTATCAAGTAAAGACTTACCAATATTTATTTATTGACATTTTCTGTGTGAACATCAAAACAAGTAAATATGAAAAATCTAAACCATAATGTCACATAGTTATATTTTTCTACTTTTTGTTTACTTTTAAAATTTTATACATTTAAAAAGTCAGGTTTATGGGTGTATAATTTACAGACAGTAAAATTCACCCTTTAAAGTATATAGTTCGATTAGTTTTGAAAAATATATAAAGTGTATGAACACCACCACAATCAAAATATAGAACATTGCTGTAATTTCAAAAATTCTTTTGTGCCTCTTTTCTCCCCCCTACCTGCCATTCCTGACAGCCAGTGATCTGAACCTGTCTGTGTATGTTTCCTTTCCCAGGATATTTTATCAATGGAATCAAACAGTACGTAGCCTTTTGTGTCTGGCTGCATCTGCTTAGCATAATGCTGTTGAGATTTATCCATATTGTTGCATGTGTCAGTAGTTCACTCCTTTTTATTTCTGACTAGTATTCCATAGTATGGATGTATTATAATGTGTTTTTTTCCATTCAGCAGTTGATGAACATTTGAGTAGTTTCCAGTTTGGGCTGGTACAAATAAAGCTGCTGTGAACATTTGACTATAAGTCTTTTGGGGAACATATTAATATATGTCTCTTGGGTAAATTCTCAGTGTTGGAGTGCCTGGGCCATGTAGTAAGTCCATGTGTAACTTTAAAAGGAAACTGCTCAACTATTTTTCCACAGTGACTGTGTCATTTTGGATCCATTCCATAACATATGGAAGTTCTATTTGGCCCACATCCTCACCAGCACTGAGCTAACAGTTCCTTTTAAAGTTTTAGCCCTTCTACTAGGTGTAGAGTTGTATGTCATTATGATTTTAATGCATTTCTCTAATAACTAATAATGTTGATTTGCCATCCATCTCTCTTATTTAGTGAAGTGTCTGTTTAAATCTTTAGTGTCTTTTTAAAATTTTTTATTGAATTTATTAGGGTGACATTGATTAATACAATTATATAGGTTTCATGATCTGTATATTGCATGTGTGTTCACCATCCAAAGTCTAGTCTCCTTTTGTCACCATGTAGAATTTTGATTGATCTTCAAATCTTAAACCAACTTTGCATTCCTGACATAAACCCACTTGGCCATGATTTACTTTCTTTGTATATTATTGGGTTCTATTAGCTCAACATTTGGAAAGAGTTTTGTGTCTGTCTATGTACATGAGGATTATTGTTCTGCAGCTTTATTATGATATTTTGTTTGGGTTTTGATTTCAGGCTAATGCTGTTTTCATAAAATGATTTGGTAAATTTTCCCTTTTCTTGTATTTTATGACTGAGTTTCTACAGAATTAAAATTACTTCTTCTTTAAATGTTTGGTAGAACATTCACTAGTGAAGCCATCTGTCTGGTCCTGGCAATTTCTTTGTGGGAAAATGTTCAACCACTTTCATGACTTTAGTATATAATGAGCTATTTAGGCTATTTCTTCTTGAAAGGGCTTTGCTAGTGTCTGAAAGAATTTATTTTATCTAAATTGCCAGATTTGAGGGCATAATTTTATTCACAATATTCTCATTCTTTAAACATCTGAAGGATCTCAGGATGTTGCATCTTTCATTCCTGATATTGGTCATTTCTACTCCTGCCTTTCTCCCAGAACCGAGATGTGCAGACTATGGCTTGCAGGCTACATCTAGCTTGCTGCATGTATTTATGTAGTAAGTGACTTAAGAATGGTGTATACATTTTTCTAATGGTTAGAAAAAAAATCAAAAGAATAAAATTTCATGATGTGCAAAAATTAAATGAAAATCAAATTTTAGTATCCATAGATAAAGTTTTATTAGAGCACAACCACACGCATTAGTTTATACAGTATCTATGGCTGCTTTTGTGCTACAACAGCAGAGTTAAGAATTTGTGACCATATGGACTAAAGACTAGAAGGGCTAAAAAGCCTAAAATATTTACTATGTTGCTGTAATATAATAAAAAATATGTGTAGTTTCTGTCCCAGTTTTTTGGTACAGAGCTTCAAAAACCCTTGGAGTTTCCTGACTGATAAGCCTGTCTTTGTTGATGGTCTTGATCACTTCAGTATGGCAGCTAGTCACTAGAAAGACCAGGCATGTGGTCAGAGGGTTGGAACTTGCAGTCCCTCAGCCTCTAGGGAGACAGGGCTGGATGTTGAGTTCAGCCACATGGTCAGTGATTTAATCAATTGTACCTACATAATGAAACCTCAATAAAAACTCTGGACCCTGAATCTCAATGACACTTCCCAGTTAGTGAACATTGATGTGCTGGGAGAGTGACTTCACAGGGACAGGGCATGGATGCTCCCAAACCCCACTTTGTGTGTATCCCTGTAATACAACTCTAGAGGTAAGGATAGCATTTTCAGTGAGTTTAGTGAACTGTTCTGTTGAATTATTGAACCAGAGGGGGTCATGGGAACCCCCAAATTCATAACCAGTTGGTGAAGTGTTGGTGGCCTAGGGACTCCTGAAGTGCACCTGTTGTCTGAAGTGAGAGCAGTTTTGTGGAGGACTGAGCCTTGAACTTCTGGGATGTGTGCCAACTCCAGGTGCTTAGTGTCAGAATTGTATTGCAATGTATTCAGTTGGCGTCAGACCAGTTGTGTTGAAATGGAACAGCGACCTTTTACAGAAAAAGTTTACCACTCCCTGTTCTAAAGGTGTATCAGTTTTATTGATTCCTCCCCCCGCAAAGAACCAGCTTTTGATTCATTGATCTCTGTTGTCTTTCTGGTTTGATTTCATTGGTTTCTGTCCATATTTTTATTTAATTTCCTTCCTGTGCACCTATATTGTGGAATTATGCAATCTCTTCCAATCTTAGTGTTCATGTTTGCAACTTAAAATTGGCCATGGTGGGAGTATTTACAGCACAAAACCCAGCAAATATTACAAATTGGTGTTCTCTTCTCACGCTGAGAGCCAGTTGTTAAACATTTATCAGCATACTACTTGTAACAGCAATAACACGGCTTTTTTAATATTCTGAGGGGACTGAACATAAAAAGATGATTTCAATGAAAAGTTAATTCAGAAAAGGAAAAGACTTGCTAGTGAAAAATGAAATGTAAAATATAAACTTTAAGTCTAGAATTCTAAAAGAGATTGTATAGTCTCTGATCCTGAAATCATGAAGAATAGTGTAGGTTGGTTCTCTTTCTTGGTCATTTCAGTGTAGTCCTTTTTGAGGAAAAGTGCCTTGATTAGATGATCTGCAGTTCATTGCAGTTCTGTGGTAAGATTCTGCAGAATCTGTGCTAAGTTATTTCCCAGAAGATGGTAGGAAAGCTATTTTATTGCTAATGAAAAGCTGATGAAAGAGTTATTGCTGAGGGATTGATCCATTGCCCTCTTAAGAAGCTCTGAGATTCCTAGTCCTAATGGATGGAAAAGAGCAGAAACAACAGAGTTAGGTAGCTGGAATCTAAAATTTGCAAGAAACATGAGATGGTTTGACATAGGTTGTCACTTAGGTTTTGTGGATGCTCTTTTAAACAAGGTGTTAGGGGAATTCGTGACCAGTTTCTCTGTTGGTGTGCTGAGAGCTTAGTTCATGTGTTGGCATTTAAATAGAGCTTCCATTAATTGATCAGAGAAGTGCTTGTTGTATATCACTAGGAGGTACTGAAAAAGGCCATTTTAAAGGAAATTTTAGTAGTTAATTTCTGTGTTGCCATAACAGTTTGATCCCATTGATCTTGTATAGCCATTATGATGTCTGTCTCCTAGCCCTATACTGTGAGCACTAGTCTATGGTATTTATTTTTGTATTCTCAGTGCTTAGCTTAATAAATTGTTTAATAAATTTGTGTTGAATGAACGAATAATTAAAGGACTATTTATTTTATTCCTTTTTGACAGGAGGTAGGAAACCCAAAAAACTGAAAACAATGAAACTTCAGGAATAATTGAGAAATTAGCATTTTAAAAAAGATCTAATGTCAAGTAGTATGTAATATTTTAAGTAAGTTTCATTTAGCTACATCATAGATATTTAAGTGCTTAATAAACCACAAATAAATAATATGTATATTCACTTTAATAATTGATATTCTGAATTTCATCCACACTCACAGTGTGTTCCTCTGAATATTCGGTATTAATATAACAAGTAAGACTATTTAGGTAGATTCTTCAACTTCATTCAGTTTTTAGTCAGACATTGATTGAGCACCTAATATGTGCACAGCATTGTTCAAGGTTTCCCTAAAGATTAAAGAGAGAACCCCTAAAATGTTAGGTGTACTTAACATATAACATTGTATGCTTTGCCCCCTAATAAACATACAATGAGTACAAAAACCTTGAAAATAAGGGAAAAGCACACAGGAAAAATTCTCTGTACTCTCATACCCCAGCATAACCATGGTTAGTGTTTTGTATATGCCCTTTGTGTATTGTATATCTACAAATGTCTGTTAAGACTAAAATGTGAAATAGGCAGTGTGGGTATAATAGGGAGGGTGCGGGGAATGTCTAGAGATGAGTTCTTTCTGGCTTTGCCACTAGCCAATATGACCTTGGGAAAAATCCTTCATCTCTCTAGAGTTCTGTTTCTTCATTTATAAAGGGCTTGTCACAGTATCTAAGGGCTCTTCCCACTTGAAAATTCTGATTTCATTGAAATTGAATACCTTTGAAGACTGAGATTTCATGGGAATGAAATTGAAAGTGCTTAAGTCTGTATTCATCTCGATTATGAGGCAGATTTAAAAATCTTGAACCACTATAAATATTTCTTGCTAATAGGTTTTCCTATTATGAACCAGTTGTATTTAAAGTAACAAATTTCTCCTGGAACAAGAGCCACAATCTGAATTGATGAAGTTATTTGAGTTGATAAATATCTTTTTAGGAAAATGTGAAAATAATTCTTGTGAGCCTTTAAGTATGCTACCAGAATAAGAAATATATGATCACCACTATTTTAAGTACATGGTGTTTTATTTTTTTTAAAAAGCACACCAAGGAGAAAGTCAAAGCAGCCGTTGTTACTTGATTCTTTCTGCACCTCAGGAAAATTGGTTTGGGCTTCCCTCCTCTGCTCCATGCATATTGCAAACATGTAGCTTGGTATGCAAGAAGTATTGAATGTCATGCACAAAGCTTTAAAAGTGTTAAAGGCTATCTGGTTTGTCTTAGAAGGGTCAGTTTTCACACTAAACAATTTTTGTTGAGTAGTTAAGATGTCCTATTACGTTTACCATTTCATAGTAGGATTTTTTTGTATGCATTTTAACAGTTATTTAAGAGTCCCCATATGCTTAGAAAGGAATCTGAATATATGTGCCTTTAAAAAAAAGCCTCAGCACAATGTAGGCTATTCCATCAATACCATCAAATGACTGGGAGCTGTAGTTGGAACAATATGTAAAAATACAGCTTGTGAAAGATTTCCTTTATTAACTGTCATCATCGGCAGAATATATGTTCAAATAAACGTTGTGTAATAACTAAATTTGAGATTAATAGGCCCCTTAAGAAACAGCGAAGTCATTCAGAATAGTCAGTGAAAAATAGGCTGTAAGACTGTTACATGCACATATTGTCCTGCTTACATGCTCTCTCTGGTGTCATTCCCATTTATCACTGTCGGCAGGCTCTGTTCTCATTAAAACGCTCTTGCACAAAAGCAACTTAATTTTCTTAAGAGGAGAAGACACCTGATTCAATTTAGCACCCAGAAACAGTAACTCGAATATATTTTTTCCTTGCCTGAATTGAGATGAATAGTTATAAAAAAGCATAGCCATCCCCCCTTCACTTCAAGATTAAGGATATTAAATAATTTTTTCCATTGGTATCAAGAAATGGACCTTTAGAAATAGGCAAGAAATGTAGCTTACTCTCAGAAAAGCAGCTGGATTTCATTTACTCTTAACTTGCAAATATATGAACTTCTGTTCATTTCTGTAATGCTTTTAAAACAAGGAGTTAAAGGGGTCATTAAAATGGTGAATTTTAATGGTACATGTTCTAAAATTAATCTTTCTTTAAATTGGAGAATGCCTTGTAGCAGTGCTATAGTCCTCGTTTAGATTTATTTGTTGAGAAGAAATATTCAACACTAATGTCAAAACAATAGTTTAATTTTTGGCCATTGCTGCTTAAAAAATACAGTAACAAAATAATGGAATCAAATGTAGAGTGCCCCTTTAATGTTGAGCATGGTATATAAATTTGCATTTTAATTGATGCCCCATATATTTACTTCTGTATTATGGTTCAGTGGTACTTAAATGTAATAGAGAAATATTTAACTCAAATTTTACTTGTTAAGAGATTTATAAGGTGAAAATAGTGGTAATTAAATAGTCAATATTAAAATGTCCCAACTACTAAGATGCTTATCAGAAATCCATTATAATTAGCTTTTAAAATAAACAGAATAGACTTTTTCCTAATTTCTTTAAAAGAAATGTTGCCCCTCTGTGGCACTTTGCAAAATACCTGACAAGTAAAAATAAAATATTTTGTGTTTCCATATTTAATGGAAACTCAAGGATTAGAATTCAATCTTTGATGTCTTTATGGTCTCTCTTTGTTTTTCTCAAGCCGAACCTATGCTTAGAAAGGAAATAAATATTAAGGCCAGTTCTTGTGAATCAGAGGCTGAAGTGATATAAATTCCCATAGTTGAATCTTCCCAGGGTAAGACAATGCAGCTGGCCTCCAACAGTCTTCACCAACAGTCAGTTTTATTTTACTTACATTTTGTGTTATGCCATATGCAATGGGGCAAGAAGGAGTGCTAAATAAAGCTCAGTGTGCCTTCCTAGAGGAAGCACTTATGATTTCTCTAACCTGCCTGATTAGTCCTTTATTATTTTCTCCCTTGTTTAGGAACATGATTGTATCAGTTAGGCTTCAAAGAATAGAAAATGAGACTGAAAGTAGCATCAACAAGCAGTGACTTATTTTTCTCATTTACTAAGATGCCTGTGGGTAGGGGTGCTGGCATTTGTTCTGTGGCTCTATTAGAGGCTGTCTCTGCATTTCTTTTGGTCTTTCGCTTCTGGTCACAAGATAGGTTTCACTGCTCTAGGCAGGAAGAAGGGAAGAAAGGCAGGGCCAGAAACTAACCTCCCTACCCCCACCCCAGCCCTCCCCATCTCCATCAAGCGGATACCAGTTTATATCTCATTGGCCAGAACTTCATTGCATGACAACCCTAGCTTTTCCTTTTGCATGTGCCCTTTTTGTGTCTGTCTTTTAAAATTTTGTTTCCTTTTCTGAAGGCATAAAGATAGTCTGTCATAATTTCTTCTAAAAGTTTTAAAGTTTTGCCTTCCAAATCTAGGTCTTTAGTTTATCTTGTATTTTCTTCTTTGGTATAGTGTGAAAGACTCAGTTTCTTCTCCTTTCCTACCTGCTTTGGAGTGCTGTTGTTATATACAGCTTCCTCTCACTGACTGTGATGTTTTATTGTAAACTCCTGCCAGTGGGGTTTGTTTTATCTGGGAATCCACTTTGGTCTGGATTATCAAAGTGACCTCAGAGATGTTTTGCATCTGCCTCTTTCTGGGCTTCAGGAGTTCCACTGGTCTTTGATCCGTTTTGTCTTAACTATTCTTTGAATTAATCGTGAATTTGGGGTTCTTGAATCACTTGGGTAGTGTAACTTGAGCCCATGCCCACCCTTGGTGCAGACCTTGTGTTACTTTTTTGACTTTGTGAGTGGAGCTGTTAGTTGCTTTTCTGTCAAGGAGCAGTCAGTCCTTCCCGAGTTCTGCTCCACCTGCTGCAGGTCTCATTTCCAAGTCTCACCCTTTGCAGGACAAAGCCTGTGCTGCTTATTGCTCTGTGGGCACTAGTCAGGATTCCCGGGAGGGTGCAGCATTCACTCACGTGCTTTACCTCTCTGGTTTTGACTAACTTCTCTATGTTTAGTACCTTGATTTTGTTTTGTCTTGTTTTAGCTCAATTATGCATTTAAAATGTCATGTTGCTATTATAATCTCTTTATTGAGTGGTGTGAATTTGAGGATCATATACTACATGAAAGGACATCTCACGTACCCCTGTTCCCCACGCCTCCCCTCTCCTTTGACAGCATCTTGGGCAGATCTCATGGTTTTCTAGTCACTTAGTTACAAACATAGTCATATTTAGTAATGAGGATTAGTTTTTGGTATTAAATAATCAGGGCCAGCCTAGTTTAAAACTCCAAATTTTCTTGTTTCCTATCCTAAGCCTAACCCATTTTTTTTTAAACACAGAAAATTGTACTTTTTAAAAAAATAAATAAATATATGCACATATGACAAAAATATAAAACAGGGTAAGCAGGACCAGAGGGAAGAGGGCATGGTCTGTCCTACCATCCTTTTACCTTCCTACCCTCCCTACTCCTGGTCTCTTTAGAGTCAGGGCAAGAGTAGGACAGGTGCATTAGAGACAGTGGGACAGTCTTTTCTAATTGGTGTTGTTGTCATCTGCTCTCGGTGCCCTCTGTCATAGCAGGCGTCCACATGCTATCTCTTTTTGCTGGACAGGTTGGGGGAGGGAGTTCCTTAAAGTACACCTCCACCCTTTGCCTAAAGCATGTCCCTTCAGCCTCTTAGTGCTCGAGTCTCTTCTCCCTGAAAGGCTGCTATTTGGGGTCTCTCAAGATGAATCAAGTTAGCTGGCGGTCCTCTGAGGCATCTACTTGGCCCATGTGGAATTGACAGAACCTGACCCCATTGCAGAATTGAAGTACACTTGGCTCAGTTGCTTACCCTCTCCTTGCCCCACCATTGGGTTCTGGTCTAGGCAGCCTCCCACCTGAAGCCAGTACCTGTCTCTGGTTCACTTACACATACCCCCCACTCCAATCCTAGGGCACACACCATGATGTTCCCGGAACTCTCAGTTTCCTCTCCTCCTATGGCAGCCTAGCAAGTACTTTTGCCCTCAGTAAACATCCAGCAGGGACAGCAATGCCATTCTTGCTTTCTGGCAACGTCTCCTGTCCCCACTGTTAGTACTTCTGAATATATTGTCCCCATTCCCAGCTTGGGAGGTGTGGTGGGCAGGTCAGCTTTTTCCCTTCAGCAAGGAGGAAAGAGTCAAAGCACCCTCTAGTCCGGGCCATTTCCCTTTATCGCCCTCCTCTAGCATTCCTAGTTTGTTATCATTTAGCCTGCATGCGAAATGGTCCTGGCCTAGTTTTCATGTCTCTTTATAAGTACCGCATGGATATATGTCTTACCTTAGAATAGATACTTGCCACGCATTCTCAGCTTGGAGCATTGTCAGAAATTCGGAAACAACCATAAGCATCCCATTTTAACAGTTTGGTACACACTTCTTTGTACATTGACTGGGAAGCAGAACATACAACTGTGGAAACTAGAAGTTTCATAAATTAACTCACAATAGGTTACTCTCACTCACTATAGATGATGGATTTTGTTTTTCATTTTATTCAGCGCACTGATGAGAGAAGGAAAAAAGGGTGTTAGACCAGCATTCTGCATTTTGGATGGAGTGTTATGAGAAGACGTGGGCAGGACCCAGCCATGTTCACATATTTGAAATGCAGTCATTTAGAAAGGGGATTTCATATTTATGGAGCCCCAGAGCTTGCACATGGGCAGTAAGGAAGGTGAGGGTCTGGGGCTTACTGGAAGGTAGAATGCCACATGTTTAAAAGCATCCAGCAATGGGAAAGCTTGCTTTTATGAGCCAGAGGACTCTCTGTCCCTATTGTTTTTAGGTTTCTTTTTTAAATTTACCTTTTTATTTCAAATATTTTCAAATAGGTTATGAAGAAATTAATTCATCATTGAACTTGCTCAATTTTTCAACATAATTTAATAAAGACAAGCTGTATAATATATAATGAAACCATATATTGGGTAAAATCGGGCTGGTACTAAAAGCAATATATTATCTAAAAATGTGTAATATAAAAGAAGCCAATCTACACAGTATTAAAAAAATCACCTCAATATGAACTTTTTTTTTTTTTTCAGTTAGCGTTGATCTAATTATCCATCAGATGTGATTATACCAAGGTAAACCCTTTGCAGGTAGATTTCATGAGTTCATTAAGAAAACATTACCGTGGAGGGCATTCAGATAGCGCAAGAAGTATTCATTCATTTATTCACTCATTTTCATTCAGTAATGTTTATTGAGGTTCTACTACAAGCCAGGTGCTCTTCTAGGCACTGAGTGTATAATCTTCTCCAAATTACACAGAATTCTTGCTGTAATGGAACATTCTCATAGAATGGAGCATTCTTTGTGGGTAATGGATAATTAAATTGTTTCTAGCGAAAGGGATCAATGAAATGCTGTATTTAAAAATCAGTGAACTGTCTCAGGTGTGGCTTCTAGTAGCAGAGGAGCGGAATTTCATCCTAAGAGTCCACTCGTATAACCTGAAGGGTTCTACCTTCACAACAAATTGTCTTTGGTGGCTCGTCTTTAGTGTCACTTCATAAGGTTTGTATTCTCTATAGCCATGTTTGTTTTAATACAAAAATAATAGTGGATTTGTGGTTTATTTTCAAAATCAAATATTTATGTACTAGAGACACTCCTGGAAGAGCACTCAGTTTATCCTGTGGCCTTTCACCCCCAGCACAGTGAGGTGCCAGGGGCTGTGCAACCCCAGCTTGTCAGGCAGCCAGCCAGCAAGAGATACCTCTAATGTGCAAAGTAGGATTGTAACCTCAAATGAGGTATTTATTACATTTTAACAAAAAAGAATTCAAAATGCATACAATAAATGGCTGAACATTTCCCTGGCCAGATAACCCTTGTAAAATATAGAAAAGTAACATGTTAAAAACAAAAGTCAAACAGTACAGGCAGAGAACAAAATGAAAAATACAAAGGACCCTCACCCAATCCTATTCAACAAATGTAACCACAGTTAGGAGTTTTTGTGATCTTATGCATACCTGTGTATATGTATATGTGTCTGTAAATATTTACACAATGGGAATGTGATGTTGTGATTTATAATAAGAAATATATATTTGTCCTTCATCTCAGTTACTGGCACTGAGCTCCTAAAACCCTTGGAATGCCCTAAGGGAAGAAAGCCAGCTAAGGTATCTGTTGTTACCCTAATTAGGTGATTTGGGGACAGCCCCTAGCTAACCTAAGGAAAGGACTGTTTGCAAGGGGAACTAACCAGTGATTAGAGGTTTGAAACTTTTCCTTTGACTCCCAGACCTCTGGGGAGGAGAGAGGGCTGGAGATTGAGTTCAGTCACCAATGGCCAATGATTTCATCAACCAAGTCTGAAGCCTCCAGAAAACCCCAGAAGGAAGGGTTCCAAGAGCTTCCTGGTTGGTGAACACATGGAGTAGCTGAGAGCTCTGTGCCCTTTCCCATGCCTTGCCCTGTGATCTATTCCTGAGTTATATCTCTTTATAATAAAGAAGTATTCTAGCCCGGCTGGGCGTGGCTCAGTGGTTGAGCGTCGACCTAGGATCCAGGCAACCGGGGTTCGATTCCCGGTCAGGGCACATGCCCAGGTTGTGGGCTGCAGCCAATCAATGACTCTCTCATCATTGATGTTTCTATCTCTCTCTCTCCCTCTCCTTTCCTCTCTCTGAAATCAATAAAGATATTTTTTTTTTAAAAAAAAGAAATATTCTAGTAAGGAAACTGGTTTGAGTCTCTCTCACAAATTAATCAAAGTCAAGGATGGGGTTGTGGGAACTTTTGATATAGAGCCAGTGGGCCAGAAGCATAGGTGACAACTTGGAATCTGATTGACATCCAAAGTGGGGGGCAGCCTTGTGGGACTGAGCCCTTAACCTGTGGGATCTGACACTAGTTTCAGGTAGATAGTGGCCAAATTGGATTTAATTGTAGTATACCCAGCTGGTGTCTGAGAATTGCATGGTGGTGTGGGAAAAAACATATTGAAGGAATTATACACACTGTTTTGAAACTTGTTTTTTTCTTTAAATATCAGCATGCTTTCATATCAGTATAGGCACATCACCCTCTTTTTAATGGCTGCAGAGTATTCCTTGGTAATTCTAGATTTTATTTAACTCTATTACTTTATAGCAGTGGTAAATTTTAAAACATTATGATAAGCATATTTATGTAACTATATCATAATAGGGAGGTCACAGGAGGTAAAACAAGATATCAAAGAGATGCTTATATTGGGTGGGAGACTGACGTGTAAATCTGTCATTGCTGTTGCTTGTTTGTAGCTTGGTTAGGTCCAGCCTTCTGTGTCTTCCAGGCCTTGGATTCTGCCAGACACATGGAGTAACTTAGTAGGAGAGGTAGGCTGAACATTTCTGCAATCCATAGCAAACGCACAGGAGCTATGGATGAGCTTCAACACATTTCTTCCTTAGAAGACTTCAGTCTTAGTGGGGCAGGGAGGCATGTAGGTAGGTCATTTCAATAGTGTGGCAGAGTTGTACTCGGGATGTTGTGGCAGCAGGTGTGGGACACTGAGTCCACCTACAGGTTTAGATGTGTGTGTGTGTCAGAGGAGGCGATTGAAATCTTCTTGGAAGGACAATGCCCAAGTTGAGTTTTGAAGATCAGTGGTAGAGGAAGGAAGGAGGGCACTCCCGGCTGGGGAAGAGAGGGGTAAGAAGCAGCATGACGAGCTTGGGGAATCACAAGTGTTTGGTGTTGTCAGAACATAAAATTTGAAGCAGGAAATGAAATATCTCTTCAGACGGAGAGCTCTTTATGTATATCTTGCTAAGGAGCTGGGAATTCCTCACTAAGTCAAAAGATATCCATGTCCCTTGTATATCAATTAAATCCTCTCTGAATATTTATCATCATGCTTCATATGCTACAAATGCAGGATCGAGCCAACTATTAGCTTTTCACCAGTGACTGCCCGAACTCACTGCATGGGAGCGCCGAGTGACAGTGTGGGTGAGTGAGTTCAGATCCACCACCTCAGAAAAGCAACTAGGAATAAGTGGGCCTGCAGCATCTTTGGGTACCTAAGCTATCTCGTCACTGTCACCTTATAAAATGCAGGAACATGGCCAGTTGTATGAAATGTATTTCTTGTGTTTGGGTTTAAAAAGAGAACTGGATGAAATGTGAGTATGGTGGTTTGAGTAGTAATGGATATTTATTTTACTTGACTTCAGAGCCTTTTTACTTCTAACCATCCATGGTTTTTGTTTGCTTGTTTTTAATGCTGGGCAAAATCATCAGTTATCTAGTATAAGGTTAGTGAAAGGCACTGGAAAGCAGCAGATTTGAAGAGAGGAGCTCAAAAGGGAAGACCTCATTCCTTTACTAAAAATAGAGATCAATACATTTTAAGTCTAAAATAGTTTGTAGAAAGGAAGGCAGTGTCCCTGTTGATCTCACCACAGCTCATTTATTTATACTGTTTTACTTATCCCCCTCTCCCACATAAAACTTTTTTCCTGAATCATCCATAACAGAATTCTAGGAAGGTACGTTTATGTTGCTCTGGTTTACAGTTGCCACCTGCAATGCTTTGTTTAGCTGAATATTTGTTTTTTCCACTGCTCCCTGCACAACATGGAACACCATATGCCGTTACCCCTGTCAGGAAGCAGAGGTTTCCCAGGTCTGCGCCTTTGCCTGTGTTTATGCCACAGAGGAGGTGTGGTCCAGTGCCATCTTTTATTGATGGGGCCAGCAAAGGAGAAATCTAATGAAATTATCAAAGCTTTGAATTAATTATGAACTTGAACAGGAGAGCTAAGCTCTCTGGAGCCAAGGATCTCATTGCCCATGCACTCGCATTGCTTCCTCCCCGGAGCAGAAGGCTCTTAGCTACAGCTCTCAGCTCGTGGCTTTGGACTTTGTTCAAACTTGCTAAACTGATATCGTCTTTTTGCTATGATGTGGCTGCTAATGTCCATGATGATTAATATAATTCTGCTCTGGATCTACAGGAGATGTCAATAGGTTTCTCTGCCCCTCCTTTTGCCTTTTATTATTATTTTTCTTTCTCCTTTCTTTCATCAAATTGGATGTTATACAAGTTCCTATCCTTTTTGAATATTGTGAGAAGCTTTTAAAATTCAGGTGTAGCTTCATGGGATACAGTGATTGCTTTAAAGTTAAGCCTGTGTTACATCTACTATGTATTCCCTGGATACTTAGGTAAGCAAAGCCAAATATTTCTTCTTTGAATTTCGAATACCCAATAGAGGTTTTTCCTGTTTGTCTCTACCTTAGAATTCATGGAATCGCAAGACTTTCATGGTCTTAAAACGTTGTTCATAATTTTGGTGTGTGTTATATGGAAGCCACAGATCTCACTTTGTTGGGTATAGTTCCTAGGACTTAGGCTTCCTGATAAAGAGCACTTAATGTTTTCTTAACAATTCTGGTTTTCCTCTTTCCAGTAATATGAAATTTTTTATGAATAAATCACCCTCTGATTGTTTTAACTTTAGTAGCAAAATCAATAACAACAAGGTTTCAATTTACTATTGGTGGTGATTCTTTTGGTACTGTCATATAGGTTCAGAGCATCTCATGCAAGCCTTTTCTGCTTGCTTTGAGACCCATTATTTATGAATTCCTAACCTGCAGCTCATCTATCTTAGTAAACTATAGGCCACTGGCAATTTTTATAAGCAGTGACTAACTGCTTTATAGAGTCAGTGTTGTAAGATTTTGAATAGTGGGGGAGATGGGACAATGATCATCTCTGCTTTTTCTTTTCCTATTCACCTTCAGCCAGTTTTCCCCCCCATTTATTTTCTTTATAGGCAGCAGCAATATTTAATTCAGCCTTTGGAAGTTTTTTGGTAAGTAAACATGATTTAACTTGTCTATTATAACTCTTGTTGTGATATTGTTTGTATGAAACATGTAGTGAAATTTGACTTCTTTTACTGTTTGGTTAAGTAAAAAGTTTTCAAACCTTTTATGCTCCATTATTTGTAACCTGTAGAAAATTAGTTAATAAAGAAAGAAAATTTTGTCTTACAATATAATTGGAGTTTTGGGTTTAATATTCCATTTAATGGATTCATGGAATCAATTAAAACATTATATGTCTCCTTATAGAGGTTATGTCAATATATTGATCATTTAATGAGGTCTTTTAGATTATTATTATTTTGTATCATGGGACTGAGGATTTTGAAAAGGAACCATGACCCAGCTGGTCAGAAAGGGAATGCTAATTTACTTGTTGACATGTCATTTATTTTGTATGTTTCATTGTCAAAGAAGCTACTGTCTTGGTTTCTTCTGAGAAATCTATGTGAAAAAAATTTGAGATGAGGAAATAACTAATGACTAACTTGCAATAAAATGCAATATTTTTGACAGGCAAACTATACATTCTATGTTAAAAGATTAAAAGTAGTTCAGCTTTCATAAGTAGAACCAATATAATTATAAGGACAATACTATTTTAGCATTTTTTATCATTATTTTTTAAATAGATGATATAACAGAGACTTGGTTTGTTATGAAAGAATGAGAAAGAAGCTGAGTTTTCTGTTAACTGAATATTTTTATTTATACCCTCCCTAAAACTTTGCTAAATTCACAAAAATAAATTAGAATACTGTGTTTTTAGGTACATAACTTATTAGCAGATATGTAGTACAAATAATTGAGACTAGAATCGGTGGGGCATAAACTGGTTCATGAGTCCAGGCAAGATATCAATTGCTTCTGTATAAAATGTTCCTGATGTCACTTATTATTTTATGTACTTAAATGTAGTGAAAGCTTTTAAACATGTGACCTAGTGTTAATTCTACATACTTCTATACAAATGTTAATGTTTCAGTGTTACAGAGCTTTTACTTATGTAGCTTCTGCAAAATATATGTTTAGAATATATATATTTTTTAAAGAAGCAGTAATGTTATTCCTGTAGCTGTATTATTTTTGGGTTTAGAAGAGAGGTAAAAGCATCTCTTTAATGAAAATGATTTCTTGAACTACTTATTTTTAAAATGACTCAATAATATTTTAAGTCATTATTGCATGTGTGCAAGTATTTTCTATATGTTGTCACATTGACAGAATAATGTGTTAAATATGATCTTGCTGGAAGCCAATTTTCATCATATGGTTTGGAATCATGTACATTCACCATGGAAGCATGGTTTCCTAAGCTGGATCTCTTACTCTTTCAGATGTCTAAGGTAATTAAGAAAATGAGGTTGAGGCAATTGTCTGAGTAACTAAAGCAAAATACACTGTCCTTTATTTGGCAAACAAGCTTAGTAGGTATAGTTTAAGCTTTGCACTGACTGTATATCATAAACAAGGAACAGGTCATGATATTTGTCCTACAGGCCCAATTATTTGATAAGGTCCAGTGAAGTCAAACTTGTCCTGGGGAATCTTCAGGATTTTATTATGCTTTCTCACTTCTAAGAATTTGTGCATTCTCACTCCTTAGTCTCCTGCTCTTTTCCTTCTCTTCACCTTCTATCTTACCTTAATTTAATTAATCAACCAAAAGTACTTATTGATGTTTTCTGCCACACAGAGGTAGTTTTCTAGTAGCTGTAGTGAGTGCAAAGAAATATGACATGGGTCCCACTATGTTGTGAAGATGACACATAGATAAAGAAATGCAGTGTAAAAGTTAAGTCAAACAAAAGATGCTACTGTATGATATAGGGCTGTCAGATGGCAGAGGGAATATGCACTTTGAAGTCAAAGGTCGGGCAGAAACAGTTTCACTGAGCTGGGCCTTCAAGTATGGTAGGACTTAGCTAGTTGAGAAGAGAGGAGAGGAATCGGCAGAGCAATGGCAGAGAGGCAGAAGTATTTTTTTCCATTTTCTCTTCCACTTCATTTTCCTCCTTTTTCTTTCCCAAAGTTGAAAATTACCAGAAAGGGTTTGAGAATGAAAATTATGATTGGAGATGTGTTTGCTCAAATATTATAAAAGAAATAATTCTGTTTTCCCCCCTTCTCCATATAGCTACAATAAACCTTGGATTATGAAATATGTATGAGTCTGCACTAAATCAATTAGAATTGGTTTCAGCTTATTTAACCACAAAAATATAATAGCAGCTTGTATAAGATAAAGGCGTATTTCTCTGTTAGGTAAAATCTGGAGGGAGGCTGTCCAAGTAGCCACACAGGCCTCATGGTCTCCTTGCGGACCCAGAGGCCTGTTTTCCTCCCACACTCCCACAGCTTGCAGCTTCCTTTCTCAGGGTTGCTCAGGATCCGAGCTCGCTGCTGGAGCTCTGGCCAGAAAGATACTGGATGGCCAGGTAAAGTGAGGGAGGGCAAAAGAGCTTCCCTAAAAGCTCATTCTGCTTTTTCTTTAAATAGCATTCCTAGAATTTCAACGCCATACCTGCAGTAATATTGTACTATAGAACTTGGTCATGTGATCATACCTACCCCTTGAGGGGTTGGGAATGTGGCAGTTTGCTAAGAGCTAACATTTGGATTTCTGTGACCAAGGAAGAGAGTGGTTCTTCTAGCACTTTCTGCATATGAACACTAGACAGCAGTTGTCAAGAGTTTGAAGAAAGAGATGAATCTCAGTTGAATGATATGAAAAGTTTTCGGGAGAAGCTGGTGCTTAAACTGGGCTTGGGAAAAGGACTTTATTTAAATTCTGAATTATAACCCTCATGTTTTATTTCCTTATTCTTAAAGAGTGACACATGTTAGAGTTCTGGGGTGGTTTTCTTTATAAATGGAATAAATCTACCTATTCTTAAAATTTAGGGTTATGGGTAAGTAGAATGGTTTCTGGAATCATACTTGTCTGGGTTTCAGTCCTCACTTGACTGAATAGCAGCCCCACCTGATAACCTTCCCACGTGTAAGACGGGAAAGTGGTAGTTCCCAGCCTGTGCAGCGTGTGAGGATTAATGGGGTGCGATGCTCGTGTGATGTGGTAGAAGTAACCGATCCAGGTTTGTCTAAGCTCTGCCATGACTTCGTGTGTGTGTGGTCATAGACGTTCATAAAATGCAGAAATTGGTTATCTCTGACTTAACTCCTATGAGTGCTAAAATACACTGGTCCAATGATTATTTTCTGGTTATGAGTGACCATTTCTTTTATATGTACATAATGGAATCTGAAAAGGGTATTTACTTCCGATTACATTAAAACTTTGAATGAAAGGCTTTTATTAGAAGAATTTTTGAAGAAAGAACTCAGAGGGCATTCTTGTTGATTTTCAGGCATCTGGGTATACCAAATAAAATATTGTACATATTTATAGCTAGTTTAATAATGTCCCAGGTCTAATTAAAACAGTGCTTTAAAGAACTAATTGTTACAGAAAACTGTGGGGTTTTTTTTAATGTAACTAGGCTGGTAATAACCAATGATAGATGAATTCAATTTACATAAATTTCAGACCAAGAGAATGTTTTAAAATCATGCCACAGAGGATTGCTTTAAGTTAAGAAGTTAATGTCATTATCTCCTCCTCTTATTTAAATTGTTTGGTTTACAATAATTGTGGAGCATAATAAGTGTTTTGAGGTTTCCCTTGATGGGATTTTAATAAAATTTGATAGTCAGCCACCCTGAGTAACTAAAATGTTATCAAAATTAAATATATATTTTACATGTAAAACCATCAACTTCAAGTTCAAGCACCTGTGTTGCTTCCTCATCAAAAGGAAGATTAAAAAATAGGTATTAGCCACTTTTTATATATATATATATATATCTTTATTGATTTCAGAGAGAGGGCAGCAGAGGGAGAGAGATAGAAACACCAATGATGAGAGGGTCATTGGGGATCGAGCCCGCAACCGGGCATGTGCCCTGGCCGGGAATCGAACCTCGATCTCCTGGATCCTAGGTCGATGCTCAACCGCTGAGCCACGCCCGGCCGGGCAGTATTAGCCACTTTTTGAAAAGTTCCAGCTAAAAAATCCTTTCTTTAATTTAAAAAGATTCAACTATGTTGAAAATGACTTTGGTCACATGATCTGTTAGGCTTTTAGCATTTTGGGTCTGGAGGTTGAATTTAGTGTTCCCATGTCTTCAGGAATTATAGGTCAAAATTGAAAAAGAAAGCGTAGGACTTCTTTTTAGCCTCTTCAGCCTGTTATCCTTTTTGGTAATTCCTGACCTTAGAGGAAAACCCTAGTGAGTCACAAGGTTGATCATGCAGAACTGAGTTTCTAAGAACTGTGTTATCCAACATCATAGCCATTCATGGCAGCGGAAATGTAAGGATTTCTGAAACAGCCGCCAAGAGTTAGAAACAATTAGGTCACCTTGTGACTGTGATTAACACCTGGGCTAAAAGATCTGTGAGTCACAGTTTGCTTTCCACATCTCTTCATTTAAAGTATTAAGAAATGAGGTTCTTTTTTTTAACATAAATCTTCTCTTAAGATAGTCATTGCTGCAACCAGAGGAAGCTGTTCTAAGATGAATAATTTTGTTTCTTTTCATGTGAGACCAAGTGTTAAAGGAGCTCCTTGCTTCGAGCTGACGAACTAGCCAGCACATATTTTCCTTCCCTTACCTAGTTGTTCCGTCTTTCCTCTGCTTTGGCCAGGCTACCATTACTACCCAGCTTTGTAAAAAGATTTGAATAGTTAACTGATGCTCTTGTAGTTGCTGAAAGAAAGAAATCCCAAACACAAATGGCATGTTTTAAGAACTTGGGATGTATGTTTAGTTACTTCTTTTATTCTTCCTTTCTTGTACAAAAATATGCTCAGTCACACCTAGAACAGTCAGAGAGGAGGCATGTTAGCTTTGTTACTCATTGATGGCTGGGCAGCACTGCTTCTAAAAAATCAGAGCAAGAATCTCAAATATTAACATAGAGGATTGAGGATGGTACCAGATATGACTCAATTGTTAATTTGATTTTCCTTTCACCTAAATCTAGGATGTCAATTTTTAATTTATGTTTATAGAATACCCATTTTATGCAATACTGAAAACTATGCTGATATTTTCCCTTAATTTGCTTAAAATCTTAACCAACCCAAATTATTCAGTTGAGGTCTTGGCTTTGCTCCAAAAGTTCATGACTTGTTTATAAAACATACTTTTGTTTTCATTGCCAGAACAAACAAACAACTGAGTTTTTCAGCAGTACCACCTTATAGGATGTTATTTTAAGTTCATTCATCTTACTGTTAAGGACTTGATAAAACCAGGATTTAAAATAACCTATCTTAGGCTTTAACATCTTATGAGCTCTGTTCAGACAATGGGAAGCTCGTTTCCACCCTTATGAAATGGAACCCATCATCAGGCCATGCATTTCATTTTCTTATCTCTTCATGCAAATAAACATCATAAAAGCTAGAATGCTAATAAAGACTACTTTCTCTTTAAAAATACCATTGCTCAATTAGCTCTGTGGCACAAAATAGGAAACTAGGGTATAAAATTAACGTACAAGTACTGAGTCTGTTAGATTCAAGCATTTTTCTAGATACTGAAGCCAATACATGAAGCATAAATACATGAAAAAATAAGTAACAATAAAAGATTTAAGAAAGAGAGAAGACAGGATCTGCCTTTAATGCAATGTTAGGCACCAAAACATCAGGCACCTTTCTGACTTTTGCCCTGATGACATATTATTTGTATTATTAGGTTAAATAAAACTCACTTTTTAAGTTTACTTTCAAGCAAAACTTTATATCAACACAGTAAATAAACAATCTTGTCATGAATAGAAGGCAACTGAAATGAAATCAAATGGGAAAAAGCTAGTATTCATTGGTAGCTAAACTCTGCTGCCTATATAAGGCTCTGCGTCCGATGCCTGACCTCCTTTTGATTAAACAGCGAAGTTAGAACAAGTACCAAACCCAACACTGTTCCTTCCCGCAGTCTGGATTTGCTTGAAAAGAGAGTAAGTTTAATCACTAATTCTTTGTCCATGGGTCCTTTAAGTCATCCCGCTTTGACTTCCACTTGGGGCAGCACTGTTCTTAGACTTTGGGAAGCACTGTTCTCCTAACATCCTTCTCAATCACTTCATCCAAAGGGACTATTAACACCATTTGGGGAGGTCAAATGAGGAAACCCGTAGAATCAGGGAACATGTTTGTTTTCTTAAAGTATTTTCTATATAACACGTGTCCAGAAAGGCAGTATGCATGGGTGCCAAACATGTTTGTAGAGTTTAGAACATGCTGCTATAATGCTTGTGTGAGAAAAAACCCTGTGTGATAGCTATATTTGGATCTGTTTCTAAAACAAACTCATGCAAAGTACAGACATCATAAATAAAAAATGGTCTTTGTTACTTAATAAAAATGTATAGAATCCTTACCTACTCCATTTTAGCAGCATAATGCTCTATGCTGTCTGACAGGACTTTGTAGCAAGTAAATGCATTAGTCACAGTGACCATTTTTCTTGCAAATTTGTGACATAGATTTAATTATAGGAATGACCAGCAACTTACAAATCTAATTTTGGTGGAGGCTGAGGAAACTTTTTTTTTTTTTTTTAATAATGATGGATTTTTTTAAAGGAATGATTTCATTACTATTTAAAGAAATCTACTGGTTTAGAAGTAGCCAATTGACTGAAGTTATTTTATTACCCTTTAACAAATGCCACGTACTTTCATTTTCATTTTTGTCAATTTTTAAAATGTCATCATTCCCAAACTGGAAAAGTACTTGCTCCTGTACCCATTTAGGTAAAAATAAATAAATATAAGTGTGGAGGGAGGCAGGATATTTGTAAAGGGCCTCCTAAGAAATATGGTTTTAGTAGTTAGTTAATACCAAGACTACATTTCCTTAATTTGAATCCAATGCACTACAGAACTGCTTAGTGTGTGGCCTTTGATAGGAGATGCCCAATAACTACCATCTGATGATAATGTGGTAGGTAGTTCTCATTTTTCTGCTTCTGTTTCTCCAAAACAAAAATTTACTATGATTCATCTATTTGTTAAGCTAATATTTGGGGGATCTGGGGATAATAGTGTGGTGAACCAAACAATTAAGTTTCCTGTCTTCATCTGCATTACAGATTCTTAAGATGAGACTGTCAAATCATATGGCAGAGGTTAGAGTGGGGGGGGAGGGAATAATTTTCCCATTGTTAATATATTCACTTCATTGATTCAGACCCCACTGCCATTCCAAAATAAGTCTGGATGTGTGGAAAGAAGCAGGAAGGCATCTGAGGGTGCATAAACTGTATAAACTTTTGGATTCCACCAACCAAAAGGAACCTTTCCTTTAATTATTACTGGTCTTTATGATGAAAGCAATGTTAGACATGCAGACTGCAGCACGGACTCAAGTAAACATTTAGCACTTCTAAAAAACAGTGGTCTGTGCTATTGATAAGGGCACGTTATAGTTTGACTGAAATTAAAAATTCAAATATCAAAATGTTTCTTAGCTCTGAATCACTGCCTATTTTGTTTGACCTTATATCAATTTTATTAATGAAACATTTGTAGACTTCTGCTAGGTTCTAGAACTAAAACAAAACAACTGAAAAAGGATAATATATGATACTAGGCATCCTGGATTTAAATGGCACTTTTCACAGCAGGATACCAGACCAACTGATTCTTAATTTCCCTCTGGTGATGGATGATTTGGCCCCCAAAAGTTTGAGGGCTACTATAAAATTCCAAGTAAAATAGTAGATTATCATCTCCTTTTGAGCCTGGCTTATTTCACATAGCATATATTTTTATGATTCATCTATATTGTACATGTCTATGTGGCTCATTCCTTTCTACTGCCAAATGGTACTACATTACCAAGTTGCCAGTTGATGAACTTTGGGTTGTTTCATGTGTTTGGAAATTATGAATAAAGCTGCTACAATATTTATGTATAAGTTTTTATATAGACATATGTTTTCATTCTCATGGGAAAATACCTAGGAGTGGGATTGCTGAGTGAAACATAAGTATATGTTTAACATAATACAAAACCACCAAACCATTTTCCAAAGTGGTTATGCCATTTTACATTCTCACCATGAATGTATGAGGAATTCAGTTTCTCTTAAGCCTGGCCAGCCCTCAGTATTAGAAGTATTTTTTATTTTAGCCATTTTAATAGTTACATAGTAGTATGCCATCATAGCTTTAATTTATATTTCCCTAATGTTTAATGATGTTGGACATCTTTTTACTGTGCTTATTTGCCATCTGTATATCTTCTTGAAGGAGTGTCTGTTCATTTCTCTAGTCTATTTTTTTATTGGGTTGTTTTCTTATAATTGAATTGTGCATTTTTAAGTATGTTTTAGATACCAGTCATTTATCAGATATGTATTTTGCAAGTGTTTCCTTTCACTTTCTTAACAGTGTCTTTCAAAAAGCAGAAGTTTTATATTTTTATTAATTTATCTATTTTTTTCTTTCATGGCTTGTGCTTTTTGTGTCCTATCGAAGAAATCCTTGTTTAACCCAAAGTCACAAAGATTTTTTTCTATGTTTTCTTCTAGAAGTTTTATAGTTTTTGTTTTTAATTTAAGGTCCATCATCTATTTTGAGTTAATGTTTGCATGTGGCACTCTGTTTAAGTTGGGATTCATTACTTTGCTTATTGTTGTAGAAGTTTCAAGTTTCATGTCTGTCACATGTATCCACCTTTTCCATATGGATTTTTTTCCATAGCCTTTATAGTTATAAAGTCCTTCCCTATCACAATGTCAGATAAAATTTCACATATACTGTCTTTTAGTTTTATAGTTAAAATGCATATATATAACATGTTTTTTAAAAGCAAAGCCTAATATATGGGGGTTCAATTATGTATACAAATCACAGCTTGAAAGCACTTCACCTGATTATGGTATCATTTGTTAAAGAAGTTCATTTCTGTGTTGCTGTCCCTACTGGGGTTTTTTCCATGAAGTCCAGCTTTGTAGTGTTACTCTCATATCTACATAGTGACATATATGCTTGGCCCTGAAAATAATTAGATCAGTATTCATGACTGTTAAAAGTTGTTTCTCTATCTTAGGATATTACACATGACATTAATACAATTACTTAAGATAAAATTATTTGTTTGAAGTGTAAAATGGAGATGTACGTGGACTAGTGATTGAAAATTATAGAAACCTCATTTTGATCTCTATCCATTTAATTTGCAAATATACACACAAATTAGTAGTAAAATGTGTCTAACTTGAGAATTATGGATATGGATTATGGAGCAAGGTGACTAGCTCTCTTAGTAACAGAATTTCATATAATTGAGGACTGGGTCTAGTGGTCAGTATTTGTGGGGTTATTTTTTTTAACATTCAGGCAATTCTCTTATCAGTAGTTATTTTCGAAAATGTTTCTAGATTTTCACTTGAAAACTTATGTCATTCTTTTTATCCATTCATTTAGGAGGGATAATGTTTGTTAACATATTGTGCTTTTGGTCATTTCCAAGAGCCAAGGCAATGCATCCTATCTTCTCTCATCATCCTGTACGTTGTTGTGAGATAAACTATCTTCACACAGTGCTTTTATATGTCACTCCTCTACCCAGTGCCTTCAGTGCCTCTGAACTGCCCACCACCTAACTGGCCATTCGGGGACCCTCCCAGTGCAGCCCATCCTCTCTCTCTTCATGTCCTTTCATTCCCACACTCGCGGTTGGTTCTCTCTCCTCCTTCACCTCCAACACTTGGAGCACTTTCCTGCTCCCAGCTCTTTGCTGGAACTCTTCTCATCCTTTCCATGTCCTATCCGTCTCTCATAAGCCTGTCTGGCCCTTGAAGCAATTTCTCTAGCTTTTCTTTTATGGTTGTTTTTGTGATGACTTTCCATCTAGATTGTAACTGGTTAGAATAGATTGTAACTGGATAGAATAGATTGTAGCTAGTTAGCTTAAGATTCTGACCTTCTGTCCCATCTCTAGCACTGCCTGTCATCTTGCTCTGCTTTTTTTCTAGAATACTTGTCTTCTAACATTATGTATAGATATTATGTTCATTGTCTGTCTCCCCTTATTCAAATGCAAGTCCCAAGAAGGCAAGTATTTGTTTGGTTTGGCTTGGTTTGGTTCACTGCTCTGTCTACAGCACCTATAGTATCTATCACATGGTAAGCGCTCAAAATATATCTGTTAAATGAATAAATAGAATTCATTCAATGAATTTTATTTTAATGTCTCTTCTTAATATATCTAAGATTGTAAAATATCCTGTATATAATATGCTCTTAAAATGCATGCTAATTATTATAATTTCATGTTGAATTTGTGTCACAACAAGTACATTGTCACAACAAGTGCAGTGTCACTTTCATGATTATCCACCAAATTTTCCTTGTTTATGTGAAAGTGATTTAAAATTGTATGATTTTATTCTCAATAAGGCATGCTACAGTCATAAGAAATTTATATTGCTTTATATTCACAGTATAGATTTAGAATAGAAACTCATTTCTATATCTAACTTTGATACTGGGTAATTTGTAAGGTTTCTTCTTATCATAACCCCTTATGAGTAGGTTAGGGCAGATTATCCCTATGTAATAGATCACCACCCCACATGCTGTTATTATTGATTGAAATAATTGATTTTATATATCAGAAAGTTTTCCATGAAAAATTGCTGCACATGTGATTAGTACATATATTAAAGAGCTGGGGATTTTAAAATAAGAACCTATAAGTGATTGCCATTATATGGCATTGTAGAGAATTGTTGCATGGTTGCTATTAACAAAAGACATTTTATCATTAAAGTTTATCTTTTAACAACTTGTGAAATATATGATATAATTAAATTGACAAGTGTGAGCTGAAATCTGGGCAATGCTGAAAAAGAATTATACCATATCTTAGAGAAAAGATAAAACTACACATCTAAAAAATAAAAGAACCAATTCAGTGGTGTATAAAAATAGATCAAATTAATATCTGAGAGGCATTAGAAGTACTTATAAAATAGAAATGACAAAAAAATGAAATAGAAAGAAAAAATAAAAGGAAAAAGCCAAGGTGATAATGAGGAAGCGGATAACTTGAACTTGCGATATGATATAACAGCACATGAAAGCTAATACAGTTCCTTCTTCAGAAGCATCCTGTTACAGCCCTCTGCACTTGAGTTTCATGTTTATAACTTACAATGTTGCTTTGACTTTGGTCTTGTCATCTTGTCAGAGGTTAAAGTTTGTTTAATGAGATATAGAAAATAATAAAGATGTGACTTGGGCTGGAGGAGTTTTGGGGAGCGACGTGTGTCTCTAAATAATGGAGGAAAGAAGAAACAAGACTTTAAAATACTAAAAGAATGGATATGTAGTTAATCAGACATTTCTACATGGGAAAGTTAGTTCCATTTTCTTATGATAACCTAAACCATACACCTGTGCTATCTGTTTGTTATAGGAACCTAATAAGCCATTCAAAAATCGCGATCAGTAGCTGCTGACATATGTACATTTGGAGCAGGACAGCTTTTTAGTCTTTTTAATAATGAAAATTAGCAATATTTCTTGCTTAACCCCCAAAAGTAGATTTACATGTTACTCTTTCCCTTTTCTTTATTTACTTCTACCTCTTTAAACTGAAGAGGAAAAAATGAATAATGAGCATGAAAAACATTAGAGATATGCAGAGTCTTCCTGACTTTTGCCTTTTAATTCACAGGCATTTTCCCTTAAAGATAGTTGAATCCTGATTCTGTATCATTAAATGTCTTTAGAATTTTGGATCCTCATCTAATGTAGTTTTAGGCCAAACAGTTGTTGAAGTCAAAGTATTTTCAGCTCTAAAAAACATAGAATGGAAACTCCCACTAATGCAGACAAGTGGTTAAAATTTAAGTGTCTAACAGTAGAAAATGTCTAGATTCGGAAGAATACTTCCTCTTGTAACAGAATTCAATGGCTCTTTTGTACGAATTTTCAAGGTATATTTGAATAAAAGCATCAAGATCTCCCTAGGAGCAATCTCAACAAACAATCTTTATTCGTGAAACAAATCTTCCGTCATGGCTGGCTTATTTTTCAATATATCTTTATTGATTTCAGAGAGAGGAAAGGAGAGGGATAGAGAGATGGAAATATCAATGATGAGAGTCATTGATCGGCTGCAGCCCGCAACCCGGGCATGTGCCCTGACCGGTAATCGAACCCTGATCACCTGGATCCTAGGTCGATGCTCAACCGCTGAGCCACAGCCGGCCGGGCATGGCTGGCTTATTTTTCAGAGTCTATCATCCTGGTGCCATAATCACTAAGGGTTTTCTGGTGACAAAAATATAAACTAGTGAAAATCTCAGATAGCATTGTGCATCCCTGTATTAGTTTTCTTAGACGTTGCTGGCCTTTCAATCCTGTATGAGAACTGGAAGTAGTGAGTCACCTAAAGTATGTATTTTGATATGTGTTTTTAAAAATATGAACTAGAAGGAGACGTTGGGTGCCATGTAGTTCTTAGTGAAGTTTTTCTTTCTCTGCTGGGAATTACTCTTGATACCTGGGAGATCTGAGATCTCTTTTTTTCGGCATGATGTCATCCCTAAGCAGAATCATTTCCAGTAATATTAAGTGGTTTTCTTCTTTGTCTGTTTGAATCATCTATTTTTAAGATACTGAACTCCTCTTGACAGTGATGTAGGTGGCATATACTTTGTAAATTTACTACTTCCTGCTTCAGAAACTGATTCTGTGGCTCCATCTCTCAGGGACAGACTCACATGAATCGTACTCATAGCTAATGATACATGAAGTAAATTGTCCACTTTTTTAATTGACAGTGGAGAAAGTAATTATGAGAGGCTCTTAGACACTTGGGTTGATGCATTCTCTCCTTATACTTAAATTCACATGGAAGATATTTTAATAAGAAGTGCATTTGGTGAGCATGGAATTAGAGGAAGGAGAGAGGTAGGGAGATCATTCCCAAGCTTGATTCTATCAGGTGTTGTAAGTGAATGTCTGGCTCCATAACAAGAGTATGTTGCCCTTGGAAACAGACAGGTCCATCACTTGGACCAGGGATCTTCTTTCTTGATGGTTAGATAGGTGTTCTTAATAGTTGCTCTTAGGTACTTTCTCACTGCATTCTCTGCTGACTGGCATCCCCTTTTATTGACCCACCATACCTTAAAGTGGAATCTTACTGACATTGAAACCTTTCTAATGTTTTAAAGTGATTTTGCATTTTCTTTACTTCCAAGCTTAGAGACAGGGGAGATATATTAGTATTTTATTTTGTATCATCTATATAGCTGATCTGACCAATATGGTAGCCACAAGCCACATGTGGCTATTTTAATTAATTAAAATTAAATTAAGCAGTTCCTCAGTCACCCTAACCACATTGCAGGTATTCATTAACCACATGCAGAATGTTGAACATTTTCATCATTGCAGAAAATTCTGTTGGACAGCACTGAAGAGAGATGCTTAATTGACAAACTATTTTGCAATTATCTACTTTAACACAATTTGATGTCTAGTATTTTTATGTCTTAATTTTTGTATGTTTCAAATAATAGCCCAACTTACGATTCCAGTCTTCTCTAGTGAATTTGGAGTCAATCACGTACAGGTGTTCAGCTGTACAGGGATTTCATTGTTGTTAACATACTAGTTGGTTAAGTATCCAGCACTTAATCATCTTGCTTATTAAAAACGCATGAATTTCATTTGCAATTTTGCTTTAGTTACCGAGAAGACTATTTATTTACCTTGTAGTGTTGGAAAAAACTCTAGTGTACAGCCACAACATTTTTTAATGGTTATATTATAATTTTCATAATTTTGACTTCTCATAATGGTAGATTTCTTTTTTTCCCCTCACGCTGTGCTATTTTGATAAATTAACAACACTCCTTCAGAAATGCTGACAGTGCCAGGAAAATAAATGCAACCATGTATGTATAAGAGATGTTCTTTGGAAAACAGTATAATATTGTAGCTAGAAGTGCCTGAAAGTCCATTGATTTTCAGAGTTTGAATATGATGTTATTTTTAACTTGTGTACCTTCTTCTGCCTTTAACAGCTGTCCTCATGGGACTGTTATTTTTTTTCAATCTACTTTAACCTCCTTCACATTTGAAAGATGTGATTTTCAGTAAAAGTGGTCTTTCTTACATGGTTGTCTGGGTCAGTGATTTTTCTAACACTTGGATTTCACCAATCAGTAAAATTTCAAAAAAAAATTGGGGGGAGTGTCTGATGTTTTTAATTCTTTACGTTGTTAAATAAGAACTACCATTTATCAGGGGCAGTGGTGGAAGAGGGTATATGGGGGATAAATGTTGATGGAAAAAAATAATAAAATAAAATAAAAGGGGAAAAAGAAGTACTATTTATTATCATCATCATTTCATTTAAACATAAAACTTAAAAGGATGCATTTCAGACATCCTGGAATAAACTTGCCCTTGTGACAGTCATACTGCATGTTTCCCCATTTATTCCTTTAGAGCTCTGACTAGCTCAAGCCCAAGCCCTTCGCTGTTGAAATGACCGATGCCGTTTGGTGGTTTTCTCCTTTTCCGTTGGCCTTTTGTCCACTCTATCTGGTGTTTTGAATTGTTACTTGGATTTGGAGTCTATGCTATTAGTTAGGCAAAGACTGTCTCTATGCAAGGAAATCCTGTAATATAGTTGAGCCAGTCAGAACATTTGATAAGCTGTTCATCAAAAGTTATTTAACAGTCTTAACCAGGCCCGCTCGTAACTAAACTTTCATTCGACTAACTCGTACTCTCAGTTAAGCTTTTCCAGGTTATACTCTGCAGGGACTGGGGAAAACAGGAATCTCTTCAGAACTGGAGGCAGGTAAAACAAAGGGATAATGCAAAACAGCTTGCTAAGTAGACCTAAGAATTCACTTGCAAAGGAAAGTCTATTTGGGAAATATTTGGATAATATAGCTCATTTATCAGGAACTTAGAATTTTCAGGAAATAAATATGATGTTTGGAAAAATGTTTTTTAAGGTAATGTTTAATGTATATATGTATATACATAATTTTTACTTGTGGAATTTTTATAAGCTTGGTAGACTTGCGAAAGAACTCCTTGGAGTATATTTCTGTATACTCAGCTATATATTTATTTATCCATATTCTTATATATAAACCTTCTTATCATTAGAAACGGTCACGTTTTATTGACTAATGGATCCAGCGTAGCTGCTGGGAGGAATACAGAGATGGCTCCAGGTACAGATCCTGCTCTCCTCAGAGAGTTCCACTGTAGTTATTAAATATATACAAAAGTTCGTGTAAAAGAGTAGCCACAGTATGGGCGATGGGAATACCTCTTAAAAGGGCTGGTGTGAGAAGAAGCCTTGTAGATTGGATAGAATTTGGGAAAATAGAGATGTTTATTCCAGACTAAGGTTTAGGGGGAATCGTACTATTACTGATTCTCTATGCAAAAGACTATCTAGTAGGCTTAGTTTAGGATGAGTTATAATGTTAGTATCTTGTAAACAAAATCTAATATAATCTAAAATAATAATCTAAAAGGGACAAGTAATACATAGAAATAGACCTGGTCTAGTATTTGTCATAACTGAATTTCTGCAAGAAATGTGTATGTGACATGAAAAGTCTGCCAATTCATTTTAGACTTTTTGGTTATATTTTTACAGATGATTATAGTAATTTTTTTTAGGTAAATGTAAAATATACATACGGGGTATCCCCCCAATAATATATACACTTTAACAGCTGATAGCTCAATTTTGAAAATGAAATGTATTTTAATAAGCACTGCCTTTATAATTATTAAAAGTGTGTGTATACATTTTGGGGGAAACCCTATATATATTATTAATCTTTGCTCCTGTCCAAAAATAGTTTTTCTTTTAAGAAAGTTAACTAAGTAAAGATTTAATTTAATCTTGTCAATATCATTGACATCTTAGCAGAGCCTTATTAATTTGGCCTATGGTATGGTCTCTGAATTATGTTCTAAAAAATACAAGAATTAGGGAAAAGAACTGATGTTTCATAGAACTTAGAAAGTGTTATATACCTGATTGGGAGACCATACAGGAGAAATTTTCCTTTTTGTTCCTGCTCTCTTTCTGTTTATATAACTATATCTTTCGTATACCTTGTCCTTCCCTAGAGATTTTTGTATCTATTTGCAAAGATAAATTAGATCTTGGTCTATTGTTAGTCTGACTGAGTATTCTGAACTCTTTTCAATACAGCAGCTATTTAAGGGCATGCTGTATACATATCATTGAATTCAGTTGAGTTACATTTAGTTGAGTGATGAAGAGAAATATAAGATACAATTTCTGTCTAAGAGATTTAGTGTAATTGAGGAAATGAGTCATGCATAAATAAAACACTTGGGGGGAAACACAGGAAGAAGTATAATCAAGTACTTAAATGGGTGGTAACAACAATTAAGAAAGAGAGAGCAAGACATGATGAAGTGACCAGGAAAGAATTCCTGACGGATGTTAAATGTGAGATCTTGAGAACAGAACAATCCAAGTAGAGAAAGTGAGTCTGAGAGTGGGCCCAACAAGGTCAGGGACTACGCCTGTAATGCTCATTGTTATCTCTCTGTATATGCAGATGTAATGGCATATATAGTGCCTGGCACAAAGCAGATGATTAATATATAATGAATGAATGAATGAAGGAAGGAAGGAATGAATGAAGGAATGAATGAATGGACTGTTACAGGCAAGAGACAGTAAGTGACAAGAGGTATGGCTACTAGAGGAAGCCAGTTCTTGTTGGTTTGTGGAAATTATGTGAGATAGTATTATGAAGAGCCTTGAATCAGAGGCTAAACTTGAACTGATACACACACAAAAAAAGCATTACTGAGGAGTTTTCAAGGAGTATATCATAACAGCAGTAGTATCTTAGGAGAAATGGCCTGGCAGCAATGTGTGTGTTGGTGAGTTTGTGAGTCAAATACTAATGTGTAGACTCTTCTGAGTCTAGACAAATGATGATGAACACCCTGGCCAGAGCCTGTGAGTTTTCTTACAAAGAAAGAACCACAGCACAAAAAAGGGGGGAAACTTTCTTAGTCACTTAGTCAGTTATTTAGACAGCTAACATTAACCTTGTAGCTTCTGCATGCAAGGTCCTGATACAGGATTCTCACTACCAGGCTTTAAATGAGGGATTCCTCCCTCCCAGCACTGTTAAAGAGATGGAATAAGTTCGAGTCCCTGAGATGCTTAGCAGAGTGTCTGGCACATTAGTAAGAGTTCATAGTGGTAGCTGCTATTATTATTATCCAGCCCATTTTAGAAAGGGTGCCACTCTGACCCTCTTCATCCCAAAGGCCAAAACCCTCTCTGTACTCCTATATCTAGACTTTGGGTTTAGTTCCTAGATATGGTATTTTCCTAAACCCCTGGTCCCTTAAAAACAATAACAGCATTTTTTAAAATTAGATATTTTGAAACTTATACAAAGTAGATTAAATAATATTAATGAATCTTGTGTACTCACCTTTCAGCTTCAGTAGCTGTTAATTTAGAGCAGTACTATTTCCTCTATGCCCCCATCCACTTTCCCCCTCTCAGGTATTATTTTGAAGCAAAGCCCAGTTATCAGCTCATTTCTAACATGAATCTAATAGGTAAGTCCTCTCTCTCTTGTTTTTTTAAACATAACTATACTGCCATTTTTTTACTTAGAGACTTTCACTGGCCAAGTTTTTCATGAAAGAGTCTGGGATATCTTTAGGGTAGGGAGGCCGGGATATACAAGGAACACACAGAGACCAAGGACTCAAAGACTGTAGGATTAATAGCTGTGGTGTCATGAACAAAAACAGGGAGTTTAAGCAAGAGAATAATTTTGAATGAAATGGTTAAGTTTGATTTGATACCTATGAGTTATGTGATAGTGCTGGGATATCCAAAGGCAGGTGTCCAGAGATGGACGTGCTTGAGATCTGTTCTTTCTTCATGAATGAAGGACACATGGATCCTAAACCAATACAGAGATTCTTTTAGGTTGACCATTAATCCCCTTCTCTCTTCCTCTTCTTTTTCTTTTTTCTTTTACATGTCTAATCTTATCCTGTCTGTCCCAGCTACCATCTCTCTACTGCCACTCCTCTCGATTCCCAAACATTTTTTCGTGTACTTTGTAATCTTACTTTTCCATTAATTATGCTTGCTTGAGTTCATTATGGTAAAAGCTTGTTTTCTTCTTAAAAATAATTTTGGCCCATCTGATAGTACTAAGAGTCAGTGATGATTAGGTGATGAATGAATATTCAAATGGAATATTCAGATTCAGTTTTGATTTTATAATAGTTTCAGCTGAAGATATTTTTCAAAGTAAAAGTGTAAAGTAGTGTCACAGTTAAACTTACATTTATCAAAGGAACATATAAATAAATGCCACTGATTCCTGAAATTAAATTAACACCAAAAATGCCCATAAATTAATAACTAATTCTTTTAAAAAAATTCTCAGCTTTCAAAATATCATGTCCCATGTCACTTTTGAAAAGAGTATGAGCAATTTACCTTATAATAAGGCCAAAACAGAGACCCTAGTATTCTTTCTGATGTGTGGGTATCATCACATTAATGCTAATTTGGGTTATGGGTATTTATCAAGAGCAAAAATCAAGCTCATTTTAGCACCTGATGTAAGCCTCCAGCAGAGTTATAAACCCTAAAAAATTAGAGATTTGTATAAAAAGTGCAGATATATATGGCCCAGGGCTACTTTAGCTTTTATGAGACATTCATAATTATTAGCAGTGGGATCCATGCTGTTAACACTGGGCACTGTTTGAATGTTTTGTGATAATTTATAGGGTTGATTACTCCAGCCTCAAGTGGAACCTTAGGAAGGAGAGTAGCAAATGGTAAATCTTTGTGATGGTCCCTGGAGCCGCATTTCAGTTTGAGGCTCTGAGTTATGTGGGTCTCAACCTCTTTCCCTCCCCTCGCCCTTTCTGTAGCTCATCGTCATCATCATCATCCGTTCAGATAATGCCTTTTCAGAAATCGCAGATCCCCAGGGAGGGGAGAGGGGGGAAGAGTCCCATTATAAGCACACTCGCTGCAAACCTTTCACCTTGCTGTCAAGGTGACAAATGTCTGTCCTTAAGGGAACACTGGAGGTTAAATCACTAGTGTTTCTCTCACTTATCTTCTTTCCCACACTTCCCAAGCTCTTAGCCAAATTTATAGCAAAAGGAATCTGAAAATTAGGCTACTCAGAACCTCTATGGACCTTGTTCAAAGATATGTTTTGTGCAAGCTCAAAGTACTGACTACATTATATATTGGGGTCTAAGTGATTAGAATTTGCTAAAAGTAATTATATAAGTACATTTTCATTTTAGGGCATATTCAGAAGGAAAGATTTAGGAAAGAAACATTTCAATTTTGAGAGATAGTATTGGGAACTTTGCAAATAGAATTGTGATAAGGTGAGCAATGACCTATTACATCAGTGTATGTTGTAAAATCCTCACATAGAGAGATACCAAAATGTGCATTAACCCCAGAGATGGGAGTCACCCTGGATTTCTTCATCTCTTTTTTGGCCCATTCCATTCCACTCTTCATTTAGCAGTGACAGTGATCTTGAAAGATGTGAATTGATTATGTCATTTTCCTAATTAAAATTCTTCAATGTTTATTGGGGTAAATACCAAAATCCCTTGTATATGGCCTATAAGGTCCTACACGATCCACCCCCTGCCTTCCTCCAGCTTCAGCCCATGCCACCTTCCTCTTACCCACAAGGCAGCTGCTGTGTCCACACACTTGCAGTTTTTCCCATTCATTCATTCATTCAGCAAATACTTCATTGAGCTCTGCTACATAGCAAGACTACAAAAAATGTATGAAATAGATAAAAACTCATGGAGCTTACATTCTTGTGTGGGGATATACCAATTAAAATGTATATATTTCTAATTAAAATATATGTAATACGTATCAGATATATGTGTAGCAGATGGAACAAATGGAGAAAAATGAAGCAGGAAAGGGAAGATAGGGAGGAAGCTAGAGGGGTTTTGAATTTTTTAAAAGGTGATAGGTGACAATGTCACTTAGAATGTGTGAGCAGAGACTTGAAGCAGGTAAGGGAACACAGCATAAGGCTATTTGGGGAAAGAGTGTTTGATACAAATAGAACCCAAGTGCAAAGGTACCGAAGCAGGAGAAGGGCCAGAGCAGGGTGGAAGATGGAGATAAATTCAGGTGTGTAACGAGGGGCCAGATTATATAGTTAGGGCCTTGTGGACCATTGAAAGGCCTTTGGGTTAAGACTGAGTGAGAGGGTATATTATTCAACTTGAGCTGTCATAACAAAATGCCACAGGCTGGGTGGCTTAAACACCAGAAAGTTCTTTCTCCTAGTTCTGGAGGCTGAAAAGTCCAACATCAAGGAGCTAGCCAATTCAGTTCCTGGTGAGAGATTTTCTCGTAGACAGTGTCCCTTTTGCTATGTTCTCACATGGGAGAGAAATTGGGAAATAGGGGGAAAGATAAGATATCTGGTGTCTTTTCCTCTTCTATAATAAGGCACCAAGTCTTTGGATTAGGGCCCCATCCTTGTGACCTCATTTACACTTACTACCTTCCAAAGGCCCTATCTCCAAATATAGTCCCATTGGTGGTCTAAGCTCCAACATGAATTTTGGGGAGATATGACTCAATCCATAGCAGACTGGAAGACATTTTAGAGTTCTGAACAGAGCAGTAACATGATCTCACTTGATGATCACTTTATTGAGAATGGACTGTGGGGTTGAGGGCAGGAGCAGGGAGACAGTTAGGAAATGGTTGCCCTAGTTCAGCCAGGTGATAGGGGCTCTAACTTGGGTAGCAGCTACTGAGCCAAGCCTTGGAGCAGTCTCCCAGGCTGTTCCCTGGATTGCTTTTGTATGTATAGCATCTTAGAGGTTTCAAAGCTCTTTTATATATGTTTTTTCAGACCAGCACCACAGTGCTCCTGTGAGGCAAGCACAGTATTGTGAGACAGCTTTTGAATGAGACTCATTCTGGAGTCAGCCTGCCTGGGTTTGTATTCCCCATGGTGCCTCCAGTTCCTAGGAATTAGCAGTGTGCCAACCTTGTGTAGTGTTGTGCAGATTAAAGGAAATATTCTGTTAAATGTTTAGTAGAGTGGCATTTTAGTAAATAATTAATATTCGCTTTCATTATTTTTATTATTTAATAGATAATGAAATGAAGAGTCAAAAAGGTGAACTGGTTTGTCCAAACTTATCTAGCTAGCAATTAGAACCACAGCTAGAATCCAGATCCTATTATTTCTCATACACTGTACTTTCCGTTTTAAACAGAGGATAGTTCAGTTATAGAAAGTTGTAAAATTTCTTTCTTTTAAAATACTCTATAATTTTAACTTTTCAGTACTCCATCCTGACCCAAACTCTTACACTCTTTCTTTCTGATATTAACCCACATAAATAGTATTTCTCCATGTATCTATTTACACATCAAATTTAGCTTTTTTAAAAAAACATATTTTTATTGATTTTAGAGAGAGAGGAAGGGAGAGAGAGAGAGAGATAGATACATCAATGAGAGAGAAACATCGATCAGCTGCCTCTTGCATGCCCCCTCCGGAGATCGAGCCCAAAACCTGGGCATGTGCCCTGACCTGGAATCAAACCAGTGACTCTTGGTACATGGGTCGATGCTCAACCACTAAGCAACACCAGCTGGACTCAAATTTAGCCTTTTGTTTCCTTGAAGTAGTTCAAATGTTTGAACTTCCTTTGCATTATTAAGTTATTCCTTCTTAGAAATTGCTTAATTTCTTTTTATTGTTTTCTCAACAGCTCACTGGTATTATTTTCATTAGGACTGAAAATATTGATTCTGGGACTTAAATTAAGAATTTAAGGAGGTGTCTGCTTCCCCACATGACTTTTGCTTCTGTTACTGCCCAGCCTCCACCTTGGGGTGCTTTCCTGATGAGTACATAGGCTCCTGTAGAAAGTCATGGTCAAAAGTCTATGCAGGCTCTTCGGCATCGTTTTCTCAGTGAGTTCTGAGCACTGATGAGCTAGATGTCAGCCCCTGGAAGAATTTTAGAATAGGCTAGAAGGGTTATGAAAACGCCTTTTGATTACTTCTGGGTTGTCATTCTTTTCAAGTGGCACCTTGGTGTCTCCTCGCACATGGGCACTTCTGGGTCCTCTATATAGGGGCTATACTAAGTGTTCATTGATCTAGAAACCTCCTTTTACCAGTGCTGTGCTGCTCTTTCCTAGTCATGTCGGGGATGGCCCAATGCGAGGCTTCCAGGGGTTTGCAGCTTCCCCAGGGCTAACCCCAAGCAAGCTGTTGATTAACTCCAGGGTTCTGGGTTCTGGGTATTTCTTTCTGTTTCACCAGCCCTTCCAAGCAAGATAGTGCCTGATCTTCCCTTCCTCCTCTTCCTCCATATGTCTCAGAATTTCTCTTCCTGCAGTTTAGAAACATAGTCTGCTTGCTCCCTGGGCCACTGAGCATTCCCTTGCATCATGTCCTGAATTTTCCCTCTTTGCGGTAAGGATTGGGGTTTAACTCTACCAGATTTGACCCTTGATCTGTAATAAGAATTTAAAGCCTATAAAAAATATGTCTCTCTAGGAACTCAAATAAACCTAACTTGACCATCAAAACCAAATAATAACTTTGATGCTATAAACTGCTCTGGATGTTCACCCTGCTCTGGGTGATAAGCCTGAATGGAAAGGCTACAAGGAATTATTTTATATTTGAATGAAAAATAAAAAGATATTGTTTAATATGTTCATAATATTCCTGTTACAGATTTTTTTATTTTACAAGCAACATTTCTTTAGCAAACTTTAGTTCATCCTGGGTAATAAATTACAACTTATTAGGAACAAGAACGTGTAGTAAAGAGAGGTAGGTAGAAGGTAAAATACTGAAAGCAAGAAAAGAGACAATAAAATCATTAAATATGAGTATCTTATTGATAGGTCCCCTTTTTAAGGAACACATAACTTTACCTACTTCACTAATATCTGAGGGAACCACTGTGTTATATGGCACAGAGTTTTAGTATATAATTTTGCTTGTAAGGCATCAAAAATGATTAAATTTTGTGAGACCTACTTTTTTAAAAAATAAGGTAGAAAAAAAATAATGATATATACATGAATAAGTCACTTGGAATTAAGTGTCTTGTTATTATAAAAGGATCATCTCTAGCTATCTGAGAAAATTAGCTTATGTAGAAAATGTTATTCTATCATGATCCTGGATAAGTGAGGTGTTTTTTTTACTTGCATATATGTATATTTTAAGGAAGTAAGGAAGCTTAAATGGTCCTTCAGAACCTCTTCCAATTTAATCTGGTAGAAATTTTTAAAATTCACATCTTTAAAATTATTTGCTGAGTGTTTACTGAGTGTCTGAATCTAAGCTAGAAGTGAGGAATAGAGTGCTGAATGGAGTTTACATTCAGATGGGGAGATGGACAACAGATACAATAATAATATTATAATTAAATGTAATGAAGGAAATAAGCAAAATGATGACAACCAGAAATTGTTCAGTTTTAGTCCAGTTCTTTTCCTAGCTACTCCCCATTTTTCCTCCTCCTTTCCTAGAATAATTTCTTTATCAAAGAACCTCCGCCTTTAAGTGGTTTTGCTTCAATCTCCTGTGTGAAGTTGTTTAATACAGGACCGATCATGGGAGTCATTGACAGTAAGAAGATTGGCTGACAGGCAAAGCTGGGCTGATGTTCACATTGATATACATAAAACTTTGACGTAGGTCCTGTTGGGCAGGCTAAACCAAGTGAACATCCTTTTAATAACAGCCTCATAAAATCAAGCTTAGAAGAGATATTTGTGTACTTTACAAATGGTGTCACTCACTGCTTTTAATTTTCCTTTCCTTCGCACCTAAAGCAGATACTCAGTGCAGAGAAGTGTGGGTGCTGTTATTTTTGCTGTACAAAATTAATATTTATGTTTGAAGGAGATGTGTATAGTAAAGAATGACATTTATTAGTAACTCCTTTTAAAATTGCCTTTTGATAAGATAAAGGAAAATACCTTTCTGAAGATCATGTGAATTACTCCCTATCTCTTTTAGGCTGAGTAATATATCCTATAATGCATTTTTTTGTTAGATGGACAGAGTAAAGATAAAAGGCGACCATAGAGATGAGAGCCTACTTCATGGCTGACTGAAGCAGGTGTTGGAAATGCAGATGAGGTGTACTGACTAAAGGCTGCACAAATCTGGAGTGAAAACGCCACTGGTCTGCATGCAGCGTTCCACACACATGAAGTTGCAGGGAGTTAAATTATTCATTTACTGTGGGAACCCTTTCCTGAACTCCTGACCCATCAGGAGTTCAGGAAAGGGTGTCCTTTACAATTAAACTATTTCTCCCCCTTCTTCCTTTTATCTGTACTTGACAAGCAAAGCAAACTTAGTTTTGTAAGTTTTATCCTAGCAAGTGAGTGACTTACATATCTGTATGAAAAAATACTCCCAGGAACAGGTAACTTATGGATTTAAGTGATGCTATACAACAGTAGAAACTAGACATGACTTTTCTTCCTCACTTTTATTGTAATGAATGTCACTAAAGACTAATGCCTGTGAAAGCAGCTCCCTGATCATCAGCACCACTAACCTCACCATGAGATATTTCTCAAGTGCCTATATGTGTATTACTCTGTGCTGGGTAAGATTTTTTTTAAAAAAATAAGACATCCCTTTTATAATCTTATAATTAAAAGTACCGCTTTTTTAAAAGTAAAACTGAAATTTTAAAAAAACATTTAATATGTAATTTTAAATCCCAGTTAACATTTTAAAGGACATGTCACAATTCTTGGAAGTATTTCTACTTCCATTTTGGCTCATTTTGCTTTTTGTATATGGATTTTTCTAGACAAAAAGTTCATAGCTTCCATCTAATTTTTTAAAATTAAGGACAAAAAAATTAAGGACAGAGAATCTGTTGAATGCTTAAATAATCCAGACTAAAGGCAGTTTTCCAGATCTCAGTAGAGTTATTTTAAGAGAACTGTGGCTTCTGATTTTTCTGTGACCTGATAACTTGTTCAAGCAGTAACTTTTATTTGATGTATAGGCGCTCTACAGTATGTACAGTGTATGGCATAATTGGCTGTCTGGAAAAAACATGCTTTTCTTCAAATATTCATCAGTCTCCAGTTCACAAAATTCAGTTTTTTTCTTGAGGAAGATAAAATAGACTGTATGAGTTGACCAAAATTATGCTTTGTTTTTGTAAGTGGTATTGCAAAGGAGCCATAAAGCTCTACCTTCTATAGAATTCCATGATTATATAGAGCTAAGGGTAAACTAGTATAGTCAGATGCTTAATATTTATTAGTCCACCCAGAATTTGCATACCCAAGGTATTTGTATATTTACCTAGTTAAACTTTCAATGAGAGCAAAATAGTGATGGATGGATGGATGAACGGATGATAGATAGATGATGATAGATAGATGATAGATAGATAGATAGATGATAGATAGATAGATAGATAGATAGATAGATGATAGATAGATAGATAGATAGATAGATAGATAGATAGATAGATAGATAGATAGATAGATGATATAGAGATAGATCAAAAAGAACTATTTTCTCCATTGTAAAACAATTCTCAGTTCTTCATTGCCTTCAGATTTACCCCTTTCCTTTAGATGTGTGCGTTTACATAATTTTCCCCCTGTGGATGAAGCTGACAGCATTTTTCAAATTGATTTTCTATCTGTAATATTCCAACCATATCTCCAACCTCATTAAAGCCCTTTTCATCATTTCTCTGACTTCATTATTTATGGCAGCATCTCAAAATTTAGTTTTCTCAGTAAATTTCATTATTGTGGTTACCAATTCATTATAAAATGATCAAAGGAGTAGGAGGGATGGAAGAGAAATTGACACATGAGGACAAAGTGAAAGATTAGGACTCTTTGGCCTGGAAAGGAGAAATCTATCAAATCATGAAAGGCGTGGGTAAGGGAGACATCGACCAAGATGGTAGACCTGGAAACAGAAAAATGAAAGGGCAACTTGAAACTTTCTTGAAAAATAAGAAGGAGAGCTACTTAACTGGGAAAGAGAAGTAATTTTTAAAGCTTTGGGTGAATTTATTTCAGGACCATAGGAAAAGGGCTCTGTCCTTGCCCTTTTGTTCATATTTGGCTTCCTTTCTGTATCTGAGTCTTACCTTTATTTCTATAATTAAGTCATCCATCATCATCTAGAAGATGAACCATGCCAGACAGTGATCACAATTTGGGAGGAGGCTGTGGTGGAGCACAGAGGGATGCGAGGATTACCGGAGACTATTGCGAGGATTACTAGGGGACCAGTAGCCCTGTTAAGTCAGGAGGGTAAAATAGAGAACATCTTCCCAACCTGCTGACTGTTATCGTCTGCTGTTAGACTAGCTTATGATCTCAGACACACTGATCACAGCTGAATGACTGATGTTCCTTTCTGACTCCTTACTCAGCAAGCAGATTGTGGCTGTGCTAAGTCTTGGGGTCATTCAATGTTTGCAGTTTATTTCCTCTCATTGATAGCTTCAGTTTTTTCTTTGTTCTATTTTGGGTATTTTTCATATTGCTAACCTTCTTTACACTTTTGTATATAAGTATATAGTCTCTAAACATCAACATACATGTTATACAATCTTTGCTATATGTTAGTTCATGTCTATTTCTTTTGTAGTCTTCTTCTCTTTTTAAATATCTGCAAGTCCAGACCATAAACGTTGTATGTGGAGATTAGGAGCTCTATTGACAGTCTGTCCATTCATCTGTCTGTCATTATCTGTGAACTTAAATAAGTCCAATGGGACCTGAAGCTTAGCCTACTTTTTTTGGTTCCTAGGAACCAAGAAACTTGTGGGAAAATTCCACAAGTCTAGGATTAGGATTTTGCCCCCTTAACAAGAGTTCAAGTGCTGAAATTTTGAGCCCATATCCTTAGTTCTGTTCCAGTTCCTACCACTGTGCTTTGCATAGCAGATGTTCAATAAATGTTTCAATGTGGTTATTGCATCAGTGACACAACAAATAACTCAAGACCCAGCTTCTCATCCCAGATATTTGTACTAAAGCCTAGAAGCCAGAATAGGATTGAATGTGAGCCTCTAATCCCGCCACCCTAGCACCTTACTTAGAGCTTGACTCTGCTCTTATCAAGGTCACCAGTGACCTCTATCTTTCCAAAGCCAATGACATCTTTTCTCTGTCCTTGTCTTACTCAGACACTTAGCAGTACTAGACATAATTGATTTCCCCTCCTTGAAACATGTTTTCCTCTCCATTTCCATGATACCTCCTTCTGGGGTTTCTGTCTACTTCACCAGCTGCTCCTTCTCAGTTTCCTGTGGGTTCTCTGCTCTGCTTAACTTGTAAATGTTAGAGTGTCTCAGGCTTGGTCATGGACCCGGTATTCTCTCTGTCTACAATAATTCCCTAGAAAAGTTCATCCAGTCCCATGATTCTGTGTAATATCCATATGTGTCTGCTACCAGTTGATATCTTCAGTTCTAATCCCCCCTCCCCCAAATGTCTGACTCTTATATGAGAATGCCTACTTGATGTATCATCTTGGATCTCCAACAGGCATCTAAAGCTTACCATATGCAAAATAGAGTTCTTGATTCCCCCATCCTTCAACTGCTTCTCCCTCAGTCTTTCTTATTTCAGTGAATGGTTTTTCCTCTTATTTGAATTTAAGAATGTTTCTTGATTTATCTTTCCACCATATCCCCCTCCGTCCCCATAGCTAACTCATCATCAAATCCTATTGGATCTACCTTCAAAATATATCTTGAATTCATAAATTTCTGTTCATCTTCACTGTCACTACCCAAATCCAAGACTGCTATGCTATAATTATTCACTAAGTGGTTCCTCAGCTGCTTCTCTGATCCCCCTAAAATAATTCTGACTTCACACATCAGCTAAGGTGATCATTTTAGAATATACACCTCACATTGTATCACCATACTCTGTCTCAACTCTTCTCCGGTTTTCAAACCTCTGGTGTGTTCTGTTGCCCTTAAGATAAAAGCTAGATTCCTTATCCCAACCAGTAAGCTCCAGTTCTCTAGCCCTGCCGTCCTTCTTGGTCTCATCTTATACCAGATCCCATTCTCAGCACCCTTCAGCAACACAAACACACCACGCCTGTTTTTCCCTCAGGGCCTTTGCATGAGCCATCCCTTCTTTCTGGAACGTTCTTTCCTCAGGTTTTCATTGGATGGGCTCCTTGTCACTCAGGTTTCAGCTCAAATGGCACCTCCTCAAAGGCCTTTCCTGATACTGTCCCCTCCCCAGTACTTTCTACTACACCAACCTGTTTATTTTCCTCAGAGCTCATTATCATTATCAAATGTTATCTTGTTCATTTATCTGTTGTGTGTCAAAACCCATGAGAGTGGAAGCCCTGAGAGAGGAAGGTCCTTGTCTACCCTTTTCACTCCAGTGTCCCTGCTGCTTACCTAGCACCTGGCACCTAGTATGTGCTAAATAGCTATAGAATAAATGAACCATTTCCCAGGACTCGGCTAGAACAAAAAGCCTGGGGATTTGTGATTCTGATCAGTCAGTGGTCTGTGATATGTATTCACATACAAGGTTTCACTTTTCCCACCTTGGCTATTTTCTCTCAACCTTCTTTTCTACTTCTTCAGTGTGAACTTGTCTTTTGTTTCCATCTCTATCCAGCCTTGACAAAGCTACATCTCCTTCTCCTTGGCTTTTTACATCACCCAGAGATTCTTTTCTGAAGGAGAGTAAAGCCAGTATGCTGTGTCCATAAAGCTCTTTCTTATTATGTCAGATTAAAGGACTTCCTGACCAGTGTCCAAGGCTCGTCTGCTGCTCTTATACCAAATGTTCCTCTGTAGTTACAACAGTGTCATCTCGTACAGATTCTCCTTTGGAGTTTCTGGGTTTCTTGATCTTCATTTGTCTTCTCTGACCTCTTTTGTGATGAAAAACCTTTTAGATACTTCTTCTCTTACTACATCTTTAACCAGAAAGATAACCACATATTTAAGCTATAATGGATGCCACACATTCAGTGTGTGTGTGTGTGTGTGTGTGTGTGTGTGTGTAAATGTATATAACTATTATCATTTTCATATGTCTCTTCCTTATATCCTAATCAATATTTCATTGCCAAAATAAGTACCAAGTTATAGGGCACTAATTTATATAAAGAAATGTGTGGGGGTTTTTTTTGTTTTTTTTTTCCAGAACAGGCTAGAATCTGTTTTTTAATTGAGAGAGTCCAGCAGAGGAGGGATTCTACTCATTCACAGGCAATTGCTCATATATACACATGTTCATACACTTCCAGGAATCTCAGGTGCTCCTAAGAGTTACTGTGTTCTGCTTACGTGATGTCGCAGAAAATGCTCTATCGATAGTACTTTGAACACTTGTGACATAATATCCGTCTGCACTGCCTGAAGAGCTAAGCGAGCTTTACAACTCCACATCTTAAACTCTGGTCCCCAGGGTCTCTGCCCACAACAAATAACTTCTATTGTTATTGCTTTATCCTGGTGGGTGTTTTTTTTCTGCTTTAGTTTCCACTCTTGTTTTATATTGTTAAATCATACTCCAGAGAATTCTGAAAGGTGTTTCTTCGGCTCCCCTGTTTTGAAGCTACCTCACACTTACTCTTTATACAATGACTGCACATGTGGCTTTCCTGCCGCAATCTTTTATTTGCTCTTGAACAACCCACAGACTTCTTTGTCACCACGGCTTCAGCATGAGTGGACTGAGAGACTTCTGTTGGGCAATCTCACTCTGCAACCCGAAGTTCAGGAGTGGTGCTAATGAGAAGCCCCATTAAGCAGGGTGTGCAGGAAAGGTAAGCTAATTGCTAAAAGTCCTACGTGCTGATAAAATTAATTCTTCCTGGTGTAAACTAGCACATTGTTGTGGTTTCGTCAAGCTAAAGGTCATAGTCCTATGGCTAAGACGGCCGAGTTACCTGTGATCAGTTGTTTGTCTTTTTGGAGTAGTGTTTCAAAAGCAGACCTATCTTACCCTGACATTACTGGATATCTTCAGTGTAGCTTGTAGTTGTAAAGTTGGAAGTAAGTCCCAGACATCTGAAAACATTTCTGACATTATTTTAGTTGACAAATAGCACGCAAGTGGCCCTGTTTTTAAATGAGTATTATTTAATCCACATTAAACCATCTTTTAGTTCTTACGTCAGTCTTAACTTTATTAAAGTCAAAAGTAATGTTTAGGGAGGGTAAAAATCATAAATATGATTCATAAATACTTAAAAAAACAATAACGGAGCTCCTAGTTGAATAGAAATCTCACTTAGAATTGTAGTTTATCTTTGAAAGAAAAACTTCTGGGATTGAGGATAAACCAGTTTTAGAAAAGAAATCAAATATTATGGAATTTGAAAATCTGATTTGGCATATATGAGATTAATGCCCTGTACAACCCTAAAGTCTGAATTCAGTTTACACAGTGTTTGACTTAATTCTCTTGTTGCTTTTCCTCTTTTTTTCCCTGCTATTCATGTTTAAATCTTGGTGACTTTGCCTTTTATGGATTTAAACATTTAGTACTGAATTTCTAAAGGGGCAGGTCCCTCCCTGCTCTTTTTCAGTGAACTTTTGAGGAGGTAGTACACTGGCATTTGTGTGTGTGTGTGTGTGTGTGTGTGTGTGTGTGTGTGTGTGTGAAATGAATATTTACATAATCCCTCAATTTCACCAATGTACATATTTTTTGCTTGCAAATAAGTAGGGATTTTAAAATTTGGTACATAAAGAGCACAGTTGTTATAGACCTTTTCATATATTCGTATCCTAATATGTTTGTGTTTTTAAAAAATATGCTACAGCTGATTGAACTAAATTGGATTTTGACTTGTGCCACACAACTCTAATTCCTTCAAATACATGTCAATATGCAGTATGTTTAAGATGATGTCAGCAACAATTCTTTCTTTCTTTAGAGTAATGTAATCTAAAACTGTCAACCCTTTCTACTTTCATGAGCTTTTGACTTTCATACCTTAATGCGTGAAATAATGCATTTTATTTAAAGCTTGTGGTAAAATGTCCATCACTGGAAGGAACACTTTTATTTAAATATACTCGTTCCATTGAGATAAGCTTTTCTATTTGTATCTGTGTGTTTTTCAACATTGTGAGCCCTTTGAATTACTTTGGTTTAGTTCTTTATCTCTTTACTTAAAAGTTAACATAATGATCCCCCTTTGTGGTCAAGAATTGGACTAAGAAGAGTGATTAAACTGGGGAACAAAATATCCAATGATATCAGTCTAGTTGCCTTGTCAGTTCTCTTTAGCAACCTGTTGAACAGTTGACCTGGGTCAGAGAAAAGAAGAAATAATTACTGTTGGAAAGATGTGGAGGGGAGAAACCTTGTGGACTGACCTGTAATGAGAACAATTGTGATGCATAGCTAGGAGAAAAATGACCAGTGTCTCACATTCAGGAGTCAGCTTGGCTTACTTTTATGAGGACCTCTTACTGATTTTTATGAATATTAGGTTCTATAAAGTCCTAATTGAGCAAAGAAAAACATTACATATATGGTTATCTTCAAGTACAAGGTGGTGGTGGGGACTTCGGGAATAAAAAATACATTGAAATATTGACTACCCAAAGTACTAATACTCCTCTAGCAAGATATTCATGCTGTGCAATGTCAATATACTTGTTTTGGTTTTTCACTTAAGCTCTTACATTTCAGCACTAAAGAGTATGTCTGATGCTAGTATGTGTTGGGAGCAAATATATATTAGCAGCTGACTCTCCTCCATTCACAGACAGTCATGTTTATTTACTCATGAAATGAATTGTTCTATCTGTTATGTGCATTCATTATAAAAAGTGCTAGGGGTGGGGAGGCAGAATTTAACCAAATGAAGAACCTACCCTGAATGAGCTTCTACTTTAAAAAGGGAGACATATGAATATAAACATATGAAATACAAGTTAGTGGAAACTATGTGCTTTAACAGGGAGGCATGTAACAGAGGGACAGGTGACATAGTAACATGGAGCAAGAGCTTAGAGATTTCTCAGGGTAGATGGAAATGATGGGCCAAGGCTTCATAGAAGTAGAGATGTTGCTCACAGACCAGTACTCCCCTTCAGCATTTCTGATAGCTGAACAAAGTTCATGCATGTCTAATAAGGCACAAGTTTTGAAAAATATATTCGTTTTATACTAATATGAATAAGAAAATGGAAGAATATGATTCCATGGATAAGAAAAGTGACTTAAAAGAAAGATTTCTTTGCATCTTTCCCAGGGCTTCTACATTTCCATTCATTCATATGGTTCATGTTTACTGTATATGTACATGGTGGACTCTGTAAGCTCTCTAAATAGATATTTTGCTACAGACTTTTGTCGCGGTGTCCTTATGTAAGTGCTGATTTAGTATAAGTGGCCTTTATAATTTGCAACTTAATGTATAATATTTGTACTCCTTGAACATTTTCCATGGCAAGCTGTCTCATGCCTTTGGCCATGTCAGTACTCATTTACCACTTTATGATAGAGTGTTATAAAGGGAGACTATGAAACAAGACCTATTTATTTTGTTCTTCAGTTGCAGCACTGATAGATAAAAGATTTAATGAAGTAAGATGTTGAAATAAAGACTTAAATCAGCTTTTCATTCATGTTATAACCATGGATTATGAGCATTTAAAATCTAGGGCTGACCTTGACCAGTCCCCAGAGTCAGTGGAATCGGCCTTACATATTAGGTTTAAGAAAATTTACAATCATTTGATTAGATTTCCCGACATAATAGAGTAATACATGTTTAGATGCATGAATTAGTTCTATTCATGGAGGTAGATCTTCTGTGGGTCTTTGAAACAATTTTACCTTAATTATGCATAATTTTTCAGTGTGATTTTAAGTGTACTTATACTTTGAAATTGGAGTTGGGAGCTATCAAGCCTATTCTGAATGCTATAGAGAGCTGAATTTCCAAAAACTGCCCTGAGTAAATCACTCTTACTGATAGGTTTCAGTATAAAGTTAGTTGTACACATTGCATTGCCTCTCCCTAAAGACATGCTTCATACATTTCCTGTTCAGATTACATTTACTGTCGCCTCGACTGGACTTCATGTAGTACTTAATAATAAGTTATGCCTGTTTTAGCTTTCCAAATCCAGCACGTGAATTGGATAGGTAGCAACTTATCATGAGCATTTTTAGTTAGCCTTTTTCTGTGTGTTAGAAATTACTGCTGTGTCATGCACTCATTCATTCAATGTTTGCTCACCTCTGTTCCCAGCACCAGCACAGTATCTTACTTAGTGAGCAAGGCAGACACGCCTTCTGCCTTTATGGAGGTTACATTCTAGTACAGAAAGCAACTATTAAGCAACTGACTGTGTTGTTAACCAAAGAGTGTAGGGTGTGGAGAGAATATTTCGGGGGACAAGCTCAGTGAGTTCCTCTTCCACCATTTACAAGCTTTGTGATCTTGCATCTATTTCTTAAACTTTCTGGGACTCATTTTCATATCTTTAAATGGAAAGAATAACACTAATTTTATGGATTTGTTGTGAAACTAAATTTTTTAAAAAAGCATGTACAAAGTTGGGGATGGTGCCTAAGACTTAGTAATATTTAGTAATTATTATGTTTCGGGTTTTTTGTAGGGGGTGGTCTGGGAAGGCTTCTCTGAGCAATTGACTTTTAAGCTGAGATTTGAACAGTAGAGATTTGCTAAGTGGAGAACATCTTATAAGAGAGAATGCCACGTTCAAGGGCCCTAGGGCAGGATTACTCATGATACTTTCAAAGAACTGAAAGAGGCCATAGTGCCTGGAGCTCAGAAAATGAAGAGGAGGATGACTGGAGATGAGGCTGAGGTAGGCTGGGGGCTGGACCTGGCAGGCCTCGTGGGCTTCAGTAAGGAGGGCTTAGGGCTTTATTCTAAAGGCAGTAGGGAGGGTTTCCATGGGGGTGACATAGTTAGGTGTGAGTTTTCAAAGGGTTGTCCTGGCTTTAGTATTAAGAATGCTTTGAAGTCTTTCATCAAGTAATGAGGGTCCGGTTCATCTCTGAAGGGACCTTTTGGGGAAAATATTGGTGGGTATTTTCACTAGTATCAACTTGTTGGGTGTTGGTCCTGGGAGAAAAGTCACTGACATAACTAACATTGTCAATTCCTTCAGTAAATCTGGGAATCCTAAGTATGTGAATGAGTGTGTGTATGTGTCTGTACAGATATGCATACATGCACAAATATATACACATATTATGGATGTGTGTACACATATACATGCATGTGAATGTATACACATGTATGTATATATGCATATGTATATACACATGCTCCCTCTCTCTCTTTCTCTGTGTCTCCCAGTAGCGAGAGAGCCCAAACATGTTTTTCTCTTCTATTTCCTGCCTCTGACCATTCAATCTCAATGTTTTTTGAGTTCTAGCATATATGTTTAAGAGATGAGGGAGAGGAAATATACTTACCAATGCCTTTAATATATAAGGTATAATGATATCAAGATGATTGCTCTTCATGTGAGATTGGAAACATATTGTGTTATGCACAACAACTTTATAACATAGATTCCCAAATTTCAGGAATTGTAGAGATATCAGAGAATCCTGTGTTGTTTTTTGTGTCATGATGAATGCAGCAGTTACATGTATACACAAGAATAGATCATACTGAGCATCCCCCGAGCTCCATTTGCAGACAAGTCGTATCTCCACCATGACAAAATTCCCACAAGGTTTTGAATTATTAATGTCTTGGAATCTGCGGGATTCAGCAGATATATTCAGGGTTATTGATGGCAGCAAACTTTATCTCTTTTATTTCTGAGACACATAATGAAATAGGGAGTCCCTCAAATAACCACATTTAGTGTTTAGGCTAATTTTGTAGGGGCCGGTGGGCTTTAGCTGTAATGTGTATAAACACAAACACGATCTTTCTCTCTCACAGCAGATTGTGTTGCAGGTAGAGGGAGAGTGAATTGGCATTAATTTATGAACCCTTCCAGCCTTCTCAGTGCAGCTCACCCTGTGAGGGCAAGGCACTCTAATTACACTTACTTCACATAATGAGAGCTTTTAATGACAGTTGCTGATTAGAGTTCGGGATGTTTGGGGATGTTAGAGAAGACGTATTGACTTTCAGAAGAGGAGACTTCACCTCCCTTTTGCGTAGCTCATTCCTTGACAGCTGACCAGCTACTCAATGAAACCCAGCTCCGCAACCCCACACATCTAAGTGGACTTGAACCGCGGGGCTAAGGACACTTTACTTCTCAACTCAAATTAGGTCAAAGACTTCAGCAATTCCGTTTGCTTTTAGCAGTGTTTTTACTTTCTGCTTTTTTTCCTTGGTGATGGCCACACAGGCTGTTTTTCTTTTTGGTAACAAGAATAACTGTAGTCCAGACAGCTCTTTTTAGAGACATTGATTTGCACAGTCACAAATGGATGCCTGACATTGTTTTCCTCTTAACACATTTGCAGTATTCAGACTTGCGGGGAGCAATGCTTAAAGCTCTGGTATACTTTAATATAAAATATGCTTTATTAATAAAGATAAAAGGGGGATAGTTACTAATTATTATACTAAGGGACATGAGTTTATATGGTCTGCATATCCTTTGTTGAGAAAAGCAGAAATTTTCTTTACCAGTCAAGTTGACATAGTATGTATGTGTCATCATTTTGTAAACAATTAGAAATTTCAGTTACACAGCACATCGACATTTCACTAGCAGGATGATCGTGCCCTTCCTAGTTTCAGTATCTCTCTCTCCACCTTCAGTAAAGTAGATCGCAGTTTGTTTACTTGTCTGTTTCTTTTTCTCTTTCAAGTCACCCGGAGTGTTAGTTTCTCCTAAAGCTACCCTCTTGCTTCCAGGTGGTCTCTCTTTACAAGCCTTCATTTCCATTTTGAATTTTCTGTCTCTATGTCTGCTAAATCTGAGGTTAGAATTTAAAACAAAAAGTACTTGCAATACAGGCAAGTTTAAACTCTGCAAATTTAAATAACTTACGAGTAACATAACTGGTAAAGTAGGAAGGGAAAATAAATAGTTCATGTTTTCTTCACTCTTGCCCAGAACTTCCCAGTTCCAGCATTCTGATTTAAATATCTTTTACGTATTCTGTATCTTTCTCCCACAGTTCCCCAATGTCTAGCATACTTTAAGCCTTAATAACTATTAGCTTTAGGAGTACTACAGCCAGTAATTGAAACCATAAAACACTAAAATTGCCTTTGCCGATTTCAGTACAGTTTTTTGTGAACGGGTATGTTTATAACCAAAAATCCCATTTCAGTCATGGACTCATTTATTCAGTCAATGAACATGCACATTTGTTGATTGATTCTTCTGGGAAAGGTATAAAATACAACTAAAAATAATCTTTCAAATAGCAGAGTCTAGGATGTCTTCCAGATTTTACTACTAAAAGATTACAACTCAGACACACACACCTTAGGAATGTCATAAACTATTATACTTTTCATTATCATAATCCCTAAAGAATATGTTTCGAGTTCCCATAGGTTGCATTCAACTACCATTTATTGCATTTATTAAGGTAGGTAACTGTGCTAAGTGCTTTCACATCCATTACCTGGCAGATTCTAACAGCTGCCTGTGGAGGAATGGTCACCTGCATTTATAGCTGAGGACACTGAGGATCATAGCTTTTAAGTAAGTGGTTTTCCCAGGGCCTCACAGCCAGGAGGCTAACCCACCAGGCCTCCTAATTCCAAATTAGGGTTTGTATCTATACAACAGCCACTCCCCCACCCCCCATTAAATCAGAACCTTGACCATAAAGGCACAGATTGGACAGTGGAGACTGAAGTTCTTTCTGAGGGGAGAGGCTGGTTGGTCTGCTACTTGGCACTAGTCACTGCTTTGAAAGAGTTAACACACTCATTAAGAGTATCTGTTCAAAACTAAAACACAGCAGTAGTTTGGGAGAATGTTTATGTAATTCAGAGAAATGAACTTTGATTGAATTAGTCTATGCACTAACTTTTTTTTTTCTGTTTTCATTTAAAGAGCAAAGCCTAACAGTTACTTAGGTGTCAGACTTTAGGAGAACTGAAATTATAGCCCAGTTATTTCAGGCTCCACAGTCCTGGTCAACCAGAAGGGCTGTGCTTGGCCCACTGACTGTCATACCTGTGAGCGCTGGGAGCCAGATCCCTGTTTGATAACAAAGGCCCTGGCACTGTACTCCTGGCCTGAGCTTTTCCCACAGTAACATAAGGTGTTTAACAGAGAAGTCACAGATTCCCCATTTGAGGGATTTGTGTGGAATAGCCAGTTATGAAAGCAGAGCTAAAATTACCTAGCCCACCACCAGCACCCCTAAAAGAAAAGGCCCCTTAATGTTGCTTGTGTCTCACATATAAACAACTGTGGTGGCAGGAGGAAAGCAGTAAGTGGTATAAAAAGGGCAGACAGCAGAAGGAGAATGGAGAAGGGAAGGCTTCATGGTTTACAGGACATTTGAGTTGGGCCATGAAGCATGGATAAGATTTGGACATGTGGATGATAGCAGAAGCACATGCCAAGAAAAGGAAATGGTAAATGCACCATGCAGGAAGTGGTGAGAATCTCTTATGCTGGAAAAAGGATCTCTGAGAGGCCAGGATGGCAGAAGATGTTAAGAGGCACAGATACATGCTGAAGTGTTTAGATGAGAAGTGTCACAACATCATGAAGTCTGCAAGTAACAGAGAATTAGGAGGGTGGAAAGAGGTGGCAAAGTGTTAACAATTGGTAACCAGTGAATATAGGTGCAGGGTGTATGGGTGTTCAGTATACTATTCTTAGCAACTTTTCTGGAGGTTTGAAAAAATTTTTTAAGTTGAGGGGAAAAAATAAAAATACATAAGAAACTCTTATAATCAGTAAACAAAGGACAAACTTACCTAGTTAAAAAAAAATGGGCAAAACATATGACTGGAAATGCTACAGGAGAATATAAGAATAGCCAATAAATAAATAAATAATATGTTCAGTCTATTAGGAGTTAGAGAAACTTAATTTCAAACAAGAGAATATTCATAAACTACTTAGAACCTGCCTGGCACCTGAAAGTGCTCCCTAAGGATTAGCTGTTACTACTTTGCTGTTGTCATCAGTAGCATCAGTGTCATCATCATCATTTGTAAAGAGCGCAGATTCTGGAGCCAGACTGAGATCAAATATCAGTGACATTAGCAGTCAGTTGTTATCCTTTCTAAGCCTCAGGTTTCTCAGCTACACAAGGGGACAGTAATAGAACCCATCTTATAAGGAGTTGAGAGGAAGAGGTATTTTTAGGGTTTTTTTAATAATCAAAACACTTGGAGCAGTATCTGAATCAAAATAATCATTATGCAAATATTTACTATTATTGTTATAAAACCAGTCAGACTCTTAGAATCAGCTTGAGCCATTTAATCCTGTCTAGTTGCTTCCCACCCCCTTCTGGATTCAGGACTGTAGGCACAATCTAGAGTGGCCACTGGAACGATCACAAGTGTTCCCTTAACCGGTGTGATGAGGAAGCAGAGCGCCGCAGACGGGAGCAAGCTGAGCAGTCGATTGTCTCAGACAAAAAGAAAACGTGGGGCCCTGAGGGGGCCATGGCGCCAAGAGCAGGTTAGAAGGTACCAAGGAAAGTTTCATTAACACTGATTAGGTTTAATCCTCCACTTCTCCTCCCCCCAAGACTGATATAATTTTGTCTTGAGATATCCGGGGTTCATAATGGAGGAGAGTTTCATAAGTCAAGGCTGAGTTTTGTATTTTTCTCATGTGCAAGAATAGCAAGGTTATGAAAACGAAAGACAACCTTATAAGAAATTTGAAATAAATGATATCATTTTCGACACATCTGGAATATTTTTAATCTCTTGGTTTTGAAATGTTTTCTTCTGGAAGGACACATTACTATATATTAAAAATCACTCTGTACTTAAGGCTGTTTGGTTCCTTTGAGAACATCTTTCATTCCAGTTCTTTATAAAGTAGCTTATTATTTGGTTTTCAGTTTGCCATGTTAATTCCTGAAATGTTAGGCCATTCACATTTAATTAAAGATCACAATTGAAAGTCAATTTTTATAATATAGAGATCTCACCATTTAATATTATCCATTCCATGACTCTCCTTCAGTAAGTTTGCTCATTGAGTGCCTACTATGGGTCAGCCATCTTCTCACCACTAAAGATACAAAACTGAAAATAGCCCCAGTGCTGCCCCCCTCCCATCGCCCAGTCCCTGGGAGTTATAGTCTGTTGGGTGAACCAGTCATGAGAACAAGCAGTTGCTGTACGACATGAGTGTTGTGATGGTGCAAAGCAAGGAATGACCGATCAGAAGTCGACCCCTACACACAGGACCTGAGCAGATTTAACTCTCCCCGCAGGAAAATAAACAATTACCAAAATGCCCAAATGACTAGAAACCCTCATCCACTCACAGGTGTTATTTTACACTATTGCTGTAATTGCACCGTTGTGATAACAGAGCCCAGACTACTTAGATTTTTTACAAAGGTAAAAGCACAACCTCTGCAACAAAGCCTTTTGTTGGGTTAGAACTTGATCTCATCCTGTGGATTTAGAGAGATTGAACGCCTTCTCTGACAGGAGGCATTACTCTTTCTAGGCTTAGAAATCATTCTTTTTCTATGTAGTCTTCTGTAAACTGACACCATGCATGCTTCTACAAGAGTCATTAGCATCTCCTTTTGCAGATTTTAGACTCTAGCCACCTTCTATTGCAAGTAGAGAGCAAGCATAGGAAAAGGTATAAATGCTTCCTGGGTGATTGATAATACAGCCCTCTGTCTCAGGGGCTAGCTTCAGAAAAGAGCCGTCCAAGGGTAGTTTTTAGAAACAATTGCCCAGGGCTGCCTTGGGCCCAGAGTGCGGCAGAAACAGAACTTGCTCCTTGAGGAGAGGGGAAAAGAAGGCCTCTCATCCCAGAAGACCTATGGCTTCTCTTTGTCTGATGAAAGCGTGGCTTTGACGACGGAGTACAGAGTGGATGATAGCAAGTCTCGCTTGTCTCCAGCAAAGGTTTTCTTTAGCAGGGTGGAGGGACTCTGGTTGTGAAGTCCGTTTGGGATGAGTTATCTACAGTCTCTCCGTGTCCCTGGAGAGAATGAGAATGACTAATTGAAGCATCCCATAACAGTAATGGAGACAGATTGAAAGGGGAAATGAGTGATTAACCTTGAGTCCCCTCCTGATGCTGTGCGTGGTAATGCTGGAGCAGGTTTCTGAGGGTGCTGCAGGAGCTCGTTTTCACAAAAGTCCACATAGCTCCTGTAATTAAATTTCAGAGAAATGTGTTTCCGCCCCAACTTAAATTTCAGAGACTTGTTGCTCTGTTCTACATCATGTCATTAATGAAAGCGCATTATTGATGGCCGAAAACCAGAGACAGATTTGCTCAGAAGCTAATTTAACTTCAGCTTCTGGGTCTCTCACTTGCACAGGCCTCTTCTAAGGCCCTGGAACTAATTTTACATTCCTTTCTTAAAGAAGAGCCCCCAAATTGTATAGGCTTCAGGTCCCACAAAACCCAGATCTGTTCCTGCCGATAAAATTCCAATTAGTGTAAATGAGTGATCTGGCATAAATTGAAAAGTTCTCCAAAGTGAAGGCCGGCATTTCTTCACTCCTCAGGGATTCTGGAACTGTTTAAATTTAATAAATGCTTAGATCTATATCTGCTTCCTCTAAATTATCTGGTTCTTGAAATTCTGGGAATTGAGATGAGCAGGGTACTAGCCAATTACATGTTTTTGTGAGTATAGTGATTATTTTCTAAATATAGTGTTAGTAATGTTAAGAAAGGAAAGCTAGAAAAAACCCTATGATATAATAGTCTAAAGGTACAAGTTTATATATATATCCTTGTACTGGTATAATAATCAGAAAAAAAGAATTAAATAGATTGGTTTTTAAAAGACTCACAGCTTTCCTATATTCTGAATTGTGATGAACTTCAGCCTTGTACCTTTAGCAATACCTACCCAACTTAGTGCCCTGCACATGGTAGGTGGTCAGAAAGTATTTGTTGAACTGAAACTAAGTATATGTTGTGAATTTAACTGCTTTAAAACTAAAAAGAAAAAAAAAATTTGAAGAATCTGCCTGGTTAGGGGGAAAAAAACCCATAACCTTAGTATAGTGGTTTGCACATTGATGGCAAGTAACTTTGATGAAGCAAAACTCTCCACTTTCCAAGAAATTACATACTCATCCTTTGGCAAGTTCAGTTAACAAAGAATTGCAAACCTGCTACACTGTTGTAACTTGATTAGTGAGTACATGGGTAACTCAGGCCTCCTCTGTGCCTTGTCTGAAAATTCAGATATGCTTGAAAGATCTAGGGGTCTTTTTTCTTACTTTTTATTATTGTTGTAGGTTTTGTTTGATTGGAGGTCTTGCTCCTCAATGACTTGTTTATGCTGATGATCTTGCTGAAGCTTCTGATAAACCTGCATCAATAAAACATGTTGTATTCATTGGTTAAGCACAGAGCTGAAGCTGCAAATACACGTGTTAAAGTAAGGGTTGTCACTTTTGATATGAGTAAGGGATAAGCAGTTGTTGAGAACATCATGGCCATCTGTGTAACAAAGACTAATGTGAACTGTTTTGAGCTGTTGGTCCAGCATATATCTGAACAAATTGGATCCTAATGCTATTGTGAGCTAGAAGGTGGAATGAAAGTAATTTGGGCAGCATTCCTAAGTCTGCAATTCTGTTGGGCCAGTTCAGACACTCTCCACAGGAAGCGGACATTGAGGTCAGAAGTTGGGTCAAAGCCTTTTAATTGTGTGCCTCCATGATGCCTCTGGGCTCAGGTCAATAACCTGAAAGGCTCTGTTTGTGGGCCGAGAAAGGGTATATATATTATGGGGGCTCAGGTGGCCTACTAGACTGTTCTAATACTCAATTGTAAGAAGCAGATTATCTGCTTTGCAGATTATCTGATCTTCTATCATCAGCCTTCCCGTTGGGCTTTCAGTTGCCAAGGATGGGGAATGCGGAGTGTGGGAAGTTAGGCACAGTGGACTCTGTGTGCAATCCCATTACAAAGCCAAATATAAATCAATCAACAGGCACTGCTTCGTTAAATGACTTTAGGCTTATTTGGTTTGGCATTTTCTCGATCTTAATCTGTATTCTCTAGAGTTGCCTAAACCCCATTTATTTTATTCTTATCTCCTAGAAACCTTTAGACTAGAAAAAAAAACATATCATGCAAAATGGAATGACTAAAACACCTTTCCTTTTCTCATGTTCCCTATAATGTAGGTAGAGAGTTACGATGTAATTTAATTTCTTCTCTGGAAATTCATGAAGTCATTCCAGCCTGGGCTGTCCGTGGTGCCCTGGTAATCTTTCTTGATTGTGCCCCTCAAGGCAGCTGTGGTTCAGTCAAAAGAAAGATTGGTTTATCTCTGTGAGTCACAGTTTCCATAGGTTTAGGAAATGAGGCTGGATTGTGAATTATATTTTTACCAAAGGCCAGAGTATTATCATCATTCTCCCATGTTTTCTAAAACTAAGAAAGAAATGGACAGACAGAAGGAGGTAGAGAGGGAGGGAAAGCTGGAAGAAGAAAACCAACATAAATATTTTGGCCAGAAATAAATTATTATAATCTTCTCTGCAGTTAGGCAGGTAATATCCCTGACATATTGTTAATAAGGATCTGCATGCCCTTCTTTGGCATAAGCAAGCACCCATACATGCTTAAAAGCAAAATGGCAGACTCTTAAGTCCTGATCTTCATTCTCATCACTAGATCATGCCACAGGCCCAGAGTACTGCTTCCAAAGCCAGTCTTTCCCCCTAAAACATATATTCTTTTTTATGTTCTTCTAGTCCTTGCGCAGATGCTCTAAGATTAGAGAGAGCATCGATTAATACCAGTGAACACATCTTTTTGGTTTCAACAACCCCTTCACCTGTCCTCATGGAGTTTACATCTTAATGGTAAGCGACAGAAAATAAAAAATAAAATAAATAAGTAAATTACACAGTTTGTTATAAAGAGATAAGCGCTAAGGAAAAAGTAAAAACAAAAAGAAGAGTTAGATTGATTGTAGGGGCCAGAGGTGCTGCGGCAGAGGTGGGAGCTTGTGATTTGAGCATATGATCAAGTTGCCTCATTTAGGAGGAACAAAAGCTTAAGGGCCACAAAGGAATCTGTGGTGAAGATTTCTGGAGAAGAGCATTGCAGGCAAAGGGAGCACCAGTGCAGAGGCCCCAAGGTGACAGCATCCTTCCACGTGATCCTGTTCTTATCCACTGAAATTAGAATGCTTTTGCTAACATCATTCTTTCATTATCAAGCTCCTTTCTGTCCTTACTGTTTGTTTTTGAAATAATTTAACAATATTAGAAGCAGATGGTTCCTCTCATCGCATCTGTGTTTCTAGAAATGATAGTACACTATTTTCCAACATGCAAGATATCCTTTTAATGCCTTGCATCTTCTGAGAAGTAGAAATCATATATTTGCTAAATAGTATATTAAAACAAATTTATGTATTGAAACAAATTTAGTTCTTTTAGGAATTTAAATGAGCACACCTTACTTTTCATAATAGCGACACCCGGACAGCTGTGTTATGAGATGGAAAGAGAAAACATGTATTGAGCACCTGTTATGTGATAGGTACTGTACTAGGTCCTTTATTTGTTATCTCACACAGTCTCCACAATACTTCTGTGAAGTGTGATTTGTCTCCATTTTGCATATGGTTCAAAGAGATTATATAACTTGCCCAAAGACTCAAAATACAAAATGTAGAATCCAGGTCCAAACCCAGGTTATTAAAATTCATGGCTAATGAATAGAAACACAGTTGACCTGTTTTCCTGGGGGGAACCTCGTGATGATTTTTGCTTCATGTATTTCCCGCTTTTCACAGGTAACCAGTCAATGCATCCTGTTGATTTTCTAATTGAGTAGCTATCAAATGTATTCGCATTGCTCCAACTCCACCACCAGGGTCCTAGATGAGCCATGGTCTTCACAGCCTTGCTGGTGTCCTGGCTCCCAGTCTGAGCAGCAGTTCTCAGTCCTGGCTGTTTATTAAAATCACTTGGGCGGTTTTTGAAAAAATTGCTGATGTGTAGGCCCCACTCCAGACCAGTTAAATTCAGACCCTGGTGAAGGGGAGTTTAGACATTGATACTTTTTTTTTAAGTTCCTGGGTGATTTTAATGTGTATTTGGAGTTGGAAGCTATTATATTAAATCCTTTTATAATGTAAATTTACCATTAAAATTCCTGAGTAGCTCCTCCTTCCTTTCAGGATAAATTCCAAACTTTTAATATGGTACTTCTTGACCTGGTCCCTGGGCTTCCCTGGCCAGACCTTGTATCTTGTTCTGCCCTTGAATTTATTCATAAATCACATAAACTTATTTTTATATTATAACTTCAAGAGTGTATATTTGTATTTATTTTTTAAAAATATATATCTTTATTGATTTCAGAGAGAGGAAAGGAGAGGGAAAGAGAGACAGACAGAAACATCAATGATGAGAGAGTCATTGGGGATGGAGCCCGCAACCCGGGCATGTGCCCTGACCGGGAATGGAACCTCAATCTCCTGGATCCTAGGTCGATGCTCAACTCCTGAGCCACGCCCGGCCGGGCTATATTTGTATTTCTAATCAGCATTTTCTTCCTGTAGGACTTCTCTCAAATAATGATCAACAAACCCTTAGGTGCACTAAGAAGCTCTAAATGATTTTAATAAAATAAATGATTATTTTGTGACACAAGTAGGGCTGTCTGATGTGGCTGATTGAAAATCTTTCAAACCCACTGAAAGAGTGCACGGACTGGGGCAAATCAGAATTTAGATCTTACTGGTAGTGCTGTTGAGACCAGGATGAATTACTTATTTCTCATTTCATAATTCACATCCCTAAATGTAACTGAGAACACAGTAAATAATGGGGGAACAACTAATTTTGGCAGTGTTGTGATAGTTAATCTGAGAAAATAGTATTTTCTTTTAAAAAAGCTTAACTTGCCTCAGTCATCCCTTGCTCTTTTTTGCCATCATCCTTGCAAAATGCTTCATTAACTAATTCAAAAAGAAGTTGTCTTATTATTGCCTTCTTTAAGTAAATCAGAGTGTTTTTTGTAAGATTAAAAATAAAAGGAGGCTAGTGCTTTTAGGAATCTGTTACTGTTAGATAAGCTAGATGTTATTTTATTCAGTGGACAATAAAAGTAAAACGCATTGACCTGGCTTTTGAATGGACTACAGTGGAAGTCTCCAGATTTGGCTGTCCATCAGAATCACCGTGGACTTTTTTTTTTTTTTTTAATGAAGCTTTCTCAGCTCCACCTTAGATTTATTAAGAACCTCTAGGTATGGAACCAGGAGTGTCTGTTTTCTATCAGATCCCCAGAAGAGTCTGATGCGCAGCCAGGTTTAGGAACCAGTGAACCAGAATAGATTTAGCAATGGGAAGAGATAGAGAGTAGCCTGGTAGAAGTGACCCATCCACCCATTCGCTGTAAAATGCAGCTTTTAGAGCACTAAGGAATCAGTTTGCCTGGGAGTCAAAAAGGCAGAATGACAAATACCACTCTGATAACCTAACTTCTTCCATTTTCCCCACGCTTGAGCCATCCCCACCATTGAGATTTCAGCAATCACCAGTAATAGGTGTCTAGTAATAACAGCTCTAACAGAGTAGCAATAACACTTATTATACATGATGCCCTGTTAAATATATGTATACCTCCTCCATTTAATTCTGAACCCACGCTATGACTTAGGTGCTGTTATTATGTGGGCAAAATATGAGGAAAGTGAAGACCCCAGGTCACCCCAACTAAGCAACATGATCCCAGCTGACCCCACAAATCCCACTCTTAGCCACTCTGCCCTGCTGCCTCTATACGCACATGTGCTTTTTTCTTCAAACCATGTTCCTTTTACAGCTCCATTTTTACTTCAAGATGCTCCCTTTGCTAAGAGCCCTTACTTCCCATCATCTCTATTGAAATCCTACTTGCTCTACAAAGCCCCATCTCAACTTCACCCTTTCTTTGGCCCCGTCTCCCCTCCTCTTCACTGCCTTTAGACCAAATGAATTGTTCTTGACTTTGTATACAAGGAGAAAAGCAAACTAATATTTATTAACTATCTACCAGGGGCACTATGTTAGATAAATAATACTATGTCTATGTTATATGCGGGTGAAATGAAGTTCAAGAATATAGGTGCCTTCTCCAAAAATCACCAATATGGAGAGAAAGACAGATTTGGACCCGTCTAACTCCCAAGCGCTTTGTGCCTTAACATGTTGCTCTGTTCTTTGGCACATCATTCATGTTACGTCACAGCACATATCACACTGTCATATCATGAACTGTGAATTCCCTGAGGGCAAGTACATTGTATTGGTCCTTGAGATCCTAGCTCCAGAAAGTGCTGTGCATATACTGTGTACTGGGGAAAGTGTTTGATGAATGGATTTTGAGGTTCTTCCAATAAAGCAGATCTGGGAATTTTTATGGTGCTAAGCATAAAAATTGGCAAATGTGATTAACTTTACTTTCTCCTTCGAAGTATACAGATTGCCTCACAAGCCACCAGGAAAATGCCAAATGAACCTCTTAGGGGAGTTTACTGGATCCTATTTCTCTGGCCATGATGTGATTTAGTGACCTTATTTGCCTTATGATTTCTATGTTTTTGGAGTAACCATTGGGAAAAATACATAAAGATGAAAGAACATAAGAAGAAAGCATGATAAAGTAAAAAGAATAGTTTAAAATAATTTTTTCTTTTTTTTACAAAGCTAAGGTTTCTTCCATGAAAAGTACCTCTGAACCTGGGGGGAAGGGAGATAGAAATGGGAAAGGCTGAGTGTTGGGATTTGTTTTGCGTGCTTGAGAATCCCACATTCGTCTTCTCTTTGTGCCCCGCACTTTCAACACAGAAACACACAATTCTGACTTGACCCTAGGTGCCTCACCAGTCTGCTCAGGGGACTCCCTGTAGGAATTTAAGCTGACACCGCCTTGCCTAAGCTTCTTCCAATCAATAACATGGCGGGGTACACATGATACGAACAGGCAGACCGATAAGAAATAAAAGCCTATCTGTTGATATAAATGGAGCGATAAATGGACTGGTTTCCATCCAAGGACTTTGAAGGGGAAATCAGGGAGGGGAAACGATGGCCACATGTGAAAGTGTAGCAAATTAATCTTTTTTCTAAAGAGTGCTATCTCTTTTCCTTACTTATGTTCAGAAGAAAATGGTCAAGTTGTTCTATGCCTAAAATAATATTTTTTACTCCAATTCTTGGAACAAGTCTCTTGGGAGTGTGCCTTTTGTGACTGTAAACCTACAGTGGCAAAATTGTGTTAATGTGACTGACTAGAAATATTAACCATGTTATATCAAATGACTGCCAGAAATAATTCCCTACCATGCCCTGTGACTTTCTTTTAATTGATTTTTTATACTCTCAGCTTCTGTGATTTCTGTTTATTCTGACACATGTTTATTAAATGCATAAGGAAAATTGTTCTGCAAATTATTTTTAGTGTTTTTATCTTGTTCAGAGTGGTGGGTTTAACTCTTTTTCTTCAGAATTTTCAGACTTGATACTGCTGATTTAGCTTTTCAGGCCCACGAATGGCTTTATTGTCCACATCAGCAGTCTCTACAATTAAGCCGTGTGCTTAGCAGTATCATTTGATGTCTCAAAAAGATTTGAAAGTCAGAATTGAATATGATTGATTGCTGTGAGATATGTTAATATTAGGATTCCCAAGCTATGTTATAGAATAAATCATTCACTGTAATAACAAAAATAATGCCTCAAACATTATTCATTTGGTGTTCTATCAGTAATCAGGTCTTAGGAATAAGCCTCATTTGTCTGCTCTTGAGCCCTCATATTATACAAATCACAAGGTGAATATTCATAGAATATCATGTAGGATAGTAGAATTTTCTTGTCAGTATCACCAGCAAAGATATATTCCAAAGAGGATAACCTCCGTTCCTTTATTATTAGCCTTTCTTCTATTTACCTTGATATCCGATGTTTGCATATAGAGCTATTTTGTTATTTTTAAATCTACTTGTTCAAAAAAATAATGATAATGTTAACCAACTGTTTTTGAATACTTACTATGTCAGGAACTATACTATGCATTTAGCATGTGTAAATTTATTTAATCCTCACAGTAACACTAAGTAAGGTATGTCAGTACTGTGGTTATCCCTATTTTACTGAGGGAACTGAGGCCCAGAGAAGTTAGATAACTTGCCTAAGATCACACAGTTAGGTGGTAGAGCAGGATTTGAACCCAGGATGTCTAGACCCAGGGCCTGTGCTCTAATTAATAGAACCTACCTGCTGGAGAAATATGTGTGTGAGAGATGCAGTCCCTGTCCACGGTGGCTTGCTTTCTCATTTCTGTGATACTAATCAGGTTACCAAAAATTGAGTAAAGTCTTCTAAAAGACAGACTACTAAGTAGCAGAGTAAGTGTCTCCCAATAGGAGCTGTAGGTTTACAAGAAAATACTCAGGACAGTATCTTCTGGGTAGCTCTCAAAGTAACTTAATATTGAGATAGATGCCTAGGAAAATCTTTAAAATTCCCAAACACCACATGTTAATTCTGGAAGTAATTCCACAGACTCAAGTATCTTTATTTTCACATGCAATTCTACATACTGGTGGGGTTCTCTCTTACTGATTCTGATTTACTCCCTGATTATTTTGAATATACGTACTTTGGAGGAAACTTTCAATTTGTAGGTCTCTCACCTGTGACATAAGCTTAATTTACTTTTTGTAAAAATGTTACACAGTACCAATTTAATATCTAGTGGGCTTACTGAAGAAGGAAGGGGCACAAATTGTAATCTTTTATGGCCTTTTGTTAAGTCTGATTCCTTTAAGTTTTAGGCTGGACAAAATAATCCCTTTTCTCTTCAGTACATGCTGTCAGTGCAAGGTTCCTACCTATGTAAAAATAATAACTCACTAATTTCATTTCAAAGCCCAGAGAGAATCAACTTCACACCATTGGTTGTCAACAGCTTGGGAGATCTGGGGCAGTTCTGGTTAAGGGAGCCCTCTGTAGCAGTACCACCGACAGAACATTTGCACCGTTAAGCCTTCCAACTCTCAGGCAGCTGTCAACACATGGGCGCTTTCTGGAGCCACCGGCTCTCCCGCTGTGCACTGCCTGCAGCTCGCCGCAAGCTCCACTTTTACTAAAAGGGTCGATTTCTCTTCTCTTGCCCCTGTTCTCATTTAGTGTTAAAACCTGCTTAAAGTCTGCCTTTTATTCTGAAAAGTACACAGGCGTGTGTCATCTTTTAAAGCATTGTGATGTTGAGATAAGGGGCTCCAAAGAAATGCTTAGGCTTCTTAGCAAATAAGTAATTAGAGAGGAGTCTGCCCAAGTTCATTGTGAGCTGCAGTGTAATGAATGCTGAAGCAGAAGCTTTCTGGATGCTTTCAAAAATTGGATAAAGATTTTAATACTGAGCAATAGGGTGAGTGTACTGAGGTGGAATTTAAAGCTGTTTGTTGTGTTTTTTTAACTGTGATAGGTTTTTGATTGGCTTTTGTCACTTGCCACAGTTCTTTGATTGAAGGCTCATTTGTTATTGACTATGTGTTGTTTAGTTGTTGTTTGTTTTGTTTTTAATGTTTCCCTCCTGAAGCCACTTGGGGGATATTTATTTATTAGACATAATGAGTAATGTAGAGTAGATAGAATAGTCTAAAGAACTAGAGAACAGATACAGACAAGCACAGATGTTGGACAAAGCGATATTTTAGCCAACTACCACCAACATAGCATGATGAAGCAGAAACTTTCATTCATGGAGGCTCTGACAATTTGATTTTCAATGATTCTTTTCAAGCCAGACTGTAGAAAAGAGCTCCCAAATTTGATCATATGGATAGCATTACAAATAATTTTAAAATAGAAATGCCATTTAATGTCTCCATTGAAAAGGAATGCATAAACCATTGGAGTTTCGTGGACCTGTGCTATCTGATACATTAGTAACTAACCACATGTGGCTAATTAAATTTAAATTAATTAGAAAATTGAATAAAATTTCAAATGTGGGTCCTTAGCCACATTTCAAGTGTTTAATAGCTACATGTGGCCACTGGCCATGGTACTGAACAGTGAACACTGTGGACCATTTCCATCATTGCAGAAGGTTCTATTGGACAGCACTGCACTGGACAATAAGAGGGAAAGCCAGTGGTCCATTGGATTTCTCATTGAACCACCAACACATCACAAAATATTTTGCCAACATCTTTTAAAACCAATGTTTGTTGAGTGCCTACTAAAAGTCAGGCATTTTGTGGGGGCCACAGTAACAGTAATAATCAAGATAGAACACCCCTCCCCTTACTGAATTTTCATCTGGTGGAGAAGACAATTAAGCAAGTATTGAAATAAAATGTGATAAAGGCTATGATAAGAGAAGATACTATGGGAGTATAGTAGAGGCTTTAACTCATTCTAGGGACCTCAGGAGTGCTGATGCCTGAAAAGTGAGGTGTCAGGGAAAAGGGGTGTGGGGAGTAGAGAGTAGAAAAACAGTGTTCCAGGCAGAGGGATCAGCATGCACAGACACCCAGTGTGGAGAAAACCTGGTTCACTTGATTAACTTACAGGTGAGTGGGGTGAGTGACCTGATCAGATTTATAGACTCGGTCCTTACTAAATGACCTTGGGAAAGTTACTCTTCCTCTTTAAGCTTCAGTGTCTCCATTTACAAAGAAAGAGAACTATAGTACCACTCTCTCAGGGTTGTTGTAAATATTAAATGAGATCATGCTCATGCAGTACCAAGCACAGAGGAAGTGCTGTAAAAACTTAGTTATTGTTAACTTAGAGGGGCCACCTTCATTGCATGTGGGAAATGGACTGGAGCAGGGCTAGACTGGAGGTGTGGAAACTAATTAGGGGCTGGTATGGTGATTCAAAGGAAAAGGAACATTGGCCTAGAGGAGTAAAGTCTTGACAGTGGGAGTGATGATAAGTGAATGTATATTGGAAAGTTATTTTAGAAGAAGCGTAAAGAGGCCTTGGTGAGTATCGATGTAGCAGGTGAGAAGGAGAGGAGTTAAGGATGACTCCTAGGTTTCTAGCTTTGGACCATTGGGCGGGTATAGAAAGATAGATTCTAAGTCCAAATCCAACCTTCTAAAGTATGGAAAATCAAGTACGGATGGAGATGAGCTATCGCTAGGTAGTCAGCAACAAAGTGGACTGGAAACACTTCTAAATTCCTGCCCATCTTTTCAGGACATCACACAAACTCCAACAGCAAATACCATTTTTAAGAAAACAAATTATAAGAGAAGCACATCTCTTTGTGGATCGCCCTAGGGCACTTGATATATATTCAGTGATGGAGAGTCTTCTAATTCTGTGTAACTATGTCATATCTGTAATAAACTTAGCTAATAAATCAGGAGTGTCTCATACTCTCACCAGCAGGATTGTCCATTAACAAAAAGACATGATATACTTACTTCTCAAATGAATCTTCACAGTCAAGCCAAGCATAGCTGACTTATTAAATGAGCTAGGCTCTGTCAGGTGCAAGCAGAGAGCAATAGTACTGTCACTCATTAACACCCTTTTATACTTGCTCTGTGAGATCATTCTTTCCCCTTTTAGGGTGAAATTTCAGGAGGAACCCATAGTTTTCCCAGTCACTTTCAGGGATTAAAAAGTTCAATCCACTAGAAGAAAACACAAGAGAACATCTTCTTAAGTTACAAAGCATAACTATATATGAAATTACTGATCATTTGGGCTTCATTAAAATTAAAACATCTGTTCAACAGAAGCCAACAGTAAGAGAATAAAAGGCAAGCTACGGAGTCAGAGAAGATCTTTAGAATACACGTAAGGTTTGTTCCATATCCACCAAAGACTCAAACTATATAAATAGCTCATACAAATCAAAAAATGTAGAGGTGACAGAATGAAAAATGGGAAAATACTTGAATGAAAGATGATATACAAATCTTCAATAAACACATGCAAAACGACTCAGCATCATTAGTGATCAGGAAAATGCAAATTAAAGCCACAGTGAGATAGCACCACACATGCATCAGGATGGCTAAAATTTTTAAAAATTGTCAATATCAAATATTTTTTCAGATGTCTAGTAACTGAAACTCTCATACATTGCTGGTGGGAGTAGAAAATGGTTCAAGTACTCTGGGAAACTCTTTGGCTACATCTACTAATGCTAAACATATACCTGAACTATCACTTAGCAATTCCACTCTCAGATGCATGTCCATCAGAAATGAGTGCATATGGCCACCAGAAGACACATTTAGGAAGGTTTATAGCAACTTTTTATATAAGCCAAATGGAAAGATTCAAATGTCCATCCCAAGGAGAATGGAAATAAATTGTGATATAGTCATACAATAGAACATGAAATATCAATAGAAAAGATGAGCTATTGCCCCACCCCAAAACATGGTTGACTCTCACAGACATAATATCGAGCAAGTGAAACCAATACAAATGAGTTCATATTTATGATTTAATGTATATGAAGTTCAAGCTAAGAAGAATTAACCTATGATGACAACTTTGGCAGGGTGGGTATTGACTGGAAGAAGCATGAGGGATCCTTCTAGATTAATAGAAATGTTCTGTATTTGCATCTGTGTGGTGGTTACCCAGGTATGTATGTATATGTATGCATGTATATATAGGTACATATATAAGATATATATACAATTTATACTATTTGTTATACTTCAATAAACAAAGAAAAAGCTTAGTCTGGTCTAATGTCAAAACTTCAGTCTCTCATGCAGTTGGAAGCTTTCCCCCTCTTTTGCCTCCCCCCAACCCCCCACCAGCAATTCATGATCAGTAATCTGTAGTAGGGAAGGGGAATTGTGATAGGTTTCTTCTCTCACCCTTGGTGCACCTCCTCTTCCATTCTTTTTTCTTTTTTTTTTTTTAAATATATCTTTATTGATTTCAGAGAGAAGAAAGGAGAGGGAGAGAGAGATAGAAACATAAATGATGAGAGAGTCATTGATCGAGCCCGCAACCCGGGCATGTGCCCTGACCAGGAATCGAACCCCGATCGCCTGGATCCTAGGTCGACGCTCAACCGCTGAGCCACGCCTGGCCGGGCTCCTCTTCCATTCTTGAGCCCTGCTTTCATCTCCTCTAGGGTCAGGCACATTGGGGAAAAAAGGAATAGATAAGAATGAAGGAGGGCTGATGCGTCCTGGGTAGTCCTCTGGCTTTGAAGCCCTCTAGTGTGGCACATCTTTCTCTTGAGGGGGTGCTTCTGTGGGTTTTTTAATTAAGTTTATTGGGATGACACTGGTTAAAAAGATTATATAAGTTTCAAGTGTACAATTCTATGATACATCATCTGTATATTGCATTGTGTGCCCACCACCCTAAGTCAGATCTGTCACCATATCTGTGGGTTTTTCAGTGATTCTGCTTCCCTAGGAACATTCAAACACAACATTACCTGATCAGGACAATGATCCTCTTACAGCTCCAGACAAAGCTCTTGGCCTTTAGTGATCTACTTGTCTGGGTAGAGTCCTGTTGGTCAGAATGACTCAAGTTCAGTTCTCTTCCTTGGATCACTTGACCCACTGGAAAACCGACACATCTTTACCTGGCCAGTAGAGAACTAGTAGTTTGCCCCTATTTTAGCTTCTCTCCCCTTTCAGCCTCTCAGCTTCAAGCTTCTCTAAGAGGGAACCAGGCCCCACTCACTGGCATTCCCTTTCCCCATTACCCAGACTTCAGGGGACACATTCTCCTGTGGTTCTCTAAAGCTCCCTCACTTACCTTAGATGGGAACCATCTTGAAGAGGGGAGTGGATAGCTACATAGTCCAATGACAGCTCTCCCCAAAGAAGTTGCTTCTACCAGTCTTGCTGCAGCCTTTTGTGCAGAGCTTGAAAGTGGATAATGAACCTGTGGTAGAACACAGTTGTTTTAAGTTAGAGGACCAATCAATGGTTCCTTCCCAAAAGAGAAGTAATTGTTTTATCTGCTCCACTTTCTTTGCTAGTTCCTTGAGGGTTTTCTGAATGAAACTGCGCAGTTGTTTTTGTTTCTTCAGTAGTCTGACAAAACTATTTCAGGTAGCAAAAGCAAGATTTATAAATATAGACTTTAGCCCAGTAGGGCGTGGCTCAGTGGTTGAGCATCGACCTAGAACCCAGGAGATCAGGGTTCGATTCCCGGTCAGGGCACATGCCTGGGTTTCGGGCTGCAGCCAATCAATGACTCTCTCATCATTGATGTTTCTCTCTCTCTCCCTCTCCCTTCCTCTCTGAAATCAATGAAGATATATTTAAAAATAAATAAATAAATAAATATAGACTTTATCATGTATGCACACGTTCCCATCCACAATGATTATTGGGACTTCATGGATGATTATGAATAACTCTGGGGCCCAGCCGGGCGTGGCTCAGCGGTTGAGCGTCGACCTAGGATCCAGGCGATCGGGGTTCGATTTGAGATCAGGGCACATGCCCCGGTTGCAGGCTGCAGCCAATCAATGACTCATCATTGATGTTTCTATATCTCTCTCTCCATCTCCTTTCCTCTCTCTGAAATCAATAAAGGTATATTTTTTAAAAAAATGAATAACTCTGGGGACCTCTGTGTCCACATCAAGAAGTAAGAGATAAATATTACCTGCTCTATATTGATAAAATAGAAAGGAATTATACATATAAAGAAATATACATATGCACACACATATATACTGTAGCATATTACTCAGAATAAAGTAAGTACACAATCAATGTTAGTTCCTTTCTTCTTTCTTCCTCTCCCTTTCTTTTGTAAAGCAGCTTGCTTTAGTTTTGGGTTTAGGGTAAAGAAGAGACGGCAGCGCTCTAGGGTTCATTATAAAGAATGTGATTTTACTATTTGGAAACTTTTAAGAAAGATGTGCTATACTTAAAATTAAACCAGATACAGTAAAGTAAGCATAGGCCTAGAGTTATTAGAAAGACCTAAATTCTAATCCCAGCTCCACAGCCTCCAGCCATTCTTTCATTCAACACATATATTGAGGGCTCCCTCTGTGCCAGGTGATATTGTAGTGACTGAGACTACAGGGAGAGAGACAAACAAGACCCCAGCCTTGTGGATCCCAACCTTGTGTTGGAGTGGGGATGGGTGAAGAGTAGGGGAGACAGACAATAAGCAAATAACTTAATACAAGGTCAAGTGGTCGTAAGTTTTACGAACAAAAATAATGCAAGATAAAGGAATAGAAAGTGCTTGGGGTGGGGAGGGGAGAATGTGTGTGTTTTGTAGAGCAGGTGGTCAGGGAAGGTCTTATAAGAGACCTGAATTTAGTGAGGGGAGAAGATATAGGGGAAGAAGGTAAAAGAGAAGTTTGTTATATTCCAGAAGCCAAAGGAATAACATGTTTCCAGAAGGAGGAGATCACATGCTGTTGGTGATGGAGTAACATGAGGAGCTTTAAGTAGCCACGAGACCCCTGGACGAGTTATTTTCCTTAGCGCAATAGGCAATAATAATATATTTCTCAAGATTAAGTGAAATAATTAGTGTAAAGCACCTGTCACATAGTGGACAGGTGACTGAAGAGTTCCTTCACATTTCATGTGTGTAATAAAATATGAATTTAAAAATTCATAGTGAAAGATAATTTTAAATGGTCTCAATTCAGGTTTCTCACTGAATTCACGGTGTTCAATTAACAGTGTATATAAACCAGATTATGGATGTCAATAAATTAAACTGTGGTAGTTGTGGAACTGAGGCTTTGCCTTTTTAAACAGACTCTATTAGTAACAAGGAACTAATTTGATGTGTGTCATGTGTTTTGTGTCGTGTGTCATGTGAATTGCAATGTGTTTAAATATGTTGGAATTTTTCACATTCTAATGGGCAGAAATCGTTTAAGAAACAGGAGCTGAGAAAATCAAATATTTCAGCATTCATAGTGTTCTATTTTGCTAAATTACAGTTTCCATGAATGATCAGCAGATTATTCCCATTTTAAATCTAAGAAATAAGGAAATTGATTTGGTTTTCATCAGTTTCAGGCGTTCCCTAATGTTTTAACACTGATTTTTAAATATGCTTTCAATTTTACAGAATTTGGCTGAATAATATGACATGTGATCTAACCAGTATAGAAATGACAAAATGAGACTGTTACACGCTCTTTAAAGTAATATAAAATTATGGGATCTCTGTCTGGCTACCTCCCAGTATTTACATGTCACCTAAATTATTTTATAAAAATCAGGCATTAAAAATTCTACCCAGAAAGTGTTGAAGAATGAGAATATACTTTCAAACATGTATAAATTTAAACATGTTTAAATTTACATAAATTTAAATGTTATGTTTTTATGCACTGTAGTTTCCTCCAGAAGAAATCTGTATGCTTTTCGAAAACACGACTCTTACCCTTAGATGTTTAAAAGCGTGTCAGATACCTTACAGGAAAGGAAATAAAGTCATTTTACTTAAAGTAAATCATTTTTCCAAATTTCCTCAAGCTCATGTATGTAGGTACTGAGAGAAACGAGAGTTCTTTTTCCCGTTTTAAATACAAAACACGCCAGCTGCTACCCCGGCGACCCACTGGAGAAAGGGAAAATAACTAAATTTCGGCTGCAATGTGCAGAACTAAATTTATTGAAATCCCAGTGAAAGCTTTTGTTGTGTTTGGTATAATAGGGAAAATTCCATAAGATATCTTAGATTGCATTTTCTTTGTGGTAATCTTCATAGTCCGTGCGCTCCCCGGTCAGTCTGTAAACAAGCTTCATTCATTTAGAAGGAAAACTCACACCTCAGAAGCCAGCCAGGTTGGGGGATTACAGGACATTTTATTTCGCATAATGTGATTACTCCTTGTTGTAAACACTGAATCCACTGAATTTGGTTCAGAGAGGTTGGAGCTTGGTGACCCCCATTAGTTATTTTTCCTCAAGCACAGAAGGAATGAATTTGTAATCTAAAGTATGTGGTTTTATGAACTGAAGTCAGCCTTTCTTGTATCTATTTCTGAGGCCTTTTCCTTAGTTATATTTCTGGTTTCACTTTAAGTACTTTTGAAAAAATGCATTTTTCACTTATAATAAAGAAGTCGATATATGTATGGAGTATTACTCATTTTCCTTTCAAAGATCTTCCTCTTTTCACCTAATCTGTGTTTTCTAAAAGAAGACACAATCAAATGTTTTTGTTCCTCTTAAGAATTCCCTGGCAGGCCCACGACACTGGCTCCGGCTGTAGCTGTACATTTCTATACATAATTGATGACTCGGGGCCCCGCAGACAGCGCCAGTGCACAAGCCATATAGATTACCATACAGTCAGGGGTTTGAGGTCTTTGAATTTTCCATTTCTGAATAGAAATAACTCCTCGCTAAATAACAAAAATTCCAGAAGGAGTAAGTTTACTATAGTAATAAATATTCTTCAGAGAACAAAGCATTTGCCAGCAATAGAAGATTTGGACACTCTTAAGATCCTAACTTTCTTACCCTGTCCTCCACTCCGATCATCTCTCCACTTAGCAACACTCCTAATGTTTGGTTTTGCTGATATTTTGGTAATAATATATGTTTTTGAAGTTTAGTGCTGAGGAAAGTTGAATTCCAAATGGCGCTTTATGAGTTATTCCTTAATCTAATTGCCCTTTCTGTTTCTTTGATTTACTAGAAGGTGAGAAGGCTAGGGGATATGACTGGTTATCTTTTCAGGAGGAATTTGTGAGATTCTTGTCACGGGAGTAGCATCTGCTATGGCTGTCTTTCTGTTCCCTCTAAGCACCATGAGCACACATTCTTGCCTTTTGGCCTTTGTACGTTGTGTTCCCCTCCTTCGCAGACCCTTTTAGGGGCCCTTCACCTCCACCCTTCTCTTGGCCGCTCCTACTCATCATTGTGGTCTCAGTTCAGGAATCCCTTGCCACCTTTCCTCACTCCCTCCTGTGGCCTTTGCCTTTTTACATCGAGTTGGGGCAAAAGCAGAGACCAGACCACCCTTGTCGTTGTGTCCACAGCCCCTAAGATATGCCTGACGCAGAGTAGGTGTCCCGTAGTGATATACTGAATGGAAGTACAAAGATACTAGTAATATAAAATTAAACTTAAACAGGATGATATGAGTTGTTAGATTTTATATGATAAATTGTTAGAATTTGTAGTATTCCTAAGTTTTCATTTTGTTTTTCTTATAGTGATATCTATTCTTAAGAATGCTCTGATAACAGAAAAAACAGATTTGGATTATAATTACATTTTGCATTTAAAGACTCATGACACTAGTATGAAATTTCAAATGACCATGTTACTATAAATAAAACCTGTATTGGTTAAGAAATAAACATAGCTGAAACATTTTAGTTCAGATTAAACCAAACTGGGGAGGGGAACATATATATGTATATTCAATTCTGAGAGTTTAGACTCGTTGCTTTATTTTGGTTTGCTTTCTTTTAAAAACTATAATTTCTCAAAGGGCAAAGAATTTTTTCTAAATCCTACCATGTGCTATCTCATTGTAGATATCTGGAAGAGAACTTTATTTTTGTCATTATTTCTTGAACTGCCCTTATATTTTCAGAAAACAAAATGCACAAATGTCTTTCTCTTGCAATTAATGGAACATAGTTCTAAAGTTCTAATGCAAAAGTGGCTGATTATTGGTATTTTTAATACTTTTAAATTTCAGAACATATTCCAGTTCCCATTAGAGTCACTCATTGGTTTGCAAATTAACTTCCTAAAGTTTGTAAATCAATTGTTGGTTTCTATGGGACATAATTTTGAATTAGGCCCACAAACTACAGTATTGTGTTAGTAAGCTGTACAACTAAACTATTTGAGTTCATCTCCTGACCTCAAAAATTACTGTTTGACCTTTGGCAAATTAGCTAACCTCCATGTACCTTGATTTCTTCATCTGCAAGTGGGGGTATAATTGTACCTCTCCACGGGCTTGTTTTCAAAATTACATTTCATTTGCAATGTACATAGAACAGTGTTTGGCAGGTACGCTCAATAAATATTACCTATTATTGTTATTATAATTATTCAACAGTCCTAGAAGCAAGAAATCATTTAGTCCTTTATTCAGAAATATTAATCGAGCCCCTACAATGCCCCAGGCATTTTACTAGGTACAGATAGTATAAGATGGAATAAGAATAAACATGGTGCCTTCTTCATAAAGCCTGTAGACCAATGGAGGAGACACAGATATTCACTAAAGGATCACACAAATACATGTAAAGTTGCAACCGCAATAAGTGCCACAAAGGAGATCTGTGATGTCATGAGAGTGCATATTCAGGGGAAAATTGATACTGACAGTAAGGCTTCCTTGATGACTTGAAGGAAACTAAAATCTGCCGGTAGAAGGGAACATAGCCCAGTCCAGGAACTAGACAGAGGGCCACATGGCTGGAGCATGGAAAGCCAGATGGATAGTGAGGAGAGAGCAGATGGCAAAGTAGACACTAGGAGCACATCATACAGGCTGTTGTAGGCCATGATCGGTCTTCAAGACTATTGCGAAACCAATGAAGGATTGCATTTCAGTGCAGAGAATGGGCTGGAGTCTCCGACAGTATAAAAGGTAGGAGAAAAAGATCCCTTTCTAGATGTAGCTATTGGTCCCAGGCTAAATTTTAAAATGAAAACATTTGCCATTGCACTCTCCTGACTCCCTCTCTATTCCCTCTCCAACCTGGGTCATTTCATCATAGCTCTCACGCCGCTGTTCGCCCCTCTGCATCAAGCTAGTCAGGCCCACCTTGTCCATATAAGTGCATCCCGCTCCAAAATGCTTCTAACAGTCTCATTCTGATAGAAGTTTTAGATTCTCAGAAGTATTTAGCACATGGTAGAATGGATTTAGACCAAGATGTGAGCAGCTTATCTCAAGAATAATGTTCTCAAACTTTTTGGACCCCTTTCCATTCTTAAAATTTGTTGAGGACCACAGAGAGCTTTTATTTATTTAAGTTATATCTATCTGTACTTACCGTATTTGAAATTAAAGCTGGGAAATTATTCATTTTTTTAAAAATAGCAAAACCTCCGTGATATATACATACATATTTTTTATGAAAAATAACTATTTTTTTCCAAAACAAAAAGAAACCCTAGTGAGAAGAGTATCATTGTTTTACCTTTTGCTGATCTCTTTAATGTCTGGCTTCATACAAGACAGCTGAGTCTCATGTCTCTTCCTATATTAAATCTTCCAGTACCACATGTCCTGTAGCCTCTGGAAAACTCCACTGTATGATTGTGAGACAATGAGGGTAAAAAAGGCAAATAATGTCTTAATATTATCATGAAAGTAGTTTTTATCTTGCCAGCCCCTAAAATAGTCTTAGAGACCCCCAGGTCCCCAGACCACACTGCGAGAACCACTGCTCTCAAAGAAGACATGCAATTTAAAAAACAAGATGCTTATTAAGTAGAAAAATTCTCCTCTGAGACGGCATTTCAGGCAGTCTGAAAAGTGAATGGGAAGAATTCAGGCAGCGTGGCTCTCTTCTATTTCTACTTTTCATCACTTCTCCCATATATCTGTGTTTGAACCCATTAAATTCTCTAAAAATTCCAAATGACTTTCAGTGTTAACAGAGACTCTTGTGGGTGTTTAGACAATACTTGAAATTCCTGAAATATGATCTTTTTGCCTTGGTTACTGGTGTGAGGCTCATTCCGCGTTCAAAGTACATTGTGATTCCCTCATGGCTTCCTGTGATCATCAGGTCACTTAGCTCCTGTGACACAGCCTCGCCTGGAGACTATAGCTTCACTGTGTTTATCTTCCAAGAAGAACTGATTTGTGAGGTGTAGCCAAAGTAGCAAGAGGCATGTTTAACTCTGTGGCCTCTTCCTGTTCAGAAATGACATAGTTTTATATTATTTTCTTATGTGGCACACAACCTCTTTCTGAAGACAGCTAAAAAAATTTGGAATGATGCATCATTTAAAAATGAGTTTGGCTTCTTTCGATGACAGACTTGAAGATCAGCATTCTTTTAGATGAGTGTTGTTGCACTTGTCAAAAATTCATTTTCATTCCTATTAATCACACCATGCACCTCTAATGTAAGTTCCACCATCACTATCAGTGAGAATAAATTCTGCCCTTTGTTTGTTTATGTTAATCATATATTTGTAGCCATTCACTATTAAATGCTTCATCCCCACTCCCTTCACAATTATCAAAGTAGCTGCAGGGAGAGAAAGACTGTGTAGATGGTAAAAGACTGCTAAATCTATCCTTTTCTTCAAACCAGTAACTTATCATGCAGAATTAATGTTATTGACCACTGCAGCTGATCACCTACGTCATTAGTAATTTATCTCTTTAAGGAGGGACATACATATGTGATGAAAAACATTTTGAAAGGACAGCTGCAATGCCGTTTACAGTTTTTCCTTTGAACTGAAACTCTTGGGTTTCTTTTAAGATGTGTCGCTTATAATAAATGGTTCGGGACATGTTGGGCTTGGTCAGAGGTCACGAATGAGTGGCCCAGAGGCCACATGCAAACCACGGAGGTGTTTACTTTGGCCTATAGAGTGGTGCTTGTGTGCGTGTGTGTGCGCGCGCCTGTGTGCCTGTGTGTAGGTTTTGTTTTTCATCTGAATTTGAATGCAGTTACTCATGTTATTTCTAGGCTACTCCACTCCCTATTCTCTTTACACTTACCTAAAGCATATATTTACCTTGTCAGTTTAGCCACTGTCAGCATTTGAATTAACAGCTCTACAACAGGTAGTCACATCAAGGGAGGATAGAAAAATAGAAAGAAATAGAACCCAAGGCAATTACAATATATATACTGTGACTGACATAAGAAATTGCCTAATCAAAAATTATTTGACAAGAATATATAATGGCTGATTTTTTAAATCCTTGGACATATGAAAAAATAACTTTAAAGATAAGTGCGAAATAACACTTTATTGAGAAGCATGCCACAGAAATGACATATTCATTATGTAAAATTTTTAAAATAGCTTAACATAGGAGTAAGGGTGTGTAATTATGAAAGGGGGCCATGTCTTTCTGAAAGAGATCGTCTGTCAACACTCTGCTTTTTCACTTTGTTACTTTTATTATTTAGAAGACAGTGGTTTATCTAGAAAAAAGTACTTAATGTACATTTAAACATATAGAATCAGCCACACAACTAATTTATCAAGTTCAGAACTTGACCACATTGGTTTATGTGGAAGGTCCCACAGCACCACCTAGTGCCTTGTATTTTACTTTGCATAATATTTTTGTAACTTAAAAAATTCTGATCACATTTTAATATCAAATATGACACTGAAATAAATATATGGTTTAAGTAGTATTATAAATAGAATGAGATAAATTCTTAAAGGTTTAATTAAAATTTTTAAGTAGAACTCAAAAAAACAGAACTCTTATAAAAATTTACTGATAAAAAGTTACTAATATTTTTAATTCATAACCAAATACTCCCTTTATAAGATTGTTACATTGTGTGTGATCTAATGGAGTTGTTGATAAGTTTTTTATGCAAAACAGGTGCTCATTCCTTTTACTTTTTTATTTGCTGCTTTATAATAAATTCAATGTCATTTTTCCAGACTTCTTTTTGAAGCCCCTGAATTCCCACTCTTTCTAGATTAAACTACACTTATTAACACTACATACCACAGCACTTATTAGTTTCAGACAAAATTGTACTAACACTTTTAAAACTAGAATTTTAAGGTTTTTAGAGGTGGAATGTTATAAAATACTTACACATTAAAAATAAAATGAGCTAAAAGAATGAAATGCATTTACATATTCTTTTATGAAAAGCGCTCCAAGAAATATAGTGAAGTGAGAAAAAATAAAACCATGTGCAGAATACTGTGTATACTATGAGTGTCTTAAGGAAACTGTGAATTTAAATAATTTAAGAAGATGGATAAGGAGGTAGGTAGAGGGGTGGTATTTTATTTTCTTCTCTGGAAGGAGTCACAAAGAACTGTTAATGTCTCTGGAGACAGAGGACTGCTAGAAAATTTCGCCTTTTATTTTTTACTATTCTATACAATTAAAATTTTTCTAATCAAATTCATGGATTACTTTATTTAAGGTCAACAAGGGTTCTTTCAGTATTAAGATTGTGAGCTATTTCATTTTTCCTTGTAATATTTCTCTGTATTAAAAACAAAGCCTACCTTTTTTAATAAAAAAGAAGCTAGCATTATGAAACATGGTAAGCATCTATTTTATGGGCATATCTTTTCAGAAGGCTTTGTGGTACGTTATTTGTTATTTTGGGGTATGTAAGCTCCAAGAAGGCAGAGAATTTTGTCAGATTTATCACACTGTATTCTTGACTTGTAGAGTAGTATCTGGCACATAATAAATGCTCAGTAAATAAGTGTTGAATGAGTGAACGAATAAAAGCATATCACATTGCATCCAAATCTATATAGTAATGAGATGTATTGTGGTAGAATTTTATGCTATTTGCATATATACATAAACATACATACATTTACATTCTTATATCTAATATCATTTAAAACATGAACACTGATAAGTATTATTTCAAAGTTTATAATAACAGAGAGATTTGATTATACTTTGAGATGTTTGTTATTGTCCCCCCTCCCCCTTTTTTCGGACTATTTTTAATAAGACTGTATGCATTCACATTAGCTATATTTGGAACTTGGTCATAATGAAACTCAATCTAAATGTTTACTAAAGATTAATACTCTCATAATTTACCTTCTATATTTCAGTCACTAATAATTCTGTCATAATGACCTCAGTGTTTGCTACTTTAAAGTTCCTGCAATCACTTCTATTAATCACAAAATGGTAATTACTCATTATTAAATAGACTCAATTCCTAATTACATATTTAAAATCTCATGGCATTTTATAGCTACCTGTTAGTGAAAACCCATTCAGAGGCATAAATTGTACTGTTTTATTTTAAACATACGGTTTATCCTTACTGATGTGGTATGCGTAGATTTTTTTTTTCTTTAACTGTCAAAGTGTGTAGAAGTTGCCCTCTACTGGGGAACTAGAAAAATTATGGTGACATCGATTTTCAGTTTTCTTAAAGACTTCTAGTTAAGTTCATTGATGTGATTTGCCAGATGATCACTTCTTGCTCTCTGTTACTTTTAAGTTCTGAAGATATTTAACGTGTTTAGCAGAGTATGTTTAAAAATAAATAGTTGATGTGAATATACCTACAGCCATTTCTGAGTGGAAACGTTGGCTATTTCTTCTTAAAAACCCCTTAGTGACAACACCCAAAAGTGTGGCCCCTGAAGTAATCGTGCAGGGATGAGTCTTTGTTGAAATGTTAAGGGGAATTCTCTGTCTATAACTAAACAACCATAAGTCAGGACTGTTTTTAGAAATTCATCATGGGAATTTTGGAGTGAAAGCCTAAGCACTAAAAATTGTTTTAGCTAGCTCCTTTGCATTTTTCTGTGTCATAAGGCGAAATTTGATTATGTAGAAATGATTTACTTGTATTAATTATGGAACTTTTTATACCAAATAAATCACATGATCATAAAATGGTGAAGCCAGTTTATCAGTTCTAATAAGCTGACAGGACACTGCTCTCCCTCACCTCCTCAGTGTTCTTCCCTCTGCCCCCAGGAATTGTCAGACTTTGGATAGGGCTGCCCTGGAGAGGTCCACTGGTAACTAATAAAAATAAATATGCTATTAAGGAGAAGCCTGTTTAAAGTAGACATTGATGGTGGGAGTGGGAGCTCAGGAAAGAAGACTCACAAAAGTTAACCTGCAATGAGACTCCTACTGCCTCCCCCTTGGTGGTGGGGGGAGGGTATGTGGACCAATGGCTCGTATGAGGAGCCAACCTATTATTAGGACCCTTGGTTAATCCATGCCCACCCCTTGACTAAAACTTCACAGACTCACAAAGTTCAGGGCCATTCTTCTGAGCTGTAGGAATGGCTCTGGCTAAGGAATATTATTAAAACGAGAGTAAATCAGACCATTGATATATGAGACAAGGCAAGTGGAGTGCAGCTGTCTCCATTCATTTTGTCCATCCTGACACTCAGTATCGATCGTCACAGCTAGGTCTCAGCAGCGCGTGCTGTCATTTAGACACATCCACAAGGAGCAGATGCGCTGCGCCAAACCCGCTCCTTTCACATGTGCAGACACAGTCTGGCTCTTTTGTTTGTTGTTTATCGTAAAGATCTGTTAGGAGTTTGAACACTAGTTTTGATTAAACTATTATTTTGAATGTCTTATTTAAAAGAAAATCATTTTACAATTTTCTAGAAGTTTATTTTAACATCTGTAGGCCTGCTTTAAGCCTTCCCCAAATCTCCCACAAATTGCTTTCCATCGCCTCCCTTCTCTCTCCCCAGTGACCTTCCTACTCTCCCTCTCCTCCATCTGCCTTACTTTCGCAAAATTTTGCAAAAATGTTCTCACATAGCCTTGTTAGCAATTTATGAGCCTTTTTTTTGGGGGGGGGGGGAAGCACCTGTTTCATGATTTGATTTTCTTCATAAAACCCTTCTGTGGTCTGTTCTAATTTTATCACCTATGTCATTTTTTGTCTTTATCCAGACGATTACAGTGCTGAGTAACAGTTTTCAGGTCTTCCTTCATATGTGAGTTTTGCCCTGCTCAGCTGGTTTACGGGAGGCAGCGTGGTATTAGAAATGAAGAACCGGGCAGGAGTTTGAGACCTGTGCTAGTCCTAGTGTCTCCACTAACTCAGGCTGTGTGTGTGAGACACCACACCCTCCAGCCTCAACTCTGCAGTCTGCGAAGTGAGATGACAAATTATCGCTAGTATCCCTTTCAGCTAGAACTTTCTGCCATCTCTAAAAGAACTTTTAACCACTGTGTGGACACGCGATGGCAGAGAGACCACGGATGCTGGAGCCAGACTGCATGGCCTGCCTCCGGTTCTGCCACTTATAGCTTAGGGATTCTGTGTACTTCTTCCACCTGCACACCTCAGTTTTCTCCTCTGTAAAATGGGAATCATAATGGCACCTTTCTCCCAAGTCTGTTGAGAGGATGAAGAGCATAGAACAATCCCTGGCACACACAGAGAAGGCATCCAGTAAATGTCAGCTGGTCTCATCATTATCATAGACTTCAAAGCTTCAACGCATTTCAGAAAATGTGTGTTTCTCATCAAATGGAAATGTTGCTCCCTGAGGGAAATATTCGTGGACACACACTCAGGCATTCATCTGTGCAGCAAAACGTTTATTGAGTGCCTAATGTGTGCCACGTACCATTCGGTTTCAGGCATCCGTGGGGAAAACGGCAGATACACGTTACATCTTTTAGCCAGTGGGTCATACGTATTTAGTGAGACTCTAGCGGCCTGACCAAGGCCCTTGGTGCATCCTTCTCATATATTCCTGCACCACTGTCAGGTTGGGTTGTGATCTTTGACCCTGCTTGAACTTTACATTACATATTTTGCATTGATTTCCTGCCATCCATTTCCTGAATATCTTTTTAAGTTTCCTACTTTCGTCCTTTGCTCTTTTTCTTTTCCTAACAACTTTTCTTCCCTTTGGACCATCTCTTGACCTCTCAGCTTTTGCTTTTATTCCTTTGGGGTTCTGCCTCCTGGCACTTCCTGCAGCTTAGCCAAGGTCTCGATAAGCCTCTCTTTCCACAACTATAAAATTGGGATAATCAACTTACTTATTGAAAATTTAAATTAGATAATGCGTGTAAACCATTTAGCACAATTCGTAGTACATAAATTACCTTAATAAGTGTTGGCAGTTGTTAGGATGGTGGTATTGGGTATCAGTGAAGCAGTGATTCTGAAGCAAGAAATACCCCCAGCTTCTGTGTGTAATACCCAGGCCCTGGGAACCTTGGCTGCCCACTGGATTGTATGGAACCATTCTCTTGACATTTTTAAGAGAGCTGTGCTTCTTGTGTATAATGCCTGATGTGCTACTAATAATCCTTAATAGCCTGCCCTATGTATTACCAGGGAAAATAAAACTGCAGCACGTCGGATTGCAGTTCTGTGCCCAGAGTGGAGACCTCAGGCCAAAATAAACCCTGGCAAATATTTCCTCAGCCTTAAAAGCTTATATCACCAAAAAAGAAGCCTTGGCTTAATTCCTTTTGCTGCCTCCTTTGGTCTCATATATACTCTACATATAAGCATTTTTAAGAGACTTCTTTGGCAAGTTATTTATTGCATGTTAAATCTATAAACTTAGAAGACATCGAATTTCAAAGTGTTCTTATCACTCTTAATCTGGATAGAAAAAAAGCCAAGATCATTGTTAATAGTTTTAATACAGGTCTGTGAGTTCACAGTCTGAAAAGGTTCACTTTTTAGTTAACAAGTAATAAGAGAAATCCTGAGTTTCCACACTGTTTCCAGCTCTAACGCGTCACATCCGTTCAGATTAGTAGCGTACGTGGTACTCCTCGTTCGCGTTCTTGCGCTTTTATCCCTTTTCTCTCACATAGCCCTGGGTATGAGGAGCCTGAATTCCCCACGTTCTGCCTGCTCTTCAGCATCCTTAATTTCCCCTCTCCATCGCCTTCTGCAAAGAGAACCATCTTCAGGTTAGAAGTAGTAAATATTGGCAAAAGGAGAGTAGGCTCAAGATCAGCACTCTCTGCTGGCCCAGGCACGTTACCTCCAGGGTCCTGGGAAAACGAACACTCGAGACGGCTGAATGGCTAGTTTTGACAAATCATAAAGAAAAGGAGTAGAAACAGCAGCTGGCCATGTGCAGTGTCACTGCAAATATCAAAAAAAAAAGAGGAAGATAGTAGATTTTACAAACTATTAACTGGTCGTTTATTTTCAGTCTAGAGAAAAATTGAAGACCAGGTCATTGAGAAGTTGTGTTATAAGCAGTTACAAAGGAAAAGACTGTGATCTTAGAAGCCAGCATGCGTTCACGAAAACCCAAGTCATTAAAAATAGAAGTTTGTTCCACTAACATTTCTTTTTTAAATATAATTGCTAATGCAATACTTTAGAGCCAGGTCCGAACTACAGCCCTCGAGCCAGGTTTGACCATGACCGTTTGTTTACTCACTGTCTCTGGCTGCTGCCCAGCTCTAACAGCAGAGTTGAGTAATTGCCACAGTCTGTATGGCCGGCAAAGCCTGGAATAATTATCTGGGCCAATACTGAATAGGTCTCCTACCCATGCTCTAGAGTCTGAATCAGTTCTTTATGAATTTTTAACGAGTCTACAAATTACCTGGAAATCTTGTGGGAAATGTAGATGATGATACAGTAGGCCTGGGTGGGGCCTGAGACTCAGCAGATCCTGACAAGCTTGCAGGTGAGGCCCATGCTGCTGGTCCACGTCCACAGTTCATTCTAGCAAGGATCTAGATTTCAAAAAGACACATGTATATCAAATACCCCCATTTAAAGAGAAGGAGAGAGAATTCTGAGTTGGGAGTCAGTTTAATTGGTTAGACTCTGACTTAGTTGAACCATAGTGTCCAAGGAGTGTTAAAGGATCAGTGTCATCATGGAGAGATGTTTTCTGAGTCATTTAAAAATGATTGTTTAATGGTCATTTCCTTGCGAAAGGACATTGGCTCAGAGATGATATCTGAAGGGAATGATCATGAGCTTGATAACTCAAATGTTTAGGTGACCAATAGCAACAGGGCCAGTCTGCTGGCTATTTCCTCTGTTGGAAGACAATTCTCCATGTGTCTGTCACATTTCTGTACATCTGTGAGCAAGCATGGTTTCCCACTGTTTTTTCAAGGATGTTTGTATGGTGAACAGCCTTGAGAGAGAGAAATAGCATCTCCCTCTGGAGCAAAGGGCAGGCATACTTTCTGCCCATTATAAAAGATTTGGGTTCCCTAAATTCCATATTCTCTTCCTGTAATGCAACCCACTGTTGCATTACAGGCATCTATCTGAACCCATCTGCACCACCCACTTAACTTGGGGGCAAGGGGGGAGGGGATGGGGTTGGGTAAAAAAGGTGAAGCGATTAAGAGGTACAAACTGATAGTTATACTATGTAATAACTATGTATGGTGCTAGGTGGGTACTTGAATTATCAGGGGGATCACTGTAAATTATATGATTGTCTAGCCACTGTCCTTTACACCTGAAACTAATATAAAATGATATTGAAAGTGAACTGCAATTGAAAAATAAAATTTTAAAAGAAAAGCCATCACAAGGAAGGAGAGTGTAAGACATGCCCTAAGTTGCTCCAAGGGGAGGACAAGGCAGCAATGGAAGTGGGTTGGAATCAGTGTAGGAAGGAGCTTCCTCCTGTCAGAGAGCTCCAGCCAAGCAGTGTGTGCCTTGAGAACACTGTTCCCCTAGGGGATCTCTTGCAAAGGTGCAGCTATCACACCCACAGAGCAAGTGAGAGAGACACTCAGGGGGTATCACACTGCAGAGGACTGGACCAGGTAGGTCTGAGATCCCTTGCAAAATAGATTCTGTCATTCTGTAAAACTTGAGTCTTTTAATTTAAAAACTAAAAGCACCTTTCCCAGGGCTTGAAATTCAATATCCTAGAGATGAAAGCCTAAGAAGTCACTTTTAGTATCTGTGTGATCAATAGTTGTTGCAGCAAAACCTTTTGATAACATTCTTTTTTTTTTTTTTTAAATTATAATTCACTTCAGTTTTGCCTTTTTTACAAGTTCTGCTGTTGAGAGAAGTGCATTCACAGTTTTATTGTTGCTTCAGTTGTTACTTTGGGGGGCTGGTTTTGTTTTTTAATGTGACTAAATCTTAGTTTCTCAGATTTGACACTTTTTTCCCCTCCCAACTAAAGTCATTGAAATATATTCACCCAGTCATTCACATCAGAGGTGTAAATGGATTTTCTGAAGGTTTTTTAGGAGACAATCAAAGCCCATCACTTTGTGACTTGATTTCTTCAGGTGTTGCAATCAGAAAGCTTAACACACCCTCCCAGTTGCAAGGATGCTAAAACTGTGTCTTGACCTTGAATCCACAAGGAGGGGGGTAACATCTTTTGCTAGAAGTGCTTATCTACCACCTCTTGGTTTCAGCCATTTGTATAGAATTTACTTGGGAAAGAGGAAGAAGCAGCAAATGGAATTGAGCCTTCAGAGCCTGAGAGAAAATGGCATGTTTATTTGACTTTCCAGCTTCCAATGATTGTTGCTGTTACAGTTTAAAATTGTAGGTCACCCTTTTTATCATTGATATTTGAAAAACCTGACTTTAAAAGCATGTATCAGTCATGTCACACAAAGGCTTATTACCCAATTTGTTTCATGTCATCAAAAAGACATACTGAGTTTGAAGCTCCTCTCAGGTTTACTCTTAAATACAACCCCGAGGAAACAGGGTAAGATTGCAAAGATTTTATTTATACCATTCAGGATCCCAGGCTCTGGAGTCAGGAAGCTAGAAAATGAATTTCCAGCATTGCCTCTTTTTATTTCACTCAGTGTCTCTGAGTCTCAGTTTCCTTTCCTAGTAGGTGGAGAAAGAATAGTACCTACCTCATAGGGTTGTTGTGAAAGTTATATAAGGTAATATACATAAAGTCCTCAGCACATCATCTGACACAAGTACTCCATAAATATTAGCTATTATTATTCTAGTAATAATTCTAATGACCTCACCAAAACTTAATTATAGAGCTCTCGTCTGGATTAATGGCATCTGGCTAACTCATTTCCTTATACAACTGAAAAGCAGGCTTCAGCACTATATAACAATTCATTCTTAGTTAATGAACTTGAACAGCCAATTTTGAGAAAATAATGAGGAATCTTGAATCCAGAATTAGAAAATGCATCCTATTCACTAGGAGATTTTTAATATTTTAGAAACAAATAATCTATTGTGTGTTGGTGACTATATGCTTGAACTGTTCGGGCAGGAAAACCTGCGGATCATAGTGCTCTGCCTTCCAGAATAAGGTCCTCTCTAAGAATTGGTCAGCTAGAGACCAAGATCACATAGCAGCTCATCACTGCACGCATGCCCAAGAAGGACTCTAGAGACCTGCACCGGCTGCTGAAATCTGCTGCGCAGGGACCAGTGGTGTAGTGCAGTCATTTCTGGATTGGGAGTTCGACAGCGCAGGCTCGAGTCCAGCCTTTGCTATTTATTTTCTGTATGACTTTGGTCTGGTTGCTTGGTTTTTCTGAACCCCCATTTCCTCATCTGTAAAATGTGGCTATTTTATAACCTAACTCCTTCAAGAGGGGAGGGTCAAATTTTTAAATGTCCATAAAAGTGCTGAAGCAAAATACCATTAATAGTACTGGTATTGTTACTATTACTAATACTATGCTACTGTTGCAAAGGAAAATCAATGGGAACCAGGGAGAACATGGGTCCCTATGTACTATATATGACACTAGTATGACTCCTCCAATATAAGACAAATGTCCCCAGAGTGGTGATGAGACTCACTGGGTGAAAATCCTTATCCCATCACAGATGTCGTACCTGCATCACAGAAGTGTTATTAGTGTCATTGACATTCCAGAATTCACATTAATATAAGTTTCTATTTTATTTTTTATCTGAATTTAGGCGAGTTGACAGATAACAGAAAAACTGGTCAAGTTATAAACTAAGTCAAATCCATTGTCCATATACTAAATTATTTACCAACTCATTATGCCCTTGCTTTAAGTTCTTCAGTAGTTCGCTATTTGTTGACAGGATCCCAAGCTCCCTCTCCTGGCCTGCAAGGCCTTTGGTGATCTGGTCTGGGATTCCTCTACTTCATGCTTTTCTTTCCACCATGCTCAACATTTTATAGTTTTGTGGATGCCCTTCCCTCTTCCTGGAATATCCTTACCCCCTTTCTGCTGGATCAGTTTCCATTAATTCTTATAATTAATGAAACAGTGCCTGGCATATAAGTGGACATTCAATAAATGTTTAAACAAGTCGACTTGAAATCAGGTGGCTCCCACATAGACTGAATCAGCCAGATATTTTTGTTTCCACATGGCCTTGTAAAATCTGGAATTCCTACTAAAGTCAGAATATATTCCATGTCATCGAAAGGCAATAGCTCTTATAAGTTATTTTGACACTTTTCACATGCAGCTTTCCTAAATGTGCTGATGAGAACCTGTTTCGTAGACACCAATGGAGTTGATAAGCCATAATACATGTTTTAGAAAATAGGTTAAAAAACATAACAAATTAAAATGCTGTATTCCCTATTGTCCATTGCAAAAGTTTGCACAGTAAAGAAGCATTTGTTCTGTTATTTAACAATAAAATAGGCTTGTGTGTGAATATTCACATGAGTATATTCCTGAGAAAGTCAAGATAGCAATGTTCATATAAGGTAGGCCAGTCCCTCTTGGGCCACATCCAAAAGAATGTAGTAACTAGTGGCAAAAGGACTTCCTAAAGGACATCTTTCCCAGAAGTAATGAAGTGGTACCATCCATAGATCCTGGGCAGAGTGTTCTCTGTCTTTCTCACACACGCGCACACAGATTCTTTGGGATTTTAAAGTTCCAAGTAGAATTCATTAATAAAAATACGAAATGAGTTTTCTTGTATAAATCATAGTGAAGTGTGGAGAGATAAAGGAAGAACTAAGGGGCGAATAATCATCTCCTGCTCTACGCAGAAGCCTGTCAGTTCGCTCCCAACTCAAACACCTGGTTTAAAAGATTTATCTGTAAGAGGCCTAAAAGTTTGTATCCTGCCTCGTCGACAGCAGCCTCAAACTATTCCTTGTCATCTCAGAAAACAAATCTTTCGCTCCTTCCTGCCTAGGGGAGGCCGAGGGACTGCGGTGGTCCTGTGTGGCCGGATTAGATGAAAGACTTGCCTTCCACCATGGAGACATGGAGTCTAATCAAGCGAAATGAGTTCTGAGATCCCCGCGCATTTCCTAGGGGAGATCAGCCCGCATTACAGAATCACGGCCTCTCATTCATCACGACTGACGCCGTCTTTGCTCAGGAGAGGACCCCAACTGGGACTAAACCACCTGTCTTCCCTTGAAGAGGCACTTCATCCAAGTTAGAGTTGAAAGCCTTGGAGTAAGAAAGCTTGGCAGCTTCCACCCGAGTGATGCACATGCAACGTGGAAGGCAACTTAAGTTTTACAAAGGGAAGACGAGCTTAAGGAAGATCGGTGGTTGTGGTTTCAAAGATGCCGGATTCGAATCATTGTAATAGAGATGCTGAGGCATTATGACGGGGAGAGCCTAGATTGGGGCTCCCTCTGCCCTGTCGTTTAGGTTTTATTAAGCAGAAGTGAACAGGATACCGTTTCCATGCATCAGAGTTTTAAATGCAAAGAAACTGTGCTGCTTCCCATGCTCACAAGTGATCATCTCTTTTATTTCTTTCAGGGCATCGTTATAACACCCCTGCTACTGCTGCTTTTTGTGAGTATTTTGGTGTCATCTTTAATATCTTTTATTAAAAGCCATCTACAACCCTTGGAGAAAGGCCGTTATAGTAAAACAGAACTTTGAGTCCTTTTATGTGCCATTCACCACATTTTGAACTGCCCTGGGAGTGGAGCTGCGCCAGGTAATAACATGTGGCCCCGGAGGATCCCTGTTGCCTCATGATCCGAGGCCAGCATCAGGACCCAGTCATTCAGCTTCCAACTCCTGGCTAAGTCACTAATTATTACAAGTTAGTGACCTGTGACATAGGTCACAAATGTGCTGCTCTTTATTTTCTCATTAGTAAAACTAAAGTGATTGTTAGTGACCCAGTGTTTGATGGAAAGAGCCTTGGAACCGGAACGAGAGGAACCTCAGGTTTCCAAGGCTGACGGTAACTGGCTTCCCCACTTTGGGGAAGACTGCCTTGATTTTTTCATCTGTAGAATGGGAAACACCACCACCTACCCTAGGCTGCCTCCCAGGGATAATGAAATGTGCTTTGGAAATAAAAAAAATACAAGCTACTGGTTAACTAAACAAAAATTGTTCAGAAAATAAGAAATGCTAATTAACTGTCTTATTTCTTTTGGTACTAAGCATATGAGAAATTAGATGAAAAATTATCATAGAAATTAATGTTATCTCATGCTGAGAAAAGCGTATGTAATCATGAGTGATACCTAAAATACTTTATGAACTGTGCATTTTTCATACACACATCTCCCAAATATAAATCACTCCACTGATCACTGAAATGGAGTGGGGATGTGTTTCTGGGAGTGAAATGTAGCTGTTTAACTAGCACTATTTGTCAGTGAATTAAAACTATGGGGAAATTTATTTAATTATAGTGTAATTACCCAAGTTGGAATTCAATTAGAGTAATAGAGTGAGGGACTTCATTTCTTACAAGCTGTGTAGGAAGTGGAAAGGGAGAGAGATACTACTAAATACTAAACAGTTGGATTCTGCATGATTCATGAAAGACATTACCTTTAAGTACAAAGCCCCAGCCTTCCCTTCCTTCTGAAATGCTAGGTTCCTTCTGATAAGGTAAGGGGAGTCAAATAACCAGATGACTTCCCTCAGCATAACGAATTCATTTATTTGGACTTCACCAGTTGAGAATTTGCAGCAAGTCCACTTGAAACTGAAGTGAATATTAATTTGCATTTGTTTGAAATACAAGACTTGGGATGTACCTACCATTCACTAGATAGGTGAGGACCTGGGGTCATCCCTCAGTGTTGTTTCCTAGACCTAGGTTCACAATTTCCCAGGAGTGCATGCACAGGGCACAGGCCAATCTGATGTCCCCACTTGCATGAGTCAGAGGACTAGTATAGAGCCAGGTATCTGGTAAGTGTACAGTGAATGGCTGTGTAGCTGCGGTTTTCCCCATTGCAGAAGAAATGAAGAGCGGCGTCCCTTCCTCATGTGACTCTTTTAAGAAAACCAGGGAGAAGTCATAGCCACAACTAGAGGGCTGAGACCTAGGCTAGCACTTTTGAGTATCTCAGAGGCTGGAATCTCGGCTCATAACTAAAGAACTAGATGTGTATTTCTTTCCCTCTCCTTCCCATCTGCATGCTATGGAGATTTTCTGTGCTGATCAATACTATTAATACAGGCATCATACTATATTGCAAGCTTTCCCCCACTCTTGGGCCCATAGGCTTGTGAGCTTTAGTGGGTTCAACATTTTAAAATAATAGAGCAATAAGAATAGTGAAAGAGACCACAAGACCCTCAACTTAAAAGTTTATGTTTCCCCCTGAGCCACCTGGGCTGTCCCAGTAGGTTCAATAGCATCATCACCCAGCACCAATAGATACTTCATGTTGCATAACTTTAAATGGCATGCACAGTATATAGCACTTTTTGTCCCTTTAGGTTGTCATGCATTTTACAAACAATGGGCATTGCTTAAACACTTGGGTTACCAGGCCTCATTTACTAAGCAAGACAAAAACCAGAGCAACTTAAAATATGAACACATTCCATAAAAGATGTAGTTGGGTTTTTTTTAAATCAACACTCCTGTTTTAAGTTGAGTTGTGTCCCTCAAGAAGATATGTTGAAGATCTAAGCCCCAGTTTCAACTAATCGATTGAAACATCGATTAGTTGTTCCACTTATTTATGCACTCATTAGTTAATTCTTGTATGTACTCTGACCAGGAATCAAACCCACAACTTTGGCATATCAGGACAACGCTCCAACCAACTGAGCTACCCGGCCAGGGCCTCAGTTCTCTATATTCTTAACCTCTGCTCAGAATGTTCCCTTCACCATCTCGCTCCAACCAAAACCTATCTTCTGATTCATGTTCCTGCTGGAGGCATCTTTCATATCACTGAGTCTTTAAATGGAGTAAGGTGTCTATCTTGCACCTCATCACCAATTCCAGATCATTTTCCATGACTTCTCCATAAAATCCCCAAATTCCTTTGAAGATTATTGTTAATACACCTATACTTCGTGCTATCGCTTCTTGTTGTAATTATCGCTAGAACCCCAGGTCACTCTTTGAGTTCAGAAAATGTTAACATCATTGTCTTCTTTTTAACAGTACACTAGTTCTTAGCATTCTCAATACTCACATAGTTGACCCTCCTAGTATCCTGGCCTCTAAATTCTTGACTTCTCCATTGAGACTGCCTTCCAATTCATCTCGGCCAACCACTGCTGTAGTGAGACCCTTGACTTTATTACTGCAATAACTGCATCCCTCCATAATCCTATTTTCAAATGTCTTCTCTTACCTACAGCTTCTAACTTTGTGACTTATTCCCCAAAACAAAAATTCTTCAAACCTGCTGGAACGGCCAGTCTACTTACCTCATCACCTTAATAATGCCTTAAAGTCACCCACCCTACTTTCACCCGCTTACCCTCACATCCCATCTTACCTACCCTGGATCTCATAGTCCATCAATATAATTACTTTATTACATACACCATCAACAACCTCCTCATCTCTTACTGCTTCATATTTGTCTGGCAAAATGCCAAGCGATCTTATATTCAGCTCCACAACTCTCTGTATATGTACCCGAACGTGGCTGGAGTGTACCCTATCATACTGACTGATCTCATTTGAAATTCATGACAACTAACTGTAAGTAAACCAGACAACCCTACTACCTTCCTCTAATTAATTCACATTCCCACTTTCTAGAAAATCATTTCACACCTCTCCTTGCCTCTCAGATTTCCAGTGCTGCTGCTGCTTTTTTCATCTCATGCAGAAAGGAATTTAGCTAATGAGGATATCAGGAGAAATCAGAGAAATTTTACAGAATCCCACCTACCTGTATCTGTATTCTTCACCCCCTCTCCTGTTTCTGTAGATAAACTATCTTTGCTCCCATCTAAGGCCAGCCCCTCCAGTGGTGCTGTCCCTTACTGCCTACTTAACAATATGAGTCACACAGATTTCCCTCCTTCTATATTATCAAATTTTCTATCTACTGGACCATTTCTATTAGCATATAAGTATTCAGTAACATTACATATCTTAAAAATTAAATCTCACCTTACTCTATGCCTCTCCTTACTCTATACACTCCATTTCTGTGCTCTCCTTTTATAGCAACATTCCTCAAAAAGTTATTTAAACTTATTCATCACTCATTCCACATTATGTATTGAGTTAATTCTATATACCAGGCAGTTTCCTAGGTGCCAAGGTTATAGCAACAAGCAAAATAGAAACATCTTTGCTCTAATGGAGGTTATATACTAGTGGTGGGAAGCAACCAACAAGTAAGTAAAAATACAGGGTGTAAGATGAGTGATAGGTGCTAAAGGGGAAAATAAAATAAGGAAGGGGGGCCAGGAGTGCCAGAGTGGGAAAGAGCTATTTTAAATAAGGTGGTCAGGGTTGGACTTACTGAGAAAATGATATTTGAGCAAAGATAAAGGAGAGAGCCTTTGGCAGTAGAGCATTCCAGGTGGGAGGAATAGCAAGTGCAAAGGTACCAAGAGTGTGCCTGGTGTCATTAAGGAACAGCAAGTGTGTCTGGAATGGAGTGAGCAAGGAGGAAAGTAGATGGAGATGAGGTCGGAGAAACAGCAGGGGCCAAATGATGTAGGACCTTGAAGTCCTTTGGAAGGACTTCGAATTTTAATTTGAGAGAGACAGGAAACCATGAAAGAGTTTTGATCAAGGGAATGGCATGTCTAACACATTTTTTAAAAGGATGGTTTTGGGTGCTGGTGGTCATGGTGGAGACAGGAAGACCAGTGAGAAAGCTAGTGCAATATCATGGCAAGAGATGCTGTTAGTTTCACAGGGTGGTTGAGTAAATCTGTTGGGAAGTAGTTGAGTGTAGAATTTTAAAGACCTGAGAGACTGAGTGAAGGTTATGAGGGAAAGATAAGAGTCAAGGATGACTCCAAGCCTGTGCAACTGGAAGGATGGAGTTGGCATTTGTTAAGATATAGAATACTGAAGGGTGGAGCAGGTTGCAGGAACTCACAAAGAGTTTAGTATTGGACATGTTTGGATTAAGACGCCTGTTAGAAAAGTCAAGCAAGCAATTTCCTATATGAGTCTGCAATTCAGGGGAGCTACCTGGGTGAGAGATACATAATTGGACAGCATAGGAAGGAATTTTAAGTTAGACTGGATGAATTCACCAAGAGAGTGAGAATAGAGAAGGAAACACATCAGTGGACTAGATTCTGGGACATTCTAATATTAAGAGGTTGGCAGAGGAGACCCGGGAATGTGCACTATGCTTAGGAAGAACCAAGAGATTTTGGTGTCCTAGGAGCCTAGCAGAGAATGTATTTCAAAAGGGGGCGAGTGGTCAACTACTTTAATGCTGGTAAGAGTTCAGGTACGATGAAGTTTGAAAATTGACCACTGGTTTTAACAAGATGGAGATCACTGGGGCCCTTCACATGAACCATTTCAGCGTAGTTACGGGGTGAAGGCTTGATGGAAGTTGTTTCAAGGATGGATGAAGGAAGAAGAGCTTAAGGCAGTGGTCGTCCATAACTCTTGAGAGGTTTTGCCCTAAAGAGTACAGGAAATGGGGTAGCAACCAAATTGGGAAAGTGATTAGCATATTTGTATTGATAGATTAATCCAGTTAGAGAGGGAAAAATTGATAGAGGAAAAAAGGGGAGAATTCATGGACCCATGTCCTTGTGTAGGAGAAAGGGGGTGAGTTCTTGTTCATAAAGAGAGACTGAGGCCTCCTAAGCACAGAGGGTTCACCTATAGTAATGGGAGGGGGAAAGGTAGAATAACTTCTATTGAGTCGATATAATGGGAACTGATTACATAACCCCATGGGAAGAGCATGACTACCTTTAGAGGAAGGTATTACCCTCACTTTAGATGAGAAAACTTAGGTTCAAAGAGTTTTCATAACTCCAGGTCTGCCTCCCCTGAGCCCCTTGGGCTACTATGCTCGCACAACAGGCCTCCTAGGAGACAGTGGTTTTCCCACATGTTACCCCCACTCAATTACTTCTTCTCGAATATTTATATTCTAGGTAACACAGAAAGACAAAGAAGAATAAGGCATAATTATTGTCTTTAAGAAACCTAAGGCTTATTTGGGTAAACAAGAATAAAGAATAATGAGACATTCAGAGGAAACAGCTACTCTGTGCTGTGCAGACCGAGTTCCATAGGAGTTCATGGACGAGGGCGGTCTGCGTCAGGGGGAGACCCATGGCAGCCTGGGAGGCCACAGTCATTATTAGCTTCCTAGTAAGTGGCTCCACCTGTGGTTTTAAGAATTCTTTAACTTTTGATCCCATCACTATAAACAAGAACAGTGAATACAGCCATTACTGTCATGTGCCACACTCTATTTTTTGTAGTATGTTCCCAATGACGATTGCATAATGGATGGTCACATGTATAAAATGATGATATAACATTAAAGAGAAGCTATCCATTTGATTGCCCCAAATGTTTTACACTGAGCCAGCCTTTCCCCCCGTGCCAAGAAGTGTTTGTTTCTAAAGCAAGTGAAGACCAATCTTCTCTGGAACCTGAGAGTAGCTTATCTTCTGACTGTGCGCAGAGATGGTTCTCACACAGGGAGAGCTTTGTGAAGCAAAATAATCTGGAATCTGTGGTAAATGCCCATGTCGGCCTCCCACCAGATCTTTTGAATCATACAGGGCTGGAGGAGCATCTGGTATGACATTTCCAAATGCTCTAGCTAGAGGTGACATTGATAAGTTCCCTCCCTGCTTTAAGGACCACTGACCCAGAAAGACCAACTGCCCTGCTGGTCTGGATCTTCTCAGACTTCATGAAGAGGGGCAGTGGCACTGGGTGAGCTTAGGCACAGCGCTGTCTCAGCCACACTTTCCCTGCCCCTAGTTTCCTCCCAACACCAGTTGCTGCCGGAGCCTGAGCAGGCAGGGTCTGCAGAATGAGGACACTGTCATTGCACCACCCTTGCCTGCCGGTCCCCGCGCTTAGAGCACTCTTCCAGAGCAGCTTACGCGGCTGCTCTGCTTAAGGGACTATTTAGTTAGCAACAGTAGGTGCTTCGGTTCCTGAACCAAACTCACATTGACAAGACCAAAGCCTGCGGTCAGGGGATGAGAGGCTAAGTTTGTTTATAGATGGTTCTGAGCATCTCTGCCTCCAGCCCTCCATGCCTGGAAGACCCGTCTCCCCACAGCTTTCTTCTGTGGGTTGTGATAAGCCAATTTACCATTCTTTTGGGCACATTTTACTAAAACTTCTGTGTGGTTTGAGTAACTGGAACCTATAGTTGTACATAGTTTACGTCAGTTACTGGAAGGTAATCTTTTCATCTTAGGTTTTAAAGTAGCCTATAACAAAAAAAATGTTTTACATTTCTTTTACCTTCCAAAAATCACTTGAAGCCTGTTTTGCTCTTTCCAGAGAAGGAAACACACCTTGCCTCTAGAATTAAAAGGGTCCTTTCCCTACTAAATACGTACTTTCCAGGCAGTAACCCAACTTTCATTTGATACATGCAACTGAATCAGTCTCAAGCATATTTTTAACAGTCATGTTCTTAGTTATGATAAAAAATACTGAGCCTGTCAGCTGGTGTACACTGAAGCCATCAGTGTTGTGTAAGTATTCAGTGCCCTTGCATGTATCCCTGGGAGAGAGGAGCAGCAGGGATGAAAGAAAGGCTCAACTGGAGTTTCTGGAGAAAGATGGACACCTAGAAGGGTTTGGGGCCTGGGCACCCCTTCTGCCTGAGTGCTTCTCCTTGTGAAGGGAAGGAGGCTGGCATATGTGAGCGTGTCTGTGTGTGGGTACTAGGAGGTTAGGTGCCATAGTAAACAAGTCCCTTCCTTCTTCCCTTTCCCCCAGGACTGGGCTCTGTGGGTGATGGATGGGGCGAGGGGGAAACGGCAGGAAGTGAACAAATCCTGTTCTGTGTCTGAAGCGGCATCTTTCCAACTTCCTCACAAAAAAGATTTTAACTTCCATCATTCAACAGTATAAACTGTGAATATCTATCCTTATTTTTCCCTGAATGTGGTGCTAATGAAGGCGAAGGCCAGGCATCAGGGGTGAATTATTTAATGCAATAATGTTTTAATAGCTGAAAAGAGGCACAAACAGTGGCGACGCCTGTGGCTAATGGATTTCCCTGGTAGGAGATAAAAGGCTGATTACCCAGCAGAGCCAGGGAAGACCTGTGCGTTAATGACAGTTTACAGGTCAGCTCACTTACAGGGGTGATTTAAAACACACCATCTGTTTCCTAACTGTAGGTTGATGCCTAGGATTTTATGGACAGTCAGCGTCCCTTCGTCAAGAATTGGTACTTATTTGTCTTTCTGAGTCTTGTTAGTTTGGCCCCATAATATTTTAGTGACTGGATCCCCAGATTCTTTCCCAATCACAGTTTCTAAATTTAATGGATTGGCAGCAGCCAAGCCTGCTTCCATTCAGCATTTTTCTGCCAAGTTAGAAAATCGAGTCCTAATGCTCTAAAGTATCCATTGCATGTACAGTACTGGGTTAACTCTTTCTGATGACTCTGCCCTGGAGCAAGTCATGGACCATCTGTGAGAGAGTTGAGAAGATGTCACTCAAATAATTTCTGCCCTGTGGTTGAAATCCTGAACCCCAGTTGAGAAAGGCTGTTCCATCCACCACTGCGCACCAAGTGTCCCCCGACACACCCATTTTCCTCTTTATTTCCCCCTCTTCTTGCTTCTGCCTGCCTTCAGCTCCCCATCTCCATGAGGCTCCGGCCCCCAGCCCCCACATACAAATACGCTTCCCCTCCTTCTCTCACGTGGGCAAGAAAGGGGAGCCCACTCCTGCTCCTTGCCCATTTGCTACTCTGGGCCTTCTGTAATTAACATGCAGCAGAGTGTAAGGATTAAGTGTAAGGGCCGTGGAGCGACTCTTCTGGGCTCTGTCGCTTTCTAGCTATGGTGATGGTGACCTAGTGGTTTAACTGTTCTATGCCACTCTTACCTCATGAAAATCAGGGTACTGATAAGACCCACCTCAGGGGGCTGCTGTATTGAATTATTCAACACACATTAAGCATTCAGAGCAGTGTCTGGCACAGAGAAAGTGCACATTGAGTGCTGCTGTTAGTGTAATTGTGAGACAGTTGTGTGCGAGGCCAGGCTACTGATCCTGCCTTGGGTCTGTGAATTCTGTAGAACTTTGTAACTTACCTGAAGTTGGAAGGATGGAAAGAAAAGAAAACGTCGTCAGGCCCCTTTTTCTACCTAGGTATTGTCATTCATTCACTGAACCCATATTTGTTGAGCACCTACTATGTACTGGGTTAGTGGTTCTCAGAGTGTGAACCACAGCTCCACAGCACCAGCAGCGCCTGGGCCTCATTAGAAATGCAGATTCTCACCATCCTCTACCCCCTTTCACCCTTCTCCTCAGATGTTCTCAAGGTGGGGCCAAGCAGTCTCTGTTTTAGCAAACAGATGCTTCTGTTGTGCTGGTGTAAGAACCAGTGCCCCAGATGTAAAACACAGTCACTCAGCTGGGCACAGGGAATGTAAACGTGAGTAAGACCCTGTTCCTGGCCTTCAGGAACATACAGACTCCTGGGAGAGACAGGTTTGCAAACAAGAGCAACCGAGGGTTCTGAGAGGTATAGTGGAAGCTGAGCCACGAAGGAGGGGTGGCCACTTCTGCATTTTTGGAGGAGGGTTTGGAAAGGATTCCAGAAGGAGCAATGCTTGAAGTAAGTCTTAGAAAGAGACTAGAACTTTTCTAGGTCTAAGTGGGAAGGGGCAAAAGATATTCATGGGAAGGAGCATGTGTGCGCTGGTGATGGGTGGACCCGCACGCAGAGCTCAACTTTTAAAACTCAATTCCTGGAGAGGAAGGGTTTACGTTTAGTTCACGGCTGGATCCCCATCCCCAGTGCCTAGAGCATGCTCTTGCTCACAGGAGACACCAGTGACTATTTGAGTGAACACAAAGGTCCTAAATTCCCACATGTTTAATTTTTACTGAATCACTTCTTTTCAGCATAAGATATTAAAGCAAATAAGTAAACCTACTTGTGAGTTTTCTGCTTTACAGCACTATATTCCTGAAAGAAATTCGCTGATGACTGGGTTGTTTAATGCACTGTCTTGAAGCACTGGTCGGCAGTATGAGGCATGTTGCCTCTGCATCTACCTGGGTTCCTCATTGAGGCCTAGAGCACTGATAGTGTTTTCCTAAACCTGCAAGTCTATCCAAGTGTGCAAGTTATGGATGCATCCTGTAAACATACTGCTCTTCACAGTAGAAACCATGACAGGTTCCTCATTAAAGTGTGAAGAACCAAGCGTCCCAAACAGCATATTTCCTTCTGCTTTAGTTAAGATCACTCTGCATATAGAATGACTGGGTCTTGGACGTTTCCAGTCATGTGCTCAGAAGCTGCCCTGTGCCAGCTGCTTACTCTTTCTTCTGGATGCCAGGGCATGCTTCATCATGTCAGAAACTTCCCCAAGGGTCCCTCTGCATCTCCACACTGACCTGGCAATAGGTCTGGTGGCCAATTCGAAAGAAAGGACTTATGCCAAATTAGAGCCCCGCACTGAGGTTTCCTTCCTTTCAGAGCCACTTCTAAGGGAGCCATCCTGCGGGATTGCATAACCCGGTTAATTACATCCCTGGCTAGCTTGCTCTGGCCTCTGATCTGACAACGCCTCCGGGGAGGGTGTTCCTCATCTAGTGCATCAAAGATCATAGGCACTTCAGAGGACAGAGGTACAGTGGAGACAATGGTCAACCACCCCCTCACCCCATAGCCCTGTCCACTATCTGAGGAACAGGAGGTTTTCAAACACTGACCATACAAATGATGAATGGAAGTTAAAATACATAATATTCTTAAAACCAAAGTTGAAATGGATTTTCCTTTACTTCTCTTATGCCCAAATTTGATCTTTTAGGTAGAATCGGGATTGAAAATAATTCCCAAAAGTAACTTAATAAATGAAGTCACATTTTAGCTTTTCTCTGCATTTGATCTCTGAGTTTACTGCTTTGCAGGAATATTTTATGATTAAACACAGGCCTTCCCAGTGTAGGAGAGCTGTTATCACAGAGCAGATTTAGCTAAAGAACGATTTGGATGTGTTTTAGAAGCGTAGCCAATCTCATATCATAATGCAGGTATTAGAGATGTTAATAATAGTTCACTTGCGGGACCTCAGTTTTCACATCTTTAAAAAGAGGGAATGGAATGGGACTATGAATCTGTCCCAGGGTTAAGATTCTATCAATTTTAGGTCTCTTCCAGAGCAGCATTAAGGGTCCAAGGAGGGGGTGGGGGGAACTGAGGGCAGAGAACATGCACATGCCTCCCTCGCTCTGTTCCACATACACACTCACACAGAGACACACATACACTCGCATACGCAGACACACGCACACACTCAGAGACACACACACTCACACACACACACACACACATAGACACATGTATACTCACAGACACAGACATATATGCATACTCATAGACACACACTCACATGCAGACTCACATTCACACAGGCACACACACTCACACATAGACACATATATACTCAAATACAGACACACACACTCACACTGAGACATACACACTCACACACAGACACATACGCACACTCACACACACACACTGTCACCCTTTCTTCACATGCCTCTCATCATGACTAGATGCCCCTTGTGTCTAGATGCACATTAGAATTGCTGTGTTACTAGTGATAAAAAAGCAGAGAAAAAAATAATACCACGTGATTTTTATAATACCACGTGACAATATTTTTATATATACCTAGGTTTTGTGTGTTTTTTAACTTTAGGAAAAAATGGATATGGTCTTGAAAAAGAGTCTGTCACTTTTTAGTACCTCATGTTTACAAATTACTTCATTTGTTCATCTGCACAGGTTTACTCATCTGCAAGCACATCCTCTGTGCCAGTTACTGGGTTAAGTACTGGGATGGCAGAGGGACTATCGCTTGTGATATGGTGATTCATTAAAATACCTTAAAAGCATTAACTAACTTAATAAAGTTGAGATACAAAGAACAGGGCTATATAAGATCATCCATGAGCTTCCACAAGAATTGTCACCTTTTCTAGAAGGTTATTACCCTCACTCTAACTGGCTCTCTCTGGACATTGTAAACCTATGGATAGAGCACTGACTTGGATGTTTTTGAACTTGAAAACTTTGTTCTTTAAAGTGCATTTTTCTGTTCACCCAGTGCTTCAATTTCCTGTAAAACATATTTTTCTTTATTTCAATCCTTTATTTCTTTATGTCCCCAGGGACATCCTTGGAATTGATATTTGTGAATAGAATATATTTGTTAAGTACCTTGTGCCTCCAGGACATTGCTGCTTTAAAATAGGCTGAAATTATTAGTTTTTACTACTTTGGCTTTGCATAAAAAGAGACATCTTACAGCCACGTAGCATTTAATGCACCAGGACTCCTATCTGTTCCTCACCAGTTCTACTTTTCCCACTTCACTCTCATTTCATTAGTGTGTCTCGGTCATGGCGGAAAAGGCTACAATTTATGTGTTAAACTCATGGCCAGTGGTCAGTGTTGAAGGTGTTGAACTAGTGCAGGCACTGATGGGCAGGACATATATTCTTGGCATTTTGAGTGCATCTGGATAGGGACTAAGGACAGGGCACAGAGCTTTATGAAATACTCCCTGGTGGGGAAAGGTTTGGGTAAGCCAGTTCACGCAGAAACCAGTGAGAACACCGATCCCACGTACTTCATCCTGAGCTATTGACTTCACTGATCTAAATATTTAATTTGTTTTACTTAACATTCTACACCCTCAGTCATCACTACCTCAGTGTATTTTACAAAAATTATTTTTCAGAAGGTATTCCCAAGTTTAACCAAACTTAGGTCACTGTGAAAATTGAAGTTTGGTCTGCGGGAGAAGGGTGACAGTCAGTTCCAAGGGCCAGGGAGCTCATTAGTAATGGTTTGGGAGAACCTGGTGGCAAAAGGGAGTTATAAAAGAGACAAATGCCTTTGGAACAGCCTAGTATTTTTCAGGTTTGAAAACCAGAAGGAGGTTTGAAAAACATTAGAGTTCCTAGGAAGACAGCAGTTCTTGGTGGCTGAGGCTAATGTGAGAGTGTGGTTGTGTTCACAGACAAACGCCGGCTTGTGCTGCTGGCTGTAGAGTCTTTATGACGCTGAGGTTGCAGGAATTAGCAAGGAAAGAACCGAAAAAGGAGGAAGGGTAAGAACAAACAAACAGGAATTCCAACCAGTGTTAAGACATACACATCTAGGAGAGGTGTATTGAAATTTTAAGTTGAAAAATAAGTCATGTTCCAGGATTTCTCATTTGCTAGGCTTTGTGTAAGAAAGAATTTTAAAGAATATGAGATTCATTGCCTTTGTTTGGAAGGAGTAGGAAATTAGAAAATATTTCATTTGCATAAATAAAAATATCACCTTGATGAGAGAGTAAGAAGATCCGCTCGTGTGTGTTCGGCAGGTGACAGGTGGAAGAGCAGCCACATAAACTGCGGTTACGGGGGGATTACCTTCCATGCGGTTACTGACACTGAGAACTCAGATCACTTTACTCTTCAGAAACGGACTCAATAATGAGCGATTTCAGTTCATTGTAAAACAGCAGTTATCACTTTTCCTCAACCTTGGGGTCCAATAAAAAACGTATATTAAACTACTTAAGTCTATTTTGCATTCATATAAAAAATTTGAAAATAACTTCACTCGCTCTTTGTATCTAGCTACCAAATTTGTGGTGCATGTGGAAGAATTCACTTATTGTATGATTTAGCTAACAGCACTGTTTGGTGACTGATTCCAAGTAACCACACTCCTCTCATGTCCTTGTTTTACAGCTCGGCTCGTCCTCTTCGGTGCCTTTTACATCTATTTTTTCTCAGCTTTCTGTGACTGTTGTGGTTCCTCTCATTATCGGACAGGTAAGGCCTCCAATTCTATCTGCTCTTTTCTTTATAGATCAAATTGTGAAATCTTACAAAATCCCGGGACAATTGAGAAAAGACAGAGGAAGAGACAGCTAGATGAAAATATAGGACTGTGCAACACAGGTGTCACCAGTCACGGTCGTCTCATCATTTTCTTTCTTTTAGTTAATAACAATCTGCTCTGCAGACAGTTGCCCAGAATCTCAATTTATTTTTTTTTGTATTTATTGTCCCTTCTTTATAGCTATGCAGCTAGCTTGAAACATTTAGCAAACCATGACCTTATTCTGTGACTTTCGATAAAGTCTCAGCACTTACGGCCACTGCTGGGAACAAGCAGCTGTCTTTGGCTGTCTGCTCCAGAGATGCCTCCAACGACAGTTATCCCATCTGTGATTGCGTAGTTGGTAAAACAGACATTTAATTCTATTAGCTCTTAAATTAGATCTTAGAAAATTTACTTTATCATTCTTATTGAGTTGGATAATAGAATAAATTCTTACATTTTAATTTCTTGGGACAAGGTAATAATAAGCATGTAATTTAATTATAAGCATGCAGACTTTAAACCAGGCTGTTTTTTCACTCACAAGTAGCCACAGTAAAGGATAGAATTTAATGTGCTGCTGAATGAGTGAGTCTTAGGAGACAGTGTATTTGGATGATTAAGGGCATAGACATGGGTTTAAGAGCAGGTGGATTCTAGACTTAGTGCTACCTTTTATTTGCTGTGTGACCTTTGGTCAATCCATTTGATCTTCTTAGCTGCAGAGTCATAACTTATTAAATTATATAATATAATGTCCGTCTTAAAGGGTTGTTGTGAGGATTCAATGAAATATGGATGCATATAAAGGCTTTGTCAGTATAGAGCCTGACACAGGTAAGTGCTCTATAGCGTGTCATCACCATCATTATCAAGTCCCCTGCAAATCCTACACAGAAGGCAACTCTTTGAAATATTAACTAAAAAAAATGATGCATGTATAGACATATAATATTTACAAGCTATCTTAGGTTAGGGTCCCTGGGAAATGGACACTGAGATCAAGGTTGCCATGTGGGAAGTTTACTGGGGACCTTTGGGCTCACCACCTTTGGAAAAGTCAAGAAAGGACACAGCTGAGGAGGAGATGAACTGTGATGCAGTCCTGTGGTGACCTCATCACATCCCAGGGAGTGCCTTGGAGCTGGGAGGACCCCTCAGACTTGTCCTGCCTACCCAAGAGTACCTGTCTTTATACTCCTCTACTCCCTCCCACTCCCCATGAGACGTGTGACTTTAGGTGAATCTGCTCTCTTAGCTGCAACTCCCAAAGAAATTCAACTGAGGTCTTTCAGTCAACCAACACACCTTGCAGATGTGGAAATAAACACTCGGTTCCTGAAGGGATGGATCTGGGTGGCTCATCATAGCATCCACTATCCATGCACTAATCTTTTTATTTTATTTTAATTTTATACTTAGAAAAGGGACTGAATTTAGGATAAGGGGGAAGGATTTCTAAGAACTCAAAGAATACCATTTAATTAAATACATCTTGATACTTGAAAAAGGACTTCTCCCACAGTGCTGATCACAGAACAGGTATTCTGAATAAATATTATGTCCCCCATCTACCTCTCTAACCTCTTTGCCACATTTCCTACACTCTACCCCCCCGGATTTTTATCAATTCCTGATTAATTTTTCTGGATTAAAAAGCTATGAGACATTTACACCATGGAATACTATGCAGCTGTAAAAAAAGAAGGATCTCTTACCCTCTGGGACAGCATGGAAGGACCTGAAGAATATTATGCTAAGTGAAATAAGCCAGGCAGAGAAAGACAAACATCACATGATCTCACTTATATGTGGAATCTAATGAACAAAATAAACTGATTAACAAAATAGATCCAGAGACATAGAAACATGGAACAGCCTGAGGGATCTCAGAGGGAAGGCAGGTGGGGAGGGGGGGAGATTAACCAAAGAACTTACATGCATAAATGCATAACCCATGGACACAGACAGTAGTGTGGTGAAAGCCTGGGGGGAAGGGCGAGGGGAGGGGGGATCAATGGGGGGGGGAAAGGGGGACACATGTAATACTTTCAACAATAAAGATAAATTTAAAAAATAATAATATTTTTCCTGTTTAGAGTGGCTTCCTACCCACCCTGCCACCCAGCTCATTGATCATTTGACTCTTTAATTCATATCTTCTTTGAACCACCCAGCTCCCTGGTTATCTTTCCTCTAGCACCTTGTTTGAGTCCCTTCTTGTTCTTTTTCACTACTTTCTTATCATTTGTTTTCCTTGTTACTGTGTGTCTTTCCCATTAGACTGTAATGAGTGCAGGAACTGCATTTGTTTTGCTGTCCATTACATGCCCAGAGCACGGCCCCCAGTAAATATGTGCTGGGTGGGTCAGGGAGGGAGGGAGCGGGGGAGAACCCTGTGGTCAGTGAGGGGAGTGCCCTTCTTACAGACGCAGCACCTACCGCCCTCCTCAGCTCTAGGCACTTACGCTGCAGATAGTATTAGTTTAAGCCCCTACTGATTTTCTTGGTTCTGAAAATAATTTCATATGCTAACCAGGGCTCATACATTCTTCTAGTAGTGGATCTTGGAAGTATGTCTATTGTTAATAAATGTTTGGTTTAAAACATATGGACAAGGGAAAGATCTTTGTCTCAGTCGTTCAATAGGTTTTCTTAACGAAGAGGGCTTTGTACTTTACAAAATTAAGAATGTTTATCCAGAGAGAGTAATGAATTGTTAATTCCTTACCCTTTATGTGCTCAGTAGTAAGGTATTACAGTAAATTATAAAGCAGTAAAGGTAGCCAGAAGGTAGTGTAAGTGGTTTTTTAAAAGTACTCTAGGTCCAAAATGCTTTAATGATTTTTTTCAAAGAGGAAACCTCTGTTTTACATCTACTGCCCCCCTCCCCTTCTGTTCTGGGACAGGAATTAGCAGTCACTCCGATCTCCACCTGTAGAAACCACCTTGCCTCCTGCCCTGCACCCTTCCTTACATCCAGGCAGGCAGTCAGTGCCACCATTCCTGCCTCAGAAATCATTCATGTCTGGCATCCTCACATTCTCACCTACTTCATCTCTTGTCTAATGACTGCACCTCCCAAACCTGTCTCTCTGCTGTGAGCCTCTTCCAATGCCTGTCCAGTGTCTTTACCGCCTCCAGGGTAGTCCTAAAAACAAATCAGATCAGCTTATTCCTCTCCTTAAAAACTTCCCTCATGGCTCCCTGGTGCCCATTCCTGTGTGGCCCACACAGCCCTTCATCATTTTGGCCCCAACCTGCCTCTCCACTGTCACCTCCCCCATCCCTTCATTTAGGCTCCTGTTCCTCCCTGACCAGCCCCCCTCAGGGCCCCATGCCTTCCATCTTACTGTCCCAACTTTTCTGCCAGCAAACTCCTACTCAATCCTCAAAACTCAGTACAGAGACACCCTCTGATGTGCAGTGGACCTGCTCTGCCTCCCCTGGCGGGGACTCAATTCCAGTTCTGCCATGGTCTGTAATTTTATTATGGTTCCTCCCCAAATATTTATCAGGGGAAATTCTAACTTCTCTGTGAGCTTCCTGGAAGCAGAGACTCTATTATAACAAGTATATTTTAACAGCATACTCCTTCATAGGGTGTGAGCCATATAAAAAGATCGGCCGAAGAAAATTCTAAATTTACATTCAGGGAGCCCCCAGCAGCCATTTCCCCTAGATCTCCAGCTTTGCTAGAGAGAAACACATAGCTGGTCTCACCTTGTTTTAAATTCCTGAGCCCAAATTAAAATGATATATATACCACACTTCCTAGAGTCTCACTTTATTCCTCATAGGGTTACTTCACCCTGTCCTGTATTTTCAAGCCCCTTTACTTCCCCCAGCACTTTCCCACATGCCCATTGCTTTCGGGCTCACTGACTTGGCTTCTGCTTCTCAAGAGTGCCAGCCTCCATCCGCCTCACACACTGTGCCCCGTCTCCCCATGTATTCGGAGCACCCCCTCTCCTCTCCTTGCTCAGAAAGACCTTTCCTCGCCCCTCCCCTGGGCCGTGGCTATCTCATCCAGTTTACACCTCTCTCTAATAGCAGCATTACCTGCTTCTAGTTGGTTTGTTGTTTTTGCTTTTTCTTTATCTCCTCTAACTAGAAGGTGAGCTCCATGGGACCAGGAACCCCTCAGGAAATAAATCATATTCCTGCTCAGCCAGCTAACTAGCTTTTTCACTTTTTATGCACGTTGTTTGGGCTCTGCATGCCTGTGTTTTCAACTGTAACTGAGCAGGATCGTATTGGCTTGACCTTTCTCATGAGAATGCGATGAAGTAATAGTGGGAAAGAATTTTCAAACAGCTAAGTAGATGATGGGTGCTTACTGTATTCATTATTATTGTTGTTTATACTTCTTATGAAGCGTACTGGATGATTTTGAATCTACTCAACATTTAACACGGAATATTTTAAAAGAAAAATGTTTTATAAATCGGATTTCATTTTATATCCCTGACTGTACACTTCAACAGGATATTAATGAAGAAACAATACGCTTTATGAAAATATGTGGACTCAGTGGAATAGAGGGTAAAAATCCGAGAAACAATCTGAAGCCACCTTGAAGGAAAATACATCTTAAAATTCAGACTTAACATGAAAAATTACCCATCGTATATCCCCACTCAGAAATCAGCTTATAGATATAAAGACAGAGTAGGGGGAAAGGCAAGAAAATACCCTGGAAAAAAACACACACAGAAACTAAAGTGACAGGTATTGCACGTCTTGGTTATCTTGGTACATGGGCATTCGTCACCCGAGATGCGTTAGTCTCCTAGGTTCGAGCCTGGCAGGTCCTGCAGTAATTGCTGGGTGTCTCAGCTTGTTAGAAGGACTGGGATACGGGGATTCAGGTTTCCCTTTAAAGGTTACTGATGCTTAGTTTAACCCAAAGAAAATCAAAATGTAGAAGGTGAGACAATAAAATAAAAAGCTGTGGGAGATTTTTTCCTTCTCTATAGCAAAAAGCAAACAAGCTCATGAGACCCTGTGACTTGGTTTTTGAATGCCTCGGTTTCTCTGAGCTCTGAGAGCAAGTGAATGAGTGAAGATTCTGCAGAAGACACCCTGGCACCTCACCAGAATGCTTCCCCCTCGTCTGGACTGTTGTTTTCCCCCAGGGGAGTTCTGAGGCATCTGTCAGGGCGTGTTGACTATCTTACATTTCTGTAAGACAAAGAAGTTTGGGGAACTAAAAAAATGACATGGATTCTTGACAAATGGAGAGTGCTATTGTGAAAAGCATAAGCAGAACTAAGAGAAGCTGAGGTATCCTGGAGTTTATATCCAAAGCAATCTTTGAGGCTTATCAACTCTACTTCACCCAGTCGTTTATGAAGCATTTTAACACTTTTCTAGCTACACAGTGCAAAAACAGCTGCTTTGCGAGTTTAATTTGAAAGGAAGATGGAAAAGCTCTATAGAGCCTGGCAAGGTATAAAATGGTTTACTTAGAAAACAGAGATAAATATCACTGTAAAACTAAAAACAGTGAAGACAATCTGTTTTCCTCTAGGGTTATTGTTTCACTTGTCAGTCTATCCAATTCCCAACTTTCTCGTTGTTTTCCTTATCGAGATTAAGTGTCTAGATTCAAGCATCGATGTGTTTAGAAGAAAAGCATTTTTGCTAGGATGACGCAGGACTCAGGACCCCCTGTTACTTGCCATATTGAGAGAGTCCTATGTACTATGAGCCTCTGAGCACTTTGTAATGCAGAAAGAGATTACTAGGTTAACTGAGTCATTTGCTGCTTAGATTAGAGATTTATCTTGGTTTGGAAAATATTTTTGACTCTCAGGTTACACCTCATTTACATGTGTTTGTTTATTTTGTCAGAGGGGTCGATGGTGGTGGGAGAGAGAGACACTTATTTTTGGAATTAGAATCACACATGCTATAACTTACTGCAAAGAGAAGATCTTTGTACTTTTTAACCATTTTATATTAAAACAAGATTGGAGGACAGCGTCAATTTCAGTTATTCCGTGTAATTTCCATTCATTTTACTTCCCAAATGAGTTGAGTTGTATGTATTAAATTTGGGCAACTACCAGGTTTATACTACCAAACCTGTAGATTATGAAATGACCTTTTAAATGAAGTCCTTCTGTAGCCTTCGAATAAGCAGCTACCCCCACTGTGACACGTGGACACGGGGCCATCTGGGTGCCTTGGACACTGTTATCCAAAATTTATAACAGTCTAATAAATACATCAGTGCGTAGCACTGTGTGACAGGCCGCTTTTATTTCTCTATACTTCACTACATTGTAGCATTAAAGAAAGAAATGAACATTAGATAAATTACTATGGTTTGGGATAACTTCTCAAAAAAAAACACAACACAACATAATTTTTTATAAATTCAACTGAAACTTTAATTACAAGATCAACTTTAAAAAAAATTAACCACTATTTATTTATACATATATGACACTCTTTCCCCTTCATTTCCACCCCACCCAAGCTTCAAGGTGTTATACCTGTATCTTTCTTGTACCCACTGGTCAGCTTTCCGCTAGGACTCCCTTTATTAACACAGTGATTTCACTTTCTGAGTCCTTGAGAACAGAGGAAGTTGATTCAACAGCCATTTGTTCACAGGTTTACTTTGAGAGTGGTTTATTTTGTTCCTGAGTACCTATGAAGGTAGCCCCATGGCAAATTAAGCCTTTTTGGTGACAGAGTAGGAGATGACAGAACCCATCAGCTTTGTCAGGAGAAGTTCCCTGCACTCATTATTGCTAATGGATCATGGTAATTCAGCCTGTTGTGAAATCTCATGTTCAATTATGCAGGATAATCAGTGGCTCAGAACGTGATACGTCTCCGCTGTAGCCCTTATTACAGGGGCTTGCTCAGCTTCTTTCAGAAGTGAAAGGTTTTAAACAGTGGCTCACTCCTACACCCAAATGAAAGTTAACTCCCATATTCAGACTATCCTGATTTTAAATATCTGATTGGGTTTTAACATATGAGAGGGTTGCTGTATAACTTTATATTTCACTGGTCCTTTTTGTAGGAAAGTTAGGACAGGTTTATTCATTTTTAAGTGTTAATTCCGGAATTCTAAAAGCATGCAAATGGCATTTGTCTTTGGCTTCACAAAAACTCTAGATATTCAGAGTTTGAATTATTTAAGCTCCCACAACACATGCACTTTTGCTTTTCAAGCATGAGTTATAATTTAATTAAAAACTTCTGGTGCATCGCTAGCATTTAAAATATTAATATGTTCCATGGATCACTTTTGATTATCTACTGTCTTGAAATTCTTGAAGATGTCAGATTTCTAAGATTCCCAAAGTTGCACTTGGGATTGTCTGTTGAGGCAAAGGGGACTGTGATAATTACACACATCCATTAGGATGAGCAGAGGAGATAAACTTTGGGGAGGCTTAATGGGCATGTCTCGGTGACAGCTAGCAAAGAGCATTTGGCGTGATTAAGGACGAATGTGAATGCAGTTGAAAACATGCTCTCATTATGGACACCAGTGGAAGTTGCACCACAAATGTTAAATTCCCCAGAAGAAGAGTAGGGTGGCAGGGAAGCTTTGAAATCCACTGTGGCCATCATCAAAATTACCCTCTTTCCTTCATGTCTTCCTGCTGTCAGAATCACTTTGGGAGGCCCAGTTCCACCCCCTGCATCTCTGCAAAGAGGCCACCTGTTGATCTCTGTGTTTCAGATTGTCCGAAGGTATATCAAGGACTGGCTTGAAAGAACGAAGCCTCCTTTCGGTGCTATCAGCAGCAGCGTGCTCCTCATGATCATCTACACAACCTTCTGTGGCACGTTCTCCAACCCAAACATTGACCTGGACAAGTTCAGCCTTGTGGTCATACTGTTCCTAAGTAAGTGGGAAGACGGGATACCTTCACTGTCCCCTCAGCCTCCTCAATAGCAAAGCATAGCACTGTGTGTTCCCTAAATTCATTTCGGATGTTAATTTGATTAAAATGAATACTTAGTTTCATACTATATATGTACTTGGTGACTTTATCATATGCATCTGTCTTTTAAAAAGACATCAATAATAATACACTTATAAGTTAATCTCCTTTCTCTTTTTGTGTCTGATTTACAATGGCTGATGCCATAATATCTGTCAAATTCAAATATTAGGTTGAGCCAGTTTATATCATTATAACTTAAGCTAATCTTATTCTTTATCATGAATTAAAAATAGGATTTCTAATCTATGATACTATTACTTTGTAACAACTGCTTAAGATACGAATATTTTTACCATCTTTATATTAAAATTGGCCCAAAGTAATATCATTTCATTCAATGTGGCAGACTATAAAATGCAAGCACCTGCTAGGTTCAAAAACTCGTTTATGTGTTATCTATGGCTGATTTCAATTAGAAGGTAGAACGAATAGTTGCCATAGAGACCATACAGCCCTCAAGCCTAAAATATTTTTAATGTGGCCCTTTAAGTAAACTTATCTGATTTCCGTTCCAGACTAGAGATGTCAAGAACAGGAGAGGGAGCGTCCCTACTAAGCAGCATCAACCACAGAAGAGGCCAGCCTGTATTTATAAGTCACTTAAGGCTGGCTCTTCCACACTTCTCAGCCTCCATCAAGCTGCAGGCAGAGCTCAGGACACTATTTTAAAATGTAGAAAGTAATTAAAACACTGTTAACCAAAAAAAAGAAAAGAAAAGAAAAGAAAAGGAAAAGGAAAAGGAAAAGGGGAGGGGAGGGGAGGGGAGGGGAGGGGAGGGGAGGGGAGGGGAGGGGAGGGGAGGGGAGGGGAGGGGAGGGGAGGGGAGGGGAGGGGAGGGGAGGGGAGGGGAATCTTTTGTTCTATTAGCCTGTAGTACCAAAGACAACTATTGGTAATTGTAATATCGAAGAATCTTATGTTATTAAAAATCAAGATGAGTTATTCCAAAATATTTACTATATCCTATCACATTTATACTATTTGCTATAAATACACATAGTATAAATGAGCTCTTTATAAACTGAACAAATTAAATAACCAAATCTTAAATCAAAGAAGGTTTTAGATTGCCATGAGTAGTAGACCTCCTGCATTGTATCTGGGGATATCTTCAGTAAGAACAGGTTGAGTCCCACTAATTTAATGATTTTATCAGTCCAGCAGCTTATGCTTGTTTGTTTTTCTATTTGAGTTCCCATAAGTTTCAGATCAAACGAAGCGTGCCAATAAGTATGCTACAGATACACTTTTATAGCGCTAATTTAGATTCAATCCTTTCTTTTCCAGTATTTTCTATTCAGCTGGGTTTTATGCTTTTAACCTTCATCTTTTCGACAAGGTAAGTGATTTGGTATTTCTTGTTGTTGGTTTTCTAAATGAAGACTCTTGCTTTTGCCTTTACTTCTGTGCCACCATCCTGTTCTGGTTTTCCCGTGTTTCTCCCGCCTGCCTGAGCATCCGCCTTGCTCCTGCCACCCTCCAGCGACATTAGGAGGGGATCTGCCCTTGGCCCGTCTCATCTCCTCACGCCGTGTGCCTGGGCAGCTCGTCCATTCTACTGGCTTGAGCTGTGAGCTGTCAGCGGATGACTGTCTGGCCTGGACCTTCCATTCCGATGTCTGTCCTGAGTTCCAGCGTGACTTATCCTTAACACTTAGATATCTTCACCCGACTGTCTTAATAAGACCCCACACTCAAGATATTCAGAGTGGATTCATCTTTTCCCCCAACACTCTATTTCTCTCGTTTGTTTATTTACTGTTAATGGAACCACCATCCACAGAGTTACTCAGACTAGAATCCTTCACCTCCTTATTTTTTAAAACTCTCTCAATCCTACCTCTGTAATCTTTTGTATGCTTCCAAAGCCACTTCCCTTAATTCAGGCTCTTGTTGCCTCTTCGTGCCCTAAACTATTGCAATGGATATCTTACTGGTATTTTCACTTCTGGGCCTGACTTTTTTATGCATTTCAGACTGCTTCCAATAACTCAGAGTTCTGATAGTAGCGCTCATGCTCAGAGATCTTCGTTGGTTATCCAGAGCCTGCAGAGTGAAGTTCACTTTGGGGGGCTGAGGCAAGACCAGTCTCATCAGCCACTACTAGCAATCTTGCTGTTTAAGCCTTAAGTTGAGGTAAAATCTTTGCTGTGCCCTGAAAGAACCTCATGCATTCTCATGCCTTCCCTTTGCGAAGGCTATCCTCATGTCAAAGCTGGTCTCCATAGCCTTGTTCATCTTTCCTGGTCTTAAAGGCTCACTTCTAATGCAGTTTCTTCCGCCAGGGTTATACACTGCACAGATATTACTTACGCCTTTGGTATGAGAAAGCTACCATAGCGAATACCAGAAATAAGAGATGATTCCAATCCTGCCTGAGTTTACAGATTAGATAGATGCATGGATAACTACTTGTCCTCTTAGAGGTACAGTAAGCCAACCTGTAGTCGATTCAAAGAAGAAAGCACCTCCAAAGACAGTGACAGAGCAAGGCTTCCTGGAAGAGATGGGATTTGACAAGAGTCGTAAAGAATGGCTCATGTAAACAGCTGCAAAGAGGAGGTTCTTGGTGGGAGAAGCAACAGTGCAAATCTGGACACACACACATGCACACACACACCCCAAGACACACTGGGACCATAAGAGCAGAGGAAGGTTAAAAATAATAATAGTGCCTAGAAAGGTAAGCTTGGGACAGGTAGCCAGGCCGGTGACTGCCAGGTGATGCAGTGAGTTGCCACAGGGAGGGGGCCTGGGTTGCTTATGAGGCCTGCCAGGGTCAGGGTAGTACAGGGCTCAGGCCTCGCATTGGGCAGCTGGCCCTATGGCACTTGGTATAGCAGGAGCCTGATTGTAAACAGTCAATAAAAACTTACTGATTGGTATAATTTGAGGCGTTTTTACCAAGCCTGTGTTGGGATTTGTGAACAAGATGAAATAAAGCCTAGAGCCATTGAGTGACAGAGAAAATATGACTCATTTGGGTAAGTCTGAGAGTAGGAGCTATTTAAATTTTTTTTTGTAAATGACTTGTTAGGTCACCTCAGAAAAGACATGTACCCTTCACTGTCTGTCTGTTTGCTGGTCCTTGTGGCAGAGTGATCATCAGGCCACTCATCCTGTCCTGTCAGACTAGGTAGGATGCCATGTTCCATGAGTGAGTGACTGAAAATTTCTTGAAAAACAGAACAGCTGCTAGTGGGCTTGCTGGAGGGGAGGGGTGGTGGATCACAACTGCTTGAATTAAAATTGAGAATTTTCAGCCTGAAGCAGACTGGGCTTTCATAAGGCCTTGGTTTTGAGACCCTCCTTTTCTGCCCTATTCTGCCTTCACTGAAGTTCTGTTGCATTTGGAACATGCTTGGCCCAATATCAGACATCACGTTCTTTGATAAACAACAGACTGTGGAGTGGCTGCTATTGTGCTCCTGGGTAATGGGTGTGTAGCCCCAAATATTCCATTACAATTTGGGGATTTTGCAATTGGACAAAATTTAGAAAATGGTTTTCACTTTTTATTTTTTATGCTGCACCTGGGGATTTTATTGGAGGAATGAAAATTACCAGCATTTATTGAACCCTGCTCTGTGCCAGGCACTGTGCTAGGGATTGCGCACGTGTTATTTCTTGTGAGTCTGACAGCAAAGACTGTGCTACTGGGCATTTTTGTTGCTGTTTTGCAACTGAGGACCCACACCTAGAACAGTTTAGTTTAGTAACTTACCCAAAATCAGATTCCATGTGGAATTGAAAGCCACGTCTGTCATTTCCAAAAGCATTGCCCCATGCCTTTTCTACTGCACTCAACTACTTCAGTTTCTTTTAAAATTCATAACATTTGTTCTGGTTAGGGAATTTGTAGAGAATGCTTAACTGGATTCTTCACGTTCACACAGAAACACAAATTAATCAGAGACACCAAGAGTTGGAACTAGGATCCATTGGTTTATATGCTGTTGAATTTAATTTTCTTTTCCTACTTTTTGTTCCTTTTCTACTTAAAATAGGTAAAATTTGCCTGTGATTTTTTTTTTTGGGGGGGGGGGTTGTTTGCTTTTTTTTTCATCTTTTTCTTACCAATCCAACACATCTAAAAACGAATCCAAATATCAAGACACAAAAATCTCAGCATGGAAATCAGTCTTTTTTGTACAGCATGCCACTGACCTCCGGTGATAGAAGTTTAGCTTAAACCAGGAGAGACCCAGCCTAGAAAACAACTTCCCTGCAACAACACTCTGCTCCCCTGGTTAGCATTGCTTAGGCTGACTGACCTGACGTGTTGCAATTCGGGCGTCTGGCACCTAAACCCCTTCTGCTTTGAGTATTTAAAACACACTTGAGAGGTATTACTGTGTTCTCATTTCTCTTTCTATAGAATAGTATTTAGGTTATAAATTCCAACTCTGGAGCCAAACAGACCTGAGTTTCAATTCTGTTTAATAACTCTGTAACTTTTGTCAGTTTCCCCATTTATAAAGTGGAGTCAGTAGTAGCACTGTCTCCTAGGGTCATTTGGAGAATTAAATAATATGCACACGAAGCCATCAGCATGATACCTAGCATATAATATAGCAAGTGCTCAATAAATGTTAGCTACTGTAGAATATTTATTATATCAAAATAGTTCATATTATTTCAAGAACTAATTATGGAGGAGAGGGAATTAGCATTTCTAGCTTTGTAATACCTTCTTTTTCATGTTTCTGTGTCACAGTTGCTAGGAAATGAGAGTTGATTCATCAAACCAAGAGTCAGCCATCCATAGTGACCTTTGCTTTCTGCAATTTTGGGAAGCTGTCAAAGTTGGAAAAAAAAAATGTTGAAAGGCTTAGAAAAATAGAGCAGTCATTGGAAGCCTTTTAAAAATATATAAAAGACAGTTTGATAAGCAGATAACAGAGTAACAGAAACCTAGAATGTCAGTAGAGGGACAAAAGAAAGTATTAGCAAGGGAGATGGAAGAAAACAAATACTTGAATATTTGTGAAGGCCTTTCAATCCTTATCAGTACATTTTCAATCAGATGTCTCAACGGGCCTCCCCAGCCCTTGGGGTGGGGGGGGTTGCGAGGGAGGGAAGGAGGGAAGGAAAACATGTTGTTGTCAGTGGTGAGGCGTCTTAGCCACAGATCTCTGGGCATCTATTTCAGTGCCGCTCAGCTAATGACGGAGGAGGCTGTCTCCTAAAATGAGTGAAGACAAAACACAGGTCCAGAGGTCAGCAAAGGAAAGCATTTCACGTGGAAGTTCCCTCTGAAACTGGCTCACACAGAGCTCCCTGCGAGGAGCTTCTCTGCTCCACAGTCTGTGAGCCTCCCTGTACAACCTTCTGACATGTTTTCCTCTGTGGGTACTGCAGAGGAAGGCAAAATACATATTATGTGGGGAACACTGATGGGAGGCTTTGTAAGAGAATAAATAGACCAGCTGGGAAGGAAAGGAAATCAGCATCTCAAGGGAAGCCAAAGTGATCAAAAGAATTATAAAAGCAAGATAAAAAGAAAATCAATATTAAAAAGACATAAAGTAGAATTAGAGAATAAATAGTAACGTGATTCCTTTCAAAAATGTGAGCAGACACAATAGAGATGCTGATCGCTGAAAATAATTACAGTCATTACTATTTAAGGACAGTGTACAGCACTCATAGCTCTCCTGTGTCCTGTCACGACTTTTCCCACCAAGCCATCCCTCGAGAGTACGGTGGAGGGAAGGTTCCTTAACAAGACAGCTGCCCTCAACCACTAAATTTTGTGGTGGATTTTGTTTTTGGTGGTGGTGTTTTTTAAATAATTTCCAAGAGGCAAACTTATCTCCAAGATTTGGGCAGCCTACTTACTAGTCGAGTGACCCGAAGCTGTGCCTCGAGTTCCCTTTGTGGAAAAGGCAAGGCAGTGGTCCCATCTGCCTTAGAAGACTGTTCAGAGAGGGAAGAAGTCGGGCAGCAGAGGGCTTAGGAAATGATCAGTGATCAGCCTTCCCCGCGGGGGTGGCGCACCAGCTTCCCATCACCCTTATTGAGAGTGGAGGGCGGCCGCTCTGCTGGTTTTCCCCATGATCCATAATGGGGCATGGCCGGTTACTTTATAAATAGACTGTAAATCAGCCCTGTTTAAGAGGAATATTGCTTTTAACCTTAAACATTCCATTTTTATTTACCGATCCTCCCTCCCGCCTGACAGATTGTGTCAGTAGGACTCTAGGGCAGTTTCAACTCAGACCAGGCCCGCAACTGCCCAGTTGGGCCCAGCTGCGGTCTCCGCACCTGAAACAGAGGACAAGTAAGCACGTCCCTGCAGACGTCCCCTTTAGCCACACTGCACGCGCTGCTCTGACCAGTGGCCGCCAGCACCAGCTTAAATCACAGCCTTCTGGGCCAGAGAGATCTTGACACATTGGAAATGTGCTATAATTGGGAAAAGAACAAATGCAGAGCAGAGCCAAGTTCACCAACGGAGAGTGTATTGCCAGGCTCTCTGCATGACTGTAGATGCAGCAGCCACTGGTGATGAACAAGGGCAGCAAAGGACTGGAAGGAAAGGCCTCCGTAGTGTTGCGAGCACCCCAGGCTCGGCTGGGGCAGTCCACACTGGCCCCGGTGGTGACTCTGTGTTCTGCACTCACAGAGGGGCATTCATTCCCGTGCAACTGACTGTGTATCCTATCCCCGGTCTGCCTACTTCAAGCTTTTCTAGTTTCTTAGGTTCCCAGCCCTCGGTGTTCCCTCCAGTACTCGGTGGATGAGTGAACTGCCTCAGCCTTTACAAAGAAAGTAAAATCCCTGATATAAATTGTGTCTCCTTTCCCCTTCTCCACATGGAAAACTTCTGTATTTTTCACTCACCTTCTCTTCTTTTGTCCCCAGCTCACAGACTAGAGGAAACAGCCCCTCCGAGGCTGACCCCTCAGTCTGGTCCCCTGGGGCCTCTTTGAGGTCCCTGCCTCATCCGTTGTTTCACTCTCGCTAGATAATCGTGTTCAGCTCTCCCATGACCCTCTTCTTCTCTTCACCAGATTTCCTGAAAGCACCGTTCCCTCTCGTGACTTCCAGCTCAGTGCCCGTGGACATCAACTCCCAGCCTCCTGCCCCTTCCATTCCCTGTTTCCCGCAGTGCACTGATGCTTTTCTCAGCCTTATATGCCTGAAGCTTCTCATTTCTCTCCAATCCCTCCTCCTTTGTTACAAAGCAACAGTAACAGTAAAATAACTAGCATGTGCTAAACATTTGCAATGTGCCAGATTCTAAACAAACAGTGGCATTTATCCTGGGAGTGACCCTCAGAGGCAGGCAGAATTATCCCCATTTTATATACAAGCAGAGGATGGTCTGGGTTTAACTTCTGGTCTAACTGCCCCAAAAGCCTGTGCTTTTAAGCTGTTGGGAGGGAACGGGTATTTCACAGAGGTCAGCACTTGACAACTTCGTTTAATTCTGTCTTCGTGTCCCTTACCACCATCTCCTGCCCTCACCGTGGTACTTCCTGCGTCGCCTCATCATCTTCAGTCTTACGCCGAGCTGTGTGGTTATTCCTCTCTAACCTCCTGTCCCACTTATCAAGGCCACACTCCTTGTCACAAGCCGGTGTCCCTGCACACAGTCAACCTGGAGAGTCTGCTCTTTGCCAACTGCCCCAGACTCCCATACTTCAGCTTCGCTGTCCCTTACCTGAAGACAGGTCTGCACACGTCTCTACCTGTTCTTTAAGGGCCAGCTCACCTTCAAGACGGTTCTCTATTCTCCATCATCATGCCACTCCCCTGCCAAGCTTGACATAATCCTTCTTTCAGTGCCAAATAGATCTCCCTCCCTCCCCCTCTCTCCCTCCCTCCCTCCCTCTCCCTCCCACCCCCTCCTTCCCTCCAGCCCCCTCTCTCTCTCCCTCCCTCCCACCCCCTCCTTCCCTCCAGCCCCCTCTCTCCCTCCCTCCCACCCCCTCCTTCCCTCCAGCCCCCTCTCTCTCTCTCTCTCCCTCCCTCCCTCCCTCTCTCTCACTCTCCATCTCTTTCTCTTTCATAGAGTACCTATGCCTGTCTTCCGTTCCTCCACATGTTTACAGAAACTTGCGTAGCTCCTTTCACGTTGGGCCTCCGTGGTGAATGAGGGATCAAGGACTATGTTAGCCGTGTAGCAAATGTTTAAAAAATGAGAGTGTATCACAGTGTAAATATGAGAATAAAATGTAGGAGTGATTGGGCAATCTTATTAGTGTCAAGTGATATATACCCACGGAGAATTCTCAGCTGAGCTGAGACACCAAATGAATGTGGTTTGGAAAGTTGTCATCAGAAAAAGAGCTAGAGGTAGGACCGTTTAGGAAGCATGAGCATATGGGACGTTTCAGAGGCAAGAAGACTGAAGGGCAATTAAATACTCCCCTAACCTACATACGGGGATGGGGAGAGGCCCAGGAGAGGGCCCTTCTCCCCTCCAGTGAGTGTATAACAGAGAGAGCCCCATGTGGGGGCTGTTTAGGGAAGATTCTCTACCAACAAAAGTTATATATGAGGCTGAGTTACCAAGGGAGACGGTGGGCTCGCTTTCTCTAGAGAGCCTTAAAAATCGGACAGACTCACTGTGTCTTCACACCCTGATTCTGCAGGAAGGAATCGTTTCTAACGTATCAAGGACACAATAATAATAATTACATTTCTAACCTTTGTCTTGGTCTCTAAATCTTTATAATCTGAATAGGAAATCTGATTAGGATACTCACCAGTACTCACCCCCATGTAATGGCTTTTGACTAAGTGAGGTTTTATTTTTATGTTTAACATATTACGTACCAGTAGTAAAGCACAGCAGTTAAGACATAGGCACAGGAGCCAGACTTGACTTAAATCCTGGCTCTGCCACTTCCTGGCTGTGGGGCCCTGGGTAACATGCAACTTCTATGTGCCTCAGTTTTCCCAACTGTAAGTAGGGATGTTGTCTCACCTGTTATAGGATTGTCATTTTTACATGCAGAGACCTTAGAGGAGTACTTGATATATGGTAACTGCGGAAAATTTATTATTTTTTAACTAAAACATATGATGCTGAATCTTTGTTCATACCATGTATTTCTCAAAAGTGTGTGTTTGCTGCCCAGAGGCTATGTTGCTTGTTGAGTGAGCAGTTTTGCTGATACACTGACTCCTTCGAGCCACCAGGTTACTATCAAGTGATAACCTGGCTGCTTAGCTAGCAGAGTTCCTCGCTGCACAGCTGTCCTGAAGTCCCGCACCACCAGCTGACTATACACGTGATCTTAGAGATCTCCTCCACACATTTTTATAGCTGCCTCCTTTCCAAAGATAAATGGCTCAGAAATGATTCTCGGTAAAGAAATCTAGAAACTTCTATACATTTGGGTGTAGAATTGCTTCTATCACCAGGGTTGGTTAAAGGGACATTAACGTGAAGGTGGGTACTGCGTTTGACTTGGGGTATGTTAAATAGGCTTTTAATGAAAGTATTCGTAAAGCACTTTTTTTTTGTCCCTAGGAATAATTCGGGTTTCACCCCAGCAGACACTGTGGCCATCATTTTCTGTTCTACACATAAGTCTCTCACTTTGGGTAAGTGATTCATAGACTCACAAACTAGTTTAACATTACCCTCAGATAGTTACATCTTATGAGTGTGAAATTCAAGCCGCTCTTCAAATTAAATGGAATGGGGTATCATCAACTGTTAAAACAGTAGCAAAGTGAGTATGGGTCATTGCTTTGAAATACCATTATGCTGTATAATTCAACCAATTTTGAAGGGCCTAAATTTTAAAATGTAAGATCTAGCTTAATTTGTAAGGTTTTAATTATTATAAAAGGTTTTCAATGTAGAGTGTTAATGTTAAAAACCAGGGGCAGGGGTGCACAGTGAGCAAACACTCAGCTTTGGAAGGCTCTAGAGTTGCCCCTAGAAGTTTGGAGCAAGGTGGAAATAATGTTATTTCTCTAATCATTTCAGAATGTTACGTTACTTCGATAAAGAAACACCGTATCGTTATTATTAACTCAATTTGATTAGCACCTAAAGTGAAATAAGTATTTATTTAATGGACAAAAAAATAGACCAAGAAGGAAAAATGCTGTTTTCTACTCAGCTTTAGCCAGTTTAGTGGCATTATCCCAATAACGTGTTTATGCATCCAGAATCCATGTTTTCAGTCATTAAAAGCCATTAAGTAATCAGAAACTTTATTGAAATATACATCATTCACAGACTCCTTGGGCCAGTAGGCACACTGTGGTAAAAACTTGTAATAAAACTCCTGTACATTCTGGCATGTGAAGAGAATGGAGAATCATCACACGGCTGTACGTCTATTCATGTTAAAGTTTAGCCTGAAACTAGAAAGCAAAGACAGTTCATAATGTCTTTACTAACCCCCCACATATTTGTCTGACAGCATCTATTGTCAGTCTTGCCAAGTTTGGAAAGTGATTTAGAACTTGGACAAACTCTTTAAGGAGCAGTTGCTACCTAGGGCTTCAGCTAATTTGAATAAATTATATATATATATAGATATATATATAGATATAGATATAGATATATATTGTTCATACATTGCAGTATATTTGGTAGGTTTTCTTTGTAATCATCATCAAATTGAAGTTGAAAGAGCTTTGAAAGCCTGATTTTGTGACTCCAGACAAATCACTCAACCTCCCTGAACCTCAGTTTTCTCATCTGTAAAATGGGGCAGAATAGTACTCATTTTGTAAGGTGATTGAAAAGATTAAAAATAAAATTCATTAAATAACTAGCACAGTACTTATACACAGTTGGTAGTCAGTCCATGCCAGCATGTGTGTAAAATGCTATGGATTGAGTGAGATATCGCGCCGAAAGAGCACCTAGCTGATATTCTTTAAGCAGTAGCTATTGTATTATTTTTAACTATGTTCTGACTGTGTTACCATTCTCAAGGTTCCAGTCTATCTTGTAGATCTTCATGTAACAGGCATGGTTTAATTGTTGACCTCAAAGAAATCATCTTATACTTTTTCCTCATGTGATGTCTGGATTTCTGGGTCTCCTAAAAAGTAAGGGACTGTTATAAAGGTGGGGAGTCCAGAGGTGGGTGCCAGCAGACATACCAGAGTCCCGCCTCAGGGTCCAGTGAGCCCGTCGGAGCAGAGGCTGAGCCGTGGCTGCAGCAAACGCCTGTGAGCATTTCTGCAGTGGGCTTTCAAACACAGCCCACCCTGGGGGGTGGAGGTAGGGGATTGTTTTCTCCATGATGTTCTTCTGTTCTGGAGCTGGCTGCACTGAACAGAGAGCTCTGCCCAAAAGCACACTGCAGCACATCAGCATTCTCATCTTTTCTATAAGCAAAACACCTGTCCACTCCTCCTTTTCATTTTCTTTCCTTAATCCCAAAGCCATACTCTTCTGTTCTTGATACTTTCTGAAAGCTGATTTTCAGACAAACTGATAGGTGCTCTGAACACCAATCAGATGTAGCTGTTTTGTTAAAAAGGGTCTGGGTAACTTGGATTTTGTCGCTTTTATAGTGTTCTCTCATGAAACAGATACTTAGATTCTCCAGTACGATACTAGTGTAGTTCTCTAAGTAACTATGCAACGTAACTCCTTAGTTACTTCTGTAACATAGACTCTGTCTCTCTTGGAGCTATAAAGCCTCAAAGCTCGTCTTGACTCTTCCTCTGATACCTCCCCAGGGCTCAGATTCCTTAGCTCTTAGATTAGGGACGTTTAGTTCCAACGCAACTATTTTATTATGCCTTGATCCTACCTGGCTTTCCCCCTTGTGTCGGGAGCACCCTTATTTTCACATATAGCAAGGGGTGTTTGGATCCTATCGCTAGAATGACCTTGGTAAGTACTATAAATTTACTGTGTCGGTTTTCACAAGATCCAGTACATGTACCCCTCTCCTGATGACCCGACATCACTGGTACAGAGGATGTCACAATGGTGACCTAATGCAACTTCTATCTGCATGGAAATGAAAGAATATCACACTAAGTGTGATCAATTCATATTTCAGAAAGGAGGAAATTTCAGATAATTTCACTCGGAGCTATACTTCCTCTCACACACAGATGAAATACAACAGACTATAGCTACTTGGTATTTAGAAAATATATATATCCTTTTGGCAATCACTGTCGTAATATTCTTCTAGTGATTTTATACACACACACACTTAACGTCTCAGATAGAATACTTATGAAATGCCATTCATTGTTACATCTAGTATCTGTATTTATGAACAAATCATCTCAGGCTGAGTGGTACCCCTGTAACTACAGAACCAGACATGAAAGCTCGTGCTAGAGGAGCCTTCCGAATACTCCCTGGTACCTACGCTTTCAGTTTATTTTATTGTTCCTGTTTCCTCCCTGTCTCAGTCTCCTCCATGGACTTGCACCTACACACGTGCTGAATTTGATTCATTGCTTTTATTAGTGCGTTTGCCATTGATTGATTAGTCCTCCGTATTAGTACTTTTTCTATTGATTGATTGCAGATGAAGTGACTATTTGACCTTTAATTATGAGGCTTCCTATTGAAAATGACATTGAGCTATGGCTTCGCGTAATCCATCTGGAAAGCCTGACATGACGCCGCTCCCCGGAGTTCGTTCAGGAAGAGAGAGGGGCCCGCAGGAAGCGCAGAGCGATCCTGTGCTTCATCTAAGACAATTCCACGGCTTGGCTGCTGCGCTCCTGCAGCTTCAGCTTAGGGCCGGAGATAACTTCATGTTTTGTCGAGACAGCGTCCCTTGCTGTGGGCTGCCCTAAAAGCCAGGAACTCTCCCAGAGTCACCTCTCACCTGACGCCGATGCTCGTATGGCAACGAGAAGCTGTTTCACACAGCAGGCTGGGGAGCAGCTCGTGCCCCAGCTCACGTGGCCCCGTGCACAGTGGGTCAGTAGATGTCACCAGGAAAGAAATTTGACACCAGACACCCTGTGGAATCAGTGTTTTATTTATCTTTTTCTCTTGATTATTCAAATCACTTTGCTTACTAGAGTTCTAATAGACGTAGAAAGCTTTCTCACCAGACCGAGAGAGAATGTTTCATGACGTTTGAGATCCTTAAGATAAGTGTATGTTTGTATTAGTTTTTCATGTTTTTAAATGGCAAAGTGAGAGCATGTGCTCTGAGAACATGTTAGCTGACGATGGGCGGTCATCTGTGAGATTCCCGCTTGTTTCTTATTTTCAAAAGCATTCCTCAATTGGAAGAACGCTGTGTAAATGTGAAATCAGGTGCCATGGTCAACGCTGATTAAAAGTCCACTATGTGTCTCACCATCTATAGACTCTTGTGTGCACAGGTGATCAAGCAGCTATTCCTCACAACATCTATGCTTCATCATGGGCATGAGTCAGTAGCTGAGCTGTGACCAGAAACTACGCATTAAGCAAAAAGAATATAGCTTTTCCGTAGATGTCGGATTCTGAAAAGAGTAGAAAGAACCACAGACCTGAGTCTAGTCAGGATTCAGGTTCTGGTTCTCTCACCAAAAGCTGGACCACATCACTGAACTGCCATCGGCCTCGGTGACCTCGCGTGGTGCTTGAGATCCTCCCAGTTTTAAGTTTCTGAGCTTGAGCTCAGCGGCTGATGTTTCCATTCTATAAGACAGCAATGGTTCCTGTTCTCTGTGGAAAGGAAACAAGTTCTTGAGAGAAATGGTTCTGTAAATAATGTTACAATATTACAGGAAAGGAAATAGGGCTGTAGCTTCTTCCTAAAGAGATGAAAAATACCATCATGCTCTCCAAAGATTTTCATAGGAGAAACAAAATCTGAAATGGTTCATGTTTTCAGTTTTACTTGGAAGCTTTCAAGAAGGCTAAACGACTACCTGCAACTTGGGCTCGAAGGATCATTTAACACCATCTAGCTTATTTTCTCAAGAGGAAATGGAATTGAAATATGACAGTTTGCCTTTCTATTTTTCTTTCCCCTAAAGCTTACCTGTGATTCCACTTGGCACATGAAGACTATTATCTTAATAAAACTTCCCTTCCTACAATTGGGAAACACTTTTTAAAAGCACTTAACGCATTAAGTCATGTAATCTGAACAAGGCAGAATATTAGCAAGTCAGTAGTTATTCTCCAGTTTTGCATACAAAGAAATGAAAACACAGAAAAAACATAAGAGCTTACCCCAGACCCCGTAGACACCAGATTCTGGGCTTCCAGACTTCCAGGGCTGCATTGGAAATGGGATGCAAGAGCACTCAGAAGACCAGAAGCACTGTGCTGAGTCCAGGTATTGTACTTGTGCAATCTCAGCATGGGTTTGGATTGTTTTATCAGTTGTTTAAAAGAGAAAATTACTTCCGATTGCATTGCTGGTTATAAGATGGTTTTAAAGTACTTAACATCTATAATTGTTCCTATAAACACAGATTTCATGTGGCCCAGTCACAAACTGGCACTCGTTCCTTTCATTTTCCTTATTAACAAAAAGTTGTGGTCTATTTAAAGTGAGTCTTGATGAGCCAGCCCTTGCCTTCTGCGAGGGGACACTGTCTGCCCTCCCTCCATTCCTGCAAACTAAGAGCCACAGTGCTGTTTGGCAGTAAACTACTAAAGTGGAAACAGAAGTCAGAGTAAAGACAGAAGATACAAGTTTGTCTTTGGGGCAGAGCCGTGAGTGTTTCTGCCCTGCAGTTCGCCCCTGGAGTTACAGTTCTGTAAGGATGGGCGGTTCAGGGACCCCTGCCATTGGACAGATTCTTAAAGATGCCACTGGAATTAAAGATCTAGGAGATTTTACAACCATGCTCAAGGAAGTGGAGAAGTGTCTGTCATTTTGGTGCTATTTTCTGATCCACATGAAGAGAGAAGTGGAAGTTCTCTAACAAAGTGATACACTTATGTCTCTGAGGTTTTTGGACTGTCTTGTTTTGAATTTTTGATTCTGAATTTGGTGTCTGAAAATCATTGCTACAACTTCTAGACTTTGTAATAAAACTCCAGGAAGTCTGGTTCCCTGCAGCAAGTATATAATTAGAGACAATAAAGCCTCGTTTGGGGGTGGGAGGGCAGGATCCCCAGGCTTACCCTCAAATACCAATCATCTTAATGATATATTAGGAGATGTTCACCTGCCCGGCCAACACCCTGATGCCCACACTTCTCCTCGCCCACGTGTCCTGAGCCAGGGACTGTCCAAAGTTTTTAACCAGCTACAGTAAAATATTACAGTGTGATCCATTGCACACCTGCATGTGTGTGAAAGTTTTACAAAACAGCATTCACTCCTACTTTACGTGATACCTTCCATAGTCTATCCAAGTGCTAGACAGAACCCATTCAGTTGATTTTGCAGCTCATTAATGGGTCATAACCCAAGTCCTGAACAGTATTACTTTGTGCCTCACTTGGTGAGATGCATCTTCATCCTCAGATAGTTACCAGGTGGACTTTGGCTTCTGCTGTCCCCTTTTCACTGACCTTTAACCCAAATTCCTGATTCCATGAAGGAACCAGAGATAAATTAAGACTCAGAATAATTCTTGATTTGCGGTAATATAAGATCACCTACATTTAGATTTTATTAATTCAGCTTCTATAACAGAGTTTTCTTACATTTTATTGATTTATTTTTTAAGTTGTCTCTCTGTTCATTATATTTTCAATAGTAGTAATAATAATAATAACAGCTCACATTAATTGAGTACTTAATAGGCAAACACTGTGCTAAGTGCTTATTATATGAAGTAACTTAGTTGAAAATACTTTTGTGTTGGCAACGTGCTGTTATGACTGGACTGGTTAGTTTAGACTTAAGTGCCAGGGACAGACAGTTGTTTGAATGGAAAATTCTCACTGGCGTGTTCTCACTAAGGCATTCAGCTTCTTTTTTATCTGTGAGGAAGTACCCCAAGCAGCTACAGAAAATGCTTTTGTTATCTTTACCTCCGTCAACCCAACAGGTGACCTTACTAATTAGCATAATGAATTCAGAAATTGGTTTTTATTGATGAAATTGCTGACTTGTTACTTTCCATGATAAATGTAATAAATGGACTCATTCATACATAGACGGCCTGAGAGACTTAGAGACACTTCCCACTTGCTAAAAGAATCTAGGAAATTCCATCTTCCAAGTAAGGAATCCTCAGGGCTGTGCTGGATGCTGGGCCCTGCCCGTTTCTGTGCCAGCTGCTGTGAGGAGGCTCCGTGGCTGCCTGAGGCTGACTGTGAGGTCCCTGAATCCTGCTCTGAGGCCCTGCTCTGAGACCCTCTCACGCATGGTGGCAGCGAGAGCCTTTGGAGGGCCAGAGCTGGGACGGGGAGGTTGCTTAAACTGTTTTTGTGCTTGACTGCTAATGCACACTGAGTTAAAAAATACTTATGTGAAGTTATTTTGATAATAGAATGAGGTGAAATTCTAAGTCAGCCAGGCATAGAGACAGCCAAGCTGGCAAGCCTGTATTTTTCTCCTGTCTCGAAAGGTTGAAGCAAACGTTAAATCAGAAAACAGATACGAGGACACTTTGAAACATTGAAAGCAGAAGGCTCGGGCATTTCCTTGGTGCCCACGACATGCTAGGCACAGTATTAGACACATGAGTTGCCTTATCATCTCTTTTATTCTTCACAGCAACCCTGCACAATAGCTGTTACTGATCGCATTGTCCGAAGTAGAAAACCGAGCCTCAGAGAGGTCTGGCAGCTCACCCCGTTCACATCGTGAGAGAGGGGCAGAGCTGGCTCTCAGCAGTGCGTCTGCCTGCCTCCAGAATCTTCCCTCATCCTCTCGCTCCCCCTTATTACCAGGCTCAGCTTCTCAGCCTGGCTCATCTTAGAATCACTAGGAGCTGTCCAGTAACAGGGATGCCGGGACCCCTCCCCACACCCATTAACTCGGAATCACTCAGGCGTCATAGTTTTGAAAAATCCACAGGCGATTCTGACGCGGGCGGGGCTGACGGCCACTGCATTGGACCATGTTCTGTGCCTGCACTTATGTTCTGCTGTGTTCCAACAAAAACGCAAGGCAAGATTGTACCTACTCACTTGTTCATAAAGTTGGCCATTTGTACTGATTTGTGGAATCCACGATTCTCTGTGTTATGATTAGATACGTTAAGGGTTCAGAGGTTAAGGAGAATGGAGGAGATGAGAAAAACATCATTATTTCCAGAAGTGGCTCCCAGGGTTTCCTTAATTTCTTCCTCTGCCTAAAAGTCTTCCCCATGAGATCTCCTCAATTCTTGTATCATTGAGCATAAATAAAGAGCAGGAGCAGGTTGGCAGGACATTACCTGGTCCAGTTATACCACAGAAACCTGAGTCAGCCTTTTTAAAAAAAAAATATTTTTATTGATTTCAGAGAGAGGAAAGGAGAAGGAGAGAGAGATAGAAACATCAATGATGAGAGAGAGTCATTGATCACCTGCCTCCCGCACGCCCCTCGTCAGGGGTCAAGCCCACAACCCAGGCATGTGTCCTGACTGGGAACCGAACTCTCATCTCCAGGTTCATGGGTCGACACACAACCACAGAGCCACACTGGCCAGGGCCACTGAGTCAGCCTTTATAAGAGAGATGGATTTAAGGATAAGTAACTGATTACTAACCCCAAATCAAAGCTGCCTTGTCCTTTTCTGTCAGAAGGCATCTTTTCTGAGGTTTGTGTTCATCACACACATGGTACCATCAAGAAGAAAGTTACCTCCAGAGGTGATTACCAGCCATGTTGCTAAAACAAAAAAATGTGCATTACAAACAATTATTGTTCACTGGGGTCACAGCGTCCTCACATTTACCACTTAACTGAGGTTTTTTAAGCTGCCTGGAAGTTCTACTGTCCACTGTTAAGAGGATTGTGGAGGCAAAACTAGGGAAAACTAAGGGCAGTGGCAGGGCCAGCGAAAGTGCATGTCAGGCCCACCAACTTCTCTTTGCCTCAGACACACCTAAAAATTCTGTAAAACTAAGCCAGGCTTTCCAGAGCCAGCCAGACGGGGCCAGCTCTGTGTCGAAGACTGTGTTCAATATTTTCTGGTGACTTCGCATTATTTTTGTCTTGTGAAATTCTCATTTCTATTTCTGATGTTCTCACATCCTAGAGTATGAGCAGAAGCCAGATTTTCTCTTTAGAAGACAAATGACTCTTCATTCACAGCCTAGAAAAGTAAAAGTAGTTACCTCCCTGTGCTTCCTGCCCCGCTGTCTCCATCAATGTGGCGATGCCTCCTGGAGACACAGCCAGCATTCAAATGAAGGCTCAGAGGCTCAGTTCTTTAATTCATTCCTGAATTCCCTGTTTGCTAATTACTCCTACAATGCTTTCAGACAGGTGAGGGTGTACCTAATCTTCCGAGGCAGAACCCTTCAATTGGTAGAGTTAAATGTTTCATTCTAGCATCTGGTGAGCCAGCTCAGGCCGTTCATTAAACATCTTTTCCAATCAGAACAAGCCTGTTTCAAAACAGAAATAATTCCAGCTGCTCGTTTTGGTCTGTCTTGCACCTTTATTGACATAAAACTCTCAGCAAAGTGGTAGGATTACAGCCCAGGTAACCGAAGGCAAAAGCACTGTCTTTGACTTTCCTAAGGGGCATGAGAATGGTCATGAACCAGCTTTTATTCCAAGGGGGTCAGAGGCCAGCCACACAAGCCCCTTTGCTGAAAGGAGTGACTCTTCCCCTCAGACCTTTCCTGTGTAAATATTCTTACTCTTAGGTTTCGCCCTCTAGTACTCTGTGTTAATATTATCAAGCACTCTTCTCTCTAGGGTTCCTAAGGACTCCAACAAAGTATCATTCAGGCATCGCAGGCACGCCATGTAGGGAAGAGCAGAGCCGGGCTGTCTGCGTCTAGGTCTGTCTCTAGCTGTGCGTGGCCCTGGGGAAGTTTTTATTCATCTGCTGTTTGTTTCCTTATCTGAAAAATGGAGAGAGTAATGGAAGTGTTACTCACATTGTAGACACGAGGAGTGAATGAGTCGATGTTTACACACTGTCAGGATGGTGCCTGACGCCTGTGTAATTATTTGCTGCAATCTGTGTTCTGCCTCACCAACCTACAAATGAAAACAAAATGCCCCTGGACTCCCACAGGCTTCTCAAGTCCTGGGTGAGGGGGCTGCCGGAGGCTGAAACTTGAGTGCTGCTTTCTTTTGTCTAAAGCTCTCAATGACTGGAACGATCATGGTTTTCTCTTAATAATAGCCTTAGACATCTAGTTTGTAACTTTGTAGTTGTTACTTTTCCTGTTCTTCTAGGCCTGGTTCTCCCTTTTGGATAAGTGAATACTTTTGAATTCTGGTTGTGAAATGGAAAGGAAGGACACATCTCTCTGGGAAGTTTTACATAAACATCTATTTTGCATAACTAAAAAGCCTCTGACTACCCCAGAAAAGAAATGGAGCTTTAAAACCTTCCCACCAGAAGAGGGAAGGAGGGAGGCAGAGTGAGCACAAGCCCTTCCGGGCCCATGGAGAGAATGTCCAGTGTGTGGAGCCATTGCCCACATCTCCTGTGTGGCTTGCAAAGCCTGCTCTCTCCTGTGCGATCTACAGAGATAACCATAGGACATTTTTCAGGCCTCAGAGGTTGGAAATTAAAATTCCGTTTGTAGGGGTGTGTTAAGGATAAGTAGCAGATTATCTTGTTTGTCTGCCAGAGGTCTGGCCTGGGGCTTGTTAGACCCGGGAGCTGCTTCCATGGCCTTTGTGTTCCGTTTTTTGGAAGTGCTCTAGGTCCGTGTGGGCTCCCTGCACCCATCACTGGGACTCCAAGAAAGCTACAAGGGAGCTCTTATTTGCATATACGATTTAGTTGTGCCTCATTTTGGATGATTCTTTGTATAAAAAGGACAGAAATGTTTCCTGTGTCTCATGAAGCAGGAATTGAGGTTCTGACGCTGTGGTGGAGTCATGCTGGAGATAAAAGGCAGGAGGTTTCAGTTACAGACAGAATGACACGAGTGGAATGCAGAGCATTGGCCAGGGTAAGGCCGTGCAATCTGTAGAATTTGAGCAAATGACCAATCATTTAGATTCGCGTGAATGAGAGCAGGTCACGTGGTCTGTGACTGTCAGCCTTCGTAATTTTCCAGAATGGGTTTGGGGGAAGTCCTAGATTAGCCAGGATGACAGCAGAATGCAATTCGGGAGGCCCTCAAACTACCCACCGCCTGCTCCAAGAGGCCACACCTGGGGCAGCCCTTAGCTGACCCAGCAGGCCTCTGATGGACCGCAAGCCGAGCTGTGCCATCAGCCTGGAAGCAGGGGGCCTTTCTTTTTACCCACTCTAAAAATCAGAATAACACATAGGTTCGCTGAGTCCATTTTGCCTAATACTTATTCCTAGCAGCAGTGCCGCATCTCCTCACTCCCCGCACGAGCCTGTGACTGGTGGATTTGCGCCATGCCTGCCTCAACGTGGTGCTGGCTCCTCTCCCTGTTTAACCAGCACAAGCATAAGCTCCGTGAAGACAGGGGTTTGCCCATTTGTTCCCTGCACCAGCAACAGTGCCTGGCACATAAGGATGCAGACTTACTACTTACCAGACATTGTATATTATTTCACTTAGTTTTTATTTTTATTTTTTAAAAACCCTATATAGAAGGTACATTTGACAGACGTGAAAATGGAGGCTAAGTAATTTGCCCCATGCCGGTCACACAGGAGGTAGGTGGTGGACCGGGATTCCAGCCCAGGGCTTTCTGACTCGGGTGTCAGGCCTCTTTCCTATTGCACTGTGTGCCCTGGGTAAGATACTCAATGTGGTGAATTAGCTATCGCTGCACAAAACAACAGCTGTATTATGAAAATTAGCTTGCTTTGGGACCATCCTAACTGAAAGCCTTTTCTAATCAAATTGCAAAACTGTTGTTGGACCTCATCATGGCATCATTCCATGCTCTAGAAATGCATATAATTGCCCCTTTGTTTAGTCATTGAGATAAACCAGTGCCAGTGAGTTTGACTTTCTGTGACTGTTTGTCTCCGAGAGAAAGCCTGTGGGGGGGAGGGTGCATGCGCTTGCATGTGTGTGTGTGTGCCCGCGTGCGTGTGCTGGGAAGGGGACAGAGAGGTTTTAGCAATGCCAGAAGAGAGTGGCTGTGTATCTTAAACACTGACTGCCTTCCTGGGTTACATTTTGACTGGGGAGACCACCTATCCCAATGGTTTTAAAGGCAAACATGGGCTTTCCTGAGAGACTCACTAACCAGGAAGAGCGAGACTCCAAAGAACAATGTGTAGGGCATTTGGGTAGGACAGTTATGGATGTTTCTGAGAACAAACTAAACAAAAATGGGAAATCACCATGACAACTGAAAAAAGAAGCCGCTGGATCCCAGATTGGCCAGCAGCTTCCTCCAGAACTCAAGAGTCTGAGAAAGCATTTAAATGGGAAAGTAGTCGTGTGAACTCAGGCAGGCGAATCTTTGAAAGAAGGTGATCAGAGTTGACCATCCGTCTGGCAAGTGAGAGAGTAACTGTAATATTAGACTCCAAAAGACACAAAGGGCATTTTTCAATATATTTCCTCTCCTGCTGCACAGTTCCAAGTCATTTCAAATTTTATGTTGCGCCATCCGCCCAGTTTCTTTCCTTCCCGCCCTATCAAATATATTTTTAACATATAAAATACAGCCCTCCCCAGAGGGGCTTGTGAATAGTTCTCCCTACAGTCTAGTAAAGCACCTAGTATTTGTTCTACATCCTGTTGTTTTCAACAGGGGACATTACTTTAGCACCTGTTCTTAAATAATCATTTATGTATTGAGTGCCAGTCCTGTGCTTAAAAACACTGCAGGAGAGCAAAAGAAAAATACAATACTTTGCCTGTGTTCAGGGGGAAACAAAACCTACACAAAAAAGAGGAAGAAATCCACAGGGGGCCACCTTCCCAGTGGAGGAAATACAAAGTGGAACCCAAGTAGGATGTAGGCGCATAGAGAGAAAGGACAAGATCAGGCGGGGCTCAGCTTTTACAACGAGGAGAGAGGGCTGGGCCTGAGCCCCTGCCGGCGTGGGCAGTGGAATGTTAGTCTTAATGGACTAACCTAGCTTGGTGGTTAAAGGTAAATAGACTGGGGTCTAATTCTGCCTCTACCACCTGCCGGATGTGTGTTGGCAGGCAAGTCACCTAACTGCTCAAAACCTCGGGTTCCTCATCTCTAAGTGGGAACATCGTCACCCAGGGCTGCTGAGGGATCAAATGAGGCAGCACAGGCCAAGCACTTCCTGCAGCGAGCACCTGCTGAGCGGTGGTAGCAACGGTGGTTTTCACTGAAGTTGAATAGGTAGAGGACTCGAGGAGTGGGCACGGGAAGTCGTTGGGATTCTTGAGCAGGGTGTTGGCTTTAAATGACGTGGGGTTTTGGAAGATGGATCTGACTGTGGTTTGTAGGGTTGATGAAGGGAAGAGCCTGAGGACAGGGCTCTGTCAGGAGGCTGTGAGAGTCGTCTTGGCTTCATTTTATGAGGAGATGAACTAAGATGTGGTAGTGAAACTGAGGGGGAAAGAGAATGGTAGGCGGAGGAAAGAATCTACAGGACCTGGGAACTTCTTATAGAGTTGGAAAGAAATGGGATTAGTCAGAGATGACTCCCAAAGTTGGAGCTGTAGAAACTGGGTAAGCCAGTGGCAGAGGGGCCGCACTCCTCTGTTGGCTGGGGGAGCTGAGGCCGTCAGGGCCCCAAGAAGGCGGGGACTTGGCCTGTGCCCTTCTCCTCGCATCAGTAGCATATGCAGCAGAGGCCCCCAAAGTATTTTTTGAATGAATGAATGAATGAATGAATGGGTACATAGATAGGTAGAACATTGTGCAACTACAAGTAAAATAAGCTCTAAATAATGATATAGAGTCAGTAGTTTTTATATTGTGAACAATAAGCCTGCCTTCAGCGGGAATCATACAAAGGTCCATGTTCAGCCTCGGAAGAAAAGTGTCTGTTTCTCAAGGAAAAATAAAAAGCAGTGCACCCCCTGGAGAGCAGGAACTGAAACTCGAGCACTGATACAAAGGGAACGTTGTAATTCAGAGGACAAAAAATAAGTATATTTAAGTGGGGGCTGTTCCAGTTCATATTGTTTTGTCCTTTTCATGGGGGGAAAGAGTAAAACCCCTGCTTGCTTGTTAGAAGAGGAAGGCTCGCACTTGACGCTCCTACCAGGCAGATGCCGGTGGAGAGCCCTGCTTACGGAAGATGCCGCCGTGTCAAGGCCTGTTGGGTGATTGTAGAGGGACGTGTCATGTGCGACATGGAAGTAGGGCAGGCAGCACATTAGTGATTTCCCAAGTGCTCGGATCAGGTCGCGGTGTGCGGGGAGTGCCCCTTACCCATCCACGCACTGTACTTGCGGAACAGTGGGAAGTGCTTTGGTGGAAATTACTTCAGTCAGAGAAAGAATCCATTTACAATGTGCGCCTTCTGACATCCTCCAGACGATGCATTGTATTAAAGAGGCATTTTTTGATTAATGTTTTATAAACATTTTTCAGTGTGACAGCTTAAAGTCCCTGTAAGATTGTAAATGTATGCCTGGTGTTCACTTCCATAAAGTCAGATGCCACCTCATAAAGTCTCGTCGGATGCTGTCAGCTGTGGTGACACAGAATCGGTACCTGGGAACATTAAAATTAATTTCCTTCATTTGTATTACTGCAGCAATAGCGAGATGAAAAGAGTCCTATATTTAAATTTTACTCTTAAAAGAAAACTCTTTCTAGTGAGTTTGTTTGGTTTTTTTAAATCACTGCGCTTTTTTTTCTAGTTAATGAATGTAATGAAGATGGACTCATAGTCAGCACAGTAACTTTATGATGGGATCTGGAAGAATACAAGCCTGTTCATTCAACACACTCCTTTTGAGCACCTACTAGATGCTCGGTGATGAAGAAGAAATAGTAGGAGTGATAAGACAGAGAGGGAGTGGGAGCCAGGTCAGGAAGGTCCTCGTCACACCTGGTAAACTCCTGCCCAATTTGACATAATCAGATTGCACTCAACAGTGGTCCCTGTGTCACAAGAGTGGAAGGTAGTTGGACAGGACAGCCTGTTTGGAGGTGGTGTGGGAAGTGCAGTGGAGAGCTGACTGTGCCCTGCAGGAAGGCTATAGGGAGGGAGAGGAGTGGTCCCATGGGTGCCCAATAAGTTAGTTAAATGTCACATCCCACCTCTGGCATGCCTACGCCCCTCACAGAGTAGTTCATCAGTTACAGGAGAGCTCGTTGAATGAATGAATGTATGAATGAATGAATGAATGAATGAATGAATGATGAAGTGAATTATTAAACGAGTTAGGAGAGCATGGAGGGGTGGCGCGTTCGTTACATAGGTTTCTAGAGTAAGAGCTACAGCTGATTTTCTCTGATTTGACTTGAAGATTAAATTTTGCCAAATTAGTGACCAGGTGTCAGAAATCATAGTACTGTGAGTGCAGTGGTTCTTGCAGGTTCCCCACCTCTCCACTGTCATCCCGATAGTCCTGGACATGTGGCAAAGATGCCACAGAACAGGGAGGTTAAGCTCACAGCTTCCGGAGGATTGCCTTGCCGTAGCTGGGGATGAGGGGGGTGTGGGGGAGACACTGAAGGAAAGCAAAGATTGACATAAATAGGAGATTGAGAAGAATCACTAATAGTTGAAATGAAAAGTAGCTAATCGAAAGATTGAAAAGTAAGGTAGATTTTAAGACTGAGGAAAAATAAAGGTTCCCCAAACAAGTAACGTGACTAGAATCTCTGGAGTCCCTCCTCCCCCCAGCCAAGTGATTGACTTGACCTGTGAATCCATCATGTGACAGTGACAAAGCGAGGACACGTCAAAGGGAAGTGGGTCCCAGTTTCTGGAAAGCTGAAGTGGTTTCTTTTCTCTGATTTATTATTTTCAGTCATATTTTTACCATTAGTCACTTGGAGTGGTGGTGGTAAGAAATCTGATTAACGAGTAAGGAGGAGGCGCATACAGCGGCGGGGAGCAATCTCTGTTTAATTCGGCAGACACCTGCAGCAGCCGCAGGTCATCACGCACCCCTCTCTCTTTCAAGCACGACTGGAATACAAGGCCGAGTGAGAAGAGGGCTGGGATACCAGGGTCAGTTGGAAAAACTGAAACCACTCCTCAGTAGGGGAGGATCGAACAGTGTTGGAGCACTGAAGGGGGGCTGGGGACAGTGAGGAAATGGAGGAGTAATAGCTGTGGGAAGTAGCTGGAGCGGGGGAACTGAAGGAAGAAGTTGGGGTTCTCCTAACCAAGAAGCTTGGAGGAGGCGGGGGCTCCGACCTCTGAGGGGCACAGTGAGCTATCACTGGAGCTGACTGCTGCCCCCTGGGAACCCGCGCCCGCTGCCTCCTCCAGCCCTCCTCTAGTGCCCCTGGGCAGAACCGGCGGGGAGCTGGCTGAGAGGAGGGGGGCGGTTGCAGGCCCGCCCGCCTGGGACAGTGTGCAGAGGGTGTTTGAACATGAGACACCAGAGCTGGAGAGACCTTCCTCCTGACCAGGATTCGGGTCTACGGAAGCTAGTCACTGTACTTGGGAAGCTTTCTCAGGGTAGGGGCTTGGCTGTCGCTCAGTCTCTCTCCCCGGCCACCGTCGGGCTGATCTCAGTAGCTGCTTAGCTCTTCCCCATAGGAAGTCACAGGAACACCCTCCAAGGAGGAGTAGCCCACAGGGACTTGGGCCCTCTTCTGCTTCGCGGGCCTGCAGTCCCCGTGGCGTCTGAGCTGAAACCCGGGCAGCTCACCTGACCCAGAGAATGAGAAATCCAGGTTGCCTGCACGGCAGCTCTGACTTCCCCACCTGGGAAAGCTCCCGTTTCCGCCTGAGTAAACGGTGCACACCGTGGTTTCACCAGCCTCCGGGGTCATCGCCAGGCTGAGTGCAGTTAATGTGGGGAACCATGTGACAGACACCGCGCGGAGTCGAGTGAGCACTCAGCACCCAGGAGCCAGTATTACTGCTATCACTGCGGTCTCTGTGATAACACATCACATCCAGGTGGGCTTCTGAGGTCCGGGCAGCAGGACACATTGTACGTCTTGCAGTGGGTTTCTCGCTGACTTATGGTCCCAGCAGCCCTGTGACTGCCTCCCTGGCTTCCCTTCTGTGCCCACGTCAGCTGAATGACACTGAGCCCGAGTCTTAGCCAAGGAAGGACACCTCAGGTGTTTTAGCCCAGCAGCCACAGTCCTCGAATTTTGGGTCCAAAAACCCCTGCTCTGATCATTTTTAGGGACAAATATCCCCATGATTCTATCACTTGCTCCCTGTGGCCCCGCTTTTCCTTCACCCCCACCCCCAGCTCCTCAGCAGCATCCCTTTGCGCCAAGGAACCTTCCCCGGAAACAGGAGGAGTGTGTACATGTCTCCTTTTCTCATCGTAACAGCTTTCCAGGACTAGCACGTCAGATGCTACTTTTCCACTATAAATGGCTTAGGTGTATTATTTGTTAAGAGAAAGCTCCTTTGCTTTTTATATCGGTGAGAAGACAGAGACTGCAAAAATCTCAGCGTGTGCTTTTGAAGCTCTGCGAGACGCTGCTGGAAGAGTGAAGTGCTTTCTGTTTATGGCAATGATGTATGAGGCTATGAAAGAGAAAGCAGCCGTTGCAATACATTTTTGCATAAAGGTTTGGAATTTATTAGAAGATACAAATAACTGAAAAAGCAGAGCTTTCCCTCACTGGGTTATAATAGAAAATTATTGATGCTTCATCATTGTGCATGTCTGGGGGCTTGGGTCCTTTTCAGAGGCTGTTCTCAAAGAAACAGGGAAAAAGCTAAGCTGTTAAAGCTATTCAGCTGACAAAACTAACACACATACACACCAGTTCCTACAACTGGGCCGAATTAAAACAATTGGTAATAACAGTTACACTGCCAGTGTCCTATTGTGTTATCGAAGCTTAATAGATACACACTATAGTCAGCTGCTTACAAGATATGCACACCTTGCCCTTGGTGTAATGGAGTGTGGACTCGGAAAGTGATAGGCATTTACCTGAATTCCATTAAAACTTCCATGTGGGTTTAAACACTCAGCACTAATCTTAGAGTTCACCTTTATATTGCATAAAGCACTTTGAGACCCTTAACCAAATGAGAACATGCAAAGCCTTTGTTAATGTTCGTTTGGTTAAAGTACCCTCCTACTTATAGCAATATATTCCCTACACTATCTGACCATATCCTTCCGAATCTCAAAAGGGAACTTTGGGTCTTTGAAGTGGTGCCAGGCAGGCCTCCCTAACGACCAACAGACCGTTTCATGACTAAGCAAGAGAAGATCCATTTTGAACTTCGGCCTCTCTAGTATTTTTCAGCCTTCCTGGAGCAAGTCTATTCCCACTCCATGTCTCTGCTCTCCTTGTTAGACGGGCTGCTCATTTGCAGCGAGAGTTATGGGTGCCCTCAAATACTGAGCATCTTTTGCACTTTCATCAGTTCTAGGCAGAGCTCAGAGCTTTATGTAGGGAAAAGATGAACCAATGTGGTGACTCACTTGAGACCTTCCCTTTTCAGTTCAGTGGACACACGGAGGACTATAGCAATGACCTCCAAAGTTCCAGTTTCGGTGGAGAATGCCTTTAATTTGATGGCAGACTGAATTTGCCTCTCGATTTCCTATCTTTGTTCATCAGGAATTCCGATGCTGAAGATCGTGTTCGCAGGCCATGAGCAGCTCTCGTTAATCTCCGTGCCTCTGCTCATCTACCACCCAGTTCAGATCCTTCTGGGGAGTGTGTTGGTGCCAACAATAAAGTCCTGGATGGTGTCAAGGCAGAAGGTGAGACTCTAGACAGGTCTTATTTGGATCCAAATCAGATTGAAGTAGCCATCACAAGGGTATCCATGATTGCTTTGCGAACAGTACTGATGGAGACCTGCGGCCACATCTAGTGCACAGCTGGGCTGTGAGTAGCGGGCCAGGCTGGGGGAGGTACAGTCTGCTGGCCAGTGAGGCGGGTGGGTGATCTGTTTGTCACCTGAGGTTTGGATTGGTGGTTATCTAATGCTATCCAGGTGGTCCTCTTCTCCCTTCTTGTGGCATCAATGATCTGGTGTTAACTGATGCGTTCTCTCGGCTCATGGATGTTGTTCAAGCCTGAACTGCATTTCTCCTTTCTTGCAGGGTGTGAAGTTGACGAGGCCAACAGTATAGCAGAGGAGGTGCTCATCCGCGGCGATGTACATATGTACAGGGCTGTACACAGTGAGACTCGTGTTGTGAATGTTGCTTCAATGCATATTTTATTTTTTTACACACAAAAAAAATGATATAACTGTTGAAGTGCCTTAAAAATGTATCTGACAAGAGCGTTATTTCCAAAACCGACTTTGTCGGTGACTGCCAGGGGTGGTGCAGTATCTTGGAGTTGTTTAATATTTCTCTTCCTACCGCAGGGAACAGTCATCGTATGTGACAAAAGCCCCACCTCTGTGCAATACAACTCTACTAGTTACTATACTGTTCTAAATGAGGTCATGGCATCAGAGAAATGCCCTCCGATGACAGTGAAAACTTCCAAAGTCTTATTCACAAATGCTTTTATTTACTGTGTGATTTTTTTTCTACAACTGTGACATGCCTCTTATCAACTCAGCAGGGGTCATAGACTGAGTAGATACTGAAAAGCATAAGTTATCTGCATTTCCTGACATTATTTTTTTAAGACATTCCTTCAAATAGTTTCAACACAGATTCCTTTCTTCCATGATCAGAGATTGTGATATTATATGTCTTAAATTTATTATAAGCTGCTTCAAAGAAAAGCCCTAATGTTTGACTTATGAGTCAATTAAGTGAGGTTTTGAGGTAAACTACAGGATTTGGTTTTCAGGATTTTTTAAATTATATTTTGTATGTTTTTCCTTTTTCTTCCATAATTTCCTTCCTGTTTTCCAACACACCCGCAAACTCATGACAGCCAAATGTGAGATACAAAATGTTATCATCAGTTTGAGAGCAGCAACAATGAATGATGGACTATATTCACATTCCACGATTAAGAAAAAAAAACTTTTTCCTGTTACACAGACGTGCTGAGCACAAATTGCCCCTTTTAGCAGAAACAGCCTGTTACATCCTGGATTAAGCACACTGAAGGCATTCGAGGCAAGTTGTGAATGAGAATTTCCTTGGCAGATTTGACAAATGATTGCAACTTTTTAAAATTAAATCATTGCTCTTATGAATAAATAGAAATATAAAGGTCATTGATGCAAACAGATGTTACAGGTGCACCTTCTTTCTAGCCAAATGGAAGGGGAAAATGGGCACAGAAAATGCGGAACCATTCATTGACCAAAATATCAAATAAAATTAGCTCCCAGTTGGGCTTCAGCTTCCAAGAGTAGTGAACATTTGCCTCTGCTGTGGCTGAAGAGCTTTCACTGGACCCAAGTAGAAAAAAAGCAATCTACAGAATCAAGGGGACACTTTTTCTCTTCCCACACACCGTTCTGTCACGTCCTCTCCACGTGTCCTTTCTTGATTTGACAGACGAGATTGACACCTGGGGTAACACTGAGGCCACACTCTGTCCCCGGCAGCTGTTGTTGTTTTGTCAACAAAAGAAAAATCATTCCTTAGAAGCCTACCAAGTTTATCAATAGTGTATATTTATATTCTTGTTACTACTGGTCTCATCGTGTGGTTCTTCTGACTCATTTGAACATCAGCGAATTTCATAAATTTCAGGAGAGTTAGCCTCAGTGTCAATTTTGAAGCTAGTTCCAGACCCTGCAAAAAAAAACACAAACAAAAAACTATGCTAAAGAGGCTGTTTGTCAAGAATTTTCGATGTGGAGACTTTTGCTTGTGTCTAAAACTACAGTAATTTTGCTTGATACTTTGGATGCTTACAAATGAAGCTCAGAAGGGTTTTCATGTTTTGTTCCTGTAAACTTCTTTGAATTTCGGAGTAAATGAAATTGTCTCTGTCTGTCTGTCTGAGTTATCATAAAAGCTAGCATTCAAATACTGATTTTTTTCCCCCCAACTTATCTACCTCTCTTGTCAAACACCTATAGTAGGTGTGTGATTATGGGATAAATTCAACTGAAAACATTATAACATCTTTTGCTTTGAAAAAATGTCTTTTGTTTTCATATAATCTTATTTACGTGGTGAATTTTGGTGGCTTTAGTGATATGTTTATGCCTTTTTTTTTTTTACACAAATGCTGTTGCATATTTTTCCATAAAGAACAAAAAGCAAAATCAAAATTTATTTTAAATTCATGTTTATTGGGATTTAATTATTCATGTCTTAAAATACTTTATTATGTTTATGTACTGTCAAGCTATCTGTTTTATGTGTTTGTTTTGTCTAAATGTATTTATGAAAGAAATACATTAGATTATATTTATGTTTACCCATTTTTCCACCTGGATTTCTTTTAATGGCTGTTATGAAATTTGATTTTTTTTAGTGGGTGATAATATTAATCTATTCATATGTTCTTTTCTAGGTTTTAAAATTTTGTGGGTTTTTTTTTTTTTTTTTATTCTTTCCTATTCTGTTTGAAACTAACACACCTCTGGCTAATGTTCAGTGTTTGTATATGCTAAATACCAAATTTTTTCAAAAGGATTAGAAAAGTAACTAAGTGGATTATTTATGATGAATGGGAAATGAAAAGGATTCTATGATTAAACTAAGAGATGTTTCAGAAATCACAAGAGAACCTGTGTCTTATTTTTAACCTGATTTCGGATGCACTCACAATGCCTTCTGAACATCTACAGATTTATCTTGATTCACCCAAATACTGTTGTATCATGTGTGGTTATGTGGACACAGCTCCACCGTCTCCCCAGGTATCCATCTCAGCACCTTCTCCACACCATAATTTAAAATCCAGAAACAGCCCTGGCTTTTTTTGCAGAGATATGTGTTCCCTGCATCAGGGTTGAGGACCACAAGAGAAGCATACCCGACATGAGTGACAGATTTTAGGTGATCTGGATGTTTGTCACCCTTGTCATTCTTTTGAGGGATAAAAAAGATGAAACCTTAGAATGTCTCTTAAACCCAGTGTTTCTTTATGATCAAGTTACTGTGTTTGAATTCCACACATACCTTCATGTCTTGTTTTGCTGTCTTGGCTTGGCAGTCCTCTCCTCCCCGTAGGGCTGACGAATGCATCACCGCCCCACCAGGCCTTCCTGCTCCCCAAGCCAGCGCCAGGCTGCCTCCCTGCCATGTGCCCTTAGAAGGCGTCTCTCCAGTCTTCCAAACCTTTGCATTGTCTGATTGTTGTTACTTTACATCACTGTCTCCTCCAGCCTGGTCCTCATCTCTGTTTCCCTACTGGGCCTAACACGGTGCCTGGCTCAGAGTCGTAGCCAAAAAAAAATGTATATTAATTTTCCAAATTGTGATCTTAATAGCTAGGACATGAACCTTCAAAATTTTGAGAGCTCTTATTAGAGACATCTGAGTTACTGGTTTTGTTTCCTTTGTCTCTATGCCAAAAGTGAGCTTGCTGGATTATATGGGTGTTCTGTTTTTAATTTCATGAGGAACCCCCATACTGTTTTCCATTGTGGCTCTTTCTGCAGTTCTTAAGACCCTCCCCCAAAAAAGCCTTTAGTAAAAATCTGCTTTACACCAGAGCTTTCTCTTTATTTGGGGGGAAATAAAATAAAAGGCTCAACATCCACCGAGAGGTGATACAGGGGAGAGAAGATAAAGCAGTCCAGTAATAAAGATACCGAGTCTCACAAAATAAGTGGGAATTTTGTGCATGAGATGATCAGAAGAATGGATGCCCCTGGGAATCTTGGCAGGAGAATGCTTCCCCCACAGAACATGGAATTCATTCTTTTTTTTTTTAAATATATCTTTATTGATTTCAGAGAGAGGGAAGGAGAGGGAGAGAGAGACAGAAACATCGATGATGAGAGAGTCATCGATCGGCTGCCTAGCCAGCAACCCGGGCATGTGCCCTGACCAGGAATCGAACCCCGATCGCCTGGATCCCAGGTCGATGCCTAACCGCTGAGCCATGCCCGGCCGGGCAGAATTCATTCTTAAACCATTACATTCAAATGTAAGTTCATACGTACTCAGATAGGCTGGGGATTGCAACACTAGTAGCTAATACTCAGTGCTCTGTGGTGTAAACACGGCCACCTGGCGATTCCAAGCTTCGGACGTGCTTTTCCTCACGGTGGTGTCAGGGAGGGATGCTCGGGACGAGCTGTCGCGGGATGAGCCTGCAGAGCCCAGCCTGCCTCGAGCTACAGGTCCTGCTAGGTTCTTCACCCAGATTTTACATTTGATTCTTTCAACAACCCTAGGAGGAGATGTACCATGATCACCCCCATTGTACAGATAAGGAAACAAAGGCCAGAAAGGTAAATAGTGAGTACAAACAAGCCTCCTAAGTGGTGGAGTTGGGATTTGAACTCAGATTTTCCTGATTCCGGAGCCCACACGGCTAACCACTAAGTAGACTCCTCCACCACCCGAAAGCCACGTGCTCCTTACAAGATCTTATGATCTCATGTTATAAAATTCTGGAAACTAGCAGTGATTCTAAACACTGAGTTCTGCAACCGAGGTTTTGATAAAGGATGCTGCTCTCTTTTTTATGTGGAACAAATCAAAAGCCCCCCCATCTCAGAGCTTCCAGACAATCGGAAGGAAGGGGCCCAGGGTTCCCAGCACACACCAGGCCTCAGAGCCCCTGCAGGAGACGGCAGCACACTGAGGAACGGGTCCTGGCCTCGGCCCTGGGGTCCCGTCATTTCCCTGTGACTGGCCCGTCCAGACGTGAAGTCCTTGCAGCCGTGTCCATTCGTGCTCGCTGCTCGAAGTCCCAGAGTCTGGGTCTACGTGTTGTCATGTGGAGTCCTGGGCTGACTTTTCCAACAACACCAGGACTCATCCTGTATTTTTTCACCATTAAACCTTTACCATGACTTCCTGCCCTGGGACCCGCTGCGATTATCATCTGTGCGGTGCGTTGCGGCAGTGCCCCCCCCCACGCGGTCCTCCAGCTCCAGACCTGAGAATCCCTGTGCGCGTGGAAAGCGAGCAAAATACCATGTGTATAGCTCACTCCTCTGCTCACGAAGCCAAACTGAGAATTGTGTAGCATCGTAGGCTTGTCGTTAGGATTGAATGAGAGAATCCCTGCTAAGAGTTTGTCACAATGCCTAGCACCTGGTAATAACCCAATAAGTGGCAGCTCCTGTCACTGTTCAGCGCGGGTGGGAGCTGGGTAAACCCTGTTGGCGTGCAGTGCCGGAGACGGAGTCAGGCATCGGGCCCCATGCTGCACGCCTTCTAATCTATACAAAAGATCTATTAGAGTCCGTTAAATGTCATTAATCATGTCAGGAAGTGACCAGGGCACCAGTTTCTACTTCATCTGTTAATGAGGACGCCTGATCTTGAATTTTAAGATGGTTGCAGCAATCCCTGGCTTCCAGCTCCGATGGAAAGGCCCTCCCAGCCCCCCGTTGCTGCCTGGGCCTTGCCTTTTCCTGCCTGCTCCAAAGAACTCTACGCAAAATGTTTGCCCAACTCCCCTCAAAGCCCGAGTCCTGCTGAGAACCGCGATGATGCAGCTGACGGCTGCCCCGTACTGATTCTGACTTACTGCCGCCTGCCCGGGATGAGTTCGGCTACGGGGCTGCTCTCAGGGCAGACACTCTGTGGCCCTGGCCCTGTCTGAGGGCCATTCCTTGAGCTCTGACTGTGTCCAGGCTGAAACGTCCCCTTTCCACTTCGAGTGCCACCGTGGCCCTGGACTGGCTGGCTGTCCCCTTTACAGGCCCCGCTCTCCAATCATCTCTTTAGTGTTAACATTCCCAGGAAGCCTGGTCTTCAGTCTTTCTTCCCACCAGTGGTGGGAACTTCTGAGCCACTCCCACAGAGTCAGTCGCCTTCTGTAAACCAGCAAGGACTCCCAGATCTGTGGCCCTGAGCTCACGTTTCCAGTTGCATTTGGACATTCCTACCTGAGTATCCTCAAGGCCCCTCTAACTCCACATGCCCTAGAAGAAAAGTCAATAACCTCTTTTTTCCCTGCACCCGGCCCTCCCCAAACCAGCTTCCTCTGTTGGCATAGCAACCTCCCCAAACCTGCTTCCTATGTTGCGATAGCAACCGGTCCTCCCCCTCAGCCTTCACAGCTCATTTTTGATGTTCAGTTAGCAAATGCTCTTGATTCTATTGGTAAAAACCTCTCCTTAATTCCTTCTTCATCCCACTGCCACTGTCTTAAAATGCCTTTTTTAGTGTTCTCCCCCCCCCCCCCCCCCCGCGAAATGCCTTTCTTCAACTCAGGAAGCCCTCTGCTGACATTTATCAATCACCTGCCATATGCTGGGTGCTCTGCTAAATGCTTTCCGTGAATTATCCCACTTAGTCCTGTGACAATTTTGGACATTGGTATAATTACTCCCATTTTACAGATGAGAAGATGGAGCCTCCAAGAGACCAAGCTCCAGGTGCCAGAGCTTATAAGTGGCAAAGTCTGGATTTCCTGACTGGGCCAGCACCTGGGCTTCCCTCCCCCTCTGCACTTCCAACTCTCAATTCTCAGGCTCCAGCCAGCCACAGCCCCCCACTTGTGAGACATAGTTTTCAGTTATATAATGAATATCTTCACTTGCTAATTTATCACTTATCGAGTTGTAGCAAGTTATCATTATCCACATGTTATCCCCCCACCCCAAATAATCAATTTCTTCAGTGGAGACCTGTTTTGTTTATTTCTGTAACCCTGATAACTGTCAGAATGCTTGCCTGATAGTAGGAACCTCAATAAATGTTTATGGAGCAATCGGCTTGCGTCTCTGGTTTTGGAGGACAGATGTCTTCAGATTATGAAACACCAGTTTTAGAAAGTGGCATGTGACTCAGTTATCATTCCGTGAATGGGAATCATCATATTAATCTACAGGTGCTTCTGAAAGGACTTTTTTTTTTTTTTAATGAAAACTATCAGTAAAAATAATGATGACAATTTTGACCTCAGAGTAGTCGAGACCCAAAGCATCTAGACCTCAGTCCCCATCCAGACGCACATCCCCGTGTGGCCTTCACTTTGGGAGCCATCCCTTCAGCTGAAATGCTTGTGCATTTCAGGACCAGGCACCCAGCCTGAGAGGAACATGTGCCTTTTGGACCCAGGCTAGTCAAACAGGCCCTGCCTCTCTGCCCTTCATCTGCCTTCCATTTCCCATTCCCCCAGGACACAAATTCTGGCATAGTAACCAACCACTTACTACCAAATGCTAAGTTAGGATCCAACCAAAACTCAACTGGCTGAGAAGAACACGTGGGCAAATCCAAGACAGAATGCTGGGCAGGAGTAACGAGGCCCAGGCAGGCCGGTTATTGTAAAGACAGCCCTACATCGGGGCCTTTTACCTCTGGGTCACTGGTGCAAATCCAGCCAGGCCTCGCCTGACAGAAAATCATTACGGGCTCTGTGTCAGGTTGCTTGAGAGATGGAAAATGAGTCTCTGTCTCCATCCAGCAGCCAAGTGTCCACATCACACTTGGCACTAAGCCGTTCTTGACTCCGTGGAGACAGAGTAGAAGTCACTCGACAGTTGCCCAGGTCCCGGGGTCAGGCCGAGCCTGCATGTCAGTGCTCTCTGCGTGGGGTCTGACAGCTCCTTCATCTCACCCTCTCAGCAGCACTTTATTAATCTGGTGGCTTGGTTTCTTACTCTGAAGACATTGTTTAACAAGTAGTTTGAAATAATGGAACAACTGAAAGGAAAAAAAAAAATTTGATTCTGCAACATCGAAAAAAGTGACCAAAATCACATCGGAAAAATATGTAATTTTTTTCCTTGCCAGAGTTGGGTTGGGCAGGGCCAGGCAGGGCACAGCATTTTCAGGAAGCTCTCTGGATGAGGGGCATGGGGGGGGGGCACTCCCTCTCAGGTATTTTATTTGTATCTCACTTCTTTCCTCTTGGAACCATCTAAGCCACCAGTCTGAAGGCGTTCCAATCTTAGAAAGACCTTTCTTCCCTTCCTGTGCACAGACGGGCCCTCCCAAACCCTCAGGAGTGTCTACCAAACACCCATAAACTGGATCCTCTGCACCCACCTGCCCTGGATGGTTCCAGTAAATGCAGAGGGGCCACGAAGCCTGACAGTGCTGTGCACCTGCAGTCTGGCCCTGGGGAGCTTCATGCTCAAAGGAGTCCTTCTTTGTAACTCCCCCCGGGGGTGGCTGCAGAGTCGTCCCCCCCCCACCCCCCCCCCCCGAGTCATCCAAGAAGCACCTGGTCCTCCCAAAACTCAATGGCTCTGGACAGATGAAGCTCACCTGCTGGTGTGGGTCCCTCCCCAGTGAGTGCACCTTCTGGGGATTCCCTAGGCCAGCATGGGGCAGACAGCATTGTCCCTTCTGTTGACAGAATTGGCCAACTCATAACGAATTGGCCAGCCCTCTACGGTATCAGAGATGAGTCCCAAGCCTCAGGAGTTCACCTGGCTCCTGGGAATCTGGCCAAGGTGTGTGAGGGGCCTGCTGAGCCTCGCTAGGAGCAAAGAACCAGAGAACCCACCACCACATTGCTGCCCCTGGGAAACCTGCTTCCTCCTTTCTCTGTGTCCCTCCAGCCCTGCCCCGACAGGAGTGGGGCCCCCAAGCCTGAGCTCAGTCTCTCTCCTCGTTTGATTGAATTGAGGAGAAGAGCCTGGAGTGGGGGGAGAGGCGCAGTGCTCAGGGCCACTTGCATCAAGCCTGAGCCTTCTCTCTTGCCTGTCTCACGTCCCCAATCTTCTCACCTCTTCTTCAGAATTTCCTGAAGCAGAAAGAAGCCCCAAATTCCCAATTTGCATGCTTCTTCCTGCTCCCACTCTCTGAATAGAGACAGCCCAGATCGTATCTGCTGCTGTTCACATACCCAGAAGTGTAAGGCAGAGTCCCCACTGCATCTGGATATCTGGATGGGGGGAGAGTTGCTCTGCCCACCTGCACGGTGCCACTCTCCCCGACACACTGCACGAGGAGCTGGGTTTTAAAGCCGTGTCTACCTGTGTGTTTAGTTATAAAGTCGTATATGCTCACAGAAAAACTGAGAATGAAGCAGAGTGAAAAGCCAGAGCTGCCCCCTCCATGTCCCATGCCTCCCCAACTTTCTCTGCTGCCCTGGGCCTCAGCCGCGGGGGAGCCCTTCAGAAGTCACCTGGGCCGCCTTGCTTCTCTGAGTCCCCAAGGCTTCTTTCAATTGCAGCCTCGCAGCTCCCCCCACATGGAAGAAACAGAGAACAAGAGGCCTGCGGTGCACAACCCAGACAGACAGACGCCATCTGAGTACTGTCCAGCAGCCCATAGGGGGAGGGGAACGGCCCCCGAGAGAGGCAGGATGGACGCCTGCCTGCGAGGCCCAACCTGGATGAGACAAGCTATGGCCCTGGGCACCTGGACTAGCCCTGATCCCAGAAAGTGGGACACCCGGGGAAAGGGCCCTCCTGCTGGCCCAGCCCAAGCAGCCTGTAGGCAAAAGGAAGCGGCTGCCGGTGTGCCCTGGGCTCCCTCTCTCGCTGTGCTTCTGGAAGAATCAGGAATGAGTCCACATGAGGGCAGGGGGCTTGCTTGCCTTGGCGTGTGGAGAGGCTGCGTGTGAGGGAGGGCAAGAAGCACACCCCGTTCACACCTGGCACATGGCAGATGCTCAATAAAACACCACGGAAGGAAGCGACCCCCTTCTAGCCCAGCCCGGGCGCGGCTGTGGGGAGCCCCCTCTGAAGGGGTGTGAGGACCCGAACGCCCACCTCACCGAGCTGCTGCCAGGATGAAATGAGGCCAGGCACGAAGAGTGAAGGGCGTCGGCTCTACAGGGTGATACAGACATCAGGGGTGGGAGAGTCAAACATGCCTTAGACTTAAGGTTTCAGTGGTTAAAAAGCAGTTCTTCTGATGTATCCGTGGACAGTCTTCTCGTCATTAAATAAGAAATTTAAGTTGTAAGAATACACCCCCCCACACACACACACCACCACCACCACCAGTGGAACTCAATAGAACTATTTTCTTTTTGGGTGGAAAAGAAATTTTGTTTTTCTAAATTGGACTGTGAGGCTGCTCGCCACCCGGGACAGCCCTGGCTGCACAGAATGGGCCGGCACCCTTCCAGCAGCCAGGCCCGGTCTTATTTACACTTATTTACATATCGAGCGAGATCTCCATGGCTGCCTGCCCGGAAGCCCTATTTTTAATTGTTTGCCGCCCCAGCTGCCCCTCTGACCCTTCCTGGCACTTCTCTGAGGATTTCCGGCCACTACTAGCTTGGGAGGGAAGGGCAGAAGACCCGGCTCCTTGGAGGGGATCTCAGCAAAGGCTGAGCTCAAACCAGAGCCCCCCTCCCCTCAGACTCAGCATCTTGCAGAACCTTTGCAAGGTGGCGATCCTGGGGACCAGGGCTGGCTCCCTGGGGCGCGGAGGGGATTTGGGCTCCAGCCAGGGGGCGGCTTCATAGCTCGGCCAGCTGCATCCCATGTGGACAAAAGGACGGGGAAGGGGGAAGCAGCTGCTTGTGTGCTCTCCAGCTTCCTCTCTAGCTGAGCTTCTGGAAGAATTTGGAATAGTTCCAAGGGAAGGGAAACGGCTTGCCCTGAAATTTGGACGGGCTAGGGTTTGGTGTGTGTGTGTGTCCCCCCTCCGGCCCCCGTCCTTTTTAAAAGCAGTATTTCCTAGACAGAGCAATAAAATATAGATTTATAAATATTTTCCAAGAGTGCCCTCTAGCGGATATCTGAAGGAAGTGGCCCATCTCACCAACAAGCGACTTAGATCCCAAACTTCTGAATAAAAATAACGCACATTGGAGCGAGACCTCCTTCGCACGTGATCTGAAAACATATCATATTTCTTTCCAGCGGTCCATAAGATGTCACGTTGCCTTGATTGGGGATGAAGGCTGCCTTAAGTCTTTAAAAGGAAATCGGGTTCTACTTCTGGAACTGGAAATCATAACGTTACATGTGCGGTATTTTGAAACGAAGTGAAGGGAAGTGTGCGGGATGGGCGGGTGGGAGAGATTCCTTGATTGTGTCCCTAGGCTGAGCAATTGTGTTCCTAGGCTGAGCATGTCCATGGCCCAGTGCTTTTATTTTGGCTGCAGAGGGAGCCAAGGCTGCAACAATGTCCAGCCCCAGAGGCCACACACACTGCTGGGTTTTTACCTTGAGGATGTGGGACAGTGAGTCATTTGTGCCTCTCCCTGGTTCTTCCTGGCCAAGGTCAGCTTTCCCACTGGAACCAGGCAGCTTGGCGCAGAGCCTGAGCCGTCTGGAGCCTTTCAGTGGTGCAGAGCCCAGGGGAGGGTGTGGTCCCACCGCCCCCTTCCCCCCTCCCCCAGAGGACCCCAGTTCAGGCTCCAAGGCCAAGCTTGTCCCCGTCATAAAACCTCATTTGCTCTGCTCAGTTTAGCATGAAGGGCCTCCTGGCGGAGGCCTGAGGAAATCACCAGCCCCGAATCAAGTTTCCCAGGCAGAAGAATTCTGTGGCAAGGAAAGTCAAAGGGCTGCTGACCATTCTCACTCTTTCTGGTGAGCTTTCAAAAAAATGATTACATCTTCTCTGATAATAGTTAGGTTCCAAATCACCTTGTAAACCCTGCTACTACAAGTAATAATAACACAGCTGCCATTCATGTATTTCTCCAGTCAACAAATGTATTTTGAGCACACACTTGGTACCAGGCATGGTTCTAGACTGACCACCAGGACAGACGAGGCTCCGATCTCATGGAAATTACATTCTAGCATAGAGGTAGATTATATACAGTCAAATGTATAATTTTGAGACTACCAAGGAAACTAACAGGGTGTAATGAGTAATAACAAGGGAATGCCTACCTAGATGAAGTGGTTGGGAAGACCTCTCTGAGAAGGTTACATTTAAGCACCTATTTTGTGCCAGATATTTACTGTGTTAGGGGTTCAGAATACAAAGATAAAGGAAATGCAGTCTGTACCTTCAAAGAGCTCAGTGCCCAATGGTGAAATAATAATTTCATAGGATTCCAAACAGCTGAGCCCTAAGATCTGCCCTTCACAACAAATCTGCCAAGCAAATCGTGTCATCCCCATTTCGTAGTTGTGAAAACGGACTTTAAGTGCTATGAAAAGACTTGCCTAAAGTTTCAGGGTTCATCGGTAGCACTGTCAAGGTTTGAATCAAGCTAAATATACTCCTAAATATATATATATATATATTTTTCCTATCCTATGCCATGTTGCTTGGTGGAAGTGGGAGTAAATAAGGAAACCCCAGCATCTCTCTCAGCGCAAAGGTCTCACCGGGGCACCCGGCACTGTCTCAAGTGGGTGACAGACTCTGCTGCACCTGCCCCTCGGCGTCTCGCTCGAGCAGAGGAAGGACCAGCCCCGCACGCTGGCTACACCTGCAATCAAACGTGTTGCTTCCCTGGCTCCGGACCGTGGCCCACGAGTCTGCAGTTGCTTTCAGACTCCCTCCGCCAGAAGTGACGCTGCTGAGATGCTTGTCCACCAAACTAACTCACGCCTGAGTTCCTCCTCAGTCTCCCTTCACGAGGCACCTCTCATCCGGCAGCCAAAGGGACAGGTCTCCCGACTGTGGGAAACGGTCGCCCTCCACGTATGCAAAACTCATCACTGACCCTGAGCAGAACAGGAAGGAAAGAAAGGCCACCAGAAGGGACCCCTGACTATTCCTCAGATGCTGTGGGGAAAGAGAACAACCCGCAGCGGGCTGCGTGCGGACTGCAATGTGGTGGCTGAGCCTCGTCGCCCTGAAAGCAGGGTTGTCACACCAGCTCTCCCGGGGGAACAGAGGAGGGCAGTCGGATCAGCTCAGTGGGTGATAGGATTGTTGCTTTGGTGTCAACTGAACAACCTGGATCTAGAGAAAATGGGCGACTCGGAGCAGTGATGCTCCACCTGCGCTCCCAGCCCCGGGGACAGAGGCACCGGCAAAGGAGAGGCCGGTAAGCCGGAGGAGCTGTGCTCTGTCTGGCCTGACTCGCACCCTGGGCTTCCACGAAGAGCAGATGCCTTTTGAGAAAAGACCTCTGACGCTGGGGAGAGAGGGAAGAGATGGACGGGGATGAGGGGCTGGAGGTGATCATCTTTAGCTCGATGTTGGCTCCAAGGCCCAGCTTTGAAATCAGACGACACCAGCAGCCTGCCACGGACACACTCCTTCAAGGCAGGGGCTAAGCCTCACTCCCCTTTGTGTCTTCCACCTCGACACATGGCCTGTGAATATTTACGTAGTGATCGGAATCAGCTCGGACTCCGGTGAAGTCTCCAGCTTAAGGCGTGTTCTGTTCAGCCCTGTCAGTCTGAGCCCTACCTTTTTCTTCCTTTATTTCTTTTTGCTGTTGTTGTTAATCTTCACACAAGGATATTTTTCCCCACTGATTTTTTGAGAGAGTGGAAGGGAGGAGGGAGGGGCAGAGAGAGAGGAGAGAGGGAGAGACAGCGATGGGAGAGAGGCACATCCATTGTCTGCCTCCCGCGGGCCCTGACCTTGACCAGGAATCGAACCTGAGATCCCTCGGTGAGCAGGTCAAAGCTCTAACCACTGAGAACACCAGCCAGGGCTCGCTCTTTATTCCTTGGGAGGGCAACCTCCCATCTTCCAAGTAGGTGTTGACCAGCCCCAGAGAGGCTGGAGGTAAGTTAACGGGGTGTTTTCCAGGACAGAGCTGACCCCTTCAGGAAGCATCACCCGTGGAGGCTCCCTGCTGCCTCCTGGGCTTTTCCATGTGCTGGTTCTGCGGAGTCGACCTCTGCTTTGCACTCGGGAGACCCTGGAGCACATGTGTGTCTATTTGTGCGGGAACAAGGAGGGACAAAGGTGGGCCTGACAACGTGGCCCCAGGAGCCCGGGAGGTAACCCCTGCACAGATGCCCCCAAGGGCCTGGTTGTGTACAGACTTACATCTGTTACAGAAGTGCCTCGTTTCCCCTCCTCGCCTTTCAGGTAGTAAATCTATGTTCAGTTTCTTCTATAAGCCAGGCACTGTGCTAGGTGCCAGGGAACACAGGAGGAAATAAACACAAGAATCCCTGCCCTTATGGAGCTTATCTTCATCAGAATCTAAAGCCTCGGGTCTCAGCTCTGGCACCTGGAAAGCTTTGCAAAACGTGGACATGGGCCCCACTCCCAAGAAGTCCGATTTGATTGACTGGGAACCTGATGTCCGTGTTTATATCTGAAGGATTTGGGGCTAGATGAGAGGAGCTCTGAGGGTCTACAGAGAAGCTTCTAGTCTTTTTGATTGTGCAAACCAACGTCCCTCCTTGAGACCTTTCCCCGAGGACCAGTCTCGGGAAGGATAAAGGAAAGCTACTTGCTTTCTGTTTCCTCCAGAATTTCACTCCAGCTTTAGGTTTTGCTTTTATTCCTTAGTTTCCCATCAGGAGTCTTCTGAGAGTAGGATCTTGCCAATTCAGATCAATTTAAGAAGCCCACGCCTTCTGTCACCCTGGGCTGCCCATCTCCTGCCCCTGACTCTGCCCCTTCTCACTGGCTTCCTGTCCTCTGTTGCTGGATTCCAAGCTCCTTTTGTCTCCACCTCCTGGATCCGGTAGCCGTGACCCAGGAGCTCAAATAAAGGGCCTTTCCCTTCCTTACCCCTTCTTCCCCCATCTCAGGCAGCATCTGTCCCTTTTCTCTCCTTCTCACCATTTTCCACCCCCAGATCACCTCTTCTCTTGCCCCAACTCCATTCTTTAAGCTCCTGTAGGCACCTCTGCCACTGGGGCTCAGGCCTGGAGGAGACAGAAGGCAGCCTGGCCTTAAGTATCTGGGGGTGGACTTCGGACGCCGGGACACTCTCCCCATCTTCGCCTGAGCCTGGTGGATTCCAGATCCGGAGAGGGCCCCATTCACAAACGTTCAAGAGAGAGAACAAAACGTGTTTGGCACTTTTGCTTGTTTTTTAATATCGAGAGGAGTTGATTTTCAATCCCAGAAGGTCTGAGCAAGTAGGGGGACTCAGCTTAATCAGAGGGCTCCGGCTTACACACACCCTGCAAATAATAATAATAACAACAGAATAGTACTAATGATTGTGCTCCGTTTGGAGCTTGAAATGATCAGTGACATTTCCTCTGATGAGGTTAAACAGCCTGGCTCCTGGGGCTGCACATTTGCATAATAAAGATTAGAAGTCACTGCCTCCTACATCTCTCTGGGCACAAGCCAACCAGCCAGTGTCCTTGGTTCAGGGACACCACTTCCTAATGAACTTCCCTGTGTGATCCTGCGCAGTGATTCTAATCTTTGGCTTGCATGTGAAATGTCAGGGTTTTTCTTTTCTTTTTTTTTTGTCTCAGAGAACAACAAATTATGTTTTTAAATGAGAAGGTGCTGTCTGTAATGGATAATACAATCTGCAAACGCAGAGGCAACGTCTGTGACCCACGGTGCTGACCTAGCAAGCTCAAGTCTATTTTTCCAGCCTATCAGTTGATACGAAAACATCACTTTAGACGTAATAATTAATCATTAGTCAAAATGGATATCCCCGCTGGTTCCTTGCCTCTCAGACAACCCTGCCTGGCCTGACAATAAATCAGGAAAATACATTTCTTAATATCCAATGGAATGCATTTCCAGACAGCCTCTTTGCTCTGTAAAGTAACAAAACACTTTGCAGAAACCGTCTATCAGCATCGATGGGAGATGATTCTCCCAGGGCTCTGTTTTAAGGAGGCAAAAGGCAGAGCCCAGAGGGAGACAGCGTGTTCAAGGTGGTGGCTGGGAACCAAAGAAACATCTCACAGCGGTGGCTCCGGGACGAAGGCAGCCAGCACCTGCCCCGTCTGGACCCGCTGGTTCCTCTCCCCTTCGTTACATCTTCTCCCCGCGGCCCGCGCCCGGGCCCTGTCCCAGGGAGCAGGTCATGCCCTGGCCCAGCCACGGTGAGTGCCAGTCCCCGAAGTCCCACCCTCGTCCTTGCTCTGATGTAGATTAATCTCTCCAGGCCATTTTTCTGCTTGATTCCTGGCTCTCTCTGGACCCCCTGAAATATTTACAACCCCCAAAATGCTCTGAGAAATAAGTGATCTGCCGAGTACGGTGGAAAGAAAAGTGGGTGGGAAGGCAAGTCGGGAGGAAGGGCTCTGAGGGCTCCCCTGGACTGACTTCTTGTTCGAGTGTGACCTCTCGGCGGCCTCGTGCCCCTCCGCTGTGACAAGGAGGTGTAGTGAATGGTTTCCAATCTGTGCTTGCTGGAGCCCTGGATTTCTCCGGGTGAGGTGCAAGGGAAAATGGGGGGGAGGGAAGATAGCCTCAAAGGTCAACTAGAGGTCAGATTTTATAGGTGCTGGGGGTAGAGCAAAGGGAAAAACAAAGCCTCCTCCTTACACAGCATCCTGGTCAGGGGAGGCAGAACAGGATAAAAAAGACAAATAAACGCATTAGACTCGGGGGGTAAGAAGCGCTATCAATATAAAGCGGGGTGGGGCGCAGAGATTGAGAAGAGGCTGGGGTGGCCCGGAGCAGCCTCTCTGATGAGGCGACACTGGGACAAAGCTATGGAGGCTTGTGGACATCTGGGCCCTGGGCTCCAGACAGAAACAGCCCGAGCGTGTGCGCGCAGGGAGTGCCCGGCACCTGAGGAGCGTTCCCGAGCCGCGACTGTGGTCCGAGGGCCGGGCCCCACGGCGCCTGGGCAGCCAAGGGAGGTGTGCAGGCTTCGTTCCGAGAGCTAGAAGCCGTCAGAGGACTCAGAGACATGTGGCATCAATGGATTTATGGTTTAAAAGCAAAAAACAAAAACAAAAAAACCCACAGAAATATATTTGGCAGGCTTCGGGCGTCCTGGTCGCTGGACCATCACTGTCAATGGAGCAAAGTCTCAAAATGTTCTCTCTCTCTTTTTTTTTTTTTTTTTTTGCATTTAAAGAACAGAAAAAACAGACAAAAATGTCCTCTTTTTTTACCATAAAGGCCCTCCTGATACCCTACACCTGAGATCACTAGGGCTGGTTTTGCAACCCCCTGTGGCCAGACAGAACAGAGTTCTGAATATCCTAGAGCTGCAAAGAAGTTCTCAAGTTTAATGAAACAAATTAATGCAAATTTATTTCGCTTGAAGAAAAGAAACATCGCTTTTAGGAGAGGGGCTCAGCCCGGGAGCCCGCGATTCAGAAAGGCCCGGAATCGCTGGTTAATGCCGCCCAAGTCCAAGGCCGGGAGAGGGTAGCTGTCTGTAATTTGTTCATAAGTTGCAAGCCCTTTCCACACAGCTTTGCAAATAAAACGGGACACTTGTTTAAATATTTACTAGCTTGTTGACCCATTTTTGTTGTTGTTGTTCATTAGAATTTTTTAAAAAGAAAACAAACATTGTAACAGCAAATTAATCCAGACAGCCTCGACAGGGAGGCCGCTCCGCCGGGCTACAGTTAAGCATGAAGTCAAGATTTGCCAAGATGATGGCGTCCAAGGGGAGAAATTAATTAGAAATATCAGAGACAGGCTCTGAATGCAAAAAAGGTTAAGGCCCACCACTACCCCCAATCTGTGGATTTTAAATTAACAATAGATGTGAAAACATTTGTTCAGAATATAGAGAGTTTTCGGCCATTGCTTCTCTGTTATTTTCCCTTAAATGCGTGTTTAGCCGCAAACCTCTTTCTCCTACAAGAAGTGCTTGGCCGAACAATTCTCTAGCTGTTCCCATGAAAAAAAAAGCTAGTTTAAGACGTTGCGTTGGATTCCTTTGCCTTTTTAAAGCTTGTAATGGCTTTGTGCTTTAGTAGGCGCCAACGGCTTAAGTTAATGCTTCCTCCTTGCTCCCCTCTGGGCTTCTCCGGGTCGGGCTGAGAGGATCTTCGAGATCACAGTAACAGAGGGGTTTTCTGTCTGCTGACTGCAGGCCTGTGGACTCCAGCTGCCCTTGCCAAAAACAGAGTTTACTCAGAAAGTCTCAGCAAAAATGTCTGGCCCCCAGCAGGAATTGTTGCTGGTGGCTACCATGACGACCAGGGCAGAAGGGACCACAGGGGTGGAGGTTGTCATGGAAAGGGAATAACTTTTCCTGGTGGTCACAGACTTTCTCTAAACAGACCAGACTTAGAGATAGTGTCGCAGCTTCAGGGTGACGATATTAACCCCGGCATGTCAGTGACAAAGCTAGTCTCAGACAGCTGAGTGTTGAGCATGAGTTTCTTCTTTGGCATAGCAGCCAAAGAGGTAAATAATTTTGTGATCCTGGTTCCTCTGACGAGGGGCCTGAGGCTCAGAGGATGTCTGGCCGACTCCTCTGCATCACTTCACTCTATTGCCAGAGCAGGTGTTCCCAGCTGAAGGAGGGAAATGCCCACCTAATCCTGAAGCCTGGAGATCCCCGCCCCACCCCCCTTGCTGCGACCACCGTAAAGTGGTGCAAGTGAAACCATGTAACCCCAGGCAGAGCCTTAAGGGATGCCCAGCCTCTGGCTTTGTCTGCTTAGGGCACCCCCACTTGGAACCCAGCCTCCAGCTGTAAGACGCCAGGAAGAGGAGAGCCAAATTGCTCCCTACATTCATCAGCAGCCCCAGTTGAGCCCCGGCTGGCAGCCAGCACCACCTGCCAGCCTTGTAAGTGAATCATCTGGGATTTTCCAGCCCATTCAACAGCATGTGGAGCAGAAGAACAGCCCAGCTGAGCCCAGGCAAACCCAGAATCGTGGAAGATGATAGCTGGTGGTAGTACCGGTTGTTTTAAACCACTGAGTTGTGGGTAGTTTGTTTCACAACAGTGCATAACCAAAACAGTCTGTTTACCCAGGAAAACACCCTCTTGGACAGGAAAGATCTGGATGGTGGTATACCTGGCTCTGATGGGATGTGGCCAGGTGAGAACCTTCTAGGAGAAGGTCCCTTGTTTGCATCTTGGGGATGATATTTCTGTGGAGGGCTAGGCATGTAGCAGTGACGTCTGTGGCCCCCCACTGAGTACAGGGCATTTGTGTCTTCCCACAGCATTCCTAGAACACTTCCACTTGTGAGCACCTGGTCTCCCTGTGCCTCGTGAGAACCCTCACCTGAAGCCAGGGAACAGGTGTGCCCGGCCCAGAATTCAGGAGGAGGGTGGCCAATGAGCCACCAGAGGCCAGAAACCCAGCAGGGTTTCTTTCCTACACACCCAACTTAAAATTAATGCTTTTGTTGTTGAATCGAGATGTCATGAACGCCTCTCTCCCTTTGGCAAGTTACTGAACTTAATCCTCATGAAGTTATAGTGAGGGCTAAAAGTGAACATGTGTGTAAGGCTCTTCATGCGGCACCTGTAGGATTTAGGTGCCCCATAATAAATACCCTTTCCTAATTTACAGTGGTTTTTGTTTCCCCATGAAAATGGACTGCGACTCTGCAAAGGCAGTTCCTTATGTGCCATGTGAGAGGAGTATATTCAAGGTTTATATTCAAACTTGTGGATCCTCCGTAGTATCTAGGGACTCCGGCTAAACCAAGAGAAGATGGTCTTCATAGAGTCACCAGAGCAGGTGGGCTCCGCGTACGATGCTCTCTCCCTGACACGCCCTGAAAAGAAGAGCAGAGGCTGTTCTTCGAGCTGTGCCGGCCTTGTTTTCCTCCAGCCTGACCTTTGGCAAAAGGTAATACCTCTGCTCACTGTTGGGCTACATGAGCCTCTCGTGGGGTGTAAGTGGATGGGAGGTCTCCGCTCCATTTACACCTGATGAAGAGCTTACTGTCCCGCTCTGGTGTTTATGGCCTTGTGTTCCACGTCGGTGTTTTCCCACAAATGTGTCTAATCAAGCTCTCCCAAACTCTTTACCTCCGATTGATTTCCGTGCAGACTGGCCGGACCTCTGAGTTTCCAAGAAGACTGAACATCCTTGCACTTGCCTAGTCCAATAATCAGAGCCGGTTCTGAGCTCCAGTTTTAAAAAACAAAACTTCTGTGGGGGTGGTTTGGAGACAAGAAGCAGAAGCTACAGTTCTTTTTCTTCCAAAAGACTCAACCCCAACATTCCTTTTTTTTTTTTCAAAGAGTTAGAAGAGATGAGACTGACACACGGAGGAGGGACACAGTTTTTATTCCTGTGGGTTCCTTAAGGCAACGGAGGAAGCTCAGAGGCCAGGGGAGTCTAGTTAATGAGCAGGTTATACAATATTCATTTTGTTGAGTTTAACTCTTCAAACAGAACGTCTAATTGTGAAAAGAAAAAACAGCAGCTAAATGCAGATGTTGAAACAACAAAGCTCGGGAAGGACTCACTGCTTCCTCCACTAACCTCGTGCCGACAGCAGCCCAGCGGATCCCTCGGCTCATCAGCGATTCTCATCAGCTCTGTTCTGAGACAGTCTACAGGGTCTAAGGAGGCCACTGAGAGGCCTGGGACCACAGGCTTCTCAGAGGACTGTTTTCTTGCTCCCCACAGAGGGAGTGATCCAGTTGTGTCTGTCTTCAACCAAAGCACAGCTGTTCTCCCCAATGTGCCTGACACGCACAGTCTCGCCCCCGTTGCTTCCAGCAACAGCATCCCCGCCGTGCTCCCTGAAGGACACCTCTGTCCGCTTGTGGCAATATTGGGTGTGCAGGTAGCAGAGGCCAGCAGCCAAAACCATGCCCAAGGTGGCCGAAAGGCAAAGCAGGACTCCTAGTTGGGGAGTCCGGAGCTGGATCCCCAAAGGGGCACTGGCTCCCTCTTGCCCAGCCTCAGGCCTTGGGTGGGTCTTCCTGGGAGGGCCCACTCTGCCTTCTCCATTTCCCTCCCCCTCTCTGAGCTCTTTGTGCTTTGACTGAGGCAAGAAGCTGGCAGAGGGCCTGGCTGCCTCCAACTGGCCAGTAGCAGTGGGTGGCCCCGGAGAGGCCGAGGTGTGGAAGACAGGGGTTGGGTCGGCTGCCTCAGCCTCGGTCCTGGCCAGCTCTTCAGAAGGCCAGAGGCGCTGAGGATAGGTAGGATGGACGGTGTCCAGAGGAGGCCTCATTACCGTCCTGTTAGAGGCCCCCATCTTGTCCTAGAAAAGCAGAGGGGGGAAAGTCAGAAGGGCTGGTCTTCACCCAAGCTGCCACTGAACTCTGCAGTCAACCTGTGTTCTTTAATTCCAGGCAGCAGCCGAAAACCCAGTCTTGTGCCCAAGTAGATAAATATGCACTTGTTATTGATGGAGACGGGGTGGCTAATGGAAACCCCGCAGAGAGCATGGAAGCCAGCCACAAGAATAAACTTAGACCAGTACGGGTGATTGTCATTTCTGGTCATTGAAAGCTTTGAGTGTATCTTTTTATGCTAACACCCATGCAAGGGGGACCATTTACTCTGATAAATTTGAGTAAGAATATTAAACCATGTTTTATTTTGTGTTTCTTTAAGACTTCAAAGGAATAGTAACTCAGAGGGTATGTATATTTTATATTGCCCATTGATCTAACCTCTGGGACTATCCATGGTCTTATAAGGCCAAAGCTATGAAGGAGGGGTTGGGGGCAGGGAGGCGAGAGGAATTATTAACCAAGCTGAGTGGGAAAACAAATCAGTAAAACCATCAACTTCTACAATTGCTGATAACTTCAGAGACAAAGGCTGGTATCGATTGGTAGAATGGTGCTGTGTGTATATTATACCCTTGCCTCCTTCTCTCTAGCTTTGGCTACTAGTCTAATAGCTCTTATTTCCCAGCCTGGAACTTCCCACTCTGAGTTCAAAATACCAACCTCACTCCCCATGCACAACTCAGCTGTTACCTGTTCATTCCTATCCAAGGACAGACAAGTTTCTGATGAATCAAAGCTTGGATCATCTTGAGTCCTAGTGGGAAAAATAGAGGTGCTGAGAAGAGGTCACTAAGTACTTAGATCAAAAATCAACTTTTCCTGTCACTGCTGCATATACTGATAAAATCAGATTTCCTTGAAAGATGCCTGAGTTTGGAGTCGAGAGGCTGGAGGGAGGAATGGGGGATGGGTGAGTGAGGATGGTAGCAAAGAACTCACTGTTGTTATTTATTATTTTATATAAATGTATATTTATGTATTATAAATTTATATATCTAAATTTTATTTATAGCAGCATGTTGGAGACCTCACCCTTCCAAGAGAGTACACTTTGCCCAGGTGATTATCATACCCAGCCCTTTTGACCAATAGCCTTTCTACAATCAGAGTTTCTCATACAATTAAGAATAACGATGGTTGAGATCTTTTTCCATCAGACTCCAAGTAGTTTACATTTCCTCAGCACCCTAGTGTTTGGTTTCATCCCACCACCTTATTCACTGGCCACCCCCTAGCCCATTACCTGTGGTAGGTGCTAGGGCTGGAAGCCAAGCCCTCGGGGGACAATCTCCTAAGGGCCAGGAGCCTCTCCAGCCCATGGACATCCAGAGAGGGTTCTAGGGTTGGGTTGCTGTTCCTGCCGGGTGGCTGGCCATTGCTGACTGCAGTAGCTGTGTGTGATGATGGTCGGAACACAGGCTCTGCACCCCCAGGAAACTCTGACACCTCAGTACTGGCAGGAACAGGATCTAAGCTGTCCTCTTCTGCAGCCCCAGTGAGGATATCTGTGCGCTGCTGTGAAAGAGCGACGGGGAGACTGGGAGCTAAACAGAGGCCCAAAGACACCACAAAGAGAGTGAGAGCATTTCCCTGTATTGATTAGCACCAGCAGCTACAATAACAGGTAAATACTAGAGACTTAATGAGCCTTGAGGACAGACCATTAAGTGTGAGCCACTTAAAAGTGTCAACATAAAAATGACCTGACCAGTAATATAAGCCCTGACCAAGCAGCAAAGCACTCCATTTCTTTTTTTTTTAATCTTCACCCAATAATATTTTTTCCATTGATTTTTAGAGAGACTGGAAGGGAGGGAAGGAGAGGAGAGAAAGAGAAACATCCATGTGAGAGAGACACATCAATTGGTTGCCTCCCACACGTGCCCAGACTTGGACTGGGGATCAAACCTGCAACCCAAGTACATGCCCTTGACCGGGAATTGAGCCTGAGACCCTTTAGTGCGTGGGCTGACACTCTATCCACTGAGACACACCGGCCAGGGCAAAACACTACATTTCTTAGCTCTTTTTAGAGTAAGACCCTGGACTTCTGGGCTTGTGCATTCCTAAGTCTCCAATCAGACAACATAGAAACCACTGCATTTTTTTCTCACCTCGGCCAAGACCTGCTTCTAGCTAGAAAAAAAGTAGAATCTCACAAATCAAAGATATTTAAAAGCCCTCGATCTTTCTTGCCATGTTAGTAACACTCAAAGTTTCCCAGGAGATGATAGTGACTTGAGCCTCTGCTGTGAGGTCATTGCCCTGAGCTGCCCTCCGCTGTCTCGCTTCCCCTCCGTGACCGGCTGACATGACAGCCCAGCGTTGGAAACAGCTGCACACGGTGCAGGGAGCAAGTGCAGGTTTTGCAGTCAGAGTATATCTGGGTTCTGCTCCCCACTCTGCTCATTCCTGGAGGCTGTGGGCAGGTCCTCCCGGAGCATCAATTTCTTCGTTTGCAAAATGGGACCAATAGCAGTGCCAACACCATGCAGTTGAGGGGGCGAAATGGAGTCACTGAAAGAGAAGCATGAAGCCTCCCTGGCACAGACGCACCGTGTGCCGAGGGTCTACTACCTCGATGGTGACGGTGTTCACAGAAAGTGTTGGCTGGCAGAAGTTTCTCCGGCCAGGGCTCCAACTGGTTTGGGTTGAATCATTTTTTTTGGGGGGGGGGAGGCTGTTACTTTGTTCCAATGACTTATCACTCAAAAACATCGAGACTTAGGTGAAAAACGAAGAAACCTAACACAGACACACAGAGCACAGCAAAAATTCTGGCAGTTTAAAACTCCCCCCTGAACTTTAAATGCATTCAGACATCTGCAGGCCCACTGAGTGCTGGGCACCATCGCAGGTCAGGTGGGTGATTTGTTTCTGAACTGAAATCTAGGAGAGACGCTTAGCTGCCCAACCTTATCAACTACAGTGTGAGGACGGCTTTAACCAGAGCTGAGGAAGCAGTTACATCTGCCCACCGAGAAGCATGGGGAAAGTTTCACAAAGGAGGCAGCTAAGCTGCCCCTTGAAAGACAAATAGGTCACCGTGAGGCACGGTCCCGTTTGAGGAAATGTCAGAAGGCAAAAAACGTAGAGACATAAAAGTAGGTCATGTCAAATGAGGTCAGGTAGGACCCCAAAATGTCCCAAGGGTCTGCTGGGAAATGTCTGGGAAATACAATATGCTGTCTTCCCAATATGAAAATTCATAATTCCTGCTGGCCTACTGAGGTCGTCTGACAGTGAAGAAATCTATTTCACTTTGTTAGATGAACGACACCTCCCCCAGCACACACACACACACACACACACACACACGCACACACACTCCTTTTTCCTTAGGGAATCACCAGGGTTTGTGCAGAGGAAGAGGCAGGAAAACAGGCTGGGGCCAGAAGGGGAGGAATGTGAGCAGCATAGTAAGGAGTTTACCCTGAAGCTGCTCAGACTGGAGTTTTCGACCCCCCAGGGGACAAGGTTCCCAGCAGGGTCAACCATTAGGGAGGTGGCAGGACCCTCGGGAGGTCCCTTCCTGAAGCCTCACTTTTACTCATATTCATGTTTTAAAAAGCATGCTTGGGATTGGAAAGCAACATTTGCATGATTTACAAAGTAAAACGTGAGACGACAGGCACGTGGTGGACTTGCAGGGTCTTCTTCAGGCCACACTGAGATCTTTCTCCGCCTTTAGGAATATCTTGGTGGGGAGTCGGCGGAGCGGCGCTGGGCACTGGGGAGAAGACAGAGGCTTGGGGCAAGGCAGAGTATGGAGGGCGGCTGGGGGCTAGCCCTGTGCCTGGGTCTGCCCGACTGAGCAAAGTCAGGGATTCAGATTGGATCCTGGGCGTAACACGTTAGCCGGGAATAAAGGAAAGAATAAAGGAAAGTGGGATTGAATGGATTAAAGTGACCCAGGAAAAAAAATCCATTGCCATCAAAACACTCTAATCCCTGATTCTCTTCTTCAACCCAGGCTGCAAAGAGCCATCTACCTGCTGTGGAAAGGAGCAATAAACACTGGATGAGTTTTCATTTAAGAAGAGGAAGGAGAAATAGAATTTCCTTCTTGAGCTCCCTGTAGCTTCAGGGTTTGGAGAAAGCAGCTGCGAGGCTGTGATGCTTGGTAAAGGGGGTGGGCCAGGCGGGCGCTGTTTCCTGGCCCGGCGGCCGGAGCTTACTCTCCACCCCGGGGCTCACTGAATTTGGGCCATTGAGCGGACAGGGCCTGTAGCCTCTAACTCAGCAACGGGGCGCGTCCCGCCTGCTAACGGCTGTGTTACCACATCCCCAAAACTGCTGCAGCCAGCCAGGGAGGGCGTCTATTGTTTGTGTTGCAGAAACTAGTCACTTTGAAGTGAAAATAGATATAGAAACAATGATGCCAACCCGGCTAGTGCGTCCAGTCGCAAGCTGTACCTGGGGCAGGTCCTTCCGCACCCCCAGGCCTCTGCCCAGGGGTGGGCGTCGGGGAGCCGGGCTCCAGGCGGCCGCTCGTCTGCTGAGACACAGCAGATGATTCGATCCCTGCCCAGTAAACGAAATACGACTGGACGACTGATAAACTGTGGAAAAGAAAGCAGGGTGATTGTGGGGTTAGTTTCTCTTAAATGAGGCCGAGGGTCATCCTACTAGAAGGGAGAGAATTAACAAGAAGACAAAGAACAAAAGCCTAAGAGAGTAGACCCAGGGAGAGATGACTGCCTCGCCCGCTGAGCGACTTCATGCCTTTTAAAAAACAAAAACTCAATAGCAGCAAATAATGAAAGTAGGAGAGGGTAAGCACAAAGTAATAAATATAGTCATTAAAAGTCTTATTTTGATGAAAGGGTGTCTTCCTCAACTGTTTAGACTGAAAAGCTTTTATCTTTGACTTTATTAATAACCACTACTGGTATTTTGTTAATTAAATGACAACATCTATTAAAAATGTTATGATTCTATTGTACAGCTGTACAATTCTATCATAGTTGCAGATTCTATTGAAAATTAAAGATAAATCATTAATAGCCCAAGTAATGTTTTGAATACATAATACCTTTCTCCAGTAAAAATCAGTTTCATAAACATTATCTCATTTATTGTCCCCAAAATTTCACCGAGGTAGGGATTATTGGCAAGTATCATTTTTCTCGCTATAAATATTCAGAAAGTAGTTATAAAAATGTGATTAATTATTAGCTGAGGCCATCCAGGGAGTTAAGGAGCCAGTAAGCGTCACGGTGCAGGCCTCACCACGCGGAGGTTATCGTCGGGAGGGACCCAGAGGTGAGAGAGCATGGGGTGTCCCTGGGAGGGGCTTCTAATCAAGTGACTTAGCCCCCCTTTCTGCCAAAGGGAGATAATAGCTTTTAAACCAGCTCCTGTGCAGCACCACATGGCAGCTATGATGGTAAATCTGAAAACGGAGGTGAGACGTTTTGAGAAATAAAAGTAACTGTGCAGGTTTAAGGACCTCCCATGCCACACGCCCCTGCGCTGGACCAGAACCAAAGGCACGGCAGAGCGGGGTCGCACCAGCAGCCCCGTGGGCACAATCACCAGGGCACGAGGTTCCCCTCCTTGCGGTTCCGCCCGCTGCCTCAGGAAACCAGGAGGAGATGGAGAAGGGGCGCCCCAGGGTGGGGCCACATCCCTCATTGCTCACGGTCCCCAGTGCCCAGGGGAAGCCTGGGGGCCGCCACCCGCGGGCACAGCCTCCCTCTGTACCTGCAGGGTGTGACTAAAGCAGCCGAGGAGGAAAAGAAACACGCCCTTTCCTAAGAACAACAACAACGGGACCCTCTTTCTCTAAAGGCAAGTGTCTCATTCCGAGTGGCGAGGATGCCCGTCGGTGCTCTGCTGCTTGCGCTGGCCCTTCCCCGAGGTGCTGCAGTCATTGCTACGCCCACCTGGCGGACGACAAGCCAGGGGCAGAGACTTCCGTGGCTGTCCCTGGGCTCGGGGAGGGGTCCCCCGCCTGTCTGCCTCAGCCTCCCTCCTTCCCGCTCTCTCTCCACCCTCCCACCAGCAGCCCTCTGGTGGGAGCTTCCCCGAGAGGATGCCCACGGTTCGCGTGTGCCCAGGAGGGGGCAAGTCACACGCTGCTGGACCGTGGAGAACGGCAGAGGGGAGTGGGCGCAAATATTTTTAGTCACCCCTGCATAGGCTCTCTCGTTGGGGCGGCCCAGCAGCCCTGTCCCAGAGGTGGGGAATGGGGGGGACCTGCCGTCTTTTCAGAGGGGAGGCCAGTTACTAAGAAGCAGCGCTTGGCTCTCTTACAGGAATCTGATGTCCCCCACGGGCTGGGCGGGGGCCTTCCACACCAAGGACAGGCTCCTCTTCCGGGACTTGTCAGCGTGGGTGACCGTGTCTGCCTCTTCAAAACAAGTCATCAGTTTGGAATGAGGAGAATGGAGAAGGAAAGTGCCGGCTACTTGATGATCCGACGCTCTCCGGGCCTGAAGCAGAAATCCCATGAAGTCGCGACCGCTCCTCACGGTCACTGCAACGGAAGACAAGGTGGCACATTGGAGGTGAGCACCTGGTGCAGAGGCGCCTGCTGATTTTATAGGGCGTCTCCAAAACTGAAAGTCTCACGCTCAGACCGGCCTCCAGAAAATGAACAATTCATCACGGGGAAGCAGAAATCCCATGAGCTGTTTTACACCCAAAATAATTTCCATCTGGATCAGAGATATGTAAAAATCACATACAAAAGAATTAAAAACAATTTAAAAAATTGTTTATAATGCCAAAAGTTAGAAAAAGTAAATGCCAGCAACGGGACACTAGTTAAACCCATCACATGACATCTAGAAAACCGACTGTCGTGAAATCATTGGAAATAAGCTTATGTGGGGCAACGGGCACACGATGCAGTGCGCAGATGATGTTTTGTTGAGTTGCACACCTGAAGCCTGTATATTTTTGCAAACCAATGTCACCCCAATAAATTCAATAAAAAATAAACTTATGTATACAAGAAAAGATTCAACATGGTTGTTAGGTGAAAAATATACACGTTGAACGGAATGCTTTAATTTGTGTCTCCGTAAGGCTATCCTCATTTGAGATATCACACTTACGTATGCTTATGTGCACAGAAAATTTCTGGAAAAACGTACAAGAAACAACAATGGTAGTACCTCTGAGGAATCAAATTCAGTGTCCAGAACAAGGGAAAGGAAAGTCTTACTTTTTATCTTCTACCCTTTATATTGCTTTAATATTTTTAAAACATGTACAGTGGCACCTCGGTTTTCGAATGCCTCCGTGGACGAACATTTCGGTTTCTGAACACCGTAAACCCAGGGGGAAATGCTTCGGTTTCCGAACACGCCGCGGGAGTGGAACACGCCCCACGGCTTCTGCTGAGCGCAAGGTCCTGAGGCCTCGCTGTCGGCTGTGGACCCCTCGGTTTTCGAACGGTCCTTACCTTTAAGCTCACAGATTAGGGTGGGATCCCAGCTAAAAAGCAGCAGTTGAGACATAGTAACTGACTCTCTGAATCCATGAGGCGCTCTCTTCAGCCCCTTATTATATATGTTGTCTTAGTTCCAATCACAATCCAGTTGTTTCCTCAAGGTCACTGCTTATTTAGAACTCGGTGTCACCGTGTATTGGGTCATTTCTGCAGATCTTCCCCCCGAATACAGTGTTTTGACCCTTACCATATTCATTTCCCCAGCCACAGGACGCCGGTGCCGACACGTGGATCCCCTTGTGCTGGGATGGCTCGGCACACCCTGGGAGGGGGAGGTTGGAGCCCCAGAGAAGGTGCCCCCTCCTTGAGCAGCCTCTTGCATTTACCCCAGCAAGCTGCACGCATATTACCACCTTCTAGCCGTCAGGACGTGACGACGTTTGGGAAACTGTTAGAATAGCCTGAATTTCAGTGTTAGGTGTATGTTGCTGTGGGGGCCAATTATCTTACCCACATACGTTCCCCTCCACTCTTACCAATAGAACAAAATGATTGGATAAAACACTATGTAGAGAGTACATTTTATTTTCATTTATCACCTCTAATTCCCATCAAAAGAGGTAGCAAAAATCAAACTCTGCTGATGGGTTTGAGTTCACCTGTAGCTGCACAGACATTTTTCTGTCCGCACTTAGCTACCGCCTTCAGCGCCTGTCGTGTTCTCTTGTTTTTCTACCTGGCACCTTGGGAGCTTGGTGCAGGGAGGCAGGTGTGACTCTGAAGTGTTTCTGTGGGGGAGAGGGGAACAGGGGTTGATGGAGATGCCCCTGGGGAGCTTCACGCGGGTTCTCAGAGGCCCCCTGGAGTTGAGCCCGTTGCCCACAGCAGTGACCCGCCCAGCCTCACCCTCTTGCTCCTGGCTGTCTCCTTGTCTCCCTTTCCTCTCTTCTTCATCTGTGCTTCCTGGGGTCACCTCCCAAATAAACCACCTGCACTTGGCTTCTTTCTCTGCGTTTGCAGGCACCTGAACTAAAATAGCAGGAATTGCTCTTTTCACTCCCCAAATAATTTTAGTTTCAAATAGTGAGGGGGAAAAAGTCTATTTTACACATCCAGATACACAGGCTACAGGAAGTTTGTTCAGGGTAACTCCACTTATGTCTTAGAATAAGGACAGATAATTTTCATATTAATGCTCTTTGTTCCCTCCCGTCTTGTACAGAAGAATATCAATATAGAGATTAGCTATGTGATTTTCATGATAACAAATATTTCATGCTTGTTGTTGGCTACGTAATTGCTTCTTAGGATAAAGCCAAACTTTAGCCCAGGAAACTCCTGGTGGGACTAAGGCAATTTGGAATTTGTCACCGGGGCCCTGGGGCTCCCTGGGGTGTCTTAAAGCCTCTCCCATACGTACCCGACACTGTGTCACCTGGTGAGTAGGAAGAGCTGCTGGTGTGGATGGTGACGTGGTGCGGCCTGGGGTTCTGAGGCTGGCCTTGACTGTGCTGGGGCTGCATGTCCTCACAGGCCACCGAGCTGGCCCCGTGGGAGAAGGCGGAGGAGCAGGAAGCCAGGCCGAGGGCGGCACACACCCAGCCTGAGAGGGCAGAGGCCACCCTCATCCCGCCCTTTCCTGTGTCACAAGAAACAGCAGCTTCAGTCCAGACGCTATATACGAAAATGATACGATGTGCCCGTGAGTGTGACTGACCCGAGTCCCGCGCTGCCTTTAAACCCGAGATACCTTGAATGCTGCCCCCAGGGTCGCAAGCCCTCAGGGTCAAGATCAAAGACACCCCGAGCCATAGGGAGCGTTTCATTCCTAAACTTTTTCCAAAAACCTTTCTTCTTTTAATTTTCTCAAAAGTCCAGACTACTTCTTTTTAAAAAGAAGATTTGAAAAGTCAAAGAAATAAGGCGAGAAAATAATGGCACCCTACTGTGAACTCCTTACAAGCTGCGTGATCCCCCAGGTCAGCGGGCGATAGCTGTGAAATGCGTTATTGCTGAAGTGAGACACCAGTGCTCCACCACGGTCAGGCAGCCTGCGTATGGGGCCTGGATTAACATCTTATCTCTGTAATTGCAAGTTACAGTCAAATGCCACAAAATTCTGCCAACTATCAACTACTTAGAGGTGACTGCTGCGTTCACGTTTGTTCTCCCTCCTGATGACTGTTTTTAGTTATTTCACTACTTTCTTGCAGAGCAGATGAGCAGAGAAAGTTATGACCAAGGGGAGATACTCTATACCCTGCTAAATATAGTGCCAAAAAGAACTGGCTCAGGAATAGGATAAAGTGATTGGGTAAAATAACATTTACAGAGTAAATTTCATTTTTGTTTGCCACCTTGAATGGCCATCAACAGAAAGACTGAAAAGTTGACTGTTGTAAAAGAAGTTCACAGGTGAAAGTGAGAGTAAATGAGACAGGTAAAAAGCGCTCTGAATAAATATTCAGGACTGTCAGACGTTTTTTAAAAAAAATAGTTGTTTGTTTTTACAGTCCTACAAGCAGGTATATTAAAAGTCCTGCTAATACTTCGACCTAAGGAGCAATGCAAAGCAACGACAGCCCTCCTCTGTAGTAAGTTGTTTTAGAAGGTAAAAATAAAATGTAAAAATTTAGTGAAACTAGCTATAAAAGCAGTAAAGAGACCAACCGTGCAACCAAATATTCAAATATCATCTAGTCTTATCTTCACACTCCATCGCCAGTGACCGGACAAGGGAGACAGGAGTATGACCTACAGATCGGATCTCTTAGACTAGAGTCTTTCAGAAAATACCTTTCTCTGCTAGACCTGCTTTCCAGGAGGCAAAGGCCTCTACACCACAGGGGGCCGTCCCTACAGCTTTCCAGCACATTAGGACATGATGAACAATGAATCCTACAAGCATATTCTCAGTCGAGGGGACCCAGGGCCCTGCCCATTTTCAGAAGGGCCGCACTGAACATGCCCCTTGCGCCCTTGTTGATAGCAGAAGGTGATCGCCTCTCCCCAAAGGCAGATCGAACACAGATGCCTACAGGGGAAAGGGGGTGAATGCCACGTCCCACAGATTATGTCCCACGGACCATGGCTGCAGCCACAATCCCATCTTTCCCTCCCTAGATCTTGGGATTTCTGCTTCCCCCCAGCACCTTGTCTACCTGAAGCCGAGGTAATATGCACTTACCTAAGAGCACCCGTTCCTTCAGGTTTGACGGAATTGCAAAGACACATCCTTTAAACAAGCCTTTTCCTCTCCATTCAGTTTCTCCTCTAATGGGCAGGAGAACAGCTGTTACCCTAATCCTGGCGTCCACAGGAACTGTTCCTCCGTGTCCAAATCCGGCCTTAATCGCATTGGTTTTCTCTAAGACGACACACATATGCTCACATACAGCTTCCACATCAACATAATTCTAGCCGTGTGAAGAACTAGACAACGGGAGCAGGTTTTGCCCACAACTGGCACCGGCATCCTCAGCAGGAGCCGGATGCCTTCACCTTGGTTCCCCTGCCGATGGGAGAAGGAATCAATCAGCCAGCCTGGGAGTCAGTGTGGGCCGAAGACGTTACCCCTGGTGAGGTGGGACAGATGCCATGGCCAGAGAGCCAAGTTTCGTACAAAAAAGTTCCACAGCATGTTCCCTCCCCTCTCAATTGCACTGAAGCTGAATTTCACAAATTTGGATACACATAGGAATCATCGGAGACTCTTGAGCATAGCACAGAGCCTGCAGAGCAGTGGTTCTCAAAGTGGGGTCCTCAGAGCACATTGTCAGCATCACCTGGGACCTTGTTAGAAGTTCCCACTCTGGACCTACTAAATCAGAAACTCTAGGGGTGGGGGTCTAGCAATCTGTGGTTTAACAATTCTAGGTTATTCAGGTACAAGCAAGATTTGAGAAGCACTGGTATAGATTCCCCAGGACTCTTTCCAGACCAGTGAAATCAAAACCTGCAGGAGAAAGTACTGGAAATCTGCATTTTTATTACACATCCCAGGAAATTCTTTTGATCAGGCAAGCTAGGAATACAGAGAGTTGAAGAATCAGCACAAAGTCAGTAAACCCACCAAGACTCTCGAGGCCCCATCCCAGCTGGGATTTACTGATAAAGATGTTGAGCTTCTCAAAGGACGTATGACCCATTGCAATGAGAGTTATTAAAATGAGCATCTGAACACCAAATTTGTGCCAGGCATTTATTTGGACAAAACACAAAGACAAATTAGACACTATCCAGACCCAAAAATACCCACAAGAAAACGGAAGAGACTCAAAAAGCTACTTGGTATATGACTCTATATATGTAACATTCTGAAAAAAGGCAAAGTTACAGGAACAGAAACAGATCAGGGGTTGCCAGGGGCTGGGGTGGTGCGGAGGAGTAACGGCGAAGGCAGAGTTTTGGGGCTGATGGAACTGCTCTGAATTGACTGTGGTGCTCACACAGCTGCATGAGTTTGTTAAAATTCATAGGCCGCACCGAAACCTCACATAAATAAAAACTGTGTGTAAGTAAAAAAGTAAAATAAACAAAAAAGTGGAGGTGACAGGTAGACACAAGTAACCATTAGGCGAATGGTAAGTGCGATTTTTTAAAGGAGTTACATGAGATGAATTCTATGAGAGCCCCAAAAAAGTTTCATAGAGGTTACAGTTGCATCTTAAACAGTGAGTAGTTTTTCCTGTCCATGAAGAACGGAGAACATTCTAGAAGAATGTAGTCCTTGCCCTGACTGAATACACTGTAGTCCGTGCCCTGACTACAACCCCTGTAGAGTCTCTCTGTTCAAAGTGTGGTCCATGGCCAGCTGCGTCCACATCGCCCGGGAGCTCGCCAGAAGCGCAGATTCTCAGGCCCCCACTGCTGATCCCGAGTTGGTTTCTGCATTTTAACAAGTTCCCCAGATGGTTCTTATGCACGTTAAGGCCTGGACACACTTCTCCAGAGCATCTGTCCACATCTCAGCCCTGGGAAGACCTGTGTGACAACCTTCCTCTCAAACCAGGACTGACTGGCTAGAGGTGGCCAGTTTCCCCAGGACCAGCCAATCCATTGATCGGGCAGCAACCCATCAGGCTGCCCTGAGAATCTGGACTTTTCACAAAACACAAATCGTTTGAGCTAAAAGATTAAGGAAACCTACGATGGGGCTGGTGACTCGGTAAGCCAGGCCGAATTTCATTTCTGAGAGCTCTCGACATTCCTTCTCCTTGGCTGGGATGGGTGAGGGCTGTGTGTGTGCTTGTTTCTGGTTTTCCACCTGGGAAACCTGACCATGGAGTCCTGCAAAGGGCCTGGCACGTGTGAGACGTGCCTGGAGAAAGGCTTTGAGGGAGGAGGGGAGCAAGGCTGGAAACTGCTGGTCTCCAAACTCGGAAGGAGCCTGTATCTCATAGTGAGGAGGTTGAACCACATTTGGGGGAGAAAAGGAACCAGAGGTCTCCCTGGTAGGGAGCTTGCGCCTTTGGTAACTCATGAACCACTCTTTTCCCACTGTTGAAATTGACTAGTTTATTTTGAAATTTAAATTTATTGGAGTTAATAAGATTACATAAATTACAAGTATACAATTCTATAATACATTATCTGTACATTGCATTGTGTGCTCACACCCGAGGTCATCTCCTTCTGTCACCATATATTTGACCCCCTTTACCCCCCTCCCCCCACCGCCACTCCCCTTCCCCTCTGGTAACCTTTACCCTTAACCAATACTGTTGTCTGTTGGACTAGTGTTTTTACGCAGACACTGGCTATCCTAGTATCATTATTGTAGCGAGCATCTTAAAATTTACCTAAAATTTTTTTTCGTTTTTTTTCTTTTCTTTCCTTCCTTCCTTCAAGATTTTTTTATTTATTTCAGACAGAGGCAGAGGGAGAAACACTGATGAGACAGAAACAATGACCAGCTGCCCCTGCACGCCCCCTACTGGGGATCAAGCCCACAGCAGGGCCTGTGCCCTGACGGGAATCAGACGACCTCCTGGTGCAGGGGATGCTGCTCAACCAACGGAGCGGCACAGGCCGCGCTAGGTAACAATTTTAAAAGCCTACAGACCTCTGGAGCACTGGGACAATCTGTGAAAGAAAAGATAAAAGCTCTCACAATTTTCTTCACATTCAACTTTAATGTACTTAAAAATGGGAACTCAATGGCCATTTCCGTACATTCAGCAGGCTCGTTGACTGTCGCTTCATTCTTCAGCTACCGCGAACTTTCTCCAATTAAAAAGAATAGCTTAGTGCTCTTTTCCCACCCAATTATCCTCCCCCCATTCTCCCTGCTAAAGAGCAATACAGACAACAGGACATTAAAACTCGATATGTGAACACTTATTATTTGCAAAGCAATACTTAAAAAGTCAGTTGGCTAATGTAAGGTATTGGTTGGATCTCTCCTCTCTAGGAGCTGACATTTTACTTTGGGTGACATGCAAGATATAAAGAACTTGGAAGTCAGAGAGCAAGTTAGTTGTGTGAACCTTGGACAAGTGGATTAATGTTAGTAAGCCACTGTTTTCCCAGGTTGTGGGTTCAATCCCTATTGGGGTGCCTGCGGGAGGCAGCTGGTTGATGTTTCTCTCACATTGATGTTTCTCTCTTTCTCTCTCTCCCCACCCTTCCTCTTGCAAAAAAAAATCAATAAAAACATTTAAAAATAAGTAAATAGGCAGAATTTGAGTAAAGATTGCCCTCCCTAATGCGGGTGGGCTTCACCCAACAGTTGAAGGCCTTAACAGAAAAAGGAGAGGAAGACTGAAGTTGGACTTGAACTGCATCTCTTCCTCAGGTCTCCAACCTACCAGCCACCGCTATAAATTTTGGACTTGTGTGAACCAATCTTTAAATCTCTCTCTCTACACACACATACACACACACACCCTATTTGTTCTGTTTCTTTTGAGAACATAGTGGTAGATACTGCCACTTGTTCACAAATATTTCTAGTTTTTCTCTCCTCTGGGTCCATGAAAGGATTAACACTTTCCTGAAAATTTAAAAGTAAATCATGGCCATGTAACTTGCTTTGGCTAATAAAATGGAGTGAGCGACTGGTCCACTTCTAAGCAAAAGCATTTAAGAGCCAGGGCATCATTCTCTATGCTCTTCCCGAGGCACCGAGCCTTGAGTCATGCTGAGATGGTAGAAACATGAGGTGCTGCCTCCCTCAGCCTAGGCCCCAGCTAGAACACGAAAGTTAATTGTCTGTTGTTTCAAAAACTGAGATTTGGGGTTATGATGCCACATCCACTCAACATGCTGATTATGTTTTTAATTTTTTCATTATTGCAATGTCAGTGGGACTTCTATTGAATATAAACACTGAATAGTGATCTGAAATACTGTGTGAACACACGACAGAAGTTTCTCTAAAATGAGTTAATGTAAACTTTTCACAAACTGGTTCTTTAGTCTACATTATTGTTACAATATTTTACTAAACCCACCAGCACCAATTCCATTATAAAACTTGGAATAAATGCAGCCCATATGGATGTGAACATTTTGTAAACAAGACCTCGAAACTAGTCTATCCCAACTGCTTAAGTGTTTTATACTTTTATGAAGATCCTAGAATGTGTCCACCTTCTAGCTGCTATAACTCCCAAATAGCTAAGAAAAGAAAATCTTTCAATAAGACAGATGAATCCAAACAGAAAATCTGGCTTTTGCTAGATGGGGAAAAAACAAGTATGAAGGTGGAAGCTGAACCACATAGGCCTGTGGGGAAACGAGATAAACAGATGGAGATAATCGTATTTCAAAATTATCTAGTCCTGAGGTTATCTGGAATCTTAAGATATGAACATATGGTTGAGATTATCAAATCTACCTAAAGTGTTCAGGTTTTAAAATGAATTCTAAAAATTTTGGCCCAATTAGAAAAAAAAGTATGGATAGCACCACTTTCTTCCATAAATACCCAAATCTACAAATTCAGTATGGAGAGAACAGGGCGGTACTTCAATGCCCCACGGGCCTAGCACAGTGCCCTACCTACAGGTGTCCTTCAGTTAATGCTAAATTGACTTCTGTTACCACTTTCTCAAATCCCTACTACTTGGCCAGACAAGGGAAACAGGCTAACAGAGGAGCAGGGCAGGTATCCATCAGTGTCACCTCCGCTGTCCTGTCACTTGCACGTACCACTCTTGCCTGTCCACTTCTGCAGTCTCGCCCCCACCTTGGCAAACTGGACTCCAGCTGGTGAGTCGAAGCTGGCCAGTTCACATCGACACTCAGGGCTGCGCTGCTGTGTGCTGGGGAACAGGCAGCAGCTACTGCCAGATATTCAGACCCCGGCTGGCTGAGTGGAGTCCAGCGCACAATAATCAGGTCAATCTTTAGTAAAGGTAGTGAGAGCCATGCTGTCGAGTACAGGGCCTCCAAAAACAAGGTCATCAGAGACAAAAACTGTGTCTTTCAGCAACAATTTCTCTTTGTGAAGAGAATGGTTAATGCAGTTGGGCTACAAAGAAGAGCCCTGGCCACAGAATGGGCTGGGATGTGCCCCTGAATAGAAGAGCTAGCCAATACTGAGGATCACTTGCTCTGAGGACAAAGGTCAGTCTCCTCCACACTCAGGGAACAGACTGGCCCTTCGGCCTGGAATGCTGTACCAAGGTCACTGGTGAGTCAGTGCAATTCTAAGACAAATCCCCCACCAATCCCCGCCCCCGAGGTTGCTTCTCTTCTTACAGATTATTAGAGCCTCCAGGGTGGTAAACCATACACAGCAAGTCAGTGCTGCCGAGACTTTAGACGTTAAGGAAATCCCTTAGTCACTTGTTGCTATTTGTCACGTAATTAAGCACACTCACACTGCCCTGAATAAAAAAGCTTAAGCTGTCAACCATCCCATCCCGCAGTAACATTCCCCTGGATGCTGAGATGAGAACAGGAAAATCATACCACATGTCTGCCATCTGTATTTGTACTTGTCAACAGCTCTGTTTTGGGATAAACAGTTTTGAAGTTAGAATCAATTCGACTTGTCGGAAGATCAGCCAAGGAATAGCTCAGAAGACCAGAACAGACATGAAGTCAAATAGTCTGAGAAATCAAGCACAATTTCTGTTTCTCACTCTACATTCTGTTTTGTCACAGCCCAAGAGAAAGAGTAAAGGAGCCAGGGCTTGGGGGCAGTGAAATGGAATATGTATTTACTCAAGTGAAAAATTCTTCAACTTAGAACAAATGTCTTTGCTATAATGTAACTGGAAATCATTCACTGACCTCGAGGAGACTGCAGTTAAGAAAAAAGTAATTTTAGCATTTACACTGTTTCACAGTTCTAGTGTGAAGGTATACACAGGGGACAGCTTGCGTCGGGTACAGTGCATAATACGGTCCTTTATTACCATAAAAACGGTAGCATGTCCCAAAGTCGATCTTGATTAAAAGTAGTTCCTTGGTTGAAAACACTACCCACCATAGAGCTATTAAAATAGAGAGACGGCAAGGGGAAAATAAAGACATATACCGAAAAGGAGGCCAGGGAAGAAGGCAGCACAAACCGGATGCTAGAGATTGGTAGGAGATAACAACGGAATTGCTTTTAGAAGCCGCTGGCGTAAGTGAATGAAGGGACACAGTAACCTGGCAGCCCCACAGATTCTAGAAAACAAATGGGAACATGTATGCTTCACTTGGAAGGACATCCATTTTCTCCCTAAAAGAAGTCATTTATAAAAGAGCAAATTGGTGATTTGTACTTACAGACTGGACCCTTTTCAAGCCCCTGTCAAGCGGTGATAAATTATTGAAGCATAGCATAGTGTTTTATTTTTGGTATACACACAGTTAAACCTTGCGAAATGTTTCTGTTCACCTTTCCCGAGTTATTAATTAAAAAATAATTGTTCCCACTTACTATGTGATCTTTAAAACAAAACAAGACAAAGTGCCACACATACTTCCCCAGAGCCAGCACCGCCCCCTTCCCCTCCCTCCCTGTCCGGCCCCCACATCCTTCAACCAGGCAATTGTTTAGACTGCGGAGGGCGGGAGGAGGAAGACCAATTGTCTGGTGTTCATTCAACCACAGTGCCCAGATATATTTGTTGTCCCTAGAGACAGCATAAACTGTTCAGAGAATAAAGCGGGGTTGTGGAAATCTCATTAATAAATTGTGAACACCCTCTCAGCAGGAGTCACATCTCGCAGAGGGGCCGCCTTGTGCCAGCACTCCGCATGCTGGGTGCCAGGTGCCCCGCTCCCGGCCAAGGCCCCACTCCCGCACAGCTGCGATTGAGCAAGGCGTCCCAAATCCCCTCCCTGAGCAGGAGTGAGGAGAGATTCTGCCCCAATCAGTTCAGCAACTGAAACCCGACTACTTTACAAACTCTAAGCTGTGCTTTAATCTAAGAGACTGCCAGACGGGCTCCTCCCCTGCTGTGTTCACAAAATAAGACTGACACTGACACCAATGCTCCCGAAAGAGGGCAAGAAAACCTAGCAGGTCTAACTGCACATGAGGAGATTCGAGATGACAGTGGGCAGACTTGCCTTAAATGGAAGGTTTTCACCTGGCATATTGGGAACCTTTCAAACTTCTCCCCCAAATCAATTCAGATTCCTACTCCTTCTGTGGAAGTGCCACTCTCAGATCCCCGATTCTATTTTCTATCAGGTGATTGCATCAGAGGCTGAACTTCTGACCCCATAGACCCTTTTAAGCCTCAGGCTGAAACTGGATGCTTTTGTAGAACATTTTCACTCAAGTATTTTGTATGGGAAACAGAAGAGGATGGATAAAGGAGAACATCTCTACAATGTCTGAATTATCATCATGTGCATCATTTTAGTCAGCTGAGTAGGTAAAGCAATCAAACCAAATGACATTGCTGGAAACTTAAAAGTTGTGCAGGGAGAACAAAGGTCTTCTTTGTTTTTCTTTATTTTTTGCATTCTGCACACTGACACAGAGGTAAAAGGAAATGACTGAAATTTAAATATGAAAGAATTCTTTACAATTAAATCCACAACTTTATACATTTATCTTACTCATATGTCAGTGAAAAATCACCAACTATTATGAAATACGACAAATTATATCAAAAAACCTGAAAAGATCTCATAAAAAAATATATCCAAGTCCGAAGGTTACTGCGCGCTTGACGCCGTCACATCCTTCTCTTCTGTGTGCTTATGTACAACACTGAAAAGAAAGAAAGAAAGAGACTGAAGAACTGCTCTTACCTGTGACAACAGCAAGTTTTAAAAGCAAACAGATTTTGGCCTGATACCTCTGCAAATCTGAAAGGAATTTTCATACCCCACAATAAACTCTGGGACGACTCTAAGACTAATTTTACGAAACTAGACCCGGGCTTGATGTCTTAGAGAGCCGTGCTCTAGTCTTAGCTATACGCTAACTTCTGTGGCCAGGAGGGTAAAACAAAACTATGTGAAAGTCACTAGATACAAAACTGTTCTATAATTACAGGTATACTAATTATGCTTCTCATAAAGTAAACCAATAAAACTTACCAGGGTACATTTCAGATTACAAATAAAGAACATATTTTCATCCATCTCCCCAACAGAAACTCTAAATTTGCTGTTTAATTTTGTAATTGCATCAGGATAAACAAGAGCTGAGGAATGTGTTACTTAAATAAAGTAAAAACACAAAGTCCTTATTCTGAGTTCCCTGGTAAACTATCAACTTTTGGTATTACCCAAAGCTCTGCTTTGCTAGCCCTCCTGTGACCACCAAACTGAGCTCTTCAGGAGGGATGGTCCCTAAGAATAAGACAAAAACACGATGCCTGGGTCACTCCAGTCAAGCTCTCACCAGAGGTGTCATCCCCTCCCACCCCCTGGCCTACTCAGATTCTCACACATTTGTTCAAAAGGATCATTCAGAGACATCTTGACCAACAATCGCAGCACAGATTAATCAAGTATGTCAAGATCCTCTTTAAGAGTCAAGGATATGAATCTGGGAGTCTAAAAATAACTATCCCTGATTATTGTATCATGGAAAAGATATATGAGTGGAAGCATCAGTATGACAGTAAAAACATCCCTGGGAAATTAGACATGGTCTAGATATCCTATGCATGTGACAGGATCTACCCTATCACTACTGACAGAACCTGCAACTGACCAGTGCTATCAGCTGTCTTGAGGTGGAGAAAAATCGTAACATTTCTTAGTAAATGTAAGAAGTCAAATAAGAACAATATGAAAAATGGGAGGAAAAACTCTACATGTTAGAAGAACTAAAAAGCGTATCTAATAAGATACGGTATGGAAATTTGGCACTGTAAGAACAGGAGATAGAATACCTACAACAGTCAGGACATTGAGTTCCCACAGAGACCCACCTGTTATGGGGGCTGAGGAAGTTTCCAGAACTAAAGGATGCAAGCGATAAAAATCCAAACTCAGGAGTCCCAGAGCTCCACCCAGGGATGGGACCAAACAGTGGGAGGGTCAAGGGGTAATTCCCACAACTTTGATATCCTCCCCTGCCCCCTGAAAATTTCACATATGACTTTAGTGATAGTGTTTTTAAATGAGGTACTAAAAGTAACCATAATAATCACAGCAATATATTAGCTGAATAACTTTAGAACCACATTTCCTATTTTGGCATTTTTGTCAAACTAAAGTATACAATCTCCACAGAGAGCATTTGAATGACTAACAGAAAAGGGTCAACAGGACAAGCTAGCTGCCAAATGATGCAAGTGAAAGATAGCAGGGAAACACTGGCAACTCTTACAGCTCCAGCTCCCAGTGCAGCAGTGCTGGAGGAATATGATAAACTGCATTCACCAGAACAGTTCTGGGCCACAGTATACCCATGCCCCTCAGTTCCTCCTCATAAAGGGAGGGGAGAATTTCTAGCTCCCAAATTCCATGAAGCTACTAAAAAAAAACCTAAAAAAAACACACAACCTGGTCATCACACTGAAGATCTGAGCTATAATAGAGTTTAAAGGTAAACAAAGCAAAACTAAAACTGAACTTTTAAGTTATCTAGAAAACCTGCTGGTGATCCCTACTATAAACATAAAGGCCCATTTCACTGTATAACCTCGGACGGCAAGAACGTTACCATTGTTTCCTCGGATAAACGCGTCCCCATACTTGTTCTTCAGCTGTCCGTTTACATACTCCTCCGTCTGCTCCAAGGCGATATTCATGTAGCCATCCAGGCAAGCCAGGACCCCTGGGGACAGAGTGAGCCAGAGAAGAGACACAAAGCAAGTAAGAGCTGAAAGTTAGAGCTGACCACCTCTTTAGTCATTAGGTCTTACATGCTTAATACAAAAACTTACACTTGTAAACTCAATAGACAGAAGCACAGAAAAATGTCTTTACGTCCACCTGAATAAAGCCTACGATACAGCATGAAAGTAGGAAAAACAAGTGACTCACTTTTTCATGGTATGTGTGATAACAGTAACTTTTAAAGCCTACACACAAATAACATAATAAGAATATGCCAAATAAAACCCCATTCTTTGAAAACTAAGGGAGTGGGCAGTTATGCAGGAGCAAAGCCCCATTAGCCAAGACTCCTCACTTCCAGTGGCATTTCTTACTTTAGCCACTAAGTGAAATACAGGTCTGGCAGATTTATTTCCTTCTTTCACAACATCTACTGCAGCAAATGAATGTACTCCAGGGTTAAGAGGAAGTCTCCACAATTTGTTAAAATAATAGAAGAGGAGACAGCAGGTGCTCCTGAAAGAACACCTTAAAGTTGTGCCTCAGTGAGGAGCAGCTTGAAAACACAAGGCAACATACTGCACTATGACATGTCCCTTTCTGTTTGTTACAATTACACTATCTTCACATCCAGACTAGTACAGAAAAATGGCCTCAAACATTCTAGGGAACGTTCAAGGAAACGGGGGAGATCTTTTTAGTTTTGTTAAGATGGTATAATTTTGCCAAATTTGATAGGGTGATTTTTTTTCAAAAGATGAAACAATATATAAAAAATCCTCTCACTCTGAGTCTCTAACTGAAAGTGGTATTTTCCAGAAAAAGAAAAAAAAAAATTCAGTGAAAGCAACTACTACAAATCTGATCCAATTAACCAAGTGGACAGCTTCATTTAGTCTCAACTTCATTAGCATGCTCCTCACTCCCTGCTTCTGCCCCTAATCTCCTCTTAAAGTTTCTTTTCAAAACTGTGTGTGTGTGATGAGAGCAAAAGACAATCAACTAACAGAATTCTGCTACAAACTGTAAACCTTCAAAGAATCAGAACAGACTGTGAACATTAACAATTATTTCCTATTAAAAGAAAGCATAAGATACAACTTTACAGTTTATTTCCTGCTGTAATTTTACAATTAAACCACAATTGTAAAAGAGCAAGAAACTTCTGAGGTGTGATCTGCAAATCTGTTTGAAAATGCATCAAAAGTATTTCAAAATGAAATGTTCATTTCTAATAAAAATATCTATTCTCACAGCAAAGGTTTTTTTAAGGAAAATATGCCAGGAGGTTATAATGTTAACACCTTCCTTTCTCTAAGGGATAAACTACTATGAATAACAGAAAATACAAAGTTTTCTTCAAACTTAAGGAGGAATTACTACAGAGAGCTGGTTTTCACTATTATTACTTAACTACAAAATGAGAGCACTCTTTGTAGTAATGCCCAACAGTATGCAACATTTTGCTTTAAGAGTACAGAAGCCACGAGCAGACATTCAATAAAAGGAGAGAAGTTATGACTCCTACCCATGTGAAAGGTTGTATAGCCTCACGAGTAAACAGAGAAATATAAATAGAGATATTATTTGTTGCCAACTAGAATGAAAAAGTTGAAAACAAAAGCTAATACAAGGGTTAGTGAGAGCTACAGAAGAATTAACCCTCTGCTCTGAAGCTCTGATTCAGAAATCTTAGCTCAGGGAATTTATTCTAAAGAAATATTTGGACAAATGCTCAAAACATATGTCAAAGGAGCAGATTTGTTTATAACAACAAACACTGGCAAACACTTAAATGCCTATTCATAGGGAACTGGCTAAAAACAAACACAAAACTGTGGTATATCCACACAAGATAACCCCATGCAGCCATTAAACACTTTATATCATCAGAGAACAGAACATGGGTTTTTAATGTTAAAAAAAAAAAGATCAGGGTGCATGTACAGATGATCGCATTTATAAACTATGTTTATATGGAGACAGGTTCAACTGGTAGGGCTGATGTCTCTGGGCAGTAGAATTTTGGGAGATTTGGCTTTCTTCTGGAGTACACTTTCCTCCATATTTGCTTTGAAATTTCTAAAAACAAACAAACAAAACCCAACATGTATTACCTTTAAAAACAGAAAAATTTTCCCCAAAGAGCAGAGGCAAAAAGGTCTGGCTGGCTGATCTCCTCCATGAAGTGGGTATTGAGAAGATACTGAACAGTATCTCCACCCTAATCACCCGATGAATATACTCAAATCTTTAGAAGTCTATTATATAATATTCTTTTAGGCTCATCAAAAGTTCATGGGTGAGAAGCAGTAGAGAGAGACTTTATATCTCACTATTCAGTATAACCCACTGGTTTCACTATAAAATCAAATTAAACTGGAGATATTAAGAAACCAAAACAGCCCGGCCGGGCGTGGCTCAGTGGTTAAGCGTTGACCTAGGACCCAGGCGATGAGGGTTCAATTCCCTGTCAGGGCACATGCTGTGCCCGGGTTGCGGGCTGCAGCCGATCAATGACTCTTTCATCATTGGTGTTTCTGTCTCTCTCTCTCCCTCTCCTTTCCTCTCTCTGAAATCAATAAAGATATATTTGAAAAAAAAAAAAAAAAGAAAGAAACCAAAACAGTACATAACAGCAAGGTGTTTGAGTAAAGCTTGAGTCTGAGTCCTAGTTCCTCCCTTACCAGGTGGGGATAATCAACAGAGATCTCAAAGGACTTGTCTAAAGATAAAATGAAAATTAAAGTGATTACTACACACTGGACCCACAATAAGCTCTCAATAAAATTAAGTTTGCATGTGTGAAAAGAGAAAAAAACTCAAGAGATTACTATCATTATTCAAAAAATAGACCAAGAATTTTTCAAAAAAAGAGACTAAGAAAAGGCCATAAAACTCTGCTAATGAATTAGTTTTCTGTACCTGTAAAATATTCCAGGTAATTTAATATATCTTAGTTTTGGAAGATTAGAAATTTAGTAACTTTAAAAAATGGAATTTGGTACCATTTCTCCCTCAAAACTAATTTTAGTGTCACAGCCTTAAAAAGAGCATTCTCTTAAAGAACAGAAAGGTGTCTTTGGATAACCCACGTTATGTGCGTGGGAAGCTCCTGCTGTAAAAGGACACTGTCTAAACAGTGCTGCCAGTCTTCAATACTTCTATAAAAACAAACGCTGCCGTGCCAAGGGTTCTCAGTGTCCGGCCAGCTATTCACGCCTGAGACGACTGGGAATCCCTGGCTATGACCAGGGTACCAGGGAACTTAGGCACACACAATCTCAAACCAGAGACAGAGGATGGGAGTGGCACAAATCACACTGGAAGTCAGAAGCACACACTCTGGTGTCAGTTATGCTTCTAAAAGGGATAACTGCAGAGGTAGAAAAGAGATGGGAATAATAACTGTTGAGAACCAATGCTTTTTTCAGTCCACTGGGTATGTTTAAAAGATTAATAAAAATCAGTTAGTCATATTTACTTATTTAATTTCACCGGTGAGGATGAAGCAGAAAAATACTACCTCGATAATCCACTCCAGAATTTAGTTTTACCACCACTGGTCGTCCAATGATTTGCTTCAAGAAGTCGCTGGGGGTTTGCTTCCGCAGACTCATTGTAACAATCCCAATCAGAAATCTGAAAAGCAACAATAAAGGTAAAGACAAAAGTTAATTATTTAACAAAAAAGCCTAAAGCCTTTAACATATTTATAAGACACCTAGTGTCAACAGAGCACATGTGAAGATTCAGTATTACTCCCCCCCCCCCCCCAAAAAAACAGCTAACATGTTTGCAGGACCCACTACGAGCCAGATACTAAGCTACCAGGTCAAGCTCTTTCCATACATAATCTCATCAGTCCTCACAACAACCCTCTGACATAACTTTGTCATAGAAGAGCCCTGTGCTTACCGAGCCCTGTTCTCAATCACTTGTATTACTGTCTCACACACAAGTCAGTGTGCCCATTATGACCACTATACTCCCCATTTACTACTTATTTTACTTATGCTGAGCACTCTCCTAAAATCTTTATAAACGCTACCAAATTTAATCTTTACAAGAACCCTGGGAAGAAGGTCTTAATATCCCCGTTTTGCTAATAAAGGCACACAGAAAGATAAAATAATTTGCTCCTAAATGTGATGAAACCAACATTCAAGCTCAAATCAGTCATATTTTAAAGTCTAAAGTTATATAATAATGTAGACATATTTACAAGCTACGGCACCAAAACAGTACCTCTGAAAATGGCTATGATCATAACTGAGAGTTCCTGTTTGAGTGCTCCAGGCCAGCACCTATCTAAGAACTTTGCATGGCTTAGTCCATCGAAACCGCACCACCCGAGGAGGCAGGTATTGATTTTCTCCTGGTTTTACAGATGAAGAAATATACACAGAAAGGGTTATACATCATGCCCAAGGTCACAAAGCTAGTACGTGATGCCAAACCACAACCTTTGACAGCCTCCTGGAAGTTGCTAATGCAGCCAAAGATTTTTACTCTATTATAATTATAGCAGACATATACTCTATATAATAAAGAAAAAGTTTTAATATATTTTGGGAAACAAATGTAACAAAGCTGTAGTTATATTAAGCAAAAACAGAGTAAAAAGACTTTGGAAATTAATATTTCTGTTTCAGTCAAATTTAGCATCACTATTATTCAGTAACACTGACAATTAAAAATTAGTATGGATACAATATTTTAAGGACTGTCTTTAAGAACTCAAGTAATTTTTTGTTTGTTTTCAATCAGTATTTTCATTAAACAGTAGCACTGCTTACTTCCCTCCAAGACCATCCAACTCAACAGCTTGAATTCAGATTCAGATTTAGGAATACTGCTTGGGGATTTTCTAAGTGAATCCTTACAGGTTCAATAGTTTGGGTAAGTTAGCCCAGCCAGGCGTGGTTCAGCGGTTGAGCATTGACCTAGGATCCAGGCAGGAGATCATGGTTCGATTCCCGGTCAGGGCACATGCCCAGGTTGTGGGCTCCATCCCCAGTTGGGGGCATGCAGGAGGCAGCTGATCAATGACTCTCTCATCATTGATGTTTCTCTCTCTCCCTCCCTTCATCTCTCTGAAAGCAATAAAGATATATTTAAAAAAAATAGTTTGGGTAAGTTAGAACGAACACTAGCTTACTGGCTTTTCATTTGTGAAACACGTCACACACACAGGTTCTGACATTAACAAACTTAGGATCTAGAAGAAGAAAACTCCTGTGTAAAGGGTAAGATGCTCAAAAGTTCTGATAATTTAAGTTAAATAATTTTTTTTTTTTTTTAACCAAGAGAAGTCAACATCCTAGGTTAAAAGAAAACACAAGTTTCAAAAACTTCTCTTGAATTTGGGCTGTTATTTGAACCATCCGATTCCACTCCGTCTCCCTAGGGCTTGAAAAAATTTTTAATGTGATCAACTGATTATTTTGCTCAGCAAATTTTAATTTCACTTTTCCACTGAACTGCCAGTTTATTTTTTTTTTGCTAGTCTCAGCAATAACTGAAATTACAACTACTATTCTGGACAACCACTATTCATTCAGGACTCGGACCACACAACCACCTTATTTATGCTGTTCTGAGCACCAAGTAAATACTGTAACAGATTATATATCTTTAATGAGTTCAGTAAAAATAAATCTTCCCATTCATCTATAAACTGCCTTATGTCCTGAACACGTGCTGCTTTGTAGTTGAATGGATCTAGAGACTATTAACCCTGAAGGCCTGATACTGACTCATTTCCTATCAGATTCTAAATCCCATTATGCCAATTTCTTCATAGACAAGATTGAGATCAAACTAGCTATTTTGTTAAAAAACAAACAAAACACTGCTGGACCAGCACGGCTCAGTAGTTAAGCATGGACCTATGATCCAGGCCGGAGATCACAGTCCGATTCCCAGTCAGGACACCTGCCTGGGTTGTGAGCTCCATCGGGGGGGGGGGGGGGGGGGGGGGGGGCGCGCGCGCAGGAGGCAGCCAATCAATGACTCTCATCATTGATGTTTCTATCTCCCTTTCTCCCTTCCTCTCTCTGAATCAATACATATTCAAAAACAAACAAACAAAAAACCCCCACTAAGATGCATCACGATTTGAAAATCTAGTTCACAGGGCTATTATTAACTACCTTGACAAGTTAATGACATAAAGAATACAAACCTAGACTCTTAGTTGTTTAACTGATGGTGTTTGTTTTTATTTTTACTTTTTGCATTTTCTTCCTTTTTACTGAATTTATTGGGGTGACACTGGTTAACAAAATTATACAGGTTTCAGGTACACAATTCCACAACACATCATCTGTACTGTATTGTCTCACCACCCTGAGTCAAGTCTTTCTCCATCACCATTTATCCCCCATACCTTCCCTCACCTCCCTCTCCTCCCCCCAAACACCACACTGTTGTCTGTGTCGAGTTTTTTCTTTTTTTTCCCCTTCTTTGCTCTATCCATCCCTCCAAACCCACCCCACCAACAGCTGCCAGGCTGCTCTCTCTCAGTGTTAGTTCATTTTGTTCATCCTAGACTATTTGTTTATCTGATGGTGTCAGTTTTTTTTAAACCTTATCATCTTTCCTCATCTTTTTGAAAAGTACAGATATATTCTTCAAAGCTCATCAATGATCATGCCTCTGCCATTAAGCCTCACCCTTACTCCAATTAACATCAATTTCTTTCTGAAGGCATTCAACACTTCAAACTTCCATCAGCACCTAAGTGTCAGGCACACAGGCTGGGTACGGATATAACACCAAGACATGGCCTTGGTCCCTCAGAATTTATACTCCAAAGCAGGCAAACAAAACAAAAAGGTGTATGTACTTGGAGAGAACTTTGCAGAGAACAGCACACAGAGAAGACTCACTTCGCCCAGGTTTGGCAGATCAAAGGATTTCTGGAGGTGCCGCCTGAGCTGAGTGTGAAGGAAAAGGAGTCCACCAGCTGAACGGAGAGAAAGCTTAGCAAAGGCATTGGACAGTGTGAGAACTCTACACAGCTGCAGCCGCAGAAGGGAGCAGGGCCACATTCCTGGGAAGCATGGCAAGTTAGGCTAAATGAGCTTGGGCTTGAGCCTCTAGGGTCGATTCCCAAACATGAGCCATTGGGATCACTTGGACATTCAGATTCAGTAGATCTAGAGTAGGACCCAGGAATCTGTTTGCACAAGCCTAAGAGACTCCTATGAATTGGCAAGTATGACCAATGCTGTGTCAGTGGGAGGGTTTGAAGCAGAGGCCTGCATGGGTACCGCTGTCCACTTCGGATAGAGTGGAGATGCGCCATCTCACTCTGCTCTGGCATCAGGTTTCCCATTTGGGTGTATTTGATGTGACCTGTCACCAAGTACTGGCTTATATTCTTTACTTTTTTTATACAAGTCTTTTCTCCCTCAATAGCCTGTAGCCAGAGGAAAGGAGAGACTAATACCACCTTCTTCAAGGCTAAATCTCTTGAAAGAAACATTCTAAGAGTTATTTGGAAAGAGGCTGTTGCTTCAAACATTTTATCCGTCACTTTAGAGACCGTATCTTTTACATTCATCTTCATTAGGCTTCCTTGGTACTCACCTGTTACTTAATGACTTGTGCATAAATCCATTTTGTATGAGTAAATTGGTCTCAGCATCACAATTTTTCCCATCACTTGGTTCACGAAACTTTAAGTTTTCATTTTTTAAAATGGGTAAGGCAGAAGAACAGTTCTGACCATGTCCGAAGCAGCCATGTCTGACCATGTCATGAGGACAGCCTCTTGAACCATAGACATTTAAGAGGAAAAAGGTCTCCCTTCTGCAGGGTCACTTGATAAAAGTCTGCCCTTCAAAATTAGAGCCACAATCGCCCTCTACGCCTCCTCTCCCTCCTGATTCCAACTCAGGCTTGTTCTAACTAAATTACCTATTTCCACACATGGCTATTTAGTCAAAGGCAGTATATTTTCTGCCAGAAGCTTCTGAGAGGGCTAGGATGAGAACATCTGCAAACTGCTTTGCACAGATTTTCTTTAGTAAAAACAAGGAGGGGAAGGAACTAAATTTCATTCCTCCAGCTATGTGCCAGGCATCAGAGTCATGAGCAATTCATAGCGTCACCAGGCAAGGTGGAAAGCAGAACCAAGGCCTGATCGCGAAGCCCAAGCCCTTGCAAAGGTGCAGATGCCCTTTGGAGTATGTCGAGGTTCTCCTGTTAAAGCTGGGGATGGCCAGACATAGTGAGAGATCTAGCTGGAGGGTAGCAGCACTAGGGGAAAAAATCCTAAATCACTGTAAATCACCCTGCAAAGAACTATAATGGTCAGAAAAACATATATCTAACATGACTCTGAGTTACATCACTGAGCAGAAAACATGCAAATTCTTGTTTCTTGGCCATGTTTACCTGTAAACTTTCACCTACTCTTAGAGTATTTACAGTTTAGGGTGAAAAAAACTGAAAAGCAAAAAACTGCTATGAAACATAACATTACAACCCCAGTAAATGCACTTTAGCAGAACACATCAGTGTCTGAGCTTTCCTTTCCAGCAGACCAGTCTCCCAGAGTAGGTTCTAACCTTCTTGCGGACAGGCAAAATGTCTTGTTCATTTGGTAAATCTGGTACTAAGCACACTGCCCAAGCTTGTGGAAGAGGCATTTAAGGGCAGTGCTAAGACAAATCCCTGTCCCTCCCCCTTCCTCAACTATGGGAACAGTGACTAATACAGTATCATCCATGCATGCACTTAAGCAGCTGTAACACAGTAACATCTCTATTACTGACCGCCAAATAAAAGATGGAGAAATGTTTCTGTGTTGTCCAAGAAGCAGCTGCATCCGAACCAACAGAGGTGCTTGCTAAAATGCAGATTCCTGAAGCCATCCCAAAGTCAGGCTGTACAGGCAAGGGGCACTGGAATTTACATAAAGTTCCCCAAACGATCCCTATAAGCAAGTGGTTCTTAACCAGAAGAGATTTAGCCTCTCCCTCCACCCCCCAGCCCGTCACCAGGGGACATTTGGAAATGTCTGGAGACATTTTGGTTTGTCCTGAATGAGGACTTGGTGCTACTGGTACCTAGTAGCTAAAGGCCAAGGATACTGTTTACCCTTCTACAAAGGATAAGACAGCCCTTCACAACAAAAAATGATGTGGCCCCAAATGTCAATTTCTGCTATAAGCCCTAAATAAAAAACTGAAGGGGGGCCCGCCAGTGTGGCTCAGTTTGTTGAGCACTTCCCATGCACCAGGAGGTTGCACATTCGATTTCGGGTAAGGGTACATGCTGGAGTTTGGGGCTTGATCCAGGGTAGGGAGCCTGCAGGAGGCAGCCCAACAATATTTCTATCTCTCTCTCCTCTCTCTGAAATCAATAAAAACATATATTTTAAAAGTAAAAAATTAAAAAAAAAAAAAATCTTGAGGGGGTTGCTATTCTAAATAATGGATTTCTAGTCCTCGCCATGAAAATGGTCACTCTGCCATTTTTCAGTGTCACAGATCCCTCAGAGGATTTATATCTGTTACTTGGTACAATTCTAAAAGGACAGATTAATCCAAGTGATGTAAACATCTTTTTAAATTCTAATATCGAGTATGCCACAGTTTAGTGAGACCACCCTAAGCAGCATCAAGAGTACTCACTTGGGAGGCAGGACACCTGAGTTCTAATCGCAGCTCTGCCACTTAATTAGCTGTGAACCTTGGATAACTCATCATTTCACCTCTCAAGGCCTCAGGTTCCTCATCTGCAAAATAAGGCAGTTATGCTAAAAGATCACTTAAGTGATCTAACAGTCAGTCAGCCTACAAAGTAACTCCAATAACATACACACTAACATAACCTCTGAAGATTCCTTCGCAAAATTCAAGCAAGTGGAATTGCCAGACACCACCATAAAAACTTCAAAAATTCCAGAGAGAGCCTCGATCCGGCTGGTTTGTGTATTAGAAACGTATTATGAGCTATCACACTTTTGGTGAAACAGGCACAGTCCTACATAAATGATGTAAACTACTAAAACAATTTTGTTAAACAACTGGCAATGTTTATGGAGACTCAAAAAGACCTTACTAGAACTCACCACCTACTCTAATAATTTCACTTCTCAGAATCTAGCCCAAGTAAAAAATATTACATACAGCTTAAAAAAAGATTACCAGAGGATCACCTGGGATGCTAAAATAAAGCAAGAATTCACAATACCCTAAGTGCCCCACAGTTGGGATGGCTGAGCAATTTATGGGACCTACACAATGATAGAATAGGTAGCCAATCAAAAGAAAATACAAAATTAGAGCTGATATTTAAGGAGGATATATATTTTTTACCTTGGAGGGAGGAAGGTAGAGGGGGGAAGAGAGAGAGAAACATGGGTGTGAGATAGAAACATGAATCTGCTGCCTCCCATACGCGCCCCGATCGACTGGGAATCGAACCCACAACCTGGGTATGTGCCCTGACCAGGGATCGAACCCACCACCTTTCCCTGTGGGGACGACACTCCAACCAACTAACTGTAAAACTAAATATGCTCTGATAAAATAGGTAATTCTAGCTCAAGGAAAAATGAGCACCTGCGAGAGTAAAAATGCGGAAAGAAACTGTAAGTGGGAGGGTTCAGCGAATGATTTTTTTCCCTCACTAAGCTCTTCAGTACTTCTCAATTTCCCGACAACAGCCTGAATTACTAAGGGGGGCACACGAAAGCACCCCCAGCCGCACCTGCACCGCCCGAACGCCAGGCACGCTGCGCAAAAACACCTGCCAGGACCGCGCGCCCCTGCACACAAAGGCCGGGGGGCAGGGCTTAACGCCAGGCAACTGCGGGGGGGCATCCCCAACCTGGTACGGTGGGCTAGCCCAGCTTTTAATTCCTGGGAGTCGGGGGCGAGCGCCCCGATGGCCGCCGGCACGGCGGGCCACGCCCCGCAGCCCCGACACCCCGGCGAAGCCCGGCCGTGCTCGGAGTCCGCCTTCCCGCCGAATCCCCAGGAGAAAGGGGGGGGGCTCCCTGCGGAACAGCGACGGCCGGGACGCCCTCGGAAGCCAGATCCGCGCGCCCCGGCGGGTGCCGCTCGCCCCCGCGCGGCCCAGGCGCCCCGCCGGGAGGGGCCCTCGCGGGCGGGCTCGGGGATCCCGGCGCCGACCCCCCGGACCTCCGGCCACGCCGGGCGCCGCGAGCGCGGCCTTCGCGGGGACCGGCCCTGCACCGCAGGCTCCGCTGCTGCTCCCCACCCTGCCCGGGGCGACCGAACACCGGGCCGCGCTCACCTCCCGACTGGGACCCGGAATCCCCGCTCTGGGAGCCCGCGAGCCCGGCCTCCGCCGACAACCGGATGAAACCGAAACTGAAACCGCCGAGGCGGCGGCACGTTTCCGCCTCAGCCAATCATTGCTCCCGGGGCTACGGCGGCCCGCGGGGCCAAAAGAGCGCGGCCTGGCCGGCGCGCAAATCCGCGCGCAAATCCCCAAGTTTGGGTTCGCCTGCAGGCAAGTCGGGGCGGCGGGTTCGGCGGACCGCGCCGGTGCTCTGTCCTTTAGCAAGAAGCGACACTCTCCACCCCCACCCCAAAAACCCATAAACAGGAAAACAGGAAGTGATCTTTTAGGCAGAAATTGAACAAGTAGCTTGAAGCCAGGAAACTGGAATTGACTGCTAAAGTAAGGACTATACATACCCAGGAAGGTCCGTGAATAATTGAACGCAAATGAATAAATAAAAGAAGCCGCCTCAAATCTTGAAGTCCACCTGTGGATTTTTATTAAGTGTGTGAAAATAAAGTCATGATTAGCAAGAGATGGTTTCCGTGGCAACGCTAATTGACACACAAAGGATTAAAATCACTAAAGCAACTCTGTATTGTAATGGAATAAACTGTGTTGCATTAAAAGCTATTTCCAGCTGGAAATGGGGTGCAGGCATTCAGTGCTGCTATGGGAACTTGGTTTGGAATTTTGCGAATTCTCAATATTCTTGCTGTCAGTGGAAAGGGAGAGGTAAGTCAGAAAACCGTCCTACCAAGACTTGATTTCATTTTCTCCCTACACACAGGGCCTCATCAACTTAAAACGTATACTTTAATTCTGCATAATTTGTAACACTATAAACAGTGATAATATCTTGAAACAGATTCTTAACCCTAAGTGTTATACAATCTAAGATGCAAAATGTTTTTTTCTAAAACAAAAATGAGTTCCCCCTCTTGTAAGCCTCGCTGCTAAGGAGATGAACCCTTGATTGATGTGGGTGTGGTTTCGTAGAAAAGGCAGACTTCCTTCTATAAAAGCTCACTTTGGGCAAAGACTGAGCATTGTGGATTTATTGAAGGGCTGTATTTGAAGTTTTTGCAGTATAAAATATAACGTAAACAAAAAATTTAAGGAAAGTATTATTTAAATAAAATAATTAGCTGCAAAGAACATACACAATAGGATATAAAGCCCTGTCCCTAAAAACCTTCACAAAAGACATCCAGTTGTACCATATTCCCCATTGCTTGTTTCAATTATTTTTTAAAAAAGAAAAAAGAATGTTTTGATTCATAGCCTCTTTCCCTTTGCCACAGAGCCCTGATGGAGTCATTAAGACTGGCGTGGTGGACAGGGGCTCATGAGGAATTTTAGGGGTGTGGGTCATTTGTAGAGATAGTTGCAACCCTTTCCAAGGGGCATGGACCTGTAAGGGCCCAATTAGACAAATGGGGCGGGCACCAGCCAACAAGTTTATCTCAGTGTGTTTATCCAGAACCTTCTCAGCAGCTTATAATTGGCTTTTACCAACTCACAAAGCAACTTTCCATATTTCACAGGTGGGTTTTTTTTAGCATTTTTAATTTTACAAAGAATGGGTAAGATTTTTCTGAATACTAGAAAAATACAAGAACTCACCTTCAAACCCATGGACATAAAGATTAATTTATTAAGTCATAAAAATAATTTTGCAAGATTTAGTTTAGCTTATATAGTTTAGTTTAATTTTTAAAAGTGATGAACCTACATTGACATCATTCTCACTCAAACTCCATAGTTCACATTGGGGTTCACTCTTGGTGGTGTACATTCGATGGGTTTTGACAAACATATAATGACATGTACCCATTATTATCGTATCATACAGATACTATATGTCTCTGTACATACAGTATTTTGTATTTTCACTGCCCTAAAAATCCTCTGTGCTCTGCCTGTTCATTCCTTTCTTTGAACAAATCCCTGGCAACCACTGATCTTTTTACTGTCTCCATGGTTTTGCCTTTTCCAGAATATCATAAAGTTGGGATCATACAGTATGTAGCCTTTTCAGATTGGTTTCTTTTACTTAGTAATATGCATTTAGGTTTCCTTCATGACTTTTCATAGCTTTATAACTCATTTCTTTTTAATGCTGGATAATAGTGCATTGTCTAGATGTAGCACAGTTTGCTTATCCATTTATTTACTAAAGCACATCTCAGCTACTTCCAAGTTTTGGCAATTATGAATAACCTGTTATAAACATCTGTATGCAGGTTTCTGTGTGGACATAAGTTTTCAATTCGCGGTAAATGAGTTGAGTTTTCAACTGTTTGAATAAATACCAGGGAGTGCAATTGCTGAATTATATAATGAGAGAATGTTTAGTTTTGTAAGAAACTGCCAAACTGTCTTCCAAAGGAGCTGGACCATTTTGCATTCCCACCAGCAATGCATGAGAGTTCCTGTTGCTTCACAACCTCACCAGCATTTGGTGTTTCCAGTGTTTGGATTTTGGCTATTCTAATAGGTGTGTAGTGGAATCCCACTGCAGTTCTAATTTGCATTTCTCTAATGACATATATTGTAGAGTATTTTTTCATATGCTTATTTACTACTATATATCTTCTTTGGTGAAGTATCTTCTGATCTTTTACCCATTTTTTTAAGATTTTTTTTATTGTTGACTTTTAAGAGTTCGTTGCATATTTTGGATAATAGTCCTTTCTCAGATATGCCTTTTGCAAGTATTTTCTCCCAGTCTGTGACTTGTCTTCTCATTCTTTTGAACATATTATGTATTCTTAAAATCGGCAAGTAGTAGTCTAAAAATACTAAGGTGAACTCTTGCCATTTCATCAGTTGTTCTGAACTTCTAGAGCCCTATTCCTTTAAAAACTATGTTCTTTAGTGTTTCATGTTCATTAGAAAACATATGTCTAGCTTATTTTTTAAAACGCTCAACAACCTTGTGGACATGTGGGTGATTGTATTATGTTGATGATGCTGATGATATGTATAAATGTGGAATTGGCTTGGCCAATAGTCTCCAAAGCAGCTTTTAATACCTAAATCAGTGTTATAATTCTAAGATGCTGGTTGGTCTTGTTCCAGCAACGCATTACTGGTGTGAAGTCCTGGCACGCACTTGGATTTTTCCTGGACCTTCAGATTGGACATTAAAAACATCTGTCCTGTCACATATTAGTTTTGGACCACTATTATCTACCTTTTTATCACAGGCTGTGAAAGATACCCTACAGTTGTTGAATATCCCCTCCACCACTTTTTTACAGCGTAGCTTTTCAGTCATCCCACTCTTATGCAGGGTCTCAATTCCAACTCTCTACTCCAGACAGGGCCAATGCCTTGTCTCTTGTACTCAAGGGCAGTAAAATAGTCACTTCCATTCTTCTGACCCAATTCAAACCTTATTACCTTCTAGGTTCCTGCGAGAGCCTTAAAACCGGTCTCATCAGTTGGAGCCCAATCCCCTTCTCTTCAACCAGGCCAACTCCTAATAGCACATTAGGTCGTAGCTCAAACATAGATTCCTTAAAGAAAACCTTTGATAATCCCTCAGACTAGATAGCCCTCCTCTTGTTCAGGATCATGGTACACTATGCTTCTCCTTTGGGCCACTTGTGAATGCCCCGATTAAATAACTGTGTGTGTGTGTGTGTGTGTGTGTGTGTGTGTGTGTGTTTCCTCCCCTGTGTGTACTCTGTGAACCCAGTGCTGATGTCTCTATTATTTAACATTGTGCTATAACATCACCTGAGAAATAATATACGCTTATTGACTGATGCACAAATTTCTCAGGAAAGTCAGCGTGCCTTTTATTTTTAACACAAGATGGGACATACTCTACATCACGGGCACTTGGTTTCAGATATCATGTCTGAGATGTTTATATAGATGCTCAGACTTCACTGGCCATCGTTTTGGAACCGCTTGAGTTTCCGAAGCGATGGGCTCCGCGGGCCTGAGCTCCTCCGAGCAGAGCCTTCCAAACGCCGGGATGCTTTACGCACCGTTGTGAACTCCAGGAAACCCCTCTCAGCTGTAAAACTCAGTGAAATCGGTGTGACACTGCCCTTGTATTTTAATCAAGATGAACTTGAAAGGTGAACGTTATAAGTGGGAGAAATTATTTATAATTTGGTAATAAAAGTTTATGTCCAACACTCCAGATTTCATACATCTGCTGTGTGCCGGCCCTGAGATATAAAACAATTGAAGTTGCCTTTACATTTGGCCTTATATGAAAGGTCATAAATTAAAGTGATAGCATTCATCTTCTTTCCTAGCTCACAAAATTTCCATATTAACTTCTTCACCTCAAACATAAATGGTTACCCAGCTGCAAAGAAAAGAGTTGCGTTGGCCCTTATGAATTATAGTTCATGCTGGAAATCTGTGGAACACAGGCTGCCGTTCGCCTTGCACTGGAGCTAATTCTACCTCAGTGAAACTAATTAAAACTGTGGGGCCAGTTCAAGTAAAGACACTACAGTATATAAAAATTTAGGGATACTTTAGATACCAGCAAATGACATGTGGATCTTTTGACTCTTAAAAAATGTATTTCTGCATCTTCCAAGGGCTTCCTCTGCTAGAATACCTGCTGCCACATTTACTTAAAAGAAATTCCATTTTCAAAATGTTTCTAATGTGGTTTTATCTGATAATGTGAAAATTCTGATTTTTTTAAACTACAAAAAACTCACACTCCATTTCTATTATAACACAGAATAACTAAATTCATTCCAAAATATTAATGAATTGAACCAGTGCTTTAAACATTTCCAAAAAATGTTTACAGCAAAGAAAAAAAAAAAAAGGAAAACAGATGTCCTTGATTTTCTAGGGTGGGTTATCAAATCCATATGCTTTTTTGGGTATAAAGGTTTCTTTTGCAAGCACTGTAGTGCAGTTAAAATGCAGCATATTATACACCAGCAAGGTCAAGTTCAAGAACAACCTCAGAATCTTAGGCCTTCATCCAGGGAGAATGCAAAAATTTAAGACCAAATGCTACTCTTCTGTAACTTTTGGCATTAGAAGCTGTTTTTCCCAATTCTCAGTTAGTAAACATAACGTAGCTGAAAATTACCAATATGTTAGCATAAGCCCTTTTATCTCAATTTTGTTTTTCTCAAGTAGTTGGCTATTTTTCTGTCAGGAGAGATAGACACCTCTGCAGTCATTGAAGTCATTGCAGTAAGAAACACATCTATTGCTTCCTAAAACTCCCAGGAGCAAAGGCTAGAGTTGTCTCTGTTGTATCAAAGCCTGCACCAATGTCTGGACACACTTCTAGAAGGTCACCACAAAGAGGGTGATCAGCTATCTAAAAAATAGAACACTGTCCTCTTTTCATCTCCATCTTAAAAGGAATTGGGGGAACTGACAGTCATCTTCATAGATTCTAACTACAAAAAAAGAATACCGCCCTCTTAACTTGAGGGTCTTCTCTACGAATTCAAATGAGAAGACTCCTAGCTGCCTTTATTAGAAAGAGAAGCAAGGCCTTCTGATTTATGCTGAAGAACTGAGACAAACAGGTTGCAGGGGACGCAAAACATGGGAAGGACAAACACAGCCTCCAACTGAGTCAAGAGCCAGGATGGATGTTACCATTTCTGGATTGACTCTAATCACACTGCCCGGAGGAAAGGGGAGGAGGTGAAGTACTGAATAATTGGCACAGGCATTTGCTAGACGAAGGTCCATCCTAATATTATGTCCAAATGACAACTTGTTCCCTTTTTAATAATGTTGTATGTATTTGTCTGTGCCTGGCAAAGAAAAGGTACTCCTAAATATCAATGGATGAATAAATGATAAATGACCAGTTGGATGAATCCTCAGTTGGTCCCAGAGTAAGAGCCCCTGAGTACCACAGCTTGAATAAATGTCAAGTAAAATAGGAAAGAAAACGAAGTTCCTTGATGTGGACTCTAAATCAGAATCTCAGCACTTCTTGAGCCTTTTTCCCCAAACCCAGTCACATAACTAATTAATAAACACACCTTCATCAATGTTTATTAAGTGCCTGAAAATGACTTTGCTGTTCAAATCTGATTTTTGCATCCATTCCTACTTAGGGACAGCAAAGATCTCAGAACCTTCACTGAAGCTTACTTTTCTCTTTCCTCACCAGACAACACACCAACCAGGTCAGCCCATAAGTTATGCCCTAATTATACATGAAGGAAAACTGGAGTCTTACGGATCCCAACTCCCCCCACCCAAATAATTTATTATGAGAAAAAGTCAATAGTATACTTATAAAAATTCAAAATCAAGAGAAATAGAGATTCTGGAGGAACTCTAGTTGTAGAGAAATTGCTTGTTTTTAAAATGGAAAGGAATATGACTTTTGTATTCTTGGGGTATATATATGTGTTTTTAAAACATAATATTTGATTAGTTTCTACTAGTTGAGCGGAGGAAACCTTGGCTAAGTGCTGTGCATGGCCCTTGTCCATCTTTGAAGTTTTTTCATTCTTAAACCCCTGGCAACTTTCCATTGGCCTAAGAGTACTCACCTAACTTCTTGGTGATACTTGGCAAAGTGTGAGGCCATGGATTTCGCACAAACCTGCACAGAGTGCCGTGTCAGAGAGAGTGATACTTTTTGCCTGGGAAGAGCTGCTAACAAAAACTGGGGCAGGGCTCATTTTTCTCCTTTGGCCATTTGTGAGATCAATGCCAATACTAAAGCTGAATTTGTTCATCCCACAGGGATTTATTTGCTGGAGCAACACGATGTGGCAATCATTAGGTATACCACCATAGCTCACCCATCCCTTAGCCCGAGAGGGCCATGGCAAGTCAGATATGGTGGCACAGAACAAGAAAAGCCACCGGGAGACACATGAGAAGCAAAGTGTCTATAGAGAAAGGGTGTGAGGAAGGGATAAAACTCCTGGTAAAGGAAAGTTAGTTCTGGGATGGTGCCGTCACCCTCCCATGTGGATAATGAATACTGGCCAATAGGGATGAGCCATTTGAAGGAGATGGTTGTTTTTGATGTCCTTCCAAAGTTTCCTTGTCAAGGAGCTCCTTCTTCCTAGTCTCACAGGCCATCTTCTGACAACACTGGAATTCTCACCAGGGTGGCCCCAGCTAGTGGAGCCTGGGCTCTGGGCTCTGCACGTCTGCCTTCTAAATGTTCCCCAAGATAATTCATGTGCTCTGAGCCTCTTCCCCAATCTTTCAGCTTAATGTCATCATGATAAAGACCTATAAACACATTTCAGATAAGGGGATAACAGCAGATCCAATACGTGATGCTGCCCACGTACATTTTAATATGGTAGAATTCTGAACAGCTCACAGGGTAAGTCTCTTCTTATGAAATGCTGGCATCTGTGCTGGGTCTGGGGAGGTAGTGCAGGTCTTTGTAGGTGTGATGGTCTTCCCAGACAAATAGGAGACGTGCCCACTTGCTCAAAGGTGCTGAGCAGCCTTGTTGACGAGCCTTCCTATTGCATAGGGCCAAGGGTGAACTACATAAATCAGACCCTTTAAACTCACCACATGTATGAATGAAACAGACAAACAAATTCTACTAACAAGTGAGGATTCGGTGATAATCTTTAAAAATGTTAAGAGAAAGCTTAAATCCAACACAAAACACGAAGGCCACTTCATTTATGAATTAAAGGTGGATTGTGGGTTAAGTATTCTTCTGCCACTTCTCAGACTGAACTACTAAAAAGGACGGGCTAAAACTATTGAAAATGTCTAATGATTTACTACAAGAGCAAGTGTGAAATGCATGCATTAATAAACCTTCCTCCAGCTGAATTTCCTATCTGAGCTATGCCAGCCCACTTTTTAAGCCTGAATTTTAAAAACTTTAAAAAAAAAAAAAAAGGAAGGAGCTATCGTTTCAACGTTTGCTTATATCATCCCCAGTTAAGAAAATGTATATTTATTTTTTAAAGTAATGTCATTACCAGAAGCCTACCTCTTTCCTTTTGACAGTCCAACAGAATGCTTATCTTCATATTTTCATAATGAAAACTCCCCAAGCTCAGGCTCCTCTGGCAGATTTACAACCTCTGAGCAGAAGAGCTGACAGGCATTTTAATATGAAAGGAGATATGATGTCTTTAATGTACAGTGATGTCACTTCTAACAAGGGGAAGCAGCTTTCCGCAGTGCAATCACCATAACAAGGCCGACCTGGCTGCTGCAGGAGAGACCTTCTAACCCAGAGAAAGGTCACAGATTAGACTGAAAAGAAGGGACTCTCCCAACTCAGGTGGAAGGGCTCCGAGTGAGGTCATGGTCACACGCCTACAGTGGGGGCGCATTAGTCACAGGAAGTTGAAGCCAGGAACTGTCCAGACAGAGCTGACCTTGAGCAGGGAAAAGGTGAGGCGTGAGACTGAAAGGGGAATGGAAACCCTCCAGGGAGCGCTAAAATGAAAGCTAGATTGCCTCTGGACCGTCCTCTTTCTCCCGGAATAGGTCTCCTCACTTGACAGTGATGTTGACGGCCAGGTTGTCATTAGCAGGGTGTGCCATTATTGCGCCCCGAGACATGACGCTAAGCAAAGGCTTGAAATTTGCGGTCTTTTATTTGCAAATGAGGCCTTAAAGCTTTCGAATTTTGTGTAGAAAATATTGGTTCTGGTTTTGAAAAGAGCTTTAAATTCTCAGAGGCTGATATTCAAATGTCCTTGTCCTAAACCCTCTGATTAAAACTGCTACCCACTCTTGACTGAACAGGAAGGATCTTCATCAGATAATCTGAGAACTGCTATGTCACTAAATTCCACGTACCCGGGAAAGGCATTTCCCGTAAAAGCCCCAAAGCTCCCTCGGTAACATCAGAGAATGGGCCTGGTGCGTGGTTCCCGAGGAAATAAACCCTAATATTCAAAAACTGGGTAGGCTCTCACCATCCAAATAAACTTTCATTTGGTAAGCAAAATGTCTGGAGGAACGAGGGTTAACTTAAGAACTTAGAAGATTTTGCCAGCTCAGGGATAGCCAAGCATTTAAAATTTGCCAGCACAATTAAATGTACTTCTCTTTAATTAAACGTAGGTACATTCAGCCATTACACACTCAAAATTAAGTATCCAAGATTTATCATGTAAAGGAGCCAAACAGCAAAAGCAAGGGTCAGAATTGACCAATATCACCAAGGACTATCATATTTTTTAATATGTTATTATCTGATTGATTTTACTGCAGTGAAATAGTGGTTATGAGCTGGGGCAGGCGGTCCTGGGCAGTGTTCTACCTTTGCCACGTATAAGTTATACGATTTGCAGAAGCTACCTAATTTCTTTAGGCCTTGGCTTTATTATATGTGAAATAGAAATAATCATTTTACTTATCTCACATAATTTCTGTAAGAATTAATTGAATCAATGAAAACCATTTATCGCAATGTCTAAAGCATGGTTAAACATTCTTTAATTATTATTTCCTATCACTACTTCTACTACTATTGAAAACAGATAAATATACATATTAGTCTTTTGTCTTGCATTCAAGTCTCATTTGCAATACTTCGAAATATATAAAATTACCTTATGTATAGAGTTGGTAAAGAAAAATTTTTTTCATGGTTGCTCAAAGGATCGTACTTCAAACTCTAAAGGGCTAAATGGCCATACGACTGTGGGCCAGTCATCCTTGCCTGAGGAAACCAGCACAAAAATGGGTATAAAGCTGTATTCAATTCTTAATGGCTACTACTACTCTTCATGCCTGCTCTCCCCCCTCCCCCACCCCATGCTACTCTAACCCAAGGCTTTCAAATTTTGATGTGCATAAGAAAATAAGGGGAGTGTATTCTCAATGCCTAAACTCTGGCTTGGTAAATTTGGACAAGGGCCCAGGCATGTGCAATTCTAATAGGCAGTCCCGTAGATTCTGACGCATGGAATACATTGGTTCTGTTTACATAGAGACCCTAATAGCCCACTGGAGAATTAAGCCATCCTCTTCCTTATCAAGGCTGAGAAGATGGACCTGCTCTTTCTTGGTTAAGGCTCAGATTGCCTTCTGCTTAGGAAGGACCTTCAGATCTAGAGGATTTAAGTGGGCCAGGTGAGGGCCAAGAGAAAGGGAAAAGGCAGATTTTTTAGGCTGTCTCTTTCCTCTGTTCTGAGGGAAAGAGATGAAGAGTTTCTCGATGTTTCATCGGAGTAGGAGAGGAAATAAGGACATAGTTGAAATCTTGGTTCAATATTCAAGACTGTGTCTATGGCTGCAGCATGTTTTGTCGTTGTCTCTTAGGTTCTAAATGTGACGACAGGTAGAAGGTAAGATTTCAGATTTGGGGGAGGTGTGGGAACCAAACAATAGCTTTGGAACTTAGGTGGCAAAGTCACATTATACTAAGGGAGCTCTTAAACTTAGACCAGGGCTTACTCTGGCTGAGCACAAGACCTCATGGCCCACACACCAAACCTTTTATGCCTTATTAGTTCCATTTTCTGTTTTTCATCATCTGCATATGTTTATAAAACTCACAACAAGAATTTTATAATATTGTGAGTCACGCTAGGTAGCCTCATTAGTAAAATATTGAGTCAAAACTTTTATTAAACTCTATTAACAAACTAATATTGTTTATAAACGAGAAGCAAAAGAAAGCCTCAACCTCCGGTTTCCAGTCCAGAATTATGGAACTTGGAAGTCATCACACCTATCCACAAAACAAGAAAAAAACTGAGGAAACTAAAAACCAACAACAGTTCTTAGATCCACCAGAGAATTGAGGTCACAGGACAAACCTCTCCCCCAAAAGTTGGAGACACACATAAGTGAACATAGAGAATCGGAGTTTACCAGGGCAGAAACCTCTATGTGCTGAGGTCAGAAAACCTAAACTGTAATTAACTGTTGGAGGCTCAGCCAAAGGGCCTAGTTAGGAGGCTTCCACACTTTTGTGAGTTTTATCTCCAGTAGACCTACAGGTTCTCACAATAAAGATTGGAGAAAAATCCCCTAGTGCTCCTGGCAGGGGGCAGGCAAAGGTAACTATTTTGAGAGAGATGAGAGCTCTGTTCTTTTTGATAAGGCCTTGCTCTCAAGGACACTATTTCACAGAAACCTAACCAACATGGTTTATACCAGAGCCTAGTTGACTTAGTGGAAGGGAAGGGCCCAATTCCATCCACCTCTAGCTTTCCTGTCTCATCTAAGGGGAGAAAAAAAGTACTGAGAAGCACTTGTGAATGCCACAGCCCAGGGGTGTGAGCTCACTAAAATACCAAGACCTACTCAGAGAATTACAGAAGGCTTCTCTCCTTCCCATATCTTACCAACATATCGGCACAGCTCCTGTATAATAACAGAGGATTATAACTGAAATAACTGCACATTTCAGATATCATTTAAGAATAAGTCTCTAGGGAAAACCAACAAAAACAGGGTTAAAAAAAACAACAACAAAAAAGCAAAACAAGGCCACCGGAGAAAATTTTAGCCTCTGACACCTAAAGCTAGAGCAAAAGTAAACATATCTTAACTCTTAGGCAGATAAACATATAAATTCATATTAAAGGCCTATTTTCTTCAGTTTTTTTTATTCAGTACATCATGTCCTTCTTTCAACAAAAATTTACACTTAGACATGGCAGGTCCACATTCAGATATGGCAGAGACTTTGGAATGATCAGACCAGGAATTTAAAACAACTGTGATGAACATGCTAAGAGATCTATTGGAAAAAGTGGACATCATTCAGAAACAGATGGATAATATAAGCCAAGAGATAGAGATTCTAAGAAAGAATCAAAAGGGAATGATATACATCAAAAACACTAACAGATATGAAAAATGCCTTTCATAAGCCTAGCAATAGACCGAACACAGCCAAGGAAGAAATCAGTGAGCTTGAAGATATGTCCATTGAAACTTCTAAAACTGAAATACAAAAAAGAAAAAAATAGTGAAAAAAACAAAGCAGACTACCTGAGAACTGTGGGTCAATTATAAAAGTTATAAATGCCAAGCATTAGAGTCACCGTGGTAGAAGGACATTCAATTCCCCTGACCTCATGTGTCCTTGAGGCTACAAATAATAGAATAGCACTTGGGCCATCATTGCTCCTTGCTCACATTTCCAAACAGGAGGAGAAATAAATAATTGGATTGGTGAGTTTAAGGGAAGGAATTAAGTATCTCTGACAACACCACTTTTTCTCTGTCTTACACGTCTGCACCATGCAAAAAGTGGCCTGTCTTAGTTGGCAATACCACATATTTCCACTTCTACCTTTCACTGGGTGGGTAAGTTTTATTCTGGTAGAAAGATTCAGAAACACATTGTTGTTGCACATTGTTTCAGCATAAGTTCCCTGGAAAGCAGAACCTGAGATGAAGCCTACATGCTAAGTTTTATTGGGAAGGGGTGTAATTCCACGGCAACTGGAATAAGAATGCCTGCTTTCAGAGAAGTATGGCAATGGGAAACTGACTAGGGTGATGCTTGATTTGAATAATTAAAAAACTCAAGAGGTGTTGAGCAGAAGGCTATCATTTCCTCCCATGATGGAAAATTGCACTTTATCATTGAGTTTCCAGATCTGTCAGTTAACAAATCTGGAACCCATTGAGGAAGGACCCTATGATACCAATGAGAACATAGCAGATTAAAATAACCATTTTATTTTGCCCTTGAACTTGTGAGTCAGGAATCTGGGAAATACTTGGCTGAGTGGTTCATCTCTGATCTATGTGGCATCAGCTGTGGTGTCTGGGATAGAGACACACTGTCAAGATGACTTCTTCACTTACTTGTGGCACCTGGTCTGGGATCACTAATAGTTGATGCTGCTCTTGACTGGGAGCTTAGGTGGGGCTATTGACACATAGATTCTCCATGTGGCTTGACCTTCTCTCAGCATTGGGGCTCAGTATCTAGAGACAACATCCCAAGAAAAAGCATTCCAAGAGAGCAAGGCAAAATTGCAAGGCTTCTTATGGCTTAGCCTCAGAAGTCCAACACTGTCACGTCCACTGCATTCTATTACTCAAGCAAGTCTCTAAGGTCAGTGTAGATTCAAGCAGAGGAGAATCTAGACTCTACTTCTTGATAGAAAAAATAGCAAGGAATTTGTCTCCATCTTTAATCTACCACAGTCCACAGGTAGGGAAAGGGGGATAGGAAATACGAGATGGTGCATTACAGAGTTGCCAGAGTTTCACAAGAAAACAAAGCCATTTCTTTGAATATTTCAGTCTCCAAACAGAATGTTTGAGAGAAAAAACCCACAAAGAAAACCACTTTAGAATAGTCGGAGGAGAAGAAAAAAGAAGAATTTATCTGCTGGTTTCTCACCCCATGCTTCTCTTATCTTTCATTGTCAAAGTTCACCACATGAACTGGCAATCCCTATACTTCTGATTTGTGTCACTTAGCCTCCCTTCCTCCTAGGTAGCTGCTGGGGAAACCATACTCCATGATCTGCTGCATGACCCTTCCTTTGAGTCCAGAAGTAGGTTGGAGGATCCAGAGCCTCCAGGCCTGAGTGGTAAAGCTGCAGTAGCTCTTGTAGTAGTAGGCATGTTGAGTCATTCTAGAGTCATCTCTTAACCTGGGGGAAGTCAAATAACTAATGGTATTAAAAATTGGTGCTGTTTAAATTTAGGTGACAGCAGTGGTGGGCAGGGCTCTCCACTGAGTGCAAGTGGGGTTAAGGGAATCTTGGGAGATGCATACATTGGGTCTACTACACACACCTAAGCTTTGTCATTCAATCCAGCTTTCATGAGTAATAAAGCAGATGTTTTTATATTCATCTAAGGTCTCTTGTGGTTGATTTAGAAGCATCTGTTCCCTGTCCACTTGGTTTCAAGCTAGGAAGGGATAGTTGGATATTTCTGTTGCCTGTCCAGATCTCCTACCCATGTTTTTCCACCTGTCTGAGCTCTGGAAGCTGCCCTCATGCACTGTATCTATAGGTTCCCCAGTTTTCTAGCTTCCAGTTGATTTAGCCAATTGGATGCGCCAAGAGAAGAGAGGATGAGATGAGAGTAAGGTCAGCATTGGCCATGTTCCTTTAACAAAGAGTACAGTTCCCATCAAATATCCCCTCCTACAGCAACTCTCTAGTGGTTCCTCCCCTTGCCCCACCTGGTCTAGGAGCTCACCTCTGTTGCTGACCCTGGGATACTGCACCAGGCCTTGTAGGTTTCCTTTAAGACAGCCCACACTTTTTATAAGTGTCCTTTCTTAAAACTCCCCTTCATTACGAATTGTGCCTTCTCTTTCCTGTTAGGACCCTAACTAGTATGGTGGAGACAGGAATATAATTATCACCACATAAGCATGCCCTAATAGTTGTTAGTAAATTACTAGTAAATATTCTTTAACGTAAATAAAAATACAAGCTTTATTATTGACTCACTGTTCTCCTATCAGTAGAAAGATGAAGGACTTCATTTTTCTTCAATCTGAGACTCATCAGGCCAGCAGCTAGGCCTCAGCCAGACAACTGCTGGAATGGAGGGAAATGCCAACGTGTTCTCGGGGGAAATAGACAGAACTCTCATTTCCTACCATCTGCCAGGGAAGAACTGGAAATAAAGGGGTAATGAAAACAGCTAATTTACCCTTTTTGGGAAATTAGGCAAGTCCCAACATTGATTTTATGAAGGCAGAAGGAACATTACTGAGTGGCAAATATCCATGAATACTTTTATCTGAATATAATTCAACCAACTATAACTCTAGGGCTGTGCAGTTCAATACAGTAGCTACTAGCCACTTGTGGCTATTTAAGCTTGAATTCATTAAGATTCAATAAAATTTAAAAATCAGCTCCTCAGTCACACTAGCCACTTTTTAAATGCTCAATAGTCACATAAGGCTGATGGCTATAGTATCGGACAGCTCAGAGATAGAACTTGTCCATCATTGCAGAACATTCTATTGGACAGCACTGCTCATAGGAACAAACCCCACATTTCTCTTTGTTGCATTGTTTTTCTTAAACTACCATCTTTATTGAATCATTGGGGCACTAAATTATCAGACACCAGAGAACTATATTAAGTGTAAGTGTGTTGCGTTAGATGGAGAAGTAAAAGAGTTCTGTATTGTGACCCTTTAGAGGAGAAAAGACATTATATGACATTTCAGAAAATTTTAAAGTATGCATTTTAAAATTTGTTAAACTTATTTTAAAAATAATAAAATAAGAAGATATTCAGCCTAACTGAATAAATATGCATGCTCTTTTCTCAGATATTAGCATTGTAGCAACTTAATTTGTTTTCAAATTAATTCTTGGTTGCAGATAAAATCTTAAAAGCGATGCATAATATATTCAGAATTACTTTCATTTTAGCATATTTGAAAGGAAAATACTTTTTAAATAAAAGTGTGAAAACAAATTAAGTAAAGACATACAACCTACCTACTCCAAATAAGGCGAAGAAAAACTAATATGTTAGGTACTTAAACTTGAAAACAATGGGAAAGTTAATCATTAAGCATTCCAGCTGTAATAAGACCTGTGATGAAGGAAAGGGGGGGAGGGGGGCAGTAATCCATTCAGAATTGATAAACTACCTAGGATATTAGAATTGATTGGTTTATGAATAAATCCAAATAAATAGCAAGCTAAGCTTAGATAAGAGGTCTTTAAATTACTTTTTATGCATCTCAGTATGCATTTTTTATAGATATTGAGATTAAGCCAGTTTGCAATTTTTACTTTCAAACTCTCAAACAGAGGAGCCAGGGTTTCTTAGAAGGGCTGTCATGGTGGTTGGGTTGTACTTACTACCGTCTCCTGGAAAATATGCTAAATGCCAGACCACACGGGTGGGCACTGCAAGTACACCACCGACTATTTTTAATTGACATGCTATTTTTCTGGAAGAAAAACAAAACCAAGGGACATGAAAGAGGGATGTGATGAACATTTGCAACCAGTAGACTTTAAGTAAAGGAGATCACCCTGATAATATGGGTGGGCCTCATTCAGGCAGCTGACAGCCTTAAAAGCAAAGACTGAGCTTCCCTGAAGAAGGAATTCTGCCTCGGACTGAAACAGAAATCCTTCCTGAGTTTCCAGCGTGTGGCCTGTCCTAGAAATTTCAGACTTGCCAGCCCCCACCATCCTGTGAGCCAATTCCTTAAAATAAACCTCTCTTTTCTCTCTCACACCCTGACTGACACAGAAGCTAAGTCAGGAGAATATTTTGAAGAGGCCAGACCAGCACCATCTAACTGTCTGATGCCCTACAGGGGTCAACCACGGTGCAGAAGGAACACTATCAAACCCAATGGACGTTTTAACTCTTCCTATAGTGTTACCTTTTTTTTGAGAAGGATTTCAGTCTTTGAGAAGGATTTCAAGCCAATATGAGCAACTCCACACTTCGATTATTGTTCTTGGGATTTCAAAATGAAACCTTGTGCTCTCAGGTATGAGTTCCTGGCAGTCTTCATTTTTCTTTGCAATCTTTATAGTTCTTAGTATTGAACCCAGTGGGGTGGAGGAATTTTAGCAGAATTCTCTGTGACTCCACCCTCACTTTCATCATCTGTAACTAATGACGTATAAAGCATTGTCATTCCCTCCTTCTTGCTCAGATCTGTCCTGTTTTGTTTTGTTTTCTCTGTCCCCATTGGTGTCCCTGTCGTACAACCTTCCCTTCACCTCTAGGCTCTGGAGCTCTGAGGCCAAGAGGGACTTAAGGATTGGTGGCCACAGTGCATGAACACGAGAGACTGAGGAGCCCCCTGGGAAGAAGGTTCTGAGAGAGGAGTTGGGCCTATGGTGTGATTCAGGGGCAATCCCTCAGGCTCAGAGGGCAGGAGTTCGCAGGATGGTTTGGTGTCCCTCTGCCCCTACACCCCACTCCAACCTCACACTTGTGCCTCAGTCTTCTGGAGACAGAAAAGACTGACAGGGCCTTTTCCAACCTTTCACAACCTTTTTGAGACTCTGGAAAGCTGAAGGAGACCCCAGCTTTGGGAAGATGCAGTGGAATATGTGTAAAGGGTTAAAGGATGCTGCTCACCTTATTCCAGAAAGTGGAAGCTTGCCTCGTATTGATTTCAGGCAGTGGTGTGCTGACAATTTTTTAAAAAAATACATCTTTATTGATTTCAAAGAGAGAGGAAGGGAGAGGGAGAGAGAGATGGAAACATCAGTGATAAGAGAGGCATTGATCAGCTGCCTCCTGCACGCCCCCCACTGGGGACCAAGACGGAAGCCGAGCACGTGCCCTGCCTGGAAATCGAACCTGGACCTCCTGGATCCTAGGTCGATGCTCAACCGCTGAGCCACGCCCGGCCTGGCTGCTCACAGTTTTAACCACCAGCCCTCTGGAAAGAAAGAAATAAAAGCCCAGGTTGTAGAACTGGCTGATTCTCACGGTGTGAATGTTCCCACCATGGCCGATTCCAAGTTACCAAAGTGATGCCGTTAAACACAGTACTGGGAGAAGACACACAGCAGCACAGCCTCACATAAGGGCTTCACTCCAGATGCAACAGATGCACGTCAACCTTAAGAGCATCCATCATAGTAAAACAATCAGGAACTGATAAGTTCAGAGCATTTATTGCCTTTGTTTTTAATATAATTTATTTAATTGCAAGTTTATGTAATTTAGTTTTTAACAATGCCTGTGTTTAACAACCACAGGAAAAATTCCTGAATATGTAATGACCAGCTTTTGTCCACTTGTCCTCAGGGCCCCAACAGACCATTGATTCAGGGCCCCAGGGCACAGCGCACAGCAGGGGCCTGGAGCTCGGGCAGCACCCACAGTCCTGGCCCTGGCAGCTCCCAGCGCACAAGGTTCACATTGGCTCACATTTACTGAGTTTAACCGAAAGCCTCCTGAGCAAGGTCAGCTGCCTTGAGTCCTCGATTTCATCCATCTCTGGGAACGAGGGCTTCGTGATCGCTGCTCTATGACAGAGCACAACAGAGCAGGCTCTAGGAAGTCTTGCATTTCATCGGCGATTCCTCTTCTTGTCAATCTTTTCTTTCATTTTAATGCCTTTACTTGCCAAAAATGCCTAATGAACTTTGCTCATATCCCCCAAATTCCTTTGGCTATAACTTGCTTGGTTTTAAAACCTGGTCACCTTATTTTTCCAAAATGAAGTTTTTAGTTTTGCAACTTTTCCTTATTAAAAAAAAAGTAATCATGCATTTGTTTCAGGGGAAAAATGTGAAAATATAGTTAAGTAAAAAATACATAAAGCAAATGTACCCCCTAGACGAGAAAACGCTATTAATATTATTTCTTTTGTTTGCCTGCACCCAGACAGCTCCGGGTCACTTACCTGGACTTGCCTCACTATTGAAAAGCTCACTCTACCCTGAGGACAGTTCTTAAATGGGTTGACTTTTCTGTGTCTTTCTTTGGGGGAAGAGGAGCGTTAGAGCAAAGCTTCGCAGCTCTTTTTCACTTACACATTATTTAAACTAATGAGAGGTTCTCTTCCTCACCCCACTGCTAGAGTCTACCTTCCATTCCTTTAGCCTTTCATTTCATTTGAGGCCTTTATCCATGAGTGGGAGTGGAAACTTCTTGGGAAAGGGCAACTCTCTGGTATTTTTCTATAATGTTTCTCTCTTCTCTGCAACCATGAGAGCCACGTTTTCTAGGTCTTGACACAGCACATAAGCCAGGCTTTCCTGTCTGTCTGTGACCATGGTTATCTGACAACATGTCAGGGCAGTTCCCAGCTGTGGGTGGGAAGGAGGGCCCTTCCAATGCTCCGTAACACCCGCGTTTGTGTCTCCTGCTTATATAAGAGAATCTTTCACTTTAAAAGAAGAATCCTGGATCCCTAGAATCCCATCATGCTCATTTCTTTTCTAATAAGAAAAAAGCACAAAGTGAACGTGATGTACGGTGATTAAAGAATTCCACGGCGACAGTTCCCTGGAGTGAAACACGAAGTCCTCCTTGGGCCACACTGCCCACCAAGAGGGATCTCCGTGGATGTGCTGCCTCTTGCTTCAGTCCGTGTCTGAGCCAGGGCGGGACTGGCACCTTGCCGTGTTGAAATTGGCTCTGCACCTTGTTTAAGTGGGCATCCCGCCATACTAATTGATGGGTATGAGTGCAGACATGCTAGAGAACCAGTGTGCACATCAGATCTGGGTAGGAGAAGAATTTCAGCCCAGAAATAGCAAAACAGTGCTGAGTTCCTGTGCCAGGGACAGAGAGAAGATGGTATCAATGTCATTGCTGCAGCTCAGAGTTGGACTTATTTTTAAATGCCCCAAATAGCTGAAAAAACAAGGAAGTTATGGATCTAAGGAAGAATAGGAAGGGGGGAGGTTATTGACTTTCAAAAGCAATAGCTATGTCTGCCAAATGGGGTGCAAGAAGGTTTTTCATCTAAGAAGTTCCTTGATTAAAGTTACTTTCTAGCTGAGTACTTTGGACAGATACAGAAATTGGAGCCACTCTGGGGTAGGGTCCCCAGGTTCATCACAGTGGGACTGCTGAGGGTGGATGTGGATAACTGCTCCCTGCCCGGGGAGTGACCCTTCCTGCTCGTCCTTGACCTCCAGCCACTCTGCGGGATCCACCAGCTCTGCAGCAATTAGTCCAGCAGGCCAGCTATCAAGAGCATGGCCATCAACTCGTCCATCATCTTGTCAATTGCATATTTGGCACAGTAGAGTCCCTCCACTGGAAGGACAGTTCAGTAGCAACCCAATTTGAGTGCAGAAAAGAGAAACTTGACAGTGTTAGAGTCAGAAAGGCTTTGGAGAGGGTTCTGAATGTATGTAGGCACAGACTACCCCTTGGTTTCCTCTATGGCTGGCAATGACCTTCTTCAAATGACCTGGGGATAAACAGCCTGGGGGTGGGGGAGTTAAGGTGAAGGACTCTAAGTAGAACAGAGATACTGGGCCATCCAGACATAGGACCTAATAAGTGACAACTATACAGATCACCGGTGAAGATGGAATTTATACTTCAACGGAGCCATCGTTCCAGAATAGTACACAAAGTTAACTATAAAGAAGCTTTGGTTGAACTTCAAGAAAGTACCTGTCCGTAGACTTTAAAAGCTCACTCTGAACTGCTGCATCACTATTCCAGCTGATTGACTATGTACCAGAATATGAGCCCATCAACTCATCCCACTTCAGCTTTTGAACTGGCTCATTTTATTAGCAATTGAATTTCTGTGCCGAGTAAGAATAGAAGAAGCCGTTGCTCCGAGCCTAACTTTACAGATTCTCTCCCTTGCTGACTATAAAAGTGCTTCATGTTTTTCTAATATTTAAGTCATAAACTCAAGATGAAAAATTAAATAGTGGTTGATATAAATGTGATCATATTTAACTCATCCTTAGTTTCTCCCTACGTATTTTTTTTCACAGCATTTTTTAAAAGTCAACCTAAACGGAACAAAATCAGAAGAGGGAGGTGGGAACAAAGCCAAAAGTTTCTTAGTCTCGGCCAAATTAAAATGATTGGAAATAAGGTTAGTTTGCTTTCACAAAAGGCCCTGATTATTCACTTGAAACCAGTGGGAAGCACTGAATTCCGAAACAAAAGCTAAAAGAAAACCCTTCCTGCTGTCCTTGGGGATGATCGGACTGCATGTACTGAATGGTAGGTAAAATTACTTGAGTTTAATGATTCTGCTTCTAATGTCTTCAAATGTTGGATGTATTCTAAGTTTCTTACGTAGCAACTTGTGTCGGTAATTCCCAGCAGTGCCATCCGAATGACTTATACATGTGCATATTTCCTTAGCTTGGCTTCAGACCACATACATTTTGATCAGTCCCATCGACTTTCTAAACTGACTGTCGCCGAGGCCCTCTCTGCACAAACAGCACTATTCACAGGGAGCTCTGAGAAGTCTCAGCTTGGTGTGAGTGACACGTGAGGTTTTCAAGCATTTTCTTTTCATGACTAATTAAAGGTCAGAGGAGGGAAGCAGGCCATTTTTCTCCTCAGTGTTCCTTGTGCAATTTGTTAATTTAATAACCTTTAAAGTTCCAATTCCACAATTACGTCTGACATTCCAAATGCGGCTCTGAACTAGTGTAGTGCCCAGGTTTTCCTTGTATGATATCTACTTCTGAGACGGGGTGGTATCTGATCGATGACTCATTCAGTTTTGAGCACTTTCCTTCCCAATTCTGGCTTCTCAGACACTCAGCAACCAATTCTGTGCAGAGTGAGAAATGATTTCTTTTCCCCTAAAGGCCCCATTCTCCACGATGCTGGACTCAGTTCTCAGTGGTCAGCACCGTGTTTCTCAGGCACACCCCATGGGCTTCACAGTGTCGGTTACCTGCAGTTTCATTCATGCATTTCCTGAACCTGTCTTTACTCAGTAGCAGCCCAGGGCCAGCAGTTGGTGGGGTCTGCCATGAGCCTTGTAACCATATGCCATCTGGGATACTTAGAGTAAGTCTTTGACTCCTGAGACCCCCTTCCCTGTGTTTGTTTCCTAAGTCTGCCGTAACCAAGTGCCACTAACTAGGTAGCTTAGAAAAAAATTAATCTATTGTCTCATAGTTCTGTGAGCTAGAAGTCCAAAGTCTAGGTATCACTGGGGCCATGATCCCTCTGAAACCTGCAGGGGAAGATTCTTTCCTTACTTCCTCCAGCTCTGATAGCCCCAGGCACTTGTGGCAGCACAACTCCCATTTCATTTGGAATTCTCCTATGTCTCATCACATACGTTTGTGTTCAAGTCCAAATTTCTGTGTTTATAAGGACACCGGTCATTGCACCAAGGCTCACTCTGATCACCTCATTTTAACTTACTACATCTGCAAAGACCCTGTTCCCAAATAAGGTCACATTCTGAGGTCCTGGGTATTAAGATTTCAGCTCATCTTTTTGGGGAGACACAATTCAACCCATAACACTCCCTCTCAACCTTTCACCCAGTTCATCTGCTTTCATTCTACAAATGTATTTAATTGAGTACCTACTATGTGCCACACACAGGAGAGGCACAAGAAAGAGAGGTGAAGAAGACCAAAGAAGTCATAAAACACTGTAACAGTCAAGGCAGACAATAAGTAAATAAAATGTGGTGTGAGATAAGATCTAGGAATAAAATAAACAGGGTCTCTGATCGGCACTAACAGAGGGATGAGACAAAGCTATTTTAGAAAAGGAGTGAATGAAGCATAAGGGTAGCCCTGCCTTTCCTCATGGTTTGGTTTTTATTACTTCCTATGAAATACCACAGAAGTTTACCTTTGTGCATAACTTCATCTGAATTGCCTTTTTATTACATACCAGAGTATTAACTAGGATGAGTCTACTGTTCCATTTTACAGATGAGAAAGCTGAGTCTTGGAAAAGCTAAATAATTTGTATGAAGTCACATGGCCAGTAAATGGTGGAGCCAAGATTTAGATCTCCATCTAGGAGACTAAAAAAAAAAAAAAAAAAAAATCCCATTACATATTCTATAGACTTCTTAGAGTTGTTAGATCCAACTCCCTGCTATTTCCATGAAACATACTTAAATGAAACTGTCACTGGTTGGACAGAAAAAGTAGGCAAAGATTTTTAAATAAGTAAAGATATATCAGCCAAATGTAAACTAAGTGGCATGTACAAAAATTGTAAAAATATAGGTTTTAATGCACAAATCATTAGTGTAATGTGAGATAGTATATATTGATTTTAAAAATACAATATACAAAGAAGATAAAAGAGCCAAGAACTATTTTGTACCAAAAAACAGTGATCAAAATGTATATAAAAGCCAAAAAGTTAGAAATGCGAGAATTGTCAATACCCCAATCCTAATGGGAGACTCATACCTCTCAAAACTTGGCAGGTCAAGTAGTCAAAATCTGTAACATTCTAGAGAATTTGAATCATAAACAATTAGTAAGCAAGCCAAAATACAAAAACCATACATTTTTTTCCAAATCCCATGAAACATTTAAAATTTTATTATGTATCAGGCCATGAAGAAAATCTCAATAAAATCCAAATATTATACGCAAACACATTCCCTGTTCATTATGCAAGAAAGCTAGATGTTGAGAACAAAATCTGTCTAAAATAAATCTAACCATAGAGGGTGGGGAGAGACTATCTTAGACATTCTTTTTCTTTTTTATTTCAGAGAGAGGAAGGGAGCAGGAGAGAGAGAGAGAAACATCAATGATGAGAGTCATTGATCGGCTGCCTCCTGCACGCCCCCTGCTGGGCACAGAGCCCGAAACCTGGGCATGTGCTCTGACCAGGAATCGAACCGAGATCTCCTGGATCATAGGTCAATGCTCAATCGCTGAGCCAGCTGGCTGGGCATATTTTACACATTCTTAAAAAACAAAAAGAAAGAAAACTATTCAGAATGAGATATATTTACAAGTGTGGCCACATATATTTCCAAATTATATTAAATTAAAATAGCACAGGTCATAAAACAATTTAATTTTTATATATATAAAAGGATATTCATATATATACATATATGATATTAAATACATAAATAACTTTCTGGAAGAATGCACAAAGAACTGTTGACATTGGCTATCTTAAGAGAAAGGGGATAGGGTTCAGAGACAGGAAAGAAAACATTGTAGAGAATTTAAATCACACACAATTAACAAGCTATCCAATATACAAAATTACACATTCTTTCCAAATCCCTATTGAGTATTTTTTAAAGTTTATTATGTAGCAGGCAATGAAGAAAAATTAATAAATTCCAATACTGTATACAGACCACGTCCATTAAATGAAATGAGCATAACATAGCAAAGGCTAGCAAAGATTGCCCATAAAAGAAAACTATAGACCACATTCACTTATCAATCTCAATAAAAATATCCTAAATAAAATATTAGTAAACAGAATCCCGCAGCATACTGAAATAATAACACACCATGACTGAATGGAGTTTGTTTCAAGAACATAAGAAAATTCCAATATTTAGAAACTTTAATGTAATTTCCCATATTACTGCATATAAGGGGAAAAGCCATATGATTATTTCCACAGATGCTCAAAAGCATTTGATAAAATTCAAATACATTCTAGACCAAATTCTAAACGTATAATGCTTCAACATGATCATTTATTTGTTTATATATCTATAGATCTAGATCTAGATGTTTTTTCTCCAAAACAAAGACTAGACTCAATTATTTGAACTGAACCGGGACCTCTAAGGTTTACGAATTGGCTAGGAGGCCCTATAAGAAGCACTATCAACTTGTGCCCCCCAAGTGATGTCTCATTTGGGAGTCCCTAACAATTATAAACAAAACTTTCTTTCCGGAACAGGGACACCCCCAGGACTGTACTTTTTGTTTGGAAGCTAGGCATTAACTTGCCTCCCTCCCAAAAATATGGTGACTTGCACTTTGGGAGTGGGTGTTACAAGACACCTTCAAGTGTTTAAGGAAACACCCTGAGTAGATATCATATAGCCTTCAGATGGCTGTGGAGCCCTCTCCAAAATGAGGTATTATTGGTTACTCGGGGTTCCTTCCCAGATAGATATCTCATTATTTATGCACACTTGGCAGGCAATTTTCACTATGATAGGAGATAGGAGTGATCCACTTAGAAAAGGTAATATAAAGTGTGTCCTTTACTTTAGCTGAAGTGAGCAATGATACCCCCCAGGCCCTGGAAGGCATTTTGGTCAGCCTCAGCTGGCTGGCCAGGCTTGTTATGAGTGATAGAATTGCCTTAGACTTTCTCCTTATGGGTCAAGGAGAAATCTGCACAATCGCTGGTATATTCTGCTGTACCTGGAGCAATGCCATGGCCAAGTAGAAAGGTCAGTGCTGAAACATCAGGAGGAAGCCACATGGCTTTCTAAGGCAGACACTGTGGTTTATCAGATTTGTGAAGCTGGTTGGCCCAGAACTCTGGAGGGCACGGCTGAAGTCAACACTGTAGGTTGCCCTCATCCTGCTCCTTGGGATCCTGTTAATTGTGTCAAAGTAGCCTCATGAGTGCTCTATGAAACAGATTCAGTGGATTTGGTCGCAGCCTCCTACAGTCAGATAACTCAGAATAGCCAATAGGGTGGCAAACTGAGGGGAAATTTCTTCAGAAGCCAAGACAGCATAAAACAAGAGGTGGATATTATTGAGAGGCTATTCTCTACTGATCTGTTGCATTCCTGCCTGTCTTGAAAACAGATACCAACTAACTTTAATTTCAGACTATGTTTTCAAGGATGTTTGCATAGCAAACAGTCTGAAGATAAAGATGTGTCTCCTTCCAGTGCAAAGAGTAGGTTTGCTTACAGTCTTGGAGGATAATGTCTCCCACTGGAGAGAAGAGGAGGTGTGCTTACTTCTTAGTATAAAAGATTCAAGTCCTGAAGCTCAGGGTTCCTATCTTGTAATGCGATGCCTGGGTTGCAACTATCTGGGCCCATCTGCATCACTCTTACTGGATTTGGAGCAGGGATAATTGACACAAATATGCTGGTGTTCATGCTTATTGCTGTGCTGAGAGTAATAAAGTTCTTTGTCTCTGACCTGGGAGTCTCATGTCTTCTGCCAGCATCCATGAAACTGTGGCAGGCCAACTCGTTAGTTTGCAAGGAGGGTAACATCTCAAGCCCTTCATAATTCTTGACAATTATAGAAGATAAAGACTAATTTATCTAGCCCAGCTTACAGAAAAAAAATATATTTTTTTAAATAAAAAAACTATGGCTTCTTGTCTAATGAGACCTCACATTATCTTGATATCCCTTAGACCTGGAGGAACTGTCACAACCTTCCCCAAGTTCCCTCCAAATAGGATGCCCGGATCCACACAGTCCAACCTGTACTATTCCACGTCATGATTTCTAAGGCTTTCTTAGATTCTGCCTTTGACCCTACTTGAGGAAAGTCTTTTTTAAAATCTAATGCACAAAACTTCTCTCCAGGAATATCAAGCCATCTTGCAAAAAGGTGATACTGGTTTCTCTATTTTTCTTCTGTGGATTTCAATAGCCCTGGGTCCCTGGAAATAAAATTCTCACATCATTCACCCATTTATTGTTCACCAAATATCTGAAACACCTTGTACACTCAGCACATAGTAAGTGCTCAGTAGCTACTTATTGAATGAGTAAATCCCAGTCTAGTTAGGAGAGAGCCGTCAATCAAATCAATAATCAAATACTATATAATTATAAATTGTCTCTGCTTCATCAGTCCCTCCCCTGACTCAAGCAGCTTCCCCATCTGAGCCGCTTTCAAACAAGCCCATGCTCACTGGAGGGACACACCCCACTCTCTGCTGATTTGCACACAATAAGCCCAGCTACTCATGCACACTTCATTGATTATTGCTACTCTGCATACATCCAGATTCCCATCAATACCTCATTTCTCAAGAGACTTCAAAGAAACAAGAGCCACATTAAGTTTTATGACACGACAAAATTTTAAAAGATGACAGAAATAACAGAACTAGAAAAATAGAATGCCAACTCCTTACAGGGTCACTTGTGAGCCCAGCCAATTCCTGGGCTAGTTGACCCAGCACTTTCCTGAAGAAAGTGGCTAGAAAGTTAGCCAACCACAAAGAAATGTCTGGTGGCCGGTGGTAGACTTCATATATTATAGCAAATTCTGCTGGCTTTAGTCATATTAACATAGTTGCTGTTTCCTAAAAAAAAAAAGTGTTGATTGGCATTGAAAAATAGTACTTACTCTATAAGAGAGCATAGGAATGTCTATGTTTTCCAATCCTCCTTAATCATTCCGACCAGAAGAGGGATGTGACTTTGAGAGGAGGAAATATGTGACTGACACTGAGTGTGGTGTAAGCCCACCTCATGTTCAAGCTTCGGCACGGGGCAGGCCAGAGCACCAGCTCTAGTCAATGCCGGCCAAATTTGCTGTCAATAATAAAATAAATCCGTGACAGGGTAAGAACTGCTGTCTACCACAGAAAACGGTTTCTTGTTAGTGACATTACTTTGCTGTTCTGTGACCTCCTTCTAGGGGTGATGAATAATATGACAGGCCTTTTGTGAGCTTGTCCAATAAAATGTACAGTTCCTTGCAGTGAAATGAAAGTGGGTGTTGAAGCTATGTTCAGTGCATAGGCTGATATCTTCTTATATATTAACTCAAATTGACCTGGTTATGATACTATTTTGATTTGAAAAAGTAACTGATTGCTCTTTGGACACATGATTTCTAAGTCTCTGACGTATTCTGCACTTCACCTAGTCTTTCTCTCTGACATAAATTCAACACTAAGTACGGTAACTCGTGATCGTTTGAGAATCTCTTATCTGGGGAGTTTATATTTTAAATTCCATAGGCCTTTCATTTTTAAAATTGCAGACAAACCAAGTGCTAATGTGAGTGGTGATGGAAAGAAGGGTCCATTCACCATTCTCTTTGAATTAATATGAAATGACATCAGCAAGAGCACAACAGGTAAATAGTGTTTGCAGGTATAATGGGAACTATCAGTGAAACCCATTTGTTACTGAAAAAACAATCAATAAAGGCCCCCTCACCCCCCCAAAAAACTAAATTAGGAAAAAATAATAGTTTCTCTCTTTTTTAAAATTAAATATCTGAGAGAATTTCACAGAATTCAAGAGGGATGAACCCAGGGGTTGATGGCAGCCAGCTATGACAGGCAGTGAGAGAAAATACAGATGATGCATTTTGATCATGTCACCTTGCGGGGCTCTGTAGGCAAAGCGGGGCTGAGGAGGCCTGCCGACGGACTGCTGGGACCCAAAAACCAAACCGACTGTGCCAGGGTTCCTCTGAGCAGGTTTCCATGAGCATAAAACATAGTTACCAAATTCAGGTTAATTTTTTAAAAAGACCAGTCGATAGTGGATCATTGTACCCAGGACCTAGTCAGGGACTGACAAAGTCTGGGTCTGAATTCCAATTCTGGAGTATGCTCACAGTATGGCAGCCACCAGTGGCAGACTAATTGTGGCATTAAGTTCCATAGACCTTTAGTTTCCTTTTGCTCCACAACCCTAGTCATATTCCCACCATAAACCAAGAGGAAGACTGTGAGGAGATCCTTCCACAGAAAAACAGAGAAGAGGGACAGGAAGCATGCTGATGACTGGCAGCCTCCCAAAGGACCTTCCTCTCAACCAAAACTTTCTAGTTTATCTGCCAACTTGAAATAACAAGTTTTCATTTTTTCTCTGAATTCTTTAAGGTGTCAAAGGTTGGGGTCCTGCTTCGTCAAAATGGCAAAGTAAATTACCTAGACAGGCCAGCAAAGGTGCCGACTGGCTATAATGTCCCCATTCAGAGAAGCCAGTCACAACCCCGGCCTCTTCCGGAAAGATTTCTCTGCGTAGGTTTGTATCCTGTGATGTCACAGCTATGGCCACGGCTTATTGGGCCAGGGATGGGTGTTTGTTAGCCATCAACTTGGCTATGAGGGAGTCCAGCACAGGCGCTCGGCCACGAAAGGACATTGGATAGGTGTTAGCAGTCCAACCAGGAGCTCTTTCTGAGGCATTGAATGCAAAGCATTTGGAGAGCGTCGCTGGAGAGGTCAAGGGACACATGCACAAAAAGAAGGCAGATGCAAAAACTGATGGTGGTAGGAGCTCTGAGTAAACAGAAATCTTGAGATAAATAGAGGAGATTAAAAATAGTTATATAAATAGTCCATTGTAGTAGTAACAGGAGCTGAAACAGAAGCCATGAGTAGAGAATTAGTTTTAGGAAAAAAAAAAAAAAAAATACGTGGCGATCAGCAGAGTGGAAGACCTGAATCGTGAGTGTGGCCAACTGCTAGAGATAACTGTTCAGTCATTAGACAAACTGAGAGCTTTCATTGCATCCTACCCAGCAATAATGCTTTAGTTCTCTGGGGGCTTAGCTTGGGTTATTTTTACTTTTTCTAGATGTTCTTACTTTTCTTTTTAATCTTACAATAAGCCCTGTTAGCTGAGATAATAAACTGTTCTGTAGTCCTCACATCTTTTAATAGCCTAGTAATTTTCAGGTCACCTTGTAAATGGGTCAGAGCAACACACTCGAAGGCAATAAAATTCAGAGATCTCCAGATTACACCCATTTTACTAAGCAGGAGCTACAGTATGTTCCAACCCAGTATGACCTGGCCTCTACGACTCTTGGAAACTTCATTGAGGTGGTAGGCCCCTTCCTCTGTTTTTCTGGGGCATATTTCCTTCTTTTGCAGACATGTATTTACCAAGGTATCTAGGACACTCTTTAATTTCTGCTCTTCAGCTCCTGTCAGCATGATGTCATCAGTCTGGTGGGCCACTGTGATGTCCTATGGGGTGTTCAAGGTACCTGTATACTGTATCGTGGCATACAGCCTGAAAACCGCTATAACCCTGAGGCAGAATACTAAAGGTGTTCTACTGTTCCTACCAGATGAAAGTGAACTCGACTGTTTTCTCTGCTTTGTGGCATACAGCAGGGGTCAGCAAAGGTAAAACCTAGCTTGTTGCCTTTGTTTGTTTGTTTTTTGTATTAACAGACTTTATTTTTTAGAACAATTTTACAGCAAAATTGAGCAGATAGTACAGAGAGCATCCCCTTTCCCAAGATTTCTCCTATTATTAACATCTTACATTCGTGGTATGTTTGTTATAGTTAATGAGCCAATACTGATATAAGTAAATAAAGTCTATAGTTTATTCAGACTTTCCTAATTTTTCCCTCTTTTTTCCTGTTATGGATGTGACAGTTGCTCAAACTTTCATTGTTTTTAATGACCTTGACAGCTAAGGAGTAGTGGTCAGGAATATTGTAGAATGTCCCTCTATTGGAATTTGATGATTTTCTCATGATTAGAAATTATGGATTTGGGGGAAGAATATGACAAATGGGAAGTGCCATTTTTATCACATCATATCAAGGGGATATATCATCAACCTGATTTATGACCGTGACACTGACCTCAGTCACCTGGCTGAAACTGTTTGTCAGGCGTCTCTATGGTGACATTACTTTTCTCAGTCTTCCCATGCTGTCCTCTTTAGAAAGGAGTCGCCATGCACAGCCCACACTTTAAAAATGTGTGACGCTCCACCCCCTTTAGGATGGGGTATCTACATGCTTTATTTGGAATTCTTCTGCATTAGAGATTTCTCTCTTCTCCCCATTTATTAATTTATTCAATCACTTATTAATATCAGTATGGGCTCATGGATATTAACCTTACACTTTGGGTTATAATCCACCACTATTTTATTTTGTTGCTCAGATTGTTCCAGCTTTGGCCACTGGGAGCTCTTTCAGCTGGTTCCTTTGACGCACTCCCATCATTGTGATTTGGGGGGCCACTTCCTTTTTTTATGGCTTGTCTTATACATTTCTTGCCCCAATCCTTGAATCAGACATTTCTCCAAGGAGCCCTAGTTCTTTTTATTGGCGAATTATATTAGAAACCAAGATCTGAGCATTAAATGTGCTTACTGCTACTAGGGAATTTACTGCCCATTTTTGTAAATAAAATTTTATTGGGACACAGTGATGGCCTTTCGTTGCACGCACAGTCTATGGCTGCTTTCATGCTACCACGGCAGAATTGAATGGTTGCAACAAAGGCCATGTGATCTGTTAAGTCTGTAGTATATACTACCTAGCCCTGTTCAGAAAAAGTCTACCAATGCCTGTGATAGAGAAAAAGAATAAACTAAAGCAGACCCTGTACACAATCTCTAATAATTTCCTCCAATAAGGAGACTACATCTAGAGTCATTGTCTGAATGAGTCTACTGCACTCTCTAAGGTCCATTCATGTTCCACTCTAGTCAAACCAAAAAGTTACACAGGGACACTAAACCATGATATGCTTCCAATATCTAATTTTGTCATTAACCCAAGCAGTCCCCTCATGAATGTCAGATGGTTTGATTAACACTTCGGGTAGGACCTAGAGGAAGTCCCGGAATTCCAAACCCCACCAAGACAAAGACAAAGTCTCTTGAGTTTAAATATGTGCTCCCCCATCCTTGACCTAGCACCCGAGAATCCATCCCCCAATCAGAGTCCAAAAATATTTTTGCTTAATACAAAATAGGGAAAAAGGTCTTTTGTTCTATATGTTCTATAAAGACTTTTGCTTTGATTTTTGACTTTGTAACTGTTCTCTCTTCCTCCCACGAGGCATGCTGGCATTTTTATTATAGTTCTGTAGACAATGAAGACTGTTGGGAATATAGAAATAAATAGGAGTTATACCACAGAACAGGGAAATGAAAAAGTTGATATCATTGTTCCAAAAGGTCATTGGCCAGAGCAGTGTTGAAGGAACCCCTTACACTTACACTCTGTTCAGAACCTCCTGCCTGCCACTATGATGCTAATGTCCACTTCTCCCCTTCTTTACCTCCACTCCACCTGTCTCCACTGTCCCCTGGCCCTATCCTCCCCCAAGGGAGCCATAAAAATCTATTAGAGAAAAAATTCTCTGGAGAGCAACTAAGCTCTTCTCTGTCTTCATCTTTCTCTTCCAGGATAGAAGCATGGCCCTCCCTTTGTTTTATAAAACAGCCCACGACAGTGTTTTCCCAGTCAAAAGGATGGTCTCCCTGAAGATGAATTCTGTCTCCACCCCTAGAGTAAAAGGCACAAATTCTAGGTTGGTTTAAAAATAGCAGTGTTCCCAGACCTACCTCCAACCATCCCACCCCCAAACATACACACATGTAAGTAGCTGGGTAGATAGGTATAGGTGGGTAGGTGGTAGTTTCATAGATAGATAGATAGAATAGACAGATAGGAAGATGATAGATAATAGATGATAGATTAGATAGATAGATAGATAGATAGATAGATAGATAGATACATGATTGATAGATAGATAGATGATAGATATAGAGATAGATAGATGATAGAAATTGTGAGCTTCCTGAGAACTATTTTATTTTTAAACTATTCAACTATTTTAGAACTAACTAACTATTTCCATATTGGCTTTCCACAGCTTCCCAGCCTTCCCACATTGTCGCCCCCCCTTTGCCTCTGCTCACAGGTCAGGTGACCCACACATGGCAGCACCCCTGGCAGGCAATCACTCTTTCAAGGATGTGGTGCCTGCTGGCTGCCCAGGCCACCCTGCGCCTGTCACGTGGATGTGATGTTGCAGGAGCCCTCACACCCTTCATCGCACTCATCCTCCTTGGCTCCGGCCATCTCCCCAGATGTGTGTTTGGCCATCAGTAGTTGGGTGTTTGGCCATGTAATGAATTGAGTTCCACTGAGATCCATGATAGGACAAAAACCACCAAGGGAACAGGCAGGTAGCCTTTAGGGACAAACCACTCCAGGGGGGAAGGAGAGCTTCACAAAGAGCCTCTGGCTCTCTCCCAGGAATCTTCCCCCTTTCTGTAGATTATGTTACCTTCTGTCCTCATCACCCCTGGGACACATGGTCCTTATTGTCCCCCACCGTACACACAGAAAAAGCACCACCCAAAAAGGCACAGGAAATGGCCAGCGGCATTCTTCTGAGGTGGGTGGAGTTAAGAACCTGGGCCTAGGCAGGCTCTTCTTTTCCCTCCCAAAGCACAGCTAAGGAAATGGCTGGAAAGTTAAATCCCTTTGCCTTTCGTCTTTGGCTCAGTGAAGACTGGAATCTTCCAATGGACTTTGGCAAAAACCAAAGAAAACAGTAAAAGATGCAATTTAGAAAATCTCTAAAGGCCAAATTTACAATGTAGAAATTTCTGATGATTAAATTCTGGTAACAAGTTCGTTGATCAGGCTAAGAGTCTTTTCCTTCTGGTTCTGCTTTTTAATCATGGTTTTTGTTTTTATGTTTGCATATGAATTTAGGGTTACTTTTCATTCCACCCCCCTCAATTTCACCAGTAGACCATCACCAATACAGAAATGTTGCCTGTTAATAATAATAGCTGCCATTTATTGATCACCTACCACATCCAGGCACTTTATATAAGAACTCTATAATGTAACTAATAAAAATAACATGAAAATAATATCATAAATAACTTAGGGGAACATTTCCTACATGCCAAGCTTCGTTCTCGTTTAATTCTCACAACTATCCTAAGACGTAAGGATTATCATCACCATTTTAGAGATAAGTAAATACTATTAATTTCACATAGCAGATAAGTGAATGAGGCTTCGAGAGGTAAATCACACTGTTATTAAGTAGGAGACACAGGATTTGAACCAAGTTCTCTGATTCTTAAAATCCATTTTTTAGAAACAGTGTTTCACTCCACCCAAGAAGTGAATACACCTTCTCACAACCAGAGAACACCTTCTCTATCCTAAGAGGCTGCAAAGCAGAGATCTAACATGACTAAGCCCATGTCGGGTGGGGACGGCCCCATCCAGGATCAAGTTCTTAGCTTCACTCACCTCCTAGAAAATTCCAATTAGTCTTTTCTCTCCCATTTTCCAGGGCCCTTTCTCTTCCCTTCCCTGGCAGGATTCCTGGCTTACCAGGACAGTTCACAATTTATCACAGCATCGTGGTGACAACGTTGCAGAGGCAGAAGGGGGAAGAAAGGCCTTTCCTAGACTCCTAGGGACGTGGGAGCTCCTTGACCACGGGTGGCACCTCCCTTCCCTGATCACAGAGTCAGAGGTAAACTCACCCTGCGATGCAGACAACAGCTCTGTGGTCAGACAGCCCTACCTCCTGGTGGCTTCTCATGCAGAAGCAATGTGACTTTTGTTAAGTCACCAGTTGTACCTTGGGCTCTTCATTTGTAAAAGGAGAACAGGATCTTCTCATGAGTTGCAGTGTACATTAGAAATAGCATTTGGAGAGTATTCAAGTCTCCTATGATAAATGGGAGATGTTATTGTCCACTCTGATTTCCAGGCCCCCATTTAGCTTCATCTTTATTTTAAGGTGAAATTAGAGATGGAGCTAATGAAACAAATCAATATTTTGCATTTAACTTTTGTGAACGATTTAAACATCATGGTCATTGAGAAGAAGGTGGACCCCAATGATTGTTGTAAGTTTTTAGCTTGGGCTGGAGCTTTGTAGTACAACAGGAGAACAATAGATAATGTGAGTTGCCCTTAGGTTCATCGTTAGATGGATGCAGTGGACTTCAGCCAGTGCTTCCCTGTCTGGGCTCTGAATTAGTGGCTCTGTCAAGAGTAAATACATGAACCTTAACACTGACCTGATTATGCCACTTTGGGCTTCCCTTGACATTATTTCCTACTTTAAATTCCACAAAGCATTGCTTCCTCTTTTATCATATTACAAGATATTATCATGATATTATGTGATTATATTATCACGATATATGAGTGATTTATGCCACCAAAATTCAAAATAAGCATGCACACGCCCCTGTGTTAGGCACAGGGATATGAGCTTTTAATACACTATCTCCCTAATTTTTAGAGCAAACCAATGAGCTATAGACTCCATCTCAACTTAACAAGTTCAAAGAGTTAAGTAACTTGCCCAAAGTCAAATAACTAATAAGTTGCAGAACCAGGTCTATCAAGTTTCAGAACTGATGGAGGAAATGAAGCCATCGCACAAGTCTGCTTTTCTTGGGGTTTTGCTTTGTTTGTTTGGTTTCCTTTCTTCATCATCCTGAGAACTGCCTCAAGTCTAACTAAGCTTTTACCTCCTTCTGGAAGTCTTCCCTGTCCCTCTGGGATGGGGCAAGTGGCCTCCTCTGAGCTCCCACAGGGTCCTGCACAGAAGTTGATCATAGGACTCACCACACTGAATGGAAACTGTGGGTGTTTGCCTCCCGGCTTCCCCCTCTAGACTGAGGGCCATCGGGCAGCCTCACCTTTGCTCCCACAGCACCTCCCACCGGGTTTGGTCCCTTAGCTGTGGACTTGAACTGCGATAGTTCACTTTAGCACAAGTATTCAATTCCAACATTGACCTGAAGCCATAGGTCAACAGAGAGACCGGTAATTCCAACTTTGTTTGCTGAGGAGTGTGTGTGTGTGTGTGTGTGTGTGTGTGTGTGTGTGTGTGATGAGAGTAGGTACAGCGAGCTTTCCCTCTCCTCTTTTCTTACTATTATTCCCAACATCGCTAGGCCCATGGAATTTTTATTTCTCTCCCTGAACATCAGACATTTCTCCGTTCCCTTTAAATAAAATCCCTCATCGTATTCTCCATTTCTCTTATTTCCTTTACTTCATATAAGGTATGAGCCCTGACACCACCTTAATTAAACTCTGAATGAACTGCAGTTTGTTCCATACTGGAGGCAGTAAGGAAGACCAGGTAAGACTGTTCAGTTGAAATGCACAATCTAGACCCATTTTTCTTTGAAAATAATAGCATAACTGAGGTGATAGAACATATACCATGTGCCAGGAACTGTGCTAAGCACTCTACTTAAATTTACTTATTTAATCTTTACAACCACCTTATGAAGCAGGTACTATTATTACCATCCCCATTTTACAGATGAGCAAACTGAGGAACAGATGGGTGAAGTAACTTCTCCAGGGCCACACAGCCAGTAAGCGGAGTCAGATGATGACTCCAGGCAGGCTGGCTCCAGGACCCACAACAGCCCAGCCCTGCTTCCTACCACTAAGGCCTTTTATTTGACCTTATCTCAGTTGTCTAAGTTGGAAATTATAGGATCTTCAAATTAGAGGGGGCCCTGTAATTAAACCTAACTCAATTTCCTACCCACTGCAAAATCCCTTCTGGAACTTTCCAGATGGACAAATATTCATTCAACTCTGCTTGAGTACTCCCAGTGACAGGGAAGAAATACTGTAATATGAATGTGGAATATAAACTGTTCATGGATAAGTTATTGCATAATAAAAATATACCCAATGGCTACACATCACTAATAGGTTCATTTGTAGTTATTTTTTATATGTAAACTTGTATGATAAAATTGTTTCTTTAAAAAAAACAACTTTATATAATTTGTCTTGAGACACCTAAATTTTCCTTTTGTACCTCCTTATTAATGGGCTTATTAAAGAGGAGAGTACAACAAAGACAAAAGAGAGAAAAATAGTCACATTTACTCATGCTGTTGTTTGGGGGTTAAAAATAAATGCTAACAGTGTGTGAGCAATCTTTTCAATATTTGCCATTAATTTCCCACATACACTTTCAAAAGCTACTATGGTACTGTTTTCTTCTACTATTAAAAAAAAAATCTGTTTGAAATAAACTACTGGAAAAGTCAAGACATCATAAATCAGGCTAAATAGAACAATTTCTTTGATATTTAATCCCCAATTAAGATGAATATATCATTTGCAGATGTTCTTTCGGTCTGTTCTTAGTTTGTGTTTATGCCACAACAGGGGAAGAAAACCCAGAATCCCATAATTTTGAAGAGATTTCTAAATGCTACTGTTACACAGAACTTGCAAGTAGAGCTGCTCCTTGACTTAACCGTGGACTAAAATCCCGCTAAACCCATTGTAAGTATCAAAGTCAAAAATGCACTTAATACACCCAATCTATCGAACATCATAGCTTAGCCTAGCCTACCTTACGGTGCTCAGAACACTTACTTTAGCCCACAGTTGGGCAAAATCATCCAAAAGAATAAATACACTGTAGAGATGAGGTTGTGTAGCCTCCTGACCATGTGGCTGACCGGAAGCTGTGCTCACTGCCACTGCCCAGCACCAGGAGAGAGCATCACACCCCGTATCACCAGCCTAGGAAAAGATCAAAATTCAAAATCTAAAGCATGGTTTCTATTGAATGTCTATCACTTCCACACCATCATAAAGTCATAAAAGTTATAAATTGAACCATCAGAAACTGGTATCATGGGAGACAATGGTACTGTCACATCTAAGACTGTGGGAAACACTTTATGAAGTATATGATTGTCTAACCGCTGTGCTGTACACCTGAAACTAATACAAAATAACACTGAATGTAAACTGTAATTGAAAAGTTAAAAAAAAAAAAAAAGAGCACCGGTTCTGGAGTTAGACTGCCTGGTTTTCATCCCTGCGGTCTCCACCTCACTGGGATGTTGAGAACATTTGATGTTCTTAATGCCCAGCACTTAAAGATGCCCAATAAAAGCTAATGTGTGGCTTCTACTCTAATGAAATCTTTTTGGAAGTGAAGACAAGGCTTGGGACTGAGAAAGAAGGGTCAGATGCAAAGTCTTATAGGCTAAAGTTTTCTAACCATTTCCTCCAATTTGTCCAAAAATAAAAACAGGAGGAGTAAGGTAGTCCATGATTGACATATCAAAGGCCCAAAAAGAAAGACCAGAGCCCAAGGAAGTACATGAATGTTGTAGGCTAAGAAGTGGCTATGACCCGTGTCAGGTAAGATGTTGGCAGCCACGGATACCCAACAGCCAGAAACCCACTCCTGGAGCCACCAGGGCGAGCGGGGGCAGAAATATTCCCGACGCCTAAGGTGGCTTGAAGCTGACCCATCTCATATGTCCTTGTCATGGGTGAATGACCGCAGACCAGGCTTCCAAACACCTGGGTCTGCCTTCTATCAAACTTTAGGCAGGTCACATTTGCTGAACCTCAGTTTTCTCATAATATTTTTTTCCTGCTTCCCTTAGGGTTATTGAGATACTGTGTGGGAAAGTGCACTGAAACAAAGTTTCAGAGTACTATCTACACAAATGTCACATTTATCACTCTTACTGCTGTCTTCTGATAGAATTACTGACTTTCCAGGACTTAGCAAGCAAGGGCTCAGGGTAGACTGATGATGCAAAGGCACCACATGATAAAAACAGGCACAAACTTTCTTTTTTCACCTCACAAGCCTACCTCAAGGCCAGGCACATAGCAAATACTAATAAAGTCCCATGATTTAAAAGGGTTCACTTTGCCTCGCATTTTCAGGAAGTCCTTACAGAGTACTTTTTCCATGGGTGACAATGTTGACATCAAACGCTCAGTATAAAACATCACTCCAAAGAAAAGGAATTGAGTATTGGAAGCGACTAAAATGAAAGAGGGCAGCTTTAGAGAAAGGAGGCGCTAGTGCAGTTTGCTGTATGCTCAATGACATCATCAGAGTTCATAGGCAACCAAATATTACGCAGTCATAGATGCGTTGCCTTGAACGGTTAGACAATTCTCTAAGCCTTCTCTGTATTGAAATTTTAAATACAGAAGTTTCCCTAAAGTGAATGAGGCATTATGTCATTTTTAGTGATTAAATATAGCATTTCCTTCATGTTAATGAAACAATTAATTTTGTTCAACTGAGTGATTTTATCAATTGAAAAGCGTAACAGGTGTGTGCTTTTGGTCACAGAGTCCTCGGAGAGTTATAGAATTTTAGAGCCAGAAAGAGCCTGACCAGAGTCTCATCCAGCACTCTCAAGGTACAAATAAGTCTTTATCTCAGAGTCCAAAAGCAGATTTCCGGTGTCACCGGAGCCATTCTATAGCTCAGATGCGTGACCTTGGACAAGTTAACCAAGCTTTCTCTGACTCAGTTTATGGGTCGACATAAACAAACAACTTCTGATCCATGACACTTTAAGTTTACCATGTGGCATTTGTTTATATATTTCTAAGCCAATAATAATGTGTTCCAGCAGAGGACGGATTTCTTTCTATTTTTGACTACTAATAGGGGAACTAGCTATATTTTCATTCCCTCTGTTCCTGGGGGAAAATGGTTTCCTTAATAAACTGTAAATACCCTGAAGGTGGGACCTGGGGTGGATTATTTCTTGTCTCCCATGGTGCCTCTAATCTACTAGGTACCTGAAAAGGGTGAAGGGCTGTAGAACTCCATTGTCCCATTTCGTGTATTTTGGATAAAGGTACACCGCTCTGCAACACCACTGGGGGTGATCTCAGTGTGATGTGTATTTCCAGTGAAGTGAGTCTGAACGGTGATGCCCAATAGCAGCCTACCAAGGCTCAGCAAACCACGAGGCTCACAGTCCCCACCACGCCGTGCTGTGGGGCTGGCGCCTTCCCTCGCTCATTTGTCTTCAGGGCAACAGTTAGCAGCAACATGAATGTTGACATGCCAGTTAAAATACAGCCGTTCGGAATATTCTGGACATCCTATTTTACGATATGAAACCCACAACATGTCCAGTCCCTGAGGGACATTACCATCTCTGAAGGGAGTCATCGCTAAGCCGGTTCCGAGGGACTGCCTCAGGCCGTCTGCGTCTCAGCGACGCCGCCCATCGGGCGCTGCCTTGAGTTCTGAGCCCCACGGGGCTGTTTTAAAGACCCAGCTGAGGTCCTCACTCCCGTCTTCTGACTTCTCTCCTGCAGGTTCACCCTGCACTGTGGCAACGTAAGGACACCATGACACGGACTTCACAACACATGTGACTCATTTTCCTCTGGGAATGAGGCAAGAGGAGATTTTTTTTTTTTTTTTTTTAGAATTCAATCTGAGTCTCAGTAATTCAATTTGTAGAAAAAAAGCAGGCAACGCTTTAATTCTATCATAATTAGTTTCATGTGTGAACGTATTCAGGCATCGTTTCACCGGGAAATAGTTGAGGGGAGCAGAGCGGGGGCCGCGGTGGGCAAGGACAGCGCGGGGGCTCCCCGAAGGCTGGCGGCTGCGCCCCTCCTGCAGGCCCCGGAGCAGGCCGTTGGGGACCCATCACCGGTCTCGTGCTTGAACTTGAAAGGGCCTCCACGCCCAGGCTCTGTCTCCTCTTGCAAGCAGGGCGTGTCTCACACACGTCCTTGTGAGAATGTAACCTTTCCACTCACTTTCTGGGCTCCAGGGGGAAAAAGTCCGCTTTCTCCTGCGGGTCATTAGGCTCGGGCTGAGCTCCGGTAGCTCTCCAGGGGGGCGGCACGGGCTCCCCTCTTTGCTTCCCAAGCGTGGCTGGGGCCTTCGGCGGCCACTGTGAAGCTGGTAAGATGCCCACGCTACTCCTTCAGTTTCTCACCCTTGAACAGAGTGGCGGGAGATGTTCTGTGGTCACAGCAAGGTTGGCATCTTTGCCCATACAATGTCTTACCAACTCGAGAGACAGCCAGAGCTCTCTAGTTCGTGAAGAGCGTGGAGCATTATTCCCCAAAGAAAATCACCCCAGCCTTTCCTGAAGTGTCAGCACCGTGCTGAGGAACTGGCTAAAAAAGAGAGTGCATGTGTGGTGGCTGAGGGTGTTTGGGGTGGGAGGAGGGTGCCCTGCGGTTAATATTCAGGTGAGCCTGCTTTTGACTGTCTTTCATGCAGGCTTTATTCCTCTCTTTGGGCATTTTCCCAATGACTTTTGGCCTTTGTGGATTTTAAAGGAGGTGGGGAAAGATCTCTAAGAGGAGGAGAGGAATATAGTTGCCCACAAATGGAATGAATGTGTTCTCTTTCTCTCTCTGCTTGTGTCATTAGTATTGGATGGTACGGAAGAGACCCCCTACACTGCAAAAAAAAAAAAAAAGACAAACACCCTGATTGGGTAGTTCAGTTGGTTACAGCATCGTCCTGATGCGCCAAGGTTTGGGGTTCGATCCTCGGTCAGGGCACATACAAAAAACAACCAATAAATGCATAAATAAGTGGAACAACAAATTGATGTTTCTCTCTCTTCCCCCACCTCCCCTCTCCTCCTTTCTCTCTCTAAAATCAATCAATAAATAAAAGTACAAAACTGCTACATTTTAAAGACAAAGAATAAACATTGGTGGGAAAATGTCTAAATGCATCGACAGCCTCAGTCAAGTCTGATCTGACCCATTATAATCAATTACTGGGAAGAAAGTAATTATTAAGACAGGGAAGGGGCCCGGCCGGGCGTGGATCAGTGGTTGAGCATCGGCCTAGGATCCAGGCAATCAGGGTTCCATTCCCGGTCAGGGCACATGCCCGGGTTGCAGGTTCAATCCCCAGTCGGGGACATGCAGGAGGCAGCCGATCAATGACTCTCTCATCACTGATGTTTCTCTCTCTCTCTCCCTCTCTCTTCCTCTCTCTGAGATCAATAAAGATATATATTTTTTTTAAAAAAGACAGGGAAGGGAAGCCTCCCTCACCCTCAAGTCCTGAGGAACGCGTGTAGCACAGGCCACCCTAAAGGCGGGCTGTCTGACTTTCAGGAACACATGGGGAAGCACATTGCAAGAGGCGCCCTTTCTCTCTGAGCGACACGTGCGCTGTAGCCGCCTTGTGAGCCCAGGCCAAGGGGACCTGCGGTTGGTGAGAGCCCTTGCAGTGAACGCGTCGGTGCAACGAAACCCAGCAGAGGGCAAGCCCATGGATTAGGTGTGAGAAAGACGGCCTTACCCCCTTGAAGGCCCTTGCTTGTCCTTGTAGCTGCTATAGACATGAGTCAGGCCCTGCGCTGAATTTTTCAAATGGATTATTTTTAATAATCCTTAGACATAAAGTACTATTATTATTCTCATGAGAAAATTGAGGCTCAGAGAGACAAAGTCACTCACCTGGGTTCCATGAGTGACGGCAGAGTCACATTCCCTGCCATCTTTTCTGACCCGAAGACCCTGCTCTGATTCCCGACCTGTCGCCTGTGCTCACATCCCTTCCAGCGGGTGCCTGAGCCTCTCCCTTACCTCCGACTTCGTTACTCTTCCATCCCCTAGCTCTGTGTTGCCTGGTTCTTACAATTTCCACCCTGTGGGGTGGGGTGTGGAGGAAGGCAAGGTAAGTTCCTCCCTCCTCATTTGCTTACCTATTTCACTTTCCCACACACAGTTTCATTTAAACCTTAAGCACCCCCAAGCAAGAGTATTTCAATGTCAGGATCGCCACAGAGTAAGGACTTCGTCTATGGCACTAAATTCAGAAGTGATGACCCAAATTAATCAAGTTGCCCAAAGCCTTGATTGTACTGGAAACTTAAGTGGAAAACGTTCTGTTCTCTGCCCTCTCTTCTCTCCTCACACCGATGGACCCTCTCAAGTATTCCTTTGACATCCAAAGGGACACCAGTTCAGATGAAACAGAAAAGAGCATTTTCAAGACAATTCTTTAAAATAAACACAGAAGAGTATGGGGAGCAGGCCTGCTCTCCCACATAGCGGCCCAGAGTGTGGAGCGGAAAGCTCTCTTTAGCAATCTGATTATATGTTTCAAGAACTTGAAAAACAGCTGTGTTCTTGGATCAGGCAGTTCTGCAGCTAAAAATTTATCCTAAGTCCATAATCAAAGACATGTGCAAATATTTGTATGCACAGAAATGTTCATCATAGACTATAATAATAGTGAAAAATTGGAAAATCTAAATGTCAGTGATAGGGGCTTGGTTAAGTAAAGTAAATCACGACACAATAATGCATTGTAACATTATGCAGTCAGAACAAGGGGCTCTATAAAGACTCCTCAGTGATTTGTAGAAATGATCATGAAATATTAAACAAATAAAATATTTCAAGGAAGCTCTGTTTAATATGGTATGTCCTATATTGGTATGTACTATATCACATGTGGTCAGTTACTTTTTAATTAATTATAACTAAATAAAATTAAAAATTGGGTTTCTCAGTTGTACAAGACACAATAGCTACCATATTTAATAGTGCAGATACAATATTTCTATTATTTACAGAAAGTTCTATTGGAGGACACTAATACAGAATTTATTTTCAATGTATGTGTGCACATAGGGAAATTAGAAGGAAATATGCCAAATAGTAATTATGATAATTTTTAGTTGGTGGAATTGGATAAGGGTAAATATTTAGACTTTGTGTCCATACAATCAGTGTTGGAACAATCTCTAGCATTATAGCATAAAGCAGTCATTGACAGTACATAAGAGAATGGGTGTTACTCTGCCCCAATAAAATGTTATATGCAAAAGCTGTGGTACATATATACAATGGAATATTACTTGGCCATAAAAAAGAATGAAACCTTACCATTTGCAACAGCATGGATGGACTTAGAGGGCATTTTGCTCAATGAAATAAATCAGTGAGAGAAAGACAAGTACCATATTATTTCACTTATATGTGGAATCTAAAGGAAAATATAAATCAACAAACAAAATAGAAACAGACTCATAGACATAGAGGGGAATTGGGGAGCTGGATGAAAAAGGTGAAGGGATACCATCAGGTGGGTACTGGGGAACACTTTGTAAAGTATATGATTGTCTAACCACTCTGCTGTACACCTTAAACAAATACAAAATAATATTAAAAGTAAATTATAATTGAAAAAAATAAAGTTTAATTCTCTCTTTCTTCCCAAAAAAGAAAAGAGCTGATGGTTAGGATCTAGCCCCTCACTCTGCTTCAGTCAGAGCAGTCTCCCAGATATCTCCACTCTACAGATGGGGTTTCTGAGGTCTATTTTGACCAAACAAAAAATTCTGCAGCTGCACTGGGTTGGGGGGGGGGGGGTGTGTGAGGGGAGTGGATTGGGAGAAGTTGGAGAAAAAGTTGTGAAAAACACTGGCTAAATTATTTGTCACAAACTGGTAGGCCATGGGCTCTAGCCGTGTTTTATTGGTTCAACCTGTATTATAAAATACTGAAATTTGAAACCAATGTTTAAAAATAAGAAAATTTTGCATTTAAAATTTTAAGAAAAACAAAAACAAAAACACTTGTGTTTCTGACCTCTCTTAAAGGATCTGAAAGTCTGTCAACTTTCATCTCATAATCCGTCATGACGACAGTTAGCTGGTGCTGAGAACTGTTGCTCCCTTCAGACAGGAGGTGTCCTATCTGTCACCCTGTCCCCACCACTCCCTCTTGTTGAGTCCTGGTTCTCTCTGTTCACCCACATTACCTGCCTTGACCCTGTAGTCATCTGAGTTCAAGTCCCTGAGGCTAGATGACTGCTAAAGCCCTTGCCTGTCCCCATAGTCTATTGGATTTCCATTAGGTTTATGACACTTAGTACTAAAATTAAGGCTAAAATCCTTTCCTTAAAGTCATCATCTTGGGTTTATGAACATCTCAGCCACAAACGTTCTGCTCACATCAAGTGCTGGAGTCAGGAGCTGTTTTCTCATGAACAAAGATGTGTGAAACCCCCAGCCAAGCAAACAGGCTTTTGTTCCAACGAGTGCTATGCTGATCTACATGGGAATCACCAGGATTGTCCTCCAAATCCATTTGTTCCTTCCTCACCTCTGGGAACAAGGTAAGATTGTACTTTCTGACCCCTTTAAGTCATTTTAGTTAGGGAGTTGTGAGCAAAAGTGACCTGTCAATTCTGGATGTTAGCATTTCATGTGATCTAAAACCCTGGGCTCTCATTTTTCTGGAGAACAGAGATTGGAAAAGTTCAAGATAAGGACTATCCCATCAGCCACCTCGCTCCTTAAGTGACTGGTGAACATAGATCTTCATCAACTCATGACAGGCATCTACTGTGAGCAAGAAATAAAACTGTTGTTTTAGGCCTTCAGGTTCAGGGCTGTTTGTTACTACAGCATACCCCAGTCTATACTGACCACTTTAGTGCCCTGATTGACAATACTATTTTCAAGCCCCCATTTTACACTAGCCAGCTGTATCTTTTCTTTCTTTGAAGACCTTTCCCTTGAATCTAAGCATAAAGTTAGAATATTATTAAGTGGTGCCTGCCGTCAGTTCCTCACTCCTTGGCATTGCTCAGCACTTGATCTTTACTACCCTTTCCCCCCTGTTACATAATAGATTGGAGGTCACATGGGTCTCCTACTTTGAATAATTCATTTCCACAGAATCTCAGTATTTCAGTTAGAACATTTCTTTCTTTCATTTTAATATTTCATCATTTTTGTCCTAAATGTATGACCTTAACTGGTTGCCATGCGTTTCATTTCTTCTTGTCTTAAATATTTTAAAAGTTTCAAAGTACAAACATTACTCATAGAGAGTGTAACAGAAAAGTGCTCAGTTTTAGTTCTGTATTACTTAATTGTAACTGGGTATCATTAAAATGATTATGTTTCCCCTTCTGATTTCTCTCTGCTCTGGCTCCAGTCTTCATCTTTCTTGGAATATTTTAATGCTTGCCATTTGGCCACAGTGCCTACAGCTGGAAGGATGACTGTGTGGCTTTAAGACCTCGGGGTCTTTTCCCACATCAGAGTTCCAAGGTTTTCTCCAGACTTGTTAGTTTTGCTTGAGGCTCAGAAACCCTGGAACTAAAGTACAAGCTGAGGAAAGTTTAAACATTGAACACAATGTTTTCTTCATTTGTTACTACTGCAGAGGATATCTAATGAGTTCTTTTTAAATATAACAGCTTTACTGAGATATAATTCATATACAAAGAAATGCACGTATTTAATGTACAATTTGGTAAGTTTGGACGTATGCAAAAACCCCTGATACCATCATCACCATCAAGGTAATAGTCATATCCAACACCTCCTTGAGTTTCTTTGTGCCTCTTGGTGTTTCTCCCCACTCCCCCTGTAGTAAGAACACTTAACATGAGACTTACCCTCTTAACAGATTTTGCTGTGCACAATACAGTGTGTTAACTGCAGGCACTATGTTGTGCGGCACATCTCTAGAACTTATTCATCTGGTGCATATCCAAACCCTTATACTCTTTGAATAACAACTCCCCACTTCATTTCTAATGACAGTGACAACTAACATATGTTCCATATGCAACCACGTGACAGGCAATCCTCTAAGAGCTTTACACTGACTATCACCATACCTTATGGGGGAGGCACCGTTAAGTCCCCATTTCACAGATAAGGAAAGTGAGGGGGTAATTTATCAGTTATTCAGTTTACCTAACCCTTCAAGGGACAGAGAGGTCCCAGCTAACATGAAGGCTGCACATATATAACGAGGAGTGGATTGTGAGAGAGAGAATGCTTCCCTCATCTCCATGTCCATTTCTTTTCACTTGTTTTATTTTATCGTGGTAACAACACTTCACATGCGATCTGCCCTCTTAAATTTTTGAAGGTACAATACAAGATTATTGAGTATAGGTTCAATACTGTACAGCAGATTCCTAGCACTTACTCATCTTATTTAAGTGAAACTTTATGCTCTTTGATCAGTAACTCCCCACTGACCCCCCACCTCAGTCCCCACCAACCACCACTCCACTCTTTGATTCTGTGAATGTAACCTCTAGATACCCCATATAGGTGGAGTCATGCAGAGCTGGTCTTTCTGTGGCTGGCTCATTTAACAGCATAGTGTCCTCAAGGTTCAGTCACGTTGCTGCACACGGCTCTCGAGGACATATCAGCCCTCCCATGAGGATGGCAGCACTATTCACGTTAGTCAAGATGTGAAAACAACCCAAATGTCCGTGGACAGATGAGTGGATAAAGGAAATGTGGCCTATACATGCAATGGAGTACTACTCGGCCTTTGAAAAGAAGGAATTTCCACGTTCACTCATTTCATTGTATAAGAGTTTAGAGGAAGTGCGCTGTGGCGATCTGCTGCTTTCTCGCTGGGTGACCTGGGGTCAGCTTTAAATGACTGCGGTAAGTAAATGTAATTCTCAGCATCATACTTTCTCATGGCTCCTGCTTCTCTCTCTACCCCTAAGCTCCAACACGCCAGCCTAACACAAGGCCCAGTCCCTGCAGGGTTCTTCCTAAAGGCCCTGGATCTATTCAGACCAAGCCTACCACATGTTTGGTAGTGTGATAGAAGATTTGATGAGCCACAGAGAGGTTAAAATGAGCGCTACTTCGATTCCTGCGGTGTCACCAGCAATTCCTCCCACCACCGAGAGCCCCTGGGATGAGGGGTCCAGTCCCTGCTCAGCAAAACTTCCTCAAAGTCGAGGTTCTCATACCAGCTGCAACAGAAATAACATCTCCTCTGTATCCTTGCACTCAGTAACTGACTTATTTTGTTGCTGTTGTTAACCATATTACCTCCTGAACCTTGACCGTAGAGGCAATGCCTAAGAATTACACGCTTGCCCTTGGTTAATTTTAAGAAGATATCTAAAGCAGGAATTCTGTAACTCAAACATAAATAATTAGAAGATAATGAAATATCAATATTCAACTACTGTGAACGTTGTAGAGACTAAGAATATGACACTAAAATCTGTTGGGATCCTAAGGTCCAGATTACTGAGATATTATTGTACATTTAGGCATCGAGTGTCCTGAGTTACAACACAGTCTGACAGGTGCTCCTCTCAACACATCACAGGCATCTCTGACTACTTAAGGCTCCAATTTACAAGAATCAGCAGTTAATTTCCTGAAGCCAGGGAATAATTTCCTTTTAAGTTCCTTTGTATTTCCTCTTCATTTCTTGACCTTGTAAACCTCTTATCTCCATTTCTTCTTTATTCCAAAGCTGTTAGATGGTTTCCTTTCCCCCACCACGTCTCATGTTTGAGCCACGGCAGCTGACTTCCCTTATCTCCATCTAAGTCCCCATCAAAAGCCATTAATCTATAGGTTAAGTGCAATCTGCTCTTTTTGATGTTATGGCATCGTAGGAACCCGGCTATCGCTCTGTGTAGTACAATAAATGGATTGCAGCGCAGCCATCCACTCATTCTTGCTCTCTGCTGTCTGGTTTAAAAATTGGCAGGGCCGTACTGACTGAGGAGATTGAAAGCAATGAGCTGAATCGACTAGTTTTACTGCCCTACAGTGCGAGTCAAATGTCCAAACATGGCCTGCACCTTCTTTTCTTTATAGCCTCTCTTAACATCTGTATATAAAATCAGCTCCTCTCTTGCTTGACTTCATGCCTCACTATGTCACTCACTACCTCCTTAAAAAATGCTCTGCTATATCCTAAACACAATCTTTTTATACCATCGCTTACATCCCTTACATGTGCCATTTACAGTGAGAAAATCCTAATCCAAAGTAAGACCAGGAAAAAAATAAAACAAGTTAGCACTATTTATGTGAACTAGACAGTAAAACATCAGGTATATTGCTGGGAATTCCCATACAAATAATGATATCAAGTCATACTTTTTGATGCACCATTTCTGAAATGCTTTCTTAGCTCACATTTTCATTCTGGTGATGACAGTTTAGCTTTGACAACTTGACCCTGAACCACAGTTTCCCAGTTATCATTTAGTGATTCCCAGCGAGAGACTGAATCTGACCTTGGTTCCTGTCCAGTTGTCCTCCTGAATGTCTACTACTCCTAGTCCACTTGCTCTCAAGGTCTCTCAGACTTGCCACACCAGCTATTTGAGATTTAAAAGCCTGATGAACATGCTCACACTCTTTTCAATTCATATGACTCCCTATGCCTCTGCAAAATGTTTGTGTACAAATAATCTAATTTTAAAATAATGTTTAAAATCACATTTAAGCACAAAGCTTAATTGCTCTACAGCGCCATCTAGTGACACTGAAGTTGCAAGGAGCATTGCAATTCATAAACCAATTGGATTCCCTCAAGGTTCTTTTAGGCCCTAAAGGGACCAATCTAAATTTTCACAAGTTCCCACCATGCTTAATAAATAGAGCATATCTGACCATAGCCAATGGGAGTAGACTTAGCCGTGTACCAATGGCTACAATACTTCCTTTTTATTTCAAAAATTTATTATAATCCTTTATTCTTACTGACTTTTTCTTTCAAATTTGGCTTAATTTCTCTTAGTCATTTGTTAGTTTTCACATCAGACCACATTTGTCACTAACAAGTGTTTACTATGTACCAAGCACTGGCATACGGGTTTTCACATGTATTAACTCAATTGATTTTCACAATAACCCAACAAAATGGTTGCTATTAGTATCTACATTTTGCCTTGTGGAGTCAGCGGGGGGCACAGAGAGTGTCTAAAGTTACACAGCTAGTAAATACTTATTTTTCTAAGCCTGTGTTCCTTTTATTTTATTAATTCCCTTTGCAAAGCTCATTTCCAGGAAGTAAAAAAAAAAAAAGTTACTAGGAAGGCTACTAAGTTTTTTAGTACTTGATGAAATCAAACCCTACTGGCCTAAAAAGATAAATGATTTACCCTGGCTGGTGTGGCTCAGTTGGTTGGAGTATCTTCTCATGCACTGAAAGGTTGTGGGTTCAATTCCCAGTCAGGGCACATGCCCCAGTTAAGGGTTTGATCCCTGGTTGGGGTACAAACGGGAGGCAACTGATCAATGTTTCTCTCTTTCTCTCTCCCTCTCCCTTTAAAATCAATAAAAACATATCCTCAGGTGAGGATTAAAAACATTTTTTTTAAATGATAAATTATTTTACCCCTCTCAGGTCAAGTTGGAGAGAATTGGAGCTTCTTCTATAGGCATAAAAGAGGCTACAGTGAGACATAGTTTGTACCTTGGAACTAAGGTCATCTCTGGTCTGGAACTCTGGCCTAGAAAGTTAGCCATCTGGAGCTGCCACCCACAGATTGCAATGTATGCTGAGGACAGGAGGAAACACCGAAGATTAATCAAATAGTAGGCTCAAACCAGGGAGACAGGCCATGTAAGTGATAAAAATCTAAGAAAATTAAAACCAGGTTGATTGTATTGTCCGCTGCCCAAACAGCAAGAAGATGGTCATTGCAGAACTTAGGAAACCAGAATTGGATCATGTTTACCCAGAACTACCCAAGAGTTATGACTATGGAGCCACAGACATTTCCCTTGAACAGAGAGGTATGATCTATCTTAGGACAGGGACTGTTTATTGGATGTTTGTTGGCTTGAATGACACATTTTTCAAAACTATCTACCTTTCTATTAACTAATTTCATGCTAACTGACTCGGTAAGTGTGTCAGTTATCAACTTATTGCCTCTCAGTTCTAAATCCACCCTTCATTACCTACTCTATAAGAATGGAGTGGGACCCTGCAAATATTTTTCCATCTGGCTTGATGTTATGTGTATCAATAGAGGGGACAGGAGGGACACCAGAGGAGGAAGAGGTTTGTCCTCCTGGTTGTGGTCTGCTCTCTTCACCAGATTCCTCCGCTGTGTGTGGCCTCTCCACCCCCAGATTCCTAGGACATGCAGCAGCCAACAGCATCCAGCGGCCAACAGCCACTTGCACCTCCCCAAGTGATGTTATAGTAAATTCTCAGGTGTGGAGCCCCTCTGTGGATGGCTGCCCTGACACCCCGGAGGTTGGGTTTCCAGTAAGTTCCACTGGTAAGGCATCCAGTGAGCCATGGCTGCACCCTCTCCAACAGGGTCTGTTTCTCCCTTGGGTGCTCTGTCTCAGCCTTAGGGGGAGAGGCTGCTCTTCAGATCCACTGTCCCTATATGCCCTAGAGTTATTTATATTTCTTATTAGCTATCTCCATATAACTCCAATGATCTGATAAAGTTAATAATTCTTTATATTAAATGTTCCCAGTTTGAATTTCTGTGTGATTTTTGCTCCCTCTTGATTGGACCCTGGCTGATGCAGCAAGCATCACTGTGAAATTCACTCAACTTTCCAGAAACAAAAGGTCTTTAAAAGAGTGGTCCCTGAATATGGATCATAAATCTGTTCATGATATAGTAATATTTGTCACTATAATTAAGAAATTGGAATCTTAGTTTTTATTGAAAGCAATCCCTTCTGAGTTTGGTTATTTGTTCTTGCCCTTGAGTCCAGTCAAATCTAAATGTGCAAACAGAACCAATTCTAGACCTGAAAATCTGAGTCCAGACTTGGGACAGTGGGGACCTCACCATAATGCCGCCACTGTGTTGGCAGCGACCTGGCTTCTTTCTGTAACACCTCTGCTTCAGCTCTCAGCATTACAATGCTTAATGCTACTTCGCTACCTCAGGAAAGATATAAATTTACTACAATGGAAAAATGTAATGATCTGGGAAAGAACCTTATCTTCTGGTTCATTTGTTCTGTGGTCAGCAGGAGAGGTTAAGATAATATGGTGGTTACTGACAATGAACCTGACCAGCTAATGGGTCACAAGCCAGTAGCCATCAATGTGCCATGAACACCAGCAATGGACCTCTCTGAATGCTTCCCATCCAAAGTATAGGCTAGAAATGTTTTTCTGCACAAGGCAGTAATATAATCTTAATACTCAACCTCCCAAGACTTACCAAACTTGAATCTTAAAAAGCAAGAAATTAAATATTGGTCAAATAGACTTCCTCCTTTCAATTTGCAGTATAAGCTGGTCTTTAATCTGTTGTTGCTACTTTCAACTAAAAGAGTTCAAAATAGACCTTGACCATATTAGGTCAAGAACTTGATCTCCAAATCACATTTTTAAACAACTGCCCTGCATTGCTTACATCAAAGGCACTCTATTCAGATTTGGAGCGGAGCATTTGGAAGAGTATAGTGTTTTACCAAAATTCAAGAAGTTACTTGCACACAAATGCAGTGATAAAGGACAGCAACAGTAATCCATGGAAAGGAATGATTTCTTTCCAGTCTTCTTCCGCAGGTGTCATCCATCATTGCTAATAGAATCACAGAACCTTAAAGATAAAAGAACTCTGAATTTATTTTTGATCTCATACATAAATAGAAGGACCTTTGCGGTTCACTCACTTTACATTTCCAACAAAAGCAATGAAACACAAGATACTCGGCAGAACTGTCCAGGACTTTTTTTCTCTACACATCAGCGAGCTCATTCTCAGAGCTGCAAAAACTGTGTAAACTGTACTCTCCAGATGTGTCTACTAATGGAAAGATAGGGTTCTTCATTGAGTATGTGTTTTCTTCCCAGTACTGATTACTATTGCCTTATCTCATCTTTATAAATACAGGAAACTACCCAACATACATCAAAGTCTCATTGACTTATTTTTTAAAACTACATTTGGCTGTTCATCACATCTATTTGCTACTTAATTTCAATCTCTGGGGTAACTTTTGCAGATGTGTAACCTTATTTATTATGTGTTGGTTCTTATTAGTTTTATTCTTTTTTCCCATGGTCTCGGGAGGTGCCTCACTAAAGAGTCTTCTACATTATCTGTACTATGGACAGCTTTGACTTTTCACAATCTGTCACTTACTTGTGCAGTGAGGTGAAAATGAGTTTCACCCCCTAGAGCTGGATCGTGGGGCATTTTCGGAGACTACGGAAACTCCTGTGTCAACAGGGGCCCTTGTCGTTCCTCACTTTGACCTCTCCTTTCAGGCCCCACGTGGACACGCGGCTGTTCGCGTGAGTGGGGTTCTCTGTGGCCTTGCGGTGCACAGCATGCGGGGCAGTCCCTGGCGACCTAGCCTCCTCCCCCTCTTTCTCCCCACCCCTTCCTCCTCTGTGGACTAAGCTTAGTTAGGAGAAGCTTTGAGCTTCAGTCTAGAGATATACAACATAGAATTGAAAGCCACCATTTCGATCGCCTTCATTTTCAGGAGGCATTTTACAAGATCTCCAAAGGAACAGAGGCCTTTTAATTGTTCAGTCACCTTTATTACCTTTATTGCTGCTGATATTTTGACTTTCACAGTCTTCTTTAATCAATTCTCCAGCATGGGAGAAAAAAAAAAAAAAAAGAACAGAAAGGAGTATGTGCTTGAATCTATTATCTTTTTTTGCGAGTTCAAACGGCAATTGAAAAAAAAATTGGCACTATTGACTCAGATGCAATTTCTGGATTTGCCTGAGCTCTCTGATATCTCCATAGCAAGGATAATTGAAAGCTGACCATACAAAACTGTCCTCATTATATTGCTGTGAAAGCCCACGGAAAAATGAATGCATCCACGGTGAGAATTCAACCAGCAAGCACTTCGCTTAACATGAAAAGTTGAACTGCTTTCCAGTCTCGCTGTGATATAATTCTTTGGAGCCCATAAGTCAAGATAGGCTTCATGTTTACATGCAATTAAACAGACAGCTTTCTCTCCCTCCAAAAGCTCAGCCTCCACTCTGAAGCATTTGTGAATCGTTGCTTGCGCGTGTACGTGTGCACGGGCACGCTTCAACACCTGAGGGAGGGTGGGGTTCAACAGGAAAGGAGGGCGGGAAGAAAGCCGATAGGAAGAGTACGTTTTCCTGTTGCATCACTGGCCCCACTGGCACCTTTTTCTAATTTACACAAAAGCATGGAGCTTGAACCGATGTCACCAAACAGTACTTTGCAAGAGAAGGAGCTAGCATTTGTTTTACATGCTGTGTGCCAAGTGGTTTATATAAGCTCCATTAAATTTCACAATATCCCAGTGTTTGCCGTAGAGGTAGGCACAGATGGGGGAAGGCAGTTTAGTGAGATTAAATAACTTGCCCATGGACCCACAGATACACAGTCATGGGGACTAAACTGGGACCTAGATCTTTCTCTCAGCTCCTTCTCCTCTTAACTATTCCTTTGGTTTTTATTTCATTGTGAAAATTATAAACAGAAAAATAGAAGTGATAGATCAAATTTCCACATACTTGTCACCCATTTCATAAATGTTATTATTTTGCCGTATTTACCTCTAATCCTTTTAACTTAAGAATAAATTGTTGTAGACAAAATCAAGTTACCCATCTGATTTCCATCTTTCTTTCTTCTCTAAAATCAACCACCAATCTGAAATTGAATGCATCCTTCCCATCCATGTTTTTATTATATATATATGTGTGTGTATATATATATGCACACACACACACATATATATATATTTAATTCTTATGAATGTATCCATAAGAAATACTACTTATTTTACCCTCTGACACTGATGGTATCATGATGAACATATACTTTTTGTAGCTTGGTTCTTATACTCACAATTATATTGATGCAATTTATTTATGTTGATAGATCCAAAATATGTAGCTCTAGTTTACTCTTTTTAACTCTTATTTTATTGTTTAATTATTTCACATTTTATTTTTCCATTTCAATAATTGTGGCTATTTAGATTTTTTAGGTGTTGCTATTATAAATAATGCTGTAACTATCTTTCTACATGTCTCCTTATGCACATGTGTGAGGGTTTCTCTGGGAGATGTTTCTAGAAGTGGAGTCTCAGGGTCCTACAGTGTGTGTGCATCTTCAGATTTTTTATATTGTCAAGTTGTTTCCCATATTGGACTGATTTCCACCCTACCAGCCATGAAGATAGGTCTCATGACATCCAAGCCTCACTAGCACCTGACAGGCCCATGACCTTGACCTTGTGCCAGGCCAAAGACTCTGATTCTTAGAATTAAATCTCAAGTCAAGACATGTAGGAATTTTACTGCAGAATGACATGCAATTTTAGATAAACTGTGTGAGAGGTATTTAATTTCTTAAATTAAATAAAATAAAAATAACAAATCTCATAACTTGATAGGTATTTGGCTGCCAGATACATCTCGTTAGAATTTTTATCAGACATTTTTAACTGAGGGTGTTTTAAACTGTGATTAACTGTTATCTAATTAGCTTTCCTTTCAAACTAGAATCCTGTTTTTGCACCCCAATGTTGATCAGATGTGGTCTGCAAAAGCAACTTTAACCCATTTTCTCTGGAGAGAAAAGTCGTTTCTCTAATACTCATGAATTAAAATACCATGGCCAGTGAGAAAGCTCCCTGAACCTGAGGGTGGGCTTGTCAGTGGCCCTCTACGCTAAGGTACTATTACTGGTAAGAGAACTCTTCCCACAGGTCCTCCTCATTACTATCAGTCCAATATGATCTCGTACCAGGATCCTTTCTGGGGTGCCATCTCCAGCTGGCTCATGTAAAATTCTCATCTTTACCTTTACATTGCCCCTTATTTCACTGAATGCTAAAAGCTTTTAATTAAGGGGCCAAAACCCATGAAGGCTAGGTTTCAGGAGAGGTTCCACCGATCCCACCTCCTGGAATCTCTGGTATCTAAACCAACACAGCTGCAGATCGCAGATCGATATAGGAGCTCGAGTTAATTAACCTTCCCTGACCCTCCAGCCCCACTCCTTGAAATGAGTTTAGTGCTACTTTCTGGCGCAGCCTACCACAGTTGGAGAGGTCAAAGCGGCAAAATAACCAGTTTGGTCACAAGGTGCTAGGTACCCAGATATGTCAGCCTTTGAAATTCTATTTGGCCTATACCTAGAGTAAGCTACAAAAGGAATTTGCAAGAAAGCAGGACAAGTTCCTCTTTATTTAGATAAAATTATAACAAAAGAGTATAAATGAAGGCGACAAGACTTATTTTCACCTGAGTCTGCAATAGTAGAGACTTTGAAAGCCTCTCGTTTGGGTTGGCTTAGGCTCACGTTGACTTAGCCCTGCGGTTCTCCCGTTGTGGTCCATGGACTTCTGGTGGCTCTAAGAACCTTTCGGGGGGCCTATGAGGTCAAAACTATTTTTATAATAATACCAAAGCGTTATTGGCCTTTCTCACTGTGTTGTTATATACACTGATGGCACAAAAACAGCAGAAGATAAAGCTGTTAGTGCCTCAGCGTGAATTAAGGCAGTGACCCCAGGCTACACTGGTCACCAATGCGGTCTTCCCCCGCCTCACACTCGCTTGGGGGTGGGGGGTGAGGGGGATATGCCAGTTTCACTTGATGGCCCAGCCTGTGTAGCTCAGGAGGTGAGTGTCGACCCATGCGCCAGGAGGTCACGGTTCGATTCCCAGTCAGGGCACAGGCCTGGATTTCAGGCTCGATCCCCAGTGGGGGGCGTGCAGGAGGCAGCCGATCGATGACTCTCTCATCATTGATGTTTCTGTCTCTCTCCCTTCCTCTCTCTGAAATCCATAAAGATATCTATATTTTTAAATGCCCTTGATGAAGCAGCAAAAATGATTAATTTTATTAAATCTAGACCCTTGAATACGGTTTTTTAAAATATTGTAAGTGAAGAAATGGGAAATATAAAAATATAATTTCTGCTGCCCATCTCAGCACAACAAACATCTCCAGGCAAAGTATTGGAGTGGTTGTTTGAATGCAGCTGAGCTAGCCACTCTCTTCATAGAATAATTTTTACCTGAAAAAATTATTCTCAGAGAAACTATGCTTTTCCCCACTGATGTATCTGGTAGATATTTCTTTTTAAAAATGAATGAAATGATCCTGTCACTTGAAGGAAAACAACTGAGAGATTTTGTTGCCAATGATAAAATTTGAGCTTTCCAGTGAAAATTTGAATTTTTGAAGATCTATATCTTCCTCTGTGAGCCGGACAGCTTCCCAATACTCATTTTTAAAATGAGTTTGGGTGACATTAATGAATGCAGTTCTGATATCACATAGTGAGGCATGTCAACATCCAGAAGATCTGCATAATTCAGTAAACCAGCATTTCCCAAATAAACAATGCATGTTATAAAATCATTTTAAATCAGCTTTAATGCAACAAAACAGGAAATGTTTATTGGTAGCAACTTCTTTGGATAGAATTAAGAACAAGCAGCTGGTTAGTGAACTCTAAGCTAATAGGTACAAAGCATGGCCTTTGCCTTCTTATGCAGGCTGAGGAGAGGGAAGGATGTGTTCTTTCCAGTGTTAAAATGCCACGGTCCAATTTCACAATAGGGTACAATTCATAAAGCATTGCAGAAATTTCCAATGTATGCTAGGTTATCTTCCTTATAATGCTTGCATTTTCTTATTGGCATCATGGTCTCGTTTTACTAAACTTTGCAAAATTAGAAACATTTCACATCTCACCCTAAGGTCAAGCAGAGTAAGAGATTAGATCAGGACTGAAGATCTGCATTCTAGTGCAAACTCTAGAAAATTCACTTAGTTTGTCTGTGATTTCTATTTTTGATTCTGTTAAATGAGAAGGTCAATTACATGTTCTTTGAGGTTTCTCTCTCTTTTGCCCTTAATATTTGATGGGACTAGAAGGAATTCAAGAGGCCATCTTTGGAAGTCTGCATCATACAGTCTCTCCAGTAATTGAAAACATGAGACAAATTAGCTTTTGAAGTCTCTTTTAGTTCAATGATAGTTTAGACCCTTTCTACTCAGGAAAATCAAATGTATGCCACAAACTGCCATATTGTCACATCCACAGGTGTGGCAGACAGTGTCTTAAGGCCCCATAAGCTTGAGGGGACAGCACCACACAGTTCAGCTAAACAGACAAAACTTGTTGATTTGAAATAACCACATTTTTCATTTCAGGCCAATTAGGCTGTGGTTGCATGGACGCCATCTGTATTTTCCAGAAGGATCTAGAGTAAACACAGCCGGGTGCCAGACCCCAGGTCCCGCTGAGATGAAATGCCTAGGGGCTGGACTCCGAAATGTGGTTACCGGGAGTGGCTGACAAGCCCCGTTAGAGAGAAATTCTAAATTGTAAATTTTAAGCCATTGGGAATTAAAAGGTCTAAACTGGGCAAGTGGCAATGATGAGCCCTTCAGCCTGAAAACTGGCCATCATATTGAAAGCCTAGTTTCAAAGCAAGTCTGAGGCTAGCAGGGAGAGAGTGGTGCAGACAGAGCTGGGCGACAGTGTTGGAGACAAGAGTGGGAGGACCCCTTGGCTTAAAAGTCCAGGGAGATATAAACACTCCTCGCTCTTCTGTTTATTAATATGGAAATGGAGAATTACCTTGCTTAACATTGTTTCTCAAGTGTTCTGAAATTGAATGATTCTAGAAAGAGCTGAAATGTGTGGCTAGAAAGTACAAACAAGTACAGGATGTCACAACTGAGGTTTATCATCTTTATGTAGATTTATAATATTTTGACTGAAATTGCCGGAAGGCTCTGGGATAGCTATATCTTAATCCACTAATTTATCTTAACCCACTTCTTTTATGTACAGTAAGTACCCATGATAAGCAGCTCTTTGGGGAAATTTGAAAATCCTGTATTGACTAGAACTGAGATTCTGCAGAATGAATTTAGGATGTGGCATCAGCATGTTCTATAAATGTCTTGGATTTGTAGTTTTATGTCAAAGGCTTTCTATTATTTTAACGTTGCCTTGAATTTTGTTTTTTACCTTAGCTAATGGAGGTGAAGAAAAGTTGGGAATTTATCTATTTGATGGACTAAAAAGCTCTGTGTGTAAAGGAAATAGTGCTAAAGTGAACATTTCTTGGTATTATTTCACTGTGTTAGAAAGCATTTGCCTTTATATAACACTCCGAGGAAAACTAGAGACATGTAAATCAAGCAACTCTGCTATAAAATGGATGTTGAATTGTTAAAAAAAAATTAAGCATAAAAGTTAATATTAATGGCTTACTGTCAAGGTAAGACTTTTTCCAATAGGTACTGCAGCGGCATAATATTTTTAAATAGTCTCGTTAACATCACATAATAATAATAATAGTAGCTTAAAAGATAGACTGGAGACCACATTAATAAATATGTAAAGATGCTTTGATGCTGGAGGGATCACAAATGCAAAGAGAATTGAATTAAAATTCATAAAATCATGACAAATTGGGGCAAAGGATGAGATCAATAAAATAAGCTTAATAATGATAAATATAAAATAGCCATCGGAAGACAGTAATGAGTCAATGGACAAATTAAGGAGAGAGAAAGGGTTATGGAGTAAAACAGCAAAGAAAAATATAAACTTAGGTGGGGTGATTATTTAAAAAGATTCTATCAGAATGAATCAGGCACTCTGGGCCTGCATGAGCTCTGTTTCCTTGAGGCCCATTACTTCGCACACACATCCTTCATACTTCCCCCGTGGGAGGTTTTGGAGCAAAGTAGTGTTGGGGGTGGGGGATATGGGAGGTGGTGAGAGTGGATGGCCAGTAGGGAAGAAAAGTGAAATCTAGGGTGCTTGTGAGCTTGCAGGTAGGGCGCACACCTGAGGTTTGGGAGCATCAGCAGAGATGGGCCTCATACAGCCTCTCTCCTGTGTATTTACAAAAGTTGCCACACTGACCCTACACAGCACAGGCCAGCAGTTTGTAAAAGAAATCTAATATGCTAAGCCATGTGTCTGACATTCTGGATGAAGACTTTCCAATGAAATGGGTTTGTCCTCTTTGGGTCCATTAATAATCAGCCAACTGGTGAGACATTCCAAGCTGACTCTCTTTTCATCCTGAGACTCTGTTTACATCTTGATTCAGTGGGGAGGTGTTTTTCAAATACTAATTTCCGAGCATGAACTCAACCCTACTGAATCTACACTGTTGGGGGATTGGGTGCGTGCTCTCTTATTATTATTATTTTTTAAATCTACCTAGATGATTCAGATGTAACCAGGTTTGGGAACTACTGATGGAGCTGATATTCACAGCTTTCTTGTAGAGTTCTTAGAAGTGTAATTTGTGAGGCTGCTAACGTGTTGGATTAGATTTACACTTATCTTCTTTACAAATTTAGTGGAATTTTTTAAATCTCTCCTTTGCTATATTAAAAGTCTATGAGCGTGGTTAAATAAATGATGTGAATGAACAGCAATGTCAATATAGGCACTATCTTCTAATTTGCTGATTGATGAACATAAGCAGGGATGAAAAACAGTTGAAATATGGAGCAGAATTTATCACTTTCATCACCTTTAATGACTGTTGACTTCAATCATTTCACTCAGCATGAAATGGACCTCAGAATTTACTGCTCGTTTCTCTAGTACTGAGAGGCAGAATACTCAAGGGTCCTAGGGAAGCGTAATAAATATCAAGTATTTTTGCGAGGCTGATTTCTCACAGCTAGTTTCACTTAAAGGCTCTCATGAAACTGCAACCAAATATTGGCTTTAAGGTACCAAGAATTGATGGAACGAAAACCTGTGACAATGACACATAAAAGTTAGGGCAAATCGCTTTGACTTACACGTAACTTCATTTCCCTGTCCACAAAATGAGGGTGATAGCAGTTGGTAACTACTTCACAAGTTGAACTAATAGAGGAATAGCTTTAAACTCATCTGAGGTAGGCTGAGCCAAGCGTTCTTAGGAGAAAGATGTCAGATGAAGTAAGTTGTACATTTTTAGGGAGAATGGGGAGTGTCTAAAACATAGTTATGAAGCGCCTACCATGTGCCAGGCATGATGTGAAGCATTGCCTCATAAATACTTAATTTGCTGAAATACTTTATAATAAATACCCAGTAGTTAGGCATTTAGAACCTTTTAAAACTGGACCCAAATCCTTCAGGGAAACATATTTTATATGTTTCTGTGAAAAAATGTCTATAGGGATCATGATGGTTTGGCTGGAGTCATATGTATTGGGCATCACCTAATCTTGAGGTCCTTGGAGATGCAAAGAACTCATCTGAGATAAAAACCCTTCAGCACCTTATTTTTTTGAATGAAGTACATTATCCTCCTGGGAAGGAGAGTCAAGCTCAATTAAAGGTTCTAATTAGTATTTAAAAAAGTGTATTCAGAAGAAAGTAGATATAAGAAACATTGGGCAAGTCTGCTCATAGAAATAAAGCATGAGCAGAAACTTCCCTTGCCCTCTCTTGACCATTCTAGAGCAACGGAGAAGAGACAGATAATAATTAATAAACACAATGCATATGTTACACTGTGTTAAAGTGAGTGCTTTGGGGAAAAAAATAAAGCAGAGTAAGGGTCATTAGTTATGAGGGTATGTGGAGGGGGTGAATCGCAAATTCAAATAGAGTAATCCGTTTTCACTAAGGCTTCACTAAGAAGATAACATCTGAACAAAGACTTGAAGAACATGAGGGAGTTATTCATGTGAATACCTGGGTGAAGAGCCCTCCAGGCAGAGGCCCTCTGGTGGGAACATACCTAGAGAGGACCAAGAAGAGCAAGGAGGCCGGTATGGCCAGAAGAGTGTAAATGAAGGAAGGGGTAATAGGAAATTATATCAGAGAAGTAACAAGGGCTAGAATATGTAGGATCTTGAAGGCCATTGAAAGAGTATGATTTTATTCTGCATGAGAGTGAGCTTTGGAGAGGGTTAAGCAGAAGAGGAACATCTGACTTACATTTTAAAAGAATCCCTTTAGTTTCTGTAATGAGGAAAGACTAGAGAAGAAAAGAGGGAAGAATGGAAACCAGCTAAGAAGCTATTGAAAGCAAGAAATGATGATGGCTTGCACCAGTATGAGTGGAGTGACGCTGATGAGGAATGGTTGGAATCTGGATATCTTTTGAAGGTTGAACCAACAGGGCCTCTTGACTGATTGGTGTGTGATGCAAGAGAAAGAAAAATAGAAAATCATGGCCCCAAGTGTTTGTCCTGATCAACTGGAAGGAAGGCACTGTCATCAGCTGGGATTGGGGAAAGTGGTGAGTAGAGCAGATCTGGAGATGGAGAATATTAAGAGTACAATCTGGGTCATGTTGAGTTTGAAATCTCTATTGGCCATCCAAGTGGAGATGTAACATAGACATGATACATTTCTGGAGTTTTGGAGAAAGATGTGGGCTGGAGATATAATTTGGGGGTTCCTTGGTCCATAGGTTAATATTTCCAGATAAAATATAGGCACCTAGTGAAATTTGAATTTTGGATAACAAATAACCTTTTAATATTTATTATTTTCTAAATGATCCTTTTTATTTAACATCATGTTCTTATTTTATCAATGCAATATATTGTATCTTATATTTCTAAGGTCATTGATAAGTTTGTTTAAATGTTCTTCTTTTCACTGCATTGTGTTTCTTTACTCCAAGTTACCTTACTTTTGTTCATTTGTTTGTTTGCTTTAATCTCTATAGTTTATGTTAGAGACTTCTCTGGTGATATTGGGCTGTCTTCATGTTTAAGAATGAGGCACTTTGAGCTGATTGAAAGCTCTGTGTATATTTGCAGTGCCTACCAATTGCTACTGTTTATTGTAGAATAACCAGTCAGGCACCTAATCATTTCATTGGGGGACTTCCAAATGTCAGTATATCAGTCTTTTCTTCAACCAGTTGGTTTCATCAGAGGTGAATCTTCCAGTCTCCCCTGTCTTGGGAACAGATCTACCTGCAGTGCCCTGGCACTGTGTAGAAAGCAGGATGAAGGTCTCACAATTAAGTATGTGGTATATAGACTTCACCTAAGCCTCCTTTTTTCAGTTACTCCCATCCTCTGTCAAATCTGGTATCATTCAATCAGAAGACTTTCTGGTTTTATTTTCCCAGAAATTAAACATTCTGTTGCTAGCTGGGTTGGTGACCACATAGGACATGAGAGGGATTCTGAGGGTCTAACTCCAGTCCTTTTTCCAGAGGTAACAACTACATCCAGTTCCTGAGCTCTTCTGGGGTTTCCACTTGCTTTTGATCGTTTCCACAGCGAACTTCCTTGCTGTTCTATTAACTCTGCTACCACTCATCCATCTGCTTTCTGTCTTCCAACATTTTGTTGCTAGCTCTTGTCTGCTGCTGCCTCTTCTGGTCTCTTTATCCTTCAAGTTTTATTAAAAAAATTAAATTCCTTTTACGTCATTTTAGAGAGCTGTCAGGATGGAGGTGTGGTAAATGCACACATTCAATCCACCATGTTCAACAGAGACTCTTCCTGATTTTCTCACATAAGTTTTGAAGAGTAGGTATAGCAGACACTCTTGCTATCCTGGCCCATGTACCCTTGACTTCCCCTGTAGCGCCCGTCAACGTTTCCTCAGTATGCTAGCAGCTTCCCACCCAAGCACTTGTGCGGTTCTGCTCCTCTGACTGAGGATTTCCTCCAGTAACACAAGAGCTCGCTCAGCCCTCACATAAGGAAGATCTCCTGCAATTGTGAGAGTTTAGCACCTCTCACCCATGAAGAATTGGAGTCAGTGGATGAATAGCCAACTTTCCCATAGCTTGGTGGGACTATTATAAGGCATTCTGAAGGTTCCTCAGAGTCCCCATGGGAGAAACTCATTCATCAATAGGGAGTTTCTCCTTTTTCTCTCTCACTTTCTGTTCTCTCTCACTTATGCTTTCTGGAATAGCCCCCAAAATAAATCCCTTGTACCCAAGACCTTGTCCTAAGCTCTGGTTTTGGGGGAACTCAAACTAAGACAACTGGTAGCAGAAGTAGCCCTAGAAAGTATATTTTCAATGGTACAGAAGCAACCAAGACACAGTGGGTAATGGTAAGTTGTGTGGTGATGAACCCTGGCACTTTGTAGATCCCAATTGCCAAAACTTTCACCTGTGGTGTGCTGGGATGAGGTAAAGGTGAAAGGACAAGCTTGGATTACGCAGTAGTGCTAGAAAGATAGGGGAGTGTGATATCATAAGAACTGAAGAGATGTCTGGCTTTTGTTCACTGGCCAGAAGCATCGAGGAAAGAGAATGGGAGGTTTACATAATCCAACCACCAATTTAGAACATGGGAATGAAAGCCAGGAAGCCTCCTTGGAGATCTCCATTTCCTGAAGTCAGAGGGAAGATTTCTGAAAAATCAGGCCAGGGGTTACTTGTAAGGGCTACAGAAATGCAAACTAGATTGAAGGACAGGCCAAGGAGGCATTTTATGCAAAAGTCAAAGTCCTGGCAGGGAGGAAGTGGGCCCTGAGAGCTGGAAGGAGGGCGTGTGGGTAGAGAACCTTGGACACCTAGGTCTCTCTGAACCACCCAAGCTAGCGGAAGTCTCCTTCACCCTATTAGTTGAAGAGAACAAGTTCCCATTGCCTAGAGGCCCTACAAAATTCTCTCCTCTGAAAAAGATGCCTCAAAGTCTGTCCTTACCTCCCCTCATTGCCTCAGTTTCAAAAACTAAAAGTCCCAGCATAGCCTGAGTTATCTGTGCTGTGAGAGACATGAGAGATTTTCTTTTCTGAAGATGTCTGCAGTGATATCCCTCATCCTAGTCGCTCTTCTACAGTGAAACTTTACCATTCTCCCACCAAGAGATGGAGTCTAATTTGCCTCTGCTTGAATCTGAGCTGGACTTCACCTGCTTCACCAACAGAAGTGATGCTGTGTGATTTCCAAGACTGAGTCATGAAAGTTGATGATATAGCTTCTGCTTTGTTCATGGAGACATTTGCCCTTGTAGGCAAAAGACACCAAGTAAGGAGGCCAACCACCCTGAGGCCACCATGCTGCAAGAAAAACCAAGGCTCAGGAATGAGGTGCTGAATCCACACTGTTATCTTTGTCTTGTGAATGCAAACTGCTTTGGTGATAGCCTCCTGCTAAGTGCCAAAGGCTGTTGTTATAGCAAATGCACTCTATTCATCATTTGCCACCTGGTCCTAAGGCTATGTTAATGCTCCTCCTTTCTGTTAGAACATTGGTCTGCAGGGACCTGATCGTCTTGACATTCTGGAGAACATCATACTGGCTCACGATATTAATGAGAGTGTGATAACTGGACTTGGTTTTTAAGAAAGAGCAAATATGCTGGTTGCTTTAGTAACATACGTAATGCTGGAGGGTGAGAGATAAACCCTAGGAAGATTTAGAAGTCTGCCACATCAGGGAATGTTTTAGGGACCCAAAGATAGGGGACATCCCATCTAAAAGAATGCATTGCATTTGTTACTCGTAAGAAAGAGGCACAGCACTTGGTGGGCTGCTTTGGATTGTTGAAGTTAAAAAAAAAAAATAGTACCCTTGAGAATACTACTCTGACCCATTTAGTAGAAGCTGTTGTTTTTGAGAAGGCCTGAGAATATATGAATAGCCTCCTAAAGACTCAGCTAAGGCATCAGTCTAGAGATAACCCCTTGCATGGTTGGGTCACTATCCTCAAGGATGAGAACCAATGATTACTACATATAGTCACTGGTGTGCTATGTCCCCAATATCTAGAACACACAGGAATAGTAATTAAAGGATGCAAGTAAGATTGGCCCCGTTCACCATCCTCCCAGTGACCTATTAGTGGAAATGATAGCTGTAATCCTTATAGCTTTAGGCTCTTCCTGATCAAGGCCTAGGTCTCAGGATATGTGTGTGGAGAGGGGAATATTCCCACTAGGGATAGAGTAATGGTTCCACTGCATCTAAACCAATGACTACCACCAAGTGATGTTGGGATCCTCATGTTAACAGATCAGCAGGCAAAAATGGGAATTACTATACTGGTGGGGATAATTGATTCCGATTATCTTGAAGAGTTGGAATTACTGCTACATAATGGGGGCAGGAAGGAAGATGTCTGAAACTTGGGGGTCCTTTAGCTCTTCTATGCCTGGTGGTAATGGTTCAGGCAACCAGGGCCTTACACGGACAAGGAAATCAGGGCTCAACTGCTCAGAGATGAAGATCTGGCCGTTCTACTGAACAAGCAACTTAGACTAGTGGAAGTATTTGCCAAGGGTAGGGGACATCTGCAATAGGTGGGAAAGGAGAGAGATAATGAGAATAGATGGTGGCTTTGGGACCAGCTGCAGCAGTGAAGACTGTGGCTTGTCCTACTAACTGCTATTTTCAATCTTTTTTTGAAAATCACAGCCAGTCACAACCTTGAACTGTCAGTAACGCAGGAAGCTTAAGGTGGGCGTGAGAGGATCTGATCAGAGCAAAGGTGGGACATGGGAGTCACCCCTGATACTCTACTCGTGTCCCCAGTTCACCTCTCAGTTCACCTGGAGCTGCAGAAAACATTTCCATGCTCGAGGACAGCATCCTGCCTGGAGTGTGATAATTCCCTGCTTCCCGCCTAAGGCCCTTCTCAGCCTGTAGTTAGTATAGCCCACAAGTGCTGGGATTAGTGCCTTCAAGGTCAACTCTTAACCAAGAGGTTCAAGAGTAAGAGAAATGCTCCTACTGCCCTACCCTTCAGTGGATCAGTTCTGGGACATGGTCCACAGTTTCTTAGGAGACCCCCAGAGGACATGAGCCCCAGGTGCCCTACGGGGTAACCTATTCATTAACACAATCTTTTTCAGTTTTCCCCTTTTCTTCTCTCCCTTTGCCCACTCCATCCTGTGGGCTTCCTGGAATCTCCAAATAAACTACCCCAGGCTCTTCTTACCTCCGGATCTGCTTTGGGGGGAACCCAAAAATGGTAAGTTTCAAGTATAAACTTAAACGACTCTAGGTAGTTTGATCTACCGATACTCATTTGTTATTTATTACAAAAATATCGTTGAGAAAAATAATACAATTTTAGTGGATAGAACTAATATGTCTTTATAGTAACAGTAAAAATGTGAAGAACAGTAAAAAAAAAAGTTACTTTTGCTAGTTTATAAAGAGCAAGGAAATGAAACTTTGAAAAAACGCAGTAATATATATTTATTCCATAAGAAGAGGAGTATTTTAATAACTATAGAAATAGTTGGCAAGGCTGTCAACTATCAAGGGATTATTTTGAAATTGTTATCATTGGCCAACTACTATGATTAATGAAATCAACATTTTCATGATGCAGGAGAGATAAACATTAGAAGTCAAATTTAATAAGTATACATTCTGCCTTTAAAAATTGTTGAGCTATTAGGTTACTCAGCCCCCCTTTATCTTTCATTTTACAAAGAGTTTTTACATATAAGCACTCACATGCGCGTGAGCGCTCACACACACACACACACACACACACACACACACACACACACACACTCCTCCTTGTATTTTAAACATTTCAAAGTGTAGCTCAACAGACTGGTGTATTTGACTCTGGTGCCGTATTCCTCCTAGAAGGCAGCTCACAAAGAACACACTGCAGACCAGGGTGCGGCTCTTCCTCTCTCTCCCGCACACGGCAAGAAAGCCCCCCAGGGGGGCGGTTGCGAAGCCAAGTTTAGAAGGGCCACCACGTTCACAGAGAAGAAAAGGTCAGAGTCTTAGAAAGCCTGAGAGTAGCCAAAAACCGGGAATAAGCAGTCTTTGCTCCTTGTAAACTGTATCGGTATTTGTTGCGTAAGTCCCATTTCATCTGTCTTCACTTTTGATGGGATGTTGGTTCCTGAAACCAAATGGTATCCGGATTCCTCCCTCCGACAGGCCTGCTGAGCACCCAGATCCACTCCTTGGCGGGTTTGCCCCCCTAGGCGGGTTTAGTTGAACCTCGGTGGGTTCTGTCTACCTGGCACTGCTTATCGCTTCTTTTGATAACAAGTTCCCCCACTTTTTGGAGGGAACTGTTCTTTCTGCATTTCAACCATGTGGGTCTAGTGCAAACTTTTCACAGAGGCCTGACTTCTGGACTGTGGCTAATCTTCATGTATTGTGTGCTGTCTTTCACGATGGCTCCAAGAGGCCATGGGAAATAGACCTATTAGAGGCTTCTCCAGGAGTCTCCAGGCGGAGCTCGGGCTGGGGGAGAGCCTTTTCTTTTCTGGTGAGACAGCCTGGTGACGCTACCGCATGGGGAAAGCTGGTCTGAAAGAATGAGGACCCCACCCTCGAGACCTTGACTCTAGTGTTTGAGGTCCCCACTGCCCTCTTCTGGTCTCCACCTCCTTCTGGGGCTTGGTGGTCCCCCCTTGTCCCTCTATTCTGCAAGATCCCCTAGTATCTTCCACATTATTTCTCTTTCGTGCTCAAGGCAAGCCAAGTGGAGTTTCTGGCATTTGCAACCGAGAGCTCTGAGGGATGTACTGCATTTACTTTTGTTGTTATTTTATCAAATAGTTATAAAATCCTTCAGATATTGACTAAAACCATTTGTTAATCACTGCTGGCCAGGCTGCAGATTACAGAGGTAGGTGGGAGCCACCTCTCAAGTTCAATAGTGAACATATTGCTCTAAACTGTAATTTCAAGTTACTAAAGCTGAGACTCTCTCAATATTCTCAAAAAATCTTAGTGACTCCTAGGACTACTCTGACCTTTTTACCCCAATGATAAAAACAAGAGATCTCAGCAAGTAGCTCTTATCTCACACTGCTGGAGCGACAATTTCTAACTTTTTGTTTGTTTGTTTGTTTGTTATAATTCTGGACACTTGCTTCAATGTTGTTTTTACCGGTTTTGTTTTATATTTCACCGAATTCTCCACTGTTTTTAATCTTTTTAGAGTTGCGGCAATGATACATGAACATCAGCTATTTCAGTTCAATTGTCACTTGTGTCTCAGGCTGCTCTGGCTTCCATAACAAAATACCACAGGCTGGGTAGTTTAAACAACAGGGATGTATTTTTTACAGTTCTGGAGATTAGAAATCCGAGATCAGGGTGCTGGTGAATTCCATTCCTGGTGAGGGCATTCTTCCTGGCTTATAAACAGCCACCTTCTCACTGTCCCCTCACATGGTCTTTCCTTGGTATGAGGGCCTGGGACAAGGGGCTCTCTCTCTCTCTCTTTTTATAATGCCACTAATCCCATCGTGAGGACCCCACCCTCGAGACCTAGTCTAAACCTAATCACCTCCCAAAGGCCCTACCTCCAAATACCATCACATTGAGGGGTAGGGCTTCAACATAAGAATTTGAGAAGGGGAACATAAACATTTAGTCTATAATACTGATCAAAATTTAGATTTTGGAGAGGGAACATTTAATTGGCCTACCTTGGGTCCCATGGCCACCCTTAGCTAAGAGGTGGGCAGGGCACCTGTTTTAATCCCAACAAACGTCATCCATTGGGAAGTTGTAATTCTGCAAGGGAATTCAGATGCTGTCAGTAAGAAGAATGGGTGCTAAACAGTAAAATAACCATAAATGCCCACTGCAGAGAGATTCCAGTGCTTTCAACAGAGCTAAACTGAACCCAACTGAACTGAATATTGACTGTTTTGTAAAAATATCACATTCACTTACAACATATAAACAGATGAGAACCTTTCTCTTGAAATTCCCACTTTCATTTTTTAAATCCATTAGCCTTCAAAGGGATGACTAGAATCTTCTATTTTTCTTTTTATTTTCTTTCTATAGAAAAGTTCTCAGAACCTATGGATATATTATCTTCCACGACAAAATGAACTTTGCAGATATGATTAAATTAAGGATCTTGAGATAGGGAGGTTTTCTGAATTATGCAGGTGACCCCAATGTAATCACAAGGGTCCTTATAAGTGACTGAGGGAGGTGGGAGGGTCAATGTCAGGGTCATACAATGTGAGAAAGACTCAACCAGCCATTGCTGGCTTTGAAGATGGAAGGGAGCCAAGGAATGCAGGCAGCCTCTAGAAGCTGGAAGAGTGAAGGAAATGCATTCTCCCCTGGAGCCTCCAGAAAGGAACTCAGCCCTGGCAGCACCTTGATGCCTGCTCAGCGAGACCGATTTTGGAATTCCAACCCCCAGAACCGTAGATAATAAATTTGTGGAGTTGTGTGTGTTTTTAAGCCACTACCTTTGTGGTGATTTGTTTGAGCAGCAGTAGGAAACTGATGCCAGTGCTTATTCTTGAGAAGTAGGTTTTGGGGAAGAGGGAAGTGGGAGGAGACATCAAAGGACATGAATGCTTCTAAACTGGGAATTTTTGCAAGAATGTATTATTGTATGCTAAACACCAGTACACATTTTGGATAATAATTTACAAATAGGTTGTTCAATATCTTATTTTCAAAGGACTGCTGAATTTGCTGAAATTATCAGGTTTTTTAAGGAGAAATAATTTGCTATTCAACATTCATACACTTTTATAAATACATATAGAAGAGGTTTGTATTAGTTAAGACGTGTGTGTGCGTGTGTGTGTGTGCACCTAGTTATTTATTTATTTGGCAAAGGTCAGGATTTCTTTTTTGGTCATGTAACTTGAAGACCTGAGGTCCAAGGGAAGGCGGCCTGGAGCTTGTTAGAAGCTTCAGGGTTATAAGCGTTTCTCAGTCTCTTTCTCACTCTCTATTTTGCCATCTGCAGAGAGCACGGCTTCCATTCCCAAGGTTGCCTTGTGGCTATAATATGGCTCCAGGAGCTCCAGCCATTACATCTGTATTCTGGGCAAGAAAAAATAAAGAATAGATGGGAGGGGGGAGGCAAAACAACATCCCAGCTGAGTCAGCCTCCTTTAAGGAGCATTCTTTAAATCAGTGTTGCCGATAATCTAGCCACATGGCCACCTCTGTCCACAACAGAGGATAGGAAATGCAGATTTTCAGCTGGGCACATTGCCACCCCCAACAAAATCCGGGTTCTCTTAGTGAGGAAGACAAGAAGATACCACAGACTTCAGTGACAGCCAAATTATAAAGCAGGGGCCTTTATAACTATGTCTTTAAGGATAAACATTATGCCATAATGAACACTCCTTAACTGTTTAAGGAAGTATAAATAGACATACCATAAACATTGTATAACTGTTCAAAGCCAACCCATTGGGAAAAAACTATAAAAAAAGTAGAAACCTAAAACAATCAGTTCCACTATGCGTTTGTTTGAAGGACATGAATTTAGTAAACTTAGTTTTCTAAAAAGTCCAGTTTAAGATGAACTTCAAGAGGGATATAAATTATAACCCCTTTTGAATTTCTATACATAATTTATGTGTGAGCAGTTTTTCTGATTACATGTTACATAGATCCCCAAAGTAGTTGATGAGCCCCAAAAGGTTAATAACCGTGGATCAAGGTATCATGCCCATTTGGAAGGCGCCCAACAACTAATCTAATTGAACTCAAAGCTGAATTGGGGGTTTCAGGTCACACAAATATTCTCAGGCCAATAGAAATTCTAGACTTTCTACCTAACAGATTAAGAGAGCTGAGGACACAGCTGGAGTCTAGGGGCTGGCGGAAGACGAGCATCAAACAGCAAAGGCAGCCCCTCCCCGGCCTGCGAGAGAGCAGGAAGGGACCAGGTGGATTATTACCAAGCCCCTAGAAGCTCGAGCCCTGGGGGCTGTCCTCAGAATGAGGGAGATCCTAGAGAGGGGCAGCGTTTCATCTTGAGTCTGAGAAGCAAGAAAACAACACCGTGGACCATCTGTTTTGACACATCTACAAACACAGATATTTGGCATTTAGTATTAAGACTGTTTATCAAGCTCCTAATGCTGACGGTGAACAAAAAGAGCCTCGTGTTCTGTGTTGCACTTTTTGATTTGTGGAGGGAGGACTCTAATCGGTCAATCTAATGAATCTACTGGCACAGGGTTAAGAAGACTTAAAGATACTTGGAGAATAGCACCGAGTAAATCTGATTATTTTGTCAAAAAGGTCCCACAAGGAAAAAAAAAGTGGTGTAGTTGCAACCTAATGGTCACCTCGCTTTGTAGGCACCTGGAATTTATTTGCCAGGGAAAGAGCATCACTTCAGGGCTCTGCGCAGGGATGTCCAGCCCCTCCCTGGTCCCCGGCCTCTCTGAGGGAGGGGGAGCCTGTCTTCTAGTTCGAAGGCCTCCAAAGTGGGATGTGATGTGCGCCTTGCAGGGCCCTCAATGCAGTCATTGGGGCATGAGAAGAGAATATTAGAACATATACAAATTGATTATCTTAAAAATAAGGGAAATATGCATTACGAATATTCACTATATGGACTGACAGGAAGCAGCACCGACGAGGCAGAGACATAGATGGCGAGGCCTCCCTGCCCGGGGGGGCACTGCTGTGGAGGAGCACGGGAGTGACACGTGGGGGGTTGGCTGTGGCCTCCCACTCCACGCTCTCCAGTGCCGGCCAACATGCGGACATTTATTCATGCCAACTGAAGTGGATTTATAGATCATGGTATCTAATTTCATGTAAACTAGCCTTCACAAAATATACAAATGACTTTAAAAGATTACAGAAAGAACATAAATAAAAACCCTTCTGATTGGAGTTAGTAAGGCAAGCAGAATCGAACAAGGTAACGGCGGAGCTGATCTTTGTGTTTCCAGAACAAGGTTTCTTCAGCCACATCGCTTAGTACAAACAAGGGTGATCTAAGAGGATCCAACAAGAAGCTGTTCCCACCAAACTGAAAATACCAAGGAGACAGCTGGAAATACAGAAGTATCTACTACTATATACCTAATTTCACCTGAGGTGTGTCTGTGGAGTTTAAATTGTGTCTATGAAATATCTTTTGTCAACTATGACAGCCATTAAAACCAATGGCAAAACAAACTGAACTTAGAAGATCTCAATTACAAGATGCTAAACTACAATTTTCACAAGTAATGAAACATATTCTAACAAGGTGCACTGATTAAAATTAGCATTTTCAAGAAAAAAAATGTATGCCATGAATAAAAATTAATAAATATTTTCAAATATTATTTATTTCAAATTTAGCTCATCCTTTAAAAATATGTATTTTGTGGCCCTGGACGGGTGGCTCAGTTGATTGACTGTTGTCCCGAGCACTGAAAGGTAACCAGTTCTATCCCCTGTCAGGGCACATACCCAGGTTATGGGTTTTATCCCTGGGCAGAGTGTACAGGAGGCAATTGATTGATGTTTCTCTCTTTCTCTCCCTTGCTCTCTCTCTAAAATCAATAAATATATCCTCAGATGAGGGTTTAAAAATATATATGTATTTTGTGTATGTTATGATGTACATAATGTATATTTAATACAACAATTCATGTATCGAACAAAATATAAGTGTACGTACTTGGGAGTTGCTACTCAGAATGGTATTTACTATTGGCCTGTACAATAAAAAATGTTTAGAAACCATTGCTGAATATAATAGAGGGTGGAAATGATTTACCCATAAAATAATCTAACAAGTCAATTTGGTGATCCACCTAGATGACTTAATGCTTTAACTCAATTAAAATATGATCTCTCTTCCCTTCAAACTCCCACAGCAGCACAACTGGAAGATCACTGCCTGAAACTTCTGCTAAAGTACACTGGACACTTTCTTCTTGGATTATAATGACTTGAACAGGTGTGTGGGCCTCCTATTGACCCGAGAGAAAGCACACTGCAGACAGGATCGGTGTGAGTCACTTTCTGCTGAATCATTTATCTCCCATAGCACTTAGCACCCAGGAGATGCTCAACAAAAATTTATTTGGAAATTAAGAGAAAATGAATAAGTGCCTGGATTGATTATCACAGCAGGCAGTTTTATTACTGGGCAAGTCACTGAGGTAAACCAATCAGTGCTGACTCTGGCCCAGAGTGAGGGCTCTTTCTATTAGTGAGGATTCTTTTCTCCATTCTCTGATGTTACAGATCATTGTTACACAAAAGACTGTCACTTCTGCTCAGAAATTCAGCAGTAATATAGTTAGCTGCTGTCTGTGGCTTGGAGATGCTTAACTCTTTCTCATGTGTTTCCATATTAAATTGGGTCAGGATCAATGTTCCATGTTGTTCTCAGCTTCACTCTTACATATATGTTCTTAGAAACCAAATTTAATGCCACATTTATCTAATTTAGATGTAAATATAGATTTTTAATAACCTGCAATGACAGGTAACCACTGTACAAAATAATTATCATAGCTCAATTACTTATAAAATATGCAGTGAATTCTAGTGGACTCCTTGAGAGTAGGAACTAGGCAGAATCTTGCTTTGTTTGACTTCAGCCATGTAACTGATTCTCTCTCTTATTTTAAATGTCAAAATTATTTTATTATAATCTCTCTGCTTGGAACAAGTACATAGGTTTCCCTCGGTTCCTCAGTAATTTCCCAATTTATAACCCCATATCTAGTAAAAATTTAAAATTATCTATTTGCCTTTTCAAGAAAGTCAGTAGTATAATTTGATAGTAATATTTTGGACAATTTCTGCCCTACTAAATTATGAAAGATTATCAAAGATTACTAAATTATGAAAAATAAGTGGGCAATGGGTCTTGCTAAAGAGATATGTTCTTTTATAATTTCCACACCGATTGGCTCATGCTTGGTGATGACTCATAGCAACTGATTTTTTACTTTCTAAAGAAATGATAACATAGAAGGAAATTGGGCTCCCCTTCTATGAATGCAACCCAATTGGCTTGTAGCTATAGGTTTTGAGCTTAGAATTGTTTTTCAGAAACAAGAAATGGGTTGAGCTGAGCCATCTATAACCCTCCATTGAGAGCTCCCACTGTGACCCCTGGCACATATGAAGTCACTTAGTTAATATATGATGCCAATGAGACTGGGATCATGAGTCCTGTTCCCAGGCAGGACAATACAGAGACACCACAGCACAGACACAGCCCTAACCACAGTCTGCCCTTTGGGATACACATGTCTGCGTTCATATGGAAATGGTACGAACCTTGAGCATGTCTGAAAGTCATGCAGCAAAACAAAAATCTCTCTGCAAAATTGGATAGAGCTTTTAATAATGATTTTAAATTTGAAGGCTGTCATGATTCATTTCATGTGTCAACTGGACTGGGCTAAGGGATGCCCAGATAGCTGGCAAGACTTTATTTCTGGGTGTGTCTGAGAGGCTGTTTTCAGAAGAGGTTAAAGTTTGAATGAGTAGACGGTGTAAAGAAGATCACCCTCACCAGTCTGGGTGGGCCTCATCCAATCTGTCAAGGGCCTGAAGAGTCAGAGGAGTAGCCAACAAATTTGCTCTCTTGCCTTGAGCTGGGACATCCGTCTTCCCCTGCCCTGGGACATCAGTGCTCCTAGTTGCCAGGCCTTCAGACTCAGTCTGTGTCTTACACCAGCACCCCACCCCCACACCAGCTCCCCCTTCCCATTCTTGGGCCTCTGGCTTGGATGGGAACTATACCTCTGGCTCTCCCGGGCCTCCAGCTTGCAGACAGTTGTGAACCTCTCAGTTTCCATCATCACGTGAGACCGTTCCTTATAATAAATCTCCGTATCTTTTACTGGTTCTGTTTCTCTGGGGAACCCTGACTGATACAATACAAGGACGATGCTCTTCAGCAGAGGGTCTTGAATAAAGAAATTCTATCAATCAGGATCGCTGAATAGAGATGGAGAGCAAACTGCTCTTTAAAAAGATCCAGCCAGCCTCTCCGTAAACAAGGCACTGGGCCAATACTGAGTCCCAATATTCTGGACTTTTGGAAAAAAATTAAAATGAAGGCTGTTGAACAACAATGACAAAAAAAAAACACACAACTAATTTTTCCTGTTCTGCTCAGTATCAACACATTATAACTCTTCTATAATGGTAAAATTTTATGATAATAAAAAGAATAAGTTCTTATTGTGCAAGACCTGAAAAATTCCAAAACCCATGGAGAAGAAAACTTAAATTACCCATAATCCCACAATTCATTCATTTGCTTATTGGAGCAACAAACATTCAAAATTGTGCAGCTTACTGTGTGCAGGGCATGTTCCAAGCTCACCATCCAGAAATGTCAGCCTTTCATTGATTTCCTTCCAGCCCTTTTTCAATGCATTTTTAATAATAAAATAGGAATCAGATTATATACAGCTTTGGATTCTCTTTCTCACTTACTATATCATAAACCTTTTCCCAAGCTATAAAATAATATTCAAGGCTATGATTTTTAATAGCTGCATAATACCACATCACATGAATTTATACAAATGTATTAAGCCATTCTACTTGAGAACATGAGTGATTATCAATTTTTCATTATTATAAATAATGCTGTAAGTAATAAATATCCTTTGACCACATATCTGATTATCTTCTGAAAATTTTTCCTAGGATACAGATTGCTAGATCAAAAGCCTTGAAGGATTTTCAAAACAGACACAGACTCACAGATACAGAGAATAGACTGATGGTTGCCAGAGGGGAGGGGTGTTGGGGGACTGGGTGAAAAAAGTGAAGGGATTGAGAAGTACAGATTGCCAGTTACAAATAGTCATGGGGATGTAAAGTACAGCATAGAAAATATAGTCAATAATATTGTAATAACTATGTACACTGCCAGGTGGGCACTAGAAATATCAGGAGGCACATATTGTAAAGTATAAGATTGTCTAACCACTATGCTGTGCACCTGAAACTAATACAAAATAACATGGAATGTAAACTGTAATTGAAAAGAAAATTTTAAATTAAAAAATGAAATAAAAATGATTTAAAAAAAATAACACACACACACAAAAAAACCTTGAATGTTTTTAAGATTCTAGATATGCAACACTCAATTGCTTTCTAGAAAGATCAGAAGTTTTACTTCCACCAACCAAGAGAGTGTCTGTCACACGGTGAGATCCCATTCCTCAAAACCATGAGTATTAACATTTAAAAAAAAATCTTTGCCAACTGGGTCAAAATGGTTTTTCTTTTAATTTGCATTTCTTATTTGACAAGGTAAGTCAAAAAAAATTTTTTAAGTATCTTCCTTTAAAATTTTAAATTATTTATGCATGCTCTTTATCATTTTCCAAGGACCTGTGAACATTTCTTCTTAGCATTATAGCCTTCTTATCTCTCAGCGCAGGGTTTTCCTTGTTGCGCCTGAGTCCTGGCCCCTTGGCTGGGGCAGAAGGAGGTGAGGTGGAGGGGGGGCTGGGAGTGGACAGCCACAGTTGCTCACATTGTCCTCCCACCAACAAGGGGTGACACAGCATAAGTTTCTTGGCAGATCCAAGCTTCAGTTTTCCCCTCTGCAAATAGGATTTAATTAAGGGCACTTCCAGTCCTATGATCACATGACGCTGTGAAAGGGACATGATAGATCCACAGTTTCAGAATTTCCTTCGTTATCATGGTTTGTGAGGAGCTTTGGGGGTGGCAGGGTTGGTGGAGAAGCTTCAAGCCTTAAGCTTCTTTGCCCAGTTCCAACCCTGGGCTCTACGGCTTACCTGCTGTTAGCAAGTCCCCTAGAAGTTCTTAGTTTCCTGCTCTGTAAATGGAACTCTTGTTTTACAGGTTTGTTCTAAGAAGTAAATAAAATATGAAAAGTGAAAGTGTTTAAATTATAATATGCCACATGTGTACATACACACACACTATATTACACACATATACCTATACTGTGAAGTTGCATTTAAAAGCATTTAGTTTTCAGTAATCTTCTAAAAAGAGGAAAATTTTTTTTACCCCATTACATGAACCCCTTTTTCAAAACAGACTTTAGATTCCAGTGCCCCAAAGAGAGTAAGGCCACAGACAGAATGTAAATAGAAATGAAAGAAGCTAAACCTTAGTTTTACGTTTTTAAGCATGGAGCTCCAAGTGATGCTGCAGTTTCCTAAAGTTATATTGATTATACATGATTTTCTCCTTGTGGGCAAACTGACAATAGCTTAATTCACATGCTAGGAAGGAGTGTATATGTGTGTATATGTGTATATATATACACACACACACATACATATATATGTGTGTGCATATATGTATATATATCACATATACCTAACATACATATGCTTCACATATATGTATATAGGTATCTATATGTATATAGGTATATATACATATATCTATCCCTTCCATGTGCATATGAAAACAAAAATATGCTTAAAATTGCCTCTCAGATCTTTCTGCACAATATGTAATTAGAAAAATGCAAACCACTCTCATTTTCTTTAATTCTTTCCTTTAATTTTTGTCATTTAAAACTCATAAATTTGACAGACGACCCTGTATTTATGAAACTAGCTTAGTATGTGGTGTATTTACATTGATCTGCGTAAACAACCTCAGTTTGTCAGCAAATCGTACTCACGCCCCTAGGTGAGCACAGCAGCCCAGTCCCGAGTGCCGAGAGCGCGCAGCACGGAACAGACGCTAGCTTATGATCTGGAGGAGACAAGCCGTCTAAACATGTAATTACCCAAATGTGTACATAAATGCAGTTCTGTAATTAAAGAGCGACTCGGGGAGGAGGGGGTTTGCTGGTGGGCTGGCGGTGTTTACTTTTCCTCTCCCATGCTGTTCTGGCATTTTTTTCCCTCCCCATACCTTGGGACTTGGATGATATAACGTAAGGGCAGCCACTCGCTTACATTTCTCATGGGCATAAGCAAACAGCTGTTAATATAAACACTATTTAAAAACTGGCCAGACATCTCTCTTCCCAAAAGACACCAGGTTGTCACTCTGCAAAAAGAAAGTGGCAGCAAACCTGAGCAAATGGAAACAAGAAGATGAGCGAATGCATCTGGGTCAGGTTCAGCTAACAGAGAAAGAGCAGGCCCGGGGGGTGGAGGCTCGGCTGTTCCACAAGGAGAAACTGAGGCAGCCAAGCCCCCGCCCGCAGTCAGAGGACCAGCGTGGGGAATAGGGTCCCCTTTTCACTTCCCTGCTCGCTCCTGTCCACCTGGGACACATTTGGGTGTGTTTTCCCCCCCAGCAAACATATGTGTTAAGCAGCATTTCTAAGCATTTTAAGTGTATTAACTCCTCTGATTCTCATAATAACCCCAAGGGGCAAGGACTGTTCGCATCACCCCCATTGTATGGATGTGGAAACTGAGGCGCCCGGCGATTGCGGAGCCCTGCCAGGCAGCCGGCTTCCCGGCCTCCACGCCCGGCCGGGAAAGGTGCTCTGTCTTTGCTGGAGGGTGAGCTTTTTGCATTTGAGTAGCTCAGGGGATGTGGCTGGAGCAAGGGAAGGCTTTGAAAGTTAGCATGTCTTTTGAGAACATGAAAAGGGAGGAGAAATAGGAGGGGAAAGCCCGGGTTGGTTGTGGGAAGGCCCTGGAAGAGCGAGCGGGAGGAAAAGGCAAAGAGAGACCAGCCTTTGCCCCGCTCAGCAGCTGGGGGAGGATCTGAGGGCTGGGGCCGGAGGGGTGGGGCTGGGCGGCTCTGTTTTCCAGCAGCAGCTTCCAACTTCCCTGGGTTTCTGCAGCAACCCCACCAGGGCCGCTTTTCACAGCAATTATGAAAGTGATGGGGTGGAAGTATTCGGCCCTTATGTAGGTTCGGGAGCCACCCATGTAAAAGGACTAACCCAGTGGTAAGATTAAATTCTGGGCCCCAGAGGGAATTTTCCGAAGGTGCCCTTTACTGTGTGTAAATTGGAAATAATTTCCTCTCTTAGGCAAGGTGACTGCTGGGAGAGGTGTAGATAGATGTAGAATTTTATAAAGACTTGGATTTCTCTGATGAGTTCTGTGAAGCACTCATGTCTAACAGGGGTGGTTGAACCAGTACATCCAGTGCATTTTTCCCATGACCTTGGTCTTAACTTTGACTCTGCTCTTAACCGACTACGGAATGGGAATGAGATGGTAAGCCCTTGACGGCTGCAGGGAACTGTGCCCCTAAGGAACTTGGCATTGGGAATGGAGGAAAATGAAATTGTCCTCCAAGAGCTAAACAACACAGAGATGGGCAAAGTCCTCATGTTGAACGTAGTAATCTGATGGAAGACATTAACTCAGCTAAAGCAACAACGGTCATTTTGAAGGAGTGCTGAGGAGCATGCGAGAAGGAAAGGGGAGGGCAGAGAAAGCAAGTTCACGCACTCCATTCCCATCTTGGGAGTCTGCTGAGCACTGCGCTGAGGCCAGTGAACAAAGCCGACTCACCCAGCCTTCCTGGGGTCCCAGGATACGCTCACAGGCTCCATAGAAGGACTCAGGGGAAAGGCACCTTGGCCAACGACACCTGGTTTTCCAGGCCGTGGGCCGTGCTGGCCCTTTGTGGCTATGAGTATTATTCCCCTTCCCATATTCTTACCTCAGACCACCTTTGCATTAACACCTCAAAGGTTTTCTTTGATGTTTTAAGGGAGTCATGCAGAAGAGCCTTCAAGCTTCTTTGACCACTACTCGCAGTAAGAAAGCCACGACTCAATGCACAGGCCCACACGTGCAAGCGCACACATACACCTGTACAACTGAGACAAAAGCCTTCGAAAACAACACTTACCCTTACTTTATTAATTCATTCTGTTTTCTATTCTATTCTTTTTTTAAAAAAAAATACTGGCTGAGACCTATTAAATTAATTTCAAAACTCAATAATTGCTCAAGGCTTGCTATTTTGAAGGACACATGTGGTCCTGTGCAGAGGAGGTCATATGACCTTGCGTTGGGTACCCAGCATTGTTTGTCACCATATTTTCTTGTTACAAGTCCTGAGAGTGCCTTGTGCCAACTGCACGGCTTTGCTGTTATTTTAGTTGTTGATGTTTTGGTTAACAGATGAGAATGTAGCACAGTTTTAATATTGTTTAATATTAGAAACTTCTAAAACTTGGTTCCTAGGAAAAGCATTTTGATTATGGAAAACAAAGATTTCTGGGAAACTGGGCATGTTTCCTACAGTCCCCAGTGTGGAACAGGATTATTATTATTATTATTGTAATTCACCCTATTAAAGGATCATTATAAAAGTACAAACACTGTCCACAAACCTGGCAGGGACTCAAGGGAGCAGAGTGATGGCTCCTCTGCCCACCCGGGACTCAGTCTCCATGGACACACTGGCCTGCAATGTACCATAGCAGAGAGCTCAGGCTTTGGGAGTCAGACCCAGGTTACAAACCTGATGACCCCATTTCCTAACTCTGCGACCTTGAGCACATCATTTAACCTCTGTGAGCTTCAGCTTTCTCATCTGCGAAATGGATGCAGTAGCAAACCCCCGGGTTTTCTGCTAGAATTGAGTGAGATTGCATTACAGGCATATCCATCGGACTCCTGGTGAGAGTTACCCACCACAGTCAATGGTGGGTAAGCTCCCTTCCCTTCCGCATTCCTTTTGATGTTTCAAAGTTTTTAAATGTGGGTCAGGAATTCAGCAATGCCTTGGGAGAGAATGAGCACCCCTCTGTTTCCCCTTTTATTCTCAGGATCTCAGCATTGCATTGATCTAATTCTTGATTCATGACACCCTCTCATCATTGCAGATTCATGCATAACCTGCTTTTGTTTATTGGGTTAATTAATTATTTTTTAAAATATTCTATTCTATTCTATTCTATTCTATTCTATTCTATTCTATTCTATTCTATTCTATTCTATTCTATTCTATTCTATTCTATTCTATATTCTATTCTTTAAAAAAAAAATACTGGCTGAGACCTATTAAATTAATTTCAAAACTCAATAATTGCACTTAAATTCATCATAAGCACCTAGGAGCCCACCGCCTTTCACCAAAGCAAGCGCGTTGACAATGACCTTTATCACAATGTGTCACACTTTGTTACAAAGGTTTCCACACTCCCTTCTCTTCTCTCCTAAACTAATTAGGATTAGTTTACCTAATCCCCTTGCCTCCCTTCCCTCAAAGCAATCTTCATTTTGTCTCTTTAATTCTTGTAAAACCTAGAAATTCTGTTCTCTTGGATGAAGTAGTGCTCAGGTCCATGCTCGGCTGAACTTTGGACATACCCTGGACCACTCATTCCTGAGCCAGGCAGACACCTGGGGCAGGGACACTGAGTATGTTGCAGAAACCCTGGGGGTTTTATCACTGACATTCTTCTCATAGGGGGCTTTGTCAGTGCCACTCATTCTTCTTTCCCTTCTTTTCCTCCAGTTGTACCTTCACTGTGTGCCCTCCGGGGAGCATGCCACACGGGAGCAGGTAAGGGGCAAGTGGGGAGCACAGTGACTCGGCCTCTGTTTAGTTCGCAGAGGCTCAGTGGAAGCTATTGGGAGGAACACTGACCTTGGCTGAAGCATACCACGTCTATCTAGAGTGGGCTACCAGCTTCTAGATACATAGTTCCTGCAGACTGAACTAAGATGTCACTAACTGGCTTGGAAAGGCTTTGTGAGTCTTGTTTAAAAGGACAGGAAAGACCCTCAGCAGACATGGCAGAGAATTTGAGCCCCACAAACCTAAAGAAGTAGACGGCTGGCTCATCCCCTCTGCTCTCTCACCCCCCTCCTCACCCCACTTCTGGCTTTCCTGGGGTTGAAGAATGGCTGCATAATATCTCTTCATGGGTAGTTAGCTCTTAATTATCCACTTTGTGGCATTAAAAAAAAAATCCTAGGTTAAGTGCCCATGCCATGCTACACATTACCACAGCACCACCTCCTTTTCGGACTCAGCCAGTATATTCTCAAAACGCAGGAGAATGCAAACTCTTTATAAAATTAGCCAAGTCAATTGTGCAAAAGTGCAAATATTGTTCATAAGTTTAGGACTATCTCAGCTACTACTCTCTTCTCTCAAGATACTAATCCAAATTTCATTTGAAACCTATTAAATTGTTTGTTCGCTTTGTCTTTCCTGGAATAAATCATCTTATTCCCCCACCCCCATCTTTACCAAGAGTAAGAACCACTCCACAGCCAATGTCACCCCAACAGATTCAATAAAAAGGGGAAAAACACTCCATCTACATTCTACACCTAGTGCACAGGTTACAGGGTGTAGTAAACCCTGCCTAAGAAATTGATCTTGCAGAAATAGAAGAAAAATAAATTTTAAAACTTCTGCCTAGTGTCATTAGGGATAGACGGCACTTTTGTTGAGCAAGATTCCACAGATGAAAGTTCAATTGGTTAACATTTATATAATGAGCTGGGGAAATACAGGTAGCAAGCTCTGAAATGGGGGGAAAGGAGAGAAAAACGAGGGGCCTCTGGGGCAAGAGAGAGAGAGAAATGAAAGATAACCAATGCGAAATTCCCCATAGTACAGGTCACTGAAGAACTTCAGACAGTGATGTCCAATGTTGAATGAATTTCATTGTAAATTGGCTGCTTTTCTGAGCTGTGCTAAATCTTCATCCATAACCTTCAAAGTCTCACAGTAGGTGGCCTGATGGTCGTGGTGCTGGGAATGAAGGGGGAGGGAGAATGGCCACGCCAGGCACTGAGCAGGTTGGAAAGAACACTGCAGCCGCATCGGCTCTTAGGGAGGCAACGCTCAGTGTCCACTGTCTTGCCTTCATTCAACAGTGATTTTCTGAGAATTTAGCACGGGCCTGGAGTGGTGCTAAGTATTTAGGATGAATAACACACAGGCCCTCTCCTTCACAAGTTCAAAGCCTGGAGGAGAGGCAAGGTGAGAAAGCAGCTACTCTAGCTCTGTCGGATCAGTGCAATAAAACAATTTACAAATGTACATGGGACATCAGTAGCATGAAGGAGTGGAAGGAAGATCCCAGAAGAGGTGATCCTTCAGTTAAGAAGGCTTTGGCTGCAAATAATAAAAAAAAACAGGCAGCCAGATCCAGGCTGTAATTTGACAACCTTTGGTTTAAACAAATAGGAGTCTATTATATATATGTGATTATCATACATTATATTGTATAACATATCATAATATAATAATCATATATAAAATAATGCAATATAAACAATATAATAATATATTTTATTATTTTTCATATGTTGTTATTGATTTCAGAGAGAGGAAGGGAGAGGGAGAGAGAGAGATAGAAACATCAATGATGAGAGAATCATTGATCAGCTGCCTCCAGAATGTGCCCTAACTGGGAATCAAACCATGACATCCAAGTTCATGGGTCGATAGTCAACCACTGAGCAACACCAGCCAGACTATATTTTATTATTTATATTATATTATATTATATTATATTATATTATATTATATTATATTATATTATATTATATTATATTATATTATATTATATTATATTTTATATATATAGGCTTCTATTTCTTAATATACAGGGTGTCCCAAAAAAGTGTATATACACTTTAACAGCTGATAGCTCAACTTTGAAAATGAAATGTATTTTAATAAACACTGCCTTTATAACTATTCAAAGTGTGTGTATACATCTTTTGGGGTAACCTATATATAGAAACTGAGAGGTGTGTGATTATTGGTTCTGGCTCAGGAGCTCCTGGTTGCCATCAGGATCCCAGGCTCTTTCTGTCTGTCTGCTCTGCTTCCTTTATGCTGATTTCCTCAAGACACAAGATGATTTTCATAGCACCAGCATTAGGTCCATCCATGTTCAAGCAAGACAGGAAGAAATAGGAGAGGTGACCCCAGCAGCTCTCCTCTTGTGCTTGTTCCTTTTATTAGAAAGCAAAAAACTTTCCCAAAGGTGTGGACATTCGAAGAAAGAATAAAAAAGAAGTGCTAGAGATAAGCACTGTAATAAAAATGAAGAATGACTTTGAAGGAGCTCATTAAGAGACTGTACAAGGCTGAGGAAAGAATCTCTGAGCTTAATATGATAATAGACACTTTCAAAACTGAAAAGCAAAGAGAAAAAAAGGCCCAAAAGACAAAGAACACACTATCCAAGAACTGTGGGACAACTATAAAAGACGTAACATGCATGCAGTAGAAATATCAGATGGAAAAGAGAGAAAGGAATAGAAGCAATATTTGAAATAATAATGATCGATAATTTCCCCCCAAATTAATGTCAGATACCAAACTACAGCTCCAGGATGCTCATAGAACACCAAGAAAGATATATGGAAAAGCAAACATATTACACCTAGGCATGTCATAAAATAAAAAATCTTAAAAGTAGCCAGAGGGGAAAAACACCTTACCTATAGAAAAGCAGAGATAAAAATCACATCCAGCCCAGCCGGGCATGGCTCAGCAGTTGAGCGTCGACCTAGGATCCAGGCGATCAGGGTTCGATTCCCGGTCAGGGCACATGCCCGGGTTGCAGGCTGCAGCCGATCAATGACTCTCTCATCATTGATGTTTCTGTCTCTGTCTCTCCCTCTCCTCTCCTCTCTCTGAAATCAATAAAGATATATTAAAAAAAAAAAATCATATCCAACTTCTTCTCATAAGCTGTGCAAATAATAAGGGAATTGAGCGAAATATTTAAAGCGTCAAGTGAAAAATTCTACCAACCTAGACTTCTTTATCCTGCAAAATCATCTTTCAAAAGTGAGAGAGAATACTTTCTCAGATAAACAAAAATTGAGGGAATTTGCTATAAGTAGAACTGTCTTGCAAGAAATGTCAAAAGTTTTTCAGACAGAAAAAATATGACATAAGTCAGAAACTTGGTTCTATATAAACAGAGGAAGAGCATCAGAGAAGAAATAACTGAAGGCAAAATAAAACTTTTATTTCTCTTATTTTTAATTAATCTAACAGAAAACAGTTTGTTCAAAATAATAGCAATATTGTATTTGATTTTGTATGCTTAGGCAAATGTCTTATGTATATATATATATGTATATATATATATATACATATATATGTGCTTATGTATGCTTATATATAAGTGAAATAAATGGAAGAAATAATACAGGGGACAAGAGGGAAGAATTAGAATCATTTTGTTATCGTAAGGTACTTACACTACTCATAAAGTGGTATAGTGTTATTTGAAAGTGGACTTGGATGAACTGTAAATGTTTATTGCAAACTCTAGGGCAACCACTAAAAAACGTTTTTAAAAATATGTATAATTAATATGCAAAGAAAGGAGAGGAACAAAAGTATATAAAATGCTCAAGTAAAACTACAAAAGGCAGAAAAACAAACAGGGGGAAGGGGGAGGAGGGAAGGGAGAGGAGGGAGAGGAACAGAGTGCTCTCCAGATCCCTCCATGTGGTCACAAATGGCAGTATTTCATCTTTTCTTATGTCTGAGCAGCACCTTGAGAGTATCATGCTAAGTGAAATGAGTCAGAAGGCAAAGGACAAGAACCATATAATTTCACTCCCATCTATGTGCGATATAAAATAGATAGCAACGAATGAACAAATAAAGCTCATAGACTCCATTCGGTGGTTGCCAGAGGGGAAGGGAGCTGAGGGGGTTTGAAGAGGGCAAAGGGGTCAAACACACGGTGATGGAAGGAGACCAGGCTTTGGGTGGGGAGCACACAATGCCATATGCAGATGATGTTTTATGGAATTATACACTTGAAACTCATATAATGTTGTTAACCAACGCCACCCCAATACACTTAATCTTTAAAAAGGACAGAGCGCTCTGGCATATTTTGAAATCATTCCTTTCCCTTCCCTCTGCAGGAAGAATGATGCTTACTATGGGTACCGGGTTGAGTTTTTGGAAGTAAAACTCGCAAAAGTATGGGGTGTCTCCCTGTGACTGTGTTTTTGACTCTGGGAGGTGTCCAGAGTTGTGGGCTTCCAACAATTCATCAGTGACAGTTCAAGTTTTCGGACCCCAACACTGGTTGCCACTGAGGCTTCCGCTGGCTGGTGAGTCTCGGCTCCAGTGAGCTGTGACTCCCTGTGTCTGCACATCTGACTCTCCAGTCTTGGGGACAGTGGGGTGCCCTGTGTCTTCCCTTCTCTTACAGATCTAAGAAGAACTGTTGATTTTTCAGTCTGTTCAGATTTTCACCTGCTGTTAGGATGCAGTAGTGACCTCCAAGTCCCTTACATGCAGGACCGGAAACAATAAGTGCCAAAGTTTTCACACATCACACACCCCCGCTGGCAATTCTGGGGCCACGCTGACAGAGCTCTGTCTCTCTGCTCCACTCAGAAACTGCCGGGGCTGGGCTCAGATTGCCCGGGTTGAGCCACATGCCCGATAAGGGCTACATGGGAACTTCTTGTACCTTCTGCTCAATTTTCCTGTGAACCAAAAACTCCTCTAAAAAATACAGTTCATTAATTTTTCTTTAGAAAAAGATAAGGTGACCCTAGCCAGTTTGTCTCAGTGGTTAGCGCATCAGCCTGCAGACTGAAGGGCCCCGGTTCTCTCCTGGCCAAGGGCACGGTCCTGGGCTGCAGGCTCCATCCCCGGCCTGGGCTGGGGCACCTGTGGGACGCAACCAACCCATGAGTCTCTTTCACAACAATGTTTCTTTCTTCCTCACTCCCTCTCTCTCCACCACCCCCTCTCTCTCTCTGAAAATCAATGGGAAAAAATATCCTTGGGTGAGTATTAAAAATATACATATTTTTTAAAAGGGTAAGGTGGCTCATGTCTCAGGACTCACAGCGTATGACTGAGTGGAGGGGAGCAAGTTTCAGAACAGTAGGTAGAGAATGACCTTTCCACCTGTGTAAAAACGTCTAGGAGGTCGTAACTAAATGGCTAAGAGGGGTCTTTCTGAGGAGCAGAATTTAACGGTGAGAGGCAGAGAAGTTGTTGGATGGTGGACTTCCACTTTCTATTCTAAATATTTCCTCGTTATTTGAACTCATTTTTTTTTTGAAGCATGCATTACTTTTATAATTAAAATTTCATTTTGGAACCATCAAAAGATGGAAAACCAAATTGGTAAGTAAGAGTCTTTCCATGCAAGTCTCCATGGTTTTTCTGCTCTTGTCAAGAAGAAACAATGTCTTGCAGGTTATGCAAGTTAGGCTACATGATCCATGCAAACCACTCAGAATCCCTTCTTGCCCTTTCCAGTTGTCTCCCTGATCCCATTTTCTCTTTCCTCCAATTCACCCCCCTAGCTAAGTAGGCTTCTGAAACCTATGCTCATGTCGCGCTCTTTTCAGCACCCCCTTAGCCTTCCATTCTGCCACCACCACCCTCACCGCCCCCCCCCTCCCCCCTGTATAAGATGGTTACATTTTATGCAAAGAATGTATTCCTGGAGACCTCACATAACTCAAAACCTACATAATTCAAGCCAGCTTTTCCCAGAGGAGCAGATATAAAGTGTGTGCAGGAGGGGGGATACAACCCTAGAGTGCATAAATCTGCAAATGTTGTAATGTATATTTGCTTTAAGACTGCTTTTTATTTTCCCTGTATTTGCTCTAATATTTTGAAGTGCTCTCTCTTGAATTAATAGAGAGCATCCTGTTGGTTGTTTGGCCTTCTCAATCAAGATTTAGCACATCTGAAGTTCTGTTCCACAGTCCCTGTGTTTTACAGCTCTACCACTTAACTAACTCTGGGGTGACCTTGTTACAGGATTATACATAGAACATAAAGAAGATTTTAAATTATAATGGCAGCAAATGTTAAAAATAACAGAAGAGAAGCCATCAGGCCTCTCCCAGACGTTCCCACGCAGGTAAACAGCTGTGGCTCACCAGGCACTTACAAAGGACGGTGGTGGCAAAAGGGGTGCTGCTGGGTAGCCCCAAAGCAAACACGGGTTCCACACCATTCAACCCACCAGCTCTGATAGTGTATGATTCCTGATGAGGGTTCTTTAATTGGAGGAGGAAGGGGATTTAAATTAATTTGGAACATAAAGTGAGACTGTCCATGTTTTTATACAGCACTAGTTCAGTTTTATAAAACTTCGATAAAGTGTATGTATTTGAAGAAAATACCTTGTTTCTTTTTATTTGTTTGTTTATATTTTTATTTTAATGAAATATATTGGGGTAACATTGGTTAATAACATTATATAAGTTTCAGGTGTACATCTGTATACATCACTGTGTGCTAACTGCCCAAAGTCTAGTCTCCTTCCGTCACCATATATTTGATCTCCAGCCACATTGACCCTTGTTTTCACCCATCTTACTATGTTTTTATTAGTTTTAAATATCAATTTAGAAATAAAGATAATGCAAATAAGCAAAAATAAAATTTAAATCTCCCATAATGTAATCACACAGAGATAATTATTATAGTCTTTGGATATGTTTCCTTGCAGTCTTGTGCTAATTAGAGTATGTATGTATGTTCGTGTGTGTAAATTTTTTTAACCAAAAGCGAATGATTCAGCAATATTGTTCTGCAACATGCTTCTTTTACCTTAAAGTGTCATTAGCTATTCCTCATGATTTTGTTAGGAACTTGATTGGTTTCCATGATCTGACTGTTCCGTAATAGATTGCAATAATCCTGCATTTTTGAAAACTTAGACTATTTACAAATTTAGGCTTTTGTGAACAATGCTGAAATGAATATTCTTGTTGCTAAATCTTGGCAATCTCCAAGACTATTTCTTTAAAATAAAACCCTGTAAGTAGAATCTCTGGGCCAAAGGGAATGAAAAACTTCAAGGCTTCAAGTCTGCATTGCCAAATTGCCCTGGGAAGTTGGAAACAATTTGCACTCCCCTCAGAAATATCTGCCAGTCGCTGCATACTCACGCAATGTGAGCCTTCTAATTCATCTGTCTTCCAAATTCAAAGTGTGATATAAGAAAACCCCCCAGAGACACCCATATTAATTTGTTATATTTTAAAAATAAGCTTCTATTAGTAAAGCATGGCTGGGAGCCCTTGGTGGACCCTGTTCAGTTGCCTTTCTTATACTGTAAGCTCTGAGAATGCACACAGTGTGTATGTGTAAATCTCTCTTGGTACAGGACCACATAGAAACAGGCTCTTAAATGTCAAAAGGCATTTTTTAAGTGGGCTGATAAATGTATTTTACTTGCAGGCCTGATGTAAGTTATTTGTCTTTCCTTGGTCTCCTGTTGATGGCCTATTCATGGTAATGGATGGCATGGTTGAGTTTGTGTGTGTGTGTGTGTGTGTGTGTGTGTTGTTTTTGTCTTGATTGTATTAATTGATGGATATATGCTTCTAGCCTTTTGATGGGTGCATTTTATAAAATATTTAAAATCAATGAATTAATCTATAATATCTCAGGGACTGGATATATCAGGCCTTGTGGGAACTGAGTCTATTCTGATGAAATGTAAAAAATGGCACTTGATTATTTCTCATATCACCCAGTACTAAATGACAGTAGCAAGGTCACAGGTAAGTACAAACATAATGGGACCCAAGTTCACGTGAGAGATAATTGTCTGTTCTTACAAGCCTGTTTCTGTGTCTTCTTTTTAAGGGTGTTAGCATTTTGCAATGAGTCTTGCTCAAAGTTCCTTCCCCTTCAGGCATAAAATTCATGTGTATTTTGCTCTGTAACTTCCAGGCAAGAAACTAGAATTAGTAAGACAACAGCAGTTCTCTCCCTCCACCTCTTTCTTCTGGGATATCTGGCATTCTCTTAAGAGACAGTCAACCCATTAATGGATAGATCCATCTGATCATCTAAGTCATCCACTTAGAAAATGACCAGTTAGTTAACAAAGATTTCATACCAAGAGTCTAGGAAAAGTCATGTGACAAAGATTCACAACAATTATTCATTTATTTATTTATTTTATTTTTTCAATCCTCACCTGAGGATATTTTTTCCATTTCTTTTCATAGAGAGTGGGAGGGAGAGAGAGAGAGAAACATTGATTGGTTGCCTCCCACAGATGCCCCGACGGGGGCGGGGGATGGAGCCTGCAACCAAGGTATGTGCCTTTGGCCAGAATCAAATCTGGGACCCTTCAGTCCATGGGCCAATGCCCCAACCACTGAGCCAAACTGGCCAGGGCTCACAACAATTATTATAAAATCGCATTAGCAAGTATATATGCTTCTCCCCTTGGACACTCCCAAATCCTTCCTTTAAGTGCCAAAGAAAAACCCTGTGAATGCCATTCTCTAAACTGGGGCTATTTTCTTAAGGTGTTGGCTGCTGCTGCAGGCTCTTACTAAGAGGTGATTATTGCTTTCTCCTAGAGCAGGGGAAGGGGGGTGAGGCTGGATAACTTCCTTTCTGTGAGAGGATCTAAAAGAGAAGGAATTTAAATGATTAACCCTGTCTCTCAGGCTCATTCAAATAAAAGAGGTCACTACCTAGAGAGCACTACGCCCTCCTCACCCACACCTTGATTAATGGAAATCTTCCCATCAATTGCTGTTTCCAGCCAGTCTGCCTTTGAGTTATTATAAATATGCTGTTCCTCTCCTTGGACTTTTTGCAAGTGAAGCTGTAAATGGTGGAAATGAACAAGAACTCTGACTTCTGCACAGTGATGGCAATAATGTGATTGGGTTTTTCCCCTAAAAATCCCAACACTGATCATGGCACTGGCCATGGCCCTATCTGCATGTAAACACGGCAACATACCCACCAGGGAGATGAATGCCTTGCAGGTCCAATGCTCCCATATCCTGAATTTCTAAAACAATTATCGAGAGAATGAAGATAATGCTAAACAGCCTTTAAAGAAACACCCCTCTTCATCTGAAAGTGCGTTAAGCAAGTATTGAAGTCCTCCAGGTTTGCCCCTATGTGGGCACCACCTCTCAGGCTCAGTGGTGGCAGAACCTACATATGACCATCCTCCCCTCAGCTCTATCTCTTGCTTCAACAGTGTTTGGACAGAACAGATCTAGAGACGCCCCTTCTTCCTGCCTTCAGTGATCCTCCAACCTCTTTTCCAGTCTCAACCTTCAGAACCATCTCAGCCATCCTCAGCTTGTGAGACCAGCCAACTCTGTTTTTTTAACTTAACTCCTTATCGCCAAGCAACCATGAGCTCCTAAATTCAGAATTGTTCCACCAAGGTGGAGGCCTAGTCAACTTGCATGTGTGGCCTGCTACACCTACCTCTCTGAGCTTCTGTTTCAATCTCCAGGATGTGGCTCTGGAAGGCATGGGCCCCTTCTTCCTGGAGTTAACCGAGGAGAAGCTTAAGTCCCCCCCCCGCCCCCCCCCCGCCCCGGGTGTCTCTTAAAGATACAAAACCAGAGCTGCTGACCTGCCCTCTTCCAGGATGTCCAGAAGCCTTCCCAAGAGGAGTGGAGTGAAACTCAGGATGCCATGGAAGCCGCCATGGCCTTGGAGAGGAACCTGAACCAGGCCCTTTGGGATCTGCATGCCCTGAGCTCTGCCCCCAGACCCATCTCTGTGGCTTCCTGGAGAACCACTCCCTGGATGAAGAAGTGAAACTTATCAAGAAGATGTGTGACCACCTGACTGGCCTCCTCAGACTGGCCAGCCCCCAGTTGTGCTGGGCCAGTATCTCTTCAAAAGGCTCACCCTCTGCGATGGCTGGGTAGCTCAGTTGGTTAAAGCATCATCCCCATACGCCAAGGTTTTAGGTTCGATTCCCAATCAGGGCACACACAAGAATCAATCATTGAATGCATAAATAAGTGGAACAACAAATTGATGTCTCTCTCTCAAAATCAATAAATAAAAATAAAATTATTCTCTTATTTCAAAAAAAGAAAAGAAAAGAAAGGCTTACCCTCAAGCACAACTAGGAGCCTTTGGAACCCAGAGGCCTTTGAGGGGCCTAAATGAATCTGCCTGGTGTCTGGCTTCCGCCTGAGCCTCTCCATGCAACCACTAAGCATCCTTTTAAACTCCCTGGAGCCCTCTGCATGCCTTGGACCAAATGGAAACAACAAAGTTTTTGCAGGAAAAAAAAATTGCCATCTCAGATGAAGTGTACTGGTTTTTTCTCTTTGACGTGTTTTTGTTTTTTGTTTTTTTCTGGAAGTATTGAGCATCTTTAGAAATTGTTCTCTTTACTTATAGATTAAATGTTTGATTTTGAAAGCACCTGTTCCAGGTTAAAGGATTTGATAAAGTGTTGAGAGGAAATTATGATGTTTATAGTGAGGTGGCAGGAGAAGCAAACACAGCTGTCATTTGGTGTCAGCAAATGCCACCCTGACCAGTATGATTTAGGTTTACACTCCCAGATGCACTTGCCTTCTTAGAAACAAAACAGTGCTGTACAATTCACTGCCTACAAATGATCTGTCGTAGAAGAAAGCTCTCATTCCACTCTGTTTCTTTTTCAGAAATAAGACTCATCGTATCCAAGGATTTTGATGAAGATTCAATGGCCCAGCAGAAACAGGAATGTCCGTTACACTCAGGTCACAACCTACAGCCTGAACCAAATATTAGGTGCCAATGAGCATGTGCCATGGACTCACCTTTCCTATTGTTGAACTGACTGCTTCTGGACCTGTTCTGCCCAAGATGGAGCCATCTTTTGTGAAAGACATCGCTTTGTTCTGATAATGTAGTATACTCTAATACATCTGTTGCTTTAATGCTATATTAATGTACTACATTATTAGAGCAAGGACAACTGATGACCTATTATGGGAAGAATGGTGCCATTCAGGAAAGGAAGGATTCAATAAAAGATTCATTAGAATTACAGGAAAATAGTCAACATATGGGATTCTGGAAACCATCATCTTGGTCTCTTTTCTACAGTTAGATAACTACCTCCCTAGCTCTGCAGGTTCTCCATGCCACCCTCATTCAGATACCATATCCCATAAAACACTGGTTGCTGCATATTTTATAAACTCTGTGTACATACTAACAATGTCTCCCATGAGCCTTGGGTCACTGCAGGCTCATTGTATCTAGTTACATAGTTTTTACTGGGAAGTCCTTCTTATTTACCCCTAACCATAGGAAACCAAGTAACATTGACCTCTGGACGGTCAGAACAGTGTCTCATCTCTCATTACAATAATCTGAACTCCAGTCATTGTTCAACATTAATTATTGCCAAGGCTATAGCATTTTCTTGCTACTTGACAGCTGATCTTCATCCTATCATTAACCTTAGGTCAATTTAATCCCAACCTTCATTTTCAGCACTATACAAACAATTTATTTTTGTGTTTTTTTCAACCACACAAAGACAAACAATGTCAGATTGCCCTACATTGTTTTATGGGTTACGATGATTAAACATTTTTTAAGACAATCAGACATCAAGTTTGGAAAGTACCAGTAGTCAATGAGAGCTCTGGAAATGAGATGTCATGGCAGTTTATTTTCCTGTAAGAGAATTATATAAAGAAGGATTCAGAGAGAGGATAAGTTCAGGACTTAAAATACAATTTATTTTAAGATTATTCTCTTTATATAAGCCAAGAAGATTTATAGTCAGCATCCACTAAACAAAATTATTCACTATGTTATAGAATACTTCACTTTTAGTGCTCGTAAAGCCATAAGCAAAGATGATAGCGGAATTCAGACAACCTTATCTGCCTGTAAGATTTTTTTTTTCTCTTGGAAATTAGAAGTATGAACATATAGGAGAAGGGAAACTGGAATCCTGCTGAGAAATTTATTTAGTGTTCTCTATTCTTGACCTCATGCTTAGATTGAAACACCAGAAATAACTGACACAGCAAGGGCCATTGAAACAATAGTATTTAATGCATCTGACGAGAAAGTAAGCATTGTAAATACAATCGCAGCCGATTGCAAGTTAAACGCTTTGCAGAACTTTGTTGAGTCTTCGCTGCTAAGTAAAATATAAACCTAAAAAAACTGCTAAACTTTTAAAACTCAGGAAAGCATTATTTAAAATATTTCCAGAAATTAAATACTTTCACATAAAAAAGGTGTTTTTATATTCATGTATAAAATATTACATAAGAAGAATGGTTAGTCAAACAAGTAAACAAATAAACAGAAAACAAACAAAAAACCCTCTTTAGCCGTATACATGGATAGACCTTCATTTAAGTTTTAATTATTAATGTGGCTTGCCAAGCAGTTAAGATAAAAATCCAATGTTCTCTGTTGCGACTTTGCATGGTGACAGTAATGACATTATAGATGTTTAACAACTGTCCAGGCTGAGCACTGGCACTCCCTTTGTCTCTTGCTGCATCCACCACAAAGAAGATACATGCACCTTTTCCAAAACGATTTACTTTAGCGAGACTGAAAACCATGGCAGACTGAATCTGAGATCCCGGCCTGTTCCCATGTAACTCTTAATGCAGCATGTATGGTTGAGGCTACTTTGCGATATGCGTCTTGCATTAGCATTAGGTATCTCTTATTCTCCTGACCTTGAACATAAAGGGACTCATTTCATATCTGCTCGGTGCCTCAGAGTGATTCCCAGGGAGAGCTCTGTGCTCACCTCTATACCTCCGGTTATCACGGGCTCAAGGAAAGCCAGCTGCTCTTGTTCTGAATGTGTGTACTGGTGCCAACAGCTTTCTCACTTCCAGGAAGGAATGTGGTCCAGGGACAGGGCAAAAGTTCCCTTTTGTTGTTGAACTTAGGAATTGACAACAAAAACAGGTGGGTAATAGGAAGTCTCCCTGCCATCCTGGCAGGCTAATGCTCTGCATCGTGACCCAGTTGCCTGATCTGTCCATAGTTCTGTGTGAGCTCACGGACAAAGGGACAAAAGGCCAAGGCTTCCCGGAACCCTATAGCATCTGGAATGGGGAGATAAGCCTACAATTACCCCTTAGCCTTGGGAGAAAAGACCTCTGCACACTGAGGCCTAGAACTAACTGGAGATCAAAAGCACCATCTTATCACTCTATCATGAATTCTTAGAAAATTCAGATTTTAGCAGGAAATCCTGGAAAATGAGTTAGAATTACAATGGAGACACTGAGTATAAATGAACTACAAAAACCCACCTTTGTGATGATTTTGGCAGGAGCCTACTTAGAAACCAATGGAGGCAAAATCACTGCCTTCTTTTTCTTATTTCTCCTCACAAATTCTTCTCAACACCCCGAACTCAATCCAACTGCTTTTGGGTAACATACAGGTGTGGGAATCTTGATGAGAAAATAAAGGCACGTGTGAGATCTGCAGCAGCAGCTAGTAAGAGGTGCTCTCATTTAGATCACGCAGACCTGCCAAAAACAGGTGGCACTTTAACAGATGTTGTTAAAGATTTCGTTGGAATCTCAGAAACCTAATAAAAACTCTGAGTGCAGTTAATGCTGAATTTTTAAGTTATTTTAAGTAATTTCACAGTCAAATGCTGAGTTTTACTCTGCGATGAATTTTCACATTGTGTTAAACGCGTCTAAATTCAACACGTCAAATAAAAATGCTATTGCCATGCATATGTATGTGTCTGCACACCCTCGAAGAATGGGGATTTCAATGTAGACTTGTCTAGTTCTGGACAAACTACAGGCGAAGACTGCAGTCTACCTGAGCTTGCCTACAGTGAGGAAGCAGAATCGTGGCCTTCACTGATCCCCACGGCCACCTTGGGAACAACAGTCCTGAAGTAAGCAAGGAATGAGCTACACCTCGATGTGTGCAGCAGGAATGCGTGATGACAAATTCTCTCCAGGTTCAAGGACCACTTTTGTGTAATTCTGTAAAATGACACCCAGAATCTTGGTGGTTGCCAAAGGTGGGGGGTAAGGGGTGGGAGAAAGGGTGAACGTGGTCACAAGATACAAACATCAAACATCCAGTTATACGATAAAGAAGTCATGGGGATGTAATGTACAGACTATAGTTAATTGTACTGTATTATGTATTTGAAAGTTGCTAAGAAAGAAAGAAAATTTGTAACTTTGTGAGGCAATGAGTGTTAACCAAACTTATTGCAGCGATCATTTTGCAATATCTACATGTATGGAGTCATCATGTTGTATACCTAAAACTAATACAATGTTATATGTCACTTGTACCTCAGTAAAACTGAGAAAGAAAAACGCCTCCTGGCTTATAAGCCCTGGCAAGGGCTGATATGTGATCTCACCCTTGGAAGTCTTTGTAAATGAAAATTCCATAGAACAGCTTGGTGTAGGTAGAATACCATAAAATACAAGTGGGGAAGGGGCGGAGTTCTTAAGCCTACGGCATTAAAGAAATATTATACTACGCAGCCTTCTCTCCAACTGCTGCCAAAGAGCCGGTGTTGATGGAAAGAGACGGGCCTCTTGCATGTTGGATAAGGTGATGAGTTCTGGCTGCAGAAGACGTTGAGTTGAACCAGACCAAGAAAATTCTGGGACGGGATTTCACTCAGGAGTGGACATGAAACCTCAAGCTATCATCAGTGCCCTTCCCCCAAGTTTGCCCTCAGTCATCACGTCCTAAAGCTCACATTATAAAACTGTATTCACGGGCCAATTTGGACACAAAGCTCTGTTTTCATTCCATCTATATTCAGTTGTACAACTTGCATGCACACATTTTAACCTGCCTTCACAAATGTTGTTCCAGTCATTCAAACATAAGCTTGATATGCCATACACAGTGAGGCAAGTTCAACAGAAAAGCATGAAAGGACATGATGTAAAAAGCAAATGAAACATAAACTAATCTCTCAGTAAGCTTTCACTGAGCACTAACCATGTAACCAGCTCAAGGAAGACTCAAACCAAATTCAAAATGAACTTATGGACGCATTAAGGTTCTTGATACACATTTCCAAATTGCTCTCTAAAAGGATGCTGACAATTGGCACTCCTACAAGCGATGTAAGGAAAACCCCGTTTCACTGTATGTACTGTGTTAAATTAAAATCTTAAGTAAAAACTGTTGCACAAATTATGTATTACATACCCCAATGTCCTGTATCTTTAAATTCCTGACAGTTTAAATGGTAGATGAACCAGCTTATTGCCTAGACGATGGAACCTCACTTAAACAACAGGCACACGTTAGGTGAGCAGTAGATATAACTATTTTGGTCAATTTCTCATATGAACCAAGGAGCTTATGATCACTTTTCATTTAACTCTAAAGTCTATGGGTTTGAAAAATTCCCTACACATCCCTGATTTTCATGCTAGGACAATCATTATCTCCCTTCCCATTTTCAGAGACCGGAGCTCCTCCCATACGCTGATGAAGTGCATCCATGTGCCACGGCCAAACCTAACAGGACAAAGAAGGAATATCTAACCCAAGCGAAGCCAATCGGATTCTTCCTAATGAATTTTGTAGTTGAAACACTTTAAGAATAAGTCTCCAAGCAGAAGGAAACAGTCGAATTGAGTCTAAATTTGGCATCCTGAAAAGTCAAAGCTGAAATGATAGGGGAGCAGAAGTGGAGCCGTGAAGGGGAGGTCTGTAGAAAGTGGAACTGGAGAGACATGCAGAGAGAAGACAGCACCAGCCCTTAAAGTCCTTGTCTTGGTGACCACCTGGTTCTGGTGAATTCTTCCTGTACTTCTTACCATCGGGTTCTAGGAGATCTTTCTATGTCTTTAAAATAAATGCCATTTCTTAGTTGAACCAACTTGATAAGAACAAATTCTCTCCAAGTATTCATCTTTCTACCTCAATTTTAAGATGCACTTCCTCCTCTGCCAATTTACAAAATTTCTAAAATCAAGATTTATCATACAATCAACATGCTCATTAAATGTAATGGGAGCCTTTCCCCTTGAAAAGTTATTAGATGATGGTGTATCTTGCATGAGAGGCATCTCAGAACCAGAGACTATAGAACATAAATTAGGGAAGCCAGGTTGGTCATCCATGCTCCCAGGTTAAAGGGATCCTAGTCTGTGCTTCTAGGCAGAGATAACCAGAGTTTATATCACAAATTGCCAGGTAATTTTAAAGAAATGAATGGAGAGACAAGGCTTATTACATTTATTAGCGCTCAACATTTTCAAGCTGATAAACCTGTTTGTCACCAAAAGGTCTATACAGATTGTCCCATCTGAATTACCACCACCATCCCTAATGGCATAATAAATTTTTTTAAATCTTTTTTTCTAGATTTTAAGAAATTCAAACTTTTCACTACTACCAACTTTATCCAAGAGAAAACTGTAGAATGAAGAAATAAAGTTTTCTAACTTTAATAATCACCAGTATTTGACTTAGAAACGTGTAGCTTTCTCCATAGACGGACAAGTGATCCAATTTAGGAACGGAGTGCCACTCCTGATTAATACAAAAGCCACACCTCTCACACCCCTTCTTTTAACCCACCCCCCTCCTTCCCACTGCAGGATGGACTCAAGGGGCATGCTTTAATCTGAGAGATCCCGGAATTGGACACACTGAGAGGACTGTCAGAGGCATGGAGAACACCTCACAGAAGGTCATTCTTAAAGGGAACCACGTGTGTCTGGCATCTGTCTGCCATCCCTGTGGTAGAACTGGCTTCCAGGAGCTCTAATTTCTCATGGGAGCACACAAAAGTATGAATGTATTCAGGGACTCCACCCAGTGTGTACCTTTGTTGTTTCTGCATTTCTGTTCCTCTGCTTGTGGTGCTTCTTAATTTCTAAAACCCTCTAAAAATGTGTAGTGAGAGGACACCACTGAAATCCAAAAATAAGTAAGTAAACATTCATACGGTATTGCTGGAATCATGCAAATCCTTTTGCTGATTTCTATTTGATCCAAAGTTTGATGTTTGCTCACATAACCAGAAGATTTTTACATTATTGTAACAGAAATATGTTTTCTGCCCTGCTGGATTGGAACAACATATATATATAAATATATAAGTATATATTATCTATTCAAATATATATTATATGTGTTATATATAACATGTGTTATATATTATTTTATCTGTGAAATAATATATACTACTTTAGCTATACAATAATATATATATTATTCCAAAGTTATATATTATAATATATTATATAAATATATATTAGCTAGCTGGCTAGCTATAGTGATAGTACTTCCTCGTTTGCTTGTGCTCTGTCCAAAGGCCTGTAGACATGAAACAGAAATGGAATCAGCCAGCACCAAAGTTAAGAGAAAGCTTACATTCTGCCTTACAAACCCACCAAAAAGCAAAATCAGACAAAATATGAAGTCCAAGACAAACCTTTAGGATCGCCACTTTCCCAAAGAAATAAACTATCAGAGTACTTTTCCTCCTGAAACTTTCCTCTAAAATACATATGATGTAGGACCAAGTGAAAATGAGAGCCCAGATTGTACGGTTGGAACTGTGGGGAGGAAGAGCTTTCCCTTACCCTCAAGGTTCTTTCGGCTGGTCTAACAATCCAGTAGACATGACACAGATTAACAAGAGAATATAACCAAGTTTAATACATATATACGTATGGGAGCCCTGCATACATGGGAGAATCAGAGACCCCACGTGCAGGAGAGGTTCAGAGACAGAAAGGGAAAATAGGCATATATGACATTCTGAGCTAGGGATGAGGTGAGGCACCTTGGGGCTTCAGAAGGTCACTGCAGGGACAGCACAAGTTTAGTAATTAGTAGTTTGCCCTGCCCTATAGGTAGATGAAAAGAAGTTATCTCTGATAATCTCTTATTCTGGGCAAGGCCCCTAAATTCCAGTTCTTCCAGGTAGTTAAGGGAGGGGCAGAAATTTCTCTCCAGCCTGCAGCTCCAGTTGCCTTTAGCTCAAAACAATCTGCATATCACAGAGGCACATCTTGAGGTGACTGGGTCTGAACCACCACAGAGTTCGGAAATGTTCAAGTAAGGAGTGATCTCTTCTGAACCCTAACTGACGCTTTCCAGCGGAGGTTGGTACTTCCCTCCACAGAATTTAGGTTGGTGGCACAGTTCCTGCTGAGAAGCTCCTAGAAATGAGCAACATGCACAGAGACTTCACCATAACATGACACGGGCTACCTTAGGGTTATGAATGGAGCCTTAATGAGGGAGAAGTCAGGAAAGACTTTAAGAGAGATAAGTGTTAAAAGATCCAACTCAAATGAATATATGAAGTTGCCCCATTTGTGGGGAGCTTCACGATGGGCTGCTGAGAGAAGGTGTCACCTAAGGATGTACATTTACCCTTTTAGAAACAGGTGCCAGCCGGACAGAATATTCTGCAGGCCAGATTCAGTTTGTGGGCCTTCCAATTTATGTTCCCTGTTTTAAAGGTGGCATAAGAGGCATTTTAGGCAGGGGTGGGGGGCACAACAGACATAAAAACAAGTTCAAGAAGAGCAGGTGTGTCTGAGGGAAGCTGAGAAGGTTGTAGGTTTTCGGGAGGGGCAGGAGATAAGATGACTAAGAAAGACTGAAAGCTAGACTTTATCTTAAATGTCCTATCAAGCCAGACGATGTCTCTAAGCAGGGGGATTACATAAAAAGTTTCACTTTTAGTAAGAAAATTGCCAGCAGGACCATAGAGGAGAGAGGCTGGATGCAGGAAGACTGGTGGGTGATGTCAAAGACGGGAGGAGGCCAGGACAGTGGCAATGCGGATGGAGGAGATGGGTGAACCCTGAGAGATATTTCTGAGGCAGGATAGATAAAGCATAAACATGGGAGGAGGAGAGAGGGAAACTAAATTGATCTCCATATCCCCAGCTTTAGTAAGTGTGTAGGTAAAAACACTACTAACTCAAATTGAGAATCAGAAAATGTGCAGATTGGAAGGGTGATTTTCTGTTTGAGATATTCTAAATTTTAAGTGCCTGGGGTTTAACCAGGTGGCACTATTTTCTTTCTTTCTTTGTTTTCCTCTAATTTTTGAAAGATCTCGAACTTACAGAAAAGCTGTAAGTACAGTACAAAAGAAAATAAAACTTTTTTACTCTCTAAACCCGACTAACTATGTCTAAGTAAGTTGCTGACCTGATGTCCCCTAATTCTTTAGTGTGTGTTTCCTACAGACAGGAACATTCTCCCATATAGACAGGAGATAGCCACACGATTAGGAAATTAACTTGCTCCGTTACTAACATCTAGTTATTACCATCTAATCCATTACTACCATCTCATCCTCAGTCAAGTTTTGCCAAACGTCCCCTCAATCCCGCTTAGCAGAAGAATCCTGTTCAGAGTCATGGGCTATGTTCCATTGTCAGGTCCCCTTCGTCTCCTGTCTGGAACAGTTCCTCAGTCTGTCCTTGCCCTTCTTGTCCCTGTCTCTTTTGAGATTACAGGTCAGCTATTTAGCTATACTTCCCTTAATTTGGGTTTGTCTGATGTTCCCTCATGATGAGATTCAAGTTATGCATCTTGGGCAGGAAAAATCAAAGACCGGACTCTGTGTTCTTGTTGTGTCCTATCAGGTGGTGCAGGATTTCAGCTGATCCCATTACTGACCATGTTTGCTTTGATCCCTTGATTAAAGTGGCATTTACCATTTTTTTCACTTTAAAGTTACTTTCTTTCCTTATGCAACTAATAAGTAAATTTGCTGGTCCTCATCAGACTTTCAATTTTTCCATTCATTAATTTATATCAGAATGGATTTATGATTTCTTTATTCAGTTGGTTATAATCTATTCCTATCATTATGGATGTGCCTAAACTGTTCCAGATTTGGCCAATGGGGACCCCTTCAGGCTGCTTTCTGTGTCCCTTTGACATGCTCCTATCATTCTTTGAACACTTCCTTGCTCCCTGCCATAAATAAGATATTTCAGGCTCATGTTGTACTTTTCCAGCCCTGAAATTAGTCATTTCTGCAAGGAGCCTTGGTTCCTTTTAGTAGAGAACATTATTTAGAAGCCACACCCTGGGAGCTAGTGCTTATAGTATTGGAGTGTCACTACTCCAGACCCTCTCAGTGGACAGACCTACAGAATATATTTATGTACCTACATACATGCAAACAGGCAAACATATATGGTCTGCCATTTTATTTTATTTTATTTTTTCTACTTGTTCCCTCTGTTCTTAATTTCTCTTCCTTTACTTGCCTTCTTGTGGATTACTTCAACATATTTTTAGAATTCCACTTTGATTTATCTCAAGTGTTCCGAGTGTATCTCTTTGTAAATCCTTTTGAGAGGTTGCTCTTGGTAGTGCACTATATATACATAACTTATCAGTCCACTGATGTCATCATTTTACCAGTTCAAATGAAGTATAAAAACCTTAAACTCCTTTTAGCTCCCTTTACCCCCCACTGTTTATAATATAATTATCTTAAAGTTTTTTCTACATATATTTAGAAACACATCGGAGAGTGTTATAGTTCTTGTTTCGACCATCAAACATAATTTAGAAAACTCAAGAAGAGAAGGAAAGCCTGCTCTATGTACCTGTCTTTTTGCTTATGATGTTCTTTCTTACCTCCAAGCTTCCATCTTTTATTGCTGCCTTTCTGTTTAGAAAAATTCCTTTGGCCATTCTTTCAGGGTAGGATTGTTTTAGCTGTGTATGCTTGTAGTGTCCAGGATTTTTAGTTAGACTTAGCAGGAGGAATAGGGAAAATTATGTCTAGTCTACCCCATGTCCCTAGAGACAGAAGTCTTAAGATATATATATTTTAACCTCTCTAAAGTTGAGAGTTCACCTGCTATTGGTCAGGCTACAGTCACAACACAGTTGTTTCAGTCTTTGCATGTGTATATGTGATCATAGCTATTTATATTATATCATTTTAATTGGATTTGGTACATTGCTTTAACGTAGGCTTAGGCTGCAAGGGGCAAGAATTCACAGACATAAGAGGTTCTCTCAGAGAAAGTTGAAGGAAAGAGGATTTCAACAGAAATCCCCAGGAAAAGAAAGACGTGGAAATAATTAAATGTCATCTGGAATAGTCCTCCATGAACCCCACATAACTCACCCAACATATCAGTTCTTGATGCATTTCATGGACTTGTCTATTAACAGTTAAAGATAAGCTTGTTAGAAAGTGTGGTGATGTGATTATTATTTTTGGTGTCATGACTGGACAATGACATCTCCTTGACATTTCAGTCAACAAATCATTTAAAGACCATTTGAGGAAGAAATATGAGCCCTTATAGCTGTCAAAAACCTTCCATTGATACTTTCTGGTTAGATCAATAAAGTGTCAACATTAAAACTTGCAGGATGGGTGTCAGTGTCTTGGAAAAAAATACAGACAATAGTGGCACTCTTGTGAAAAATACTGTCACCAATGCTGTAGTAGCACAGAGGGCAACTTTGTGTGGGGAATCATGGATATAAAATATTCACTTTGGAAAGTGATTCAGATAATGCAGACACTTATTGAGATTAAGTTCCTTTATTTATATATAATAAGAGTGATACCTAACAAAAATTATGCCTACATAAGTCTAAAAGAACTCTTTCAATGAATATAAAATAAAAATGTTCTAGGTAATAAATCATTGTCCTATATTTAAATAAATGATATAATTTTTCCTAATGGTACATAAAATAATGCAGTGTTTTACAATCAAAAACATACTTTTAAAAAACTATTTAAACCATTTTTTATTGCAATCAATATTCTTGAAATTTAAAAAGAATTTTTAGCTTTGGAAAATAAACTTAGCATAAATTCTATCATCTTAACCATTTTTAAGTGCACAACTAGTTGGAGCATCATCTGGTACACTGAAAGGTCACAGGTGTGATCCCTGCTCAGGGTGCGTATGGGAGGGAACCAATCAATGTTTCTCTCTCACATTGATATTTTCTTTTTCTCTCTCTCTCCCTGACCCTTCCTGTCTCTCTATAATCAATAAAAACATAGCCTTAGGTGAGGATTAAAAATATAATGGCTTTAAAGTGCACTTATATTATTGTACAACCATCACCACCTTTCATCTCCAGAACTTTTTCATCTTCCCAAACTGAAACTCTGTACCTACTAAACTATAACTTTCCATTTCTCCTTCCCAAATCCCTGGCAACCACCATTCTACTTTCTGTCTCTACGAATTTGACTACTCTAGTGGGATCATGTAATATTTGTCCTTTTGTGTCTGGCTTATTTCACTTAGCATAATATCTTCAAGTTTCATCCACATTGTAACATGTGTCAGAATTTCCTTATTTTTTTAAGGCTGAATAATATTTCATTGTAGGTATATACCACATTTTGTTTACCCATTCATCTACAGGCACTTTCATGCCTCCACCTTTTAACTATTGTGAATATTGTGTACAAAATATCTATTTGAGTCCCTGTTTTCAAAACACTCAGGACTAGAATTGCTGGATTACGAAGTAGTAGCATTTTTAGATTGAGTGAAATCCAGTACTTAAGAATAACCTACCTGATAGGGTTATAAATGAGTCAACACACTTAAAACATTTAAAACACTGCCTATTCCATAGTAATGTCTCTATAATTTATTTTTATGATTAAGTAGCTAGAAATGTTTTTCCAATTCTTGGAAGAGTGCTAAGCATTATAGATGAGAAACAAGAGTCATACACACATGGATGGTAGTGAAAGCCAATGGAGTAGATGAGTTCCCTCAAGGAGAGAATACAGAGCAAGAAGGGAAGAAAACCAAGCTGGAGGTAGCCATGGGGATATCAAGAAGCAGAGAAGGTGGCATGGGTGAAGAAGGCTGAGAAAAGAGCCTGGTAAGGTACGAAGTAAGAGTGAGCGCTGAAAGGATAGCAGGCTGTGGTCCAAGAGGAGAACAGCGGAGTTTCAGAGGTAAGGTGATTTTTTATGATAACCAAGTTTAGAGTCTGGTCTTGGTGGAGGTTTGGGGAGACAGAGACCAAGCTCATTGGCCTCCAAGGGATTAAGGAACTGTGAGATAGGGTGTTTACTGGGTCCTCACGTGGACACTGAAGTAACCCTGATGGCAAGAGCTGGGATGAAGAGGAAGATGGTGAATAAGAAGCAGGAGAGTCACTTGGAGCTTAGAAGATTGTAACAAATAATGATGGGGAGAGGTGGCAGCATAGAGTTGTTATCAAATTCTAAGAAAGTTTTTTTTTAATGTGGTAGACAAAAGTCACTGCAATGAGAAAAGGTTAGTTGAACTTTCTGATACTCAGCCATTCATTTTGATACCACATGAGATGCCTATGGAATACAAATTGGTAGAAAATCATGGATTGGACTTACCCAAGTATCTGAGCTTGGCTATTTCAAAACTGTATATCATTAATGGCTTGAACTGTTTCCTGTGTAAATGTGGAATTCAACATATAACCCAGCTCAGTGAAATCTATGGTCATTGCCAGACAGATGAACGCATACTTGCATATTGAACAATAATGCCAGATAGTGGCTTATTGACTTGATGGTTGATATTTAAATCTATAGGAAAGACGACAAATACAACACTTGAAAGCCTAAGACCATTCTATACTTGCATATGATTTTCTTGCCTCTTTGCAAAATTAACGCATTGTGGGCTGGTAAGATTACAAGTTAGGTGGGCATGCCCTAAACTTACCTCAAACAGCAAAGCCAAATAAGTAAACTCAACTTCAAAAATGATCTCTTGGCTCAGACTTCAATAAACAGAGAAATGGCAGAAGGTTAATGCTTCACTTGCTGCAGGCCAAAGATAGAGAGGTGGCCCTGATCGATCCAGAAAGCACGCGTGAAAGTGTGCATGTGTGAAGGTATTCATAATAAACAAATAGTGAGGGTGTGGCCATGAGAATAGGGGTTCACTTACGGCATGAGGGCCAAAGCGATCTGGAAGGAACTCCAGTTTTTATGAGAGTAACCACAACCCCCCAAGCACATTAAGAGTTGGGGCAGTAGGGCGTGACCACTGTTGAACTTGAATCCTCTTCGTGGGGTAACAGTGGCTGCAGGACAGGCTGCTAGATAGGTGACCTTTGGGAGAAGCTACTGTTGTATCTGCCCTTACTATCAAGGGAAAGGGGATCTGAAGAGAGAGTTTGACTCTCCAGAAAGTTGCACAAGAAACAAAAGTCGAAAATGACACACTATGTAGTAAACGAATATTGAAGAAAAACCTTTAATCCACATATTTTAAGCAATATAGAAATAGTCTTAGATTGGGAAGACTTTTTTCCCCTACAAGAGTAATAAAGGATCCTCTTTTAAAAAAAATCATTATTGGACACATGGAAATGAAAACACTTTCACTATTAATTTCTTTGTTGAGAGAGAAAGGAAGACAAAGCATTCAACTTCCAAGCTTTTAAAGTAATGCTGAATTCAGTAAACACAAGTCGTAAAATTTATGTTTTTAAACTTGCTGTGTTATGGTCAGTTATGGGGGAAAAAGAGACCTGAGAAAGATGCAGGCAGGAGAAAGATGGGGAAATGAAAGAAAGAAGAAAATGATCGTACTTAGTCATGGCTTTGCCTCCCAGACTCTGCTCCCCTGCTCAGCCCCATGGGACTTCCTGTGGGGATCTCCCTTATCACTTGTCTCACAAACAGCCCCAACCCCCTCCCCTGCCACCCACCACCACACTTGTGCTCAAAAAAAGTTATCTCAAACCTTCTTCAGGAGCTTTCAGCTTCCAGCGTCTTGTAAGTTTGGACAACACAATTTTTAACTTTCCTGAGAAGATCAAAGTGATCAGATTTACACAGGCCCCCATTGAACCCTCCTTAGCTTGGGATGTTTTAGTCTCTTCACAGTGCCTTTCTCTCCCCCCTCTTATCTCAGAAAAGGTGGTGCCCTTTCCCGAGTTCAAGCCTCACCCCTCCACCTTTGTCCTGAAGCGTTCCTCTGCAGCTCTCTCCTTTCAACCAGATTCTCTCCCTCTAAAATGTCATACTATGTAATAGAAGCAAAATGATATAACATTTGTATGGCATTTTTAGTAGGATGCTTGCGTGTGCATAATTTTCTCTGAATCCTCACAATCGGTCTAGAAAATAGGTGTGACTGTCTTCCCACTTTTAAATTTCTGAGAGGTGCGGTGACTCGCCAATGCTCATGCAAGTCATGAGTGGCAGAAAGAAGACTCCAACTGAAGCTCCTGGGCTCAGGCTAGAGGACAGCTGAGGTAGTAACTTTTGTGCCTTCCCAGGGGCCCTGGAGGACTGAGGAGCTGGGAGTCCCAGACCATCTCCTGCCTGAGATCTTGCTAAGAGGTCAAGAGACTAAAAGGAGGTGGTATCATTAATGTGAACACCAGAATATCAATGGATTTTGGCAGCGTGTGGAACCCAGATCTGGAGTCACTGAGCAAGATGGAAGTTTGTAAGATAAGAAATGGCGGAGAGAGTGGAAAGAGGCTGGCAGAAGCCCATGGTAAACTTCAGAAGAGAAGGTGTTTGCCTGGCCGGGTGTGTCTCAGTGGTTGAGCGTCGACCTAAGATCCAGGCGATCGGGGTTCGATTCCTGGTCAGGGCACATGCCTGGGTTGCTGGCTCCATCCCCAGTCGGGGGTGTGCAGGAGGCAGCCGATTAATGACTCTCTCATCATTGATGTTTCTATCTCTCTCTCCCTTTCCTTTCCTCTCTCTGAAATCAATAAAGATATATTTTAAAAAAAGAAGAAAAAAAAAGAGAAGGTGGTGGAAATGTTGCTCACAATCAGCCAACTTCAGGGAAGGGATTCTCACTTCTCAGCCCATGAGCAAGAAAAGTGGTCCCTACTGGAGAAGGTGGGTAAGAGAACTGCATCAGGACAGAAATCCAGGTTTCAGTTAAACCGATGAAATAAGGGGCCAAATTAAAAATGTAAAATGGGATGGAGGGATTGCCCTCTGGCAGAAGGCAGATGGTAGAAGGTGCAGATGGGTAAAAGGTCATAGTGAAATCCTGCTGACGGACGTGGGAACAGAGATTTCCTGGGAAAGCTATGTCTAGGGCAGCACTAGGGGGCATCAGGACAGAGAAAGTTGAATATTAGCATGTAGGATGGAATATCATTCATTCTTGCATTTATTCATTCAAAGGGGGCTGGGAGGATGGATGCCAACTGAATTATCCAGAATTTACATCCTGTGTCAGGATTTTACATCCTGTTGCTTCTGAGTCTGAAGTCATCACTTCATCTCCTTAGGTTCCTTCAGGTGATGTTGAGAGTGGGGTAAAGGTTGGGGGCGTGACAAGGAGTGAAAGTGGAAGACAAGAAAGGTTTGTCTCAGAGAAGACCCGCTGAGTTTAATGACAGATGCTCAAGTCATGGTCTCATACTAGAAGTCCATGTCTAAAATTCTAAAGACCATCTCCCCCAAGGAGGAGGAAATCAGTATTCAGTGTATAAGTCTAGTCAATTAACTCAATTAACTAAAGCGGCATGCTCTCTCTTTTAAGTGAAAGAAGGAAGCATGAGAAGTAAAACATTTTGAGACATTTTTGTTGGTCAAAACAGAACAGAACTAGCTGGAGTCATTTCCAGGTTTCTTGTTTCTGGGTTTGTGTGCGCGTGTTTTCCAGCAGAAAGCACAGCCTCTAACCTGACACCCCAACACTGACACCACCCTCCCCCCACTCTCTAAAAGGAACACACTGAATTTTAATTTGCGCTGCTTTTACAATGGTATTTCAAATATGGGACAGAAAGTATATATTTTTTCCATTAGGAAAAAAAGAGTATGACAATGAAATAGGGTAGTTGCAATCTGAATTGAATTAAATATTTTATTTATTCTGTTTTGTGTTTTCTCTTTTTCCTCTGAGGAAGCAAAATGCTCCAATTATGGCTCAATGGAACTTGTTGCTCAAGAGGAACAGCCATTCACAGTGTTGAAGAAAATAGCATGGGAGCCTTCGTCTGTTTGATCTGGTCTTAAGTGGGTTCTGCCTTAGAGCAGGCGGAGAGGTGAGCAGGCATCTCAATTCTGTGCGGCCTTTTCAGGGACACGGTCATTCTCTCTTCTCTGACCCCAACACCATAGCCTGGCGGAAGGTAATCTGCTCTTGTGACTGGGCTCTGGCTACCAGCAGGGCTAGAGGAGCATCCTTTCCTCTTTGTACTAAATACAATAAGATGCAATAAAATGAGACATCTACCAAGCTCTCTTGTCTAACACTTCAGCCCAGGCAGGAAGTCCTCTGCCATTTACTCAACTTCTCTGTGGCACAGAAATGACTTACTGAAGATAATCCAGTCAGAACAGCTGTAGAAAAACCACCTACTCCTCCTATACAGCAGCATCCCTAGGGGACGGCTCCCTTCCCTTTCAGGAAGAAAGGTAATTCTCTCCTCACCCTCAGCCTCACCCACACTCACACCCACACCCCTGGTTGAAGGCCAAAGCTGTGTTAAAACAAAATCAATGCCCTGCCTCTTTTTAATGTTGCAATAAAATAGACACCCCCTCTCCATTCCTCAGATCGTAGAAATTGCTTACATAACAGGACACAAGAATTGTGAGGAAGAGAATCTAATTTTCCTCCACATTTGCTAATTATCTTTTTTCATTGTCCTTAGGGAATCCAATACTTAGCATACTTCCCTGCAACCTCTTAGTTCAAATCCAGGCCTTTTATGCCAAGCCAATCCATTACGCTTCCTTTCTGGAGCCAAGAGTAGTGGACATTTATTTTTTGGCCACTCAGCGTCCATATTCCCCACTTCCTATAACTGTGGTCAGGGGAGCCCCACTCCACTCATCCTCCCTCCCTGTGGCTGGGGGTACCCCACTGTCCTCCCCCCGACACACACACACACACACACACACACACACACACACACACACCATGAGTCATCCTACTAGGTGACCTGGGCCTCATCACAGTCTTCCAAAGTACTGTCACTGGGCCAAAGGTAAGTGAATGACGGAATCAAAGCCAATAAAATTCAGAGAGACACAACAGATCCTTCTGGGAACAGAGAACCTCTTTCTTGCATGGCGGGTCTGAGAGAGGTTAGAGCTGTGCTTCCCTTTTGCTGCCAGGCGGAGGCTCCCGTGCAGGCCCCGCCAGCAGGAGGAGCTGGGAAGAGAAGAGCCGCCCAGTGCTGCCGGTAGAGCTCTGACTCCCAGGAGGCCTGGAGCAGGCCTGTCCCTGGGCTTTTCAAAGAGCTATTACGTCTCCTTTTTTCCTGAAGAGAGAATTTTGCAACCAAGAGAGTGGTACCTGCTACTCCAGAGATCCGTTTCTGGAGGGCTGCTCTATTTCTAAGCTCTCTTTTTGCACGCTAAAATGAGTCTCTCGTACAATCCGACAGTGTCCCCTGGTAACAGCTCCCCATTTCGTTGAAGACTTCTTCATGAATTCTGTGCAATCCGTTGTGGAAGCCTAAGCTCTTTACACTGTTACAGAATCTTCCATATCTTTCTCTTCTTCTATTCAGTCGCTTTCGATTCAGCAACAATTTATTGAGTGCTCAGTCCGTGCTCTTAGAAGTCATGAGGTGCAGAGCAAAGGAAACAAACAACAGAGTGAAAGCAAGTGACGGAATGGGAGAAAATATCTGCCAACTATCTGTCTCATAAGCAAGGGCTTAATGTCCAAAATATATAAAGAACTTTTACAACTCAAAAACAAAAGCAAAAAATCCCCCAACATTAATGATTCAATTGAAAAATAGGCTAAAGACTTAAATACACATTTCTCCAAAGAAGACATACAAATGACCAACCGATATATGACAAGATTCTCAATGTCACTAAGTATGAGGGAAATGTTAATCAAAACCACAATGATATATTGCCTCGTTAGCATCATTATTACAAAAATTAAAAAAATAACAAATGGTGGTGAGGATGTGCATAAATTGGAGTCCTTGCACACTGCTGGTGGGATGTAAAATAGTGCAATCCCTATGGAAAACAGGAGGAAAGTTCTTCAAAAAATTAAAAATAAAACTACTGTATGATCCAGCAATCCCACTTCTGGGTATTTATCCAAAAGAATTAAAATCAAGATCTGGAAGATATATCAACACACCCGTGTTCATTATAGGATTATTTGCCATAGCCAAGAAACAACATAAATATATGCCCATCAACAGAGGCATGGGTAAAGGAAACGTAGTATGTGTGTATGATAGAATATTATTCAGTCTTAAAAACGAAGGAAATTCTACAATATGTGTCAACATGGGTAAACCTTGAGGATATTATGTTGAGTGAAATAAGCTAGTCACAGAAGGACAAATACTGCATGATTCTACTTACATGAGGTATTTAAAATAGGAAAACTTATAGACTCCAAAAATGGGAATGGTGGTGGCAGGGGCTGGGGGCAATGGAGGGGAGAGATGCTTATGATGGGGCGTAAAGTTTCAGTTAAGGAAGATGGATCTGCTGTGACTATAGTTCTAGGGATCTGCTGTGACTATAGACAACAGTGCTGCCTTGTACATTTTTAAAAGTTACTAAGTATGCACTAGAATAGGAAAATGCAAAAAGTGATGGAAAACCCAGAGCTGGGGCCTGCATGGAAGAGCGGGTGGTGCTCAGCATGGCTCCGCCTTCCAAAATCCTCTGTAAAATCGGATATTTGAGCAAGAATGCATTGTCCTTCTTCCTTCACGCACACTTTTTATTTTCTTTACGTATTAGATAATAAGGGTTTGGAATATAGAAGAACTGTCCCAGGCACAGGGAGATGGGGAGTGGGTAGCTAAAAGGACACGGGGTAGCAAAGAAAAAAACCCAAGCGCTCAGAATTTTTGACACTTTGAAGTCTGCTTTGGGAACATTGAACATTTCTGGCCATTTCAAGCAGAAAAAGCCCTTTGACTTTTTTACGTTTCAGCAATATAAATGAGTGACTTCCCACGGGCACCAACTCCGCCCGAGTCTCGAGGGCGGCCTCTGTGGCCTCTAAGCTCGATGTTTTCCTTCTGGCCTTCTACCTGCTCCATCGTGGGGTGGAATAACCGAGAATGATGTCGAAGCACTTTGCAACATTCAAATGCCTTAAAAACATGTATCGTTGCCGTTATAGTTAATAATGAAAAGTAATAATGCTCCTGCTCATGGACGGACTTTGGCTGAGAGACAAATGACCTTTCTGGCTGGCTTGTCTGCCTCGCGTCCACACTCAGCACACTCAGGAATCCCTCAGCCACAACCCATATTTCAAGAAGGATTTGTCACACTGTGTTGTGAACTCGTAAAGTTTATGACACTGCTTGTAGCTGCTCATTTACTAATACCAGTGATATTTAAAGCTCTTAATAGTGAAGGCCTGGGCCACTTGCTGCAGCGCCCCTTGGCTGTCCTACATCCTGTTGAGACAATTGAGGTCATCTGCCTTCTCTTGTGTGCGCACTCATATTTAACATGACCTAGTGGAACCGGAGCCGGCAAACTGGGAACTCCCAGCATCCCCCAGGCCTTACCAAGTCCTTTGCAAAGCTAGCCATTTGAGCAAGGAAGCCTTTTTTTTTTTTCCCTGTCTCTCTTAGAAGAAAATAAGTTGGGATGCCTTAAAGTTTGTGAGGTCCTCACCGATTTTGTCAGAGCTCCTTTAGGAGGTGACTTTTTATTGCATTCTCCTGTATGGGCAAATACCAAATTGGAAATAATATAAAAGGGTCCCTGTATTTTAGGGTTAGGGAGGACTTTACAGGAAGGAGGCAGATTCTGCTTTATTGATACCTAAGGGTAGGAGGAGCCCTTATTAGAAATTTAACTTTTAAACTTGTAAGACTGCATTTACCTTTCAGTAGTAAAAGTGTCAGAAAATGTGGGGGCAAGGTGTAGATAAATAAAGCTTGTGTTTTAGCATCTTTCAGAGTCTCTCCTCTTTTCTGACAGACGGAAGAGTTCATGATGAACCAGACAGCCCCTTTGGGGCCTTTTTTAAGTGCAGGTTAATTTCACTGGAAACTCAAGATCTGTCCATGCTGCAGTTCCAGAACTCAGAAATTAAAGTAGTGCTTATAGATCGGCTTTGAAAACGTCTGATGAGGAAATAACAGTCCTGGATGTCTCCTTTTCTCTGCTTCTTTCCTTCGAGATTAACTGTCATTTGCAAATAAGTGAGCCACACTAATGATGCTGTAGACACAGAAGAAAATGAGATAAAACCTAAAACACTTGAGTCATGCCGTGGGAGACAGCCTCCTGAAAGTCTGTATTTAGACAGGGAGGTAGTCTTCCCGCTCCCTTTGCATGCATGCTATGTTCCCGCCCGAGTGCAGGGCCCAGAGGGACCGGGAGGACTCAGAGGAGAGCAGCGAAGATGGGAAAAGGGAGGCTGGGAAGTGCCAGGGCTGCTCTCTGCCAGTATTTGGAGGATAGTCATGTAAAAGCGCAGATCTGTGGGGTATGGCTTCAGAAGGCAGAAGAAAGAGCAGAGAGTGGAAATGCCAGATTTTTGTTTCATATTTTTTTATTGTAGTAAAATATACATAACCTAAAATTTACCACCTTCACCAGTTTTAAGGGTACAGTCCAGCAGCATTAAGCATGTTCACATTGTTGTATAGCCATCGCCACCAAAAATTTTCTTCTTCCCAAACTGAAATGTTGTATCCATTAAATCATAACTCCCGGTTCCCTCCTCCCCACAGTTCCTGGCATTCGCCACTCCGCTTTCTGTCTCTGAGAATCTGACTGCTCTAGGCACCTCATGTGAGTGGAGTCATACAATATTTGTCCTTTGGTGTCTGGCTTATTTCACTTGGCATGTCTTTAAGTTTCATCCATGTTGTAGCATGTGTAGGAATTTCCTTCCTTTTTAAGGCTGAATAATATTCCGTTGTATGTATACACCACTGTTCACTCGTTGGTGGACATCTGGATCGCTTCCACTTTTTAGCCACTGTGAATAATGCCGCCATGAACATGGGTGTTCACAGTGACTGCTTTCAATGGTTTGGGGTATATATCCAGAAGTGAGATTGCTAATTCTATATTTAATTATTGAAGGAATCACTGTATTGTCTTCCAAAGTAGCAGCACTATTTACATTCACTATTTTCCCTATTGGCAGCACTATTTTACATTCACACAAGCAATGCACAAAGGTTCCAATTTCTCACCAACACTTGTTATTTTCTGTTTGCTAATAGCCATCCTAATGGGTGTGAAAGGAAGTGATAGATTTTTGACTGACTCTAAGAAAGACCTATCTCACAATAATTTCTGTCTAGTTAGAGTCTGCCTCATTACTAGGGATAATCAAGTGTAAAGCTAGACTAAAGTGATAGCCCGACTTTCAAAATTGAGAGTCTATGAATCTGTGACACATAATGGTATTTGAGGGACTTATTACATGGTTTTTGTGTTTTTTTGGTCCAATGTATGTAAGATGGGAACAGAGAATGTGTTACAATAACTTATTGGGAGTTATGCATATATAGAAGAAGACTGCAAACTGGTGATCCACAGATCTGACCCGCAGATGTTATTTCATTTGGTATTATGTCCCACTACTTGGAAATTTCTGAATAAAATTTAGATTTCCTGCTTCCCTTGAAAGATGGGAAGACATGCAACAAAGGGTCCACAGTCCTGGGGTAGAGAAACTGGAGGTGCCCCCTCTCTCCTACCCCAGCCCCTGTTTTCCAGTTCGACAAGCTACTCAATTATACGGTGGTGCTTCGGTTTTCAAATGTAATCGGTTCCGGAAGCCCGTTCGAGTTCTGAAAGGTTCGAAAACCGAGGGATCCACAGCCGACAGCGAGGCCTCAGGATCTTGCCCTCGGCAGAAGCCATGTGATACGTTCGACTTCCGAGGCGTGTTTGAAAACTGAAGCATTTCCTTATGGGTTTACGGCATTCGTAAATGGAAATGTTCGTCAATGGAGACGTTCGAAAACCGAGGTGCCACTGTAAATGAATGGTGAATTTAGGTGATTTATGTATTTAAAGAGCTTTCACTCAGATATAAGCTCTTTGACCAAGCATCTGAAACAAGGGGTATTATCACATTTATCATTTCCCTCCAATGTTCATATACTCAATTATTTTATTGTATTAATTTTTAAACAAAAGTAATGGGTAAAGTCTAAAGTGCTGTCAGTAGAGCCTTTTACAAAAAAAGATCATAACTTGTCTTTAAGATATTTGTTCCATGGCAGCAGGGACCATGGACTTTTTTCACACTGCACACCCAAAGCATATGTGATGCAAGACATTGGCCATTAATATACATGCAATGTTATCATTATGTACTGAGTATACTTTGTGGTGAGTTGAATGCAGTGCTCAACCATAGTAACTAACAGAGTGACACAGGCACTTAAAACTGTGTAATTAAAAGCACTCATTCATTCACAGCATATCCAGACAACTAGACTTGTCTTGTGACTTTAGTCCTTTCAAGGGTGAGATTCCAACCTAAGATTTGGTTAAACATTATCAAAATTTGTATATGTGGGCTTTGTTTTGTTTTGTTTGGTTTGGTTTGGTTTTTTGGTATAAAAATTCTCTTCTGAACTCAGAGAAAGTCCAGGTTTATAAAATAAATTTTGTTTTGCATGTTTTGTTTTGTTTAATTTTGCTTGTCTGTTTTAGACACAGAGAAGTGTTAAGAGGGAGAGAGTAGTCCTCATTCAGAACTATGCTTTTCTGTAGGACCATAATGTAGACTTGAAAGTAATCCAATGTGGGTTATGATTTATATCAGATGAATGCCAAATAATACTGGGTCATTTATTTTGTTTCAGGCACAACGGTGGGGGTGGAGGAAGGAGAATAGGTTGGTTTAAAACAAATCAAATCATGAAAACCTCAATAAATGTTTTATAAGTGAAATTTATAACTGAATGAATGCCGCAATGCCTGAAATTTCTGCTATTAAAGTCACTGCTCTGGGGTAAAGTATGGGGAATCCAGAAAACAGAGGTAATATATTCAAACTTTTCCTCTAGTAGCCAAAGAAAATGAAAAGTCCTCCACTGGGAATCTACGGATGGAGCCGGAAAAGGTTTCTGGGCAAAATTTCTCTGAGACCTTGCATTTTGACTTAAAATTCTCTCCAAGTTTGGACCTCAGGGCATAGTTCATGCCATCAGGAGCAGCTGCTGTGCTTAAGGCTCCACACACAAGAACCATTGAAATTCCAGGCCAATCTCTCATTACCCCCATTTTCCAGGAAAAAAACCAAGGTACTTGGTACATCCAAACCTATCTTCATAAAAGTATGTGTTTCAAATTATTTGAAAGTTAAATTGCTTAACTTTCCCCCAACAAATATTTGCATGAAAGGATCATTCCAGAAAGATGGCCATGTTATGACATCTTGTACTTTCTGGCTACTTTATATACATCCCTATTGGAAAAAAACAGAACAAGCTACCGGTACTGCTGAAGACATTGGCAGACAGTAGCTAATACACTTACTGTTTTAAAATTTTTTAATTACAAAAATTATAACAATATAGTTCAAAATATGGACAATAAAAAGGGGTAAGGAATAGTGCTCATTATCCCATTCGCTATCATTTCAGGGTAATAAAAGCATGAGAAGTCATGGGAAAAGCATGGGGGTGGGGAAGGAACCATTATATTTTGAATGAAGAAGGGCTATGGGCCATATCCATCAGGAGAAGGTAGGTTTGGTGGGCAGCACAGTGGCTATTTCTGGGAGCTGCTGAGAGTGCAAACAGGCACCAGACATACCGCAAGTGGGCTTAGGAGAAAGGACAGAGGAGAGGAAGAAACAGGTTCTGGAGAAACACGCTGCCCACTTGGCAGTTTTGCTTAGGTCACGGCACATTTGTTCAGAGCATGGAACTGGGGAAACAAGACTTTCCTTTGGGCAACTGATTCTGCTTGGTCTTTGTTTTTTTGTTGTTTTTCAAAACCCATCTACATATTAATTAACTGGGTCTACCATAACAAAATACAACAGAAATTAATTTTCTCACAGTTTTGGAGGCTAGAAGTCTGAGATCAGGATGCCAGCATGGTCAGGTTTGGGGGAGGGTTCTCTTCCTGGCTTGCAGATGGCTGTGTCTCGCTGTGTCCTCTCATGATCTTTTCTCAGATATATATAGGTATATACAGTAATGCACTGCATAACATTTCAGTCAACAACAGACTGCATATTGCTTATATGACCGTAGTATACCGTATACCCTAGGTGTGCAGTAAGCTGTACCATTTAGGGGTGTGTGCGTGTGTGTGTGTATCCCATCATGAGACCCCCACCCTCATGACCTCATGTAAACTTAATTACCTCCCAAAGGCCCCACCTCCAAATACCATCACATTGAGGGGGTAAGGTTTCAACATGTGAAAATTAGGCAGACACTATTCAGTCCACAACATCTACTAATTATGTGACTAGTATTGGGCTGGGGCCTATTATTACTTCTCACATAGCCTCATTCCCCGCTCTTAGAGTTCTTGGTTCGCCTGGAGAATTTCTGTGCTTTCAAGGATTAACCCCCTCCCCCCCCCAACACGAACATTTTAGTTCTATGAGAAATAACAAAGAAGGGTTAACTAAAATAAGCCCTGGAGTTCTGCAAACTCCACAAGGTCAGGGATAAGATCTCTATTTGCTCGACCATGGCAGCCCCAGTGGCTTGTGCAGCGTCTGGCACAGAACAGTACTCATTAAATATTTGGTGAATGAATGAAAAGAGCTTGGATCAGTCTAGGTCCAGGGAGTGAACAGAATTCACCTCAGATGATTTGAATGCAGAGCCTTTAATGAAGGGACTTCTTACTTATAGAGGTGTGGGTAAGGTTCTGGGAACAAATGGGGGCTGGTGAGGCATCCAGAAACTCACAAATGTAGAAGGCCATTACCACCTCTAGGGCTGAAGGAACAAGGGGAGGAAGTCATGTATCCTGAGTCCAAGAAGCCTGAGCTGTGCTCAGAAGCTGTATTCATGGAGGGACAGAGTTACAGTCAGGCACAAGGTATCAAAGTGGGAGGGAGGAAGAAGACATACTCTACCTCCTCCCCTCCCAGGCTTTTCCCTCCTACAATAGTTCCTGTTGGCTGAATCCATCTGTGTGTCAAGCCAGCCAGGGAGCTTGGGTGATGCTTTCACTGGAGGCCAGCTCCTGGGGCACAGAGGAGGGAGGGGAACTGGAGGAGGCCAAGGCTGAAGAACCTGCACAGTGCAACTCCAACAGAGCACAGGGAATTCCGCCTCCGGGTCTGCCTGTCTATATTCTGGTTACTTTTAGAGATTACTTGGCTCTCCTTAATAACGTAACAATTGATATCTCCGTGGGAGCTCATCTTTGTCTCTTGGGGAACTGGAAGTAACATTTCCTGCGGAGAGTTCAGGGCGTCTGGGTTTACTCCTTCCCTGTGAGACAAAGCTGGAGTCTCTTGGCCTCTAGGGCATGACACATGGCCCGTCTGTTCCTCCGGCTTGTGCCTGATTGGTGCAGGGAGATCACTAGGGCTGAAGGAGAATACTAGCCATACAATTAACCTGTCTGTAGCCCCAAGTGAAAGGGGTCTAATTACACCACCTTGACTGGTTTCTTGCCTGGGCCATGCTTCAGTTTCCTGGCCATAAAGTGAAGAAAGAAATGTTTCAGAATTGTGAAAATGAATTAACCCTGGCTGATATGGTATGTTCTCTTCCCTCCCCATATGTAACTATGTTGACACTCAGACAGAAAAAGTGCTGAACGAAAACACTTATATTATGCAAAAGTCACAACACAGCTCTTGTGGACACCCTATAAGGCAGCAAACCCTCCAAGGGGTTGGATTATGTAAAAAAGCAGTCAGTCACCTAACCTTTCTCTAAAACAACAAACAACCTGGCACAAATAGAGCTTGAACCTCCTGGGGTGCACATTTCTAGAGGCATGACCTTTAGAAATAGTCATTCCTGCGATGCCTGTCGTCTGTTTTTCAGGACATCTTTAGTAGGAAGTCTGCGGCAGCCAGTCTTCTGTGCTCTGTGGGAACAAGGCGGGTGCCAAAGGAGCCTTGGTCTGTGAGGCCCTCACACAACACAGTGTCCACAGTGCAGCTCCTCCATCAGAGAGTGACTCCTCACTGACTCCTTAATCCGTTCTCCAGGGGCTATTTACTGAGAGGACACTTGGTGAACCAGTGTCACTGGACACTTGGTGAACCAGGACAAATATGTGCATTGTAGTTTATCTATTCTGTTCCTTCCTGTTGTTTTGAGCAATTAGTGGGTATCATTTTTTTTTTTTTGGTCATGAACATTTCATGAAGTTCCATTTTCCCCATTGTCCCTCAGGCAGGGACTCCTGAAGGCAATGCAGAGGAGGGTGAGGTTTCAGCAGCTGCTGCTGTAAGAGTGCCCATCCCTCCAATGTGAAAATAACCCTGTTGACCTGCTGTCGGGGAGCTGAGTAGGGTGACTCATGGTTTGTGCTTTAAAGGTAACAGATTTGCACTGATGCATTGACATCCTTCCAAGGTAACTACGAACCCCACTGAAAGGTTTTTGTAAGACAATTGGCCAAGGCTAAGTGTGCCACTGGCTGACACTGGAACGGAACTGAAGTTGGGCTTCAGAAGCACTCTTTTCATGAAGGTATAAACACTTTATTTTGAAATGTCTGCAAGGTTTCTGCTCATAAGATGCAACACCTCATCTCCCCTACTTTTTAAAAAAGATTTCCAATGTTTTAGCAATAGTATCTATATTCTTAGCACAGAGTTTACCTCTATTGTTTGTGATTTTTTTTAAAAAAATTTAAAGGTTTTTCTCCAGCCCCATAGCTACTCTTTTTTAAAAATAAGATTTTTAAAAATTGATTTTTAGAGAGAGAGAAAGGAAGAGGGAAAGAGCGAGAAATATTGATGTTAGAAGGATACATCAATTGGCTGCCTCCTGCACACCCCCTGCCGGGGATTGAGCCCACAGCCTGGGCATGTGGCCTGATTGGGAGTTGAACCGGCAGCTTCAGAGTATGGGACAATGCCCAACCAACTGAGCCACACCAGCCAGGGCCCCACAGCTACTCTTTATTCCCATTTAAAGGTACTTTCCAGAAGTTAGTAAAGTAATATCACATCTATGCTGAATTTTCCAAGCACAATATTTAAAAGCACTCAATTCCTTAATTTTGTATATTGCTATATCAAATGCTTCTAAGTTCTGGTTTGCAAAATTGGTTCACTTAAACCCATTAGGATGCACAAATATGTCTTCATGTCATCCCAGGTTTCAGCTCTGATTTTCTGGAATAGCAGGCTCACTTGTCAGAGCTCAGACAGGACCACTGTCTCAGGTCCTTGTTCCCATCGGTGAAATACCAGGGATAAACTAAGTGATCTGCAAGGAAACTTCTGGTCATAAAGTTCTATGATTCTCACTTGAAGCTCTGTTTTCCTTCCTTATTAAAAATATTAAAGTTTGAAATTAAGTGATGGAAGAGAGGGAACGTAGTTAACTCCTATGGCATTTTAATTTGCTGTTTTATATGAAAGGACTTTTAATCCAATAAAAAGGAATAACCAACCCCTCAAGAACCAAAAAGACACAGCTGGAGCTCAAGGTAACTTGGTCTTACCTCTCACAAGATATCCAAATACATCAGATCTGACAAAAATGGATGGAGGCAGACAGGCTTAACTACAGATGGCAGAGATAGGAATCACGGAGGAAAGAGTAGAAGGAAAACTCACAGGAAGCTTTTTGATTGGCTTCCACTCCCATTTTATTTGCTGATCAACAAAAATCATGATTCTTGGTGTGTGATAACTTTGTTCTTTGTTATTCTTAAATTATGCCACACGATGCTGCAATCTAAGGAAAAGTTGCTTGACATGTGAGCTGGGTAAACAAGATGCCCCAGAGGGGTACCCCAAAGTGGGTGAAAAGCTGATTTGACAAAGGGAAAGATAGACACTGTGGCAAAACTGAATCGGAGCTGTTTGCAGCTAGAGAGAGGGGCTGTGAGAGAAGCCACAATGCACAAGGGGACTCACAAGGAGACAGCAGTATGATTTGAGGTAGGTCAGAGGGTGACTGGGTGAGGCAGCAAAAAAGTACATTAAACGACCAGACAAATCAGTTGGAAAAATGCATGAAGTGGGGAGCAGCTGCTCAGGGGAGTTTTCATCCATGCAGATTAAAAAAAAAAAAAAAAAAAAGGCCCAGGGAAGCTAAATTGATAGAGATGCTACGAATTCTAGCATATGAGGCTTGGTAGACAAGAGTTTAGTCTCAGTTGGGGTTGCAGTTTGGAATAAATAAGGAAGGACTGAGTAATGCGATCATTAGAGTTGACAGGAAGGACCAGGTAAGGGAATGATGGACCACAGAGATCGGGAACTTACCACCTAAATAAAACTTGAACTCTGAGATGGCTTTGAGTTGAAGAAGTAGTGGGAAGATGTTTAATGGAAAGAACCCAAGCACATGAATTTGGGTAAAGAGACACCCCAAATGCCAGACGTGTTTCCTTTGCCAGGTTCTCTGTCTGGTCACGTGCTTGCATATCCACTACTTTTGAAAGCATGATTTATCCAAATTGTAACAAAACTGCTGATCCCAGCCAGGCCCTCGCCTCCTAAGAACACAAGTACAGATTACAGCAAAAACCTCCCCCTCTGTAAATGACGGCTGGTCATCGTCACCAGATATTGATTTACAGCACGTGAGGTCCAGGCCAGGAGAGACGCCAGACCCATATCTCTGCTTTGGGACAGGCACTCATTATTTAAAATGTCAGGCTTGGAGCGCTTTGGGGGAAAGGGTGTCCTTGTCTTAACACTTGAGGCAGAAGCTCAGGCCCTGGGAAAGAGAAAGACCCTTGCTGGTTTTACTTTCCTAAAGGGTCTGAGGCTGGAAGAGGCCTGGGCCTTCTGCACAGAGGAACCAGCCCCTCTGCATGGCTGGACAGCCTGTACCAATAGGACTTGGTGAGCGCCTGCTTCTTTGTGATAATTCATTTTATGTGTCAGCTGGACTCTACTAAGTCATACCTAGATAGCTGGTAAAATCTTACTTCTGGATATGTTTGTGAGGGTGTTTCCAGAAGAGGTTAGCATTTGAATCCATAGGCGGAGTAAAGATCACCTTCATCAATGAGGTGGGCATCCCCCAATCCATTGAAGGTCTGACTAGAACAAAAAGGCGGAGGAAGGGCACATTCACTCTCTGACTGAGCTGAGAGATTCATCTTTTCCTGCCCTTGCGCACTGGAGTTCCCAGTTCTTGGGCTTTCTGTCTCCGACCAGTTTTCACAACATCGACACCCCAATTCTCTGGCCTTCTGACTTGGACTGAATTACACCACTGCTTTCCTGGTTATCTTGTAGATGGCAGATCTTGAGAATTTGTGGCCTCCATAACCTCATGAACAAATCCCTATAATTAATTAATAAAATATATATTGGTTCTGGAGAATATATTCCCTCTGGAGAATCCTGACTAATATATCCTCTCTGTGTCTCATAAGGGATCTCATCAGAGAAGCCAAACTTGAGCATATGATACCAGCTCTCAGTTGCTGGAGCTGAGGGGGCTTTATTTCATAAGTGTAATCATATTTACAATTGGATTTCAAGACTTTTGAGAAAACCCCCATAGATGTTCATCTTTCTTTCTAACTGCATCCCAATTAATTTCTAGGGCAGTGTGGTTCTCAAACCTTTTGAATCGGGACGTCTTTATACTCTTAAAAGTTACTGAGGGCCCCAAAGAACTTTCGTTTATGTGGATTATGCCTTGATATGTCCTATATTCCATATTAAAACTGTGGAATTTAAAAAATATTTATTTTTAAATTTATATATAAATAACAAAAATAAACACAATACAAATTAATCCATTCTTATGAAAATAACTATATTTTTCGAAACAAAAAAATTTAGTGAGAAGAGTAGCCTTGTTTTACATTTCTGCAAATCTCTATAATGTTTGGGTTACTAGGAGACAGATATTCTCATATATGCTTCTGCATTCAATCTGTTGTGATACGTTGCTTTGGTTAAAGATTTACATGAAAAAAATCAAGCCACTTATAGATATGTAGTTGGAAGAAGGGAAGAGCATTTTAAAACCTCTTCAAATAATTGTGGATACTTTTTTTTGACACTACACCAAAACCTGATGAGTGAGAGTTTCTTAAAAGTTACTGACAAGAGGAATCGGAAACCATATCTATAACTTTTAATATTCTTACATTAAAATCCATTAGTTGGCCTTGTACTTTGAGTGGATCCTTTCCTACAGCATGATGTTGTAACATCATGCATTGGTTATTTGGAAAAGATTGGTTCCCTGAGTTATGCAGCTCTTCCAAAATGTTGATGCGGGATCAGAAAATCACATTCATTAACATCACCATCATCTCATCACAAAAGTCTTTCAGTCTTAGGAAGTGGTTAAGCTCATAGGGATGGATACCAGTTATCTAAAATTCTAGTTTTCATTTGTAACTGCAGATATTATCATTGCCAAAAAATACCATGAATTGTTTTTCTTGAAGTTACCGGCTCACTTCATTCATTTTTTGAGAAACACTCAAGTCTGAGCAACCACAGTTTATCAGTCAATCTTGCAAGTAAAAATAATATTTGAAAAAAGCAGCTATAGGACACCATCTCAGAAAAGATTTTCCTTGAGACAGCTGAGGGACTTCAGTATGAAGCAGGAATACTTTATATGTTCCTACCATTTTGTTACAAAGAATTTTTCAAAGTCTTGTACTCAAGGGTCAAGATTTAATAAAATTAATAATTTTTACTGCTCCATTAAGGACATTCTTTTTCTTTTTCTTTATTTACAATCCTCACATAGGGACATGTTTTTACTGATTTGTGTTTTTTTGTGTTTTTGTAGAGAGAGAGGAAGGGAGAAACATTGATGTGAAAGAGAAACATCAATTGGTTGCCCCCGTTTGCCCCACCCCTCCCCCAGGATCAAACCGGCAACCTTGGTATGTCCCCTGACAGAGAATCGAACCCACCACCTTCGGTGTATAGCACAATGCTCCAACCTACTGAGCCACCCAGCCAGGGCAAGGACATTCTTAAATAAACCTTCCTTCTCTCCTTCCCTCTCTCTCTTCCTCCCTCTTCCTCCCCCAACCCCCGTGCATGGCGGTGAAGAAGAAAATGATTGTTAATATATTTTTGTGCCACTGCATGGATTAGAGCTAAGGTGCAGCATTTTATTCCCATTGCTTTTGCATCATCAGTGTAAATGTTGACAGATAAAAGGGCGAATAACACCTTAATGCTATTATGAAAAGAGTTTTGACCTTAAGGACCCTCTGCAGACCACGTGCTGTTCTAGAAGTGCTCCCACTGTCTACCTCCCTCTAGCAATACTTGGGTAGGATGGAGTTTACTCCTCTGAGAGTGAGCATTTATGAAACATCTTAGAATGCATAATTTTGAGAGAAAATATTTTAATCTCACCTTTGAGAGGTGATGAAGATGGGGTGAAGAGTACTATAATTATTAAGATAAAATTTGCTTTTAAAAATTTGGGCAGTGGGGGGTGAATCAAATAGAATATTCCAATGTGATGACTACAGTCAACAATAATCTAAATTAATGGTTCATGGGTATGTGCATTCAAAAGGCACACGTTCCCAAAATTATTTATTCACTCAATTTTGAAATCTATCATAGAAACTGCCAGCTATTTATCTTCCTAATATTTTAGGTTAGTTGAACATTAAAATCAGTTTGTATTCTCTGAACATATAGCAATTGAGGGTGAGGCGCCAGTGCCCTTGAAGTGTGCTTTGCAGCAGAGATATCAAGCTGAGATTTAAACAGGAATTGTTCTGTCCTTATTTCCATTTTCTATTGTTGCATACTATTTCAAATGATTTTTGGAAAGAGGTAGAGGTATGAACAAGTTCAATTTAATAATGCTTTTGGCTGTTGATAGAACACCTATATAATTAAAAGCTGACAGCGTTTGCCTGCATGCCTTTAAAAGTTCGCAGGAAATGTACTCTACCTTGAGGAAAGGCCTAAAGTATTCTCAATTATAGTTACTAAGCATTGTAAAGAGTCATAGCAATTCAGGAAAGGTGGTGGTGTGTCTATGCAGAGTAATAGGCCTCCATGTCCTAGCCAAAGGTTCTGAGGGAGAATGGTGAAGTGTTGTGACCATTCTGTTTACTTTGTGTTAAGTTTAAAGATTCTACACATTCAGGGCAATGAGTCTACTTGGAATGGATGGGCTCAGATTTATCATTCACATATTAATTTCAAGTCCAACACTACTGACCATAGTCAAAGTCATGGCAAGTTGAGTTTGATCTGAGTTGAAACATAGTTGCAATTTTCAAGTTGAAACACAGGGAAACTTAACTGCTGGTTTGCTTAAGCCAACATTCAAGGAAGGATTGGTTTAAGGATGATGCTCCATTTTAAACTTGACTGCTCTATGCTTTGGTTTTAGATTGAATTCAAGCAGGTGTTTCAAGACCTGCTTCAGATGGCATTACCTGTCTGTCATTGGAAAGCTAGATCTTTCAAAGGAATTGTCAGGGAGGGTGTCGTCCTGAGGTTTTATCAATGAAAAACATATTTTGGGAGATACACCACTTTTTAAGCTTCTCTAATAAAAGTGTGCAAAATAAAGCCTTGTTGCTATTTTTGAAGGGGTACGTAGGGCTTTAGCCCCCATGGCTGTCTTTAACACCGCTTGAGTTGTGAGAATTAGCTATCCATGTAAGCTTTTTAAGTGTCATCTTAATGTTTTTGTATGTTTGCCGTGCCTCCACCTTCTTTGATGAACAAGTCCATTTTAAAATTGGTAGGAAAATATTTAACATAATAAGATGATGAGTCAGAGTTTTTTAAAAGCTAAAAAGGGAAGATGTACTTAAATAACGCACCTTTTTATTTTTCAGCTACATCTGACTCATGACATAAAATGTATTCTGCTTAAGTTCAAAGTTTCCTCTTACAAAGAGAGTTTTATGAAACAACTCTTCTTCAGACCATTTTTACTTCAATTATAGTAGCAGGTTTTGGAGTTTAAATAATTAACAACCTCTGAGTGAACTTTTATCCAAATGACTCCAACTCACAAAGAGAACAGTCCTCTTTCACCAAGTAGCTTTTGTGCTAGAGTGAGACCCATCCTATTCTATTTTTCCCCTTCATGTCTCTCTTTGAAGAAAGATGTGTGATTTGTAAAGTAATGAAAATATGTATCAGTTAATGAAAACTGCTATATTGGGCTCATAACGCAAACTGGAATTTCTTCAGTGTGAGCTTCGTATACCTGAATTATAACTGGGGGGAAAAAAGTAAATTTCAGAAGTCACGATTGCTGTGTGCACTGTAGGAGTATCATGTAGCAGTTTAAATCAACCATCGGGGGTGACCTAATCTTATTTTCCCCCCTCTGTCAAGAAGCTATAATTTTCATTTAGGTAGCATTTTTCAGTTTAAACTCCACTGGACACTCCCAAAACTGGGCACTTATTCCATCAACCTACTTATTGATTTCACCCTATGTTATCTTTTTAAATTTTATTTTTTAAAAAATAATTATTTGTATTAAAATGTTTTTGAAAGCGTCTGTGGGAGGCTGTCACCTCCGCACGCTTACAGCGATGGGGGGTAAAAGTCATTCTTTGAGGGACAACACCCTGAAGAATGCTCTGCAGGAGAAAACGTCGTTTAATAAACAAAAGAAAGTTAAGAGGCAGATCTATGTCCTTTTTAAAAAATCACGAAGAATCATGAAGTAATCGTTGTTTCAAGAGTGGGAAAAACTTTTCCCCCCCTCGGTGTGGCGGATAGCGGGATAAAGGCTCAGAAGTCCATCCCCCCCCCCGCGCGAGCGCGCCCCTTTCCTTCCCCGGGGAGCGGCTGCAAATCCCCGGCTGAGTCCGCCCTGGGAGCCTTAGGGCACCTTCCTCTTTGGTGTGCGAGCGCGCGCGCGCGCGTGTGTGTGTGTGTGTCTAGGTCTGGCTCTCGCTCTTTCCCTCAGTCTGTGCCTCCGTGTGTGTGTGAGTGTGTGTGTGACAGTGAGAGAGAGAGCGCGAGAGGAGAGAGCGAGCGAGAGAGAGCGCGCGCGGGCGAGCGGGGAGAGAGAGCGAGCGAGCTGTGAGCCGCGCTGCCGCCGCCGCTGCCCTTTGATCCCGACATTAGTGTTAGGGGCTCGGAGACACAGCGCGCGGCCATAGACACCGCCGCACCGGCGCTCGTTTATTTATACCTCCCATCACACGCGCGAGCACCGGACACACACACACTCACACCTCTTAGATCCGTTTCCATTGAAGAATATTACGCTCGGGGGACAAGCCAGGTGCACGACCAAAAAATTAAAAAAAAAAAAAAAAAGAGGAAAAAAAAAAAAAAAAAGAAAGGAAAGAAAAGAAGAAAACCCCTCTTCTGGCTCCAGGAAACAAGCTTCAACCCATTGTACACACCGGAGAGAAGGGGTTTCCCCCTGCCCGCCCGCCCCCCAACTACCTCCCCGCTCCTGCCAGTGTCTGCCTCTCTGCCCCCACGGGGGTTTATTTGATCTCACATTAACCAAGGAGGAGAATGTGAGAAAAGGGGGAAAATGCCCAGGAGGAAGCAGGAGCAGCCCAAGCGCCTTCCCTCACGTAAGTCATCCCTTCTCCACCTCCTCTCGTGCCATTTTCTCGCCCTCCCTCTCCTCTTTCCCCTCCGCAGCCTCCTCCGTTGTTTTCTGCATTAGTTTAGGGTTACAGAGGTGAAACTGACAAAGACACAGCCCGGGTTACTCCTCGTTTAGGTCTATGCTGAGGCAGCCATGTTGGTGATGATCAGCCCCGTGCCCTTTCTATTCTCTCTCTCTCTCTTTTTCTTTCTTTCTCTCAGCCCCCCTCTTTTTTTCCTTGAGATCGAGCTTTTTCCCCTTTTCCTTCCCCCTCCCCCTCCTCACTCCGGGTTGCTGGGGGGAGGGGGCAAACGGAGGGAGGAGGGGAGTAGTGTGGATGCCGGTTTTTGTGTGTGTGTGTTTTTTTTTAATCAGGGGGTAGGGGGGGAGGTGGGAGAGGTTGGAATCTTTAAAAAAAAAATTCCTTGTGGATCCCAGTGGCTGAGGGTGCGGGGGTCGGGGGGCGCGGAGGGCCGGGGGCCGTGACATGGCGTTTGGGGGTGCCGGGGCGCGGGCGCGCGGCCGCCCGCCGGGGACAGGATCCAGGGAGAGGTCCGTCTCCGGCTAAAGGTTGCGCCGGGGTTGGTCGGCCCCGGAGCCGCCGGCGGCAGCGGCGGCGGCTGTGGCTGGGGCAGGAGCAGGAGGAGGCGGAGGTGGAGGAGGCGGCGGCGGAGGAGGGGAGTCGGGGGCGGGCGAGGCGGGAGCGGCTGGGGAGGGTGTGGGGGCACCGCACACAAACACTCGGTACACACGCGCCGCGGGGCGGCCGGTCCCACGGCGCCGGGGCGAGGGGCGAGCCGGGGCGCGGGGCGGCCGGGCGGGGGGCGAGGCCGGGCAGCGGCGGGCGGATGTGGGGTGCGGGAGCCGCGCCGAGGCGGAGGCTGGAGGCAGGGCGGCTCGCGGCGCGCGAGGTCCCTGCAGAGCTGAGGGGAGGGGAGGAGCAGGGCTCCTGGCCGCAATAAAATGCGGGGTCAGGCGGAGCAGACGGAGCCGGGCGAGACTCGGGCGCTCAGACCCCCCTTCCCGGCGAGCTGAGCAGAGTCCAGGACTAAAGTGCATCATAGCCCTCCCCGGCTGCAGCCACACACACCAACTGGAGACTCGCGCGGCCGGGTCCCCTTCCCCTCCTCCACCCACACCCCCGGTCCCTCTCCGCCCTGCCTCCGGCTTTTCTTTGCGAGACTCCTAACTTTTCCCCCACTCCCTCTCCAGCCCCCACCTCCCCAATCGCTCTCCGCTTTGAGTGTTCTGAGATGCTGCTAAAGCTAAAAGTGAAGGAGAAAGAAGCGACTAAAAATATCCCCCGGGGCCGCCCGGCTCCTTGAATGCAGGGAGGAGGGGGCAGGGGAGCAGGCGTGGGGCGGGGTGACGGGGAGGAGGGGACGCCGGAGGCGCGGGAGGGAGGGGTCGGGGGAGACGGAGGGTCAATTTCTCTCCTCTCCCCCGGCGCTGCTCCCCTCTCCCGGCGGTTTGGCGCTGCTCGGAGCCCGAGCCTGCAAAACCCGGGCTGGGGGCGGGAGCGGAGCCGGAGCGCCCGCCGGCCGGGTGTCAGGCCGACGTGGTCGGTCACCTGAAGTTCACGGAGGGTGGGGGAAGGGTTAAGGTTATGGTGTCTCGGGCTAGGGCTGTGTGTGAGCGTGTGCGTTTCCGCTGCAGACAGGCAGCGCGATCGATCTCCCCCTCGCGAAATATCCGTGGCGGTGCTTGCCCGGGGGACGGGCAAGGGGCGCGTGTGGCTCGGGCCGGGCGCCCCCGCGGCTCCGTGTCACCCGGGCCGCGGCCAAAGTGGCGAGCAAGGGCACTTACAGGCAGCCCTCTCCACAAACATTCCCCTTTTCTTTCCCCTTCCCGGTACGCAGGAATCGACGCACAGAGCTGGGGTTGTGCTTTTTCTCCCTTCCTTAAAAAAAAAAAAAAAAAAATGCCCCTGTGCAGTCCTTTCTTCGCCTGCCCGCTAGAGGTTCTGAGGATAATATCACATATGTAATATATATGCACATAAAATCGCTCGCAGGCGGCTGCGTGTGTAGGGAAATTTTGTGCGAGGAGAGAGAAGGCGGTGGAGTCGGGGAGGGCGAGTTGGGAGGCTCCGTGCTGCGATTCACAGAAAACTCGCAGCAGTTGGTGGCAGAGTGTGTGCGTGCACATGGCCGGCCGGCCACAGTTCCCAGCTCTTTTCGGGGGGTGTGTGTGGGGAGGGAGAGGAGGCAGGACTCCCGGCGAGGTTGGGGGGGGGAGGCTTGCCCTGCTCGGACAAAATGGGCTTCAGTGTTCTCTGCGAACTTGCCCTTAGATGGCAACTTTGGGAGCTGATGAGCTTGTGTGCGAAAAACCAGGGCGGTGAGGTTATTTGGTCATTTTCCTTTCTTCTCGTCTCCCCCTGCTTAAAAAAAAAAAAATGTTGGCGGGGTTAGAGGCAGGGTAGGAGAGGAAAAGGGATTTATCTGTTTCGGCTGTGACGGAGATGGACCGCCTTCCCTCCGTTGTGTGCTGCGCTGTCGGGCAGCTGCAGCCTGCCCTGCTGGTGACCTTGACCCTGACCTCGTGCGACTACCCTTTCAGTCTGAGAGGAAATTCAGGCTCCATTTTAGCTCGTGTGCTTGGTGGACCTCTTCTGCGCGCTGGTGCCTGGTGATTAACTTATATTTTGAGAGTGGTCTTTCCCACCCTGTTCTCTAATTGAGTGCTGTTAGGCACTCAAAAAAAATCGACTCTCTCTTCTAGTCACATAAAGCCACTTTTACTGAAGTAAGAAGCAGTCCACCTTTGGAAACACTAAATGTCCCTCCAGTTTTTAAAGGGAAGCCTAATTTCAGAAGCTTCCCCACTTACCTTTGCATTGAATGGATTTTTGCGGATGTGTGCTGCCTGTTCGAAGCATGGTTTACACATGTTTTATAAGTAATTTGCAGTGGGACTAAGACAGATTTCTGGGCAAATGGTGTATTTTGCAATTCATACAGTAACCCAAAGCATGCTAAATGCTGAGTAAGTCTTGAAGGAGCTTGCAGGTTGTGGAGATGTAACAGATATTGACTTTGGTAAATAGTGTTAATTGGTTTTTAATGTAGAAAATAATTGTTGTCCTAAAATCTCTGTTTTAATGCTAAATTCTTCATTGTTTATTTATATGTGTGGAAGGATTTTTCTTTCCCTGGAGAACCGTTCCGTATCAAAGTTAAAATTTAGTTAGTCTGGGGGATTAAAGTTGCCCTGATAGAATTCATCCCAGGATTTTAAGGAGTTATCTAGGGGCAGATTTAAAATTTGACCCTAAAAGGAATGATGTGTGTGTTATTTGGAGGGTGGGGGAGGGTCAGAGGGGGAATGAGGTGGGGAAAATTGCTTTTGAAACCCAAGAGCCCTTCTGAGGAAATACAAAAGTGGTTAACAGCCACTGTTGATATAAGGTTTTAAGAATCTAGAGAACCTATAAACACACATTTAAGAAGTTCAAATTAGAATGCAAAAAAACCCCCTGAAAACTGAATCTAGAGAAAATTTGGAACGCTTTCCACTTTGTCCTAGGTCCCCCGCCCTTGTCTCTGCACCTCCCATAAACAATTGCTACTAATAGACTCTTTCTCTGTGTTGAATCTGTTTTTCTGTTACTAAATCTACACCAGCCGGGTGCAGTGTGCCTGTACAAAGGCCACTGTCCTCCTACTCTACAGCACAGACACCAGGGAACCTGGAAGTTCCACCCTAGAGTAGATTAGTCCTGGAAGTCCAGGCTAGCACTTGGTATTATCTGATACCAAGTCTGGGGTGAGCCTCAGCTCCTGGCACTGAGTCCCAGCAATTCCCCAGGCTGGGCTTCGTCCTGCTAAGGTTTCCTAGCTCCTTCTGTTCAACTGGACACCCATGGGACTGTTCAGAACTGAATTAGCTTTGGGGATGGGCAAGCCTTTAACCTGACACTACTAACTTAAGCGTTTGATTTCTTATTTTAAATTCTACACAGTCATTTCCTCCTGGGCCTCTGAAGAGTGTGTGTGTGTGTTATATATGCCTCATACATATTCAGAAAAAAAAATGGCCTGTCCTATAGAGTTGAATGGCGATCCTTCTTACTGGCTACAAATCAGAAAGAAGCTCTATACTAGCTGTGTGTGTGTGTGTGTGTGTGTGTGTATGTGTATGTGTGTTATATGGGCCTCATACATAAGTAGGGGGAAAAAAGTCCTGTCCTATAAAGTTGAATGTTGATCCTACTGGCTACAAATGAAAAAGAGGTTCTATATTAGCTTTTGGAGGTGACCCCCAACAAAGGTTGTTAAACCTAAATTATTTTTGAGAAGTGGTTTTAAAAAGCCTTTATTTCTTGGCCTAGAGCAGTCATTATCACTTTGGGATTTAACTGTGACTCTGCTGCTGCTGTAATGGCTCTTTTACAAAAGTTCTTTCCATTCACAAGGTCCAATACCATGTCCAAAAAATATCCTAGAGGTCCTTGAGCTATACCATGTGCTTATCTTTCGTAGAATCCTGAACTGCATAGCTTTAAAATGTCAGCCTAAGAAAGAGGAAGAGAGGGAAACTGATACTGTCTGTGACTGCTGGCCAGGCTGGGGCTCAGTACATTACATTGGGGATCACACAGTGGAGAGGGAAAAGGGTAAGGAAGGGCTTTCTCCTGTGTTTGTGAGCATCTGTTTGTGAGCAGTCCTTTTTCCGTTGGTGCCATCCACACTTTCAAGTTTTCCTCAGTGGCTTCAACTTCCCAGAAACGTGTATGAGTTTATATCCTATTATATTTACCATTGGAAACCGGCCTGATGCTTGTTCTCAAGGGGGGCGCACAAAGGAAAAGTTAATAAAACAGTTGTTTTGTTAGTCTAGTATTTTCATTGTTTACTCAGTTGTGGGTCAAGATCAGAACAGGTTATTGTGCTCTTCATTAACAAACTTTAAAAATTCCCTCTTGCTTTCTAGTAAAATTGGGAAGCAAAATGACTAACAAGCAACTGGATCTTTTATTTTTATATTTTTAGGAGTTTGTATATGTGTACTGAAAGAGAAAGGTAGAAAACTTAACTTTTTTCTTTACTTATTAATTTTTTCTCTGTCAAGGCCATACCTCCTGACTACGACAGGAACCACAGGGAAAATTGTCGAGTCCGAAGTAGTAAAATATTTCACTGCTCCTGTCAGCCAGAGCTAATGATTCTGAGGTACCTTGTAGCAGGCTGGGTTGATACTGGACAATAATGGCTATTTGTTCCCCTAAAAAGAAATCCATGTATTCCTAATACAGTAAGTAGGGTCCACTGAGCTTTCCTGTTAAAATAAGAAAGATAGCTCAAAATCACATTCCTTCTAATGCTTCAAAATAGTTTCTAATAAAAAAAATTGATTTTTAATTTATCTACGTGCTGCCATCTCGCCCTGGGGATGACACGGCTGCTGTGCGTTGACAAGCCTCCCGCACAAAGTGTTAATAAATCATGCTGGAGAAATAGAAACTGGACAGCTTTCGGCCAGGGTTAGAGCTCTCTGTGCATTTGGAGTTTTAGAGTCTTTGAATGGCTTCTATTAGGAGAGTTCCAAGAGAGGTGTGGAAAATCTCTGTCTTGCAAGGCTTATAAAATTAGATGGACAAAGGCCTTGGAAACACCCAAGGGATGGAGTTGTGTTGGAGTAACCAGGCAGGCTTCTCCTGGGGTCAAAAGTTGGTTTAAAATACAAGGAGTCCTATTAATGTCAAAATGTTCTCTTAGGAAAGATTGGGTTAGAAAATATGGTGCCCGGCTGGGTTGCTAAACTAGTTTATTTACTAATCCCAGTAGTTTGGGTTCAGATCGTGTCTGAATGAGTTTAGTTTCACCAAAGAGAAAAACTCCAGTATCACTGACTCTGGTCATTTATATGCAAAGTGGTGTCTTTGGACTCAAAGATGACAAGGTGTGAAGGAAATGACGGTAGAGCCCAAATTGCCACGGTGTACAAAGCTCCCTTGGTTTCTGTGACTGGTCAGTAATGCATCTGTGAGAGCTAAAGAAAGGGCAGCATCTTCCCGAGGGTAAGTTAATTCAGCGCATCACGGCCTTTCTTGCTGAAGTTGCCTCGTCCCGCCTCCATTCTTATAAAATCTCTGCTGGTGTATGAGGACAGGAGGACAGAAACACAGACAGCAGGTTGAAGCTGATCTCTCCATTCTGAGTGATGCATTAGTCATTTTCTATAATTTCATCAGACTGATCGCAGAGCAAGATAATGAGAGTGTGACCTACAAAACAGGACTTTTGGGGGTGTTAAAGGCTCTAGCATAAGGTTTTACAAGACCATGGGCTTTGTGGTGAAAGAATAGATTTTGAGTTTTCTCTTACCGGAAACAAATCCAGACCCTGCCTAGTTATGGTAAGGGTGTGTGGGTTTTTTGGTCTTTTTCCCCCCATCAGATTTCATTACTATTCTGGCTTAGTTAAGGCTCCAGAGTCACATTTTAGAGATATAGATTGTTAATGAGGCTGCTGGCTCCTGTTCTGATGCATTCTTTTCTGTTTCCTCCTTTGCTAGGTATAGCTCAGTAATTCATACCATCTAGGGCCAAATATACAACTACTTCATGGTTTGTGGTAACTGAAATGTTTTTTGTCATGTTTCATAAGAAACTAATGTGCAAAGCACAGACCTTAGAAATTGCTCAACAGTATTTGATGGGCTGAAGTTTCTAGCTGCCTTTCCTCTTCTGTTTAGGAGCACGTTTTGTATTTCTATCCTCTGTCTGTAAAGTTCTTTTTTATGATATTAGAGAAGAGTGTATGACTAGGTGCTGGAGCAGGGGCCTCTCAGTTGACTCTTATTCCCCAAAGACTTACCTTGGGACAGAATTGCTGTAGTTACATGGTGGTTTCATAAATTAAAATCAGACTTTGGCTGGATATTAATCTTTAGCAGCATGGGTGCATATTGCTGTTTATTTCATCAAAGTCAGCCTCACTGTGTATATATACACACAGACACACACACACAGACAGACACACACACACACACTGGCTGCACTGTAGCTAATTTTATAAAGTGTACAGTGATACACGCCCACGGTGTGAGATCAGCAAGTGGCCCTGTAGCAACTCTGCTTTTCACAGGCTGACCCAGGGTTATGTTAAATGCAGCAGATTCTGTGTGCCTAAAAAGGATATTGTTTCCAGCCGTCCATTGCCTTCTTATGAAAAAACATGCTCCACCGCTGAAGTTCTGTTTCCAGAGTTCTTAAGTGACTAAAGCGTAGGTTACTCTTTGCTTCTGTTTTTTAGGAAAGTCCCAAATTCAGCCCAGTGTTATCTACCAGCAAGGAAGAAATGCATGGACCTTCTCTGAGGCTTGGGCCTGAAAAAGCTGACCCTAAAATGATACCTGTCTCTCTTTCTAGTGATTTCTACATGGGTCAGAAAAGTGGTTAGAACCCATTAGAAGTGTGGAGTGAAGGGAAAAGCCAAGGGGTGAGAGAGAGATGCCATCTCAGGGTGAACTGTTTTGAGTTCTCAGAAGAAGCTGGCCTTCAGGAGGGAGCAGAGAAGGCCAGGGGAAAATGGACTTTTACATGATTAGCAGCACTCCTCTTATCCGAGCTTTTGAAACAAGCTACTGTGTTTGTGGAAGGGGATAGATTTTTCTCAAGTTACATAGTGCTAGCACCCTAGGTTGTCTGGTGGTGGATTTTAAAAAACATTTGTTTTGCAACGAGAGAAGGAAAATATCATATGATTTTGCCTTCTTTTTACTGTGTGTACTGTATATGGTCCAACTTAAGTAAAACCAGAGACACACATGCTTTTTAAGTTCATAGTGTAGTAGTCCAATGGACTGACTCCAGAGCCAGGCTGTTCAGATAGCAGCCCTGCCACTAACTAGCTGTGTGACCTTGGGCAAATTGCTTAACTTCCCTGTCCTCTGTTTTCTTCATTTTTCAATAGTGGTGATACTTCCTTTAGCATAGGGTTATTGTAAGGATTGATTGAATACATGTATAAATATCAGTATTATATATACACAGACCATTAGTTTGTGTGCCTGCTGCATTGAAAGAGCTCAAGAAAAATGAGTTATTATTAAGTATATGAAACAGGTTTCTATTGGCTTAGATTGTGATGAGACTACAGGCATTTCTAATCCAGACCTTTTAGGTGATTTCTGGGCTTTTAATTTTTTAATTTTCCACATGCCTAAGTAGAACGATGAGGAATAATAAAGTTCTTTTATAAGGCTGTTGTAATAGGGCTTGACTAATCCTTGTTTCAGAGGCCAGCAATATTACATTAGACTTTTACTATGGGAACGTGTTCCTGTGTATATATGATTTGACCTAAATTATACCTAAATTGTATGATAATCGTGTGAATTATGACTGGGTTTTCCTGTAAAGTGAGGATAGCAAATCCATGTTCACAGACTTCCAGTGAGATTCAAATGAGAGAAGGGGCATTTAATACGTTTGTCTATTTGTTCATTCAACAGTCCATCCACTGATTAAAGTTACCCAGGGGAAATTTACATTGGTGTTTCCATGTGTTATATAAGTAAAAGTTGAAGTTTTGCACAAACGAAAAAAAGGCAGGGTGTGCTGTTTCTAACTGCAGAAAGCCAATCCACGAGCAGACATTACATGAAGTTTGAGGTGTGAGTGTGTGAGATCATACCAGCGGTCACAGGCTAGTGGTCTATCGATGTATTTTGCCCCACACAGCATGTTGAAAAACTTGAGACAACATTTGGAGATGGGCAGTTTCACATAAAAATAAAAAATTTTAGCTTCTTTCGAAAACTTGGAAGAGCCCCCAGCACTGGGCCCACCTCCCCACATGGCAGCAATCTGCTGCAGTCGGCGGCGGCTGTCTCCCTTCCCGGGCATGTGCTGCCCGTCTGCCGCGGTTCCTGCCACTCGCCGCCGTGTCCCCGTCTGCACGCACACCTGCCCACCTCCCTTGTGTGTCTTACCTTCCAGCCTCGGCAGGCGTTCGGAATAGAAGCTGTTCTACAGTCCCCAGTGTTCTGTGGTCTTTCCAGTTCATCACCAAGGCCAAGGCATTGTAAACCACATTCTGTGGCAGTGTTGAGAAGCAGTATATGGGATTAAGATCCTGACACCGCATTTTAGCCGTGACCTTGGCAAGTTACTGCAGTTCCCTGCCTGTTTCTCATCTGTAAAATGGGAAAGCATTGTAGGTTGTGAGTCCATACACATTGATATTTATATTTAGTCTCGTGCCTGGCACGTGGCATGTACACAGTAAATGCTGGTCACATTGATACACATGAAGTGTGAATTCATTTCAGCTAAGGAACTCACTAGGATTGCTTTAATGGCACTGTGTAATTAATCACAGACAAGTATTGTGTCCTATCAGTTTCTTATCACCATCAGCCAGCCCAGTGGCTTTCAACCCTGACTGCACATTAGAATCACCTAGGAGATTTAAAAAATGCAAACACTCCCAGATATTTAAATTTAATTGGCCAGAGTGGAGCCTGGGCATGGACATTCTTAAAAAGCTCCCTGGATGATGCTGATGGATAGTCAGGGTTGAGGACTCCTGAACACAGGTCTGAGGACTCCCAGACCGCCCATACTGGGTTGATGCCATTTCAGCCAAAAATAAAGATGTGAGGTTGAGCCTGGACAGCTTATTGACAATAATTTGTTAGACTCTTAAAATCCTAAAAATAGCCCATGGACCTGAATAATGGACTCCAGGTCCTCCAGGTTAGAAACTAGAGGCTCAGGGAAGGACTTGCACTAGGCAGAGATGCAGCCTCCAGTCTTGTCTGTCCCTCTCTCCCACCACAAACGTCAGGGTTTCTCACTAGCTTTGTGACCTTGGGCAAGTCACTTAACCTCTGTGTGCTTATGTAGTGCCACTTTATAAAATGGATAACAGTACATTAAACACATTTTTTAATTTATATTCTCCATTGTTCACAAAACATTTTCACTAATATCATTTGTCTGAAGGAAAGGGCTCTTCTAACCAATTGGACAGAAGTAAAAACTGAGCCATGGAGAGGAAGAAAGTAGCTCGTGGTCACCTGTGTCAGCACTGTTTAAGGACCGGATGGACCATGTGCTGGTCTCTTGAGGCCCATTGCATCTCTGAGGTCTGTGAAATCTTCATGGGGTCTCATAACCTGAAGGACAGGCTTCCCCAGCCACACTCCTTCTTGGAGACCCTCCAGTACAGGAGGACCCCTTAGGTGCTGATGGAACACACTGCCCTGTGATTCATGAAAACTGGTGTCACCAATAACATTTCTTTCTCAAAGACTGATTCTGACTACAGACTAAGAGGGTAATAGAGTAAGAGTCACATGCAGTGACACTGTCTGGGGTCTGAATTATGTGCTCCATATGGAGAACACTGCCTTCGTGTAATGGCCTAGAACTATGAGTTGTTTTCTGATCTGTGCTTGTTTGGCCCTACTTGTTAACCCAACAGTCCTCTAGACCATGAAACACAGCTGTACTTGGGAGGGAACAAAGTTTTGGACACCCTATGCTTTAGAAGATATTCCTGAAATGTGCGTTATGATTTCTCCCTTCAAGGGGAAAGCAGACCTCAAACACTAAGTTACTGGGTTTTAATCTGACCTTAAGAAAGAGGGAAATCAAATTATAGTGAGCTGCTTTCTGACATTTATAGGAAGAGAGAAATTTCATAATCTAGAAGTAAGCTTTGAGTTAGCTAGACTACTTGGTCGTAGTTAGAAGTGCTGTATACCAAAGGCTACTTGAATACTTGTTGATAGGTGAGGGACTAAACACAAAAGAAAAGAAATAAATATAGTTAAGTGTACTCCGTAAGGCTGAAACCATAGGAATCATAGGTATTAATTCTGTCTATTAATTTATTTTTAAAACTATATTGGCTTTTTAATAACACACGTAGTACCTGCTTAGTATATAAATAATGAAAGCTATGTAGGAATGTTTAAAGTAAAATGGGAAATACCCCAGAGATAACCACTATGCATCATCAAACAACATTTAAAATTCAGCTTTTATTTGAAGAATGGATGCGTTTTAACAGAGTTGGCTGAGTTAATTTAAGTGCTGAATTCAAAACAAAAGTGGTGACATTGGTCTTACAAACTGATTAGATCGTGTGTGTAATATTAAATACCAGGCTGGGTGTCCTGATTTCAAGGGGGGAATTGATAAAACACTCACAAGAAGAGAGGTAACTAGAATGTGTGGGCTCTTGAAATCATATGAGGAATTAATTATTGAGGCCATTGGGAGTGCTTAATTTGAAGATACGAGTGAGGGTGGAGAAAAACCATGCATGGTAACTACGTTCAAATGAAGTTCTATCAAGTGCAAAAGGGAGTAAACTTACTCTGAATTGTCCTTCATCCTAAATTCTCAGCTGTGCCCCTAACTGATACTTGACTGATTCATTGATTCATTCATTGATTTGTTTATGGAGCAGTAGCTGAGTGTTTCTATACCAGGGACTAGGGATCTGTAGAGCTGAATAGAGCATAGTCCCTGCTCTCAAGGAGCTCAGAGACAAGTGGGTGGGAAAAGAGATGGAAACAATTAAAATTCGGCTTGAAAAGCATTTTTATAGATTTATGAATGCTGAGCAGAAAACAGAGAATAGGACCAATAGAGTAGAAGCTATAGGGACAATAACTTTGATTTCTTAAGTCAAGGGCCTATCTAATAAATAAAACGGCTCCAAAATGAAATGGAAGAGTTTGCATTCACCAACAAGCTGGTTCAACCACCCACCAAGGGTGCCTTTCTAAGGACTTCAAGTAATGAGGGGTGGGATGGGGAGGAGAAGTGTTGAATTCTAAAGTCATTTAATATAATGAAAAAGAATTCTGTAAAGCAAATGTTGCTTTTCTTGGTTTTTATTATAAAATGGGAGATCTGTTCCCACAGCAGAGGAAAACATACTTCAATAACATGAGTGGAAAACCTTTTGAGAATAAGGGTGTATGTCAACACTCATGGTGTCATGATAGAGCAGTGAGGATTTGATTGGTTGAGAGTTGTAGCTTTAATTGGTGCCCATTCATTAAGAAAAAGTTTTGAGCATTTACCCGACTCACAGAAGTTGTATAGATAGAATGCAGTCTCTGCTGACTGTTCTTTCAAATGTTGACACAAAACAATCACAGAGGATAAGTACAAATCAATATGCCAATAAGTATGAGACAATATAATAGGAATCAGACGTGTAAATGTTCGAGGCAACTTGGAGTAAGCGTGATGGACAGGGAAAAGATTCTTGGAGAGGAGTGATACTTAAAGCATCCCTAAAACAGAGATGAATTTCGATCCTGAGAAGAGGGGAGAACATTCCAAACATGAAATGGTGTTCGCCAGAAGATGTTGAAATAGACTGAAAGTATTTAGGAGACACTAAGAGAAGAAACTTTATGGAACCAGAGGGGTCATATTGGTGATGTAAGGATAGGAGGTAGGAAAAAATATAGTGGGAGCTGGCCCAGGCGATAAGAGATTATGATTGCTAAATTTCGTGATTTGGATACAACACAAAATCATCTGTGAAATGTAGTAGTTTCTTTCATTGTGATAAAAATGTAGAATAGAGGATGAGGCAGAAATGTCATTTTTAAGTAGGGAGGGCTGTTGAAAAACCAAACCAGATGGGTGGTAGTGGATACAACCTCTGCAGGTGTCCATGGAAGAGACCTGCCAGGGTGATAGACTTCTCTGAGGCCAGTGCTGCAGACCCTCTGCCAGGGCTTGCTCCCCCCACCCCCCCGACCCTTTCTCACTTCTTTGGTTTCCTTTGGCAAGAAAAGCTCTAATGCAGCGCCTCCCTTTGAAAGTTGTAAAGTGTGTGTTATTTACAAAAAAAATAATATAGCTAACATTTATACATGTGTAATGAAACATATGGTAAGACCAACATCTGTAAGTGTACTGCCCAATCTAACAAATTCCAACACAAACTTCTCCTGTACTCTTCTGCTACCTGTTCCCATTTTCTTAAATTTCTTTTTATTGTTTGTCTTGCCTTTTCTCAATAGCTTTATTATAGTTAATTTGGCTTGTCTTTGAAATTTATAAGTGTTAGTGTCCAGCATGCATTCTACACCTTAGTTTTTCATTCAACTGTTATCTTTGTGAGATTTATCCAGGTTGATATATGTAGCTGTGATGCATTCATTTTCACTGCTCTCTAATATTGTACTGTACAAATATACCACATTGAATGTGTGGTTTGTTTCCCCCTTTTTGCTGTCAGGAGCAGTGTTGCTGTGAACGTGCATGTACGTATCACTTTGACTTGTGGGTAAATTTCTCTAACACTGCTTCTCGAACATCTTGGTCTTAGGACCTCCTAAAAGTTATTGAGGACTCCAAAGAGCTTTTGTGTATATGTATTGTGTCTACATATATCATATTAGAGATTATAACTAAGACATTACATATTTTTATTATTAAAATAATAATTATAAACCTTTTTATGTTAACTGTAAATAGCATATTTTTATTAAAAAATACCTTTTCCGAGTAACATTTAGTGAGAAGATTGGCATTATTTTATATTTTTGCAAATTTCTTTAATGTCTGGCTTAAAAGAAGACAACTAGATTCTCATCTCTGCTGTTGTATTCAATCAGTTGTGACTTGTTTTGGATGGGGTATATGAAGAAAATCTGGCTTCATACAGCTATGTAATAACCTTTTCAGATAATTATGGATATTCTTTGATACTATGCCACTGCACCAAGACTCAAAAAGAGGTAGCTTCTTACAGATTAATTGTAATATGAAATATAAACCATTTCAGTGAACTTTTTGTATTCTGTTACATTAAAATCTACCGGCCTATCTTGACTTTGAATGGATTATCATGCATCTAACATCAAACACTGGTCGTCTGAAATATATTGGTTCACTGAGTTATGTAGATCTACCAAATGTTGACATATTTCATTACACAATGAAAAAAAATTGTTAAACATCAACACTGATCTAATTTGAAAAGTCTGTATGGGGAAGCTGTCAGGTTCACCGTGTAAGGAGATGGGCTTTCCAAAATTTAATTCATGCTTGAAAGATTGAATTTTGTCATTGGCTGCAAATACTGTCAATTTTTCCTTAAAGTTTCAACCTTACTTCATTCATTTCCAAGAAATAGTCTGCCAAATAACCATATTTGAATGAGCATAGTTTGTCAGTTATTCTTTCAATTAAAAGTGATATTTCATGAAAAAAGTGGCTAGGTCAGTGCCCAACTCAATCACTCATGTTCTTTTTCTTGAAACAACCTCCAGGCATGGCAGTAATGGCAGAAATGCTTTCTGCATACATTTCATAACATCATATAATATTGAAAAGATGTCAAGGGTCAGTCTTTGATAAAGTTAATAATTTTTACTGCTGCTTCCTCAAAAACATTGTAAAGTGAAAGTAGTCGGGTTATTTGTTTTGTCTTGTTTTGTGTGTGTGTGTTGACTGTGAGTATGTGGCAGTGAAGAACACAATGACTACTAGTATGATTTGGTACAGCCACCTTGTTTCGAACTAAGGTGTCAGCACGTTACCCACCATTGCTTTTGCATCATCGGTGCAAATGTCAACAGAGTGAAAAGGGCAGATAATGTCTTTTGATCTCGAGACTTCCTGGGGATCCTGGGGATCCACAGAGCACACTTTGAGAACTGCTACGCTAATGTGTCTACATAGGAACGGAAATGCCAAGACTCTGTGTTTCTTCCGTTTTACTTGATAATATTATAATGCAGCACCTTGTGAATATTTTCACTGAAGAACCCAAAAAGCAGAGACAACCCTGAAGACAGGAAACCCTTAACCTCACCAGGTTCTCAGCTTCTGTGAGGTTTCTTTTAAGAATCTTGGAAGTCTCTTTTTCTCTCTATAAATTAGGATGAAAATATGCATTTTACTCTCTGAATTTCTGTTTTAAAATACAAGTAATGTTTTGAAATAAACTCATCAGTTAAATTACTTTTCTTCTCCACAAATCTGTGTGCAGCATCGCTGGTCTGTGGAGAGGCACCATGTTGATCCTGTGACTTCCCAGTGCCCCTGTTAGAGAAGGAGAGTTCAGTGGGCACCTCAGGTCCAGCATGATTTATCTTGGAGAGCGCATAGTTGCACGTGAGAGACTGTACAGCTTTCAGGCCTGGCGATCCCAGCGTATTCCCGGTCCTCTGTGCTCTCTTTCTGGGTTACTTGCTGTTCTCACCAACCATTAACCCACTTGCCCAAGTCAGAGACCTGGGTACAGCCCTAGATGCCGCCCTCTTCGTTTCCTTCCACAGCAGACTGATCACCAAGTCTGTGTGATTCTACTTCCAGAATATCTCTAGAATTCACTGTGCCCACTCCCTAACATCACTTTAGTTTATGCTGTTATTTTTTCCGATAAGAATGGAGATCTTTTTTTTTCTTTTTGCCTCAGTCTCACACACCCCCTCCCCTTCCCTCCACCCGGCCTCTGTGATCCAGTCTTCACAGTAGTCTTTCTAAAACACTCATGTAATCCAGATAACCCTTATTTAGGCTCTTTTAGGCATGCCTTAAAAGGATAAAGTTTGCTATTTTTGGTAAAGTATAGAAGGCACTTCATCACCTGGGCCCCCTTTCTTCTACCCTTCTATACATTCTTTATTTTCATTCAGATGGAATCATCTGTTTGCAAACCACCATGCCTATATCTCTTTACTTTGTCGTATTCTTGTCTCTATTTCTGGGGTGTCTTCAACCGATCTGATTTGCCTGATAACCCTTCTACTTATCCTTCCATGCCCAGTTCTCTGAGGGGCCTTCCCGCTTCCCCTCCTTGCTTACCGTTGTCCCACCTTCTGGGCTACATTAGCCATCTCCTCCCCTGGTTCCCATAGGTCACTCGTAGTACCTCCCACGCTACGTTATAATTACTCGTTCATCTGTGTCCTTATCGACTGTGAACTTTTTAAGGGTGTAGACTATTTCTTACTCATTTTTGTACATGCTTGCTCATAACAGTACCTGGTGTATAATAGGTGGTCAGTGAATATTGTTAAATAAATGGAAAGAGAAGTTAAGAACAGATCACAGATTCAAAGAGATAGGAGATGTTCCATAAACATTGTCGAATAAATGAATGCATGAAATTAAGAATGGGTCGCAGAATCAAAGACGTAGGAGGCATTCCCTAAAGGGTGTTGATTGAATGAATGAATGAATGAATGAATGAATGAATGAAGTTAAAAATGGGTCACAGAATCCAAGAGTTTTAGGGGTAGAAAGACTTTGGAGAATATCTCCTGCTGTCTTCCTCTGTCAGAAATGAGAAAGCGGTTTGCCTAACTTGTACAGCTGGGCTGGATGGGGGGATGAGCAGTGCCACAGACATTCACTTGGATGTGGCCTAGAGATGACTAGAGAAAGTCATGTGCTCCTGGAGGAGACTTGCCGAGAAGAACAGAGGCCATGGCCTCCACCACAGGGGGATACCACAGTCTCAGTGCAAGAGAGAACTTGTGTGGTTGGAAGTCTGTGGCACATTCCAGACTGTAGAGCTTCCCCTCAGCTATTGGCTGTTGTTCTCTCTCTGTCCTCAAACTGTGCCAAGACTGTAAGATTTTCCTGATGACTGGGCATATTCCACATCTGGATTCCATGGTCGTAACAACTAGGAGTTTCCTGTCCTCTTTGGTTGAGGTGATTATCATATAGAGCTGAGTAGCAATAGCAACAATTTTGAGGTAAGCCCTACTACTTCTTAAAGTATTCTTTCATCTGAGATTTCTAGGTGCCTGGGAGGAAGGGAAAGGGGAAACTATTTACTAAGTGCTAACTCCGTGAGAGGTGCTTTGCTTACGTCATTCTGATTTTGCCTTCACAATCACCCTGTGAAATTGCAGGTGTAAGTATCCTATTCTATATATGAGAGAATGGGCTTGGAGATGTCAGATGGGTCTATTGGGAGGAAGAGCAGGGTTTGAATGGGAGTGTCTGGTGCCAAAGCTTGTGGTCTTATTTTATAAATTTGGGAAGTTCTTGGAGTTGCATATATTTCATGTACTTAAAAGGAAAAGAATCTGGCATGGCTGGTGTGGCTCAGTTGGTTGACCGTTGTCCCGTGCACCAAGAGGTCACTGGTTCGATTCCCGGTCAGGGCACATGCCCAGGTTTCGGGCTAGATCCCCAGTAGGGGGCATGCAGGAGGCAGCCGATGAGATGTTTCTCACTCATCCTTGTCTTTATCTTTCTCCTCTCCCTTCCTTTCTCTCTAACATCAATAAAAACATATTTAAAAAAGAAGGAAGGATCTGCAGTTTTCTAGGCTATGTGGTCTGTGCTTTGCAGTTTGCAAATGCTTTGCCATCTCTGCAGGACCACCTGTGGACGGGAGAAGGCGCAGGTGTTATGACCCGACCCTACTTTACAGATGAGGGATCCTGTTAATGGGGGTGGAGTGTTCCACATCTGTCTGGTTTATTGCTGTATTCCTCACACCCAGTCTGTGGGTTGGTATTTAGTAGGCTCTCCAGAGCTTGTTAAGGAAACATCGGGAGTTCTGTAGTTGCTAAGTTCCAAATTCAAACTGGAACCCAGATCTCCGGGTCTTAGCGTAGGGCTCCTTCCACTGCTAAACCATCCCGCTTTCCCCAAAGCTCTAACCGGAGAGATGCAAACATGAACTCTCTCTCATTAGCAAGGGTGGAGCTTGGGAACCTCTGGCATGGCTACCTGGTGGATTTCCACACATCGAAACGGCCCCTTAGAAAAACCTCTCTCGGGTTTGTTTCTCTTCCTTTAAATATTTCCATGTAGGATTTTAAATTATTTCCTATTTCCCTGACACTTCCCAATACCATGATTGCAAAGAGATCAATAATCCAATGCTGAATTCGTGGAGGATTAGCACCAGGAGGATTTCTGCAGTCATCTAATACAGTGTTTTTCAGAATTTAAACTAAATAGTGGAAGTCTTGCCTTTATGATGAGCAACAGTATGTAGACAAGACCAAAGCTGCTGTGCTGGCGAGGTGTAGGCCAAGGTGGGAGGTGGGGATGGGTCTGGGAGCCATGCCTTTCCCGAGAACCCCAGGGCTCCTGGAGGTATGGGTTGTAAATCACTCATCTGCTGTAACCCTTCATTGTTTAGGTCAAGAAACAGAGGCACAGAGGTACTTAGTGACTCACGCAACTGGCTGGATTAAGAAGGTGGTGATGAAACTTGTTGCCCTATATCTGAATTTCCAATACTATTTTAAAACATCCTTCTGCTTTTATTACGAAAGAAAAGTACCTACTCAGGGTCAACAAACGATGGCCTGGTTTTGTGCAGCCGCATGAGCTAAGGATGGTTTTTACATTTTCCAAAGGTTGTTTAAAAAAAAAAAAGCCACAAAAACAACAACCAAAGAACAAAGAATATGGGACAGAGACCGTATGTGCCCCACAAAGCCTAAAATATTAACTATCTGGCTGTTCATAGAAAAAGACTGCCTACCCTGCGTCACAGGGAATATACCTCGGCTGATAGCGCCGTGGAAACACTAAAAGAATTTGGCTTTGTCCAGGGAACTTCAAAACATAGATTTACAACAAAGCCTGAGAAATTGAGCATATTTATATCAAAAAGCTTTTCAAACTTGTATTCCTTAAATGAACTTCTTTAAATTGCCCAGCAGTCTTCACCTTCCTTTTCCAGTCCGGTTTGCGGTGGAGGCTAGGCCAGTGGGCTAAGTTCTCACACTGGGTGGCAGACGCGCAGCCGGAGAGCTGCAGGCAGTCCTGCAAGATGCAAAGGGAGTGCTGTGCGTGTTCAAGCACAGACTCGGCGCATTTTTCAGACCCCAAAAAGTTAAGAAGAGGAACTGACATACGACTAATGTAAGAGGTCACTCCAGGAAATGGCTCTGGTCACTTTGGGACTGTATGTATGCAGTGCCAGAGGGGTTTTTTGGGTTTTTTTTTGAGCATTTGCCTTGGAGTTGGTTGAGCTTTCATCCAAAGCAGCAGAAGAGCGGATTCCTCACCCTCATCCTTACCACTCAATGCAGTTCCAGAAGTGTCGAGCTTTGTTGGGAAGTGAGAGCAGCGTTTCCTCTGGGGCACTGCTCTTGAAGACAGACCACTAGAAAACAGAGCCAGATTTCGGGGTGTCCTGGCCCTTGGAAGGAGACAACGAATCGGAATACATTCGACCACTTGATAGCGGCCTTGGAGCAAAGCCTGGTCAGAGTAAAGGTTAACATTGTTGGCCTAAATCAGTGTTTGAAGTTAACTTTGAATTAGGGTTGTCCTTATAATCAGTGTCCTTTGGTGTCACAGATTCTTGTACATAACCCCCCAAATTCACAATTCCAAAGCATCATTGTCCTTTCCCGAATCTGGGGGGTGGGGAGCTGCTTCTTCTGCAGCTTTTGTTTTATATGCATTTAATCATTAAATCAAAGGCAATTTCATCTCCTCTCCCTGGCTAAATCTCTTATCCCCCAGGGCACTCTTCTTTCTGGATACCCACATATTTTTAGTAAATAAGGGACTCACTGTGTGAAATTTTCCAGTGGCAGGCAGAATGCTGGTGACCACGAAGTGTTTCATTACAAGGTGCATGATGTCAGTGCTTGGTAAACGTGCCCAGGAAGGAATGTCTGGTTTTGTGCATACGCTACACTTTCAACAAGTAGCCACATTTCTCTCCATACAGTGCTATTCTTAGACCACAGAACACGTTACTATGTTATTAGGGCTTTTGTTGTTGTTGTTAAGTTCTTTTTTGATCTATTAAGCATTTCCTGGTGATTTCAGTAGCTTGGTAATTTATTGTTCATCTTATAACAGGTACTGGTAATGGTGGGATGAAAACATTTATATAAGAGGAAATAAAAGTCAAGGAAGCAGATAATCGACCGATTTATCAGCCTTAGCAGACAATTTTTCTGATAATGCCATGGTAGCCATGGTAAATTTACTTCTGATTGCTTGAGGGGACAGATTCTATATGCTTTTTGTAACATGGAGGTGCATGAAAGGATGAAGGAACAAGCGGTCAATCCGGGGATTAACCAGTTCTGTTTGGTCTCTAGATTTGGGCCAGTGGATTTGTGCTATATTTTGAACTGTCCCTTTCTTATTAATTTGCTACAATATTTGTGGTGATGCGTATATATTTTTTTGTTTGGAGATGTCTGAGTAGCTGTAGTAATAGAATACTTCTGTTGCTTAACATCTTTTACAAAATCTTTTATTTGAAAGAAATTTGGCTGAAGTTTAGAGATGGGCAAAAATGACCTATTTGTCTGCTCATAGTTCTTTCAGCTAGGGAGGTCTTCACCCCAAGCGGCAGTGTGGCTAGTTTTGTACAACAGTAACCAACTTAAACAAAAACTACGGTATTAGAGCTAAGGCTACAGTTTAGAATCCAGAGGTGAACAAACCCAGAAAAAAGGCTCAGGCCTTTATTTGAGCCTAAGTGTATTTGTTTTCTGGGGCTGCTATAACAGAGTACCATAGAAGTTCATTGTCTCCCTGTTCTGGAGGCCAGAAGTCCAAGATCAAGGTGTCAGCAGGGCCGTGCTCCCTCTGAAGACATAGGGAAGGACCTGCTGCTGGTAGCTCCTTGGATTGTGACAGTGTAACTCCAGTCTTCACATCACATTGTCCCCATGTGTCTGTCTGTCTCTGCGTCCAAATTTCCCCTTTATGGGAACACCAGTCATACTGGATTCAAACTCACCCTAATAACCTCATCTTAACTCAATCATCTGCAAAGACCCTGTTTCCAAATAAAGTCAGATTCACAGGTTACTGGGGTTTGGACTTCACCATCTAGTTTTCACCCTTAATTTGCACACAGTTTCAATAAGCCTGCTGATTGTTTTCTCAGCTATGGCAGTCAGAAAGCCACAAATTTAGAAGGAAGGGGCTCTGTGTAAGGCATAATAGAGAAAAATAATTCAAAAGGACTATTAAAGTGGGAACAGTAACTTAAAACACAGTAGCTTGGAGCTGTTTAACATGGGGGCAGGCTGCTGAAAAGTCCCAGAAGCCTCTGAGACACATCCGTGTGTTACAAACGTAATAATCATGCTTAACACACATGTTTGAGTGTGTCTGCATTTTTAAATCCCATCAAAATGAAATTTTAAAATGTTGGCTTCTTGAAGGTACTCTGGTACTTTTTGGTTATTTGAAAAAATATTGTTTGGTGTCAAGCTACTCATGTTCTCTTAGATGTTCTGAAGATTTGGGTGTGAACCTGATTTCATCACTCCCTAAGTGTTTATGCTAGGTAGGCCACTAACCTTTGGAGCCTTGGTTTCCTGATCTGTAAAATGAGGAGAGTACGGTCTACCATGTAAAATTGTTAGGAGGATCAGCTTTGAGGGCGTTTATTAAAATATCTAATCCAGTAGCAGGTACGTTTTCAGTGCTTTATGCAGAATTGTTCATCTATTCAACAAATGTCTGTTGGGAGCCTGTGACGTTCCGGCCTTGTCCTAGAATTCATTCATTTGCTTAGTGATGATTACATCCTGAGTTAGTAGTAGAAGCTCTGTATTGGATTGGGACACCTAAGCTTAAGTCCTGTCCGTGTCCATAAGTCAGCTCTGGGACCTCAGGCAAATCGCTGGCCCTCCCTCAGCTTCTGCCTACAGATGAGCCATATGGACTAGATCTCCAAGGCATTTCCCTCTGTAAAGTGATTCACATGACAAACTCAAATTCAACAAGTAGGATTGTAGTTCTTGACATCCTGCAGATCAGTTGTGCAGTCCTGGGAGGTTAACCTCTGTGCTTTACTTTTTCTCTCTGAAGTGGTAATAGGACTAGTACTATTAGTAATAATAGTAACAATGATAGCTCCCCCCCACCCTTACTGAGCTTTGACGCTGTGCTAAAGTGCTTTCATGCATTCTTGCTTCTCCAAATAGGGTACATGTTTCTCCAAAGCAGCTGGGTACCCAGAGAAACATGGGGCATCATCACAGAGAATAAATTTTTCCAGATGGTTTGTGAGAAACACAGCAGTAACTTGAAATGTTAAGCTAAAACTCAAAGAAATTTAGGGCTTCCTGGAGGGGGCTTTAGCTTCAGTCCCCACTTCCCCTGGGGTGCAGTTCACTTTTCTTGGCCACTTGGGAGCCTTTGGTAGGAAAGTTTGCAAAACAGACTTTTTCTCTTCTGTGTTTGACTCACATGAGAAAAATAGAATTATCATTTGCAATTTTGAAAACAGTTCTCATTTCCAGTACTAAGGGCTACCATTCTGATGATTAAGCCCATTCTTCTTTTTTATTCATACATTTAAATAATAATTGAGCACTTGCTCTTTGTTCGGTACCCTTCTAAGTGCTTAGGGTGCAGGGGCAAATGGAACAAAACCCTCTCTCTCATGGAGCTTTTATTTTAATAAACAGTGGTATTTGAGGGGACACATGAGGAAGTAAAGGAATCAACCGTGTGGCTATTTGGGGCGGGGGGAGGAATAAAAATGATTTGAGACAAAGGGAACAGCACTTGCAAAGGTCCTGAGGCAGGAGCCTGCTTTGTCTAGGAGATGAAGTCACAAGGATACAGATTATATAGGGCTTTGAGGTCAAGGTAAGGGTGTTGGATTTTATTCTGAGAAACATGGAAGCTATTGATGAGAGTAGTGGAATCTGATATAACATTTTTTAAAAGCTTCCTTTGGCTGCTGGTCGAGAATTGTAACAAAGAGGACCAATTGGAAGTTTATTGCCACAGCCCAGACAAGGATGGCGGTGCTGTATACCAGGGTCGTGGTGGCAGAAATGGTGAAAGTGACAGGATTTGGAATGTGTATTGAAGGTAGAATCAACCAGACCTGCAGATGAATTCGATGTGGGGTGTAATAGAGAGAAGAGCCAAGGCTGGCTGTGGGGATTCTGGCCTAAGCAACGGTAAGGGCGGAGGCGTTGCCCCTGATGTTGAGATGGGCAGTTTGCTGGAGGAGCTTGGGTAGTTCCTCGGTCACTGGAAAATCTAACAAGTAACTTTATGTGAGAAAATTAAAATGGGCTTAGACACTGCTTGCAACTCACGTTGAAGATAAGGAGTGATGTGTTAATTTTTGTTACCTCTCTTTTACTCATGGACACTTCTTCACAATAATTTGAAACGATTGCTGTGTGCAAAATGCCCATCATGACCCAGGAGCCCCCCCCCCTCGGCCTGCGGACTGTCGTCCTTCCCGACTCCCTGCCATTTCCCCATGCCCTCGCGGCACCTTTTCCCCAGCTGGACCCGCGACAGGAATCTGGTTGTCTTCTCCACCCTGGCAGTTTTAAATAACTAGCAGTTCTTAAATTTTCTTCCTGGCGACGCTGAAAGCTGTTGGGTGCCCTGGGCATCGATGTTTCAATAACTGTGATCTCTGCGGCTTTGTCCTGCGGAGCCGATTGGTGCGTTTAACTCGGGCTGTGGACTTGGAGCCCCGAACCCCTGAGAGGTCTCTTAGGTTCGGGCCCAGCTGGCGCGGGGGGAATGTGCTAAGGCTTTCAAGCTACAAAGGGGCAATTTAAAACCTGGCAGGTAAAACCAGCCTCAATGAGGATATGTTTTATGCTTAAAATTATAAAATTGGTTCCGAACAGCCTGACGTGCAGCATACTCAACCTTTATTAAACATTATAGAGGTCACTGCTTTTGTCTTCCTGGTGCTTCTTTCCCTCTCCTTTCTTCTGTGACCCGCATTGAGCCCGCTGCAGGGCCCCCTCCCCGCCCTCTGGCTTCAGTGATAGGACCAGGGAGCAGAACGGGACCTCTCACAGGCCACTCAGAGGGGGAAGGACCTGTCTCTAGCGGTGAGTCATTGAGAAAAGCCCAGAACCTTGTGCAGCCAGGTTGTCAGCCTCCCGGGAAAGGTAGCCCGGGAAGATGAGGCTAACCTCCGAGGGAAGAGACTAGGGGCAATGAGAGGGCGCCCTGAGCATGTTTTGACATCCTCCTGCTGCTAGTTGTTTGTTGTGCCCTCTCAGTGTTTGGTACAGGGACTGAGAGCTTCAGCTGTGGCTTCCTGCCATCCTGGTAGTCGGCACAACCACAGGAGCCCTAATGCCCCCGCTGTGGGCAGGGCATTGAGCAGGAGTGCAAGAACGACTAACTCCTGGCCCTGCTTCTGGTCTTCGTAAGCTAATGGTTTCACAGCTAGTAAGTACCGTAGGATGATTGATAAAATCTACCCTTAAGAAATCAATAGATGGTGACTTTGTAAAATGTGAAGAATTAAGAATATAAAAAATGTTTCATTACGTTGATTTATCCAACAATTATCACCTGGATATTAGCTTTCTCCATGGCTGAGCTATTTCCTGGTTGATAATTTGCAGAGGAGCAAGCCCACTTCTTAGTGAATTTCCAATATTGTCTGTTAAAATCTTCATCCTTGGAGGTCTGTTTCCATAGCCACCTGCACCACTGGGATTAATCGCTCCCTCTTTTGTGCACACACAACCTGTGCTCTGTTCCTCTGTGCTTCCTAGGCTTGTGCAGCATCACACTCCTGCGGATTATAAACTGTTGGGCCAGAGACTGCTGCACCTCTGAGTCTCCTTGTCGCAGAGGACTGGTCCTTGAACATAGTAAATGCTCAGTAAATGTTTGTTGAATTAAATCAATTATTAGCATTGGTTTTGCTAATAACTTTTATGTACGGCTCCTTAAACTTACAAACCAATAAATACTCATGTGATTTGAGGGAGGTATTACAGGTATAACTGATGATACTGATAGAGACGCATGGCCTTAAGAGAGAGATACAGCTACTTAGCTATAGATGTGTATTCGATGGAAAGGGCAAACTTGGAAGATTTTTAGATGAAAATGAACCAGAACGTGAGTTGGTAGGTACCAGGTAAACACACTTATGGTCACAAGAAGAGGGTGTTGACTGCCAGAGAATAAACCATGAGTCAACTCCATCCAGGTGAGTCCTGGGAGGTTGGGCCTGTTCTCTTCCGAACCTGCTGGGTAGATTCATGTGGACCAGCTGGTGGTAATGGTTTATGGGTAGATATAGAAGTGGGGCTTTTAGTCTTCCATCTCCACTTGCTTTGACCTTAGCCAAAAGGTATGAAAATTAATAGATGTCTCTTTCTTAGATTTTTTCTTCTGTCCGATCTTTCTGAACGAGGACCTTAGATGAATATTGGTCCAATTAAATGCATCTGATTACAACTCTCACACCGAAAAGGAAGTGAGTTGAAAATATGCAGCAAGAGTTGTGGATATCAAGTTACTGAGTTTCTACTTGGGAACTGAATTATAAATAAATGTGTTAGGTAGTGGAATTTTGTTTTGTTTCCCCCAAAGGAGAAATTGTCGCCACATGGAAACAAAATTTATTCAGCATATTTTCATTCTGTAATTGCACCGTTTCTATTCTTAATTCTTTGTGTTTCTGATTCAAAGTGAAAAAACACAAAAACAGACTGTTGTGTAAAGTTGACAGGAACGAGTGTGAACCTGGCTGTGAGACACATAGGTTGTTGTAAAATTAGCCACAGAAATCGCTTCCTATTCTGGAGGTTAAAAATAATGTATTTAGAAGGAAGTTATTTACATTGGCTGTTGAGAGGCTTCCCTGGGAGCCTCGGTTAGGAAAGCTGTGAGATCCACGGTGGGGTGGGTGGATGTGCACATGAAGCATTTCCAGCACTCTGATTACGTGCCACCTTCCGCGCTGGTGACAGGAAAAGGGAGCTGTCTCGTTGCCTGGGGGCTTCTCAGATTGTGAAAGGAACTCAAGTCAAGCCTTGCTTGTTCTAAAGTTTGTGGTGGCCAACAAATTAATCTCCTAGATTGCAGGAATGCTTTGTTTTGAGCTCCCAGATGAGGAAACCTGTTCTCATGATGTATTCTCCAAGGTGCTGGGGGTCCTGCAGACCCTGCTGAAGGGGAGCTCTCCACAACTGGACCAATGCAGACTTCCAGACACCTGCTTGATGAAACCAAATATGATAACAGAGAGCAGCCCAGCGGGGGCGGGGGCCCGGGGAGAATGAATATTTGTGGGAGAAAATCCTTGTTGCTGCTGTTTCGTGAACTGCAAGCATATTTGTTTGAGCCTCTTCAGATTATCCTTTCACCTCTGCACCTCCTCACGTCTCTTGCATTCATTTTTCTGAAAGCTTCCCCCACCTTTCGCTTGACCTCAGGTGATGCCAGAATAATTTCAGATCTGTTTCTCTGCAGGTTTCTGGCCTGGCTCTTTCTAGGCCATGCATTACAATTATTTGGTGGTTTATTACTTGAATAACCTCAATTTCAGTAACAGCATCTTCAGAAAAGCAATTAATAGAGTATTATGAGTTTAAAAATATTCTTTATGTATCCGAGTTTTCTTGCAGTTCGGAAGAGAGTGGTATCGCTGTGTTCGTGTTCAAAAAGAACAGAAGAATGGATGGCTGAGGAGCTATCTGGGTGTTTCAAAGGATGTAAAACAGTCTGTTTAAGAAATGCTGTGTTTGCTTGTTTGGGGCTTGTGTTTTTGGCAAGGTTGGGAAAGTTGCTTTATGTGTAGATATCAGCTGTTTGTATCATTGAAGAATGTTCAGATCTCATTATCACTGCTGGATAGGATTGGAGCGAGCTGACAACTTCTTTAGTTTTTGACCTGCTTACAGGCTTCAGCACATTTGAAGGGGGTGTACATGGAGGAGGGTGGAAATGAGGCTTTGCCTTTGGGGCTTTGCCAGTAGATGTTGCTGAATTCTCTAGGCAGTTGAATCAATATTTGATGACCTCCACAAGGAAGAGGCAGAGGGAATGGAGAGATTAGGGTATAGGAATAATGGGTATTTTCCTCTGCATGGTTTATCTCAAGATAAAGAGTGAATACTGCCCTTATCTAAGAGAATTCTTGTGTTGATTTCTGTTTCAAGAGGGTGGCAGGATGGGCAAGTGGTGGTAGGAGGTTGCCATTCAGAGGGTGTCTGGTATACGGTGCAGTGGGCTTACGGAGAACACTGAGCCAAGTGTTGAGAGATGTGGGTTCTTGGTTTGGGTATTAGTTCTAGATAGCTGTGTATCTTTGATTCAACCGGGTAACTTTTACAATATTTAATAGTCTCAGTAAAATGACAGGCCTGGACATGTGATTGTAATTTTTTGTGGTTCTCAAAACCCTGATTTTATTTATACCTTGTTAGTTGACCCTTCCGGCAAGGTTCTAGACCAGTCTTGTCTATCTAGAGCTACTCTGGTTTGACAAAAATATAATCTAACAGTACTTACTTCTGAATCACCTGTTTTCCTATGTTAGTTCATTTAGTGAGTATCAATAAAGATCAACAAAGAGATTCTTTAAGGAGATATTCAGCTAATTCTCACTGCGATTCTCCTGAAGGATGAGATGTTTAATCTGAAATCAAGAAAGGTGGTTTGCCAGAGGAACGAAAAATTAGTCCAGTTGTTGAAATTGATGTGGACTGCGTGGTGTTTGGTAAAAAACATCTCCAGGAGAAGCTACTGGGAAGATGAGTAGCGCAGGGTCCTGCTGGTTTCAGGAAAGATGAAAAATGCTGAAATCAAGTGGGAAGAAGGAAATGTGGCAAATCACAAGGAACCAGACTGTTTTTAAAAGAGAAAATTCAATTTTGTCTGCTTTTTTCCCCAGCAAATTCCATTTGATATTTTACATTTTCTTGATAACTTAATAAAGACTCTCAGGAAGGAGCTGCAAAACTTTAGTGAAAGAGAATTTGTCATTTGTGACATTTCTTCTGCAAATAGCAGGGGAAGATCAATGTATTAGCTTGTAGTTCATGCATTACTAGTTCTAGCTATTTCTATTCAGAAAAGACAGCACGTTATATAGCAAAACTTGGCACAGTGGGGGATTTTGGCTCAATCCCTAAACATTCACTGAACTCTGCTAAGAACCAGGCTTTGTGTTGGGCACAGCGTGGTATATGTAGGTGATAAAATCCCTGCCTTCAAGGAACACCCCAACCCCACTTACCTTTCAGAAGATAAACCAATAGCAGACAGATCAATTAGAGTGATATGAAATCAATATAAACAAAGTACGGGAATGTTGACCCTGCATTCAAATATGCACAGAACGGGCTTCTTCTTACCTCCTGCACTCACCTTGAGCTGGTCTCCCTGCCCTCACTCTCATACCTGAATTCTCTTTCCCACACAGCAGCCAGAACAGTTCTTTGACAATGTAAGTCATGTCATTTGCCTCCCTTACCCCAAACCTTCCAGTGGTTCCTAATTTCACCAGATGCCCAAGACCTTTCAGTGGTTGACAGTGTCCCACTGATAAGCTCAGCCTCCTTCACAATTCTCTCTTTCTCTGACTTCCTCTCCAGCTGCTCTGATCTTCTCTCACCTCACTCTACCCACAGTGTCCTCCTTGCTGTTCCATGGACATGCCAAGCATGTTCCCACACGGGGGTCTTCACAGTGACGCCCTCTGCCTAGGACTCTCTCCCAGAGATCCTGCATGAACAGCTCCTCACTTCTTTCCAGTCTTTGCTCAGAGGTCGCCACCTCAGGGAAGCCTCACCCCGGCCCCCTTATTTAAAATTGCAACTCACCTCTTGCCCATGACCTACCACCCTCCTTGCCCTGCCTGCTCTGTGTCTTTCCCCAAAGTACTTGTCACCCTCTGGCTTACTCTATGACTTACTAATTTAATAATTTTGTTTAATAGCTGTCTTCCTCCAGTGAAATGTAAGCTCCAAGAAGGCAGGATCTTTGTTTTGTTCAATGTTTTCAATTGAGAACAATGCCTGGCGTGCAGCAGGTAGTCCATAGCTATGTGCTGAGTAAGTGAGTGAATGAATGAGGAGAGGTTAATTCTGACTGAGAGTTCTGGGGAGAATCATGAGGAAGAAACCTTTGAGCTGAGTGCTGAAGGATGAGCAGAATTGGACATTCAAGTTTTCTGGGGAAAGACATTCCAGATAGAGGGAATATTCTGAGCAAAGGTAGAGAAGTGACAACACAGGGAGAGAAATGGCAAGGGGTCCCAACTGACCAGTGCTTGGGGGACGAGCATTGAGAGTGGGAGTGGTGGATGGGTAAATTAATGGATAGAAAATAATTAAAGGGGACACTTAGAGAAGTGAGGTAATGAATTACTAATCTCTGCCTGGGATAAGGTGGCAGACATGTCAGTGAAGGCCTGTCAACCAAGTAGCATGCATAATGCGGCAGATATGGTTGCTTTAAAAAATCAGTAATGTGCCCGGCTGGTGTTGCTCAGTGGTTGAGAGTTGACCTATGAACCAGGAGGTCTTGGTTCGATTCCTGGTCAGGGCACATGCCCCAGTTGCAGGCTTGATCCCCACGGGGGTCGTGCAGGAGGCAGCCTATCAATTACTCTCTCATCATTGATGTTTCTATCTCTCCCTCTCCCTTCCTCTCTCTGAAATCAATAAAAAAAAAAGCATTAAAAAAAAAAAAGAAATCAGTAACGTGAATCGTGTTTGGTAACGAGATCTGATTTTTATATATAACACTTGACTGTTTTCAAAACGTGGTCACGTGTTTATTATGATTTAAGCTTCATAAGAACTGGGTGATGTTGTTATAATATATACAATTTTATAAACTTTTAAAAAAAATTAATTTCATCTTGTATCAACCCAGCCAAGTGACTCGCCTGAGGTCATGGAGTTAGAAAGTGGGGAAGCAGCTTCGCACTGTCTGTCTCACAGCCAACGTTTTCCCACCCTGCCAGCTGCCTCTCTAATTCTGACTCGAGACTAAAGATACCACACTGGTTTTTTCACGAGGGTACAAGCTTCTTTCCATTCCACAACCTGCCCACCCCCCCAGCCATTGAAAATAGCAATTATTTCTGTACCATCCATTATTCTCTTGCCTCTTTTTCCCTTCCAGCTGATCTGGAGTAATTATTAGAAAGGTTAACACGTGTCGTAAGTGGGGTGCTTTTACCTTTGCCTGTTTAGCACTTTACCTCCTCTGAGGCTTATGCCAAGACTGCCTGACTCGCACCTGCGCTCTAGTCGGCGGCCGCGGCCTGCCGTGCGGGCCTTGGGTGGAAGGGAAGAGGACGCGTGCCGGCAGCCCTTTGAGTGTCTGCAGGCTTGGTGCTGCTCACTCTGGGAGTAAACCCGCTCTTCTTAATTCCCCCAGATGTTAGTAGGCAGGAAGAGGCGGAGGGCGAACTCAGTGAAGGAGAGCACTGGTATGGAAACTCCTCAGAGACCCCGTCGGAAGCATCCTATGGCGAAGTCCAGGAGAACTATAAGTTGTCTCTGGAGGACCGGATCCAGGAGCAGTCCACTTCCCCCGACACCTCCTTGGGAAGTGCCACTCCCAGCAGCCACACGTTGGAGCTGGTGGCACTTGACAGCGACCTCCTGCGAGACTCCCTGCAGTGTCAAGATCACCTCTCCCCTGGCGTGTCCTCTTTGTGCGAAGACGACTCCCCAGGCTCCACAAAACCTTTGAGCAGCAACTTGAGGCGGCTGCTGGAGGCCGGGTCCCTCAAGCTCGACGCCACAGCCACAGCCAACGGCAGGGTGGAGTCCCCGGTGAACGTGGGCTCCAGCCTGTCCTTTTCCCCGCCGGCCCACCACGCCCAGCAGCTCAGCGTTCTTGCCAGGAAGCTGGCCGAGAAGCAGGAGCAGAATGACCAATACACTCCAAGTAGCCGTTTTCTCTGGAATCAAGGTAAGTGGTTGCCGAACTCAACCACCACCTGCGGCTTGTCCCCCGACTCCGCCATCCTAAAACTGAAAGCTGCAGCCAATGCCGTTCTGCAGGACAAATCTCTCACCAGGACTGAGGACACCGTGCGGTTTGAGTCCTTCGCGTCCCCTTTCAGCTCCCAGTCTGCCAGCTCCACCTTGGCAGCTTTGTCCAAGAAGGTCAGTGAGAGAAGCTTGACCCCTGGCCAGGAGCACCCCCCTCCGGCCAGCTCCTTCCTTTCCCTGGCCTCCATGACCTCCTCGGCCGCCCTGCTCAAGGAGGTGGCCGCGCGGGCCGCGGGGAGCCTTCTGGCTGAGAAGGCGTCCCTGGTGCCCGAGGACGCCCTACCGCCACCGCCTTCAGAGAAGAAGCAGGAAAAGGTGACCCCGCCACCGCCGCCGCCACCTCCGCCGCCACCGCCACCATCCCTGGAATTATTGCTACTCCCAGTTCCCAAGGGAAGAGTGTCTAAACCCTCCAACTCAGGTATGGAATCTTCTATTTCTACCATCGTGTTCGTCTTTCTGACTGTAAATTGCTAAGTCGTCTTCTTTCTTTTTTTTTTTTCTTTCTTTTTTTTGCCTTACTCGGTTGCTTCGGTTGGGTTTCCCATCTGATCTGTGGCAGGAATAAAAAAGCGGGAGCACAACAAAGTACTTTAAATAAGCAGCGTAGTGCTCTTTCATGTATGTATGACACAAAGACTGCACAAATGGCTTCATTTTTGAAAGGTAATGAATAATCTTAGAGATATACAGTACTCGCCTCCCTTTCATATAAATGATTTTTTTCATTACCAGGTTCAGGCTAGGTCCATACGGGATATATTTAATGGGGGAGATCAAAGCGTCTTTGTCATGGAGTGAGTGGCATCACTGAACATAGGGGGGGAAGCTGCTTTAGAAACACTGGACAAGGGAGAGCCCACCCTTCCTGCTGCCTCCATCACAAATGGACTTTTGTATAATCAGTAACTGCTCTGCCCTAATTTATCACACTATATACTTTTATGTTAGCATTTTTATTACCTTTTTGTGGAACTTAAGCCCTTTTCACTTATCCTGCTCTGGTATAATTTCTTGTCATACAAGAACTCTGAAGAATATTGTCATTCAGACATAATCAAAGCATTTCCTGCAAGTGCTTTATTTTATTCCAACCCAATCAGATTCTGAAGGAATGTGCATGTGGAAAATTTGAATCATAAGTGTTCCTCGTGGGGACAGTCTTTCCAAAGGAGAAGTCGCTGTCATATAGAGCGAGCTATTCATCTGAGGGAGACATTGAGTCACTTGAGTTCTCACAGTGGAGACATCATTTCTTGGACTGGTTTGTTTTTCAGGCGTGTGCATGATAAATATATGGTCCTGGGGATGGATGGATGGAGTTTCAGATGCCTCCCGAGGATATCCTGCCAGACTAGAACAGGAAGTAGGCTCTGTGTGTCCTCAGCAGTATAAACACTGCCGTCGTGTGTCTAGCCAGCTTTGATTATTTGCAGCCGCATTGATGAAGAGTGTTTAGAATGGCAAATAATTGACTGAACGATCACAGCTAACATCAATTTGACGCATTTATGACAAACTTCCATTTAAATTGCTGAGTGAACTATATGCGCTAATTATAATTACTTTAAAACTTGTGTAAACAGCAGAATACAACTAGGAAAATGGATCTCTGGAACTTTTATGACCCTAAGCGATCCAAATCGTTCACGCCAGAGTTTCCAAAGTGTCGATAAAATCCTGAAATGTTTATCGGTTCTGAGTTTCATTTCTCTTTACTTCTCACCTGCCATCTGGTGAAATAAAAGAGAGAAATGGCTAAAATTTGGAAACAAGGAGAAGAACAGAGGGAGCTGGGCAATCTTGCCTTGGAACAAATCACTCCCGATTTATGAAAATTTTATTTACGGTAGAAGCAGAAAGAGAGGCATGGTTCTATGTAACATGTAATTTTATAAATGTTTTCTGCATCTGGTTATCAAATAAACGTATTAATGGTGTTTACACTATAAATTCACCTGTATATTAGTTACTTGGAAAAGCTTACATGAAATTAATAATAAACTTTAGTTGACTGAAGAACTGGAAAAGGGTAACTGATAAAACTGTGCCTCCTGAAAAACTAGTGGCTTTGTCATTTTAAAGTGTCTTGGGTCTAACCAGCAATAGATGTGAAGTGTAATTTTTCCACTCAAGTGACTAGATGCATGTAAAGATGAGGAAGAGGTCATGAGCTTCCAGTGTAGGGGACACTTTTTGATTGTTTCATTGTAGGATGTACACCTGAGGGAGGTGTACTCCCTTTTTGGTTTAAATGCACTGAGTTCATGCCAACATCAGAATGAGCTGCTCAGCAGGAATTTAATATGGAGGTCTATAAGAAAGTGTGTTTTCTTTTCTCTTTACTGAATTTATTCTATTGCTGAAACACTTAATATTTTAATCAATGAATGTTTAAAATGTTCGAACTGAAAGAAGAGAGAAAGGAACTTCTCGGATTGGGGCCTGTGCCCTCTGGTTTCGTGCCTCTGTTCACAATCCAAGACTTGATGAAGCAGCTCCACTGATGGAGTAATTGTATTAAAAAATCATTCGTGTTGTCAGACTCATGCAAGAGGAAAGATCACTGCAGAGAAAAACACAGGGCCTCTTGAAATGGTCACTCGAAAAATGCCCCGTGTGACCATATGGATGCATCCTAAATTCAAGTTCTGTTTGCTGTTGCCTGATTGGAAACAGCAGAGGGGGTGCCTCTGTGCACTTTTCAGTTGAAGCAAATGCCATCACTTCCCAGCATCCTAAATAGATTATGGGCTAAGAAGGTGTTGATAGAATATCTCATTTTGTTGTTTACCTTTATATCGTGGAGAGATGATTTGGTTGGTGTTACCTAGATCACTGATTTTCGAGTCTGAGGAGTGGAAGGGAAGGCGTGTCTTCTCTAACCTGCCCTCTGCCCTCCCCGTTACACACTATACTGTTGGTTTCAGGGCAACCTGGGGGCTGGATTTGGATGTCGCTTGGTTTTTGTGGGGATGTGGTGTGAGCAGCCACCCATGTTTCTACACATTTTTAGAGTTCTACTTTTCCCCCCGTTACCTTAGAAAGAAATCTTTAGTTTAATTCAAAATAGATAGGTGGACTGGTTTCTCATAGCAGAGAAGGGAATTCTGATTCTGTTGCTTAATAACTTAAATAAACAAAAAAAAATTCACAAAAACAAATTACACACCATCCTGACTTCAACCAGGGCTTCCATTTTCTAGCTGTTTCTCAAAATGTTGCAAAAAGGGCATATCAAGTTGATTCTAGAGTTACAAAGAGGTATGTGCTAGAAAAACCAGTGTATTAAGTAATTTAGACTCAGGCATTTCTTTGACCTTCTTTAGGTCAAGGGAAGTCCAAACCATGAAAAAAATAAGTGTCTTTTAGGCCTGGTCTTATTCCTCTTTTTTTGAATAGGATTCAGTTGTTGCCAGGTCATGGTGTATTTAATTCCTGAAAGAATCCGCTACTTGGTAGCCTTTCCCCCTGCAAGACAGACGTGACACTTGAGGAGGAGGTTTCTTTCATGTGACCTTGTGCCCCGGCACATGCTACACTGCTCCTCGGAAAGGGGACACGATAGAAGGAAGATTATGTCCGTTTGCTATAAAGATAAATGTCACACATTGACTCCATTCTCTTTGAAGCTACTGTTCTGTTGCAGCTCAGGAAAAAAAAAAAAAAAGGTTTTTATTTTAAAGACAAAGTTTTTTTGTGGAAGGCCAACAAGATTCTGGGGATGCCAGGCTCCTGGTTAAATAATAAGGAGAGTTTGAGTGAGAGGGTCTCTAAAACATCTTATTTTTCTGAATAAAATCTAAATATGCTTAGAAGCAAGCTGGTCTTTTACATCTGAAGGCTAAGAATATTTCCTGGGTCAATAGAGAGGGGGTGTTTGGCTGTTGTTTTCTGTCATATTTACATGATGTTGTTAATATTGTTGCAAGAGCATAGACACTCTTGAAAGGGAGGAAACATCTCCTGATACTCCTTCTAGGTCCATGGTTATTCTGGCTGTAATCTGGGAATGATTTCATGTAGGAACTTGCTTAGAAAATTCACTTTTTAATCAAGATTCAGAATTATCTGTTGTTGATCTCCATTATATTTCCCCAATGACTCAAATTGAGACTGTCTGTAGATATCAGACTTCTTAGTTTTATTGAATACTTACCAGTTACTAAAATATGCATTGATAATATCAATGTTAATAACAACAGATAAACCCAGTGATATCCATTGCTAACAGTCTTTGTTTCCCTAAAGTAGCATTTGAGAGACATGCCCATGAAATTCTGTTAAAAGATATGAAATCTGTGTGTATACTGTTGTTAGGAAGGAGGATGGGTCCTCTTACACAGGTATGCACTAATGGGTTGGCAGGCCCAGAGTGGAGATTGTGATGATGCATGGATTATTGCACACCTTGGATCACCTGGCACCTTGTATTCCTCCTATGAGTGTGGTAAGGTCTGTGTGCAAAAGCTACCCACTTGCAAATTGCCTCAGTTTTCTGCAAATTGTTACATAAGATCTAACAAGAGAAAGTTTAATTTCAAAGCCTACAAAATAATTACATTTATTTCTTTTTAAATACCTTCCTTGAGTTAAAGCAAGTCAGTTAAAATGATTTTTTTTTTCTTTTTAGCCCAGTGAAGTTTTGGTGGTGTTGCTTCATAAATTTATAGACGACAGGGTAGAGCACCAAACAGAAGCGAAAATTCCCCACCCACACCACTAGCAGAGCGGCTTGCAGCATTCCAGTCACTTCAGTTTCCTCATCTCTAAACTGAGCTTGTTGGCAATGATCATCTAGATTCCTTTCTGCTGAAAAATTCTTTCATTTTACTTTCTGTTTATTTTTAACTTTATCAATTAAAAAAATTTTTTTAAATTTTAAATTAAATATGTTCCTTCTTCAAATTCACTATCAAATCTTCTACAAGATCATCTCTATCTTGGGCAGATCTGGTCCATTGTAAATAGTTTAAACATATATCATTGTACTTTATTCATGATGTAGACATACCATGCATTTTTAATATAAGCTGCTTCAGGTTCATTTTGGAAATAAGTGAGGTGTAAGTGCATAAAGGTCCATCCCTCTGTTTATACACCATCCATTCAAGAGGTGTGTTGGCTCCTGTGTGAAAGGCATGCACCCTGGGACTCACCCCACTTCCACTGGGACTTACTGGCAGCTTCCTGTATCTTTTACTTCTCTGTCCAGTGCTCATTTCACTTTTCCATACTCTTGACGCAGCCCTTTCCACTTAATCTTATTACAGTCTAACATGCAGTTACTGATTGCATGTTGTCCCGGCACTGTTTCTGGTGCTGGAGACACAAAGGTGAGGACTTCCAGCCTTGCCCCAGCCAGGTCCACACTCTTCGCCTCCCTTCTGTCTTCTCCATCTCTCTCCTTTCCTGCCATACTGAATTTGCCCATCAGAATTCTGTCTGGACTGAGCCAGACCCTACCTGAGCAGCACAATGGACCCCTGCTCTTTTATTTCCTCCTGGCTCCAGTGGTAAACTACCATGTTTGGCCAGGCCCTGAGCTATGTATTTATTATGTGATGCTAGTTGTTTAAATTTACATCTGCTCTAATGGTGAGTTTTCTGCTTTGGAGGGCATGACCAGGGTTTATTGTCACTACTATTACTATTACAGCTGCTCCCAATAGCTTCCATTTACTGCGTGACGGGCATTTCACACACATTTATTATCTCTTTTATTCCAATAATATTATTGCCTCTAAAGAGAACATGTTTTCTTCAAAGTAACAAATTAGCAGCTATCCATTCCACTGGGTCGATTAGCATCTGATGGGATTTAGTTTTGTTCACTGTGATAATAATTAGCTAGTGATATATTGGGGGGAAATTGTTTATCAGACAGTTGTAAACTAGGTAAATTCATGAACATTTCAATCCGATTGCTGCAAGAATGTGTGGATTATTCTGAGGAAGTGGTCATATCTCCTAAAGCTGTAAATTTCAGTGAAACAGCTGTCCATTCCTTGAAAATAGTTTGGCATACAAAATAGAATACATCTTCCCTTTTCCAGAGTTGTTCATGTCATGTACACATGAAGGACGTCCTACTAAACTATGAAATCTTTTTTCTTGAATAAATAAAAATGCAGATCTTATCGGGGAGATTACTGGCCAACTTTGAAAATTGATCAGTTTTCTGGTTACTTTTACCACTTGGATTGTTTTCTTCCTTTCCTACCATGATCAGTTAAAAATTTCAAACAGTTGTAGTAGCTTAGCTATTTGACCACAATCCAAGGACACCCTAATTTGTACATGATTCATGTGTGTTTTGGTATTAATTAAAACTAAGGAAGTGTAGCTCCAAAATACAATAGATTTATATGAAATATTAACATGCAGGATTTCGGTAGTGTACTCTGGACTGCATTTGCAATATAGAATAGTTGATGAGGGTGGGGGCTGGAGGCGGTCACATTAGGCAAAGCAAAGGTGTCCAGGGAAACCAGCTATGTTCCTTTTGTCAGTTCATGCCTTTTTATTGGCTCCCTATGATGTGCTGTAAAATCTCAGGCCAGTGGAGGACATTTCAACTTTTCTCTCTCAGAAAATTCTGTAAAGTTGGCAGTTTATATAGTGGGAAATACTTCCTGAAGATGGGGATTGTGGCAGCCTGTTTGTGTACCTCTTTCTTATTACTTTGATGTTCTCTTATAACCTCAAATACACCTCATTATCGATCCCCTTCTCCTGCCCCCCGGCTTATGACAATAATCTCACCTAAAGGCCCAATTCAGTCCTTTCTCTCCAATCTGTTGTTCAACATGTGGCTTGTGTGATCAAAGTATCAGAATGAAGGAAATGACAGTGAAGGACAGAAAATGAGAGGCCCAATTAGGGGTAGGACTCCAGGTCAAAGGAGGCAATCGACAGAAACAGACAGCAGGGAAACTCTGGCGGGTTAATAAAAAAGCATGTTTATGGGCTCAAGAAGTGTGCTTTTCCTGGAGTGCAAGGAAACCCTGCATTCCTGCCCCCCTCACCCCAGTCGGAAGAGGAAATACTCATGATGAAACATGTCACAAGTAGAATTTCCAGGCTTGAAGGGTATATTTTTAGATTGAGGAGTCTTTTTCAAGTTACGTGGTTAAGCTAAGCACTATTGCCCTTACCTGTATTAGTAAAACAGCATTTTTGGAGTGCCCTAACTTTATCCCAGAACCTTTCTGGTTCCATCTGTTTTAAGTGGTTCTTTGCATGTGGAGACTCAGTTGACTCAATGAAAATACAAAATTATTTTAAAGTTCACACTTGGGAATATTTCCGTTTAAAATGATAAAAGTAACATGTGCATTAAAAAAATTCAAATAGTACAGAGGAATATAAAATGAAAACGAAAGTTTCCCTCCCTGACTCCCTGTCTTTTAATCCACACTCTTTCAAAGTTAACTGCTTAATAAGGTTTCTTGCGTATGCTTCCTGGCAATTTTCGTACAAATGAGAGGATATCTTTTTTTTGTTTGCTTCATTTATTCATGCCATTCTTCCTATTCCTCCTCTTTTTTTTCCCCTCTCAAGTATTTTAAAACAAATTGCAGACATCATATCCATTTGTTTGTAAATATTTCCATATGAATTTTAACAAATAAGGACTTTAAAAAATAACCACAGTGCCTGTGATCACATCTAACAGGATCGGCAATTGTTACATGATATGATGGAACACCCAGGCTATCATCAGTATTTCCTCAATTCATCTCAGAAGTGTTATTTTATAATTTTATAATCAGGATCAAAATAAGATTCACACCTTGCATTTTTTAATATGTGTCTTAAGTGTCTTTTCATCCATAACCCCTGTCCTTTTAAAAATGTCATTTCCTTGTTGAAGAAACTGGGTCATTTGTCCTGCAGATTTTTCCAACATTCTGAATTTGGCCGATTCCATCCCCTTTGTGTGTTTAACATGTTGTTGTTTTAATCACCTGTATTTCCAGTGAACTGCTAGTTAGGTAGAGGCCTGATTAAATTTTTGTAAGAATATTTCATAGATGGCTTTATCAGAAGGCACGCAATGTGTGCTTCTTTTTTAGTGATGTTAAGATTAATCAGTGGTTTTATGTGTTGTCAGCTTGATCCATCCTCTATAAAGTTCCCTGTCAACCTTTCACCTAATGGTTTAAACAGCAATTGATTCCCATTTTCTAGAAAACAAAAATAGAAACACCCTAGACATAGTTTCATGTCTTACTTTATCCACTAACTCTTTAATATCTTGGGCACGTTTCTGTATTAGCTTCTGTAAACGTATCTCATTTTTAAAATACAGCTTCGTAGATTTTATTTTATGAGCATATTACAATTTATTTAACAGTTTGCAAATATTTTTGATCCCTCATGATTAAAAAAGGGAAGTTTGAGACCTGAACTATACCTATTTTGATGGTCTCTATTTCCCAATTGCCAAGGCTGGTGTGGCACCGACCAGTGTCAATTGATAGGCTAGACAGGTAGCAACTCAGTGTCACAGCAGAGCCCCTTCCCTGTGGAGACGCTGGAGGAGAGAGTGCGCTTAGCTTTCCTTGGAGGAACGAGTTGGTTTGTTTGCTCTCCTGAAAAGCTGAAGCAGGTGTGACTGCCTGGTTGGTAGCTTTTCCGAAGTGGGCGGTGGGGCCCGGTGGCAGTGCAGAGCAAGCAGCGCATCTGGTTAGTGGCAGCCAGAGGGGCAGACGTAAGAGGCTGAAAACCCTGCCCTTAAGACGCCCGGCGGCTAGGTTGGCAGCAGCATCGCTCGGGCCGTCACGGCACGAGTCAGCAGCGGGGATCCTCACATCTGTCTCCGTGGAGTCGGCGCGGGGGGACGGTGGCCGTCAGGCTTCCGCTGCGGTGCAGCGCGTTCTCCTCTGCCCCTTTGATCTGCCTGTATGTCCTGCTATTTTCCAAGTCCAGGAATCCACATACGGACTGGGGCCTGGCAGGTTTCTTCAGGAATCAAAGTCCCTGAATTGAGGCTACTCGGGCCTGAGTCAGGCCAGGCCAGGCCGGGCGAAGCCCCTTGGCAGATGTCTTCCTAAGCGTGGGATGGCCTTTGGAAGTAAGGCTTTCCCAAGGCAGGACGATCAGATTTTAAAAAATGGAACCCAGAGGGAAGTCGTGAGAAGAACGTGGGTTTCTACCTGAAGAAAAGCAGTAGTAAAACTTCCCCATGGATAAAGTCTTGGGATGACCAAGAAAAACCGTGAAATCATTTTTAGAGTTCTTTATCTAGCAGTGCCTGTGAATTAGTGCTGGACGCAATGTGCCTTTTTGTTTTCTTTAATTTTCCTTTCTTTCTTCTTCCAAGCCTCAGAAGAGGAAAGTGGAAAGCCTTTCCAGTGTCCAATATGTGGTTTGGTTATAAAAAGGAAGAGTTACTGGAAGCGGCATATGGTGATTCACACAGGTTTAAAAAGTCATCAGTGTCCGCTCTGTCCATTCCGGTGTGCTCGCAAGGACAATCTCAAATCCCACATGAAGGTAAGCCAGCCACAGACAGGCCTGACGAGGACGCAGGTACCGCCAAGCGGGAGAGGGCCTCTTGGTGGATGACAGTGCTCGGGTCGGAAGGTAGAATGCAACCAAAATGAAATACCTTGAAAAGAGTCCTCCTGTGAAGGTTCTCATTTCCAGTTTACAACCAGGAACTTAAGGACAGAGAGAAGCTTCAATATCCAAGTAATATATGTAGTGCAGAGCTATCCTTCTTTGGGGAGCAGCAGCCTAACCTGTCCTTGCATGGTGATGCATTTTTTCTGGGGTGCTTGGAGGGGCAGAAAGAGTACAGGAAGGGCTGTTGGACCTGTGCCCCAGAGACAAGGCACTTGGACCTGCTCCCCTGCCTGGAGAGACTGCCCTCTTCTGCTTACAAACGCAGAGGAACACCCAGAGACACCTTATTGGGGGACAGGGCACTGAAAGACACTTGGGCTTCACCGTTAGCACTGTGGGAGGCTCGGGCCATTTCTAACAAGACTGAGTCCTCCCTGAGACTGTCAGTGTTTGAGCTGTTATAATTCTCAGGATCACACTGTGACATGCAAGGACATTGTTTTCAATGTTCTATTGAAAACAGTTGGGCTTGCGCCTGTAATAGAGATATAGAGCACTGAGTAGAGTCCATGCGTCACTCTTAAGTGAGGGGGGGGAAACTTAGTCGTCTAGAAATCTTTTTAGCAAACTCCATCAGTCCTAAGGGTTTTGTCTGAAATTCAAGAAGAAAACTCATGAGACCAAAAGAGCACTCGCTTTTGAATTTGATAGACCCACATTTAAATCTTATTGTGCAATTTACTAGCTAAGTGGCCTTGAGCAAATGGGCATTTAGACTTAATTTTCTCACCTGCTAAATGGGAACAATAATGTTGAGAAGAGCTGTTATCAGTATTTAAGGAGGTAATATTAGTAAAGTCTCTGACACAGAAATGCTCTTTAATAGTTATGTAATTTCAATAACTATTGTCTAACATCTTAATAATGACAATCACCGTTTTTATTGGTATTTTCAATATGGTTTGGCTGTTGACATTGTTTATAAAGTTTTTGCTTTCCTGCCATAAGAAGTATAGTGTATGTACATAATTAAGATATTTGCTTTTTCTAAATCTTGTCTAGCCCTCCTGAATATATCAGTAATTACTGTCCAGAATCGTAGCTCTAAAAAAGTGTGACGAGGCGGAACCTCTGTTGACTTTAGGAAATAGCTTAAAAGATTTTTAAAAATTGAATTCATGATGTAATTTGTTTTCTATCATTTGCCTTTTTCTCTTGGGAGTAGCATGCCCTTCATCTCCAGAATCCATTTAACCAGGAGTTCTGGCTGGTTGAATTCCAGTGAGCCTGCTTAGTTTTTACTTTAACCTTCCTCATCCTCTGCCACCTCTTCCCAAAGTAAAATCTCATATTTTACACCTGCAAAGTGGATTTCGTTAGCGGGATGAGACTTCAAAAGAAATGTTTAAAACGAAAATTTGTTTTCGTTACTGGGTCCTATGCTGCGTGCAGAAGTCAGGTCTGGCCAATTTAAAGCTTCAGTGAGCAGAAAACTTGCATCTCGCCTGACACCTTGTAAGCCTGGTTTCAGCTCAGGGTCACTTAAAACAACCTATTTATAAACCCGTGGAAAAAAAGCTGGGTTTTTCGAGAGCAGGAACTTACTGACCCTGAAACTACAGAGAGATGAGTTGGGTGCCTTGATGATACAGACAGTCAGCCATGACAGCGTTACCGATGAGAGCGGCGAGGGCTTTTCGGGTCGTGGGGTCTTAGAATGCTTTCAGAACAAATCAATAACCAGTACAATAAAGCAGTGTGTGAAATTACTACTTTATTCAAACTCATTGTGTCCTAACCTGTTGAGCTCCGACTGAGCTTTTGATAAGGGAAGTGTGAGAAGGGCTCATACAAGTTTAATTTTATCAAACGGTGTACTGTTTCTTTTCTCTGCTCTACACCTCACTTATGGGCCCTTTTATTATTATTATTATTCTTTAATCAAAGAACTCGTGGTTTTATTTTCATTAGACATACTTGAATTTTGCAAATATAGTCCTCATGGAAATACGATGGCTGTGGTTTTAGGAGTCGGTATCCTCAGCTCTTTCCACCAGAGATTACAAAGATGGATAGATTTCCTAAAACGATTTCTGCCTAAGAAGTGGGGGCAGCGTAGCCTATAGATAAAGATCTTGAACCGTGTGGTCAGAAGAACCTTAGTTAGAATCTCAGTTCCACGACGTTTGGTAGCTGTGAGACTTTGGGCAAATCATTTAACCTCTCCAAGCTTCCGTTTCTGGTCATGGAGATAATAATCTTGGGATCTGTCTCCTGGAGTGGTTATAAGAGTTAAATGAGATAAAATGGACATAAGCCACTTAACACAGAGCCCAGCACGGACAAAGAAACACTAGGAAAATGTAGCTAATGTAGCAATTACTATCCGAAAATCATCTGAATATATATTAACGTTTACATTTAGAAATAAACTAATGACATGGTCTAAAACAGTTCTTTAAAATAAATTTTATTGCTTTTCTCTTTTTATGATATGTGTTTAGTGTTGAGAATTTAGAAAAACCCAATAAACAAAAATAATATAAAATTGACCTTTCATCTCATCACACAGAAGTAACCCTTAGTGTTATTCTAATGTATCTTTTTCTATATTGATTATATATATTTATTTAAGAAAAAAATGGGTTTCCACTTTATTTGTTCAACAAATAGAGTATTAACAGTGTTCCTACTCGGTGCTAGGCACTGTATGTTTTTTTAATCCTGTCTTTTCTCCTTAGTATAGTGTGCAAATGTTTTTATGAGCAGCGGCGGAAGGAGATGTAAATGCCTCCAGCTTCCTCAGGGTTATCTTAGATTTTCATTAAGTCTTTTACAACTTTCCTGGATGACTGAGCATACAGGAATTAAATAGGAAATTCATAAGCTGAAATTGAACAGAAAAGGTGAGGAGGACTGTTAAGGGCGAAGTAATGGTGAGACAGCGGACAAGAGTCAGGACTCCGAGTTCTGCTTTTCTCGGGCCTGCCTCCTAAGGAGCTGGGACCCTTGGGTAAGCCCCTTCCCTGCCTGGCCAGGTCCCCTAAGGGCAGTGGAGTCGATGTTTCCCAAGGTTTCCTTGTGTTCATCCAACTGCAGGAGATGGACCCAATGATGCAACAGCACCTTCTCTTCCCACCCCTTAGGATGGGGGATGTGCTTTTGGTGCAAAAGGACCAGTCAGTAAGCACATCACCATGTGGCCTGGAAAGAATGACATGCTTTAGACAAGTGTGTTTTCTTATGAGCAGAGTGAGAGGAATTTTGAAGTCAATGGTAAGCTGAAGAGAATAAAAATGGTAACAGAAAGCGCACGTCAGTTAGGAGAGAAGGGGAGACATTGCAAGTGGAGAATGGAGCTAAAACTTCTCTCCAGGGTCAAATGTGACACCTACCCACTTTGGAAAGGTGTAGCTCAAATAAAATAATAAGTGTGAAAGTTAACACCACATCCACTGTTTTTCCTTAAGACAGTCACTAATTTTCCCACAACTAAATGTAGCACGGCCAGGACCTGGTGGAAAAGCTGCCTCGTAAAATACTTGCATGCAGTCTCTTTTCCATCCAGGGCTCCCTTTCGGCGTCAGAACTTGGGCTCGCTCTCTATGCTTTTCCTTCTTCTAGAAGCTGCTTCAGGAGCTTCTGTTCTTGGATTAGTTCCTCTCCTCTCCTGGGTCAATAGATGTAAGGACACTTCTGAAATGGAATTCTCCCAGGGACGAAGGGAGCTTTCTGCCTTGTGACCTTTACCACCTGGTTCCAGGGCAGGCTTTGGGCAGCACCTGTCAGGGTCTCGTGGGGCTGTGACCTGAGGCTCCCGAGGTGCCTGCTTCTATGTGAACAGGGTAGAGAAGTGGTAGGGAAATCTTCCTTATTCCTTGAGAAAACAGATGAACCCGTCAGCTCATGAAATCCCTTTGTTGTGAAAGAACAGAGAGGGGTGATGTTCACAGCTAGCAACAGTGTGGCATCCCAACCCAGCACCCTCCTCGCACTCCCCCCCTCCCCCCGCATCCAGACCTGGCAGAGGAAGGCTTTAGTGAGCAAGGCTTTGCTGCAACTAAATTTAAGTTTATATGGTGTTGAGAAATTCATGCTTTGGGGGACCCAGAATCTCTTCTGTTGTTTTTTTCAAAAAGCCACAGTGGGGTGCTGTAGCAACAGGATCTCACCATTAACGTTTAATTTCTTTGCTTTTGTTGGTCACTTAACATTATTTAAAAGTATGTTTTGGCTGGTGAATAATACTTTTGGATTGCATTCAGAATGCATAAACAGCTGTAGTAAAACTTGCTTTCTTGGAAAGGAAGCCTCCGCCAAGGGACCAGGTGGTACAGTGGATTAACGAACTGGCCTTTAACCTTCATGAGACCTGGGTTCAAATCCCACTCAGGTCACCCCTGTCAGATAGGGTGTCAGTTTTGTTTTGGTTTTGAATTCCAATCACTGACTTGTTTGTCCAGATCACACAACTCCCCGGATCATTTGGCCCAAATCTACACAATTGGCAGTTTTTACACAAGGGAGGGCCAGTCCTGAAATAGCAGGGTGCAGCAGGTCAGCACTGAAGTGCACTGGCAGAGATGAAAGGGGGAGTTAACAAGCTCATGAGCACCTGCCAGCTCAGAGCCTGGCTCGGGCCAATGCAATGATTTCCTCACTTTTTCAAGCACTAAATTTGGTAGTGACAGGAAGAAAAAAAAAGTTCTCAAATTTTACAGGTATATACGTGCATGTAAGACTGGAATGGATTTCAAAGTCTGCATTCTTTCATGGCAGACATCAGAATCTGAGCATGATGTCAGCACGCTGGGAAACGTTGGTTTCATCTCACTGAGAATCCTTGGTGGGAATCAGACCATGGTTCCCCCCACTCTACTCTACTTTCTTCGCATGTAATTTTGCTCAAACCACTCACTCCAGGGTCTCAATTGCCCTGTCTATGAAATGGGAATACTCTGGAGACATTATTTTCCACATTCTTAATTACCTAGAGAAGCATTTTGAAAATTGAAATTATGTTTGCAAAACACCATTAACTCTCTGGGCGACAGTCATTGGGAGCACGCAAAGTGTTATTAATAAGAGGAATTACTTGACAGGTGACCTCTTTTGACCCCCAACTAGTAATTAGGTAAGTTTGCATTCTGCTGGGTTTATACTATTTTCTCTGAAGACATCGACCGAGATCAGATGGCTAGACTATTAAGAGGGTTTACCTGGGACGGCCTCGTCTGGCCGACAGCACCCTCCGTCGCGAGCTTGGCTCTAACAAGGGACTCTTAACCTGCACGGCCCCGCTTTGTGCTTCGGGACGACCTCATCACCGGGAGCACAGTAGTGAACCGCTCCCCTCTGGTTGCTTTATTTCCCGGGCCAGCCCTCTGTACGGAGGAGACTGTCGGTGAGGGGCGCGGATGCCCAGCGCCATTCCCGTGAGCGCCCGGTGGACAGCTCATGACTGTTCTTGCTTCCCGGCAGGTTCATCAGCACCAGGACCGGGGAGAGACCTTTCAGTGCCAGCTGTGCCCTTTCACTTCCTCGCGCCACTTCAGCCTGAAGCTCCACATGCGCTGCCACCAGCACTTCCTGAGGACAGAAGCCAAGGTGAAGGAGGAGATCCCAGACCCAGATGTCAAGGGATCTCCCCACCTCAGTGACAGTGCCTGCCTGGGGCAGCAAAGGGAAGGAGGAGGGACAGAGCTAGTGGGGACCATGATGACGGCCAACACTCCAGAGAGGACTAGCCAGGGTGGGGCTGGCGTCTCGCCTTTGCTGGTGAAGGAGGAACCCAAGGAAGATAACGGCCTGCCAGCCTCCTTTACCCTGAATGCTGCCGACAGGCCGGCCAACCACACAAAGCTGAAAGACCCCTCCGAGTATGTGGCCAACAGTGCGTCAGCATTGTTCAGCCAGGACATCTCTGTTAAGATGGCGTCTGATTTTCTCATGAAGCTGTCAGGTACTTGAATAGGGTTGTATTCTCTCTCTCTTTCTCTCTCTCTACCGGTACTCTCATCCGTAAAATCAACTGGTCGGAACGAGGCGATTTCGAGGTCCCTTTAAATGCTAATAGTCGGCACCTTCATAAATTTTCTCCTTGACTTTTTTTTTTCCAGTCCTTTGGAAGTAGGCATTGCTGTGGTTTGGGTCTAGAAGCGACAGACTGCCGATGTCCTGTTTTTTTCTCCTTTATGGGCTCTTGTTGTAGGGGAAAGGTCACAGGGTGAGCCAGGTTGGTGGCAGTTCTTTGTGTGACCTTGGCCCCTATTTACCTTGTCTCTCTGCGTTGGGTTCTTTACAGCGCTTGTGTGGAACATCTCATTTTGCATTATTCAAGTTCTTTGCTTTTAATTTGAGAGATTTTTTTAAAGGACATATATACAGAGACTACTATTAGGAATCAGAGACTTTGATAATTTGATTAAATAATAAAGATCATCTTAAAATGTTTTTTCAGTGGAAAACTTTTTATTATGGTAAAACACACCCAACATGAAATCAACCGTTTTTAAGTGTACAGTTCTTTGGCGTGAAGTACATGTACATTGTTGTATAGCCAGCACCGCCACCCATCTCCAGAGCTTTTTCATCTCTCCATTACACCGTCACTCTCCATTCCTCCCTCCCCCAGCTCCTGGTAAGCACCTTTCCACTTTCTGCCTCTGTGAATTTGACTACTCTAGGTATCTCACAATAAAGCGGAATTAGAATTTTTTAAAAAATTCTTTTCCAACTGCCCCAGTGCTTTGGATAGAATATGGAGTTTAAGCTGTAAAAAATTATCCATATTAATTGATAGCACTTTCACCATCAAATTATATGTGATGTTTCTTTTATTTTTTGCCTTTTTTTAAATCTTCAATTTCTTTGATAAGTTGTGGAGTTGAACGGGGTGCATAGAGATGTTGAGGGAGGCTGTTTTTCCCGACTCCCTTTTGGAATGATGAAACGTGTCCTGGGATTGTGCTGCTACTCAGTTCATTTTTTAAAAGTATGATTTTAAATTTTAAAGGCGATGTGGAGGGTGGGGAAAGGTCGGCTGAGAATCAGTTCTGTCTCGCAGTGAAGACGGTAGTCCCCACGATGGCTTCCAAATGCCATTTCAGCTCTTTGGAGATTGACAATACCCTTTTAAACGGAGAATAATTGGCCACCGCCTTCCTTTAAGTGGACTGTGAGTCGCATTTCACTAAATGTCATTGCCAGGTGCATTAGAGGTTCAGCGTCACTCTGAAGACCCCGTGCTCAGTGACTCCGCAGTCAGGTCCTTCTGAATGTCCCCATCACCCCAGATCTCTGCCCCTCAGGAGTGGGAGACACTAGTTGGAAGAAATGAGAAAAGGTAGGGGATGGAAATGAGGCGTTGCAGAAATGAGCTGCGGAGGAAAAGAGAGCAGAAAATGTTCCAGTGTCGGGCACCCAGACCCGCAGTGTGAGGTAGGCAGCCCGATGCTGGGGACCATCGAGCCCAGGAATTACAGTGTGTCTGACTGCGGCACAGACTGACGGGGGGCTGTCTGCTATCCCCACCCCTACCCTGCCTCTCCCTCTTCCAGTCCATCTAAGGGAAACTTAACTTTTAGAGACTTTGGGTCTTATCTTGAAACATTTTTGAAAATGAGGGGAAAGTGCAGCTTCCAGTGTAACTTATGCGGCTGGCATTTTAGTTTTCACCTCTGGAGCATCTTTGGTTCTTCCTTGATGGCCTCTCCCTCTCCCACCAACAGTAAAGCACCAGGGGCTCCTTTTCTGGTCTCTCCTAGTGCAAAAAAGGGAATGCAAATGGCATCTTCACTTAGCATAGCTTAGAAAGGGGGACAGACATCTTACTAATAGACAGGAAAACTAAGTGGGGTGAGTGACTCTTAGTAAGGGGTTATTCCCTTCACTCCACCGGCCCCGGAAGTTTTGAAACCTGCAGGAAGGCGAGGAGAGATGAAGGAAGGATTGGGTAAAACACTTGGTGTACGATACACCACTCCTGCTCCGCTCAGCCCTGGGTGCTCCACATCCGGCTGTAACTAGCTCCAGACCCAATCGCAGGGCGCTTAACATAAGGCCTGTGGCTGCTGAGAACTGGAATTGCAAACAGGAGCTTCACCAGTGGAGAAGGCGTTTGGTAGGTTGGGGTAAAACTGCACCAAAGCCTCACATTGTGATCTGTTTTCTCAGCTAGATATTGATGGGGACTTGTTTACGGTTTGGCAGTCGCAGTATTTACCGACTGATCAATCGGCAGGAGAAAACAGATAACAAATGCACACTATTTATGCAAAAGGCCCAAGCAGCTATTTTATGGTGGTTTACTAAAGGTCCTGAAACCTGACTTGTGTGCAGTGTTACCTAGCAACCTGTTACAAAGTCACTGGGGAGTGAGATGCATCGGTAATTTTTTGTGTGTGTGCATATTTGGATGTGAATGTAAACTTGGTGACTGTGGCAATGCAGCCCCCGGGAGGAGAAGATGTGTTAAAAGGAGGGGAATACATTTTCTGGAGGGCTTTTTTTTTTTTTTTTTAATTCCACTAACTCTTTGGTTGGTCGAGCTTTATAATTGTTAGCTGCTATCGCTGTGGTGCTGGGCATGGCTGGGTCTGTGTCTGTGATCCCCGGACCAAAAGGCCAAACCCCAGAGAACTGTGGGTGGGTTTCTAGCTCTTTCCCTCGTCAAATGTAGTGCAGTCATGGTTAACATGGGGCCTTGTCCCTCGGCGTCATAAGGGCGCCATTGTTCTTGCGACAAATTTTAGCTGGGCTCTGCTCGTGCACCTGCTGGGGCTGGAGGGTGCAGCTGTTTGTGGGCACAGAGTTTGTGAGTCCCTGTGCCAGCCGCATCGCTGTCTGCAGAACTGGAGCACAGTGACAAATTCAAGCGTGTACATACCTACTTGTTTCCAAAAGAGAGATGGAAAACACTTGATTCTTTCTTGCTTGGTTATTAAGGAGAGTCTTTCTCGCTCCTTCAATTAAAACTGAGCATGAAGATGACTTAAGGGAACCCAGTGGGATTAAAAATCACGGGCTGAATGCTGTTTTAAATGGACTCTAAATCCTCCCACCCCCGCCCTGATTTTGACGTTTCCCAGTGTATGTGATTGTGAAATCAAATCCCTTCTCCGAGTCATCAACTGACTCTTCTCCTGCCCGAGCCCACACTTAACATTCCTCGGTCCTTCAAGATTAATGTTGCTCCCTGGGACCGAGGCTGTCCAGACTCGGCACCATAATTGATTCGGGGAAGAGAACGGGGCAGCCCCTGCCGCTGGCTTTCTGGGCTAAGAGAAAAAATAATTTTGTAAACTATGCTCAGGGTTTCAGCCTAGAAGGCAGGTCTTGTAGGCTACAGCCTTTCATGTTTGCATAGATCTTTCTTGAGAGCCAGAAGACACATGCAGGCCGTTGCATGTCGGGGCAAGGGATCCAGGGCTCGCATGCCCGGGGTGTGCAAGGGAGAGGTGCTCACCTGACCTCGGAGCACTTAGTTCCTGCTCTTCTGTGCCTTCTCCCCATGACCTAGCATCCAGCAACAGTTCTAACTTTGAAGTGTTTTTTTGTTGTTGTTGTTATTTTAAATGCCGGGTCTAGCCCCAATTAATGTTAAATTAAAATCATAGTTTAATTGGTCTATGATAGGGACTAATCATTGGTATTCTCTTTAAAATCCTCAAATGATTCTAACATGCAACCAAGACTGAGGACTACTGATGTGGAATAAAAACTTGGAACCTGGCACAATTTTTTTTTTCAGTACAGCAATCTTCCCTTGCTTTGTATTCCAGGCCCAGAAAGGGGCGTGGTGGTGTGAGATGGGTCTGAGGCATTCGCCATGGGTCACGGTTGGCATGGATGAGAGGCCTGGGTGAATCATGTTCATGAAACCCCATGTTTTTTCTCATGGGGCCTCATGACAGAATTAGAAGGGGCATCTTAACGTTCTCTAGTTAGAACTAGAAAGTTTCAAGACTCCTCTAGAAATCACGGGGCTGGGAGTGTCATTACTTGAAGCCTGATTAAAAGTTGCCTGCGATGGCCTTACATCATGTCTCTTTCTGAAACTACACTCTTCAAGATACATAATTGAATTCTAGCTCTCCAAATTATAACCAAGGAGTTGACAGAAACTTGGCACCTCAGTTGTTGGCTGGGAATATCTTTTTGTCTCTGGTTTTAGAAAATAAAAGATACAAGTCATTTCAGCTATTTTTAATTTGGAAACGGGCAAAAAAAATTTTTATACAGTCTCCCACAATCTATTAGTTTCATTAAATTAAGGCTGAAGTAATTTTAACCAGGAGAGGTGGATTTGTTTAAAGCAGTGACTTACAAATGGGTACAAGCTGAATTGTGTTTATTAGGAGTGCAGCCATAAACAGCAAAGGTTTTCTTGTATAAATAAGTGGGAACTGGTGAATGTAATTGTGTCCTGTAGGCCTTTGTTCTGCCACTTCCATCTGTTTTGTACAGTTTTATGCGGCTGTAGTTACTATATGGTTAGTCTGTGAAATGCTGCTCCCCTATGCTGTGGTACATTTGTTTGTGCTGCTGGAAAAGAAGGAATGGGAGATGCCCAGAACAGGCCGCCCTTATTGTCTGGTGGCTCTGATTGGCTTTCTGTGAAACATCTTAACAAACGAGCGTCCTTTCAAGTAAATGCCATCCTTGGGCCATTCACGCCCTAAGACTTCAGTGCCAGTGGCCAGGGAGCTCTCCCATGCCCCACACCTAGGTACCTTCCCCAGTGGGTTTATTTTTAACAACCTTGCTTTGCATCTTCAATTTGGCACTTCTTTTTAACCCTGCCTCACTTTTTTCATGCTGGGCGCTTACCGACGTGTGACTAAAATGCCTGGTGTCACAAGCTGCGTTTAGGGGCCTTCTACATGCAGGCAGCCTGATGCCCTTTTGAAATCCTGGATTTTATTGTTGAACCTGGTGGCGATTCCTCTGAGAGGGAGAGTGTGACACCTTCCTGTTTTCCAGTGACTTGCTACTCCATGCAACCAGGGCTGATCTGAGTCACAGAAAGGAGCAGGTAACATTACAAGAAAGGGGGATTTGGATGGATCCCCAACCACAGATGGGGACTTTGTGACATTTACTCATGTTTTGTTTTTCCTTTAACAATCACTTAAATTGTGCTTACGCTTTTTCATTAACACATTTGAACTTCATAACAACCCTGTGGCAAGATAGTATTCCCATTTTATAGATGGGAATACTAGAAGACTAAGAAAACAGAAAGGTTAAGAGACTTTCCCAAGTTTATACAGGTAGTGAGTGCGGAGCCGGGATTTTAATCCAGCGTTCTCTGCCCGGGGCTGCCCATACCCCAGGTCACAAAGTAAGGAAGCAGTGACGCCAGAGCTCAGCTCCGACCTCTGTCCTCTGTTATAGAGTTAGCCAGAGTCCCCAGCATGGGTGCCAATCTGAGTGCTGTGTGCTTGATATCATGGGAAGTTGCCTTAATACTTTTAGGCTTTTCAGGAATTATTTAATGCAAATAGAATAGTAACAATAAGGCCAATTTATATTTCCGTAGAGCTTTCTAGTGTATAGCGTACTTCCAAACACACTGCCTAGTAACAAGTATGTATATGAGGAAGCCAAGACTTGGTGTAAATCCTGTAAATGGGTCCCGACTGGAATCCAGATCTTTCTTCCCTCGTTGTGCTGGACAGAGTCTTCCTCGTTCTAGAATTGCTCGCAGAATAATTTATCATCTTGATAGACCCTTGGGAAAACTTAGCAAAGTCTCCGTTTCTGCGAAACTGAATTCAGTTTTCATTTTCTTCCTTCCCTGAGAAGTGCACTTTCTTCTACTTACTACTGTTGTTACTAATTCTACTATTATTATTGTAAGCATTATTACTAATCAATTGTGTTTACAGTGAGCCAGGCACTGTGCCAACAACCTCCTGTAATTTCTCACTTAATCTTCGCAGCAGCCCTGTGGGGTCAGTGATATTAAACCTATTTTGTGGATGAGGAAGCTGAGACTTAAAGGCTTCAGCTCCAAGGGACAGAACAAAGATCCAGCTCTGCCTAATTGCAAGGCCTTGGCTCGTGACCATTTCATGAGCTATTACCTAATTTTTTTTCTCCGTTGAGCAAACTGTCTTTTGACCTCCGTCTGCTTCACTGTTTATTTTTCTTGGCTTCAAACCATGGCATCATTTCTACATGTTAATTCAGTCGCTAATCTGGGTAAACTTTTTTGTGTCTTCAAAACAGAGCTACAGTCCATCGATTCACGTGCAGCCCTTCCTGGCTATCACCTCAAACCTGGACAGCCCCTCCAGCTCCCTCCTTGATGCCTTCTCCACCCCAGCTGTCCCCCACCCCCAGGCCCCCCAGGGCATTCTGAAGGACCCTTCTTCTCATGCTTCTTGCATCAGGTTATGCTGCCACCTGATCCTTTCTACTGAGTAACCCTATCCCCACTTTTCTCTAGAAAAACGTTGCCAGTCTGCACCAGCTCGTAGACACACCCCTCTCGTTTCCATTTCTCTGCCTTTACTCATGTTGTTTCAGGAGTCTGGTAATTTGAACTGTGGAGTTCCATGTGTCTTCTTCCTATTAGACAAAATGGGAAGGGGGACTTTTTATAAAAATAATTAATAATGTGATTAAAACTAAAATAATTATTTTAACGCCCCTCTGTCCCACAGTGGTTCTTTCTGTATCTTTGTAGAGAAGTTCTAGCAACCATTCCTAGAATAGTCTTCCCCTACTGCCTGGCCCTTGCAGATGCCAGCCATCCTTCCAAGAATAGCTCACTTCTTGAGTAAAACTTTTTCTTATTATTCTAGTCTTTAGTGCTCGCCCCCATCGTGAATGCCAGTGACACTCAGAGTCTATCACCCAGGTTGGTGCTTGTACTATGACTAGTTCATTCCACGGCTGTGTATTAGTCTTACTTTTTCAGCTGTTTCAAGTTGGGGGTGGGGGTGGGGCGAGGAGTAATGTTTCTTTTATAACATCTTTATCTTTGTATCATCCACAATGCATTCCATGATGGAGTCTAAGAAAAATATTCCATTACTCATCTTCTGGAATTCAGGTTTTCAGAGGTTGTGAAATTACCTCAATTAAAAAAGATTTGCAAATTCCAGCCACCACCATATGCTGTAAGAAAGAAGATGGAATGGAGTGGTGGGCCATAGAAAGTGAGCAAGCCATGTAAAGGGAGCGCCAAAGGTTGTGCATACCTTGGTGTTGTCTCATGTCTTATGTTTTAGGACCTCAGCCAGGTCTAGGAACTGGAGTCTGTCACACAGTTAGTTAAGTACCAAACTGTTCCACAGTTTAGCAGCTCAAAACAATAAACATTTCCTTAGCTTACGATTTTGTGGATTGGCAATCTGGGCACGGCTCAACAGGGTGCTGCTCCTGATCTCTCTTGGGCTGACTCACCCATCTGCAGCCCATTGCCAGGTTGGCTGGGGGTGGCTGGTCTAGGATGGCCTCAGTTGGGATGGCTTCTCTCTGCTTCCCAGGTTTCCTCATCCTGCAGTGGGCTAGCCCAGGCTCACTCGTTCACATGGCAGCTGGGCAGGGCTCCAAGGAGAGGGCCAAAGTGCACAAGACTTCTGGAGACTCAGCTCAGAACTGGCCCAAGGTCACTTCCATCACCTTCTATTGACCAAAGCAAGCCTCAAGCGCAGCCCTGATTCAGAGTGGGGACATCGACTCCACCCCTTCATGGGAGGAGCTGCAAAATCACATTAGGGAGGGAAATCATTATGGACACTACAGTCTGCCTCAGCCCAGAGTTTTGCAGGTTCTCTGGGTGATCCACAGTAACAAACATTGCTTAAAAAACTGATGTGTGAACCAGAATGTCAGCGTAGGAATTGAAAATGACAAGTGTAGCGATCAAGAGGAGATGTCATTTGGGGCAGATGGTCACGGACTTCCCTGAAAAGTGTTGGAAAAAATATTATCCAATCTGTAAGCTTTCTTTTTTCTAGTCTCCAATAATTTCTTACTGTTCATACATTTCATTCTTTGGATTTAACAGTATGAATTTAACATACAGCTTTCTTTCACATTTACTCACGGCCTGATGGCTTTTCCAGGACTTGTCCTTCCTGCTTTTGACAAGGGAGATATCCTGTCTGTTAAGTGGATGACTGCAAATAGCTACTTTTGCTCATTATGTGTTGGTTTTAGTAGTTTAGTTCAGAGAGAAAAACCTCATTTATTTATTCTAACGTTCTTGAGGCACCACTCATTGTTACTAACCTTGACCCTGCTCCAGAGGCTGTTTTGTTTCCTTGTCACTATGTCTATAATTGCAGGAGCCAACATTGACGACCTGTGCAGTCTTGGTTTGGGACATAGATCCTGAAATGTGGCCAAGTATTAGCTCAGTTGGGGATTCATGAGAAATATAAGATGCTTAAAACTTCACTGAACACTAATTATGAAACTACTTAAAGCAAATTAAGTAGTTTACCTTATTGGAGAGCAAGGTTTAAAAATATTTAGCTAATGTTTTAAACATTCTATTTAGATATAATATGCTTAACATCTAAAAGTAATACTCCACTGTTGTTATTATTTAATTAAATCTTGCCTTTCCTTATGATTTTAGAAGGCAGTTGTTTTTTTCCCTCACTTAAAATGCATCAAATTATCAAAAAATCCCAGGTCCCCAGCCTGGTCATACATACTTTCATAGACTTACAAGGGAACAGTTTTGGTTTGTAATCTGGAGAGGTGAGCTCTGATTCTGGCTCTATCGCTAACAAGCTGTGTGATTTTAAAAAGGCCACATCATTCTCTGAGCCTGTTTTTCTTACTGTAAAATAAGGGAGTGGAAAATAGTAATGATGTTCATTTTGCTGGTTTGTATTTTAAACAGTAAACCCATTTTTAAAAAGTCTTAAGAGCAGACTAAACATATAAAACACATAGAACACATATTTTTTAAAATAACTTTATTTTTTAAGTTCACATTTATTACATTTATTTACTTAATAACTCACCCAATTAAGAAAAGAGTTGCTATCTGATAAGCACAAAATGTGAAATTAGTGTTATGATCAGGTGAGGTCTTATAGCCGTAGAAGCACCTGGTATATTGCTAAATTTGTTTCGATGATTACAGTTTCAGGAGACACCATTTACACAGGGCAGATGTGACAAACAAGGACAGATTTCAGACAATTCACCTTGTAATCTCAGGATCCCTTCACTGAAATGTATTTAGATACTTAAAAGAAAAAAGATACAAGGAGATAACTGATTAGGTCCTAATAGCCCTTTTTCTTCTGTATTTTTCTCTTGCATTGAGTTACTGATGGATTCTGGTACCTTAATTCCTAAAATAATATGACATTACAAAAATAAAATGAAAAAATAAAAATATTAAGGTATCATCTTAAAAACAAGTGAAGCATTTGGAAGTTTTAAGATACCCACACAGAAGCCAAGGCAGGTGCTGTGGAAGTCCTTTACCAACTGAGGTCCACTGTGCACAAATCTCTTAGTAAGAATGAAGTCAAGACTATGCACTGGGTCGGATATGATTGCTTTTCCCTAGCAATCTCCACCCCCAACCCCCAAAAGAAAATATCTTTTCATTTCACTTTTCTCTGTAGAAAAAAATGGGTTGTTTTTGTTTTTTAACTAAGAATAATAAAAAACAGTGGCAATTGTTCAGCCATGTTAATTTTAAAATATAGGTTTTATATACTATTCTCAGTGTAAATATTTCTGGTAATTGAAAGAAAGCAGGATAACCTTCATATTACTATTTTGACATCTTTTATTTAGGCCCAAATGTTTGGGAAATTAAAACTTGAGCAAACGAGTGTCTTTCTCATGCCTTTTTGACATGTCATTAGTTTTATTTACATTTCCCTAGCACCTTACTAGTTTTATGCTATTCTTGACATTGTCAGAATGAAAACCAGATAGACTGTGCCTTGCAAATGTATAATCCAGCAACATCCGGATCACCTATTGTGGGTTTTTTCAGGTGTCTTATTGAAGTTCTGTTACATCTGGGTTGTACTAACAATGCTATTTTTTTCTTCAGTCTTATGTAGCATGTATTCTCACTATCCTCCCAGAAGCTCCTTATATCTTCAGAGAGCATCAGCATACTGGCTGCCCCCTCTAGCTAGAAGTTGGGATTTACTTCTAGGGCCTCAGTCGTTTTTTAGCTTTTACTTGCCTCACCTTAGAATTTTAAAAAGTTTTAAAATAAAAAATGCAGCACTGAAGCATTTTTAAAAATACCTAACCATTCACTTTATATTATTCCTTCCCAAAGACTCCAAGTCACAGACTTGAGAGACCATACACTGTTAAATTACTCTGTCGTGACTACCTAGCATGCTCTCGGGAAAGGGTTTTATGAAGGGTCCTGGAAAAAGGGCTTAGGGCAAGAGAAGCTTTAGGAGGTGGTTAACAGAACCTCCAGGAAGTGGTAGAAAGGGGAGAAATGTGCTAAATAAACAAAGTCTTCTTAGGAGCTACCTTCCTGGTAGAGGTCGGAAATACATACTTGCTGCAGATTGCTCTAGAAGACATCTTTGTTCCCTTTGGTTCAGATTCTGATGGCCTTGTCCCCAAAGGGGTAGATTATTTTAAGCACTTTCCTTGATATCCGGACTCCTTTAGTAATGCCAGGATCCAAGTGATTATTCAAAGACACCTCAGTAAGCGCTGTGGTGTAGGCAGCAAAGCTCTTAACCTTATCCCCAAATGAAAGATCAGACCCAGGAAAAGCATTTCGGATTGCCTTTGGTGGAATATTTTGAGATTCTTAGTGTTTGTTTACCACAGGTAATAGTCGAACACCATCTGATGTCACTAATTTGTGGCCAACTTATTTTGTTCATTCAACAGATGTATATATTGAATACCTACTGTGTGCCAGGCACTGTTCTAGGCATTCAAAATCCTTTAGCGTTAAAACAAAGATCATTACCTTCATGAAGAACAGACCATATGTGGTTAACATAATAAATAAGAAAATTATATAGTGTATGATTAGTCTGTGCTGCCATAGCAAAATACCACCGACTAAGTGGCTGAAACAACAGAAATTTATTTTTCACAGTTCTGGAGGCTGGAGGTCCAAGATAAAGGTGTTGTCAGGTTTGGTTTCTCCTGAGGCCTCTCTCTGTTTGGCTTGAAGATCACCACCTTTTCACTTTGTCTTCACATGTGTCTCACTTCTTATAAGGGCACCAGTCATATTGGATTAGGATCCACCCTGATGGCCTCATTTAACCTTAATTACCTCCCTATCTCCAAATACAGTCACAACGGGGTTTAGGGCTTTAACATATGAATTTGGAGGGCATATTTCAGTTTTGAATAGTATGTTATCAGCTGATAAATATTTTGGATAAAAAGGAAGATTAAAGTAGGGTAAGAGAGATTGAGAGTACTGGGGAGGGGTTGCAGTTTTGAACAGGGTAGACTTCCTTGAGAAGGTGGTATTTTAGCAAAGACCTGAAGGTTAAGTTACATTAGTGTTGTTATAACACAGGGACCAGAGGTGGAGGAGTGGTGTGATGAAAGTTGGTCAGGGACATAAGGATGAGCAGTCTATGGACTAGGCTCTAGTCCTAGCTCTTTCTGGTAGCAAAACTTCCAAATGTTATGTTGGCCCTCTGGGCTCGTTTCCAGATATGCTGGCCTGTATGAACTTGTGATTCCAGAATATACATTCTTGGAGTGACATGAGTAGAAAGGACTTTGTGTCCTTTCTAATAGGTGTTTGCTTTGGGGATGTATTTTCTGCCTTTTATTTATTAAGTAGGAATGGGCTTATGGCTCGTTCTAATAAGTGTTACTAAGAACTCTGTATTAGGATGAGATCTTCTTTCTCAGAAGACAAACACACCCAATAGAACCAACTTAAAAGTTCCTGTTAAGTGGCCTTTTTCAGGGGAGCAAGATGCCTGTGAAAGTTGCAAGTGGTAGAGGATGCTTGTCTTCCTTCTTGGTCTTTCCTGCGTAGTGTGTAGCTTAGTGGTACGTTGTAGCCAAGCCACAGAATCCATCCCGTAATAGGCCAGTTAGCTCTGCCCTGACCACACACTGCACACCAACCAACCATGCTAAAAATGGAAAAAGGGCATAAGTGGAAACACTGGTGAAATCTGAATAAACTCTGGAGTTTAGATCATAGTAATGTGAATTTCTTAGTTCTGACAAATGCATCATGGTTAGGTAAGATGTTAACATCGGGAATGCTGGGTGAAGGATATATGGGAACTCTTCAAACCATCTTTACAACTTCTCTGCAAATCTGAAATTATTTCAAAATAAGTTTTCTTTAAAAATTGCCCTTTGTGGACTTGGAGATGACTTGGGCTACAGACATGGACCCAAAAAGCAATACCAACTGCATGTCCCACTGTGGGTCAGTGATGTTGGCTTATAATAGAGCAAAAGTGCTGTATCTCTAGTCTGAGCTTTTCTTTCTGTTAAATTCTCTGTCCTCACCTTATACCCCACCCCAGGTTTGTGCTGTGGTTTTGCCTCTGACTCATGTTTATATTTAATATTTTATGGCAGAATAACTGCCTGAGGCCATTATTCTCTAACAGGATTGGTGGGGAGAGTGCAGATAGGCCAGGGAGGCAGCAACATAGGCAGGAAAGAAGACGTTGAGGGAAACCAAAGAGAAAATGCCCAAACACGTTGTAGAAGCAGCACTTTTTGAAACAGGATGGATTTGAAAGCTTCAGAAGCCCACGAGCTCATGGAGTGTATTGTATTTTTGTGCCCAGGGCTCAGCCGATTTTGATTAGGTTGTGGTCCCCCCTGCTGTTAGCACAGTGTGATCGTGCATCCATACTTCATTAAGTTGGGGGCAGCTAAGAGGGGAGTGGCCTTTTATATCTGTGTATATATATAATCCCTTTCTTCTTTTGACAGCTGCAAATCAGAAGGAGCCCATGAATCTTAACTTTAAAGTGAAAGAGGAGCCCAAGGAAGAGGAGGCCCTCAGTGCCTCCTTGCCTCGGTCCAACTATGTGTTCAGCCCGGAATCTGAAGTGTCGGCCCCGAGCATCTCTGAAGACACGCTGAAGGCCCAGGAAGGGAAGGGGAGTGGGCTAAGGCGGGACATGTCAGTCAAAGCAGCTTCTGAACTTCTCATGAAACTATCAGGTACTTGATTTATTCTAAAATGTTCACATTCTGATCATTTCACTTTCGAGCCAACTGGCTGCTTCCTGCACAGGCTATGATTAGCCTAATGGCCACAATGTCATTATTTCGGCGAATTTGGGGATGATTGGATTACTTGGCTTAAAGTCCTGTGTTGTGTGTATGGGTTTGTTTTCAGATGTTAGCTGTATATCTGACCTACTAAATACAACCTTTTTCTGAATATTGCTGCAGATTGTTGGAAAGCACCACTGCTTTCTAAGATGATGTAGGTCATAATTTTAAATGGGTTCTAATGACATTCAAAGCACTTCTGCTAATTGATCAGAATATCTATTTTTTCCTAATAGAGGACCTTGCATTTCTTGTCTGTATTTATATTTTATAGTCTTTAAGAACCATTGAAAATATTTTTCTTAACCTAATAAGTAGTTGAGATGGCACTTGAAGTAATTACGCATAGCGTAGCAATGAGATTTTAGGAATTGAAAATTTTATAATGGGATATTACAATAATTAATCTCAGTCCTTAAGATGAATGACTTTTAAAATTAGTATCTAAATGTAATCCCAGCCTATCAAATGTTGGCAAAACGGGTTATAACTTGAAATTTATGTACCCAGACTCCTATCTGCTCCAGCCCCTTCTGAACAGGTAAACATTTAGTGTCTTTTAAATTGAAAGGTATGACTTTTTAGAACATGGAAAGAAAAGTTATATCAATAAAGTTATATCAAGACTTACCAAGTCATACTGCATCCTTAGTTCACTACTGCTTAAAGATGTACAGTTAGGGGGGCTCCTTCCCTGCGTAATTTCATAAGCAAATCTGTGTCCCTGGTTGACCAGTAGCTTAGAAGGTAAGAAATTATTAGTGATTTTCTTAGAGTCATTGTATCAGAACAGTTGAAATTCCTGTATTTGCCAGTTGGTGGGGTTAAGAATTCTTTCCTTTAGTGTTAATTCAGAATGCACTGGAACTTCAGGGGAACATTATTTGTTATAAAATAGAGCGTGATACAATTATTACATTTTATTATAGCTTCATTTTTCTAAACTTGGCAATGATAGTGCAGCTTTTCCCATAACTGGGAGGTCTAACAAGATTGTGCTGATTGGTGAAAGCCGAAAGTTTAAAAAAGTGATATTCAAGCCAACAGCTTTTCTTGTAGTTGAACCCTCCCTTCAGTGTCAAAAAGTCTTGGTGACAGAGAGTAATCTGTTGTTTTTTTCAGTCAATTCAGAGAGGCCACACAACTCTCTGATTCTTTTCCATATCATAGGCTTTCACATCACAGGGACTTGAGCTCCTCTAACAATGACTTTTTCCCCTCCTGATGGTAAGATTCTAGTGTATAATATTTCTGTCTCAGAGTTTGCTGTGCAGCCAGTATTGTGAGTAGAGAAAGCTGAAGTGGACCCGAATGATAATACGCAAAAATGAGATTTCAAGAAAGAGGTTCTTTCAGGAAAAACATTTTATCTTAATGCTTTTGGATGATGAGGTTTAAAACAATAAATTAGGAAATCACTTCTTCGTTAATGAGGTCCCTCAAATGGAATATGGCTATGCAGCCACACACATTTGATATTTGTGGACAGCAGTGGCCTTTCTAAATGTTTATGTTGAGTTTTATCGAGTCCATCCAATGTTGAATGGACGACATGGTCGAATTTCCAAAGGGCCTCTGCCCTGCTTTGTGGTGTGGAAGTGAAAAGGTGTTTGAAGACCAAGATAACTATTTTTTGCCCTGAAAACATTTCCCAGCATTCTAAGTGCAAGAGGCCTAGTTCAAAAAAATATGCATCCCAGTCCCTACCCTCTAGGTGCTTATGTCTGGTCAAGAAAAATCCGAGGGAATTCATCCAGTAAGTAACTGGCACCTGGAACTTCATTCTTCTGCTCTCTAGCAGACTGTGGTCAGGTACACTGCAAAGAAATGTCCAAGTTAGTCCTAACTATGGGCATGTGACTTAAAACAAATGTCACCATTCCGAAGCTGCAAAATAGAGAGGACTCACCCTTGATTAGGTTTCAAGTGGACACCGGAGTTTCTAAGCATGGATAGGTCAGTGCTCTTGGAAGGAGGAAGTTGTTAGGAAAAACTTGCTATTCTGTCTTCCCTCACTTTGTAACTTTAGCCATTTCAGTGTTCATGCCCTGAAAGACATCCAAGTATAGGACTTGTCAGTGTCTTCACACCCCCTTTCCCAGGATATTTCCTGTCCCTCTTAGACAAGGGTGGTAATTCAGTTCCCAAGGCATCTATGCAGTAGTCAGAGCTGCTCTGGATGCACCTCATGTGAGACCCCCAAGGCCTTGCTGCAGGCATCCAGTCACGCTGGGGAAAATCCTTCCGGTCAGAAGAGTCGAGCGAGAAAAGGGCATCCCGTGCAGTATCATACATTTTTTTTCCATCTTTCAGTTTGGAACCAAAGAACAGCTAAGATGTAGAATGAAAGGATTTTTCTTCTCTGTTGCTTATTTCCTGGAGAATAGAAGCTGTGATCCGTAGTAGTTTAGGCCATTTTAGCCTTTTCCTTGAATTAATAAGAGGAAGCTAGTCAATAATTTTGGCTGCTTCAATTCCAGTTTTAATTTATGATAATGCCTTAATGGATGTTGGGCACGTGGCCCAGTCAAATATCATGTGAAACTTCCCTATGTGGAGAAACCTCTGTAGGTATATTGTTTTCCAAATTGACATTTACATCTTATGGGAAAAACACAGATGCGTTAGAGACTCGACTAAATTTTTCATTAGCTGCCTGTTTGGGGAAATCTGAGTTTTCTTACTTCCTGTGGCTCAAGCTCTATGTCAGTTGTTAATTGGGAAGTCAAGTGTCTGACAGCTGGGCCAGATAAATTGATAACCATAAAGAAAGCAACCCACTCCGAGGAAACCACTGGACGCCTGCGACTACCTGTTGTTATGTGACACAAGGCAGCCAAAATAATCAAGGCTTTTCTGCTAAGCGTATAGTTGCCAAAGATAATTCCCAGAAGTCCTGATTTAAGGAGGCCGACATGCCAAAGTTCAATACAGAGGATATATGACATTCGACAGACTAAGAGAATCAAGTCGCACTATTAAACTCTGGTTTTGCAGTGTCTGGTGACCTTGCAAACTTAAGGAACAGATGTGTTACCATAGATATGACTTAATGCCGAAAGCGACACAACATCCTATCTGCTTTGTCTCTGTTGTGCCTGAAGAGAAGCATCTAGACTCAAAGAGATCAAGAAATGCTCTCTTCTCCCTTTGGGGAGCCACGGGTTTACATGGGGATGTGCATATAAAATGTACCACATATATGGTTATAGCTAGAAGCAGCAGGTAACAATGACTTAAAAATATGAGTTCCACAAAAATAAGTAGCTGGAAAACCAGAGTTATTCAGAAACATTATTGAAAAACAAAACACTTAAATGTATCCAACATGGTAAGTAGAACTTGATATCCAGACCTTAATTAGAAACCTGTCTATTGGTTTTCTTATTTCTGTGCTTAAAAAAGGACACCGGATGGATTTATATTCATTTCTGATTTATATTCGTTCATCCCAACCTAGTGTTGGAAAGGAGTAGAAATGATAATTGCCTCTTGTAGAAGAATCCGAGAGGGCTCTGGGTCTGAAATGCATAGTGATGCAGGGGAGTCAGCTAAGTAAGCTAGGGCCTCAGCTGTGAGGGATTTCGAAGCAGGTGAACTTAGGTAGGGTGGTTTTCACTGGTGATGCCAACAGCTTCTGAGTTCAAAAGAGCAATTAGACAGATGTTTCTTAGTCCCAATTCCAAATTCCAGCTGATGGCCTCACTCCGATCGGGGCCTACCAGTGGACACTTCTGTATCTCGGGGTAAGGGCACGTTGGGCTGACATGGGCGCCGTCACATAGGATCCACGGGAGGAGGAGTGAAAGTGGTGTGAGACCAGGAAGGTGAACAATATGTATGAGCCACAAAAGTTAAGGAGCAGATTATAGTAACTGCTATTATTTAAATATTAAATGTACATGCGTTTTGGCCGTTGGATGACATTTCCTTTCTGGTAGACCCTCAGAGAAGACCGGCCCTGCCAGGACTTTACCCAGCCAGCCGCAGCTGTGCGTGTGAGGCAGTGCTTCTCCAGGGGTGTCCCCAGACCAGCAGAGTGGGCACAGGTTGGGGACAATCAGCAAGTGTTAGAAATGCAAACCCCTAAGCCCTACTCTTGGACCTGGCTGTACCCCTGTGGTTTGTACAAGCCCTACCAGGGATTCTGACAGCCAAGTCTTGAGAAGCACTGAGCTGAGGAAATGGTTAACTAGAGAAATGAATTTTGTCCATCTGAAAAGAATGCCTTAGGTTGAAGCTAACAGAGAACAAAGCTCTATTGAATGTACATTTTACTCTTTAAAAAGAACCGTCTCTCTTTAGTGGAGATTCTTTTTAATTTATTATGAAATAATGGTATCTTGGAACCTTTTTTAGAAGGGCACATGTACCTAATAAATTAAGAGAGTGTTGATTACAAGCCTCAGATAGTACTACTATTTTCAGTGTTCTTTGCTGTTAAGTTTCATGATTATTCCTGGGCAGTATTGGCATTCTTTTAGGAGGAAAAAGCTGCTCCCCCTCAACCCCAACAAATCAAAGACCATTCGAGGGACACTTCTATTCTAAAGAATTCCTTGAGATAAATTAGAGATTTTAGCTAAATAATTTCTCAGGGCAAAAATTATTCACTTTTCCATCTTGTATATCTCCTTCAGAAAATTGTAATCTATCCAACATTATAAGCAGTAGGACTTCAATAATAATCTACGAGGATGGAAAATAGCTGTTTCGGTTTTCTATTAATGTCATCTCACATTTGCCTCCTTCAAACTTATGTTATTTAATTAAGCGAAAAGAACATGGGAAACCTAGTATCTAGTTCCGTGTGCTTCTACTTGCTTACGTACAGCTGAAAGCAAAGCTCACTCCTAACGTGAACAGGTGACATGTTAGCAAGGCCATGTGAAAGGATCGAAGAGTGATTTAGAAGTATCAGTAGAAAAGTATTTAGTTTGTTTTATTAATATTGTCTGTTTATCACATTGTCAAGTACCTGGTACTGAGGAGGTTGAGAGCTTAAGATTGTTGAAGTGGCATGGTCTAGTCAGTCTGAAATTGAAAAATACTTCTTTTCACTGCAACTTGTTTTGAGCACCTAGAGAAATGTATTGAACCTAGTACTCTACTGTTCTAAGACCTCATACATTTTAGATTGTTATGTTTCAGAGGGAACTTCTAGACTGATTGTTAAGCACCTCCTCATTTTTAAAAACATCTTTATTGAGATATAACTCACATCACAAAATTTACCCATTTAAAGTGTACGAGTCAATGGTTTTTAGTATATTCACTGAGTTGTGCAACCATCTCCACAACCAATTATAGAATATTTTCATCACCCCAGGAAGAAACTCATACCCATTAAGAGTCATTTCTTATCCCCGTCCTCCCCCAGGCCTAGACAACCACTAATCTACTCTGTCTCAATAGATTTGCCTGGTCTGCATATTTCATATAAATTAAATCATACAATACGTGGTCTTTTGTAACTGGCTTCTTTCACTTAGCATAATGTTTCCACGATTCATCTATATTGTAACATGCATCCATATGTTATTCCTTTATACGGCTAAATAATATTCCATTGGATATTATTGCAGTGAAATATTCCATTGGATATTATTGCAATGGCTACAACAATAATATAATACTAATTTTATACATGGTATAAAATGGATATACCACACATTTTGTTCATCGATTCATTCATTGATGAACAAAATTTGGATTGTTGCCCAACTTTTGCTATGATGAACATTTGTCAGGTATTTTTGTGGACATACATTTCGTTTCTCTCGGGTAGATAGCTAAGAGTGGAATTGCTGGGTCAAATGGTAACTCTGTGTTTAACATTTTGATGAACTGCCAAGCTGTTTCCCAAAGCAGCTGCACCATTTTATATCCCCACAAGCCATGTAGAAGAGTTCCAGTTTTTTTCACATTCTTGCCAAAACTTGTCATTGTCTCTCTTTTTTATTATAGCCATCATACTGGGTGTGAACTAGTATTTCGCTGTGGTTTGGATTTGCATTTGACTGGTGATTAGTGATGTTGAGCATATTTGCATGTGCTTATTGGCCATTTGTGTATCTTCTTTGGAGAAATGTTTATTCAAGTCCTTTTCCCTCTTTTTAATTGAGTTGTCTTTTTACTCTTGAGTTGTAAAAATTCCTTATGTATTCTGGATATAAGTTCCTTGTCAGATATATGACTTAAAATTTTTTCCCATTCTGATGATTATCTTTTCACTTGCTTGATGGTATTATTTGTGGGGGGGGGGGGGGGGAAGGAAACACACAAAATCCCCCACAAACTCAACATTTTCATTTTGATATACTCCAGTTTAGCTCTCTTTTATTTTGTTGCTTGTGATAATTATGGAATTACTATGTTTTCCATAATTCCAAAAATTTCATAAAAATTGGGACTTTTTTAATATTAAAATGAAAGCCTGCCTTTACTTATATTAGCAAGTATTTAATGTTCATGTATAAAAACTACAAAACCTAATTTATTGAATGAATAACTCCATAGCAGAGTTGACCCCTTTAATTTATAAATTTACTGTAACATTCTGTGCTTTAGCTGATGGCAGAGAATATTTGTGTGTCAATTTCTTTTTAAATGACTTATAATGAATGTGACTAGCAATGGGCTTACAACTAATTGGCCAGATGGCTTTCCTCATTGCCATGTATATCTTAAGCAACTCTCAGGATATATGGGAAAGTTAAATCTCAGTAAAGAATTAGACTCATTTTTAGCACTTGAAAACTCAGAATGGACAACGTTTGGAGTGTGAAAACTGCATCTTATACAAACAAGGAATCGATCATTTTAATAAGATAAAAATGTGACATTTATATACCCAGGGAATTCTTTTCTTGAAGGCCTAGACCTTGTTAAGCTCAGAGGATATGCAGAGGTGTTATTTTCCTGCCTGGCTCGGCAGGATGGAGTCTGAAATAGCCCAGTGCGTCTCTGAAGGACCGTTCTTTTTCCAGCAGGAGAGGGGGACTTGCTCTAACAGGCTCTCCTCTCCCTCCATTGCTGAGCTACCCTCACTCTGATTAGTAAGCACCCTCTGTTTATTTTGTAACCTCACACACAGCTTACAGATTCTCGAACCCACACACCTGAGTGGCTGTTGCTGCTCCCCCTCTTCATGTGGGAGCTCGCCCAGCTCACACCCCAGGGCCAGTGACCCTGCACCCCCTTTCCCTTAGAGCCCTCAGCCCTCAGGCCACCCTTTTGCTTCCCTGACCCAGCTTCTCCACCTCCCACACTGCGGCCTGGGACTCGGAAAGGCCCGACTCAAAAGGGCTCCTGTTTTATTATCATCTCCCCGTCGCATAGCTGCATACGTTAATATAGCCCCGAAAATTAGTATTGGCTTTGGCTCGCAGAGACCAGGCAAGGACTCGGAGAGGAATTTCATCTGCTCCACCTTCGTTAGAGATTCCTTTGCTGTTTGGCTGCACGGGGGGGAGGGAGGGGTTTCAGCACAGTTGTAAAGTCGAGGGTAGGGCTGTAGGGTAGGGGTGCGGGGTATGGTGGAGGGGGTTCCAGACCCTCCTTTACAATATTGAGCAAAGGAAGGATGACACCTCGGAACTGTGTTTGTTTGCAGGTGGGGACAGCGTGCCCTCCTCCTGTACCTCTGCGTGGTTTTCTGTTTTCTGGTATAAATGACCACAACTGTTATCTTGTTCACAAGATAAACTGTGGCACAAACAGAGAGGCCATTTGTAAATACCATTCAATGGCGACAACTCTAAGAAGAAGCTTTATTTTCTGAGGGACCCAACTGCAGTGTGGATGCAAAAAACTGAGGAACCAGTGAGACATTCTGTTCCATTTTTCGCTCAGAGGATAAATTTCCCTTCCAGGTAGAAGCTGCGTACCTTATCCATGCATTCAAATCGTCTTCACCACTCTAAGCCTTTTATGGTTCTTGCCCTGGCTTTTTGACTATAATGTTATCACAGTTATCGTCTTGTGAGGGAGCCCACAACTGTTACATTTCTCAACCAGAGATCTAAAACATTTTCATTCCATAGTGGTTTTTCTTCTTAATTAACCTTTCACCTTTCACTTACTCGTGTCAAAGAAGGGCAACATTTGCATGTATAATTAAACCCCATGGATTCTGTGCCCATCTGAGTACAGGCTGGTGTCGCAGACCTACCTGTGGAGAGGGGACCCCTCTCCCCACTGCCAGGTAGCCTGTTTGCTGTGACCACGTGCCCCTCAGCACATGTGAGCCCCCGAGAATGACGGGACCTTTAGTTTTCATTGGGCAGGGCAGTGTCCATATTGGCCCAAGAATGGAGCACTCTCAGGAGAGGAACTAGTTCTCCCTATGGCTTCTGTTATCCTTATAGGAAGACAAAGGGTTGAAAAGTGGTATTTCCTCTTTATCAAGTGTCAGGACCTGTGGCATTCTTTCTGAAGGAACCTTGGTCTTCCTTCCCAATGATTCTTCTGTTTACTCCACCCATATATATAGCTTTCCCCATATTTAAACCATCCTGAGTTTATGCTGGGAGTTGATTTACTTCCTATTTTCTAAATATGGGATAGCAGCTGGATTCAAAACTTTTCCTGGTTTTCCATGGTTTGCCATATATTTGTATCATTTACATCCAAAGCTGGAGAAATAAGGCAGGTGATAGAATATACATGTGACCCACCACATTTCATCTTAGGTCCGAACTCAGGTGGTGAGGGCACCTGTTTAAAGAATGAGTTATGAACTTGTTTGCTTACTTCTTGCTACTACCATCCTAATCACCACAAACACCTAGAGATATATACACACTTCCCTATTGTCACTTCCAGAAATTCTGTTTTGGAGTCGGGATGTTCATGGGGACAGGTTTACTGGAGACTTCCTCTGGTCCAAATACATGTCGCCAAATGTACACTTAATACCCTTGCTGTCGAGAGGGAGTGAGACCATCAGCAGAGCTGAAGGCTTAATGGGGACTAACCGTGAAACTACAGTGATTTGGGGAACTTACTCTGAGAGTGGAGTCATCACCCCTCCCTCTGTGTCTTTGAATGTTGGTAGGAACCTTTGCTTGAAACTCATCAATGCTTATTTAGCCAACATATTGGTAGTATGTAGACAATACTTATTTTTCTTCTGCCCTTTTTTTAAAGAGACTGTAGGGACTGAAGAAGAAAACTGGGGACTAAGAGGATAGTTTAACCAAGACAGATGGTTACCTCCTTTCAATTACTTGTGCTAAATAAAACCTTTTGCATTTCGTTCATCCCCTCCGAATACTGTTGAAAATATTTTCTCCTAAAACATTGTCCACATTAGAAATCTCTTCCCGTCTTACTCTTGTCTCAGCTTTCTTGGAGATACCCAAGGCCCAAAGGAGTCCTCCTGTGTGTGGCAGTGAGTGTTCAAGCATTAGGCCCGGTTCTCAGCTGAGGGCTGGTGACCTCTTCCTCTCTTTTCTTGCTCTCCACCACCTGCTCCAGAGAGGACCCAGCAACAGAGAGGAAGGGGAATTAAAATGAGTCACTGACACTACGTATAAGTAGCTTTGATTAAAAAATAAAATAAAAAGAAACATTTGGAAAAGAAGGTTGAAACCCAGCCACGGAGTACTCCGTGTCTCCAAGAATCTTGGGGTAAAGTCAAGACCCCAGAGAGACCATTTTCTACCATCTGTCCAGGGGTTCCCACAGGCATGGTACTAGGGATGGGGCCTTATCAAAGGCAAAGACTCATTTATCACTGGCTATTAGAGCCTTGATTTTTTGGCAAAAGTATGTAAAGATTTGCTGGGGTTTAAATGAACCCTATCCTTTAACTTTCCTCTACTTCTCATTCTATCTTTCCATTTATTTTTTATGATCTTCCTTCCTTTTTTTTTTCTTTTGCTTATTCATTTAACAAATATTTATTGAGCTCCTAATGCAAAGGCGAACAAGACAGTGCACTCTGCTGCATGGAGCCTACATTCTCACCTCACCCCATCTATTGGGACCCATTTCTCCCTCTAGCTAGTGCTCTGTTGCTCTCTGACGCTGTGCCCTCTGCTCCATGCTTACCAGCCCTTCCCCGCCTGCTAGAAACATCGACCACTGCGGGAGATGCAGTCAGGACTCCTCAACAGAGATACATACCCTTGTGACACGATTCAGTAATATTTAGCACTGCCTAAGAAAAGCACTTTAAACTTGTCTGCATATACAAAAGCCCTTTTACCATCAGTTAGTGGAAATACTTAAAAAGTTTTGTAAAACTCTCAGTAATTGGAAAAAACCTCTTTGCTTGCTCCTTCTGCTTTTTGGGCAGTAAAGACTCCCCCACTTTCTCCTTCCCCCCTCTTTGTGCATAAAGCACTTGATAGAGATGGACCTTGCCTTCTGGTAATTTTTTTATGTCAGCAGGAATTCTGTTGAATCTTTCAGGAATTCTGTTTAAAACTGACACGTGCACACCCACCCACCCCCAGCATTCAGGTTCATGGAAAGATAGAGGAAGGCCTGTTAATCGCAACAAATGAGGTGAACAGAGCTTAAATTTATTAAATGGCAAAGGATAATGATGTTAAATAGCTTTAAGGTTAGATCAGATACTTTAATTGACCCTATTTCTTTTCTTTTCTTTTTTAAATGTGAGACAAGAAAAGTATATTCTGGACATTAGATGAAAAATAGGTTAATTTTTAAAAAATGAGATCATTTGGAATGTTACCAAATGGCAGACTTACAGTTTAAATGCACCTCTTTAGCTAATTTCCAGTGAAATCATCAAATGAAAAGAAAACAAGATGATTGGGAGAGGTTTTACATTAACACCGGGACTCTCAGAGTGCAACAGCTAACGTCTGAGCCATTCCACATCATTGCTGGTTGCAGAAGCCGAGCTCCCAGTGCCCCCAAAACTCCTGATTGTCACTTGGACAAAAGTGAAATGGACAACAGTAAAATGTAATGGAGATGTTCTGACTTGTGATTGTCTTCCACGTGACCACTCTGAGAGACCTTCCTTTATGTCACAGGAAATTCCCACGTAGCTTAACGCTAGGCAGTATCTTACCCACAATCAAGCCCAAAACCTGTGCTGCAACCTTGGGCCCAGTTTTGTGGCCAGTCTGAAAACATTAGCAAATGCCCAGTTACCTCAGCCAAGGACCTGTTGCATTGCTTCCTGGTACAGGCGATGTGAAGATGTTTAAAAATCAACAGAAGAAGAAAGCATCAAGTACTTTGCTCTGATGGAAAATGTGTTTCTTGGACCCTTGAAAGAGAACTTCCAGATCTCACTAGCTCTTTATTGCCTTTAAAGTTCAAGTTCCACTCTTTTAGGGCATATTTGTTCTTTGCAAATTCGGAACAATTACTGAAATGGAACACCTGGGGCTGCTCATTGTGTGCTTTTAAAAACTTGATTCTAAGTTGACCCCCTGCTTACTTCTCTCTAATTGTGGATTCTGGCCTGCATAGCTAATTCTTCAGATGAAGTCGCCAGGTAGTAGACTGATATAGAGGGCAAATGCTGGTTGATTTATAGTTTTGGTGATCCAATTCAAAAGGTCAATTCTGATAAAATATCTTCAAAATAGTTTCAGGAGCAGACAGGTGGTGTGGGGGAAGGGGCATACAAAAAGCCTAGCCTCATATGTTAAACAAAATTCTCCTAATGTTTAGATTACTATGAAGACTGGTTTTACCATCTAGAAAGATGATTTAATTTAATTAATTAATTGTTTAATGCATTATTTAATTTTGTGACTTGGTCTCACGGTTTGCTCAGTTCTGGATGAAATGTGGTGTGTGTGTTTGTATGTGTCCTGGAGGTCATTGTTGTGCTCTTCTGTTGAAAAATACTATTTTTTTTTTTTAATTAAGGGGGGAAAAAAGTTCAATTCCCTACCTCACACCATTAGCACCCCTGCCCACTGTGTTATCTTGTAGACCATGCATTTTATCCATTCCAGATAATTAATCTCCCATTCATTCCACTGTTCCAAGAAGAGGGCACTGGAAAATGCTGTACTTGAAGGTTCTTGTATATCAGGAGAACCAGAGAAAAATCTGCTGCACCACTGTTTTTCTTTCATGGAGACAGTTTCCTCTCTTTTTCCCCAGGAACAGACAACCAATATGTCTAGTAGGGAAAGTGGGTAACTGACCAGAGCCTCTGTTTCCTCTGGGGTGTGGCAGCACCTGTGGGAGAGGCTCAGCTTCAGATTTCATTCCTCAGAGCAGGACTGGGAGCCTTTCCCCACTGAGGACCACTGGACTCTGAGTGTGGTTGCAATGAACCAAGGGCCATACCATAGAGAAGAGTGAAATTTCATATATAACTTCTGTGGAGAAGCATACAACGGTCCAGTCACTGAAAGAGCATAAAACTTGTCTCAGTTTGCATGGGCTGCTGTTCTGTGTGATAGCGCGTAAAGCAAGAGAGACGGGGTGAAAAAGAGGACAGGAAGGGTAATGCTCAGCATCTACGCATCCGGTTCTTAATTCCCATCACAGGAATTCCATGATCTGCACTTCACTGGGGACCTACCTCCCTGCATAGGGTGAGGGAAGGCTGGGGCCTGAGGCTGCTTCGCTCCCACCTGAGAAGACCAACTCTGGTGCACAGCGTCCGGCTTCCATAGCATTTCCATATCTCCCTGCATCCTTGCCTCTGCTTGAGCAGGTCTGGGCTTTGCCTCTCCCTGTGCCACCAAGGAAACCCAGCCCGACTCCTTATTCCATTTTGATTTTGGCCAAGGCAAAAATCACGTAAGAGAAAGTGAAGGTAGAAGGCCACTCGCCTTTATCAGATCCAGCGGATGGCAGGCCCTGCGATGGGATGCTACAGTGTAATCTCGTTTCTCCTTCCTGCCCTTTGTTTCACTTCACTTCACTTCCCTTCAGCCCACACTGTTGCTCACAGAGTGTAAAGGAATGTACCCGACGCCTACAGGAATCAAGTTCTATACCTGGACACAGGTGTTTTTATGCCCAACCAAGAACTTTGTATCTTTGAGGATGGCAGGTTGGAGATGAAAGATTTTTAGCTTTTTTGATTGACAGGAGTATTCCTCTAGAAATGAATTGTGCCCACCTGGCATAGTTGGCATTGCTTCTAGAGGCTCTCTGAAGCTTCTCATTACTCTAAAACACTTCTAGTTCAGGACCGTGACAGTGAGCAGTCGAGAGAGAGAGAGGTCACTTATTATGGTTTATCTCAGTGCCATTGCTGGAGTTTCATCCTTTCATATTTTGTTTTAAGTTCATAGCATGTGGGAGTGTCTGTGGTAGACTGGGGAGTCAGGAGAGGGAGCATACTATTACAGGCCTACTACGTGCAATGCTTTAGGTGACCAATGTTCATTAAGCATATTGAATGTGCCAGACCTTGTGCAGTCTTGGAGATGAAAGATGAATAAGCATCTAGCTCTCACCTGAGAGTTCAGTCCAGAGGAAAGCAAACCCCTAAATAATAATTGCAGTGACTACAGTGTTTGCAAGGGCTGTACAGTGTAAAGGTAAGACAGAGCAGGAGGAGTGCCAGTTGGGGCAGATGAGGGAATGCTGCTCACGGAGGGGACATCGAAATAGCTTTGAAATCTGAGTAGGGTGTTATTGGGTGTTTAAGAAGGAAATAAGGTGAGTAGCCCGCATGGCGCATCCAGGCAAATGGAGTATTTCAGTATTGGGGGGCGTGAAGGCACGTGGAAGAGTCCCGGGAGCCGGTGCGGGGAGACCACGGGCCGGGGCTTCTGCCAGACAGAAAGGGAAGGAATCATTGTAAAAGGACCGCAACCCAAGGGCAGAAGTGAGGCAGAGCTGGGGGTGGGGGGAGGCAGGAGCCAGGAGGCTTTCATGGGGGTGCCTGTGACACCTCTTCCCTTTTCTCTGGCTCCCCATGGCACACGCCATGCTGGCCCACCCCTCTCCACCTCCTTTCCTTGATTCTTTCTGCTCCTCTCTAAGAGCAGAGGTAACGCTTCCACCCTGCCCGTGTGCTCTACCGCCTTCCCTTGCTGCCCGAACCCGGTCCCCTGATTCAGATGACGGGGTGAGGTCACTGTGTGTCACTGGCGAGTCTTCTTCTGCTGCCTGTAAGCCATCAGGAAGTCCACTTCCTGCAGGAATCATAAATACTTCACCAAAACAGAACTGAAAATGTTTCTTTGTGTTTCTCCCCAACTCAACTTTTTATTCCTGTTCCTATTAGTACGATCTTCCAAATTTCAAGGCTTCAAAGTCATAGAAATATTTTTTTCAATCACACTACCCTTTATGCAGGCATGTACAAAGTTTCTTCGTAATTTCTCCCACATTGGTCTCTTCATTCTTCTTTCAGATCCCTAGTCCGTCTGCCACCAGTTCCTCCTCATGGAACCTCTAGACTATCTCGGGAATTTTTTCTATCTTCCTGACCATTGGTTCAGGCCCTCCTGGTCTCTGTGCTTGGATGACTACAATACACTCCCCTGCATTCCTTCGAAGTGCCTCTGCCGGGTTGGCCTTCTGAAATGCATGTGACAATGCGACCCCCCTGAGCAAACCTCCCCGTGACTGCTCCCCACTCAGGGCAGGCTTCTGGCCCAGGACCTAAGAGTTCACATTCTGCCCCTATCTACCTCTCCAATTTTATTTCTCTGGAATATAACCTGATGTTCTTTGTTAAACAGTATGTGAAATGGAAGACTTGGCTTCAGCACCAAGGTTACAGCAGGAAGAATTTTTCTGAAAAAGCACTTGCCAGAGAGTCAGAAAGTAGATGATGAGTGTAGAGGTTGGTGGAAGGGAAATGGGGCGATGGTGTTGATGGGTAGAGTTTCCACTGGGGAAGAGGAAGCATTCTGGAGGTGGCTGCTGGCAGTGGCTGCACAGCAATGGGGTCTGCTTAATGCCATGACCTGCATACTGAAAAATGGTTAAAATGATAAATGTCATGTTATGTATCTTTTTCCCCCCACCCCACGAACAAACTCCTGAACCTCTTGGTCAAGTTGAGAGAATATAAAAGCAAGAGGTTATTAAAGTTTGGGGCCAGGGGATTTTGGAGAGAAGTGTGCTGTGATCCCTTCCCCCGCTGCAGGGGAGAAAGGATGGAAGAGTGATACCAACCGCCCACCCCAAATCTAGAGAGCATGACTTAAGGGACACCACCTGGGCAGTCTGATCTTGTGCTCTCCTCAGTTGGGGAGCCTGGTGGATTGGTGCCCGACATCTGCCTGGGGAAATCTAGAGGGTGGGACACGGGGTGGCCAGCCCCTTTGGTGGCCAAGTGTGCTGCATGGGGCCTGAGCTTGCCCTCTTTGTCTGATCAAATAAAAGGCACTGTTTCCTGTGTCTGCGACAGAAACCAATTTCCCACAGAGAGCTGGCATCATGGGTGTTGATTTAAATGCTGTCCACTGGGGCTGCCTAGAGAATTGATGGTTCCTCAACATAACAGGAGATGGAAGTGAACAGGTGGGCTCCTAGGGGCAGTGAAGGAAATGAGCGACCCCAGACAAGAGGAATTTAAGCCAGGAGAAGGGAACTGCAGGGGAGAGGCCAAAGTTATAGGTCTCCAAAGACCCCATGCACAAATCCCATAACCACCTGCTGGCCTGAAGAAGGTAAAACCTTTCTAGAAAAGGGGAGTGAAGTAACACCTTTCTTATTCCCTTCACCTCTCCTCCCACCCCCACCCCCAGCCCTTCTCTGGGGTCTGAAAGGGCAGCTGGTGTGTTGGGTAGAAAGCACGGGGAAGGGAGAAAGCCCACCACCCTCTCCCCTCCCCCTGTAACAGGTAACCAGCAGAGTCCTCCAGACAGCAGAGAGGACTTACCTCCAAAGGAGGGTTGAAGTGTGAATTAGCACGTGGGATCGGGTCTTCCCTATGCTGAATCAAGACTGTTTCGCTGTTTGAAGGGGTTTTTAGGTTTTGTATCATCTAAGCATTATCAGGTATGCGCTTGCCTGACCTTTCTTTCCCCCAGGGAAAGGGGAGGAACTCTTCCTACCAGGCAGGTTTAAAGAGACAATGGACCACAAAACATAGAGTTGCTTTTATGTTTACACCCTGTGAGTGCTGCTTATTCAAGGTACCAGTTCCACCTCTCAGTGTCCGCCCTCTAGCCAAACCAGACAATGCGATATTCCCCGATCGCCCCGGGAGGAGTACAATTCCACCTCTGTGCTTTGGTTCACGGTCTTCCTTAACTCTTCTTCCCACACTGTATTTTCATTTCACTTCTTACATTAGAGGGCTGTTGGCACTGTCTGCTCATTCATGTAGATTTAAACTGCTTGAGGGAAGGAACTATGTCTTATTTGCCTCTGTGTCCCACCCTTCATATATCATAGTACTTAGCACATAGTAGACATTTTTAAAAAGATTATAGAATGACCAAATGACTGACGAATGAAATAATACAGTTTGATGGCTGGTATGTATTATGCTTAGGAAAGTAGAAAAGACAGAATTATTGCATTCTCATTGCTCCCCCCTCCACCCGTTGCCAAGCAGAGTTTGAATAGGGCTTATCTGATTCACAGACCAACTCTTTCAAAGCTCCCAGCACACACAGTGTTCTAAACACTTCTAAAGAGGACATATCATCTTTTTTTTACAACAAAATATCCATATTTTTTAGAGAAAAATTACAAAATACAAATAAGCATTGCAATAAACAGTCACTTGCAATCCACCTCCCAGGCATAACCTACTGTTAACACGGCCTCTCATCTTTTTCCATGTGCCAATTTCTTTCTTGGAATAACAGTGTAGGCCACTTGGGGTAAAATTAATATTTGTCCTGTTATTTTAGAAAGAGATTCTAAAAAGATCTGTTATGTGTATGGAAGGGGGAAGATGATGGGAAAGAATAAAATCCTGGATGTGTAGACCTGTCCCTGGGTGTGGGAGTCAAAGCTATGTCAGTGAAATGATTCATTCAACCATTGGTATGTTCGGACGCCCCAGGCTAAAGGGAAGGAGTGGGCCAGGGACCAAGTGGGATCTATAGCAGACACCCTGTTCCCAAGTCAGCCTGCCTCTTGCATCCTAAGCCAGCCTGTCCCCACACCTGGCTGTGAAGGTGATGAATACACAGGGGAGCCTAAGCTACAACTTTCAAGAAAGGGGGGTGGGGAGAGGTAGAAGAGGGTATAAGGGGGATTAAGTGGTGATATAAGAGGACTTGACTTGGGGTGGTGAACACACAATGCAATATACAGATGATGTGTTATAGAATTGTACACCTGAAACCTATATAATTTCATTAACCAATGTCACCCCAATAAATTCAATAAAAAACAAAAATAATGAGCTACGGCTTGTGAGGAGGTTTTTCTTCATTCAAGCCATGGGTGCTGATTAAATTTGGAGGAGGGGGCTGAAGACTAGAGTGTGGCAAAAACTTCACAGCAGTGGTTTTCGGTTGGGTTGATTTTGCCCCCCCCCCCCCCCCCCCCGAGAACATTGGCAATGTCTGGAGTTATCTGCGGTGGTCACAATTAGGGGGACGGCGACACTGGCATCTAGTGGGTGGAGACCAGGGTTGTTGCTAAACATATTACAGTGCACCACACAGCCTCCCACAGCAAAGGAGTATCTGGCCCCAAATGTCAGCAACGCTGAGGTTGAGAAACCCTGCTTAAGGAAAGGGGGCAAGGAAACACGTGACAATAATGCCTGGAAGAGCAAGGACTATAAAAATATTGATTACATTATGCCTCACTTGCCCATTGAGACGTCAGCTTGAAAGCTCTCCTCCGCGAGTCTGGAGTCCATTGGGTAGATTAAGAATGCTAAAGGCTGTTATCAGTGGTCAGTGTTTTGTGCATGTTTGAAAAGTCAAGGGTTGTCATAAGAAAGGGAAGAAAGCACTTCATGGAAATCGTACTTGAAATTATCCCAAGTAGCTTTTGAAAACAAATTTCATTAAATTCAGTGGCGCAAACAGCCAAGTGCTTTTTAATCCAGGGGCAAAGCTGGGGAAAGGTGTGGGGGGAAGGTGGGGGCAGTAATGGAGCTTCTTTCTAGCTTTGCTCTGTATGTTGTTGAGATTTTTTTTTAAACTAAATGAATCCCTTTCTAATATTCCTTTGTGTTTGTCTTCAAGCTTGGGAATGACTTGCAGGGTTCAGAGACATCATTACGTACCTGCGACACTGACCCCACTATTTATTTTTCATATAAAAGCACTTGGAGGGAACACAAAGAGGGGAAATGTGTGTTGTGACTACACCAATGGGTGACCCAGCTGGAAGTCAGGAGGGCTCTCAGGTCACCAGATTCCTAAGGGGACAGGGGGTGTGGTCAGTACTCAAGGAAAAATTAGATGGACTGGAAGTAGAGGGAAGGAAGCTAAACGTGTAACTTGCAAAGCTTTGTATTCTTTTTATTTTACTTATTTTTAGCATGATTGAATCAAGAAACGTGGTTTCACAGACATACAGAGAAAAAACAGCTTGGCAGAGCTAGGGGAAGGGGGAGGGGATCTAAATTAAGTGTAACAGTTGCCTGCAGTTTAGTTGCTGACAAAAACCAAGTCGTTTTCCCTGAGAAGCATGTGTAGTATGTCAAGAGGAAAAAAGAACAATTAGCACACTTCTTACATAAGAGCTTATTGATAGCACCATATTAATTTTAACCATGTAATTAAATATGCTCCTCTATCTTCTTTATTGCAAATCAATAAACTATACACGTACTTGACTTTCACCTGTCTCATACTTGGCAAGGAAAGCATAGTTTTCTCTGACCACCCAGTCTACAGCAATGAGATTTCCCGCTTCACATCCCCTGACTGTCCCACAGGTCAACATCTGCTTTACATTTGTTCTTATTGTTTTATCTACCTGTCTGTCCGTCCATCCATCCATCTACCCATCAATCCATCACCAATTACTACAAACTTGGTAGCTTAAAACAACAGAAATGTATTCCTTCATGGCCTAGGGGCCAGAAGTCTGAAATCTGAAAGCTCTAGGGGAGGTCTTTCCTTCCCTGTTCCAGTTTCTGGTGGCCCCATGCGATCCCTAGCTTGTGCTGCATAACTCCAGTCTCTGTGTTACTGTCTTTGGGCTGCTAACATAGAACACCATGGACCAGGTGGCTTATAAACAACAGAAATTTATTTCTCATAGTTTTGCACTGGGAAGTCTGAGATCAGAGTCCTGATACTTGGTGTCTGGTGAGGACCCTCTTCCTGGTTCATAGAAAGGCATCTTTTTGCGGTGTCCTTACACTGCAGAAGTGGCCACGGAGCTCTCTGGGGTCTTCTTTGTAAGGGCACTAATCCCATTCATGAGGGCTTTACCCTTATCACCTAAACACCTCCCAAAGGCCCCACCTTTAAATACCGTCTCACTGGGGATTAGGTTTCAACATATTAATTTGGGTGGGGCATAAACATTCAGGCTACAGCACTGTGTCTGTCTTCACATGACGTTTTCCACTGTCTCCGTGTCTTGTCCCCTTCTGTCTAGTATAAGGACACTTGTCATTGGATTTAGGGCCTACTGGATAATCCGGGATGATCTCATCTTGAGATGCTTAACTTAATCACATTTGCAAATACCTTTTTATCAAAATAAGGTTACATTCACGGGTTCCTAGTGTTAAGACATAGATATATCTTTTGGGGGGGTCACCATAAAATTCCCTACTCTGTCTGTTTTCTGTTTTCTGGAATGCTGAATACATAGTAGCTACGAATAAATGCTTATTGATTTGAAAGTGTGGCCTTATTTTTAAATGACCCAAATTAATGACTGGGCTAATTGCCTCACCTTGTTTTAAAGATGTTCTGCCATTAGCTCTAAGGGACCCGTGGACATAAAGGCACTCCAGCCTTGCAAAGTGAATGCATGTTTCAGCCCAGAGACCAAACATCTAATAGTCACACCTAAAGCAAGAACAGTCCATCAATTGAATGGTTATTATAACCTGCAAGATTGCTGTTTTTCTAAATGTTAATCCTTAGGCTGCAATTAACTTCTCAGGTGGTCTTGAGGATTACTACCTCCCAGCAAGGCTTAAACGTTTTCGTTGAATCAACTCTATTTATCCTTTATTAATTTAGGCGCCCTAGAAGAGAAAGAAAAAAAATCATCAGAGCTTTAAAAATAGAGGGAGAAAATCATTATATTAATATGCAAGCTCTAATTTGATTCATCGAAGTTAAGTTATAAAACAAAGACAGACAGACAACATCTTCTCTGCAAGTTCTGGAAGCAGCATGGCAGAGGGGAAGGAGGGAGTGCATGGGGATGGCCAGGAGCCCCTGGTCCAGAACCCTGAGTTCCAGATCCGGAGACCTAGGCCTGGTCCTGCTGCCACTTGTGTGGCCTTGTGCAAGTCACTTCGTTTTCCAGGCTTCAGTGTCCTACCTTTTCAGGGAACCAAATGGGTTAAACTAGTAGTTTCCCCAACTCAGGACTGTGCCACAGCTCTCTCTTCTAAACTGCTGCTTGACATCCTCCTCACAGTTTTCTGTGTGATGAGAAAACTGGGTTTGGTTCCGAATTAAGAAACGTGTTTTTCTCTTCATGCACCCGCTTGCAGCGGAAAGCTACAAGGAAACCCAGATGGTGAAGATTAAAGAGGAGCCCATGGAGGTCGACATCCAGGACTCGCGTGTCTCGATATCACCCAGCCGGAACGTTGGCTATAGCACTTTAATCGGGCGAGAGAAAACCGAACCCTTACAGAAGATGCCAGAGGGCAGGGTGCCCCCAGAGAGGAACCTCTTCAGTCAGGACATCTCTGTGAAGATGGCTTCCGAGCTCCTGTTTCAACTGTCAGGTATGTTTAAGGGCATACTTGCAAGGAAATCGGGAATAATTGGGAATAATTGCAAGGAAAGCCACTCGAAGTAAAAAGACCCACGTGATAGGATATTTTTTTTTAGACAGAAATCGATTTTGTTACTTGAACATGCCTACTGCAACTCAAACTCAGTTACTAAAATGTTGCCAAGTTGAACTGCTGCCAAACTTTCTTTAATAAATAGTTAAGAATCGTTTGAAATTAGAACTCTATTCAATTCTGTGCAAACGATCCCTGTTGACTGGGCTACACGTCTCACCTCTAATTTTGTTTAGGCAGTTGATCTGATTAAGAGCCTTTTTTTTTTTTTCTAATGTGCAAAAGATAAACTTCAGTTTACTCCAACAGTGACTGAATTACCATGAATTCCAAATTAGTGTGGTCTGAATTAATGAGATTTTACTGTATCTTGCCAAAAAAAAAAAAAAAAATCAAGGAAAGGGAAAAGCAAAAGATCAAGAGGGAGGGTTTTTTTCTGGCTCTAGCCTAGTAGAACATTTTCTGTAAACCAATTGTGTCTACTTTGAATACTTTGAATTCAAAAGTGCAGTAATTACCAGCTCAGCTAAGTGTCTTGATAGAATAGTTGAGTTTTCTAGTGCCTAAATTTTCCCTTTGTTAAATAACACTTTCGAGCTGCATACTACTGTCCTTAACCGATTGAACATGATCGAGGCTGGTGATACAAACACAAATAAGATTTATATTTACATAGAGATACGCCCCCCTTGTCCACAGCCAAGTCTACATGTTACAGTTCATGCATCAGTCAAGTTTGCTGGATAAGCCCTTCTGTTACGGATAACAAATTTAAAGCACCCATTAGATGCCTCCTTGTTTAAGTATTATCCTGTTTGCCCCACTAAGAAAAATACCAGGAAAGAGAAGAGAAGCTAGAATCCGTGTGCCACTATGATAGTCCACCTTCCGTTGGCCCAGCCACACACCCCACACCTGTGACACTATAGTTGGTGCCGAAAATGGAGGCCTCCAGGTTCTCAAACAAGGACTGTATTTGTGCAGAGCTCTGCCGAGGTGGAAAGAGTTAATTCTGCCCACTTAATAGGACACAAAGATCTTTGCAAGCTCCAAAAAGCTCCAAAACGTGCAAGATGCTTTTTTTTTTTAAAGGCTGAGAACATATCTAAAAACAGTATAACTTTGAAGATGATTTAGCAGTTAAAACTGGCGAAAGTGAGGCCAGCGAGGTTCCTTTCAGTCTCGTCTCTGAGAGTACATTATCACAGTCTGCTATCAGCTCAAAACTTTGTGTCTGAGAGTTCTCACCCTGGCACTGTCACAACTGTCTGGGTGACCTCAGGCGAGTCATTTAGCCCCGATTTCCTGCTTTCTAAAAGAATACTGCCTGGGAATCTAAATTCACCCTCATTGTCACTAGCGAGTGGACAGAAAGGAATTGTCCACGCAAACTGGCAGGCAGCAGCTCCAGAGCATGGGACAGATGTTGTAAATCTTCGTTGAAATTTTTCCAAAAATCCGTTAAGATGAGAAGTTTCTTTACTTGCCCTGCCGTTGAAACCTGAAACCCTTGTAGAGTTGGCCGGGTTTTCTCTGGACACTTAAAAGAAGCCATTGAGCGCTGTGACAGTCAGGGCAGAATCCTCACATTTGAACTGCGTTGGGGAGGCCAGAGTTCAACGTTTGTGTTCTTGAAAGCTAATTAAATAACTCCTGACAGCTGGTAGATACAGACCTCAAGACAGAGTAAGGGAGGGTTTACCTCTTCTTGTCTAATGATATTTTATGTCCCTTGTGACATTTATCAGAATAAGTGCTTGGTGACTGCAGCACCCAGAGGTCGGTCTTATGGCTGTTTTTATATCCCCTCTCACAAAGGGGCCCAACAATACAGAATGCTCAGAGGTTGTCATCAAAGTCAGGAGCGGAACAGTTGCAACAACGGCAGTTTTCATGCTGAATCAGAGGAAAGCAGAAATTTTCAGCTGGGAAAAGATCCAGTAGAAATAACTATCTTTGTGCACGTGTATGTGTGTGTGTGTGTGTGTGTGCGTGTGTGTGTGTGTGTGTGCATGTACTTATTCAGGCCTGATTAAAACCAGACAACATGCTTGGAATTTGTTGGTAACTGATTCCCTTGGATTGGTTTTTAATCAAATATTTTTGTGGGTGCTATCTCCATGCGTCTGATGATGGTCTTTACCATTAGGATAGGGAGGGTTTGGCTGTTTAAAAGAGAAACCAAAATGAAAACCACAAGAGAGAAAGAAATGTTAAGGCTTTTTCAGCTGAAGCCTTAAAAGCCACAAGTTGCTGCATGTGAATGACCTAAGAGGTATGTTCCCTTCTCTCTCCTTACAGAAAAAGTGAGCAAAGAGCACAATCACACAAAAGAAAACACCATCCGCACGACCACCAGGTAGGCACTTTATGTGGGGCCCCTCAGAACACCCACATCAAACATTGTTCCCCAAACCATTTCCTGCCCTGGGTTCAAAGGAGTCACGCCCTTGACCACCATACTGTATGAGAACTTTGGTTGGTGGAAACAATACAGAAATCAAGGACATCAGTGGGGGAGAGGACCATTAATATTTATCAAACATCTAAGAGGTGTCCCATGCTGGGGAGTTTCCATATGTTCTTGTTTTCTACTCCTGACAGTAACTTTGTGAAGTAGATATTATCATCCTCTTTGCAGAAGTTTCTGGGCCAGAGAGTTTAATGGGTGGCACAGCAGTAACTGGGAGCTGGGTCCATATCTCAGGATAGCCATGCTCTGGTGGAGACCAGGGTGCTCACTGCAGCAGCTCCTAAGTAGCTCTGATAATTCATCACCAAGGAAATCCCCCTGTTCTATCTCACAGCATTAGTGGGAGAGCAAAAAACGTACAAAGCAGAAGAAAGACCATGCTTTAAAAAAATTGCAGGAAAGCCAATATCGCTAACAACTGTGGGTAAGGAAGCTTTCCATTGGCTAAAGGTAGTTTGAGGAAGTCAGCCAGGGTGGGCTCCCCATCCATCTGCCAAGTGAAAGGGCACCAGCCGGTGCTGTCAAGGTGAACACCAGCAAGCGCAGACCCCCCGCTGTGGATAAGTTGTTCCCGGGAGATGCAGCCTCCCCCTTCGAAGGCTTTAAGTCAAGGAACTTTGCTTCCCTGAGCAGACTTAGGTGCTCCCTGATGGGAGCGTTGATTAGTATTGTGCTTTTAATTCTTGCAACAAAAGACAAATGATGTTTTTCTCTTTGATGTGGTCTAGATTGGCCTCAGCATCGTCAGGCACGCGGATGGCGCTCAGTCGAACTTTACCCAAGTTGTGGTTTCTTTTTAATTCTGTGAATTGGAATTAAAGAATATCACATATCAAGCAGTAATTAAAACAGAGCCAGCTTGCCTCACACAGAGTTGATAGTGTTAGGAAAGGAAACTCCCTGTAATAGAACAGAAGAGTGGTGCTAGCCCAGTCTCCACGGGTAAGAACACAGATGGAAAATGAGCTTTGCGATCTGGTCTGTGCATTGCATTGGGAAATGGGTCTGGCGGGTGGAAAGTCTATTTTGTCTATTAATTGGGATGCTCAGATAGGAGACATGGGCTACTATAGATTCCAGCCTACCTTCAACCTGTAATCTGAAGGCTATTTAGTGTGTGTGCTTGTGTCTGTGGATTAAACACATGAAATTGGCCAGATTGGTAGACATTGAAAGGTGGCAGGCTAAAAATAATAAATGTTCATTTTAATTGGCTTCCATGGGCTTCTCGAAGTGTCACAGGCCAGGTTCCCTAGCAGCAGAGCCCAAGATGGGGGTGCCTGTGGAGGGGCTTTACTGAAGAGTGTTCTCAGGGGAACCTGCGGAGAAGTGCCGAGCAGGAGAGGAAGGCGACATTACTGAGCAAGCATGTGGTTTTAGCTGGATTGAAGCTTCAGCTCTGTCCTACAGTGAATTCTGGAATGTGAACTGCATCAGAGTAAATCCTGCCTCGAGGAAGGGGGCAGCTCCTTGCACCCCCATAGTATTCATTAACTTCAGCAGGGGCTGTGTGACCTCCTGGGGGGGGGGCGGATGGGGCAGCCAACACTCCCAGCAACTCGGAGAGTGCACTGGGCGATCTGGGCAGGACCCAGCAGCATCTCTCAGGGAGGTTCTCTGCTGCTTTTTAAGGTTACATAAGAATATTTATATAACAGAAAGGTATGTGGCAAGACCATGTTATTTTATGCTTTTCAGGTGTTCTCTGGGAAGAAGTAAGAGGAGATTTGAACTAGCCCCAAACTAGTGAAACTCACCTCACAGCCTTAATTGCTTTGGCTGGAGCAAGAGCGTAATTACAGGATAGAAAAGTTTTTTAGCCATTTGGCAAAAATGAAGCAATCCTTAAATTCTCCTCTTGCTGAGAGTAAGAAGAAATCAGATCTTTTGCCCAAAGCAAAGGAAGAGGTGCTTCCTATAAGCCCCCTCCCCCCAGCCCAGCCTGTGAAATAGTGTTCAGAAATCAATATTACAGAATTCTTGGTTTATTGGTTCTTCTACAAAATCCTCAGTGTGTTTTTATTTTTCCTTTGAGTAGGCAACTTGCTCAATTAGCCTCGCTTCAAACAGATCTCTTTTTTTACCTTCTCACCTCATTACTTCAGGTGAAATAGAATCAAGCTGCTTTGTGCCAAGAAATCCTCTTTAACCCGAGTTAACTGATAGCAGGGATGGGGAAATATGCCAACTCTCTCTCTTCTTTTTTGAGTCCTGGTTTATTGTAAGCACACAGTCAGCTTATGGGTTATGTTCTAAGGTGTGATTTGAAATACTTTTTAAAAATATCTACATCACTTCCAAATTTCCATATCTCCAGATTTGTAAGTGCCTGGTGGGATGTTTGGTTAGTTATCAGATTTCTCATGTTTGATTTCCCTAGAAGCTGCTGACTGCCCAGAACAATGGCTCATGATTGGAATCAAGTTCAGAGTCTTCTGTGTTTGCGAGTTGCTAGGTATACTTAAGATAGAGCATAATTTAACTGTGAAGTATAATGGGGAAGGGCAGCCCTGGGAAGCTGGCCTCAGGGAAGCATTCAGATGAAGCTCCTCCAAATGCCAGTGAGCTTCTCCATTCAGTGAGATCTCCTGCTCCTGGGGGATGAGGGGAGAGACGAGACATTCAGTATTGAAGAAAGGAGCTGACTCTCTCCCTATCCTTTATAAACCCACAACTTCCCCCACAGTTGTTTATCATTATTGATCTGGACTCTCGTTCCAACCACAAGAACTAAGGGAAAGTGTAGCAGCTCAGGATGAAGCACTCTGTAGGTTGGCCTTTCAGTACGTGCTGACCAATGAGATAGGGGGTGCCAATCCCCCTGCCCGGGCACCAAAAGAGCATGAAACTGGTGGGGGTGTGTACAGTGAACTCTCCATCCCACACGGGCAGGTGGCTGTCCCTTTCTCCTCATCAAACCCTCCCTGGTCACTGCTGTCCATTGGCAGTTCTGCTGTTTGTTAATACCTCTGATGTAAGGTGGGGAGATATGGAGAGAGAAAATGATGTTAGACAGCATTCCTTGTTAGCAATGTTTAAAAAGAGGCTTAGGTGAAGCTAAAGGTTGAAGCTAATAACTAGCAAGTTCTGGATCATTGGTTCTCTGCCTCGTTTTTGTGGGGTTTTTTCCTCTTACAATGGAAAATTTCAAAACTACAGAATGTACCCATCATTCAGTTTGAACAATGATCGGTTCATGACCTATATTATTTCATCTAACCTCTTCTTTGGTTCCCCCTCCCTCCTCCTCGATTATTTTAAAGCAAATCCCAGACATTTTAAGAACAGGTTTGAGAATGCCCTTTTTAAAAAAAAAAAAAATCCTAAAAACTTAGACTCGGCTGCTTAAATTGGGATCATCTTCGCAAAAGTAAAGGAGAAAAACAATCACCGAAGTGCACCGTGTAGCCAGGCAGAAAAATCAATCTACTTAGCGGCCGGAATGATTGGCTCATGTGGTCCTGCTCACCAGTGCCTTGACCTCACCCCTTATGCCCTTGTTTGTGCCCTCCTCAGGCACCCCCATCGAATGGGTCCTTTAGTTGGGACGTCACTGTAAATGCTAAAACAGCCGTTCCTTTGGCTGTTTAACCTTAGAGTCTAGAAAATTCAATCCAAGTGTAAAGAAGCCTGTGTGTCTCCTTTGAGATAGTGTGTGGACGGAGTGTTCTTAACGCCATCCTACCTGACAAATGAGATGAGGAGAGAGTCCAGCCAGGCCCATGAGAACAGAGGGACTGAACACTTAAGAGACTAACAAAACCCTGATTTTTCTGTTTCCTTCCCCTACACAAACCTAGGTTCTACAGGGACCAGATAACCAGCTACTATGATCGTTTGTCGATGAAAATACATGAGGCATGGTGTCATAACCAGATCCCAAAGTTTAATGGAATAAACAGAAGATCTCCATCTTCTGACATGGACCATCACCCAGCCAGATGCAGGATAAGATCAAAATAGGAAAATGGAACCCTAGAGTAAGAATCAGATAGCTTCTGGCAGGTGAATTGGACATGCTCAATGTTGTGTAACACCATGAACTTCAAACAATGGCTGCCAAGAACCCTCTCTGGGTTATTTGTTCTCTTTTCCCCATTAATAATTCAGGGTCCATGGGGATATAAGATTGCAGGCCTATAAGAAAACCTTCTCACACCTGGTTCGCTTTATTCCAAAAGCAAGGAAGTGTTTACCTGAATTGTCCTTTTCTCCATCACTAGACAAAAAAGAAGTGGGGAAAATCGGAGAGAGGTGGATTTATATCATGCTGTGCCAACCAACATTTAATTTGCCCAATTTTCAAAATTTGAAACACGGGCAATTTTTCTATGATTTGGTTAAAGGCACTTACAGTGTTTACTGAAAGATGTATGCACTTGGAAGTGTTCAATATAGAATTTCCCCGTGTGATGGTTTGGATGAATGTCCTTAAATATTTATGACTCAGTAATAGAAATTGCACGAATTTGTAAAAGTATAATGTGTTGCCTCAATTTGTGCAATTTTCCCTTTTCACTTTTTGAAAGGCATAAGAGAACAATCCTCCATTACCTTAAAAAGTAAAAGATGACACACAAAGAACTCTGGATTAGACAGAGGCAATTAAGAAAACAGGAAAGAGAGCAAATGAAATTGGTGAGTTTTGAGTCCCTCTCCACAGATTCTCTTAACCCTTTATGTTTTACGACTTTAAGCTTAAACACGCTGAGAATTCTATTTCTAAAAAATAGAAATTACTCTTAATTTTATGGTGTCCCTTCAGTTAGGACATTCAGTGTTTTTTTAGTGAGGTCAAGGCTGTTGGGGGGCCATTGCAAATTTTAAAAGCGCCCTTCCTCAAGACACTGCCACCTGCTGGAATACTGTCACAGTAAATACGTAAACCTTTGATACATCTGATGTCAAGTGTGCCCCTAGATGTGGTTCTTTTGTGCAATGCTCAGCTGCACCACTGCCTGCGGCTGCCCCGACACTGATGTTGACTTGAGAGTCTTTTCATTGGCCGTACATGTTTTTCAACTGACCTCTGAGTGTTCACTTTTCAAAGAAATTAAAACTAATCTTGGAAAACAATGGGTCATTATTTTAAATAGAAATAGCCTGAAACCACCTTGTGGATTGCTGCCGTTTGAGGGTTCCTTTTTCTTATTTAACCAAACCTTCCTCTGTACTTTTATCTATTCCTATACTCCATTGTCCTGTAGGTATCACCCTCTGCCATTTTTTCTCCCATCTGTGACATCTGTATTGACCTGGTATAGTTGAAACAGTATGCTGCCAGAACCATTTAGTGTGGTGTTACTGTGCAGAGGCCAGTTTAAATCTCTTTTTCAAGATCACAAGAGGGCTGTGCCTTTCTTTTTATTTTCCATGGGCTCTTCCACCTTTATTTCTCCCAGCCTGCAACCATATCCCATCTTGTTTGTATAATTCAGGACAGTCGGGAACAAAGTGTAAATCTGTAGGTCTCTGTAAGCAGACACCCAGAACCTATAGTCTCTCCTCGTGACCTTTGACAGGTGACACAGAGGTGACATGACCTAGAAGGTCTATGTGGCTTAGGTGCCTGCCCCACTCCTGTTCCTCTTTTCTGGGATTTGCTCTCAAGAGTGTCTCCATGGTTATTACTAGAAAGATGTCAACTATTCGAGGGTCGACCTCTGTTGAGTGAGAAGCCCTCATGGATGATGCCACGGGCCAGGGGCACCCACATTTCACTGGCGTTCCTTACGGTTTCCAGAGGACAAGGTCCCACGTCACCGCAGAGAAGACTGAGTTCATGTGTTCTCTGCTCCCCTCAGCAGAGAGCCCGCTGTCCTTGTTTATGCAGAAAGGCAGATTCCTGCGGGAGATCCAGGTCCCTGCGCGGGCTGACATTTCACGGGCCGGACGTGCAGGTTCACTTCCGTGGCCTGCGGTTGGCCCGGGCGCAGCGCCCGCACAGGCCTGGCATTGTGCTGCCTGTCCTGAGAGGTTTCCTGGCTCCGCGGCGGATGAATGCCCCAGCCGCAGCAACAGGAATTGTTCCTTGAAAACTTGGTGTTAGGTTGTACGGGTTGGCCCGCCTCTAAGACAACCCTAAATAGAAGGCATTTGTGCTTTTCAGAGAAGAAAATAAAAAAAATCACCAACATATTTTTTTTCCTGCCTGAGATGCTCCGTTCTGTGATTTGACACAGCCCTTTCCTTCCATAGCTTTCAGCCTTGTGCAACTCAAACGGTCCCACCCTGGTGGGATCATAATTTAGATGCTGTCGTCCCTGCCGGTGCCTTTTACAACCGCCTTCAATGATGTCATCCCTCGGATTACTTTTTAAAAGACTAAGAGCCTCTTCTAAAATAGAAATAAAGGATCCTTAAACCATAAAACTTAATCTTTTTTTAAAAAAGAATTATTTTTTCCAATGACAGTTGGCAACTCACTATTATATTAGTTTCACATGTATAGCAACTTTTTAAAGTTTTAAAAATAACTTTTATTTCCCAGAGAACATAAAGAAGAAAAAAAAATCATTAATAAGCATTCTTGCTACCCAGACAACCACTGCTAAGTTGGTGGTGTGTATCCTGGCTAAATTTTTTTCTGTTTGTATGCATATGTTTTCCTATAAAAGTCAGCTACTACTATATATACACTTTTGTAATCTTTTTTTACCTAGCAATACATTAAGAACTTTTTTCATGTCAATAAGCATAACTCAATATTATCCTTTTCATGTTTGCATAGTACTCAGTGTTTGCATCTGTCATAACAGATTTAATCAGCCTCCTTTTATTGGATATGAAGGGTTTTGTTTGGTTTTGTTTTCCCAGGTTGTTGCTAATATAAATGGTGCTGGAATAAATTGACTCACAAAAGCATTCCAAGTTTTCAGGCTTTTGCTGTGAATTGTCTAATTGACTTTCAGAAAGGTTGAATCTATGATTCTACCTTAAGCTAGTGAGAAAAAGAGAGAAATATTTCAAGGATCTTTGTGCTTTATCACTAAAATTTTTTTTTACCAATTGGGAGGTTAAAAATTATTTTATAGTTAAAATGTTTTTATTTATCGATTCCTACTATTACCAAGCTTTTTGTTCAGGGAGAGGCATTTGTATTTCTTCTTTTGTATAATTTCTTCTACTGTCTATTATTTTATTTGACAGTTTGTGTGGATTTAATTTTTTGTTTGATTGTTGCTATTGGGTTTTTTTAATGATATGAAATTTCAAAACAAAGTGGAAGGAATCATGTAATAATTCGCTATCTCCCCACCACTCAGATTAAACAGACATTTCCCATGTTTACTTCGCCAATCCTTTTTCCCCCCTATATTTTACATCCCATCCCAGACATCATAACATTCACTCCCAGATTCTTTGATATATAGCTCTAAAAAATAAGGATATTTTCTACAATACCATTGCACACCTTACAAAATTATCCAAATATTTGATTTTTTTTTTTAGTTGCTGAGAAGGTTCTATTGATTGGCACTGGCCAAGTGCACAGCCATATCAATGGACTAGGTGGAAAAAGAAACACATCTTAGTTTTCCTGTCTTCTCAAAAATTAAAGAAGAAAATCTGGTGCCCATAGGTGTAGTAAAATGATGGAGTGACCTTGGTTCTCCATCTGCCCACAAGCTTCATTTAGAACCCACTGAATCTGCAATGCCAGCCTCAATGTGTAGATAAATGCCCTGGCTGACGCTTGCCAATGGATACACATTAATTCACGCTTATTCACTACAGTCCTTCTTTCTTTGAAAATGTGTGCACCGAACTTGATCAATGACCGACTTCCAGGCCTGGCCCACCGGGGTCACAGGAGGTCTTCTCTGTTGTGGTCCCTTTTAAGCTTGAATAGGGAATTACTGCTTTGAATGGTCAGGGTTGTCTTCCGATCAGAGACTCCCTCTCCCCCCGTCATTTTTAATCTTGAGCACTCTTCTCCACTCCCATGTGCGCTGATCTGCATCCTGGGTTCTTTTATTAAAATAAGTAAGTCAATAAAATCATTCTGGAATAGGGTTCCTCGTTTCGGTGGTATTGAGAAAGGAAGGACAGTTGATGAGCACCATTAAAACTGTTTTCTTTCATGACATTACCTTTTTCACTGACTACAAGAATGTTCACAGGAAAATGGGCACTGACTTTTCTACCTTAAAGGTTAATGTCCAGGCCCATTTCAAAAGAAATGAAGCCACACAATCACTCATCCAAAATGAAACTGAGGGCCCAAGGTGGAAGCTAGGAGGACCACATAGAGTCCAAGGTGGTATTTAGTGATTGCTGTACCCAAGTAAAATGACCTCACCAGGGCTTTTTTGAAGTGTTTAAAATTCTTTTTAAAAAATCCGTAGAACTAAGCAATTACTATATTTCATATAGAATCATGTATAAATATGTTACAACATACAGATACATAGACATATTTAAAATATTAAGCTTCTATTCTATTATAAATTATTAGCAAATAAATGAATCAAGGACAGTAATATTTCAGAAAAATAAACACTACCTAAAAATGAAGAAAGTTGCATTAATCTTGAAAATTAGGTGAAAATGAAATCATCTTATTTGGTCTTTTTTAAAAAATGAATATCTAAAAAAAAAAAAGAGTGGCCATGTTTTTGCTGTTGAGTTGGGCCATGTTTTTGCTCTTGAGTTATATATTTTCCTGCAGGCTATACCCACATCTCTGAAAGTTTCTTCTGACCTTACAGTCCTTGAGGAAATGTTGAGAAGGTAGTTATAACTAATCTAAATGTTTTCTCCATTCCTTATCTTTGAATAATCCCATCTTTTTCATTGATATGCTGGAAGAGCTTTTTTTTAAAAAAAAAACAAAAACCTTTTTGGTTTTTGGCAAGGATTGTATTCTGTTATTGTTAGCAAGGTCTGGGTTTTGTTCAACGAAAACATTTCCGGTTTGTTGTCATTTCCTTTAATTCTGTTATATATACATGGAGATTCCAAATGGAAGTTACTGTATCCATTTCCATCAGTCGCAGTCTCCACATATTCAGAAAGTCTTTGAACTTGAGTAAGATTTATTCTTGGAATAGCTTTGGTCTATGGCCGTTTCTTCTTGAGGCTTTTGGAGGCGTGAAAGATTATTCTCAACTAGTGTTTCCTGTGCACTTCAAAATGTTATGCAGTGTGTCACTCTTGGGTATGTCTCAAGGTCTAAGTGGTCCAGAGATCAGGGTTTAAAAAATACCAGCACAACGGTTTTAGATAAACATAGGGTGTCCCCCAAAAATGTATACACTCACTTTGAATAATTATTAAGGCAGTGTTTATTAAAATACACTTCATTTTCAAAATTGAGCTCTCAGCTGTTGAAGTGTGTATACTTTTTTTTTAGACACCCTGTATATTGGAATTTCTGTTCTTTAAAAATAACATGATATATCAGTACAGAAAACTAGTATTTCAGTGAGCTGATTTAATAGCTGGGGCTAAGTGAAGGTTGAGAAAGGCCCCGTTAACAGGAGGGATACACAGCAATCGGGTGAGGAGGCCCAGAGGCTGGGGCCTGCCGGAGAGCAAGGGAGCAGCCAGAGAGAGAAAACATTGGCTTCCACAGAACTGTTCTGCCTCTGCTTTTGCAGTAAGTAGCTTCTCAGAAATATCTAAGTCAGATAACTTATTCTTAAAATAAAACAGCAATATAAAAATTAACTCAACTTCTTTTAGACACATTTTACCCAGCTCTTGGAAAAAATACAGAAGCTAGATGGAGGTTCAAGTGCTTTCACTTTGATATACCCCGTCTTTTTTTATTCATTAAAGTAAAATTTGTCTTTGTGCGGATTGAAGTCAGATTATCACTTCAGGGTGATGTGCCAGAAACTCTTACATTCAATAGACTTTCATTCCATCCTAAAATATGTAGATCCTTATGTGTTCTGAATAAAAACTCATTTTGGAGTAAGATCTTTTTTTTTCTATGTTTAATCTTTCTTTTCAATTTGCCATCCCCAAGTTCAGTCCTATGAGTTATTATCATTGTCTTCTAGAAGGAAAAAATCATTTCTTCTCTGTCGTTCCTTGAAAATGATTGTGTCATGACTAAACATAAATTTTTTCCTTAGCTTTCTCTCACATGCCGTCCCCACCTTCTTTCCCTTGTTGCCGTTTCGCTTTTGCCGCCCAGTTGAGAATCCCCGCAGTGTTTCCGTTTCCATGGTGGCACCGGGGAGGGGTGGTGAGGCTGCTGCTCTGTGGGCACAAGCTCCCTGCTGGCCCTCAGATGTTAAAGGTGGCAATACTTGTGCCACAATCGGCACTTAGCAAAATCTACCACTATTTAGAGCCGTAATCTTTTATGGACTGTTTTATTATTTATCGTAAATCTTCTCTTTCTGCAGCCCCGTGCTGTTGACCCTACAGGCCAGGCCGTCTAATGCCTGGAATTGTCCAGCCACGTATTTTAACCCTCAGATTTTTCTACAGGAGAAAGATAAAAACACACATTTTATTTCCATTTCATTTTTATCCAGAAAAGAAAGTCGAATAGATAAAATTTTGTCTTTTCTAAGTAACAGAAGGTGGGAAAAGTAATGGGGTGTTGGGCAGACCTAAGTCTGCACCAGCAGCTTCTAGATGCTACTTCTGTACGTTTATTGAATATTTATACGAATTAGCTAAGTCTTCCAGGTAACCTGTTATTGTGCAGGGCCAAAGAGAGTATGTTGTGGTAGACAGTGATTTTGTTCCCTAAGTAAGTGCCCCCTCCCCCATTAACTGTTAGTTTCAACCTGCTTCTTTAGTAACTTTTTAACCAAAAATATTGATCAGAAATAATTTTTTTAACAGTTTTTGCCTTTTCCCACTTCCTTGGCTCACTTTCTGATGAAGAGGCTTTTTCATAGTAAAATGACAAAAGTTCAGGTAGCTGGAGAGTCAGAAAGTAAGAGGTTGCGACCTTCATAAATTGGCTCCTTTTGTGGAAGAGTTGGTAACGTGTGTCATCGTGAAGTCTGTTTCATGTGCTGGTTTTCTCCCCGGGGAGATGCAGACTCGGCTCACCCTGTGCTGGGCACCTCCTGGGCCTTCCCTCCCTCTTACCCTCTCCCACCCCTGCAGTCACTGCAGCCTGAATGGGGTGCCGGCTTTGTCCACCGCAGCGCTGGGCAACTGCTGAGAGCAGGGGGCCTGCACAGAAGAAAAGGAGCTTGAGGAACCACCTCCTAACATTAAAAATTACGCTGCTCGGCACTATGTTGCAAGTGCAGTCTTCTGTCCTCAGAACGGGGTCAGAATGTTCATGAGGACCAGCGTTATTGGAGATCTAACCCCCACTGAGCAAGCACATGCTCCGTGGGGCATGCCCCAAGTTTGGTCTCCCCTCCTCCTCTTACTGAAACCTGGATGCCAATCGAGGTGACCATAGTGCCACCATGAGCTTCATATCTGTGCTGAGATAGAGGTTTACCAACATCTAATGGCCCCATTACCATTCCCTTTTCATTCGGGCTTAATGATAGCGACGAGCTTGCCTTCCGGAGCAGCAGGTGGAGAAGGGTTGGGATTCCGAATTGCCCCATCCCCCGTGTTGGGGAAGTGTTAGAAAAGTGGAGCGTATCTTAACTTCTAAAGAGAAGTAAAAACTAAAATTATTTTCACTTGCTCAATTTCTCAATTGATAAAGTCTCCCTTCGGTGACCCGGGGCCCTGCATACTGAAATGACCGCTCCCATCCTCCGTCATCCCTCCTTCCCCCATCCCTTCCCCCTGTCCTGTCCATTCCAAGAAGGAGTCGTGATTCTGTGCTGTCCGTGAGTCGCCCAGAGGCTGAGAGACCACGCAAAGGCGGCGTGCATAGCTTGGTGGGTGAGTGCGTACTGGGGTGCCAGCCTGCCGGGATTCGAATCCTGGCTCCACTTACGGTCTGGGCAATTATTTATCTTCTCTCCGCCTGAGTCTGTCCATTATACCGATAATGATAATGGTAGCTACACCATAGGACCCTGGCAAGGAGTAAGTAAACTTAGTACACACAGAGCACCGTAGAACAGTGCCAGATACTTAGCATTATGTGTGGTAGTTGCTATTTCACTGTGCACGTACTGTGTACCAAGAACTTTAACATGAAATATCTTATTTACCCCGTATAGCTCCCTTATAGAGATGGTATTTTTAAACCTCTTTCCAGTGATGAAACTGAGGCTAGAAAGGATGTTGATTTGACAAAGGTCACTGAATTCCAAAGTGGCCAGTGTGGAATTCGGCCTCAGATCCTTCTAATTTCAAACCCTGTGTAACCCACTGCATTCCCCCCTTCCCAGCCTGGGTGGATACGAACTCGGAGGATTGCAGTGGCGTGTTGAGGCTGTTGCTCTGTTAACCTAACATCTTCTCTTTCTAGATAAGGCCTTACACTAGGCTCAAGCTGCCTTGACTTATGAATGTTTCTCCTTTGATTCTTTGCCCCGTTACCTCACTGGTCCTTTTTATGCATTTTTAGTATTCAGCGGGACTCCCTTCTAGTTTTCTGCTCCCTCAGAAGAAATCTTTCCTTTGCTATAGAGCAGGGGTGGGGAACCTTTTTTGTGCCAAGGGCCATTTGGATATTTATAACATCTTTCATGGGCCATACAAAATTATCAACTTAAAAATTAACCTCCTATATTTGGTCAAACATTTAATTAACTCACCCCTAATGTGATGGCTGGAACTGCTTCTCTTTGGTGAGGCCTTGGCAGGTCCAGACCAATTGATTTCATGGGCCAAACATTCCCCACCCCTGCTATAGAGGATAACGCTGGCATCCAGGGTAGAAAATTATTTGGAATGTTGCTCCCCACAGGGATTGTCCCCCTTTCGGCTCAGTTTCTCCAAGCGGCTGGGGATGGTGGGGCTCCACTGCTCACATCAGCGGGATCTTTGCCATTAAAGAGAACATGTGGACGTGAAGAGCGAGCCCATTGCTACCGCTTACAAAACCTAGGAGGTTGCTCAAAGCATGTAGCTTGGCGGCCTCCGCTCGGGTCACCTGGAAACCTTAGGGTTAGTTTTTAAATGTACCTGTATGTGGTCTTCACCTGCCCGATCCTTTCCACTGTTTTCCTGCCTGTGATTGTCGGTGCTGGTTTGCAGCATCTGTCACCAGCATCACCATGTCCGATATGAACTGCCACTCTGGCCACCGGCCTTGTCTTCTACAAGCCCCCACCCCAACCCCAGACAGAGCTTCCTGGAGCTACAATCTTATTCCAACCACCCCCTGCTTACTTAAAACACAGCAGGGCTTCCCAGGGCTACTAGGACAAAGCCGTGATCCCTGCCTGCCACACAGTGAGCCCACCTACCACGCCAACCCCATCTCCCTCCCCATGGGCCTTGTCCAGCTCCGCAGACTGGCTGTGTTCTCTCCTTGTGCAAGAGATACTAGCACCTAGGAACCTCACAGCCTTACTCTCCTTTCAGGTCTAGGGTCAGTTGTGGCTTCTGTAGGAAAGCCCTCCCAGGCCTCCCTGGCCAGGCCAGACCCCACGGTAACGCTGCACCCCCCCCTTCCACAGCACTAGTCACCTGGCAGTTCCCTTTCACCTGCGCACAGCAGCTGCCTCCGCGCTCCCTGAGATCTGTTGCTGGGCCTGGCATAGTGTAGGCGCTCACTAAAGGATTGAGGGCAGCCTACCTGTTTCTGTGGCAAGAAGGGTGATAGTCTAGATACCCTTTAGGGGGGCCCTCTTGGACTCTTGGTGTCCCAAAGGGAAGTCTCCACATTTCAGACAAAGCAGTTCCATGGGTTTCCCTGGACTCTCAGACCTCAAGGTAACTGCTAAACTGCTATAGCCAGAGGGACAGTAACATAGATTCCATTGCCCGATCCTCACCCTACGTCCAGGGCCAGCCTGTGGTGTTTCCATGTGAACTGTCCACTCAGACCCGAGGATGTCACTGTCGCCTCGTGTGGAAGCTTCAGAGCTAGGGAGGTGGGAACGGAGAAATCTTATACTCTAGCTTTGACCAGCAATCCTCCAACATGTCTACATCCTTAAAAGTGCTCTGACCCTAAACAGTTTTTTTCATGGAAACGTTGAAAATTAACCTCATCGCTCCAGCAGCCAACTGACCCTTCCAAATCAGAGCAACCTTTTCTTCATTCATTTTATCCAAGGAAACAACACTTTTTGCCAACTTGTGAGGAAGTGTCAATTCATTTCAGCTCCCCTTTGGGCTAGACAGAGATACAAATAAAAAATAGCTCAGATTTATTGAGCACTTACTGTTTGCCAGACACTATGAAAAGCATGTTCCATGGAGGATCTTAATTGGTCCTCACAGCCCCTCCATGACATGTGGATACTGTTATCGTGCCACTTTATAGACAAGAAATGAAGACTCTGAGAGTTACATATTTGTGCGTGGTCACAGAGCCCTGAGTGGTGGAATTTGCACCCAGAACAGCCCCCTCTCACACTCATGCTCTCAGACACCATGGTGCACTGCCTTATCCTTTGAGTGTTTACATCATTTGCAGGTTATGAGGTGTCTGACATAAAATGGCATGTCTCCCCACTCCCCATTACCTGCTAGCCTGTAACCAGTTCATTGTTAAGCTTGTTTAAATAAATTTATGTATAACTAAAAAGCCGGCGACACAACATTGCATTAAATCTAGCCTAACTATCATGCCAAATTAAATTGTTCATTAATGTTTGTTTTACTTTTTAAAAATATTTTTACATATGTCTTTCATTTTATCTTACTGTTTCCTTTATAATATTTAATAATAGTAACCGTAGCCTCGCATCATGTTTAGAAAGCAGCACCCATCGTGGGAGTCCTAGGCTTGTGCTCCCTCCGATCTTTTCCTCCCCATGATCCTGGGGTTTGCTGGGGGCCTGATCCCTGCAGGCTGTGTTGGTCTGGCTTCTGGGAAGGTTCAGCCCGTCAGAGGCCTTGCTGGGAGGTGGGGGTGGGGCTTAAGGAAGAGCTAGGCTACTCCTCCCTCCCTCTCCTGCTGCAGCTGCATCTTCCCTGTGGCTCCAGCTCCCACCGGGTGGCCCCAGCCCCTGGACTCCATTTACATCTTTTTGTCCCTCCAACCTCAGGGTGGTGGTGGCCTTCTGCTTTTCCCGTCTCTGGGCTGCTTTACTGCCCCCCCTCACCTGTGTACCCAGTTCCCTCGATTAAATTTTCCTGTTATAAGTAGGTCTTTCCAGTTCTCGAGGTTGGACGCTGTTGGATCTCCAGTATTCTCACGTGTCATCTCAATACTTATTTACAATTTACTTTAGAGACATGGAAGATGAGTGATAAGATCGAGTTAAAACCTTCTGATTAAAACACCCAAAGCTTTTGTGGTCACTGTGGCTGTGGTATCAGTAGGAAACCTGGCTGGGCGTTTGGTGTCCCTGGTTCCAGTTCTAGCTGAGTCACTAGCCATACTTAGAATCAGTCAAGTCAGAGCCTCAATTTCGTGGAAAATGAAGGTGCTCCTGGTATCCTTTCTGGCAGCCCTGTTAGCTGGCTTTAACTCCTTCCAAACCAAGACAGTTCTAGGATGCGGTCTCAGTGTCTGTGGGGACCAGTGAGGTGTCTCCTTCAATGGAATGGCCCTTGACTCCAGCCATCTGCCCTTCTAAGGCACAGTGTTGGTCCCCAAGGAATCAGGTGCCAGAATGTGGATGAGCCAGGGCAAATCTATCACCATTCTGGGAAGATCCTTGAACAGGTCTTTCTGATTCCAACCCAGATGCTTGGTCTTCATTTGGGCACAACACACTCGCAAGATGTATAACACAACAGTAAAATTTGGTGCTCAGCTGTCCTGACTGGGTTTAACCGTCTATCAAAGACGATATTTCATATATTCACTTCGTGTATGAACCCAATAGCAGAGTATGCATATGGCACTTGTCTGATGTAATATATTTTCTCTTTCTCTATTTTAAACACACTCTTCTTATAGTCTCTAAACACCATTTAAAAAAGTACATTATCCAGCATTTGTGTGTGTGTGTGTGTGTGTGTGTGTGTACTTGGGCCCAGATGCTCTGGGTACCTTAAATAACTTTAATTTACTAAACTTCACTCCTCCTCCCCCACCCCAGCCCTTTCTTTTCAGAAGATACATTTAGACAATCACCATTCTCCTCCAATTCAAAAGACCTGCTGCCCAGCGACTCTGTGCTCCCCGGGAGAATATCAACTCCAGGTATGGAAACACTGTTGGCTCTGCTTCTACTATTGATCTCTCAGAAATCACTTCTCTGAAATGTGTGAATTTTCAGATGCTTTCCGCAAACGTGTTGACGGTATTCAGATGAAGCAGCCAGGTTTTTAAAAAGAGGGAGAAACTCAATTTCAGCAGCCACAGAAGTTTATTATAAGAAAATGCAGACCATAAGAAAGCTCTTCACTGCTTGAGGAGCTTATTGTCATTTACCTGCTGATGTTTCTCATCCGCATAGTGAAATTCTTATTCTTTGAAATAGCGAAGCATAACCTGAAAATAATTTGCTTTTCACATTGTCAGTGTTTCAGGGAGGCAGCCAGGAAGGTAGGGGAGGGCGGTGGCTCAGGCAGGATAGGTCAGGACCCCAGTGGTGTGCGGGCCACCCCAAAGACCACTTCAGTTTCCGTGGAGGGAACACAGTTCCTTAAGGCAATCTTGCCCCAGATTTCACTCTCTTCTTAGAGTGTCTGCATATATCCATCCAATGCTGCCTTTTGCCATCTGAGTATCAGTGTGTAATTTCTTATCTGCTCTTCCTTTTTCCTTTCCAAAGTAAAAAGAGAGATGTGTTTGCTGTCCCCTTATCAATAGCATGACTGTCCCTCAGGGCTCCTGTGTGTGCCCTCGGAGTTATGAAATGAGGACATTTGAGAACCCCTGCACTGCAGCCTATGGTCCTTACTCATCCCCCCCCCACACACACAGTCCACCCCACCACAGCAACAGCCCAGCAGCCAGGAACCTTTCCGCTGTGCTTACCTTCCTTCCCAGCCACAGAGAGAATTTCAGAAGCTCTCAGTGGCCTCCACAACCATTCGGTTGTCCAGGAGAACAGTGGGAGCCCGTGGCCCTGTGCCTGTGCGGGAGGGTCTCACAGCAGGGTTGTTGGCCGGGAACCCCTGCAAAAATAAAGTCCAAGTGTCCTCCACACACGGGAAGAGCCTGGTGTCACAGACAGCTGGAGATCTGAGTATTGTGTAATTCAGAAAGAGCCGAGTAGCACCTTATGAAATGCTGGCTTGGGCATCACAAGTCATTGGAAGGGGTTTGTAACAAACAGTTGGAAAAAGGCAGCTCTTTGCCGTCCTTCAGTCTTGTGATGGCAGATCCATTTCTTCTCATCTCCAAAGAGTCCAGGGGCCGGCATGCTTTTTGCTCTGCAGGACTTTTCAGTTCAATCACCATAAATAACACACGTACACAGAAACCCATTACCTGACACCTGGTTCTAGAGGTGGAAAGAAATTCGGCTCAGTTGATGTCTTCATTCTCAAACAGGGGCTACTTGAACCACTGTCTACTTTCCACAGTGTCATTTTGAATAGCCATCTCCCTGGTCCCCAAATTATTGCCCTGCTGTTAAGCTGATGGATTGTGACTTTCTAATGTCGAAATAACTGCCTAGGAATTGCTAGTTGGAGTGCCGTGACCCATACAGCCAGTGTCCCATGATGGATGTACCAGTCCTGCATTGCCGGCTTAATGCTGGGCTGGGCTATATTTTAAGAAGGGTTTATTGGTCAAGTTACAACTCGACCTCAAAGACTGATCTCAGTACATGTCTAGCTGTGCATGGGCGGCTTTTCTGTGATTTGTGTGGAAGACTTACATTACAAATGAGATAAACTCACACCTGAAAAGTTAACTTATTTTGAAGGGAAGGTCAGCCTAACAGGGATTTTAGAAATGTAAGTCCACCATTCTGAGGGAGAACCAACCTCTGTACATCAAAAAGCCTTTCTTTAGGCAGAGGGTGAGCAAAATGTTTGCATTTTACTGAAATACACAACTGAAAGGGGGCTTTTTTTTAGAAATAAACAAGGTGACAATGTTTTGCAAGTGGAGTTAAAATTAGAAAAATTAAAAATGGCCCTGGCCGGTGCGGCTCAGTTGTTTGAGCAACATCTCATGCACCAAAAGGTCGCTGGTTCGATTCCCACTGAGGACACACGCCGGGATTGCAGGCTTAATCCATGGTAGGGGGCATGCAGGAGTCAGCCGATGGATGTTACGCTCTCATCGCTGTTTCTTTCTCTCTCTCCCTTTCCCTTCCTCTCTCTCTAAAATCAATTAAAAGGAATATTTAAAAGAAAAATTAAAAATGGTAAGGACAACCTTGTGAGTTCGAAGTTCCTGTAATCTGAAGACTTGTTTGTAAGGAAAGCCTCAATAATTTGAACTAATTGTGGAGAAGACCTATCTCAATTAACAAAATATTGAAGTGCGGAGACTTCTTAAGTAAATTTTTCTTTCAAGTCTGGACAGAGATAACTGGACATGATATACCTACTAAATGAACGCTCCCCAGTCCCTTACCTGCAATTTGTAAACCCAAAAGCTCTACCAACCACCATTTTTTGAGTAAGTTACTTGATGGTACAAATTAGTGGGAGGCTATTTACAGCCTTTGTGTGTTAGGCCAAGGGTGAAATTCATGCATTTTGTTGCATAAATATCAGCGTGCTTGATTATAAAGGCCCACTGAAAGTCTGCATTGGGCACCATATTATCATCTTGAAGTCAGAAGATGTATGAATCTCAAAGTTTGTCAGGCCCCAGGAGTCTTGGATATGGTGGGCCTACCTTACTCTAGTTCTCCACTGAAATGCTATGCTGGGGACAGGAACTTTTAAGCTACAGTTGAGGATCTTAAGGTTCTGTGGTATAAGAGTCATGAATTCATATAGAGAATTTTGAAAGACCAAGTGGGCAGCAGATTGCTGAATCACTGGCGAGGACGTGACAAGAAAGGAGTTCAGTGGAGACGCCGTAGCGCTGGGGCAGCATTAGTAATGAGGGCCTGGGTTAGGGAGGAAAGGAGGGGATGGGAGAGGCAGACAAGGGTGGCTGACTGGCCTGAGAGGCTGGCTAGCTTTGCCATAAGCAGGTTGAATTAAGGAATGACAGTGGCTGTGCAGAAATGAGGAAGCAGGGAAGGAGACAGCTGGCTTTAGTGACTAAGCAGAAAATAATCTGCGGTTAGTGTATCAACAAAAGCTTCAGAGTCCTTAGAAATCTTCTGTTGGGTACTTTCAACGTTACCGTTAAAGTATTATTTCTGTATTTACCTTGCAAACTTCTTTCCACAGATAATGCAAAGATAAATAAATGTCAATCCAGAGAATTATCTCAGATTCCCAATTAGAAGAGACCATAATTAGATTTCATGGGCCTAGTTCCAATCTAAGAAATCCCTTGCAAATGCTGAAAACCGATATTATCATTCAATAATATAGATTGGTACGTGTTTATATGCCTTCTATCATGGGATGAAATTCTTTCCATACACTTTGGAGTGAGACCACAGGGCAGGGCCCGTGTCCCACAGGAGAGGCTCGTTTAAGGCCACTTTGGAGAAGGAAGCAGCAGCGCGGGGGACAGCTAAGTAGGGAGAGGTGGGTAGGACTGTGGGCTGTGAAGACATCGAGAATAGCACAGTTAACTAGACATTTGCCTTTGGCAGATGGTATCTCAGACACACAGCTGCCACCATCTCAGAGAAATAGAATGAATACAGAGCTTCACAGTGCCTTGGCCTCTCTTGTTGCCACTGTTTCTAGACCGACTTTCCTGAGAACCAAAGGGTGCTCGAGAGCCCAGACCTAACGTCTGTACTGTCCGCAGATGTCTTAGGGGCAACACCAGGAATCCTTAGCCACATGATGACTTAGAAGCTGCTGTCACCTTCTGCTGGGATGCAATACCCTTCAAGCTGCATATAGACTATAGACGGCTGAGTGCTCCCTAGGTGGTGGTGTCCCTGGGGGCGATTTTACAAAAGAAAGAAAAGAACTTGTTATGAGGGAGATAGAATTACAGGCCATGATTAGTTTCACGCACATTGTCCAATGTATAGTTGTCTTGCTCTGTAAAAGATTTATGTTGACAGAAGAAAGGTTCTGAGTTCAGGTGCTCGTCAGGGCGCTAAGAGCGGTGCTTCTGTGTAGCTGCTTATGTTTGCCGCCAAGAGAAGAATTTCTGTCTCAGCACGGCTTCTAAACAGTGTGGAGCTTCTGCTCTGTTTTATTATGATTTTCAAAGTCAGTCTGTTTGCTCTGTATTAAGCAAAAAAACAATAACACCACCCGAGCGGGTGTGAAGGGAAATGTGGGTGTCCGTGGAATTCTTTCCCAGTGGAGTCTCTGACACTTCTGTTTGTTATTTCAGGTGGGGCTTAGAGTTAGACAGTGTAGAACGTACCAGCAATTATATTTGTAAATCCCTACCCCCATTATTTGCTAACTTCTTTAAAAAAAGCAAACACCTCTTTTTGTTGTTGTTGTTAATAACGTACAAATAGGGAGCAAAGAACATGAGGGGAAAATTAGTTCTTTTTAAGACCTGAGATGCCAAGCAGGATCTGATGTCAAATAAAAAGGCTGGTTTGGATAGTCTGCCTTGTCCCCAGGCCAATTCTTAATCCATTTTCCTCTCTCTGTTCTGCCCATCAATCTAATACAAGTGGTACCATGTCATATACTTTTCTGAAATTTAAATAAATGATGCCTTGAATTAGAGTGCTGCCCACAACGAACCCAGCCTGCCGTGCTATTGGCCAGATACGAATGGCCTCCTTCAGACAGTGGCTTTAAAAATGTGCCTGTCACATTTTTATGTTAAGACTTCCCAACTCATACCCCAAGGGAGAGACATACAAAGCTGCCCTGGATTGCAGAAAAGTGTTTTCTTCAATCCTTTTTTAAACATACCAGATTCTTTTTACATTCAGACTAAGTCACAGGCAAACAATAGAACACTAGGTGTTGTTGGCCTGCATCACTTTGTAGCTTAAGCTCCTTTTTGATTAAGCAAATTTATTCTGTACAGAAAAAGAAGCTTATAGTTATTAAGGACCTTCTAAATTGTCAGGCATGGAACCTATGTCATCTCATTGAATTCTGAAAACAACTCATTGAGACAGAAATTATGCTCAATTTACAGATGACTAAATTTACAGATTCAGAGAGATTTAATAACTTTTTTCTAGCTTATTGATACATAACATTGTATTAGTTCAAGGTACATAATATAATTTGATAGCTATATTGCAAAATGATCACCACAATAAGTTTAGTCAACATTCATCACCTTAACATAGTTATATTTTTTTTCTTATGATGAGAACTTTTAAGATCTACTCTCTTAGCAACTTTCAATTATACATTACAGTATTGTGAACTATAGTCACCGTGCTATACATTAGACCCTCAGAACTTATTCATCTCATAACCAGAAGTTTGTACCTTTTGCAGAGAGATTTAAGTTGTCACACAGTTGGCGAGGGCCACATGGGAATTCAAACCCAGAACTGCTCAGAACTGCACTTTCCGCCCTCTCATGGCACCCACTAAGTCGGAGGGTGCATCACCACATCTCCCCAGTGTTTGCCCACACGTACCCACAGTTGGCATTTGAAGTATTACTGATGGATTGCCTTCTTTAGTGAGTGTGTTATGTGCTGTTGAGTAGGCTGCGACTCCTGGCGACCCTGTGATGTGTGACATCTACCATGCCCTGTCCTCAACAGCCCTGCTCAGTTCCTGTAGACTCATGCGTATGGCTTCTTTTTTGGAGTTAATCCATCTCATATTGGGTCTTCCTCCTTTCCTGCTGCCTTCTGTTTTTCCCAGCATTACTGTCTTTTCCAAAGGACCCTGTGTTCTCATGATGTGCCCAAAGTCGGATAGCTTTTTTGTTGTTATTTTTGCCTCCAGCGCTGTTTCAGGCTTACTTTCCTCGAGGACCCACTTGTTCATCTTTCTGGCGGCCCAGGCTATCCGTAGAGCTCTCCTCCAAAACCATGTTTTAAATGAATCCATTTTTTTCCTATCAGCCTTCTTCAGCGTCCAACTTGCACATCCATACATAAGAATTGGGAACATAGGGGAATGCCTTTGTTTTTAGATAGGAATCAAAAGTAGTTTGTTAAATAAGACATTTCAAAGAATTTACAAAATAGGAGCACATTATTTATTAATATTCTAATTCTGTTCTCTTCCATTTCTATCTTTCTTCTTTTAACACTTTGCTAGCTGGTAATCATACTCACTTGGATTGTTTCTTTCAGTTATGAAAGTTAAAGAAACAGTGTATGTTTCTTTTCAGTAATCTTTCATAGATCATTTAGGCCATAGAAATAGTTTCGTAAAACTATCTAAACACCTCCTGGTTAAACAAAACATGTTCCTCGGAAGTGAGTGGTGATCTGGTCAGCAGTGCAGAAGGAACAGTTCCTGACTGGGAATCAGGAGCACCCAGACTTGGGGAAGGAACAAGTCAGTGTAAGTGATGCTTGAAAGACACAATATTGGGGGGCAGGGGGTGGGCTGTGACAGGGAAGCTGGATGTTTTGTTTCTTAATCTGGCTGCTGATTAGAGGCATGTGTAATTTTGTGAAAATTCACCAAGCTGTGTGCTTATGATGGTATTTTTGCATTTGTTAGGGCTGATTGGCTCATTCACAAACAGGTGGGTCTAGATGCCAAGCAGTCGCCTCCAGGCCATCAGTAATCAGTGAGCATTCCCTTCAGAGGCCATGACAGAGCTAACGATGACAGTGGTCTTTCAGTTATTCAGCTTCCCATTTGCAGGACCATTTCCATTGGTAGCACGAACTTACTGCCCTGAACCAAGTGACATGTAGGTTGATTCCTATTGTGCTTCCAGTTGAGACACGATTCTGCCGTGCTTATGGCTTTTCTTTGATGGACTTGCAGTAGGTGAGCTCTACTCTCTCCAGCTGTTAACTAGAGGGAGAAGTTTTCACTGCTGCAGATTTTCCTGATCCAAATAATGTTACCTGACACCAAAAATGATGTGCTCACAACTAAATCTGTCTGGTCTGAGTCCGAGTGCAGGCAAATCCCAAAGGAGCGCTCTTGATGCCATTAACTCTTTGTAGAGAAAGGTCTCCTATTAAGCGGTGTGAGCTTTGTGTCCAGTTTAGTTCTTCTCAGAAATATAACTAATCAGGTCTCTGTAGACCAGCAGTTGTGGGCTTCATGCACTGAAACCCAGGCGCATGTTTTGTTGAGGGCGGTAACCTTTCCAATGGAGAAATTTATATCCAGTTCAGCTGCATCACCTGAGCTGTCTGTAGAAAACCACAAGGACAGAGAGGAATACTGTGGATGTTGGCCAAGCCCCTTTATCTCCACCCAGATGGCACAGGGTTGAGTCACTTCGTTTTGAAGATAATCATCAACACTGTCATGTTTGTACTTTGTGGGAAATGGTAACGTCCAAAAGATCTCTTGAAAACCCAGCTTGAGGACTCCGTTTCTCAGGTACAGGTTACCCCCTGAGGCTGCAGTCACATCGCCCTGGCCTGGGATCTTACTGGGACCAGAACAGAGATGTATGTGCTCACGTAAAATTTTTTGCGCAGCATTTACAAGGCCTCAGCAGTGCCTGCGGTTGTGTCGTTACTTTTGCAAAGATTGTTGAGATAGATGCCTTGAGAGTGACTAGTGCTGTAATAGACCAAACTCTCCCGTATGCGTAACAGACGATGGAGGGTATTTGTCTGAAAACTGCAGAGCAATGAGCCTGGCTCCAGTTTGGCACTGGCTCCTTCAGTCTACAAGGCCTTTTCCCTGTATACACAATATGTTCCTTTCCTTTGCTATCAAAAATACTTATTTTCATTGCACGAAAGTTCTTCTTTGTGTTTATTTCTTTTCAGGACAGCAGCTGCCCTCCAGCAACTAGGGGAGAGAGAGAGAAAAAAAAAAAAGCCATTCCACTTGCAAACTAGACCTGTCTATTTTCATTCAAACAGGTCCACCCTGTACTCCCATTCACAGGCCCAACACGTGCCTCTCCGAGAAGAAAGGCACCCCCACATCACACCATGGCCCTCTCTTGATATAGTTATTGGAGTGACGGTCAGGAGCTGCTTATTGGGGCTGTTCTTCCTCATGCAGTGTGTTTCCTTTAGCAAAGTACTACTTATCATTTCTGTTCTCAATTTATCATCCAGAAATGAAAGATGTTAACTAGAAGCGCTGAAGGAAGGGCAGTCTTTCATTACTTAACAATACCAGGTTCACCACCAGTCACTGTGTTCCAGTGAGACATCCCTCGCAGAGACCCCTCGAACTCTTTAAATCCGACAGGTCCCTAGCTGAATGTATCATTTCTGCCACCGCCCACTGTCCCCATACCTTCCCTCCTAAATCGGCTAATTAAACCCTCCTCTCTGCCCTGTTTTCTTCCCTCTTGGTGGATAACATCATCGCCAGCACCCACCATGGCACAGACCATAAGGTTGGACACCGTCTGTTTGGGTTCCCCCTGAAACAGACCCTGAGACAAAGGTTTGAGTGCAAGTAGTTTTTTCAGAAGGTGAGATCAGGACATACTGGGAGATGGAGAAATTTTAACTGTTATCTCAGTTTAATTAGGATTTCAAGTGATTTCTACTTATATTTTACAGACTTCCATTTTTAAAATAAGCCTCTACTATTTTATAATCAGAAAACATCGATAAGCTCCTTTCATTTTGAACAAAGGAGAAACTGTCTTGTATATTCTGGGACTGAATGCTCAGCACCCAATCTCTCTGGAAGTTTCTATCATGAGGATATGCGTGGAGCTTTGAACAAGGAGATCAGCTTCAACAGGATGACATTTAAATGTGATCCCCCCAAAAATGGTAGACCTAAAAGCAACAAAACTAAATGGAGATATTTTCAGCTGGAAGAGGTGAAAATGTTTGGGGAGGGGACTTGTAAGGGGTATTAGGAAAGTAGAATCTATCTTAAGATATCAGAGTACTTCAGACTAAGGGGTACAGTTTTAATGTTTTGTGTTTATTGGCCCCTCAACTGTCAAGATTTCTCCGTCCTCTGTTACAAGTACACTTAGGTACCTTTTCCCCCATCGAGTCAGAATGACTCATCTATCTGCAAAACCTAGTTCCCTGCTGTATGTATCCAGGAATGAGTCACTCAGATCAGTTGCTTCTCTTTTAACTTGAATGGAATTAAGCTCAAGGACTTTCAGTTGAAAGATTCATGAATGGGTGGATCCCAGGAAAGGCAGTGGTGAGGTTATCAGGGAAATCGGCTGTATTATAGGAAACAGAATAAATTGGGAGTTCAATAGCCCAGAGGTAGAAAGATTTACAAAAAAAAGTTAGGTCCAAATTCTGGCTGGCAGCCTTTGCTAGAATATGGAGGCAGAAATTACTTGGTTACATGTGGGGTTTAGGTAACTATTTTGTCTTAAAGGCAAGATGACTCACACAAATTATTTTTTTGCTCACTAATTTTTTATGTATTGTTAAGAACTTGCCAAAAGAAAAGCAGAGGAAAATTTTACTCAGGAAAAAGAAAGTGTGCACCCTTGCAAATGCCTTTAACATGTAGGCATGCTTTCGGTATGTGGAAGTTATTTTTAACACTATTTTTGGCCAAATTGTTTTTCATTTTTATGAAAAATGTTAATTTTTGAAGCACTCCGGTCTATCTCCCAACTGTTACTTTTATCACTCGAAAATGTGGTATTTTAAAAATATCATCGCTGGTGTCATACTTGCCTTGGATTACAAGCCTTTCATAGTAATTAATTTTTTAAAAAGCATTTGGACATGAGAAAGGAATGAAATGGAAGCTCACCAAAATGCTGAAGGCAGCTGTCTTTGAATGATGATAGGAACTGTGGTTGTGGTTTGGGGTTCCCCCCCCCCACTTTTCTATGTTCTTTTCATTTCCTATAATGAGCATGGGACACTTTTATAAAGAAAAAGTCAGATTTATTAGAAGGCATAAGGTGTTAAGGAACAAAGATAGGATCCATGATGCTCTGGGTGACACTAGAATAGTCCTCGTGGTCACACACAGAGTAGGCCTTCTTCCAAGGTTCCTAAACATCTTGTGTTGCAGTGAACAAATATCGGCAGAGTTGTTTCAAAAAATTTAAGTTGCATATCCTGTAAGTTATTAACAAAGAGCTGTTAAAATCCTCGTGAAAAATATGACCACAGTCGTTTAAATATGTATTTCAATTTGTATTTCAATGGATTAACAGTAAGCATACTAAGCTCATTTGAGGATGGTGACTTATATTTAACCTTACAAGGGAGATTAATGAGTTAAATTTGTGTTAGGGCGCCAGCTGTTAGAAAGGAACTTCACACCATCTTATTTAACGTGGTTGTTGAAAGTAGTGTTTGATGGAATAACCCGCTGTACTGCTGCATTTATTGCACTATTGGTCTCATGAATATGATGTACTTGGGTATAATTAATAAAATAATAGCTGCTGATGGAGAATATTTTCAGTAGTTTCATCAAGAAATATAATGAGCATTCACATTTCCATTGCATCTGTTTAGTTTCCTAATGGAAGAGCTCAGTTAAAAGAACGGTCTCAGTGGCTATAGACAGGCCCATTGACTTTCCCCTCGATGATCTTCAGTCTTCTCCATCAGTGTCAGAGGATAGCGAGATGTTATGAAATAAAAATGAAATATAAAAGGATCTGGATGTCATTAAGTATTTGATGAGCACTATGAAAAGCTATATTGTCAGGTGTATGTACCACTGGGCTGAAAAGGAAGTTTATTCATTCATTCAACAATTATTTATTGAGCAACTACTATATGCCAGGTACTTTTTAGGTCCTGGGGAACAGCAATGAACAAAACAAAGTCCCTGTCCAAATAGGGTTTACACCTAGGGAGAGAGGCAGATAATAAACAAATAATTATACAAGGTACATATAATATCTATAATCTCATATCCTTATAAAATATATGTAGTACATATTTATATGTAATATATAATTTTATACACATATACACATGTAACATCTTGAAAAAACTAAGCAAAGTAAACAGAGGTTGAGAAGGAGCCATCTAAGGTAAAGTGGTCAGAGAAAGTTCTCCCTAAGAAGGTACAAGTCAAGCAGATACCTGGAGCAAGTAGGAAGCAAGTCATGCCATGATGTGTGGGGTAGAGTGTTCTGGGTGAAGGGAGCAGTAACTGCCAGGCCCCTGGAGTGAGGAGGAGCTTGGCTTCGTGGGGAAGTGACTGCAGGAGAGGAGGGGAGGCTTATAGGGCCTCGGACACTTGCAAGTATGCCAGAAACCATTGCAGTGTTTTGAGTGGAGAAGTGACAGGATCTCACTTCCATTTTGAAAAGTTAATCTGACTCTTTCTTGTTTAATCTTTAAAGCCCTAATAAAGTTCCCTGAAAGGCTTAATGGAAACAGAGAGGCCCTGCATAGTGATAAGAGAAGCAAAGAAAGTGAATTTAACTTGCTGGATATTATTTTTATAGTGGACGGAATCAGTGTATATCCCTTTAGTAATTAATTATTGATGGTGAGTGTTGCCCAGTATTTATCTCATTTAACTTTTCTTACTATTAAGTTATATTTTTACCTTATTATGTTTAATTAATATTGTGGGGGTTTTCTTAATCAGTTAAAAATTACTATGTAGATATTTAACTGAATATTTAGGGGGGGAGTCTCTAAAATTCATCTCAATAACAAAAAGACTCAGAAAGTTACAGAACTTGAAATCAGAATTTATTTTTTTTAAATATATCTTTATTGATTTCAGAGAGAGGAAAGGAGAGGGAGAGAGAGAGAGAGAAACATCAGTGATGAGAGAGTCATTGATCTGCTGCAGCCCGCAACCCAGGCATGTGCCCTGACCGGGAATCGAACCCCGATCGCCTGGATCCTAGGTCGACGCTCAACCGCTGAGCCATGCCTGACCAGGTGAAATCAGAATTTTAAAAATAATGACAAGACAAATATATTCTTTAGGGTTCATTGAAGAAAAGAGAGTATCTTTGTAAGAAAGGTGAATTCGGCTTCGCAGGAGGAATGCTCCAGCATTATTTACACGGAGCTGTGTGAAAGAGCAATGAATCATCAATAAAACTGCAAATTACTCTAATTGGTGCTTACAAAGAGATCCCAGAGGCTATTGTATGTGTGTTTAGCCAGTACTGCCAATGAAGCGGTGACTGACAATCCTAAAACCACTAATGATGACATTTTACAAATGTTCTACCAAATTATATTGTGTAAGACAGTAACATCCGGTTATTTACGTTAGAATTCCTAAATATTTGTTACATATATGCATTACTGACAACCAAAAATGTTCAGACTGGCTAGTACATATTATAAATCTTTTTGGGGGGGTTGCCTTTGCCCCATTCATGGAACTAGTACTTAATAAGGGATTCCTGTGCCTCCCATATTTAAAAACACTACCCAGTTACTAAGCAGGATGATCTCACCCCCGAAAGGCTCAGGTTCAAGACCATCTTTCAACTATATATATCACTCCCCACCTATCTCCAATAATCCTCAGATGTTGAAATAACTTTTTAAAAATATCTTGTTATCCATAATATCTGAGGAAATGTACATTCTTCATAGACTTTTCAAGACTTGGATTATGTAAATACATTGTTCGGCCACATTTTTGTTTTAAATGATTTTTAGCCACCAGCAGAGTAGTTGGTTATCTAGTCTAGACCTGTTACCGTACCAGTCTTTAGCCAAGCTGTTCAGAGGCAGTTGGCTGAGATGGGAGTGAGATAATATGTTTTAGTGATAAAATAAGCAGTCCACTCCTTGCTGGCAAGCTGTGAGGTTGACTGCTTAATACAGAGCTAGAGAGGGAGTCTGAAATACAGTTTCCTCCAGGGTGATCAAGCTTCAAATTTCACTGGGGTAAAGGGTGAGCTGGAGAGAGGAAAAACCTTTACAAGTGGGCCATTTACATCCATTTCACGTGTGTGTGTGTGTGTGTGTTCGTTCATTTCCTTTTGGCATGTGCGAGCAAACTGGTCAAAATCTCTAAAAATGGCTTTGCTATTTTAAATAGAAATTTCCACTTCAGACATTTTATAGTTTAAAAAGAAAGAAAGTTTTTAGTTGACTAGTTAATGGTTCCCTAGCAGTGGTGGCTGGTCTTCAAGGTAGCACACCATATATTAGAACAAGTTATAACAAAAAGAAATGAATTTAAGGAAAACTGCATCCATCTTGAGAAACTATATTCTTTTATGCATAAATTACCCAACTAGGGTGTTCCTGGGTGCTTAGCACACTGAGTGCATTTACGTCATTTTTATTTTACTGGGGAACTGGCATAAACCTGCAGTTGCACCTTTGGGAAATCATTACTAGCTCAAGCTAAATGATACTGCTGACTCTGTGATGTTCTTAGAGTCTTGGGAAGTCCTATAAACTGATTCATAGGGAATCCTTTGATCAGTTGGAAAAATTTGACTCTGCTCAGAATGAAGGCAGAGAAGACATCTCCTTAAACTCTATTCATGACACTTTCCAAATCCTTTTGCACACAGCTGGATTCCAACAGGGCTGCCTTTATTTGTGCAATTGAAGAGCTCGGAGTGATCCTGATATACTGTTTGCTAGCAAAGAAATTATTTCCTTACCCTCCTGAGGGTGGTAACCAGCTTGGGCTCATTTTGTTCAAATTGCTGAATTTGGTGAGATTAAAGAGATTTCTAAGAGAAGTAATTTTAAATCTGTACTAGGAAAAGGATATTTTGTTGTTTTATGTATTGGTTCTAACAGACTTGGACTCTTAAGATACTTTATCATAACAAAGTAGGTGGAATGATGTACTAAGTTAGTGGCTTTCAATTTTTTTTTTTTGGCAAAAACCCAGAGTAAATGTCATGTGTTTATATATGTGTACATATAGGTATGTGTGTTAAATGACAATATAAAATATATATAGGCCGGTTAATAAATAGATAGGTAGATAGACAGACAGAGATAGAGGTAAATGAAACAAACTTTGCACATGTACCATATCTGATATTTTCTAATCCTCTTTTATTTCACCTTTTTTTTTTCCTAAATGTTGGTTGAAACCCACTAAGTTTATTTCATGATGTGCCAATGGGTCACAACCAGAAATGTGAGCATCACTGGGCTAAGGGGTAAGGATGCCTACAGTCCTCTCCCTCCTTTGAGTTACCTTTTGGCAAATACAAACTACCACCTTGGTGCCAACAGCTTTGGTTTTGACTCAACAGGCTGGTTTGTGCCAAACACTCTATGGATCCAAATGTCCATCCTTATCGAGATGATCGGATCACTCCCGAACCAGACCTTTGAAGCTGTGCCCACGGCACTAAAAACAAACAAAACAATTGGAACCAAACCCTTTCAGTTTTGTATCTCAGTAGGAAAGAGAAAGTTTTTACAGCTGAGTGAATCCCACTGAAGAAGAAATGTCTCTGAATTGCTTCTCAAAATCTTATTAAAGTAATGGCCAAAGTGAAATTAAGTGGGAAGACCAAGAAGAGATTTTTTTCAATTCTGCACTTAGCCATTCGTTGAACTCTTAGGGTCCTTAGTATCTGACACTCGTCTTGTGTTTTGCACCTTCTTGGATACAGGGAACTATGACAGTGCCCCGCCTTTGTTCTTATTCAGGGTGTTAGATGAGGGATAAGTGACCTCCTCTCCCCAGTGTCACCTTTAATTTTTATTTTTGAAAATAATCTCTTCCTGTGAATAGCAGATCACCTTTGCTGCTGTCCCCCGCTCCCACCCCACTCTCCCCTATGAATGGTAACATGTACGGATTGAAATAATAGAGTTTTTTGGTTGCTGGCAATGATGGCTTTTACTTCACACAGGCAATTAAAATCTAAGCTTTTAAAAGCATATGTATTAAAAGGGAAAAGGAGAGATGACTTGGATTCCACTCACTCCAGAAATCAGCAAAGAGGGAATTCTCTCAATTAAAATATAATGTAATTTCCATCCCACCCTTGGGGCATTACTTCTGCTATGTTGATGAAAGTCAACGTCAAATTGATTGGCTTCCCACGCCCTGCCGATCATTAATTATGTCAGAGGTGCTAGGGACCTTCCCACTGAGTGCAGGAATCTGAAAGAAATGCAAGGTGACAGCTTTGTTCTCACCTCACCCCGAGTCCCACCTCAGGACAGGTGACGGGCCTGATGTATCTATTTCCAGTACACATCTTCCCCATTCTTTCTAGTAGGAAAGAGATTTTGAAGATATTATTTGCTTTGAGTGAGCTGACCCCGTGGAACATAAGAAAGCCTTCATTGTCAAAATAGACCTAGTGCTAAGGATTATGGGGGAATATCGAGGTAGAAGAACTTGGCAGGTGGGGCTAAAAAAGCTTCCATGTTTAAAAATGCCTGCAAATAATTCTCACTTACACATATACACTATCTAAAGGTCTGAAAACATGGTACGAGCTACATAAAAAGGCTAAAGGAACTGGAAGTTCCTCTCGATTCCGAAAGGGTCAGATTTTCTTAGGTCATTAGTGTTTCTATAAAAGAACCCTATTCATACATGGAGGATTTTTTTTTACTTCACATAGGCAATTATTTCCATCTGAACCTTGGCCAGAGGAGTTGGACTAATAGTTAAATGTGCTTGGAATTATGCCTATGACTTTTTTACTACCCTGCAAATTTTCTTATTGAAAGCTCAGTGAACTCCTTAATTTAAAAAATAAGAATCTGCACATGCTCCTTGCCCCTGGTAATCACCAGGGCACCACTGTCCTTGAAAGTGTGTGAAGGACCTACCTGTCTGTATCCTGCTGGAGTTTAAATAGTGTAGCCTCTGCCCTCTCAGAATCTGCAAGCTGGGGTAGGAGATGAATGGTTCTCACTGGGGGTGGTTTTGTCCCCCAGGGGGCATTTAACAGTGTCTGGTGATCTTGTCAGTCATCATGACCGGGATACAGGTACTGCTGGTATCCAGTAGGCAGGAGCCAGAGATGCTATTAAAAAGCCAGCCCTACAACGAAGGATGTCCTGGTCCACGGTGTCAGTAGTGCCGATGTTGAGAAACCGGCCCTGGGATCAGATACACAGAGTAAATGGCATTGCTTCAATTGTGTATAAACATGTGCTTCTGGGAATTTTTCAAGTTTTTAAGTTACAGCTTGGTTAGTTAATAGCTCTATTAACACTTGTGATTGATTCATAATGAACAACTGGGAAATTGTGACACTATTTCAGTGTAACAGTGGCCTGAAAAACAAGCATCGAACAGGACAGAATCTTGCTCATAAATTATTGCAGTCTCAGGAAATAGAGAATACACATTATAGAGGGTGGTCTGCTCCCTGTAGACTAACTGAACACACTTTATTTTTTTTTCCATTTCTTTATTGATTTTAGAGAGACGGGGAGGGAGAGAGAGAAAACAAGAGAGAGAGAGACCAATGTGTTGTTCCACTTATTTATGTATTCATTGATTGATTCTTGTATGTGCCCTGACCAGGAATTGAACCCGCAACCTTGGCGTATCAGGATGACGCTCTAAGCAACTGAACTAGCCGGCCAGGGCGAGCATGCTTCAAATGATTGAAAAAAAATTGCATGTATTAGTTAAGACATAACTTCTATGGCTGGACGGCTGTTAAAAAAAGAAAAAAAAAAGCCAAAATAATGGCTTAAGTAGGTAGATGTTTCCTTCTCTCTTCTATAGCTGCCAGAGTGGTGACTCCAAGGTGCCCAGGCTCTTCTGTCTCATTGTCTCATTGCCAGTCTTGGCATGTGGCTTCCATTTTATGGCCCAGTGCTGCTTCTCCAGCTCCCACTATCACCTCCACATCCCAAACAGCAGAAAGGGAAGAAGCGCCCCAGGGCATGCCCTCCTTTAAGGGCACCGCTGGAGCCTGAGCCCGTGTTTCCTCTCACCTGTGGTCTGGGCCTCCGTCACCGGGCCTCACCTAGCTCTTATGCAGGCTGACAGTGTTTCCTGGCCAGCCGTGTGCCCAGCTGCACCTCCAGGGTTCCTTCAGGAAACGAGGAAGAGCTGGTGTGTTGGAGGACAGCTAGCAGCCTCTGCCTCGGGTATCTTGTCTTAGGTTAATTCAAGGTCAGAGAACCCAAAGACTGCTTAATAATTCCAGATGGCCTTTAGTCAGGATAGAGGTCCCGGGCTGTGACAGTGTCTGCAACAGCCTGTTATTTCACTGTTACATTCATCCTAAATCACATGAGAGGCAGCAGCAACTCAGGTGCTAAACCATCGGGGTTCAAACCTTAGCTCTGCCACCTGCCAGCCGAGTTGATTTTAGCGCGCTCACTTCCACTCTCCATGCCTGGGTTTTCTCCTTTGTAAACTGCTGGTGACAGGAGTACCTAACTCCTAGGGTTGTGGGGACGATTAGTGGAGTAGTTTATGTAAAACACTCAGAACAGTGCCTCACACAGTGAGCACTACTGAGAGCTCTAAACGTTGTTATTATTGTGGGGAGTCCTGCACCTGTCTCACTGATACGACGTCTGCTAATTTGAGCTTAATTTATTATGGAAAAATGTCTGTTAATTTCATTTGGTTTTAAAATCTCAATAAGCATATTGTTGAGTTGATCTAATTTTGAGGTGTAGCCCCTGCCCCTACAACCAATAAAGTATCAGAACATGGTGGGATTTGCAATTAGAATTTGCAGTCCTAAATTGGGGTTGAGCCAACTCATGAATCAGTGGATTGGCAGCATCTTCCATCCGAGCCGCATTGGTGGACAAGCTGGAAATTCCATGTAGACACCTGATGTCTCCTGCTTTGTCACATTGGTTGATTTCTCAACTGATATCAGAGATTTCTGGTTGGATTCAACAAAGTTCATTAAACTCGAGTAATTTAAGAACTCATAGTGAAAACATTGCCACTCAGACCTACAAATGGCATTAGTTGTCTTACTTTCTCCAGTATTTCAGATTTCAACGTCTTGTAGCAGATACCTATCCTTCCCTGACATTCTGCCTCATCAGCTCTAATAAGCAAATGACTAAAAATAAGGTTAGGGTACCTTTACAGCTGCAAGCATAAGTATCTGGGGGGGGGGGGGGGTGTATTAGAGACCATTTTGTCCACTAAAACACACACGTGTATTCTTAGGTCATTTTATACTTTTGCTGGTGTAAATTCTGAAAGCCAGCCAGTCCTTTTCTTCTATAGGAAGTGATTGAAATGCAAACCATGTATATTGTTGAATGGGAAGTAGGATGTTCTATAGGCCCTAAATACTCTGCTGTGAATATGAATGTCGCGGGGGCAGCTATACTGTAGTGTTCAAACCGTGGTCTTGGTTTCCTTCTCAAATTCCCTTTGGTCCTCACAATATAAAATTTAATAGGATGATTCTATGTCCACTTAATCTTAAATTCAGTGAGGGAAAATGATGCTGATCCATTATAGCAATTCTTATTTTATCAACAAAAAATGGTAAAGAAAACAATTTCACACAATCATATGGAAATGAAAATGATTTAGGTTGGCCTGTGTTAGAATATTTACTAGGCTGGCTGAAATTTTAAGCACTTAGAGGGTGTGTGGGTTTAACAACAATAAAATGAGACTTTCCAGAATAAATTTCCATTTCTACCACAGAAGATTCGATCTCTCAGAACTCAACATATTACAATATAGTGCTTTCAGTGTATTCAGGACTCAAAGAAACGGGCTTTTGAGTGTTCGTGCCTCCCAACAGAAAAAGGATTCCACTCTTTTTCTTTTTAAAAATAAGTGAATACAGGGAACAGAAAGGCATAGAAGGAGCAGATGAGACTGGGGACTAGCAGCCTTACATTGATGAATAAGCCCCAAAGAAAAAGGGGCAAAGTCCTTTTCCTGGAAGGCAGCATTTGGGGCGAGGGAGAGGGCTATCAGTAATCTCTTAAAGTTCAAGGACTTCACAAACCTCTCCTTGGCCAACTTGAACAAGGCGTAAGAGTCATGTGAGTGATCAGGTGAATGGTTGTAACTTGATAGGAAGATAATCCTCTGGCTATTATTATAGAAGAGCAGCAAAGGGAGTGTCAGGAAAGGTCAGTGTGAAGCTTTCTAAAATACAGAGTTTACCTTTAAGAGCAAGATCTGTACTTTGCTCTATAGCATCTCTTAGGCAACACAGAGAAACTCGTACTCTGACTTGAAACTCACTCTCTTGACATTGAGGTATGATTTGCTTGTGGGAGACTTCGAGACCTTTAATTTTTGTTTTGGGATATTAAACTAGGATTCCATTGATTAATAATTATTGCAAATGGAGTCCCAGAATTGTGTGACTACTCGGGGCCCCTGGCCCTAAAAGACCGAATTTCTTTACAAAACCTAACAGTGCCTTTGACCTTGTCTCTGACTTCCTTGGGAGGACACCCCCAGGTTGTGCACCTCTGGTCAGTGTGTGTGGTTTGGTTCAGTGTCTATGAAAAGGGGACAGCACCTACCACATAGGTAGTTAGGAGAAGCAAATTATATAATTTATGTCAGGTATTTTGCTGAGTGCCTGGTGTGTCCTTAGCTCTTACTGAATTTTATTATTGATGCTTTCACCATGTTTACTGCACAGGTGTTAAGAGGGCAAATGCAGAAATGACATCAGATTTTCAGAGTTGGTTAGAAATTTGATTTGCTAGCGATGAAATTAGGTGTCCCTCCCACCCTTCTCCTACCACCGGCTCCCTGCTGCCTGCTCTTGCCACCCTCACCCCCTCCCTCCCTCTTCCCCTCCACTCAACCAGTATTACCTGTTTCATGGGCATCCTTCCAGAAATACCTTATGCACAGACAAGTGAAAAAATATCTGCATATAACAATACTTTTAGAACATCTATTCTTAATCAGCTCTCCACTTGAAAGAATAAAGGACCTCCTTTCAAGCTGATCATTGAAATGGGGAAATGAAATAAGAGTCTCTTCCCTCCATAGTTGCAAATGGCAGGTTTATCTGTTCTGTGGAATCATACGGTTATATCCTTTCCGATTTAGGAGAGACACTGAGGCCCGAAGCAGCAGTTCGGTGGAATCACAGTGGAGCTTTTTACTGCACTCAGTACGCCATTTATCTCCATGATCATTTAACTGCGTGGGCTGAACATATGGGTGCCCAGAATCAACACCAATTCTCTTTTACATATTTTTATACGATTTATTAGCTGACTGGCTTCAAATTAAATTGAAAGGGAATTAGAAGCCTCCATTGAGAAGCCATTGGTCTAAGACACCCTGCTCCGGCTGAGCAGGTACAGCAAAGAATTTCAGAAAAGTCACAGCTGTTTCCACTTCCCTTCTCAAACATTCCCTTTGCCCCACATCCGTGAACCTAATCAAATCGTGACTCAGCTCTTCCCCATTGTCACTTTTGGCAAAACTGATTGGGTTAAAAGGGCATACTTGTGATTTTCAGAGTGCCTAAGTTATGTGGCAGTGTGATGTATAAATAATTCAGTGAGGGAAGGCACAGACACAGACGCGCCCCGTGAGCAACTGACAGTGTTTCTGACACCGTTTGGCGGGCATGTGCAGTTAGCAGACCTCAGCCAGGTTTGGTAGTTCTCAAAGGTTTTGGTTAAACCTTCACTTGGGAAGAAAAGAAATGGGTGTACCAGTCCATTTGAAAGCCCTGCCTTCAGAAACTCACTTTCTACCCATGCTACCTGCCAGACCAGTGTTTGGCATCTGATGTCATTCAGTGCTGTCCTGCTGTGGATGTGACTGGTTCTCTTAACAGTAGAAGTAACTCTGTGAATTGGGTCTTGACAAGTAAAGAGCTTTCCGTTGGCCTTTACCCGTGTTGGGTACATGTCTGCTTTTTAAATGAGAAATCTTTTTAAATGTAGATATCTGTAGGAGTTTCACCTGACAGCATCTCCTGTAAGATTAGAATGTGACCACATTTCCAGCTCAGAAGACACCAACAGGACCTTCAGGCAGATTTGAACACTGAAAAGGCAGCCAGCCATACGCTGTTGAAATCAGAATGTGGCAGCATTCCAAATCGAGGAGCATTTGTGAGTTCCCATATTAATATTAAATGCAAGAATCTTGGTTCATGCATCATTAAGGTTACAAATGTCCACAAGCCAAAATGGGGAAATAGCAGAAAATACGATTCTCATGGTGACATCTGTTCCCCACTACAGAACATGTTCTATAATACAGTGTATGGTTTAAAGACTGATTAGTTATGCAAAGCCTTTGGTATGTAGTGTGATTAAGAACCTAAACTTCAGCATGGGGGAGGGGGGCAGAAGGGGTGAGGTGAAGAGGGCATTGAGCAAAGACTGGCTCACTCCCAGTCTGGGTTTGACTGTAGGGCTTTAGGCAGCACTTAGCTGACACAGCTCAGGTTCTCTATAAATTAGAAACAGTAATGTGCCTTCTCCCTAGTTCACAGAAGGTGAGTCACAGATTCTGCTGAAATGAAGTCTCCAAAGAGGGCTGCACCTTCATCAAAGTTGGAGATAGTGACTTTCTGTTACGGGTAGGAAGTCATGCAGCAGGGACAGGCTAGGACTAATAGTCCTTGTCTGTTTGCATGCAATTTGCGTTCATTTACATGTAGCATATATCAATGCATGTTTTCTCTCCTTTGCCTATAATTAGTGACATTTAATCAAACCAACAGATATTCATTGCCTATTATATTTAAGATGAATCTAAAGAGAGAGTTTAGGAAGAGATGCTTTCAGAGATGACCAAATCAGAATGCATGAGAAAAATACATACAGACAACCTACAGTGCTACAGGACAGGTAACTAGGACATACCGCATTTCCACCGTGGAGTGAGACAGGGCCTCCCATATTTCCGATTCTGTTATTTGATTTTTCTAGAGTTTGATTTGTAACCGCAATATTGCATTAACATTTTTGTATTTAATTTATAATAGAAGGAAGATACTTTTTTTTTTCCCCCTCCTCTTTTTGCTCCGCTACTTTGGAGTTGAATCATTGAATATTATCTGTTTCTAAACAGATAATATCTTTAGGCTGTTGGATATTTGCATTTCTGACTTGTGAGCCAAAAATCCGTTTCTGACTCTTTTAGTCCTTAAATGATTAAATAGAAGTGGTTTTGATTTTTCATGGGGTTATATTGATAACGGAAATATCCTAATTTTTATATACAAGTTCAGTTTCTCAAAACCCTTCTTGATAGGATATGTGTCTGGGACAATACTAAATTTACATTAAACTTCCCACCCACACTGTTAACTCCACTGTGTTCTTCAACAAGGACATTTTTGTTCAAGGCAGCTGATAAGGTTGTACAAGGTGGGGCAAAAGTAGGTTTACAGATGTTCGTATGGAAAATAATGCAATAAATAATAATACAAGAATAAACTGTTTTGGGTACTCACAACTGTAAACCTACGTATGCCCCGCCCTGTGTTTTCATCTGAGGCTATGAAATTCAGTGGCACTTGCCACCTAGGAAAGAGAAAAGTTAACACATGACCTTGGCCTCCTTAGCACCCAGTCCAAATGAAGGTCATCAGCCTATAAAAATCCCAAAGCCAGCAGAGATTAACTGGTCCTTTTTCTACTTTGACAAAGAGATTAAAGGTCCTTCACAAAGAGTGGTGACAGAAAATGGACACACCTAGAGCTAAGTGCAGTATAAGGGACCTTGGAGTGACTGCACACTCTTCCAGGTTGCATGTCCTGGGTCCAGATCAGCTCTAACTCTTACCAGCTCTGTGAGACCAGGTTAATTCCTTAATCACTCTGAGCTCTGATATCCCTCATCTACAATCTGAGGGTAAAAATGAGACCAACGTTAGCATGTTGTTGTGAGGATTAAATGAAATAATATAAATAAAGGGCTTAGCCTTCACACAGTGCCTTGAACGAAAGGGCTAAGTCAATCTAGGCTAGTCATATGTATAATTCCTCTTTCAGCTACATCAGCTTTCTTCCCCATTAAAGAAAGGACATGGATATTCGAATTATTGACAGTGATGTTATTATGGAGATAGCCTATTTTACTTATTTAGGAATAAAATGTTTGCCAACTGTGTTACTTATTATTATTGGTAACAAATGACCAACGCTGCCCATCATTCTGACACACTTTCATAGGAAAATACTAACTATCCCTTCCCTCATCTATGAGCTAACAAGGTATTTCCCAATCCTATGTCTGTGATCCCTGCCTGGGGAAAAATAATTAAATAAGCCAACAAAGAGAAATCTCCACCATATGAAAACATCTAACTCAGCTTAATCAAATAGATACTATTTCCTGGTCAAGGAGGAAAATATTTTTGACCAGTGTTACCTTAAAATGTTAAATCTGCCATCACCTAACGTACATTTTATAATGTGCTAAACCCAAGGTCAAGAGAAAGGCAAAACAGAGGAGGCAAAATGTCTGTTAGTGCAGAATTCAATAGATTAGGAACAGAGAGAAGAAACTGGAAATTTGAAACTAGATGTAGTCACGCAAGAATATTGCAGTGTCCAGGTGCTGATAAGGGCTTTAAGGAAATTTAGAAATCTTTAAAGGAATGGATGATATGATCAAGGCTTGTCCATAAGAAAAGAGGCCTAGAATAATTGAGGATACCAGTGGATTCCGATCTTAGTGGAGAAAACGGCAGAAGCCCTAGGGGCTTACTTGAATAATATTTGGAAATGACTGTGACTTGAATTTTGAAAGAAACATATTAAATATTTTTAAAATACTCTAAAATACTCTATAGGTGTGATACATACATAGTACATCATTATAATTTTAGGAGTAAATGGACATTAAAATTTTAGTATTTTAGTCTGAATTTTCATACTTTAGAGGGTTTTTTAAAAAGGTTAAATTCTCTAACAATGGTGATTGCTATATTCTTTTAGTTTATCATTTCCTCATTTATTTCATAAATATATACTGAGAACCTAGCTCAGCAATAAACAAGGAGAAAAGAAGCAGTTCTTCTATTTGCCCACATAGTGGTAATGTTTTCCCTCAACATGTTCTCATATGTGCCCATACTTCATAGTAATTTGTAGAAGGAAACTTTTGGATTTAAAGCTCTCCCGTCACTTAAAACAGCCATAGGATAGATAGCTCCACACTTGAGTGCCTGTCCTTTCGCTTCACTGGGAAAAGCTGAAAGACCAGTCTTTACAGGATCTGACTCTGGAGCAAGTGACAGCTAATCTGGAAGCAGTTTTGTGATGAAAATGTACGTGGTCGGTGCTGTGGTGTCATATGGAGCAGCCCGCCAGGGCGAAGACCTGGGAGGAGGGCGTGAGGGATTCGGCCTCAGTGAGGAAACCAGGCCGAGGCCCGAGTTCCAGTGCCCGCCCGCCACCTGGTCCTGGGGGAGCATTTCGGTTGCCCCAGCGCAGCCCACTTTAAATTTATGGGATCACAGACACCTCTTTATGCGTGTGAATACGGGAAAATTTAGGGTAGAAGAAATCAAGATTACAGCAGATAGATTTGTCTCTGGCGAAATAAGTCAGAACTCCTAGAGTGTCTTCTCTGATTTTCTAGTATAATAGTGTAGCCTAACAAGGGGTTAAGGCTTCGGAGCCAGACAGGCTTGGGTTTGGGGAGGCTGTCACTGACCAGCTGGATGACCTGGAATTCATTGTTCAACCTCCCTGAGCCCGAAACTCCTTTTTCTCTTGTAAAATGGGAATGGTAATAGCCCACAGTGCTGTTGTAAGGTTAAATAGAATATGTGGAAACTGCATAGTACAGCGCCTAGTACAATGGTAAGTCCTCCGTAAGTAAACATAAGCTGTTGTTTTAATTATGCATTATCTCCTTAATATACTCTTAACAAACTGATATTGTTTTGCATAATGGAGGTTAACTGCCAAAATGGGGTGAAACTAGTTATACACTGTAAGCCTTTCTCTGTTAGAATGATGTTCACTTTACCCACAGTGACTTAACCAAATGGGGCTCTGGGTTTTCCCCACATAATAAGGAATTCAGAAGTAGGCAGTGTAGAGCTGGCGCTGCAGTGTGAGGACCCAGCCTCCTAATTTTCTGCTCAGCCACCCTTATCAGATGGCTTTCATCTTCATGGCTGAAGGAGGGCTGCTCCACCTCCAGACATCTAAGGAAGAAGAGCCCAGGGTGAAAGGCCTTTATTCAAAGCTGTCTTTTTTTCAGGAAGTGGGGAAGGGTCAGAGACTCTGTCCTCAGAAAGGCCCACCTGTCGCTCATTGGCCAGAACTGTGTTTCATTGCTAGCCCTTAACAACAGTGGAAGCTAGGGAGACACCGGCATGTTTTAAACTGGGCTCATTGCCACCCTAAGAAAAATAATTGTAGCTCTGTTGGATATTGAGTAAACCACCAGCTGTGTCTGCCACAAAGCCACAAGAAGTACCCAGCTCCCGAGGCTGATGGTTTTCTAGCAAAGATTTATAAGTGTCCTCAACATTGGGACATTCTGATGGCATTTGCTAATAAGACTTTAAGCCCTACCACCATCATTGACCTATGTAACTGGCAAGATAATAACCAGAGCCCTTTAGTTAAGACTCCTGAATCGTTATCGTCAGTTTACTGCTGTGTTGCAAGTTAGCTCAACAATCTAAAATTAGGTTGCCATTTAGTTCAATGATCATGATCTTGGTGATGTGACCATCTCATTTTTTCAGTAAGCATTTGTTGAGGATCCACTGACCTTAGAAACACAAGTGGAGGAAAAATGCAGGAGCAACATCCAAAATCCCAATGGATTTCTTTTTTTAAGGTTAAGTTATATAGAGGTGACAGACATCCATTGGCCTAAATTCTGGCAGCGACACCCTGTGTGTGTTTGAATGCTTAGAGAAGTTCCCTGAAGTTCTCAAGTTCTCTGCAATCAGCCTCACTGGAGTTAGGGGCACCAAGTCCTAGCCATATTCTAGAAGAATGCAGGTTTTCTACCATTGATTTTATGCGTTTTTTTATGGTTTTTGTTTGTTTGTTTGTTTTTATTGATTTCAGAGAGGAAGGGAGAGGGATAGAGGGAGAGAAACATCAATGATGAGAGAGTCTTTGATCGGCTGCCTCCTGCACGCCCCCCACCGGAGACCGAGCCCAAAACGCAGGCCTGCGCCCTGACCAGGAATAGAACTGTGACCTCCTGGTTCATAGGTCGACACTCAGTTGCTGAGCCACGCCAGCCAGCTGTCTTCCATTGATTTTAAACGGAATAAAATCAAATGTGGAAATTTTTATGGTTCTTTCCCAGTTTAACAGATTACAAGCCAATTGGTATGGATTCCTTGAGACTAACTGTTGCCCAGCACTAAACAAAATATGTCTCCCAACTTTTCTGGGTTGATACCAGGATGTTTATTAAGAACCAGTTTCACAAACCCATTTGGCTATAGGCTTTGGCATTGATTTCTCATGACTGAGAGGAGCTTGAATGAGACAGTGGGACAAGTACTTAAGTTCTCTGGGCCTCAGTTTCCTTATCTGTAAGAAGAGAACATTTAACGAGGATCCTTAAGTTTCCTCCCAGAACTACTAAGGTTTGGAGCAGAATGAAGACTTAGTTACTGTGGAAACTTTGATTCTGTTACTCAGCCCTGTAAGTTGTGGGGTACACTGGGGTGAGAGAGCTTCTAGCCTTTTATGCCTCCATTCCTTCCTCATGAAGATGAAGGAGTTGGATTCCAAGAAATCTGAGTCCTCTCCTGAGTCCTCTGTCAAGTAGTGGTCAATAGAGCTGCCTCCCAAATTATACCAGATGGGTTTATTTTACGAAAATTCTTGGAGAACTACCTGATGGGTTTCATTTTCCCAGGACCTGTGCATGGACTTTGCTAAGTTTGTTAAGCATTAAAGTTTGAAATGAGCCCAAAGAAGATCAAGGCTATGAACTCTTTTATGTCTAAGAATCCCCACCCAGTATTGTTAATTGGGCACAGTTTCACAAAAACTGTTGCCGAGTTCTGCTATCTCAGCTGTTCTTTGAATTGGCATCTTGACGAGCAGAAAATCCCATACCTTAGGAGAGTGTTTGAAATGGTCTTTAATGGGGATCTGGTTACACCAAGACCTGCAGAGAAGTGGTCTTAATAATAGACCCTTTAGGACCCACCAAGTTACCCTAAGTTGAAGTGACCCTTAAAAAGAAAAAAATGTTCGGCATATAGAGAACTGCAAGCACCAGAGCAAAGACATTGACACTCAAAAAGTCCTTAACCACAGCTGACTCCTTCATTCACAAGCAGCACTCAGAAGGTAGCAGCTTGTTTCGAGCAGAGGCCCTACAAAGCCCATGAAACCAGAAGACAGAGCCAGGAGGGACAGGGTCTCACCAGGAAATCACATGTACAGCCTTGAACTGGCCCGATAGGTTTTAACCTGTGCAGAGCACCGACTCTAAATGCAGAGGATTTCAGTTGTGATATCCCTTGAAACTCTCCAGGCTTGCTGATGAAAGAAAGAAATGATCAAAATACCATCTGTCACAATCGAAACCCAAGGGGCCCCAAGCCTCTTCCTCAATGAGCAGCCGATGCGGACGTAGACAATCTGGACAGTTATTTGTGCGCTGAGGTCACATTTTGGCCCATCCTCTGCTTACGGCTCTAACCAAATAAAGCCTTCTCTCTCTGCACTTCTTTTGCCAAAGTCAGGTTGAGGGATGGTTCTTTGAGAGGATTGTTCTGGCAGGAGATACAGGGATCTTCTCCCACAGCAAAACGCAGCAACAAAGCCAAGCGGTACACCACTCGGGCTAAGTGATGTTAAAATTGGAAAGAAGCAAACTACAGTCCTTCCCTTTGCCCCGTTTGTCTTTTTGGTTTATTTGGGGGGGTCCTGGTGTTGTTTTTTTGTTTTTCTGTTTTCGTTTGTTTTGTTTTTACCAAAAAAGCTCCCCAAATGTCAATGAAAGGTCCAAGGTAACTTTCCTCAGTAATAACTGCTTTACCCCAGAGGGGATTGGCTCTTAGGGTTGTCCCATTTGATCTTCCTCTTGTTCCTTGTGTCGTCTGATTTTTGCCATATTGCAGTTTCCAACCTCTCTGTGGCTGGAAATATTCTAGGCTGACACTTTCAAGAAGAGAGACGGAAAGAAATCCTAGTGCCTGTGAATTGTTGCTAAATCTGCACGTGTCCACTTGTAACCAAGAATATTAAACTCAGAGCCAAAGAACAGGAGGAGAAGAAAAACCCCTTCCTGGTTGGTTGTAGACTTTGGCTTTGGTTCCATGGGGCTTGGAGGAGCTTCAGCGAGACCGTGGGTCTAGCCTCTGCCCTCCCAGAGTCACTAGCCAGGTTCCCTGAGGCAATTACTTAAGTTCTCTGGGCCTCCGTTTCCTTATATGCAAGAAGGGAACATTGAACAAGATGACCTCGAAGGTTCCTCCCTGAACTAAGGTTTGGGGCAGGATGGTGACTTAGTGACTTAGTTACTGTGGAAACCCTGATTCTGTTACTCAACCCTGTGCAAGTTGTGGGGTGCCCTGGGGTGGGAGAGTCCTGGAATTTCATGCCTTGTTTCATCCTCAAGGAAATGAAGGAGCTGGATTCCAAGCACACTTGATCTAATGTTCTCTCAAGCCTGTCAAGCTCCCTCCCAGATTCTACCAGATGGTTTATTTCATGGAAAATGTTAGAGAAATGCTTGGTGGGACTTGTTCATGAAATGAGACTTGTGCCCTTGGATCACTGTGTCATAACAGGCAGTGTTTGGAATACTGTCTCTTGGTTGTTAAGACTCATCATTATGAATGAGGGACTTCAGTTCGCTATAAACAGGAAGAGCTAAGAGCCTTGTATTGGGACTGCGAATACACCTTGTATTAAGTGACTCTCATTACGCTCAGTTTCTGTTTCCCCAACTGTACAATGGGGATAAAGTGCTTTCTCCTGCGAACCCATTGACTTCATTTAAAACAAAAACCTGTTTGAGGAAAATCCCCAAGTGACATTCAAGGCAAAGATCATAGGTGGAAAAATAGCCAGGAATGTATGGATCTCCCAGGAATCAGAGTATAAGAGTATGAAGAGAAATAAAATGCTTGTAGGAGATAAAATCCTCTGAGACTCTGTATAAAAAATATACATGGGCAGGCAAAAGTAGTTTTACGGGTCATATGGAAAATAATACAATAAATAATAATACAAGAATAAATTCTGTCTTTTGCGTAATCACAACTATAAACCTACTTTTGCCAACCGTGTATTGGCTTTAGAAAAGTATCATGTTATAAAAGAAATGGAGAATGCACAGTAAGGAATCCACCAACAAAATGAAAAGCCAGCCTATTAAGTGAGAGAAAATATTTGTAAATCATCTCTCTGGTAAGGAGCTAATATCCAAAATATCTAAGGAACTTATACAACTCAAGAGCAAATAAATAAATTTTAAAAATCAAACAATCTGATTTAAAATCTGACAGAAAATCTGAATAGACATTTTACCAGAGAAGACATACAAATGGCCAACAGGCAAATGGAAAGATGCTCAACATCACTAATTGTCAGGGAAATGCAAATCAAAACCACAATGAGATAGCACCTCACACCTGTCAGAATGGCTATTATCAAAAAAGCAAGAAATAGCAAGTGTTGGTGAGAATGTGGAGAAAATGGAGCCCTTCTGCACTGTTGGTTGGTATAGAAATTAGTTCAGCCACTATAGAAAATAGTATGGAGCTTCCTCAAAAAATTAAAACTGGAACTACCATATGATCCATCAATTACACATTTGGCTATTTATCCAAAGAAAATGAAAACACTAACTCAGAAAGATATATGCACCCCCATGTTCACTGCAGCATCACTTACAATAGCCAAGACATGGAAGCAACCTAGGTGTTTCTTCAATGGGTGAGTGGATGAAGAAATTGGATATATATAATGGAATATTATTCCACCATAAAAAAGAAGTAAATCTTGCCTCTATGATGGGAATGAGCAGAGAAGAAGGAAAGTTGAGAATAATTGTTGGGTTAACCAATAAAGTGTCTGCCAGAGAGTTTGTGTTGACGAGAATAATCATGTGGCTTGTTATTATTAGGAAGAAGGAAGGATATGGAACCTTTGGGGGTAAGGCTCATGACTATAAACATTTCCTCTAATAAAATCATTAAATCACAGTTCTTATGTTGAGTTAAAACACCTATTCAGAAGGCAAATAGCCTTATTTTTCACCCTGAATTGGCCATAAACCTTAACTAATGCTATTTTCAGGCCTCAGTCTCCCCCAGTATGAAATAAGAATAATGTTTATTCCCTGCCTCACTTGGATCTTTTCATTCAATCATTGATTTATTCAACAACTATATGCTACGTACCTACTGTGTATCAGACACTGTGTTAATGCTGAGGATACACAAATAAAGTAGAACCCCTTTCCCCGATGACTCGAAGTCTAATAGGGAAGGGAGGCCAAGAGCATATTTATTGAACACTGCTGCATGTTGGACTATGGTGGGAGCTTTATATTAAGAAGATGTATATATAATATATATGCTATGTAAACAAGTAACGTAATAGGTAGAGTGGTGCAATAGAAGTATTCATAAAAGTGCTTTGGGACAGAGAAGGGGAAATGACTCATCTGCCCTGGGAATTGGGAAGACTTTACCAAGGCGATGAAATCTGAGATAGGGTTTGAAAATGAGCCAGACTTTGCTGGGCAGAAGTGCCAGGGTGGGGACTAGTCCCTGGTGGTGGCATAGTTAACTCAAAAACATTAATGGCTTCAAAGGGACTAGTTTGTTCCCCAAAGGGCGAGTTGCTTGCTCCGCTGAGCCTTTGCTGGTGGGAGGTGACATGGGGAGCTGAAGGTGGGTGGTGGTTGCAGCCAGGTAGTAAAGGACCAAAGAAGCCACGTGAAGGAGTTGAGCCTTGGGGAGCTGTTGGAATACAAGACAGAACTTGATCAGATTTGTTCCTTAGAAAGATCATTCCAGAACCTGTGAGGAGGGACTACTGGAATGGAGTGATGCTGGGAGCAGAGAGGCTGTTTGGAAGGCTTTTGCAAAAATCCTGGTGAGAGATGATGACTCAGTTAAGGAAGTAAGGCTTTTTATTTATTTTTCTTGGTTTCCAACATTTATTGAAAATCAAAAAATAGAAAACTTTTACATAAAAATATGTCAATTTTAGCTTCTACATTAATGTTCACACACACACACAAAATTGAAAGATGTTATCTTTTTGTTAAACCTGCAGCACATGATCCCAGTGGTAGCCAGGCCGATTCATCCAGTGCACTGTGACTGGGTGGAGCATGGTGCCCGTGTCTGGGAATCAAGCTGTAAAATGTGCACCCACAGGACACTCACCTCTGTCCCGCAGTGGTCTCCTTGCTGTAGGGTGACCATCAATATTGCTAATACACAGAGGTTAGAACCAACCTGCGTATCAGCTTTTATAAGTATGTCTTCATTGATAGGTTCAAGTTTAAATATTTGAAAATATTTTTGAAAATTTTTGATCTGGGGACGAACTGTGCTCCTCTTTTCTAGAATGCCTCCTGGAGGACCTGCAATCACAGCTGGCAGCTCTCGGTGATAACGGGGCCAGTCCTGCTTCAGAAAGGCAGACCATAGGCATTCAGAAGCTCGTCCTTGCTGGGTGCCCATTGCAGTCAGGTCTCACTCTAGAACTAGACAGACAGCTTTGGGTGGCTAATCGGATGTGTTGAAAGATAGAGAGGAAGGAATCAGGAAAGCTTCTGGGGCAGGGCAACAGCCTCTGGTGAATGATTGGATGCGGTGAAAGACTGAGAGGGAGGAATCAAGCAAGTGTCTGAGGTTTCTCACATGGCATTTGTGGTACCGTTCACACGAGATGTGGAAGAATGTGGCATCTGCTGAGCTCCATTCCTACTCTGTGAAAAGAGGAGTGGGCCTTTCACTCAGTACTTGTTTTATCAAAGTAATACTCTTCCCCCAGCCTCATCCAGCTGTGATTCCAAGTTCATGTTCTGGGATAAGGCTCCCAATGGCCCGTGGTTGCCTTGGTGCCTGTGAAGTGAAGCCAGGTGGCCGTGGTGAAACCAGACAGCAACTGGGGAAGAGGAGCCAGTCCCTGGACCAGGCTTGGGGTCCAGGTGCAGGGAAGTGGCCGATCAGTCATGGACGCCCTCTTGGTGGCTCTGGCCTGCAGACTGTTCTTTCTGCTTCGCCGAACCACAGTCTTCATAGTTTTAGTTTTTTAAGTCCAGTGGACGGGATTAGACTTTTCCTGATTCTTCAGCTTCTCAAGTGTATGACTAATACTTGAAAGAATTAAGAGACTTCTTTACTTTTAATTGCATCTACTTGTTTGGTATGTGACTCGGTTAATTCCTTCTTGTCATGAACGTATTGGAAGACCCTGTACCCTCTTGACCTCTCCTTGCAAGTATTACTATCCTCCCGCTTTGAAGCACTAGTTTTGATTACACACTTAAAAGGAACTTCTGAAACAGCCTCTCACCGCTACATGGCTGAAATGCCCACCGCTTGGACTCAAGGACAGTGGTCTCAGAGTGGTTCTTGTCCCCAGCAGGTCGATGGCCTCTCTTTTCACCTTCCTTTTCCCCCACAATCCTGCTCCTTCCCCTTTAGAAATTTTTAGTCACACATTCCAACTTTAATAAGACCAGCTCTTGTCTCTGAGGCCCAAAGAGCAGCGTTTTAACAAACAGATAAATCAATAAATATGCCTTATCATCGTCGGCTTTGCTGGCAGGTGCCTTGCAGCAAACATTGCAATCTCACCATCACTCCCCCACCCCTCCCTCTCCAAACACATACCTGATTCGATTCCTTTCTCCTTTCCTTAGCTCATACTATCTGGCGAGTCTGCATTCAAATGAAAATTGACCCAATCACGGTTTTTACCAAATTGTGTGAAATGAAGTTTTTTGTTCCGATGTTGTCTCTGACTTGTGGTCTGAGAATTTCATCTGCTTGGATCTCAGAAAGTCTTTCCTCTGTGTAATTATCACCACATGGTATCCGGCTCTATAAAGCAGTACTGTGCTTTAAGAAGACTCACAGTAATTTACTGAGGTAAAGGACAAGATAGTAACCCAGTAATTTGTCTTCTTCAAAGTAAGGTCCAAAGGCCTTTTAGTGACCCAGCCAACTGTCTTCCTGGAAGCATCCTCTTCCGCCTTTTTGGTACTTTCTCTGTCACCTGTCTTCTTATAAATATAAAAGGAATGTTTGTGTAATCTATTAAAGTTCAGTGAGAAGAAATAAGGTTCAGAAAATTCAGGGTAATCCTACCGATGATGATGAGAAAATAAAATATTTTAAGATGACAGAGAATGTATTAACTTCCATTTATTTCATTTATGGCTGGGAACTATGTACAGATAACTTGTGGCACTCACCGTTTTCTCAAGTATAACAAGACCTTTGGGGAAATTCAAGTTTGTGCACTCTTGCATTAGGGAGTTTTGTGGAGGAGTGTTTTAGTCTGTTAACGCTGCTATAACAAAATACCACCACCTGGGTGGCTTATAAACAACATTAATGTATTTCTCACAGTTCTGGAGGCTTGATGTCTAAGATTAGGGTGCCAGTGTGGGCATGTGAAGGCCCTCTTCTGGATTGAAAACTTTTCACTGTGTCCTCAGGGAACTCTGTGGGGCTTCTTTTAGAAGAGCACTAATCCCATTCATGGGGACTCCACCCTCAAGACCTAAGCGCTTCCTAGAAGCCCCACCTCCAGATAACATCACCTTGGGGATTTGGATTTTGACACATGAATATTAGGGATGGGGCACAAACATTCAGGCCATAGCAAGCAGCTTGCGGTTGTCATCACTGAGTGTAACATAAGTTCCTCATTAATGGTTTTGTATAACACTTTTGAACATAGGACAAAACTTTCCCCATAAAGGGCAAGGGATCCCTTTCAAGGAATCGAACCATTTATTTTCACATCTGAATCTGAGACTCAGCATTATTGATTTATTATCTTGTGGGAAAAGTCTACATTTCTGGTATCTTAACGTGCAACTCAATCATTCACTCATTCAACAGTTTTTATTGATACTGGACTGTATAGTGGACACAGAGCTAAACCATGCTACCAACCTTCTAGAGGGTTGGGTCGGCTAAGTTTAGTGATGAAAGTGAGAAAACACTGGAGACTTGACTAAACTTGGAATTCATCTACCACCACAACATTCAAGAATAGCCTCCTCTGAGATAGCAAATGAGCATGAAGACCAGAGGTTACTGGGACCTACTTGCAGTTACCAGCCACTTTCTTAGAAGGAAGCCTCTGCTTACATCCTGAATGTTGACTAAACTGAAATTTGTTCATGTTGCCTTGTTTATTCCTCACAATGCTTTGTTCTTTTGATCCAGAAACAGAAAAGCTAGTACTAGAGGCAGGCAATGGACTGCCATCCTGGAAATTCAGTGACCAGCTTTTCCCCTGCGACGTGTGTGGGAAAGTCTTTGGCCGACAGCAGACGTTGTCCCGACATCTCTCGCTGCACACAGGTGAGTTGGCTTCACTGCTCTGCCTTCCCTGGTCTGGATCACCAGCTTCTCTATTATCAAGAAGCTGAGTTTCTCTAAAAGAATTATGACAGGAAGTGGTAGGAATGTTTTTATCAAATGGCTTGACCTCCTCAAGCCATTTGACCTGGCATGTTCAAACAAGGCCCCGGAAAGGGTTTTTTATTTGTATTGAAAGGACTCATAGAGTTCAAGTAGGACTGATGAGATAAGAAACATGTTTAGGCATATCCGGGTAAAATTCCTCAACTCTAAGGAATTTATTGCTCTTGTTGGCACAGGAGATGGGGCTGTACCCCATCTTATTGGGCTCATCTTAATTATAGGTAGGAGCAGGAGGGACACAGAGCACCTTGGTGGAGGAACAGTTACTATCTTTATTTACATGCAATAGTAGAGAAATATGGTTGATTCTGTGTGTTGGGAGAGGGGAAGCAAGCAAGTTAAAGAGTAAAGGAGGAGCCCGGGCAGGTTTTGCTCAGTGGTTAGAGTGTTGGCCTGAGGACTGAAGGGTCCTGGGTTCAATTCCAGTCAAGGGCACGTACTTCGGTTGCCGGCTCAATCCCTGGCCCTGGTCGGGGTTTATGCAGGAGGCAGCCAATCAATGTGTCTGTCTCACATCAATGTTTCTCTCTCTCTCTCCCTCTCTCTTTCTCTCTCTCTCTCCCCCTCACACTCTCTCTAAAAGGCAAGGGAAAAAATATCCCTGAGTGAGGATTAAAAAAAAAAAAAAATGACTAAAGGAGGAACACATGTTAACTTAATGCAGCAAAAATAAGTGAAGACAAAAAGAAATATGGAAAAATCAATTGTAAACATTAAACAAGGTGGAAATAATAATATGAAGTTTTCAATTTTACACTGAAGATCAGGCTTTTTAAAAGTTCAGATGTATTTTATTTATAGGAAATGCCAAACAAAATGATAAAGAAAATAAATAGGGGTTTTGCATATCACATGAAATGAAAAAGAAGGCAGGACAGGCAGTATTAACATGACAAGGTTAATTTTCTTTTTTATATATATTTTCAGTATTTTTAATCTTAAATAGTAAACCACTAGACAAAATTTAGTCATGTACTTAAGCACAAAGAAAACTAACATGTTCAAAAAAGTGGAGGTTTTACAGGCCAGATGCTCTGCGCATAATTACATGAAATTTAGAATAACCAAAGATCAATAAAATGTCCTGCCTAATCAGGTCAAAGAAAAGGAAGAAAATTAAATGCAAAGTATAGGCATCTAGAAGGAACGAAAAGGGGAACACTTCATACCTAGACCTGAACAAACAGCTACAGCTCTGCTCAAAGGACAATTCATAGACTTTAAATGTTTCAATTAGAAGAGAAGAAAGACAAAAAGGAACTTAGCACTCATCTTAGAGAACTAGTAAAAGAAAAAGAAAACCTAGGAAAAGAAAGACCACAAAATAGATAAATTTCTTTAACCTTGATTAAGAAAGGAAAAGGAAGCAAAAGTATTAAAAATTGGGACTGAAAAAAGGAGGCCTAATCATTAATGCTATTAAAGAATTATTGGGCCTGTCTGGGTGTGGCTCAGCGGTTGAGCATCAACCTAGGATCCAGGAGATCGAGGTTCGGTTTCCTGTCAGGACACATACCCAAGAGGCAGCCAATCAATGACTCTCTCATCATTGATGTTTCTACCTCTCTCTCCCTCTCCCTTCCTCTCCCTGAGATCAATAAAGACATATTTAAAAAAAAAAAAAAAAAATTATTGGAGAATAAGGGCAACTCCATGGTAAAAAGGAACAAAATGGAAGTGGGAGTGCTAAAAACCTAGATGACATAACTAATTTAAGCAAAACTTCCAAAATTGACCCAAGAGGGGAAGAAAAAAACTTAAGTAAATCAGTTATCAAAGAGAAATTTGGAAAGATGATGAAAGAGATTCATTCTATTGTTGATAAATGTGTCAAGTCCAGATTGGTTCTTTCAAACCTTTTGAGACTAGGAAATTCCAGTATTATCAAACCTTTCCAAATGATAGAAGGAAAAAAAAAGAAAGTTCGGCAATTCACTTTAATACCAAAATTAAAAACCTTGCTTAATAATACCAATGCAAAAATTCCAAAGAGAGGACCCTATTTTATCTGACCACAGGGCCCTTTCCCGAGTGCTGGGGACCACCTATAACAATAATGATGCCTGACTGTTGTACAAAAGCTCCTCTGTGCTCCTCCCTGTGAAGTAGATAAGACAGGCATTTTTCTTGTTGAAGGCAAGCTTGGTATTGCAAAGTAAGGACCTTAAGGATAGAAAACGAAGTCGTTCTAGCCTTCCACTACCCTCCACTCCCTCTGTCTGTACAGTGAAAGCAAAGGCTGCTCCTTTCACTTTAATTTGCTTGATTAACCAGATGAATTCAGGCGGCCACTCTGGAAACAGTCTGAAATACTGTCAGTTTTAGGAGAGAGTTTCCATTAAGGAATTAATCAAAATTTTTTACTTTATTTATGTAAAATGTAAATTTCCAATTCAATTATTTCACACGAGTCATTTTTTTATTCCTTTCATTTCATTTGTTTTTTATTTCTTGGCTGACCCAGGCCTGGAACTTAGGGAAAGTGATGGGGCTTCCTTTACACACCAGTCCTGTGAACCTACCCACACCTTACACACATGGAGGCGTGTACACACACACACACACACACACACACACACACACACACTAATATGCTTATATCTTGTCTTAGCCTGTGGGTGTCCAGGAAAAAACAGATGTTCCAATGGCCCTGGGACTTTCTTTTGTCTTTGGAAGTATTAGTATAGGAATGACCTGCTGGGTACAGACTTTTTAGATATTTACAATTCCAAGGTTTTATCTTTGTCCCCACTTGAAATGGGACTTGAACCCCCCCCTTTCCTGGATACCCTCAAGTGGTCTCTTGCACGATGTTGGGATTTCATTTCTGAGATCAGCTGGGGTTTTTTTCCTGCCCTTTCTCCCCCAGAGGAAAGAAAATACAAATGCCATTTGTGCCCCTACGCTGCTAAGTGTCGTGCGAACCTGAACCAGCACCTGACCGTCCACTCGGTGAAGCTGGTGAGTACGGACACTGAGGACATTGTCAGCGCCGTCACCTCTGAAGGCAGTGACGGGAAGAAGCACCCTTATTATTACAGGTGAGCTGCGGCTGGAGCCGGTAGTCCAGCCTTCCCAACATCCCTGCCCGCCTGCGAGGCAGATGTGACCAGGCACCTCTGCTCAGTGGACACGCTGACCTGCGTTTTCATAGCTGCTTGGCTTAGATGGAACCCTGCAGTTGCAATGACTCCTCTCCTGGCTTGGATGCCCTGGTAGAATGAATGGAAAGGAAAATGGCCTTAGAAGTGGCTCTCAGGGGTGGAGCTCCAGAAAGCAGCAGGGCTCTGGGGGTTACTAGCTTTTAGGTCTGGGCAGCTGGCAAGCTCCCACCTTTGTAACCGAGCACCTTGCTGCTTCCTGAGAAGTGTCCTAAGGAAAATAGACTAGGAAAAATAAACCTGAGAACCCTGAGGAAGGAGCCATGAAGGCAGAGCTTATTTTCCCTGAGTCGTGTTCTGTCCTTTAGTACCTGGAATTTTATGGTTTTCTCCCACTCCAGCCATAAATCAGTATTTGGTTTGGTTGCCATAAAACCCCAAGTTTCAGGCTTTCTACCAAATCTTGCCCATGAGAGAGGCCATATGGATTGGGAGAAACTTGCTTTTGCATGACATGTCTCCATGGATGGGCGGCTTCTATCGGGAATTGTCGCGGGCAGGAGTGCTGTCCAAGGACCTGTGTGTGCCCTCGTTGCCACACGGAGGTTTCCCGAGGCGGCGGGAGGCTCGCGGGTGTGCAGGGCTCTCCGAGCTGCTCCGTGTACCAGCCGCTCACATCTTGGCTGCACTGCATCCCGTTGCCCAGAGGAATCCGTTAGGAGACGTGCAGCATCTGGAATCTGTAATTTTTAATTAACTCTGTGATTATTTAGCATCATTATAGCATGTATGGGATTGTTACATTATGCGGGCACTAAATCTGTTTAGCACGGTGACGACTTCGGGGCTTCCCGGAATGCAGAAGGATTTCCCGATGCTAGCCGCCCGGTGGGGAGGGGAGTGCGCCCCGGTGCGTTTTCTGAGTGAACTGGGTGTGATGGGTGGCCCGCGCTTAGAATGTCACTCCTCTCTCCCCCCCTTCCTTCATCCTCTCACGTAGCTGTCACGTGTGTGGATTTGAGACCGAGCTCAACGTCCAGTTTGTCAGCCACATGTCCCTCCACGTGGACAAGGAGCAGTGGATGTTCTCCATCTGCTGTACTACCTGCGACTTCGTCACCATGGAGGAGGCAGAGATAAAGGCTCACATTGGCACCAAGCACACAGGTGACCATTCCTGGCGGCCCTTCTCTCCTCCATCTCCCTCCACCCCAGACTCCTGCCCACCTGGCAGAAGCATACTCATCCCCACGTGACACTGACATTCCCTCCCAGGGGAGGAAGACCTTCCCAAGGGAGCAAGGCCACGCTCCCCTGTGCACTGGCCGGGCTGAAACGCCCACACGCTGGGATGGCTGAGCGGTGCCGAGCTGTTTGCTTGTCATCATCATCATGGTAACAGCCTTTACGCTCTCCCAGTGCCCCGCGCTTGCACCTTGGCACCCTGGGTCCCATGTAAGCCTCATAACGACCCTCCGAGGTCAGTCCTGCTCTTATACTATAGAGGCTGAGAACTGAGGCTCCACAGAGGTGAGGGATTCTGTCCAAGATCAACAATAGGACATGACTCCAGAAACTCAGACCCGAACAGTTTTCATTCCAGAGCCTTCTCTCTGTATCACTGCTGCTCTGGCAGCCCCACCCAACCCTTGGCAAAGGCTGGACCTCTCTGTTTTGCTGGGCCAGGGCACTGCACACCCACCCCTGCAGGCTGTGCTCCTCGCGGGGCACTGCAGCCCCAACCCACTCCGTGATCACGAGTGACAGGTCTGTTCAGGGACAGAGAAAACCAGATTCCCCCGAATCATCCCAGTCACTCCCCCGGACCACGGCCAAGACTTTGCCAGTGCTCGCCTTTCATTTCAGACTCTTGCCATTCTGGTTAACTTCTTCCATTTAATGATGTTAACATTTTGACTTCGCCGTGCAATTATCCTCTCGCAAGTGATGGTTACAAATGACGCCGGCCAGGAGTCATTATGTGAGAATGAGGAGGAGCTCCTGTGTTTGCAGTGCTTACAAATTACAAGCTGAGGCTGCTGACTGCAGGCCTGGGTGCTGGGTCGGCCCCTCACATCATTGGCACTTTTAGGACTCAGGAAGGGAAATTTCCCTGACATTTGTGCTGACGATGTGCATGGCCGAGAAGGATCTCTCTGTGCTTTCCTGGCCGCTGTGGCTCCATGGTGCCAACAGCAATAAAAGCTTGTTTTTGTCAGTAAGTTGAGCAGCTCTGACTTGGAGGTCTGCAGAGAGCCATTCTGCTGAGTGAGAAGGTGCCATTTTTACAGTCGGTTGTCTGACCATAACCACATTAGCACCGTGGGCAGCAGGTGAGCTGGGAAACCCACGTTGAAGACAAATTAAATCCAGCATTTCTGGAGTGGCTAATGGAGGGAAAGGCCAGCCTCTCTCCCGTTTCCATGGGCTTTTCAGATACTCTTTTTTTTGTCTCTCTCTCTCTCTTTTCTGTTATATTCCATTCTTCTAACCTTCTCCACCCCAAAGTATGCCTAAACCCAGCCCAGACCTTTTCTCCTCCCTTTCCACTGCACAGCCCCCTCCACCGCCACCCTACCTCAAGAAAACCGTAGAAACCACAATGGCTGGAAAGAACTTGGACTATGAATCTCCAATTTTGTGAGTCCTGTTCTCTAATTTGATTTACCTGTCACAGGAACAGGCACCCTTTATTCCAGTGCCCTAGGGAATCTGCAGTGCTCTCTGGTTGCCTAAATGAAGTTGTGATCTACAGGATGAGCTTTCATCAACAGAACATTTTTATTTGGTCATCCACAGGCCTCGCGTGCTTCCTCACGCTTCCTTACAGGCCACTCTCACCCAAGGCACGCTTGGGAATGGGGTGCTGAGCGGCCTCTGTTTAGGTGTTTCTGCGTGACCCCTCCTCGCTCTCTTTCTCCCACTCCCAGCTCCTTGTCCCTGCAGAGAACATCAGCAAGGGGAAAATATTCCCTCTGGTGCTGTGACTTCCTCAATGTAAATTTTGCTGCCATTTTTAAATGCTGCGATAATGGCATTTAGAAATTTGAATGGCTATTTGGAATATACAACCATCAATACTTTACCTCACACTGACACCAAAATAACTTACACAGTCCTTGTTTACAGTCTGCCCTAGAAAGGCTTGAAGAAAATAGAATAGAATATTCATCAAACACAATGAAGGAGGTTTGTAAAAGCTTAAGGGCTAACAAGAAATCACAAAGGAAAGGAATCAAGACATGTGACACATGAAAATTCCTCTTTTTGCAAAAGAAAGTAAGAAGAGAAGGAAAACCAAAAAAACCAAAAAACACCACATTCTGAAAATGTGTTTGTAAAAATGACAAAAAGCTAATATATTTATATAGAAAGTTTATATAAACTGATAAGAAACACTTTAGGTCTCTAGTTGAAGATTTTGGAAAGAACATGACCAGTCAATTCACAGTAAAAGAAATAAAAGCTAATTGCTTAACATAAGGAAAAAATGTTCAACCTCACGGAGCAAAATAAAACTCAAGAGTGGCTTATGTTAACCTATTAAGTTAAGGGCACCTTTTATACTGTTTTCCACTGTTGCCGGGCGCTGCTGGTACTCTTGTGCCTATGGCCCTGCAAAGTTACAGAACTTAGGGAAACTACTTAGGTATATATGCGCAGGGGCTTCAGAATGTAATGCTCTGCAACGCAGTAATCCCACTTCTGGGGACTTATCTGTAGGGAAGAAAATCAACCAGCAGAATATTAATTTTTAATTTAATGTTAAGGAAATATTTAAGTAGAGTAGGATAAGTCCACTCCTTGGATCTGCAGCACAGTCTCCCTGTATTTTCTACCCTAACATAAAACTGTGAGGTTTCATTGAATTGGTTTGTGGAGAATTGATGTCCTAACAATATTGAGTCTCCTGAACCATGAATTTTATATGTCTCCAGTTATTTGGGGTTTATAAAGTACATCTTTAATTTACCACAGTGTACCATACCACCTCACACGTAGTGTAAGACCTCACAATAGCATACTTCCATTTCTCTCCCTCCAGCCGCTATGTTATTGTTCTCATATATGTATGTGTTATAAACCTTACATTATTACTGTTTTTTTAAAACAAAATTCATTTTACTACTTTTTAAAGAGATTTAAATCATCAGAAAAACTCACACATTTACCCATGTGGTTGTCATTTCCAGTTCTCTTCATTCTTTTATGTAGATCCATTTTTACATTGGGTGTCATTTTCCTTCTGCCTGAAGAATTTCTTTTAACATTTCTTGTAATTCAAGTCTTCTGGTGATGAATTCTTTCAACTTTTTTACATCAGTTTTTGGGGGGTTTTTTGCCTTTTTTTGTGAAATACCTTTTCATAGTTGTTTCAGTACTTTAAAGATGTTTTTCCACTACTTCTCAGTTGCATTGTTTTCAGTAAGAAATCTATTGTCATTCTTAGTTTTGCTCCTCTGCACATCTTAAATCTTGTCTGGCTGCTTTTAGGACTTTTTCTTTATCACTGGTTTTGAGTAATTTAATTATGATGTCCCTTGTATAGATTTCTTTGTCTTTCATATGCTCGGGACTCATTATGCTACTTGGATCAATGGATGTACGATGTTCCTCAAATTTGGAAAGTTTTTGGCCTTTCCAAGTGTTTTTTCTGCTCTCCCTACCAGTTAAACTTACACTAAGTTTCCTGAAGGCATTCCACAGTTCACCGATGCTCTTTATCTTTTTGTGATTCTTTTCTCTCTGTTTCATCTCAGATAATTTCTATTGCTATTATCTTCAGGTTCACTAATCTTTTCCTCTGCTGTGTCTAAGTTGCTATTGATCCCATCCAGTATATTTTTCATCTCAGACACTGTAATTTTCATCTCTAGAAATTTGATTTGGATTTTTTTTTTTTATCTTCCATCATTGCTTCTCTGCCTTTTGGATAAGATCAAGTGTACATATTCCATCTCTCTACTTAACTTTTTGAACATATGGAATACAGTTATATTACTGTGCTTAGATCTTTGTCTGTAAATTCCAACAACTGGGTTAGTTTTCATTGGTTGTTATTTTCCCCATTTGGGTTGTGTTTTCTTGTTTCTTTGCATGCCTGAGAGCCTTTATTTGGGTGTCAGACATTGTGATTTTACCTTATTAAGTGCCAGATATTTTATATTCCTATAAATATTCTTGACCAGGTAATTACTTGGAAACTTTGATCCTCTTGAGTCTTGCTTTTATGACTTGTCAGACAGCTCTGGAGCATTACTCCATCTAGGGCAAATTATAAGTTTTTTCCAGTGTGGCTGGTGGAAACAGGCGCTGTTCTCTAAGCCTTTCAGATGGCTTGATTTCCCTCCAACACATGCTCTGACCCATACTCTGCTGAATATTCACAGGAGACCCTCTGCAGGTCTCTGAGTTCTTCCTTTCTGGTACTCTGTCCTGCAAGGTCCAACCATGTGGATCTCCCAGACCCTCAGCTCTATCTCCTCAAATCAGCAGATCTGTCGGACTCCACCTCTATACCCCCTCCCTACACTGCAGCCTGGAAGGTCTCTCAAAACAGGATGTAGGGCAATTTTTTCCTACCTCTCAGGGATCATTCTTCTTCATTGCCTGATGTCCAATATTGTGAAAACTATTGTTTGATATGTTTTGTCTGTGTGTTTGTTTTCTTTTAGTTGTTTCAGTAGCAATGGTAAATTCCATCTCTGATACATATCTTGAATGGAAGCAAAAGTCTACTGACACTAGATTTTAATGATCTATTGACTGTTTACTCCTGTCTTTGAGGAAGAATTCAGTGAGCTGATGAAGAACATGGGTCAGACCAACTGACCAACCTCATTTGCCTCCCTTCCCTCATCTGTAAAATGAGGGCAATAATAATAATTGTACCTCAGCAGGCTTTTTGAGAGAATAAAATGAGACAAAGCATTTAAAGCATGACTCAGTATCTGGAACTCGGTAATGTTTTCAATACAACTTTGCTATTATTGTCATTTTATTTTAAGTATTACAAGACCTCCATAAACACTCCTCAAATGAATGAGAGCCTGCTCTTGGCCCCAGGTACCATGAGGGTCATCACCATAGATGACTGGAACCCCAGTGGGTGTACTGGAGGAGGGAGACCTCAGCTTGTGTTCCCTGGGTGATGATGTAGCCATGAGACACATCCCAACTGCTATTATTCTAGGGTTTACATCTCCTAAGTAACAGACTTGGGTTTTATTATTTTTTTAGGGGAAGACAGGAAGACCCCGAGTGAATCAAATAGCCCCTCATCATCCTCCCTCTCAGCTCTAAGTGATTCAGCCAACAGCAAGGACGACTCAGACAGCTCCCAGAAAAACAAGAGCGGGAACAACCTGCTGGTCATCTCTGTCATGCCCGGGAGCCAGCCCTCACTGAATAGTGAAGAAAAGCCAGAGAAAGGTAAGAGAGGAGGCGGGTGTCCTGCTTAACCCTCCCCACTCTGGAAGAATGACCCCTTGTCAGGGGTGATGTTGGAAATAGATATTAGGTCCAAGAACATTCCTTTTGTCTTGATTTGCACCCAAAATGGGATGGAAGGATGGGGAGTGTGACACTGACTCCAAAGCTTCAACGTCTTTTAGCGCAGAGATGCAGAGAACAGCATCTGGAAGGGCATAAATGGGGGGGAGGGGTGAAGAAAGAGGATCTTGGCCTTGCTCCTGCCTTCCTGTCCCTCTGCCCCATGCACCTGTACACCCAGCTTCGGTCCTTCCAGGGTTCGAATGCGTTTTTTGCAACTTTGTCTGCAAGACGAAGAACATGTTTGAGCGCCATCTGCAGATACACCTCATCACCCGGATGTTTGAGTGTGACGTGTGCCACAAGTTCATGAAGACCCCCGAACAGCTGCTGGAGCATAAGAAATGCCACACTGTCCCCACCGGTGGGCTCAAGTAAGGAAAGCAAGTACAGAACCTTTTACTGTGTTGTTATTAAACACCCTCTCCCCATCCTTACCCCACCCCCTCCCCTGAAGGTTTTGGGGTCATGGAGAGGGAGAGCCTGGCATGAGGGGCATTAGGCAGGCACCTCTGCCGCCTTCACCTGGATATGAATTAGACCTGACCTCAAGGGGGTCAGCAGACATCAGCAGGAGAATCTATTGTACAAACAACTCAGGACTCCAGGCCAGCAGGAAGGCATGTTGAGGCATCTGAGCACGCAGGGGTGGACTCACCCTATGCTGCTTGAGTTTTATTCAGACTTGATGCTAACGGACTTGGGTTAGTGTCCCCCAGTGTAAATCATTACACTGTCACTGCACTTCACCATCTCTGTTTTTTTAGGTGATTTGCCACATATCTTTTAAATAAGCATTATAACCACTTCATCCACACCCCACCCCAAATACTGGAACCTTGCCGGTTTGAACAGGCAGGAGGCGGCGTTTTCCATGCAAGGCCCATGTGCCTCTTGTATTCCTGCAGACGTGCCGTATGCCTTCCCAGACACTGGAATTGGGATCTCCCTACTGAGAGCTGACGTTTTCAGTCGCAGATTCACAAATTCCTCCCCACAAAGACCTAGACAGTTAGCATCATAATTAACCAATATTTGCAGGAAGCCCTCCGGTCTGAAGTGAGACTAATCAGTTATTATCCAGTGCACTGTGCGTCTGGCTTGATTAGGTGCTGGAGGGCAAACAAGGAATAAAACTGAATTTCCACCCTCAGGAAGTATATGTCCTGCCCTGACCAGAATTTAATCATCCCCGTGATTCCGTAATCAGGGCCCCTGTTCACAAGGCACTTATGGTCTAGGAAAGAGAAAGAATCCTATGTCATTGGGCACAGAGACACACAATTTTCAAGGCAGAATTGTTCATGTTTAGCTGAAATGATTGTGTAATTTAAATGAATGAAAAATTACATTTTACTTAATACAAGGAGAGAAAACCTTGTCTTAATACATTTTGACCTTTGAAACTCACAGCTTGACAGAGGGGTGGTGTGACTCTCCCCAGTGGGTGTGGGATGGAGAGACCCAGGACCCAGGGAGTCAAGTGTTGGCAGCATTGTGCAGGCTTGTCTCCCCCGGCTCCTGCCTGGTCAGGAGGGGACCCTCCTCAAAATACTGCCCAAACAGTATTTTTGGGCAGACTCTGGGAGCAGCCCCTACTGTGGAATTCCACTTTCTTTCAGTCTTGGGGGTGCTTAGGTGGGTGGGGGAGGGGAGGTCTCCAGGGATGGAGGAGGGGCGGTTATAATCCAAGACAACCAGTAAATGGGAATTTGATTCGGTTTGTCCCCACTGTCCCTTTCTAAATACTTGTGCACTCTTTTTATAAAGCAAAGCCATGTATTTCTGTGGTTGGACTAGAGCCCATTGCCCTCCCCGATAGCCCAGTCACAGCCATGAACTGCGGCCTGGCCAGTAGTGGCCCTGCCGGTTAGCCTTTCCTCGGGGACCCAAGGGGTCCCAGGCCTCCGAGCCACTGGGGAGAATGCACAGTGAACGCTGATGCTTTTGCGGTACAGACACTTCCCGTGCGGTGCTAACGGTCCCCTGTGTAATAGTTTATGTTCTAGGATGACCAAGTAGAAGAATACTTTGAAAAAATTGATAATGCCTTCTGGCTATACAGTGAGTCTTTGTTTTGTTTTTTTTTGTTTTGTTTTGTTTTGTTTTCCCTTTGCCATATTGGAGAATTAATTTGCCTGGGAGAGTGCCGTGACGATAAATAACGGGACCCTGCTACACCCTTAGCACTTTCCCTGAGCAGCAAAAGAAAGATTGAGCTGTGGGTCACAGAAACGTCCTTAAAGTGAAACAGACTGCCGATGTCTCAATTGCTTTTCTGTGATGGAACTGCTTGTGCTCTATATCCTGTTCATAATGCAGATCAAATAAGATTATACTATTATTTTTCTTTTGCCGTAGCTCAGGACAGTGGTGAGTTTCAGACTCCTCTAGGTAAGGCCCAGCTTGGCGTAGGGGTTGTGTGTGCACCTGACCTGGGAATGGGCTTTTATTTCTCTCGTGTGCACTCTTCTGTGAGCTGAGGTTCCAAGGCTAACGGCGAGCTTGGCGCTGAGGAGCAGTGCACGGTGCACTTGGTTGTGTTGGGCTCTGCTGAACACCTCTCCAAACCCTCAGAGCACACCTCACTCCTGGGCCCTGCCCTGCGGGTGCCCAGCCAGAGCTGAGGCAGCCACTTTTGCATTTGCATTCTGTTTGTAAAGAGAGCAAACACGCTACAGCTATCATATCAGCCACTGACTCGGGCCCGGCAGCTTCTCAAAGAGCAGAATTTGTAAACATGCCCTCACGGCTCCTCCTGGCCCCTCTGGACAGCCAGGAGGCTTGCGGGGATCGTAGCCTCATGGAGAAACTGAGCCACGGAGAGGCCCAGGCTTTGGCCCAGGCCATATCCAGCTAGAGCCCAGTAAGGTGACGGAGCTGGGACCAGAATCTGCCTAAATTACGTGTAGAAACCAGTCCAGCAATAACGCAGTGCGTAGCATGTGCCGAGCACTTACCAAGCACTGTACAGAATGCAGAAGAAATGTAAGCTATGGTCCTGCCCACCGAGCATTATGATGTCGTAATATATGAATAATGTCTTCAAGCTCCAGAGAGTAGGTGTCACCCCCAGTCCTTACCCCTCACTAGGAGACAGTTGGGGGGGGTGTCCTTCCATGCCCCTGTCCTGGTTCTCACCTTCCTTCCCTGGTGGAGAAGCAGCTGTAGGAGACAGGTACTACGAGTACAGACCCATGTACACACACACACTCTCACGACACACACAGGCCTTCTCATCCTAACAACCTTTCATAAGCACGATTCTGACCCTACGACTTTCTGTTTGCTGGAGGTAGCTTTCCCCCTGTAAGCTGTTCTTTAAAACTCTTAGCCTTTCTGCGTGTGCTTGGTGTGGTGCATGAAACGTCGATTCTTTGTGTTGCTCCCATCTAGAGGGGAGGTCGTGAGGTTTAGACCTCTGCTGTGTCCGGTGGGGGGTGGGGAGGGCTCCGAGGGGGGCGGGGAGGGTGGAGGGGGAGCCACAGCTCGTGTAATTCTCATCCTTTCTCTGCTCCCCTTCCTGAGGGTTGGTGTTTGCTGCTCCCGCCAGGAGACCCAGAGTAGGCTGAGCACACCTCCTCGGAGCTAGCTCCTCCCCAGTGGGGACAGCTCTGTCTGCAGAGAGAGCCCAAGAGGGTCGTCTTAACCCCCAGAGAGGCAGCAGGGCTGGGCTGGGCAGGGGCAGCCAGGCCTCAGGGTTTGCAGGGTGGCCGGTGAGGAGGGGAGCAGCAGGGCCACGGCAGAACCTGTCTGGCTGACCCTCCCTGTCGTTGCTTCCCCCGGCAGGTGCCCATTCTGCATTTATTCCACCAACCGCCCCGCTGCCATGGAGTGCCACCTCAAGACCCACTACAAGATGGAGTATAAGTGCCGGATCTGCCAGACGGTGAAGGCCAACCAGCTGGAGCTGGAGACGCACACCCGGGAGCATCGCCTCGGCAACCACTACAAGTGCGACCAGTGCGGCTACCTGTCCAAGACCGCCAACAAGCTCATCGAGCACGTGCGCGTCCACACCGGGGAGCGGCCCTTCCACTGTGACCAGTGCAGCTACAGCTGCAAACGCAAGGACAATCTCAACCTGCACAAGAAGCTGAAGCACGCCCCACGCCAGACCTTCAGCTGCGAAGAGTGCCTGTTCAAGACCACACACCCCTTCGTCTTCAGCCGCCACGTCAAGAAGCACCAGAGTGGGGACTGCCCCGAGGAGGACAAGAAGGGCCTGTGTCCGGCCCCCAAGAAACCGGGCGGCCCCGGGGCCCCGCTCCTCGTCGTCGGGAGCTCCCGGAATCTCTTGTCTCCCCTGTCGGTCATGTCCGCCTCCCAGGCTCTGCAGACCGTGGCCCTGTCCGCTGCCCACGGCAGCAGCTCAGAGCCCAACCTGGCACTCAAGGCTCTGGCCTTCAACGGCTCCCCTTTGCGCTTTGACAAGTACCGGAACTCAGATTTTGCCCATCTCATTCCCTTGACAATGTTATACCCCAAGAACCACTTGGATCTCACATTCCACCCTCCCCGACCTCAGACTGCACCTCCCAGCATCCCCTCGCCCAAACACTCCTTCCTCGCCTATCTCGGACTGAGAGAAAGAGCAGAGACTGTCTGAGGGCAGCCACGTTCTGTACCAAAAACAAAGTGACAGAGACAAAAACATAAACCCACAAAACTTAAACACAACCCCAGCAGGTGTATGTTGCTGCAAAACCTACAGACCCCCGCGGGTCTGAACCACGTGTACTGTATATCTTTAGTAAGGAATAGAGAATTGGCTCTGTGTGTATACCTATTGCATTGACCTGAAAGCTGCTTTATCCAATCTTCAGAGAGGTGACCTACTGCGTGCATCTACCTTCAGAGGCATGCCTCCCCAGCCGCCCACGCCCACTCTTGGCCCTGCTCCGTACTCCTATTGAAAGGAATTTTTGTCTTGTTAAACCCTAAAGAGAGTGTCCTTAATAGCAATCAGCACTTGGAAGCTTATATATTGGTGCATTTTTGTTTTCTGTTGGGTGAATGGGGTGTGTGGATCCTGAAAGAGAAAGCCGTGTGTCGTGCGCCCTGAGGTTTCTATCGCACATTCTTTGTACTGGCTTCTTTCACTGCGATGAACGTGCTTTTTTCCCTCCTGGGTTGTTCGTCCACCGCAGTCTGTCCCTGAGCCCCTTCATCACCTTCCCCTATTTTACGGCTACAGAGTGGTGGGGCCTGGTGCGTGGTCGATGAGAGAACGGTAGACGCCCGCGGTGCTGCTGGAGATTTCCGACAGAGCTGGGGACCTTGCGCTTGGATCTCCTCTGGTTATGAAAACTTGGGGCAGCAAGAGTCCCATCTGGAAGAAATGTCCTGCAGCACTGCAACCAACATCACGAAACTCAAGTGTGTTGTGTGTGTGTGTGTCCATACGTACACCATGTGTGTGGGACACACGCAGTGCATCATTTTTTTAAGGGCAGATTATATATATATATATGATGTATTAATTCAGTGATTACCATTTGTTTGCAGGAAAAAAAAAATAGTGTGAGTGAAAAATTTTATGGTTGATAAATCCAGCCGAGGAGATTAAAAGGGGTTTGGATCAATTCTGGGTATAAATGCTCAGACTAAAAAAAAAAAAAAAAAAAGAAACGGCAGTTTTGCACAGGGCTTTGGTCTTGCACTAGTTTTTGTTTCTCATCTGCAAAAAAAAAAAAAAAAAAATTAAGATGAAAGGAAGAAGGTGTACCTTTTATATGGAACGAGTAGACTGTATGTTTGAAAGTTCTGTCACAACCTCGTTGACATATAACCACCCAAAAACAAGGTGCTGTTTAGTCCTACGGTTCCGTTTATGCCCCTGAGAAGCATCCGTGTTCGCAGGTCATCTGGCTCTAGCGGTATTCTCCACGTAATAACCCTGTATCCCGTTTTGTTAACGCCTGGTAGATGTAACCTGCTAGGAGGCTAACTTTATACGTATTTAAAGCTCTTATTTTGTGGTCATTAAAATGGCAACTTATGTGCAGCACTTTATGGCAGCAAGAAGCAGATGTGATTGGTAGTGTAGCCCTTGGCTCGTCTTGAAAAGTGATGGGTGATTTAATAAGAAGGAAAGGAAAAGAATCTTTGTCGGAATATGTTCATTGCTTGTATTTTTAAGACAGCAGAATTTCCTGTCTGAAACGGGCTCAAAGAGCAGGAAGAATTGCGCTTTGTATCATAATAATGGGAAGTTTGGGATATAAAAGTCTATATATTATTTATCTATTGAAGAGCTGGTGTGCAGGAGGAATGCTTCTTACTGCGTTGCTATTTTCCATCAGGTGTTATCCTGGAGTTGGGATGTTTTCTTTTTCGTCCGTTTCACCAGGGGAAAATAAAAGCATCCCCGATTTTCTTCCTAGTCAGCTTGCTCACTGACAGCCCCCTCGAAAGTGGTGCAGTTGAACAGGAAGCCAGAAGCCTGTAGGGTCTGTCCACACCATGGCTCCCCCCCATTCACACACCCACCCTTCTCCCCCAGACCTGGCAGGTCTGCTACACTTCCCTCTGCCAGTCACCGGCCCTGGCAAACCTGTTTACACTACGGAGATGCCCCGGGGCAGGGAGGCTGAGCCGGCTGGGGCAGGAAGCTGCGCGGTCGGTCATCCTCCGGCAGGCATTCGCCCTTGGCCTGTGTGAAACGCCCATCAACCTCGCCATGTCACCGTCTCAGTAAAAGACACTATAGACAAGTAGAATACACTCCGAGAATACCGGGCTAATGGGTGGATTGGTTGTTTTTTTTGTTTTTTTAAGTTATGTCTTTATCCCCATATAATGGAGAATGTGCCACTTGGCTAATAATGTGCTTTCAAAACTCCAAGTTCAGTGATGACAGGAAAGAGGGCCACAGGGACCCCCCAGAGGCTGGCAGGAAAGGTGAATCACACGTGAGCACCGGCAGGTTAAAAACCTGGAAGGGTAGCCCGGGACTGCAGCTTTTACAGCATGCTGCTTGTGCAATACGAGGTCCTAGGCTGAACCCTGCGCGAGGAGAGACGGAGAGGGCCGTTGGAAGGAGACCCTTACCATTCAAATGCCATGCATTTCACTGCTCGCCACTGAACTTGTATTTGAATGACTTCGTTATGCTTAATGTAATTGGGCAACTTTTTTAGCACTTTGGAAAGAGTCATCAATCTTTCTGGTAAATTATAAAAGTTTTCTGAGTGAGAAAAGGTGTGTTTGGAGTTTGTTTGACTTTTTATATTATTATTATTGTTGTTATTAATAAAGAAAAAATCTACAGCATTTTTCAGACTCCACTGAGATAATATGTACCCCTGAATTTGGTTTGCAGTTTGATACTCAGGGAAGGATTATTCCATAGATATCCTTTCCGTGTAAAACACTAACGTCTTTGAGAGATTCACCTGCCAACTAACTCCCACTGTTCTCACTATGCATTCTTCGATGAAAGCGAGCTTATTTTTCCATAGAGTACTGCAGTTAGTGTTCTCAGCACTTTCCTTCTTCTCTCCTTTTTTTAACCCCTCATATTATGTTCAGATGATCATACTATCAAGGTTTGTGTACATTACTGAAAATTTGTATTGTATAAAGCTTTTTGCATTACAAGGCTGTACAGGGTCATTTTGACAGTAACTGGTATATTCCTTTGCATCTTATGTTGCATTGCCAATTTCTAGTGTATCCAGTTTGGAAGTATAATATACTCTAATTAAAAAAAAAAAAAAGGTTGGCTATACTCTTGTTTCTTTTTCTTTCTTGGTTGCCATCCTTGACTACTCGTTAGTCTCAAGGTTTGGTTTGTCTTGCACTGTTCTGATTTTTACTACTTTTCAGTGTAATTTTAAATGAGTGTCGGAAATACCCACGACTAGCTATAACCATTGCAAAATGCAAGTTTTGAACAGCCATGGTTCTAATGCAAACTGTTATTATGTAAGTCATTAGTAGCCATTAGGGTGAGAGCATGGCCATCATTCAGTACAATTGCAGGCCAGCTCCTTCCTGAAATTACTTAGTGACATTTAAAAGTGTTCACCAGCCTTACCCTCGCCTGCTTAACATCATTTTATTGACCCCGTGGCCAGAGGGGCGGGGCATGGGGGACAGATGAATAATTCCATTTATCTTAATGAAGTTTGGCAACTATGAGGTTTTAATGAGGGGGAAATGGTACGCTTTGAAAGCTAAATGATAATCCACCCAAATGCAAGTAACAGTTCTTCAGAGGAAGGAAGGTGCCAGAGAAAGAAACTGAGGACAACAGAAATAGATAAAATGCAATCATTTTCTAAGTTAAAACAATCATTTTTTTAAAAATCCTTAGAGACCTTCCCCATGGATCTGTGATGGTTGACCAAAAATGTGAAGCAGCAGAAGAGAATGTTTTGCCTGGTTCACAACTCCTGCGCTTATCGATGTAACGTCCTCTGCTCACTGCAAGAAATTACCAATCGCTTCACCCTAAGATTCAGAAAGGTCAAGTTTACTTTTCACAAAATGAAGTAATGTAGGAGAAGCCACTTGGAAAGTGATGAGTCACTAATCAGACGCTATCTTCCCTTCATTTTTTCACCCAATAGCTGTTTTGCAGGTGATTGAATCAAGTTCTCTCGCTTGATTCAAATCCCTATGTCTTGGGGCGGCTGGTATTTATTGCAAACATTAAAACAAGCCAGACTTCTTTGCTTTTTGCTCACACTCTAGGCGGGAGCGGCTTCCCGTTTTGCATACATAGTTTTTTTCCTTCGATTCCACACACCTACGTCACGTATTTTCCCCGTGGTTGAGAAAAGCCAGAAACGTAAAGAAAATCAGCGGCAGCTTGGTGATCGTTTCCCCTGTAATGGGCTCCTGGTGACTCTGAGGAACGGCCGGGTGGGGGCCACCCGCACGCAACGGAGCGCACCCCATCCCTCCATCTCCCCTCACCTACCGAGCGCTGCCTGGGGGCCGGGCCGTCTCCAAACCAGCAAGGTGGCCCCCGTGTGAATTAAACCCAAGGCCATACTTAAACTTTCTCCTGTCGTGTTCGATAGATTTGAAGCTGAGACTCAAGGCCATGTTTTCTATAAAGTGTCTGCGTCTGATTGGCTCCCTTTGGGGGCCACTCAAAACTGCCCATGGCCGTGTACCATTTCTGGCCACAGTTCTGGTCACGGGAACAAGGAGAAGCATTAAGGCGTGAACACGTGCGTGTCCCTACCCACAGTCAGCCTCACAGCGGACCCCGTGCCTGCCAAGGGGCACGGGGGCTGGTGACCGTTTGAAGGGAAAGGCACACCTCGTTACTGTCCGTCGGTGGGGAAGGACCAAGAGGAGCGCGGTGCGTCCGAATGGGCCAGGAGGGAGGCAAGGGAATGGGTTTCCGCTGAGTGAGTTCAGCCGCGTGATTCACCCGCGCTTGCAGAAGGCAGAGAACAGAAACCTGGAATCCTTCCTTCCCCGCGTGGCCTCAGAACCTGTGAGCAAAATCACAGAATGCACGGGGGACTGGGACTCCTTTCCAAGCAGTCACCAACCACAAATACTGAAGAGACCCCGGTCAACATTCTTACTACGCTCGCTCTCTCAAAACAGAGCAGTCCCACAGGACAGAGCAGTCTTCCAGGACACCATTAAAGGGAAGTCACCTGGCAAGGACATGGGCTGCCTCCCACCTCGCCGCGCCCCCTTGACTTTGGAAAGCCCTGTGAGAGCCCAGATGCGGCCAGAGCAAAGGGGCCATCCCCCAGGCACTAAGGCCAGCCTCAGGCCCACGCAAAAGGCATGCTGGGCCTCTCACTGGTCCCAACCTGCTATGAATGGGGGTCCGACACCGGGGTTGGCAGCCAGACCTCAGCTAGGAATAAAGAGGCTACATTTGTTGTCCCCCAGGGACCTGAGGCTGGACAAGGCAGAATCTGTCCTTATGGAAAACAGCTGGCTGAAAATTAGAATATTCAGGATATTGGTTATTTCTGTTTCTTTCCATCTCTAACCCACAACTAGCAGCCTTTTTACTAATAGAAGATTGGGCTAAGGATGGACTGAGGGACAGTCACATAGATACATCAAACATTTATATAAAGAATGCAGAGAGGACACACATAATGTAGATATAAACATAGTAGATATGTCTTTGGGTGAGGGCATCCACAAAGAAGACCATGAATTTTGTTATTGTGGGAGTCACAACATTAAAAAATAGTATCTTTCATTTTTTTCTTTGCGCTGCTGATAATAAATACAGGTTGATAAAGGATAACATATGAAAATAATAATTAAGGGTCAAAGAAATCTCATTAATCAATACCCCCTTTGCCCATCTTGTCTACAATTAAATAAGCTGGCACAGCCAAGGGTCATCACCATACTATCCGTCAGGCCCCCATCTCTTTATGGCATCAGACAATAAACACACCGGCAGCAACAGCTAAGTATGCAGGAAGCTTGATTACACAAAGAGGCCATGTATCTTCTCAAATGGGTGGGTAATTAAATTTCCTGATGATGAAGGACTTGACAATTTGGTTTCTCTGCCTGTGAATAAGGGCTACACTGTGTACACTCATGATTCTGTGCCACAGGATCGGGTCTTTAAATATGAATTCCTCACGTTACCCATAACCCTGTGCCTCCCCGGTTACTGTTCTCTACACCTGCTCTTCACAACCCGAAGTTTCTAACCGAGCTGGCCGTGTTCTGATGCAAGTCCAAGCCCATGAGAAACAGGTAAAGGCTCTCTACCAATCACCCCTCCCCCCGACCCCGGGGCTACTCTTCCATTCTCACCTTGACCGGTTTCTCTCTCTGCTCTTCATTCAGTATTTCATGAGCAATAAACATGTGCAGAGTCATATGCTAGCCGCTGATAAGCAATGGAGATAAATAAGACACATTTCCTAGGTTTAAGGAGCTTATCAACCAATGGAAGAAACACATGTTGGATAAATGCATTGTAACGCCAGGAAAAATACACATAGATTGCTATGCAAATACTGAATAAAGAGCTACTAATTCCAACAAGGTGAGAGGAGACTTTGGGGGTAGCATGCAACCCGCGATCTGAAGAAGGATGATTGGACTTTTCATGGGCAGGAAAAGTGGGGAGGGCGGCCCAGATTGAGAGAACAGCTTGGGACGAGACGGTGAGAAATTGCCTGGTGGGGTTCTGTTGTGCTCAAGATCATGATGAAGCCAAACAAAGCCATCTTGCGTAGGGCTGCAAACGCCTCGTTAAAGAGACTGAAGGTCTAAACTACTCGGTAGTGAGTAAGAGCTAAGAGAAAAGTTTGTGGCGGAGAAGGGCATGGTCTGACCTGTGTTTTAGGAAGATAATTCTAGCAGCACTATACTAGCAAGACTCAAAAGATGAAAAAAGGCAGAGATGTCTGTTCAAAATGTCCTAAACAGAAGCCATCTTCTTCCTCTGCTCTGCCACTTAACCTTCTATTCCTTAGCCCCAAAAAGGCACACCCATCCTCCAAGTTACCCAAGCTACAAACTTGGGGTGAACTTCGCCCCCTTCTTTTCTCCCCCCTTCCCTTGGACAGCTAATCCATCGGGGTCCTGTTTATTTTATCTGCAACGTAGTTTATGAATCAGGATGGATTCGTAACACCCTGGTGCCGGTCCTCAGCATCCTTGCCAGGGGCCTCACAATGGTTTCCTGTACGAATAGGACATTCCTGTGCAGAAAAGACTGAAAAATTCACTCCAGAGCTCAGAAGGAAGTTCACGATCAGGCCTGTCGACACACCGTGACAGGCAGAGCCAGCAGAGAGGGTGATGACACCACGGCAGCAATCGCAACAGTGACATCAACAAAGGCACCAAAGGGAGCACCTTGGGAGACGCCCGCTTTAGTGGCGAAGGGGAGGGGACGACACAGGAGACTGAGACGAAACCATCGGAGAAGCCTATCCAAGCACAGCATGGTTGGGAGAAGCCAGGGTCTGAGGGACTCTGATATGAAATCGTACGGAGGGCGAGTGGGTGAGGTTGAATCTAGAGCCTTTCTGCCAACTGCGTGGTCCTTGGTGATCTTTAAGGACCCAGTTTCAGTGACAGGTTGGGGGTGGAAACCTAACTACAACAGATTAAAGAACGGATAGCCGGCGAGGAGCTGGGGACAAAGAGAAAAGTCGACTCTTTTATTTAAAAAAAAAATGTTTTTATTGATTTCAGAGAGAGACAGAAACATCAATGATGAGAGAGAGGCACTGATCGGCCGCCTCCTGCACGCCCCCTACTGGGGATCGAGCCCGCCACCCGGGCATGTGCCCTGACTGGGAATCGAACCACTGACCTCTTGGTTCATGGGTCCACAGTTGACCACTGAGCCACACCGGCCGGGCGAGAAAAGTCAACTCTTGTATTAAGTTTGGTAGTGCAAGGAAAACCAATCATGACAATCCAACGCTTGCCAAGAGATGCCAAGTCTTCCCTTCCCTGGCAGGGAAAGCTAGCCTTTCCCATTCCTACCTCACTTGCCTTCAAAGAAGAAAAGCTAAAGCTGCCCACATTACAATCCCAGCCACACTATGACCAATTCTCCACATTCCTCTCAGTATAACTCATCCTTCGAAGCACCTCAGTCTCTCTCCCCACCATCCTGCTATTGCTGCCTGTCTGGACCAGTTTCTTTAGCCAAAGAAATCTGCAAGAAATAGGTTGCTCAGATAAGATTCAGTAGCACTTCTCTCAAATACAAGAGTCTAGAGAACTGAAGGGAAAAAAAAAGTCAAAGGATAGAGTCATCCCCACCCCACCCTTACACTGTGGCCAGAATTATAAGATAAGGATTGCAGTGTGGGACGATGTAGGATTAGAAGGGAGTGTGACAACTCCCTTTTACAAACCTGATGGACATGGCCAGAGAGCACAGACTCAGCCACCAAATTCCAGAATATTAGACCTGGGGGTAAATCGGAAGCTTGAAAGGGGCTGTTTATGTTGGAGGACTGGTCCCGTGCCACCCTGACTGTCCCTCTCTGACACATGGCAAACCTGAAGTTTGCGCAGGGCAGTGCCCGCCGGGCACACACCCTACTTTCCCTGGGAAAGGGAGCCACAGCTCAGCCTCCTGCCCTCACGGACGGGGGGAAAATGCCCTTCATCAGACCAAATGGGGAGAAAGGCAGTGGGTTTTATGAGCTAGAAATGAAGTAATCTGGTTTTTATTAAATAGCATGAGAAAGTTATTAATTCATGCCAGAAACACAAGTGTAAATATTGTCCCATTGAAAGCACTCGTTCTGAAGGAGACCATCTGGTGGAGCCTCGCAGACCACACTTTGAGAAGCAGAGCGAATGTGTCACCACCACGCCGGGCTGTCCACTAAAGCAGCAGATCCAAACAAAGTGGAAATTTAAGGGTTGTGAGGCGAGTACTTTGCAACAATGACATCTGCTAGACACTTGTCACATGTTTCTCTAGAGGTGGGCCTGCTTTTTGCAAATGCTGCCATATGAAAACCAAACATTTCAAAGCGAGGGGTGGTTATTATCTCAGAGTCTCTCCCTGGGGCACCGAATTCCAGGGGGGTATAGATGGACTGGCAAACATATGGAGCATTCACCGTTTAATGTAAGGATTGGAGGGAAGACGAAGGACAATGTAGGAAATCTAACGAATTCAGAGCCACCATCAATTCTAGATTAACCCAAAATTGAAAATACAGGAACTTGAAATTATAAAGCACATGGATGGTTTGGGTTTGGGGTTTGGTTTTTATAAAATGCAGTTTTAAAAATCTCACATTGTCACTGTTTTTGCAGAACAGCGGGGACGTTGATATATAATTTGGAAAGCACATCGCCCTCTATGGAGATGGCTAGAGCACCGGTTACACACAAAGTGGAGGAAACCTTGCATCCAGAAAAGAAGAAATGATGGCGCAGGTGGAAGAAATGCCCAGCTTCCTTGAGGATCCAGGGGAACCGTGTTCACCTGGCTGCCCTACATTTTCAGAGGACTCCTGGACTTCATTTTATTTGCATCTTCTGCCTCTGTTTGCTCAGAGATGCAACTGTGGGTCCAGCTTTTCCAAATCTCTCTCCTCTGTGCCACACGTCCACTCCAGCGGGTAGACTGAGAGAATCTATGGAACAAGTCCTTGGTCTAGAGTAGTAAGCTTCTGGGGAGGTTGGCAGAGCCTCACATACCACACCTGAGGCCAAGGGTCCTGGCCTACTGTAAGCTTGGTCACTGCGCTGTCTTCTCCGTCCAAATCTGTAATCTATTCATGACAGCTCATATGGGGACAAATTACCGAAATGAGTGAACAAACTATTTGTCTATTCTTCTAATAAGCTATTAGCCATAAAAAAGAGTATTTAGGTAGGTAGATGAAAGATGAATAAGAGAGTGAGAGGTATAGAGAGATGGCAGGACTTCAGAGCACGTAATTATATTTCCTCATTACATAAAAGAAGAAACCGAGGCCTAGATAGGATAGGAGAAGGTAAGAGAGGAGAGAGAGACAGAGTGAAAGAAAGATATTTGCTTAATAATTTTAAAATAATAATAATTGTTTCTATAACTCATATTAACCCCAGGCAGTTTTGCGTTTGTATCAGCATCAAATCACAGGAAAAACAGTCCCACCGACAAAATGTAATTAACAGCCACTCAAGCCTCTCCATAAAACACCAAAGAGGGAGTACATTCTTGATGTATATCCAAAGATCTTAAAAATCTTCTGAGGGCATTTTCCTTACCTTGCTGGCAATGAAGTCTTCCAAACCTCACTCTTCTCCCTCTCTCGAGAACCCCTTAAATTTATTCCCAACATTCAGGCCACAGAGCCCCTTTCCCTCCTCCTTAGCACTTCATTGTATAGATTGGCTTAACCTTTCTAAGATTTAACTCGTCACCCCACATTCTAGGACTAAAGAAAGACCCAGGCTCACAGACTGAAAGCGCCTATCAGTGCCAAGCAGGAAATACTTTTAAAATAAACTCACACATAGAGATAGCATAATAAAACTCCAGAACACCAAGGTGAAAAAGACAGTCCTGGAAGGGACAAAAGGACACAGACAGATTACTTACAAAGGAGTGAGATTCATATCAACTGTAGCAGTTGCAAGAAAATAGTGGAAAAAAACTTAGAAATGCTCAGGAAAAATAATTCGAACTTAGAGTTCTATAACAAGCCTAACTAACAAGAGAGAAATCTAAGTAAATTCTCAGACACAGAAGCCCTCAGAAAAATTTATGATCCACAGACACTCTCTGGAGGAGACAGGAGGGAGAACAAAAGAAAACCTACCAGAGGATGTGCTCCAGCAAGAAGAAAAATGAATCCAAAATGTAATCAAGAGGCAAAGGAAAATGTATTTGTGTTTTATTTTTATAATTAAAAAGTAATTTTTGAAAACTTTGGGCAGAAAGGAAGGTAAGAAGCAATTTAATTCTTTACTTTTATTTCCATTTCATTTTACCTTTGCATAATGTCATTACAGTTTGCATTCAGATAAATTGTCAGTAGCCAAAATCTTAGGACCTGTACAATGTTTTAAGAGGGACCATACTGGGGACAAATATTCATTCCAGTGAAATTTGGACATACATTCCCAAGTGCAGTGATGCACCTCCTGCCATGGGAGCTGGCTGCCTTGCACCAGCGATCATGATGACAAGGACAGTGGTCGGGTTGGTGAACTTCCAATTTAGCAGACTGACTGTTTTTCTTACACTGCTTATGGAGTGGAACTAGATTACAAACTGGTAAAGAAGGAGTTGAATGGTGGTAAGAACCGTAAAACTTCAGACCGACTGACTCACTGAAAAGGGACTCCTTAGATGTCCAGGCTGCAAGGTTTGTGGACTAGAGGCCTTGCACCAGGCATCCAGCAGAAGGGGCCTGCTCAGCACAGGTCTGCTAATGAAAGCTCTTAGGCGCCACAGAGGCTTCTGGTGAGAGGCTCATGGTACTATGGCCCATGACATTCACCATGGATTTAGGGCTTGGAGCACTCACTTGAACTTTTTGACGCCATCCCAGTGTGTGTCAAAAAAGGAGCAGCTGCCAAAAAGCAAACATTTTCCTGTGTCTAAAAATAAAATGCTGGCAACCCTTCAGGCCCCTGTGCTAAGACCTGGCCCTTCCCGGGATAAACAATAGGTGGCCAGGCTGATCAGAGGCTAGCCCTGAGGCCTGACGCAGGCCTAGTCCAGCCTGGAGTGCCCAGTTCAGGTCATGTGCAGCTCTAATGCTAGAAGCCAGAGGTGACCCTCCCTCCTCACAGCTGGTGTAGGGCAGCTACTGTCCCCCAACCAGGGGCCAGGTGTGGCTGAGAGGGGACAGCTTTGGGTTACACCAGAAACCTTGACCCAGCAGAGGTAACAGCTCCCACTAGCCTCCGCCCCAGAGCTCCAGGGTGCATGGTGACAGATCTGATGTCCTGTACAGAGAAAGCTCCCTGGGAAGGAAAGTTTCATAAATACCCATCTGCATTCGTCACTCAGGGCTGTGCCCATCACCTGTCAAAACCTCTCATGCCCAGCTGAGAGCCCTCACCTGCTATACGCAGCCCAACAAAACCACCTTAGTGTATAAATGCTATAATAACAGTCATCATTCCCAGTCTAATTGCCTCCAAACTCTCCAACCGCTCCTGCAGCGCTTGTTCAAGCCCCTGTGCCTTGTCATTAGGGTTCAGTCCTCCCCGGACCATAAGCTTGGCTTTTTGCTGGTTTGGGGAGTTAAAAGAAATAAGAGGGGGTTAGGGAAGGAGAGGCACTAAATATAGCAACTATTTGCAGGTATAATCACTCCATAAACATGCTTCAGTGGAACAGAGCGTAGGGCCAACCCAGATGACGGGTGTCACTCACCCGAATGTCACAGCATAAATAAAACTGAATGAGCCCATTCTCCTGCAGAACCCGAGTGACGCCTGTTTGCACTATAAATATTTATGAAGTCATGGTCCTTAAGAGACTTTATTTTTCCAGGTAAGTAGACTTTCGTGAAAAAGTGAAGCAGAGCTCTTCCTGCAATTACGGAATAGTCTCCGCAGCTTTTCAATGCGTTGGCCACGGAAAGGGAAAGGAAAGGAGAAATCAGGCCCTGCTGCGTGAGGCCGCTGCTGGAGATCTCAGTCACACCAGTCAAGGTTCATTCTCACTCAGAAAGTGACGGTCTTCTCTGGGGTGGCAGGAATTAGAGTCCTGGTCAGCCCAGGCCTGTGTAATGAAGAGGCACAAACAGATCCTTGTCACCCAGTCCAGGCCCCTCCCACCACCTCTGCTGGGGGAGACTTGCTCCTTAGCACTCCCTGCTCTCCCCGCCCATCTCTCGGTAACAGAAAAAATGTGCACCTCACCCCACGACTATGCTTGTTTGAAAAGAATTCTCAGAATGTGAGGATGTGTGCCTGGGTGTCTCTCTGGGTGTTTACGTAAAGTCCGCCACTCCCGTTCTTAGTTATGCCTCCTGAATGCATTAGCGGTGGCACCCCAGAAACCCTGCCTGAGTGGGACCCGCTTTACCTGCCCTCTGCACCACACAGCCCTGCAAAGAGCAAACGCCTCGGGGACCTCAGGGGCACTGCCACGCTCCCCTTCTCCGAGGCACTGTGACAATCCTGCCACCTGAAGTTTGCAAGCTATTGTTTCAACAATACTCGTTGATTTTCATGTCCCTTTGCAGCTTACATGTTATTTATCTCTTCAGTGCACGAAAAACCCTTGCCCGAGTCCATCAAGCCTGTTTCTTTCCCAGGGATGGCCTTCTGCCCAGGCTCCCTTCCCCTCCAAACCTCAGGGTGGCCCCTGCTATGTCAGGCTGAACTGGCCCCGTCGGGGAAACGCTGATGATCCTTTGGCTCTAGCCTCTGGGAAGTCTTGTTCCACAAGGAACAGAGTCTCTGGTTTTGAGAAATGAGTCACAGGCTGCCCTGACCAACCTATCTGGGGAGGCCAGGCTACCATGTATGGTCTGTGCTCCGTGCCACCCACCTCTCCATGTAAGTCAGAGTTCTTTGCCAGGACAGCCTGAGTCATAAAACTCAGCACATTCCTTAGGCGTTGGATAGTCTTTCCTTGTTATTACTCTGCTTTTGTTTTATGCAGCACCTGGTTTCATTTTAAAACCCCAAATAAAATCTCATGGTCGGGGCTCCAGTGGGGTGGAGGATAGGAAGGAAAGAAAAAGGGAGAGAAGGGAGTGACACCTAGGTGAGAGGAAGGAAGAAAGGCCTGTAAGTCCCCAAATAAGCAAGACCCAGAGCAGGACAGGGAGGGGAGGGCAGGGTAAAGGGCCAGAGGGAGAGAGGATGGGCTGCAATTGAACTGAGTGTCATCAAGGTCCTTTTTGCTGCTTATGATGAATCCGTGATGTCTAGGTCTCCTTCCCAAATTAGGCCACAGTTCTGAGTTAGTGCTTTACTCATAACCCATGTGACCTTCCCTAAGCCCCACACTTTCTGAACCTCCTCAATAAACGAACCTCAGATTCATTTTTGGTAAATTTTAAGGAACTTTCCAGTTACAGCACGCTATGGTTCTATGAACCTGCCTATTCCCTTTTTTCTTGGACCACAAACCCCAACCCAAGTGTAAAGGAATATTTTTCCACAAGCTAGCATTTGTTTTTTGTCTTTGGGGGTGGGGGTATAAGGAAATAAGGGACAGCATGGGCAAAGACGCAGACCCAGCCATACAAATGTTGCTGGTCAAAATGAATTTCTGTGGCCAGGTTATTTCGTAAAATCATCTGCAAAGCTGTTAACATAGATTTTTTTAGAATTAAAACAGAATTCTAATAAGCTATGCCTTGCATACTGTTTAAAAAATACCCAACGAACCCATGAATAATAACCATTAACATGGAGAACTGACTGCCTTGGAGGAGTAAAGCATATTAATGGCAGTGTAAGACCAGCACGCCAGGGCCTGGGCTCCGACTGCAGCGAGGCCTGAGATCCTCTGACCCCCGGGCCGGCGCCCAGGTCCTGGAGGTTCGAGCGGCTCGGGAGCTGCGTGTGCAGTGCTGGGTTTGGCGCGCTTGATGGAAACCATAGGAAGGGCCCTGGGGACTGAGACCAGATGGCTGGCCCGGGGGGTACTTTTTCCTAACCTGGGCTAAGGAACAGAAGTAACCGCTCGCAGGGTGGGGTTTTTTTTTTGGGGGGGGGTGTTGTTTTGCTTGGGGAGGGGGTGATGGTGCGACTTTTAACACCTTTTCAGTTCAACATAAGTCCTGAAGAGAAGGACAGTCTGGGTAACCGGAGTAAATGGGGCAGAGGGCGGGGGGGGGGGGGGGGGGCAGAGGGCAGAGGGCAGAGGGCAGAGGGCAGAGGGCAGAGGGCAGAGGGCAGAGGGCAGAGGGCAGAGGGCGGGCGCGGGTTGGGGGGAGGGGCAAGAGGCCGCCCCTTCCGGGACCACCCGCGGTCCTGCCTCCCCTCCCTGCGCCGCAGCCGCGGGGCCCCGCCGCCCACAGCCTGGGGTCCCTCCTGCGCGCTGCGTCTCCGCGCCGGGGCCGGGCGCTGGGAGCCTGGGGGGCGTGGAGGGGGCGCTCCTGGAGGGAGGAGGGGGAGGGCCTACGAGGAAGCGCGGAGGCGAACCGAGGGGAGGAGGGGGGGAAGGCCGGGGCGGGGGGCGGGGCGGTGGGTGGGGCTGGGCTGCGGGGCGCGGGGCCCCGGGGGAGGGGACGGGGCTGCGGAAGGCCGCCCGTCTCTCCAACTAAAGCCCCCGCCCCCGCCCCCGCCCCCGCCCCCGCCCCCGCCCCCGCCCCCGCCCCCGCCCCCGCCGGGACTGCGGGTCCCCCGCCCGCCGGCCCCACGGCCGGACCCAGTTTGCTTCTCGGCGGTGCGGCGCTCGGAGGACACCCCGGCTGCGGGGTGCGGGGCGCGGGGCTGCGGGGCCCCCGCCCTGCGCACAGCGCGCTTTCTCGCGCCCCTGCGCCCCTGCGCCCCGCCCGGGCTCCCACACGGAGGGGCGGGCTCTAGACGCTGTAGGGGCCCCGACACCATTTCTGTAGCTCCCGCGGAGACGTGGGGCGCCAACGTTTATTTTAAAGGAAACTTTAATAATGATGGTAACGGTCACTTTTGTCCCCTCTTCCAACAGAGAGGAAAGAATTGAGGGGCGAAGGAGTTGAAGCCGGGGAAGGGTCCTAGGCCAGCCCGAAAGGTCCGGCGGGGTCCGGGGCGAGCTCATGCCTCGGATGGTCAGCGAGGCAGCCGCGGGCCTGCGGCTTTGCGGCTCTGCTTTCCCGCTCGGCCAGCTTACCACAGGGGCCCCCCCAGGCTGAAGACGTAGTATTGATCAGCGTCGGAGTCCTCCGAGGAGCCGGCCTTGCTTGCAGAATTGCACGATTCCGGGGGCTGTTGAAAAACGGCCCGGTTGTCAGCACTCGCCCAACCGCAAAGGTTACTTTTTGCAGGGAATTGGGAATGAAATTGCCAGACAGCATTCAGGGGCGGGGGTGGGGTGGTTCCTGCTTTTTCTTCCAGCTCCTCTAACCTTCCTAATTCATCCATCCTGCTTCTGTCAGGAAGGCCAGAGCGACAAGGAGAAAAGAGAAGTCCTGGCATCGCCAACCGAACCTCCCACTGCTTTTCTCCCGCCCCTTCACCATCCTTTAGAGACAAGAGCCTTCCCCCTGGCCTCCCTACCCTTCCTTTAGTCTGGACATTGCTGTGTGTGATGAGTTTCTCTGCTTTCACTTTTACATCATGAACTTCTTGAAAGTTGGGCCCCAAAATATAAATATTTAGAAGTTGGCTACCAAAGGCATTAGACACCAAAAAAAAAAACAACAAAACCAACTTTTTAAAGTGAGAATATTGTTAATGATGGTTGAAAATTTCATTCAATCCCTACTTGTTGCTGATGCAAGAATATGTACATTTTACATCTCAAAGCTTGTTTTCCTCTCCCAAAACATAGAGTCTATTTTTAAAAAAAAAAAAAATCAAGATTTTTGCCTTACCTAGTAAGTAAAAAGTCATGATGTATTTTTTGGTCAGAACTGTAGGCCATCCCTGGCCAGTGGGGCTTGGTTGGTTGGGTGTCATCCCATGCATGGAGGGCTTATGGGTTGGATTCCTGGTTGGAGCACATGCCTAGTGTTTCGGGCTCAATCCCTGATTTGAGATGCAGGGCATGCGGGAGGCGGGCGGTCAGTGTTTCTCTCTCTCCCTCTCTAAAAATAAAATTAAAAAAAGAAAAAAAGAACTGTAGGCCCAATGTTTCCCAAACAAGTCTCCATATAAATTGTCGTGTGGTGGTGTGTGTGTGTGTGTGTGTGTGTACTTTCAGTTTGCTGTTGCACCGTAAAAACAAGAGCAGGATGTAATGTCACTAATTTGTCAGGAATTGTTGACTTAAAAGAGGCTACTGTGATACAGAGAATTTACTTTAGGGGAGGGGGTCGGGGAAGCACCTCAAAGAGAAAGGCTACTGTTGCCCAGAACAGCTGCAGGCGCTGGCAGGGGAATTGCTTGGCCCCCGTACAATTCCATGCAGCAAGAGGGATTTATTTGTTTAACAATAGTTAATGATTCTCCCAAGCAACTCCCAGGAGGCCAGCGAGCAGTAAATATACTTTCAGGAAATCATCTAGTCTTCCTCGAAGCATGTACCAGCCCTACCGTGAAGGGAGGTCCCTGGCTGCCGTACAGTATAATTTCAGTGGACTGCCCAGCGTCAAATGCCCCCAAATAACTCCCTCCACAGCCAGGCACCTCACTGCCTTCCCATGATTGAAATACTCCATAGGAAAGTTACAGGCCCAACAGCAGAAAAATCAAGAAAATTGCACTATTTCAGGAATCCCACCATTAAAGATGCCTGGGAACCAACGTGGGCCATCCAATTCCTGTCCCATCAGTTAAATTCATCAGATTAGCTACTTGGTGCCCATAGATAGCATTTTCCAGAGTGATATCTCTATAGAACTGGTGGTTCTTGCGATATGTTAGGTGGTACTTGAATAACATTTTATTTTAATGGTCAGGTTTTCTTTTTTCTAATACACACAACTAGCATACCAAACCCATGTTGTTACCAATACAGAGTGAGGCAAAAGTAGGTTTACAGTTGTGAGTAAGAGAGACTCAAAGTTTATTCTTATATTATTATTTATCAATTATTGTATTATTTTCCATACGAACAACTGTTGACCTACTTTTGCCCCACCCTGTATAATTACTGAGGACAAGGCTGAGTTGTTGTTCTAGGTCAATTTAGAGAAATCTTAATAAACAAAAGCATTAGGTTAGCAAAAGTAGTTGTAACGTTTATATTAAATGAGGTGAAGTCAGTAGAGTACTTGTGGAAACCACTTTTTATTCTTTCAACTCGTTCTCTAAGAGGCTCTGCCAGAACAAAGACATAAAAAGAATCTCATTTTTAACATGCTGTTAAAAATTATTGGGCTTTGAGAAAGTCTGGTCAGGCAACACAGAGCCCCTGCTCTGAGGGCCATGTCAGGGGGAGCAGGGACAGTAGATGTTGGGTACCAAAACAGCCACATGAAGAGCTTGTGCCCAGGACGCTAGGCACCCAGGCACGGGTGGGTCCCCAGTCTGAGAACTCAATGCCTTTTTTGCAAGAGGCAAGACCCAGCCAATCATGGGTATCACTACTGGAAATTTGGATAGAACCAGAGAAACTCCAATCCCCTTCGCGGCTGGCTTCCCAAACAACTGGAGAGCTCTAGACAAGAAGTGCCCACCGTGCTTTCAGGGAGACTGCTTCTCAGAACAGTCCCCATGCCTCTGTCACTTGATTGGAAATTAAGGATTACCTTCACACGGATGCTGAACATACACCCAACACCCACACTGCCACCCCGACAGGCGCACCCGCTGGCGCCACCCTGGGGATCCACTGTTGGGAGACAAGTAGAAGGATTCTTACGAGTCTCAGGAAGGCCGCCCTTCCTCGATGGTACTTCATCAGGTTCCCGAACACTGGCTTTTTAGTTGTCACACCTGGCGTGAAGAGAGAGCCACTGTGTAATTCCTTGTGGGGAACAGAATCTCCACCAGTGTGAACAAATGAAATTTACTGACATTCCTAAACCTAATCAATAGTTCCAAACCCTCCCAGACACTCGACCCCCACCTCTGCCACCACCGCCACCTTCTCAGGTCTCTGTTCCGGGGGGCTGCTGGCACGTCTCTGTGGGACTTTCCCCTCCATCTATTTCTCCACCCTGCCGTCCTTACTATCAGGGGAGGGACAGTGAAGTCACAGGTGGTGACCAGGGGAAGGAGGCAGAAATGCAAAAGACCTTAACTGGCCTCAGACTTGGAAAGCGATAAAAATATCAGATGAAGATCGTAATTAAAATAAAGGCCTGCCATGGATATAAAGTGACAGTTTAGGGTAGCACTTACGTGATTTTTCATAATTTGGAGGCGCTGGAGGAAAATTGCCAAACAGAACTTGGTGTGCCTGTGAAGAAGAGAGATAAAAATAAATTAGCAACCACTTTCATGACAATAGAAATTGAACAAAATTCCTTTTCCAGCACTGTCCTCCCTACTCAAAAGGCACTTTGGTACTGCTGCCCAAAGCCACTAAGATACTAAGAGTAAAATGTTAAGACAAAATTGGGGAAATTATTTATAAAATAGGGTGGGCAGAGGAATACTATCCTAATATGCAAATAGCTTGTACAAATCAATAAGAAAAGCTAACCACCCTAATAGGAAAATGGGCAAAGGAAATGAATACCATCAATGCTTACTATTCATGGATTTCATATTTGTGAGTTCTCTTATTCATTAAAATTTGTTTGTAACCCCAAGACCATACGCCCAGCACTTTTGAGATCTTTCAAGGACACGCACAGAGTGGCAAACAATCTGAGTCACCTGACATGCACCTTCTCAGTCAAGGTTGAACAAGAGGACACTTTCCCTTCTTGTGGCAGCTCTCATACTGTAAACAGGTGTCCTTTTTGTGACCTATTTAGTGCCCCATTTTCTGCATTTTTAAGTTTTTTTGTTAGTGATTTCATTGTTTAAACTGCCCCCCACCCCAGTGTGTTACTCAGTGCTGTCTAGTTTCCTCAGCACAAGAAGGCTGTGACATGCCTTACGGAGAAAATTTGCGTGTTAGATAATCTTCATTTAGGCATGAGTTATCATGCTGTTGGCTGCAAGTTCAAGGTCAATGAATCAACAATATATATTAAATGAGGTGTTTTTAAGCAGAAAAACACATAAAACAAATTTACGTATTGATCAGTTAATGAAAATGTGAGCAGAGGACATGGGAACCCGGGCCTACGTTTCCCCTAGGAGCAATGGTGTGCACTCATTTAAGCTCTCTACAAGTAAATGCCATTGAAAAATGTTGGACTTACCACTCTGTGCTTGACATCAAGTGACTTTTTGTAACTGTCTATAAGAGGGAATAGTCCTGCATACAAACGAAGAGGAAAAACCAGGCTTAGGCTCAGTGTTAGAATGAAATTTCTTACACTCCCAGTTAGGTTAGACCAACAAATTGTACACACATCACTTATTTTCCTTCAGAATCTGACCAACAGAAACGTAAAAGTCAGGTAAGACAAAACTGTGACTAAGAGTTAATTCATAGTAAGCATTCCGGAGCTTTCTCAGGGAGGAGTGTAAGATATTTTTTTGTATGGTACACATTTCTTTTTTTTTTAATTTTTAAATTTATTTCTTGGATTTTAGAGAGAGGAAGGAGAGAGATGGTTTGCTGTTCCACTTATTTATGCACACGCTGGTTGATTCTCGTGCTTGCCCTGACCCGGACTGAACCCCAAACCTTGGTGTATTGGGACGACTTTCCAAGCTACTCAGCTACTCGGCCAGGGCCGTATGGTACACATTTCAATTTAACAAACATGGTGCTGTTAACAGCTAAGGAGACATTGAAATTATGAGACTATAACTTTAAAAGTATATCAGAATGCCTTGGCTGGTTTGGCTCAGTGGTCAGAGCATTGGCCTCTCACTGAAGGGTGCAGGGCTCGATTCCTACCGAGGGCACGCGCCTCGGCTGCAAGCTGGATCCCCGGCCCCGGTTGGGGCATGTGCGGGAGGCAACCCATTGATGTGTCTCTCACATCTCTGTTTCTCTCTCTCTCCCCCTCCCACTCTCTCTGAAAAGCGATGGAAAAAATATCCTCAGGTGAGGGTTAAAAAAAAAAGTATCAGAATAATTCAGTTTTACATGCCCTTTGGCTTTCTCCACGAGGTTTTCCTGAAGCAGGCCTATGACTAGGTCTCAGTCTTGAGTGAGCTGTGCCTCGGGCCTGGGAACGTCAAGGTGCTTCTCGGTTTTCCCCTGCCCCTTAGGTGGAACAGGACGGCTGGGTATTCCCCTTTTCCCACGGGGAAGGCTGGTGTGGGTGGAGCTGGGCATTTCCCTTCCCCAGGTCAGTCATGCTCTGACAATACCCTGGCAGATTAAGTTCTGCTTGACGGGTTTCTCCTGAGGGCAGACATTGTTAAGAACGCAGAGTCTGGAATATTTCAAAACTGTTCCTTTCCCCCTCCCTCTGCTGGAAACACAAAGGGGGTTTTTCTCCGATATTTATTCTGGAATCCGGGTCAAGTTCCTGGAGGTAAATCTCATGATACTGTGAGGACTCTCTTATGCCTGGGTCCCCCTGGAGTTTTTAACTCCCAGGCTTGTCAGCTTGAGCTTCCAGCAGTTCACCAATTACAGTTCAGATATTCCACCCTGGCTAGTAGCTCTGGTGGACTCCGCGGGTGGGTCTCTGCCCCAGTGAGCTGTGACTCCCTGTATGTGCACGTCTCCCTCTCCAGTCGTGGGGACAGTGGTTTGCCCTGTGTCCACTCCTCTCTTAAGGATCCAAGAACAGTTGTTGATTTCTCAGTCTGTTCAGTTTTGTACCTGTTGTTAGGATGGTGACTTCCAAGCTCCTTATATGCAGGACCACAAGTTAGGGTAAAGATTTTTCTGCCTGGAACATTCTTCTATGATACATAGCTTATGCTCTTAGAACCAGAGGGAACCAAGACTATGCTGAAATTCTAAGGCTATAATTTTTTCTCCAAGTCTAAAGCAGCTCTGGTGTATATTTAACAATTTTATGAAGGTATATAATTTATATACTATAAAGTTCATCCATTCTAAGTGTACAGTTCAATGATTTAAATTTATCAAGTTATGCAACCACCACCATAATGCCATCGACTAGAATTAGAATATCATCATTAACCCAGTAAGATTCCTCATGCCCAGCTATGGCTGATCTTTACTCTCTCCAGCCCCAGAAAAACGCTCACCCACTTTCTTTCTCTATAGATTTGCCTTTATTGGACATTTCAGATGAATGGAATCATACTTTACGTGGTCTTTCACGTCTGGCTTCTTTTATTGATCATGTCTTTGAGGTCCATCCACATTGCGGCTCTTTCAGTACTTGGACCCTTTTTATCGATGAGAGATACTCCGTCGTGTGAAGAGACCACAGTTTGTTATCCACTTACCAGTTGATGGACAGAAGGGTTATTTCCAACTTGGGCTATTATGGATAATGCTGCAGTGAACATTCACGTGGTGAGTGTTTGTGTGGACATATGTTTTCATTTTTCTTGGATAAATACCTAGGTGTGGAACTGTTGGATCCTATGGTAAATTTAGGTTTCACTTTTGAAGAAAATGCCAAGGAGTTTCCCTAACTGGCTGTACTATTTTACATCCCCACCGCCAATGAACGAAGGTTCCAGTTTCTCCACATTCTCACCAATGCTCCTTACTGTCTTTGTGACAAGAGCCATTCTTACGGATGTGAAGTGGTTCGTACCTCATTGTGATTTTCATTTGCATTTCCCTAATGACTCATCTTGTTGAGTTCTCTCAAAATTTTAATTTGATTAAAATAAATAAAAACTGATCAAAGAAAAAGGGGGTCTTGTTGGCATAATATGATGGGGGCTGGTTGTGAGGGATGAGTTAACAGAAAAAAATAGCATCTGTCAAATACTTGTCTTTATTTGTGCTATTTTACACTGATACTTTTTAAAACAAGGTAGCTTAAGCTAAAGTCAGATAAAGAATTCAACCATTATTTAGCTAAATTCAAGGAAGACCCACTTTTTCAAAGCAGGTGGATAAGAAGTTTATCTTGCACAATTAGCTCTGATTATTCCATTGGCCATGAATCCTTAGCCTTTCAAAATCCCATCGGCCTGCCAGAGGCTGTAACTAGTTCTTTGTCACCTCTTTTAGTCAAACGTGGTCATTTTTCTAACTGAGCTAGAAATGCCTTTCATTTTCTTCAGTCTGTTTATGGAGAGGAAAAAATACCAGCAAGCTCACATATGTTGAAGTACGGTTAGCTAATGATTTTTTTTTCCTTGTGAGTTCCTGGTTGACAAAATAGAGCCCACAGTGCAACTTGACCTTGGCCGTTTCAGCTGACCTTTTAATTAAGGACATTGCACTTGTTTGCTAGTGTCTACCCACCTCCCTGTTTCCACTTCTTCCTCCTACAACTGTAACCAAAATGGGCGATTTTGTTGATGAAAATAACAATGTTAGTAACTGACAACATATTCCACCTTTATGTATTAGGTCCCTAAATGTTGTGCCAACCCTGATGGAATACTACAAGTATATATATATTTTTAAAAGTTGTCAAGAAAGTAAGTGTGCGTTGGTGAGTATCAGCTCTTCCAGAATTGGAGAAGCTCAAGTCTGAAAGTTTTCTTCTAGGTCTTCTAATCATTTAGTCCACCCACTGGGTGTCTGTCACAGTACATACAGCTCTTAACTGTATTTGAGATTCAGTTTCCTTTTCACAGATTGGGGATATGATCTCCAACCTACTGGTATCTGAGTCCCTAGAAACTTTGAGTTTCTTGAAATGAAGCTTTGTGAACATAAAACATAGTGTTGGAAAGAGAAGACAAATTATTCTTAATCTTCCTGAGTACAGTGGTCTAACATTGTATATACACCAAAGAGGACACCCAGAGGGATCTAAGATGTGTGCATTGTTGGATTGCAGAAGTGTCCTTATGAATATTTTTCTGAAGATAAGGGCCCAGAGCTTTCATCAGCTTTTTAAAAATGCCTCAAAAATAGGAGGCGTCTTAAAGATAGAGCTGCTAACCACTGGGGTAGATGACAGAGAAAATCTTTTCCTGATAGATTTTAAGAATAAGGCATTTAATGATCTGTATAATAGGTTTTTTTAAAGTTATTCTATCAATATTGAGTTTCTTAAGTGTGATAATGGTATTATTGTTCTGCAAGAAAACATTCTTAGGAGGCAGTTGCTAAAGTACTGAAGGACATACTGTTATGATGTCTGTATTTACTCGCAATAGTTCAGCAAAGAAGTCTATACAAGTATCAGTAGAGAGAGCCCAAGATAAAACTACGCGTTAACAAATGTGGCAAAATGCTCACAGCTGATAAATTTGGTAAGAGTAGGTGACTGTATTATTCCTTTAACTTCTCTATGGATTAAAAAAAAGTATTAAGTTGTGAATAAAGAATAAGGCATTCGTTCATCTGCCCTAACTTCACAATTATAGGTAAAAAAGCAACACTATTATCATATTATATAGATGCCTCAAGCAAGGCAGAAAAAATTAGGAAAACCCAGTAGCATCCCATTTACATTTGAGCCACAACCAAGGACAGACCTAAAAACAATGCTTTGCCTTCCTTTCACCTTCTCCCCACCTAACCCCAGCCGGCCGCGGGCGGACGCGTGGATTGTTCGCACAAGCCCACTGAAGTCACTGGCCTGCCCGCTACGGTGCTGCCTTAAGTTCGCAGGCAAAGCACACGCAGCCACCTCCTAGTGGAAGTTATGCTTGAACAGTAAAGCGCACACGGTAACAGATGGCATCTTGTGACCTTCTTAATAACAGGCTTGGCTGCCAATGTTCCCTTGTGTCCCATCTCTGCAGGGAATTTGGAAACTGTTGCCTTAGACTTGAATATTTTCTGGCAAATACATTTAACCATTTATTAGATTGTTTCCTAATTCAAAATAGAGATTGCAAAACAGAGTTCGTGACCCCTGAAAGGGAGGTTGGTATTCCTGAGTTGGGGGTGGGGAGGGGAGAGGGGGAGCCTTCTGGAATTCTCTGGAGTGTGCTGGCAGTCATCCAGCCTATCTGTCATTTTTAACCCGGTGAGGACCTCAGTCTCAGGCTAACTGCTGATCAGGCTTTCCTGATTTACTGGAGGCCAATAGGGGCTTTTTTTCTTTCCGTAGTTTAAAAGAAATGTGTGCACTTCCCACAGCAAGGCATGCAAATTAGCCAGAAAACAAACTAAAGCCAGCATTGGAAGGTCCCTCTGCTGTGACCGCCACCCCAGGATGCCCAGGGCCAGAGCCTGGCTTGCTCTAAGTCGCCTGGCTCCCTGCTGCACACCCGGGGCCCTGCTCTGCTGGTCAAGCTCCACAGTGAGAGCAGGACAGAGGAGGGCGAGGGGGCACCTGCCCGTCGGGCCCTCCCTGTCCACAGCCGTCCCACAGGGAAAGCTTTCCTTCGTGAACAGTGGAAGGCAAACCAGCGCGGCTCTGGGAATAGACAATGAAGACACGATTGCCCAGGCCCGAGGAGTCCCTTCTGCCCTCACCAGAATGGACCGGAAGGGCCTGGACCCCAGCGTGGTGGTAAAGTCAGGCCCGGGCAGGAAACAGGTGCGGGGAGGTGGCGGAGAAAGGGCCAGAGAGTCCCCGGGGCATATGGTGGTGGAAAGGGTAGAGCCTCAGGGGAGAAGCGACTCCTTTGGTGGACCCCGGAGTGTGTGGAGTCAGGCACCCGAAGAGGCGGGCGAGAGAGCTTTCCGTCTGGGGGGAAGCTTCCATTCCGGGTTTCGCCTGGTCACTGCGGGGGACGTTATAGTCTTTCCTGGTGGCCCCCCTTTTAGACTTCAAGTTATTAAAAGAAGCTATTGTAACTGGAACAGAGTGAGCAAAAGGGAGGAAAGGCACAAAATGTGATTGAAAAGACAGGCAGGGTCACAATCATGAAAGACCTAAAAGGCCTTGGTAAGGAATTAGGATTTTACGGCAAGTGACACAGGAAACAGAAGGGACATCGACTTGTGTATGCTTTAAGATTTCCCTGAGCGAAGACATCATTTGTGGGGTAGTCTCGTGAGTTCTTTTTGCCTTTAGGAGTCTTTCGAGGTTTGGAGAAGGCTCCACGGAGAAATAAAGTGGGAATAAAGGAATAGAAGGAAGGGGCTGCTAAAAATGAACACAGACACTCTCAAAGTAACGTGACAAACCGTATTGATGTTGCCTCCTCGCATATTATTTGGCTCTTGTCAATAAATACTCTCCCAGACACTGTCATTCCTGTAAAAGGGTCTATACCATGAAAGCAGTTCCAGGCAGCTGCTCCAGACACTTGGAATTTGTTACGTGTGGTTAGGGACTCTCCCAAAGGGATCTTACATACGCTGTCACATCTGGGCTTTGACGTGGTCATGCCTTTAAAAATCTCTTCCCCGGCGCATCTTACGTCTCCTGGAACAGCAAGAGTAAAAGAGGCCGGCGGTGTACCCCCAGAGATGTGCGGGCATGGGACACAGGCCTGGCGCTGAGCAAGGGAGGAGCCAGGGCTGGCCAGTGGCTGCCGCCCCAGCTCTGCCGCGGTCGGCACGCTCTTCATAAGTGGCTTCTGCTGGGGAGGAGCGTTCGAAGTGAACAAAACCTGCTAGAATCTATGTTAGCGCGTAAACGGAAGGTTGAATTATTGATCAACTTCCGTTGGTTGTGCTACAGTTTTACGACACTCGGTTTTCATTTTTATTAGCTATTGCTTCGTCCTTTGAATGTAAGAGACGGGCATACGATGGGGGCCACAGGAGGGACAAGCCACAGCCAAATCAAACAATTGGAAAGAAAGTGACCTAATGCAAAAGGAAAACCACCTTCATGGAGGCAGAACAGCTACCACTGAACTCTCTGCAATTTGAGAACTTTTTTGCTGTGATGACCTCGAATGACACTTAAGCCCGGCCCACGTGATTCGCACAGCTCGGTGAACAGATACATTTCTAACAGACCAGTGTCCCCCAGTGGTTAGCAAATTTATGAAGTTGGCCTGTATTGATAATGTGACCCTTGGCTTCATGTTTTAACTCCCTTCATTCGGGGCTTCCAGAGTAATAATTAAAGTTGATCGTCTGAACAGTAAGCATGGAAATTGAAAAGAAGCACAAGGAGAAGTGACCGTGCGACCAAATGACATAATTCTGCCTTGATGTCCTGTCACCTCTTCATGAAGCCAGTACAGTAAGTCCTCACTCAACTCTGTGGATATGGGTTCTGCGCCTTTAAGTGAAACGATGTATAATGAAACCAGTTTTGCCGAAGGCTAATTCATATAAACAGGAGTTCAGCTCCTACAGCATCTCATGACCATTATAAGGAAATGACGTTGACCGAAACAAGGTTATTTGAGGACCTGCTGTAGCTATCAGTTAAATTAAAATGACCATTTGAGGAGAGTGAAAAAAAGTGATATGGGCGAAATCTATTAAGAAGTCATCATTATGAATATATACACTTATGTCATTTCCTCCTACCAATACTTCACCATAAAAACGGGAGAAGATAGGGAAAGAAAGTCATATCCATCATACATACAATGGTAAATTTTCACTTTTGTAGCTCATCTTACTACCCTAGAAATACCCCCCCCCATCCGACAGCCGGACTGCTCAGCTCCCAGCTCCCCCAGGGCATAGGTGACCGGCGGGTTAATCAGAATTCCGAAGGGCACAAATAGAATATAAATGTAATAGGATTGTACTTGGTGCTACTCAGATCAGATGCGCTGTCACCTTAGCTTACATTGAATGATGTGACCGGGCTGTTTAATTTCCTGCACCCCAGCTCAGTCTTGTCTCCCAACTACGTAGTGTGTTTCCATTTTATGTTCATTACTGCAAAGGGGAAAAAGTAAGTCTTTCCTGATTTTAACAACTGCACAGGTGGTTAGCTGTCCTGTCCTTTTGCCTCAACAAACCACAGAGGAATGCATAAAACCCATCTCAAACGTGCTACTCCCATAAAGTCCAGTTTTATTAGGAGAACCAGCAGAATAGTGATCGTCCCAGGCATCTGTTAAAAACCTTTATCTCCATTACTTAAGAAAACCTTCTAGGGCTGCAGGATAGCTCTTTTCTCCTCTCACCCTTCTCCCAACACACGCATACCTCTTGAACCTTTAAATACTACAGCAAAACATATTTCCAGAAAATTTCATAAAGTGCTAAACAATCCTAATTTGAGATGACATTAGTCTTATTAAACCTTCCAAGATTTAACCCTGAGAGGTGGAAATTATATGGGAAAGCCTATTGTTTCTTCCGCAGAATCAGAGCCGGTGGCAGGATAGCCAACTATTTCCTTCCAGTGTGTGTGGCTGGTACCAGGAGGTGGCTGCCCAGCAGAGTCCATTTCTAACTCCGGCATCTAGGTGGAGCCTGGTGACTACTTCTCCCCTTGAAATGTGAGCGTAAGAGATGAGTGTCATTTCCACCTGCCAGACAGAGACAAAGGACTCTGGGGTCCCAGGGGATGGTGGAACCCCAAGATGAAGGAAGTCTGTGGCCTTAAATCACCACGTGGAAGGTCTGCCTGCAAAACCCCCACCTTGGCCTTAAATGAAGACAAAACATCTTTCCTTGTGTTAAGCAGCTGGAATCTGGAGGTTTACCTATTAGGGCAGCCAGCGGTATCCTAATTTAACTAAAACAGGGTGGAGGTGGTTATAGATGAGCGAATGTCGTTTACTAGCTGGTGGTCTACAGCTTTGGTTTCTCTTCTTAGTTCTTTGATGTACCCAGTAAAGCTCAGGCTGCATTACCTGGAGCTCCCAGCTCTGGCAGAGTTGCCCTGGGGGACTGATTGGAGGAGGCAAATGTTGCCCTAAGATAACTGTCATTTTCAAGAGTGACAGACCCAGAGTAGAGTATGTTCATTTTCTTGCTAAAGACGCCTTGTGTGTAGTAGGCAAATGGAAAACCATACGGACTTAAATCAAGAGCCTAGAAGTTAGAGCAGGAGGAACCTCGCCCACCCAAAGGGCTCTGCTCAGAACTGATGGGGCTGCACTTACCGCCGGCGCCTGCGGCGTCTTGGGAACCAGCCCCGCCGAGCGTGGGGTTGCAGGCAGAGCCCTTTGGCAACGACACTCTGAAGGAAGCAAATAGAAGAGACAAGCTGTAAGTTTATGGGTTTCTAAGTCACAGCCTATGGACTTCAGAGGGATTTTCACTCAGCTTTTCATTTTATTTCAGAAGCTGGCATCCTCTCCTGCCCTTGAAACACTCCCAACCATAATCCCCCACTCCCCTTAAATCAACCCAAGATGGACTTTCTCATTGTCTTTAGTGATTCCTTTGTTCCTCGATTTGTCATAAAAGGGTAAAATGTTCGACTTTTATACGTGGAAAGCTCAAACATTAAGTTCATAATTGTTTTAAGAGGTTTTATGAGTCTTTCTCTAGGGAGCTGTTTTCAAAATAAGGGCTATGAATGGAACAGAAAATATTACAGTAATTGCGCCGGTTTCCCAGCAAAACTTAGAACTTAATAGCAGTGGAGAAACTGGAGGACACACGGATGTCTGTCCTTTAAGCACATCTATATCTCAGTCTCCCTGAATCCAGGTATGACACTCTTGTTAGGCAAGCCGGGGCTTGGTGGGAAGCGCAGGTCATTTTGTATGAAATGGACAGTCATCAATTTCTAGAGGGCAGCACATTGTGGCCATTGTTTCAGGGCCTCTGGTTGGGGAAAGGAGGGTCTCCAAGCTCCTGGACTTGGAGCTGTGGGTGTGAGTGGGGGACGCTTGGAATCCATGTCAGCCTCAAGAGTCCCACAGTGCTCCTGTACATGAGTTCAGCCAACAAACCAGCCTTAATCATCCCTGAGACAAGGGCTGGTGGCCCACCCTGCACTTTTCTTCTCCTAACCTACAGCAGCCATTGAATCACCTGAGGGTATCAATATTAAAATGCAGATTTCTGAGCCCAACCCAAGTAATTAATTTTCACTAAGTTTGGGGCAGGTGGCCTGATCCAGGTAGTAGGTAGAGCAGTTTCTTGACTTCCATGGGAATCACATCTTTGCTTCTCTTTATATTTTATATCAGCTAAGCAGACATGCCCAAACACTGCAGTCATTTTGGGCTGTTTTTTTTAAAATGTTATGTAAATGGAAGTGTACAGTATGTATTGCGTCTGGCTCGAAAGGCTCAGCATCATGTGTGTGACATTACTGGGGGTGACCATAGTTGGTTCACATTCATTGACATGGTATGAACATAGCACTGCTTCTCATTCTGCTGTAGCTGAACGGTCCTTATTCTACCTTCGGCTTGTTTTCAGTTTTTGGGTCATTATGAGCAATGCTGCTATGAACATACTTGTACATGTCTCTTGGTGGACATGTGAAAATGCATTTCAGCCGGGTATATACTTAGAAGTAGAATTTCTACATCTTAGGGCTTCCACAGCACCAACTTTAGAAGGTGAGACAAAACTGATTTTCTAAAGATTTTTTATCAATGTACATCCACCATCTGTGCATGAGAGATCTACCTCTTCACCAACACCTACTATTGATAGTCTTTTTAATTTTAACCTTTCTAGAAGATTATTTATACGTAAGCTCATTGTGGTTAATGAAGCATTTCTGGATTACTGATGTGGTTAAGTATCTTTTGGTAAGTGTTTTTATTCTTACCCAAGGAGTCAGGATATTTTTCCATTGACTTTTAGAGAGAGAGTAGAAGGGAGGGAGGGATGGGGGGAGAGAGAGAGAGAAACATTGATGCTAGGGACACACCTCGATTGGTTGCCTCCAGTCCCCAACCAGGGGCAGGGATTGAATCAGCCACTCAGATACGTGCCCTTGACCAGGAATCGAACCCTCGACCCTCTGGTTCACAGTCCAATGCTCTAACCACTGAGCAACACAGGCCAGGGTTCTTTTGATAAGTTTAATGGTCACTTGGATATCTTGGTTTATGAACTTCATTTTATAGTCTCTCCCGTTTTTCTAGTGGGTTGTCTTTTATGTACTAATTTGTAGGAGTTCTTCAGACATATCATAGTTCCGAGCCCTTTGTCAGGCACTGAGTTGAAAATATCTCCTTACTTTTGGTGGCTTGCCTTTCATGATTTTAATGGTTATTTCATCAAACAGAATTATTTAATATTAAGGTAGTCCAATTTATCTAATTTTCATTTGTAGATGGTGCTTTTTGTGTTCTCTTTAAGAAATCTTTGCCAACCTCAAGATCCTCAAGATAGTCTCCATGTTGTCATCTAATGGTTGTATGGTTTTGCCCTTCACACTTGGCTCTTTAATTCATCTAGAATTAATCTACCTGGAACTGAAAACACTGAGTTGAAGTTTGGTGTCAGGTGGCCATGTTGCTAGAACAGATTTTTCAACCTCTTACAAAGTGGCATTTCCCATTGTTTTCTACTCATAAGAATCACACGGAACATTTGTTACATAAACAGATTCACTGGTGTCCTGAAATCAGAATTTCTAAAGGGAGTGGCTTGAGAATCATTATTTTCAACAAAACGGATCATTCTCATGATCAGACAAGTGCAGGAACCATTGTTCTCAGGAACTACCAAGGGGATGAGAGTGGTCAAGTTTCAATGCCACAAACCCTGCTGCTTTTACCAAAGTTTTGCAGATTTCCCTGAAAACACTCCTGAAATTGCTGCACACCTCCGGCTAATCTCTAGAGCTTTGAAAATGTTGATTTTGACAGTTTTTTTCCAGAGTTTTTCTGCTTGTATGGAGGAGTGGATATATAGAGACCCCCCTTCTGCATTCTGGAAGTCCTGCTCTTCACAGGCTATTATTACTATAAAATGGACATAACATAAAATTTACCATTTTAGCCACGTTTAAATGTACAATTTAGTGGCGTTAAGCACATTCCCAGTGTTGGGCAGCCATCACCACTACCCATCTCCAGAACCCGCTCACCATTCCAACTGAAACCCTGTGCTCCTTGAACAATGAATGACTCCTTACTCCACCTTTCTCCCCAGACCCTGGCAACCTCTCTTCTACTTTCTGTCTGTATGAATTCGCCTACTCTAGGTCCCTCGTACAGATAAAATCGTGGAGCATTGGTCTTCTGTGTCTGGCTTCTTTCACTTAGCATGTTTTCAAGGTTCATTTATGTTGCAGCGTTACCAGAATTTCATTTATTTAGTTAGTTAGGAGTATAGAGCTAAGATTCACCCATGTCTTTTTGTGGCTTGACACCTTTTTTTTTTTAAATCACTCAATAATATTCCTTTGTTTGAATGTCCCACAGCTTATCTACTCACCTGCTCAAGGGCATCTTGGTTTCTTCCAGTTTGGGGCAACTATGAATAAAGCTGCTATAAAAACTCATGCACAGGTTTTTGTGTGGACATGAATCTGCCCAACAGTTAGGTAAATACCTAGGAACATGACTACCAGGTCTGTTATAGTAAGATTGCGTTTAGTTTTGTAAGAAACTGCCGCCCCTCTTCATTTTTAACAAAGTTCCCTGTTTGTTTCCTGCAAAGAGCATATGGCTTGTTTACCAGGTGATGGCTTCCCTCACCAGACTTCCAGCTCCATGAAGACAAGGGCCGTGTTTGTTTTCTTCACTGCCTCAGCCCCAGCATCTAGCCTGAAAGACCTTATGCAAAGTAGGATCTTAAAAAATATTTGATTAAAAAAATTAACTAAAACCAGTAAGCTGGGCACTTGGAATGCCCAATCTGGAAAAACAAATTTGATGAATGGATGAATAAATGAATAATTTAATAAATAAACAAAGCATCAAGGCTTCAAAACTGACACTTGGGCCATACTTTTTGTCTTAGGAATTCCAAAATACAACTCGTCCCTTACTTTAACCTCGGCGGACAACTGGAATTGATACCAATAGTCCAGAATTGCTTGAGTTTTGTACCACACTCGCCTCCACTCTCCCAGGGCAGGAGCTTTCTTTCTGCGTGTTTATGAATTTTACATATTTGCTGTTAAGACAGATTCAGGACCAAATGACGAACTTCCTCCACCACAATGTATGTGGTGAATAAACAGCATTATGTTTTGTATACTTTAATATTTTCCTGACTGGACACATTTTAAATGATCAGTCACTCCATATTTTATTCAGTAATCTCCCTTGGACCATTTTGACTTTATAGCAGTGTAAAAACGTCTCTTTACAGCTTTTCAAAATTTTAATCAAACAGCTTTTGCTCCTAACTTAAGACATTTGTCCTTGGGGCTAAAATTAACAAGAGAAACATTAAAAACAAAAGTAAATTTAGAATATGGTCAGTACTTGGAAAATGAGCTGGCTCTGCCCTCCCTCTTCATTTATAACCCTTGCTGCTGCTTAGCCTATAATAAAAGGAGCAGTAGTTCTGCAAAGGATATATTTACATTTCTGAGGTTCCAGAAAACAGATAAACCTCACAAACTCGTGCTCTTTTGTGGTTTGCAATGTCACAGGGTGCCTTTGTTGGGATGATTCACGTAATGATCATACTCTCAATAGGAAACAAGTTCAAAGGTCTGTATGTTTTCCCCCACTATCATATTTCTGCATTTTTTTCTAGTTATTAACTATTTTTTTTCTATTCTGATGAGTGGATCTGTTTGGATACCAGCTTTCAAACTATTTCTTTTCAGAGAGGGCCCCAGCAGTACTCGGAAGATCCCTCAATCTGGCCAGGAAATGCCTTGAAATTCATAGAATTAGTGAAGCAACTTCCCAAACTGAAGTGTCAACACGCTTGAGAGCTATTAGAAATGCGGAGACTGCAGTTTGTTGGGATGAGTCAGACAAAGGCGTCTGAGAGATCTGAGCTTTGAGCATTTGGATAATTTGGAAAGCCAGAGACGGCAATATAACTAATATTAATTAGGGTATTATTTGAGTGAGTCCCCACGACTCAAGTCAGAACAAATGACCCAATTGATTTTCAAGTAGATTTCCAGAATCTGGACAGGATAGTTGACAACGAACATACAGAGGGACATGTTTCATCACGAGTCCTCCTATGTTCCACATCCCCACTTACGTTTTCTGCAGTTCTCTGATAACACTGGGGGGGAAACGCTTCTTTTCCTCTGTGGCTCCTCTCTCCCCTGCAAAGGGCTTTCCCCGCCTCCCACACCAGCTCAGAGGAAACCTGCTTTACTGAGATCTTTCTGGCAACAGTCCTCCCCCACCCCAGGCACTGATAGCATCTCCCTCCCAGGTGCTGATCACTTATTTCTGTGGTCGCAGTTTCCATATTAAACTGAAATTATTTTTGTGTGTGTGGGCCTAACATAGGGCTTCACTTACATTAAGCATTCAGAAACTGCCTTTCGGGCCCCCAGCACTGCGTTGATCAATAGACATTAGGAGGTGGAGAGCAGGGGACAACTGAGTCAACTTTCTTCCTGCTGGGGAGGGAGGGTGGGGATTTTCAGCTAAAAGTACAAAAACTAGACAAGAAACAAAGCGAAAAGCTCAGGAGCACTTCTTTGCTGAGCAGAGAACACAAAATATCTACAGTTTAATCAAATACTCATATTTTTATGTTTTCAAAAGTACCTAGTTATAATTTTACCAGCACTGAATAGAAGACAATTATAAGTTCAGCTGATAACTGGCATTTAGCTCTTCTCACTGACATTTACAACAGGAAAATATGCAGAGTTAAGTCCAGGAAGTCTCTCCGGGTTTACAATACCCTCTTTCTCTAATAGCATTCTTGTCTATTTATAGTGACATATCCAGGTGCAAATTACAAAGAAATCTTACTGGGGACACTCAGGCCAGTGCTGTCTTGCTTCCAAAGAAAACCGGCCGCGTGTGGATTCATCCAGTTCTTTCCTCCGGTAACTGCCCGTGTAGGTTGTTCGAGAAGCATCTGACCATCTTGTTTCATTCCGCCAAGATGCTCCAGCCTTGCGTCTGATTAGATCAAACTCCCGAGAAGTAAGAGGACTAAAGGGCAGAAGAATTTGTGGAGCCAAGAAGAAGAAGTGTGACATGGCTACGGATGGCCCGCTCTGGGTGACTTTTCAAGTCCTCTGCATAAAGAGGAATTAATTTCCTTTTAGTGGCAAGAAGTAATTGACTGGGCTCATCAAAACTTGCCAAGCAACAGATCACAAAATTCCACAAATACTACCACCCTCATGGCCCCCAACTAACAAATTTGTTATTTAACTTTCCGGCCTTTGTTCTTCTAAGCCATAGACTCCTATAAATTATGGTAAGAAAGCAGGTTGCAACCGTTTTTATAAATAAAATAGTGAATCCTAATGATTGTAGTTTAAGAGGTGGGAACAAGAGATTTTTAAAAAAGTTGCCAAGCATTCATTTCTTCCAAAGGTCTGGAGGCAAACATGAACTGCTTGTGATGTAACAATAGCAAGTGACTCGAACTGTTCTATGTCATAAGCAATGGTGCTTAAGCTGGCTGCAGACGATGCCAGCCCAGGAGCTGTTAAAATACGCAGCAGCTCAGGCCTCACCCCCGCCCCCCGCCCCACCCCAGAAGATTCTGATCTAATTGGCCTGGAGTAGGGCCCAAGCATTCACATTTTTTAAAAGCTCACACCTGGAGGATTCTAAAGAGCAGCCAGGGTTAAGAATAAAGGTCGTTGCAATGTCACTGTGAACCTTTTTTAGGTTGAGAAGTCATAGCATTCAATCTTTTTTAAAAAAATACATATTGATTTCAGAGAGAGGAAGGGAGAGGGAGAGAGAGAGATAGAAACATCAATGATGAGAGAGTCATTGATCAGCTGCCTCCTGCACCCCCCACTGGGGATGGAGCCCACAGCCCGGGCATGTGTCCTGACCGGGAATCGAACTGGGATCTCCTGGATCCTAGGTCGATGCTCAACTGCTGAGCCACGGCAGCTGGGCACATTCAATCTTTTATTCACCTGATTTCCTGCATCTATCACTAATAATTACTCTAAATTTGGTTAATATATTTGCCTGTCTCACAATCCATCCATTGGAAAATAGAAATAGATATTTCAACAAGCCTCCTTTATTTAGTCATGTCTTGGAGTTCTCCACCCTTGCACTTACTCTCCTAACCTGTGGAACTCTTGGTACATACAGATGCCAGGCCTCACCTTGACCAGCGCTCTGTGAGCGGATCCATCGTCCCATCGTCAGTGTTAAAAACACAGAATCTCCCCAGGTGGTTGGATCAGCCCCTACGGGGCAGGCGGGTTAAACCTACAGAGGACCGAGCCCTACCTTAACAATTATATTGTCACATGATTCTTATGCAACTGATCCCTGAATCCTAGGGATACAGCTCCAGGAGCTGGACAGTCTTTCACAGTGAGGCTGGCCCACAATAGGGTATGTTTCTTTAAGAATAACATTATTTGCAAATAATGGTTAATATTTAAAAGTAGGAGTTTCTTTTCTTAAAGCTTTGAAATTTGGACCACAACCCCTTTGCCATAGAAGGATTAGGCAGGTGTTGGCAGACCCAGCTGCTGTGGTTCATGGAGCTGAAGGCAGCGATTTCTTCAGAGGTCTCTCAGAGAAATCTAGATGTGACGAGAAGATGAAGAGGGAAAAGGCTGTGCTCGCTTTCCACCCACCCAGTGTCACGTGGCAAATGCTTCTATGCTTAAACCTTTAGCAATTCTGGCAAAAATTGTGGTTTTGAAGAAGTCTTTGCTAGAGATATATATTGTTTTGGGACAGGAAAATAAACAGGACATATTGTGTAAGATTATTTGTAGAAAATACTTTAAAACGTTCCTCTTATATTGTGAGGTAGTCCATAAACATATGTAATATAACAAGCTCTTTAAAAAATAAATTACGGTGTAATTGTACCTTACCATAACTTACCACATTTCTGGCCCTTCATATTATTTTTATTTCTTCTCCCCAAATTAATTATATCATTTGAACAATTATAACCTCAAGAATCAAGAGTAGTAAAACATAACAATTTAAGTGCAAATGTCTAATATTGGGTATAGATGGAATTACAGCTTAGCTCATCAGTCTATTAGATATTGAACAAGTCTGTTAAAATTAAGTTTATTTTCTTAAGTATTTCATCTAGAAAATCCTGGGATTCTAAAGGCCATTGCAGTCATTCTTGGTTCTCATTTGATCACATGCTTCACTTCCTTGCTCAGAAACGTACTCAGTGCTGATTTGTATGATCTGACTTCCAGGCTGAGAGTCTGCACTAAAAACTTCCTTTTGTAGCTGAAACTATGGCAAGGAACGCTGCTCTGTCCCTGGTATGTTAAATGTGAAAAAAAAATTTAATCAAGAGCACCTTGACAATGAACTCTGGATTGTGAGTGCGATTTAGTGAAAATAGAAGCTTCCGGAGTGAGTGACCTCATACCCAATAAAACCAGCAGGTGGCGTACATATCACCTGGTTGGGAGGAGGGGGCAGGCCTTGACCAGGCTTCTGTCTAAACACAAGACGATTATTCTAATAAGGTGTTAATAGATGCTAATTAAAAGAGTTTCAGGGTTAAGTTTCAGACAGTTGAGATGAACATGTTTCTTTGCTGTAGGACTTAGAACCTTAACTGTTTCAATGTGCATTGTTAATCTTTCAAAGGGGCCTAGATAGCGCATTTGCTAAACTTACTTGACCACACACTCCTTCTGTGGCGTGGGGAGCATCTCGGGGTATTGCTGTTCTATGGGACAGTCCACGAACTGAAAAGGCCAGCGGTCTCTAGCGCTAAGACAAGGGCTGGTCTGTCGTTTCTGGAGTTTACTAGATCTTGACTAGATCTCCAGCCCCAACCACTGACAGCCTGGCAAGAGGGTGGGTTGAGCAGTATTATTTTTTTAAACTGAGAAGTAACATCAGTCAAGTATACAGGTACACTGATTACATGTGTGTACATCCGTGTAATTACTGCCCAGATGTATCACTCTGGTCCCTTTCCAGTCAAAACAGCACATAACACGCACATAGGGGTAACTACTATTTCTGTCATCCCAGACTAGATAGTCCAGGCTGTATTCTGTGGAGGCAGAAACTTCCCGATGCCATTCCAAGATAAAATCTAGGAGGAAAACAAATAAGACAAAGGCCAGGAAAAGCAGAATTCCCTTGAGAAGAAAGATCCCGTGTGAAGCTGAAGCTTCCATCTCGGCAAGAATCTGTCTCCTCCCATAAGGTGCCAAGTTCTGATGTTTGGGTAAGTGTGGCCAACAGCTGAATGAGCATACAGAACGTGTTATAGTTCGTAACTGTTCACGTCTGTCAGTTATAATAATATTAATTCTCAGTCCTTGATCTTGGAATGATTTCCTCATGCTTACCAACTGTGTAATTTGGAAACTTTTCGTTACTTATCAAAAACTGTGTGGCACATGGTCTAAAGGATGCAGGAAACAAGGAACCAGTTGCAAGGGGACTGATAGAAATAAAAGAGGGTAAACGTGCAAAGGAGCAGGAAAAGGAAATTGATAAAATTTGTGAGAAGACCAAAAGGAAGGATATTTTTCTTTTCTTTTTTGAAATTTATTATTTGGTTATTTTTACTATTTGAAATAAATGAGATTGATTTCAAGCAGTGTACACTGTGATCCCTCTTTTAATAAACCAGAGTGAGTTTTATAAGGGCAGAGCACATTTCGTATCCTGTCCCTTCCCCCCTCTCTGGTGGGTACTGGACATTATCTCCTCCAGGCAGAAAAGCCTGCAGTGGCCAGACCGCTCATGGTGGCTTCTGTCGCCCACGGCTAATTGCCCCTGATTGTCTCTGTAACGTCCTGAATCCCTCCTACAGAAACCCGACCTCCCAGACTTGTAAAATGTAGGGCCCTGGGTATAGTCAAAGCCCAACAGTGAATATCAACAGAAGCAGGGTACTTTGTCAAAAGAAACATAAGGGATCTCCTGTGTTCCTTTGGTTCCATGGGTCTTCATGGTCCTGAGGGAAAGGCAGAGTTGGGATGTCAAAATATGTATTATTTGGGGTGGGGAGGAGTGGAATAAAATCTTTGTAGAATTTTATGTTAGACTCAGACGGGAGGTTGACCCTGGTTTCCTAGGGCTGCTGGAACCAAGTCCCGCAAACGGGGTGGCTTCAAACAACAGCAATGGACTGTATCGCCATTCTGGAGCCTAGACGTCTGAAATCAGTGTGTCAGCAGGGCCCACGCTCCCTCTGGAATGTGGGGGAGTCCTTTCTCCCCTCTTTCCCGATTCCAGTGGTGTCCCGGCCACCTTTGGTGTTCTTTGGCTTGAAGCTGCATCACTGGTCAGTGATCATCATCAGTGTTCTCCATGTCTTTGTCTTCACATGACTGTCTCCTAAGGTCACCGGTCACGTTGGATCGGGGCTCATCCAACTCCAGCATGACCTCATCCTAGCTAATCACATCTGCAACAGTCTTACTGCCAAATAAGATCACATTCCGAGATGCTGGGGGTTAGGACTTCAATGTATCTTCTTGGGCGGACCTAATTCGGACCATAACAATGCCGCTGCTGCCCTGCAGCTGAGTAAAACGGTCTGTCTGCTAGCATCCCAAGAGCCCCAAGGGACTGGAGCTGCTGGGAAGACAGTTTCTGGAACCAGCAACATCACGGGTTTTATCAAGAGGTGGTGTGATTTCTCAAGTTCTTATCCTAAATAAAGGTGCAGTGTGTGTAGCAGCTCTCTAATAAACAATGACATTTCTAGAATCAAACAGACTGATAACCTTCTAGGCAAGAGCAGGAACCACGTAAAAGATTATGGCCAACAGGCAGTACGTTTTTCTTCAGAGCTGGTTTCTAATCCGTGTAACACAGAGATCACTGAACAAAGAGTGAGGAGAGGTGGGTCTGGGTCCCAGTCACACTGGCTGCCTAAGCAAATCACTTCCCCCCTGAAACCCATTTATCTACCTAATAATTTGTTCTGTGGTGGATGTTTACATCACTGCCTGCCCCATCCGCGAACCTGAAGAAACGGTGCCTTACAAACTGTTCCTGCTGAAAAAGGAACCGTATTTATACTTTATCCACCCCTGAAACAGACTGAGGTGGGCAACCCACCCACAGATCTCCCTCAGTGACCTCTATCGACTCCGAAGATGAACAGGCCCATATTTCTGTCAGGAATTTGAAACTGGGAACCAAGAAACTATGATGTATTAAAGGGGAACCAGAGCTGTAAAATAGTGAGACATAATGGGAGCTAGAAAGGCTCTCATGACTTGTGGGTTTTGGTAGTATATTACCAATAATTAGGTTAATAATTAAACAACCCTTTCCATGAAGCTCACATTTTTTAGTGTAACAGCGATTTTCAATCGGTGTGCCACAAAAATTTTTAAAACGTGCAATACCTGACTACTCAGTCAGGGGCACTGACCTCTTTTCCCTTAGATTGTCAAATTAAAAAATGACAACAGCCAATACAATAGCCATCTTGTGTGAGTGAATCAAAATTATACCTATTATATTACGCGACAGAATTTTAGTTATTAGTTTATGTGTGCCGTGGGATGAAAAAGGTTGAAAATCACTGGTATAACATATCAACAACACGTATTTATTTACATCTCACCTTATTTCAAAACAGATTCAAGTGTTTGCAGTAGACATTTGTTTTGCGTGCCTGGCATCCTATTTTATTCTGTGACTAACCACCCACTTATTTTGGAGACGTGGTCTTCCCCCAACTCCAAATGTTTCCAGGCCCCGCACCCCACCCACTGGCCATGGAGATGGACCTGTGACTTTCACAGGCGAATCTGAGTGCTTCCCGAGACTTTCAGGATTAAATCTGTGGAGACAGGGGAGTCCTTCCTTGGGACCTAAGTGCTACTGGCTGCCCCACCTCCAACTGCGCGGAGGAAGCCGGGAGCATGAAGTCAACACACAGGAAGAGATGAAACATGGAGAATCTTCACATCATTTGTGTCCCTGAGACTTGCTGCACCCCTCCTCTTCTCCCTGTATGAGTAGATGAGACAATAAACCCCTTTTTGTCCACACTAGTAGGTTTCTGTTATTTCTAGCCAAGAGCCCTGGCTACTATAGAAGCTGATATTAAGTTTTCTTTCATTTTGTTTTTTAATGTCTAAAATAGTATCTTCAAACATAAGCAGAAAAGTCTCCTGGAAAAAACACTCTGAGGCAGCATTCTGCAAAAGAGCAAAACCTCAGACAGTAGGTTACAGGAGAAAGGCCCTAAAGATAAACCACGGAGCAGGAACTTACTTCTGGGTTACGTACAAATCCCTTTTCCACTCTATACCACAGAGGTGTCCATACATGTTGCTGTCCTGTCTCATGGAAAGCATGAAATGAGGGCCATGAAGTGCTCTGAGCTAGAGGGAGACTCATTCATTTAATCCTCACAACCACCCTAAGAGGTAGCGATAATTGGTAAATAATTATTTAGCACTTACTATGTGCAGGCAGTGTATATATGCTAAATAAATCAGTCCTTTCAAAAACTCTGGGTGGACACTGTTGTCAACTCTCTTTAATAATGAGGAAAGTGAGACATGGGGAGATTAAGTAGTTTGCCCAAACTAAAATTAAATGATGTCAGTCTGTATTACAGAACAGAGATCTGTCGCGAGTGTCTGCATGTAATATTTCTAACAACACCTACCAATTATTGATAGCTAAGCATTTTACAATTTCTCATTTAGTTATTCCAACAACCCTGTGGAGTACCTTTTCTTATCCTCATTTTACAGATAAGGAAACCTGAAAGTTGTGTTCACATCACTGCATGTTCCAACTGCTTTGCTGCTTGTGTACACAGCCATTTCAGAAATTCCTGGAGCAGTCGATCATGACTTTCAGCTCTTAGAAACCCACTGCGGATCATTCTGGCCCCAGAAATGTGGTGGCTCCTGCTTACATGTTCTCTTGAAAGTTCCGGAGAACATAGAATCAAAGAAGGCACTTTAAGGTACACGATCTCCCACTGTCCTCAGCTTTCTCTGCTCCTGACCGATGAGAAGGAGCTCTTCTGCAGGCCACCGTGCCAGGGTGTAAGAATAGAAAGCAACGGGAAAAATGGGAATCAGTGACGTACAATAGGTGCCTTACACATACTGCCCGACGCCTAACCTCTGGCATCCACACCTAACATTCTTGGAGTTTTCAAGCACAGTTCACAAATAAGGAGGCCGAGGCCACCACAGAAGAATTACTGGAAATATAAGCACACGAGTGACTTTTAATATTGAAATACTTTATGAAATGATATGGAAAATTACTGTATCGGCTGCGTCTCATTAGTCACCGCTTTAAAAGCTTTCAACAACAAGTCTGCTGCTAGTCCTGGGGAGAGGGCCCCGCTGAGAACCTTCCTTTCCAGGAGAGGAATCTGGCCCCGGACAGTGGGGTGGGTCCTGAAATGTTCTAGCACACTCTCCTGAATGAGGTTCCACATCCAGATTTTCTGCTGCTTCTGCCGTCTGGCCATCAGCTCGCCGCTGGCCAGCATGAGGTCTCGGAATTCTCTCATTTTATCCCACATCTCAGTGATGCCCTCTCCACTTCTGGAAGAAATACGAACTACCTATTGAAAAGGGAAAAACCAGAACCATGTCACTTAAAATGATAGAACACACTTTCATGGGGACTCCAATACTTGCCAATTCATTCTTACAGTCTAAGGAAACAGGCAGTGGCAAAAATGAGACATTTTATTGCTGTGTCAAAGTTAATATACTGGGAACTAACACCAAGGTAACCTTACTAGCATTCCTAAGTGCACAGCAGAAATGAATTACTGATTCAAGGTCAAATTTTCTAGCCCAGAGATCTGGATTTAGGATTGCTTAGATGGTCTTCAGCGGCATCCTGGAGGAACTGTGAGAGGATCACAAGATAGAAGGCCTTGCTAGGGAGGTAGGTTTCTGTGAGGCCTGAGTGCCAGAAAATGAAACCCAGTTGAACAGCTCTGTCGAAGCTGCCTGATTCAGCAAGTCCTGAGAGCCGAACATCCAGCGCCTGCATGTACAAGACGGCTCTGGACTCAACACACGCGACTGGGGGAGCCTGGGAGCTAAAGGTAAGCTATGTCATCCCTGTTCTCATTACAGTGATTATAGCTTAGTCTTTTTTTTTTTCAATCCTCACCCAAGGGTATGTTTTTATTGGTTTTTAGGGAGAAGGAAGGGGGAGAAAGAAAGAGAGACAGACAGACAGACATCGACATGAGAAACATTGATTGGTTGCCTCCTGTACATGACCCAACTGGGGACTGAACCACAACCTAGGTATGTGCTCTGACCAGGAATTGAACCCGTAACCTTTTGGTGGGTGGGATGACGCTCCAACCCACTGAGCTACCTAGCCAGGGTGAGCTTAGTCTTTAGAAATACATCAATATTACTGCATCACTTGTAATAGGATTTTTCTTTTTCTTTTCCCTTACTGAAAACAGCACCTAACAAGCATAATGGGAAGTTACCACTTTTCTCTCTTACTCAAACTCTAGTATAGGTAATCAAATCATTCACTGCTCAACAGTCTTAAGGATGGTTCCTTTAAAAATGGATCTGCTATCACTTCCAAATGGCTCAAGTTAAGCATTAAGCAATCTAATTTATCACCTCACATCTAGTTTTTGGCCTCTAGTGGTTGAAGGATTATATTTAAAATCAGGACTACATACTCTGGCTTTGTCATAATTTTTAAAATTGTAATCTCGTATACAAGCAAAGACTGATAATGTCTCGCTGGGGACTTCTATCCTCTGATACGCCCAGTGTACTCAGGTTGAGAAATGCTGAACAGAAGGCAGGCCCACCTTTGGTCTCCAGACTTTTGAGCGCTTGCGGAGTAACTTCAGCGCACTCACATACTCTGCTTGTATCCTCCGAGCTGGCACAACCAAGTCTCCGTCAGATTTAGTTATAGCTACCAGATCTGCCATCTCAATTATACCCCTTTTGATACCCTAAAGAGAAAAAAAGAAGAAAGTGATTTATCAGAAACATTTAATTAAATTACAGCAAACAAATGGGACACCAGTGAATGCTATGGTTTTGAAAGTCTTACACTTCATTAACTAATGCTTTCTCTGTATCTTTCCAAGCCCTGGGTACCAGAAATCACAATTACTCGACAGAAATTACTCAAAAGCATTACCTCTTGGGATATGAAAGTCATCTGTAACATCTCTTCTAAATTTAGAGCCTAATATGCTGAAATACATTCAGAATTAGAGTAAATATATATCATCAAGACACATAATTGAGTGGCAGGAGACAGTCACATTGTCTCATGATGGATTCTGCTTCTCACGAGCTAACAATGCAAGATGTAAAACCACCATCACTGAGGTGCCTGACAGAAAACACCTGTCACAACATCTGCATTTCCAGAAACATCGTCTTTGAAATTTTCCTTAAATGTATACAGCGCTTTTCCTGTGGGTTTTTTCCAACTTGCTGTTGAGGAAAAATAACCTGATGGCTAAAAATGCCTTAATCTCTTGATTTAAATTACGTGGCATAGAAACACCAGAAATCCCAAGGCCAGACCTTATTTGGAAAGTGTAGATTTTTCCAACTAAGATCAAGATTTCTTTTCAGATAGTTCTAAAAGTAATTTTCAATGATTAAACTCAAATAGTTAATGTTTCTAAGTTGCACCATCCATCGTACGCTGTCACTGCTTTTTTAGAATTATACAATTGGAAAGGAGGTATTGTATAATAAAATTTGTCTGTTCTTTGTCCAAGGCTCCTGAGAAGTAATCTCTACCCTTTGGAATTTCCTGAGCGATGAGAGTGTCGTCTTTGTTACTCACCATGGGTGCCTAGACTATACCTGAATTCAGAATGGGAGTTGACCACACCACAAAGACCAACCATGTGATTAGAGGGTTGGAACCTTAAGCCTGACCTCTGGGGAAGGATGGGGTGGGGGTGGGGGTGGGGGCTGAGTTCAATCACATGGACAATGATTCAGTGAATCACGTCTGTATAAAGAAACCCCAATAAAAACTCCAGACACTGACGCTCAGGTGAACTCCCTGGTAGGTGATACACATCAAGGTGCCAGGAGGGAATGTGTTCTGAGGACAGAGAAGCTCCAGGTCTGGGACCCTTCTAGGTCCAGACCACTCCCTATGTGTCTCTTCATTTGGCTGGTCCTGGTCTGTGTCATAATAAAACTAGTACTGAAATACAGTGCTTTACTGAGTTCTGTGAGTCATTCTAGTTAACCATCAAACCTGGGGGAACCCCCACATTTGTGGCCAGGTGGTCAGAGCTGTGGGTGGCCTGGGAACCCCCCAAGCCTGCTGCTGGTGTCCGGAGTGAGGGGTCTTGTGGAGGACAGTGCCCTCCACCTGGGGAGGCTGTTAACTCCAGGTAGTCAACGCTGGATTTGCACTGCAGGAGGCAAGCAAGAATCCTATTTACAACACCTAAACTATGACAGTGGGAGTCCCGCTAAACACAAAGCGGTGTCTTATGAGGAACTTCGGAACCAACTGTACAAACAGCATGTGACAGTGGTCCCTTCCTGCCGGAGCTGCACATGTCCTCCACCACTACCACGTTACATGGGGAGAATCTAAGTTGTCTCATTAGCTCAAGGTCATAAATCCTACTACTCTAGTTGGGAAAAACATACAGAATCTGCCTCTGACAGGAATTTCAGCAAATGTGGATGCTGCTGTCTCTTCCCTATGCTAATATCAACTTAATTTACAAAAACACATTTGAAACTTGTTCTTTCAGAGAGGTATACTTAGTGTTTTGGGGAGGAAAAAGTCAAAACAGTTACCTGCAATTCATCCCCTCCTGCTGGTGGCAGTAGTACAATAAACATGTCCACCATATCAGCCACAGCAAACTCCGACTGACCCACACCTGAAATTTTAAATCACAACTATACACTAAAATGTTCACAGTAATTTGACTTGCTCAAATACACTGACCATCACTTTTGTTCCACTTCACTCATTCCATCAGCCACGCAACCCAATCCCACTTTAAACACCCACCGCCGAAGGATTTATTAAGCGTCTTACCCTCCGAGCAAACCTGTCATCCTTCCCGTCTCTCCTGCCTTCTTCGCGTTAGTCTTAGTCTTTGAATGAATGGGGAACCTCGAGGCCTGCACTCTCCTCACTCCTGCAGCTCATTCTCGGCTTCCCCTTCATCAGTGAGCAGCGTGAGCACTGTGATTCTCATTTTGGACTGTGCCTGTCAGTACTTTCAGCTTTCCTGCCTTCTCTTTCTTCCACACCAGCCCTGTGAACCCCACCCGTGGGTCAGTGCAGTGATCTGAGTTCTGGCCTCAATATACACGTCGGACAAATTGCTCAAGTGCGGATCTAAGGCACCACTATAGGGTTATAGGCTCCAATGTCTCCTGCAAATTCCTCACAGCCGGTAGAAAAAATGCCACTAAAGGCCCTCAGTCAGCTCCTTCCCATTTCTCACAGTGGCCATACAGACACTCACTGTCCCATAAGCTCTCCAAATGATGATGACCCTGGCACCTACTTCACAGCGAAATAACAGCAAGAATTTCCTTAGCTCCTCCCTCTCCCACTCCACAAGCAAGCAGACACAGGTACAAGCTCTGCCTTCCTGCCTCCTCTCCAGTCCCAGTTACGAGCACTGGCTGAAGATGACCCTCTTTCCTGTCCTCCTTTGGGCCACGCTCTGCTTTAGTCTCTAACCTTGCCTGTGTCTACAGGCTCTAGTCCCTAAAACATCCTGTGAATTGTACTCAAGTCCTTCTCGTCTGGAAAAAAACAACAACAAACAAACAAGAAAAAAACCACCAAAACTCACAACCTCCCCCAATTATCACCAGATTTCCCACTTTCTCTTTATAGCTAAGCTTCTAGAAAGAAGCAATACATGCTCATTGTCTTCATTCGACTACTTCACATTAATCTCAATCCACTTACATCTGACTTCCACATCCCCTGCTCCACTGAAACCCTTCTAACTCTGTCCTTCCTGGGTGTGGCAGAGACTTCTAGCTGCCCATTCAGTAGTTAGTCTTCCTACCCTGACCCCAGTGTGACTAGGAGCACCAACCAAGGCACCAGGTGAAAGACCGTATTCGCCAGACCCCCTTTCAGCTACAGATGATTAACAAGTGAAAGCAAGTCATTAGATGGGGTTTCCTGGAAAGGTGTTTGCTTTAAAGGCTAACCCAGCCAGGAGTACACTCTTCTGCCTGCCCTTTCTCCCTTCCTTCCTCCTACCTGGAACATGCATGGGACAGGTAGCACTTCATCAGCCATCTTTTAACCATGAACAACCTCGGGAACTAAGTGCTAAGAATAGTCAGCAGAGAGACAGAAGCCTGGGCACTGAGGGCACGGTAGAACCCCCACGCCAGGTCGGGACGCCTGTCTCCACGCTTCTTTTATTTACAAAAAAATAAACCTCTTTCTCACTTGAATCAGTTACTTTGAGTCTCTGGGACAAGCAGCCAAAGGCAACTTCTTTGTTACACACTTGGGTTTTATGGCCCTCTTCTCCCTGGAGCCTCCTGTTACCACGAGGGCAACTTTCCCTATATCAGCCTCAGATGGCAGAGTTTCCAGCCTCCCACCCCATCTCCTTTCACACCCTGCCTTCCCACTCGCTGCTCTGAGCATCCTGAGCACACTTCCGTTCTCTGAATGGGCCACGTCCCCTCACTCCTCTGTGTCTTTGCAAATGCCCTCTAGCCCATACTTTATGTAACTCCAATACTTCCCTCAAAACTGATTTCAACTGTCACCTCTTCCTGGAAGTCTTCCTTGATATGCCAAATCTGAGTCAGGTTGTGTCACAAACATTTGTCATACAGTAACATAATAGATTGTCACTCTACAAGAATATGAATTTCTTGGGTTTCCATTTCAGTATTTTCATCACATGTAATTATGCAATAGGGATATAAAAATGAAATAACCATGGCCCTATATTCAAGAGGCACCCAACTGCATTAATTTTTCTTAGCGAACACTGCACACATCTGAAATGTACTTCAACAAAATAGGTGTCATGTTAAAGTACTGTTTCTCTAAGTCATCCTGGCCCTTACAGGTCCCTGGCACTTATGACCTATCACCTGTGTAACAGTTACCCAGATACAGGCTTATTTTTCTTCTAAGGGCAGGATTATAGCCTATATATAGTTATACCTCCTTCAGAGTCTGAGATATCTTGTATTTAATTATGCCTTTGGTAAATATCTGCTGAATGAACAAATGAAATCAATTGTCACTCATCTTTATACAGAGTTCAACTGAAGAGTATTTTGTTAGGAAGCAGAAAATCACACTCACCTACAGTTTCAATAAGAATGATGTCATATCCCCCTCCTTCACACAACAGAATAGCTTCATTTGTGGTCCTTGTCACACCTCCTAAAGTTCCTCTAGTGGGAGACGGCCTGATGTACGCATTCATATCTCTTGATAACTCAGTCATTCGGGTTTTATCCCCCAAGAGTGATCCTAAAACACAGTTACATTTTATAATCATGGCACACCTATCAGGGCTAATTATCAATGAGCTAGTTCCTAGGGGACGTGTTTTATGACATTTCTCCCCAAATCTCAAATGGTATTTCATATTATTGAGCTTTTATCCCACCCAGTGTACACAATGATGCCAAATTAATCTTTTTAGCATTTCAAACCCCTTAAAACCTACAATGGCTTCCCACTGACTAGAGGTCCAAATCTAGATTCTTCAGTCCTACCTCATCTGTCCAATTTCAGCTCCCACTAGTCCCCAAACCAGTCTTGCATTCCAGCCAGGGTGGTGTCTTTACTATCATCTTAACATTATTGTGTTTCTGCTTCTCAACTGGCAGTGATTTTGTCCCAGAGGGAATCTGATGATATCTAGAGATATTTTCACTAGTCACGTCTGGGGGATGGATACTAGTGGCATCTGGTGGGTAGATGCCAGGACATTGCTAAGCATCCTTCAATGTGCGGGATAGCTGCTAACAACAGGAATGTTGTCAGTGCCAGGTGGAGAAGCCCTGCTCTAACATGAGCTCCTTGCTCACAGGACCGTGTCATACATATTTTGCACACTCAATGCTTATTCGCAGTAGAAAATTAATTTAATACCTATGGAGATGTTTTAGGGTTTACTGCAGTATTTTGGCAAATGTCAATATTTGCAAATTCTGGAGGACTGAAAGCCCTGGAACTACTGAAGTCACTCTGAATGTCTTTCCTTTAGCCACATGTTAACATTTGAGAGTGTAGCACTGTTCTAACCTGAATTTTAACTGTCACTCTGCCTCAGAGCTAACTTTCCCATGTGAAGTTGATGCTAAACACTGAGGAGATCCTTAAAGACATGATCTTTTCCCTCATGGTCCCAGAGTAGAGTTCTCACAGGTTCTAATTCTGGAGCACAGACCCACCACATATCTTAGCTACCTTATTTACTGAACATGAAACTTCTTCTAAAGTAATTTTCTGCATGAAATCCTCCCCATGTAAGTCAACAGTCTGCCAAAGTTATGCTTGAAGTTATTATCCTATAGATCCTAACACGCTGAACTCCACATTATGAAGTTACTCTCCCATGTAATTGTCTTTGCGAGTGAATCCAAAACCATTGGGTGCAGGCCCTTAGGGAGGGTCTCAGAGCTACTGCAGGGGGTCTGCGAATGCAAAGCACAGGTTTGCCTCTCAAACCTTAATGCAATGTTATTTTCAAATGTATGCACTGTTGCAGTAATAAGACAGAAATCTATACTTATAGTGTCCTGTTTATCCTTGTGTATTTTTTTCTTTCGAAGTTTATCTTTTGTTTTACCTGGGAAAGGGACCCCCATTTTCCATTTGAGAAAGGTCAGGATCCACATAGCTCTACACAACTTGAATCAGACTATCTTATGTCACCATTTCTGCTATTACTACCTCAAGCTATTATTTTCTTTTGCTATTGCAAGTATTCTAGAATATTATCAAGGTGGGGGGAAAAAACCTTCTCACCTCTATGGAAATGAGGTACGTACCTTTAACAAAGTTCTTAGACTGTAAACAAGACATTACATTGTTATGAATTTAATCCTGAACCTTATGAATATAAATTTTGTTTTACAGTCAGCCTTTTATTATAGTGAATCAAAAACTGTGAATGTTCTCAGCCAAATCTCTCAATGGGTGGTAACAGGAATTGCTGTCAACCTCTCTATTAACCTAAAGCCCCAGAAATATTATTATACCATCTTTCCTTTTTAGTCTTAAACCCACAGTATACAAAGCAAACACTTCCCCAAAGCACGCTGTACTTCCCCCTACACAACACACATTATTACACTGTAATGGCTGTGTTTCCCGCATATGATATAAAGCTCCATAAGGCCAGGAGGACTGTGTCTTATTCACCGTTAGACAATATGGCACTTCCTGGCACAATGCCTCACCTATAGTAGGCACTGAAATACTGGCTCAATGGATAACTGTAATGTGAGAACTTAAATCATAAAGAGAGGTAAGCGAAGAAAAACCTTTCCTATTTGTATGGACTACTTTATGTTTTCCTTAAATGATCCTTTGGGGAACTATGTTTATTCATTTTATCCCTGATGAGCTGCAAATTAAACTGAGTGACTGCGTGACCTCAAATCAGTAAGTAATTGCTGAGCACAGCATGCAATGTACTATGCTAAGTGCTGTAGGGGGAACAGCGGTATATTACATGGGCCCTCTAAGAGCTTTCTGTTCTACTGAACAGGTAATGTAAACAGGTGACAAGTTATAAACTTATAAGGTCTTTTTATTTAAGCTGAAGAGATGTTACAACAATAAGAGGAAAATAACAAATGAGTAAGGAAGGACCCATGTTCTGAATTGTGCAGGGGCTGATGCAGCCAGGAAAACAGGAGGGAGGAGTGACCTAGCCCCAGGCATAACAGACAAAGGGCTGAAATTTGCTTTTAATTACCTTCAACTTCTGGCAATGTTCTTCTAGTTCTCTAAGTACCCAGGTCACTTCTGGGTTGACCCTGTCTACAGAACCCAATGCCCCAAACTACCTCTCTCAGCCTCCACCTGGCCCCCAGAACTCCCTTTCTTCAGTGAAACTAAACTCAGCTACAGGCTAGAAGTCACCTGACTGTGCCAATTCCCACGAAATTGTAACAGGGAGCCCCTCAAGCCCTTGCTCTGCAATTGAAGAATCAGCAGTACTCACCACCACTGGTACAAGAAGAAGGGTCCACAGCCAGCACAGACAACTTGTGCCCTCTCTCAGTAAGCATCTTTCCAAAATATTCTATGAAGGTTGATTTTCCAGCACCAGGGGGCCCAGACAATCCTACAGTGAAAGAGATCTTCTCATTTAATGAAATAAATGATGAGTTCTTTTAAAATATTAGACTTCCTTCTGTTTCTCCTAATTTATTAAAACCCTCATTATTGTATTTTAACATTTCCGAAAGCAGTAAACGAAAATCTGTTTATATAGTTCCTGAGTAATAGAGACATAGGAAGGAAACCATTCTGAGTTCCGTGTGCTCACCAAATTCACTTTTTAAAATTATGAAATGTGATTTCCCTTTTTTACGATAATGTAGACCTTTGGGAGAGACTTCATTGCCTATGTTGTTAATGTGCCGAATTTCTATAACACCTGCCCACCTCTCATCGTGATCAGTAGTTGTTCCACTTACCCCAATTCTGTATACTTTATCTTCCCATTGGAAAAAAATAACTCATTACTCTAGAAATTGCTAGTGATTGAGGAAATAATTTTCTATTTATAATTTTTTTTTCATCTCACCCATAATTCAAAGAATATAAACTGAATCCTGAAAAAAAAATAATTTGTCTTAAGAAAGGCAGAGGGTACTATGTTAAGTGAAATAAGTCAGGCAGAGAAAGACAAACACTGTATGGTTTCACTTATATGTGGAATCTAAAAAAAGGCACGACAAAAAAAAAATACACTCATAGAAACAGAGATCAAAGGGATGGCTACCAGAGGGGAGGGAATGGGGGAATAAGTGAAAAGGGGAAGGGGAATATACTCAATAACATTGTGATAAGTTTACACAGTGACAGATGATTGCTAGAATTAGTGGAGTGATCAAACTGTAAGGTATAAAATGTCAAATCACTATATTGGACATCTGAAAGTAATATAACCACTATAAGGTTGTAAAGCAACTATAAATACATTTACTGAATAAAAGGGAGGGAGGGAGGGAGGGAGGGAGGGAGGGAAGGAAATTCCCCTACTTAGAGAATGAGCAGAGCATGTCAGGTAAGAGCACAAACTCGTGCTCAGCCAATTCTATTTCTAGTTCTGCCTTTGATGAGCTGTGTAATCTTGGGTAAGTTACTTAACCCTTCTGTACCTGAATATATGGCTGCAATAAAATGGATATAATAGCATCTATCTCTACAGGCTGTTATAAGGATTAGATGAGTTAATACTGATTGACAATATATTTAGAACAACTCATGGCATAAAGTAAAATATATATAGATGGATGTTCAATAAAGTATATAACACATAAGCATTTAACTGTAACTATATTCAAAAGTACGTGTGGCATAAATAGTATGCTTGGTTCAGGGAAGGTCTCTGTATCAACCCTCTCTATGAGTGCTCAATAAACATTTGTTGCTTTTATTTATAATGGGAATAAAATATAAAACCTGTGCAATAAAGACACAGGTTTATTGGGCCTCGTAAGAGAAGATGGAAGAACCAGAAAAGCACTGCAAAAAAGTGAGTTGCTAGTCACGTGTGGGTTACTGGTTAACTCCAGATATTTCTGGGACATTTTTTCTTCAAAGATTCTCTAACGCCTAAGAGGTAACTACTTTGTCATCACTAAAATCTCTTTGGGAGTGTGCTAGTTTGTTTGCATAAAGATCACTACACCCCATATAGGGCTCTCAAAGAGCGAGTTCCCTCAGGGAGGGCAGAAGAATGAAATGTGTGAAAACAAAGGGTTGGTAAGCTTTTATAAAATTATCCTTAAAGCACTTATGCCCTGTTGCCCTAGAAGTAAAAGGTTTTACTCCCCACATCACCAATAAACTACAATATAAAAGGCTAATGGAACACCGGTCCATTTTTAAGTGTCTTTGCTCATTCCTCACAAAATTCCTGCACTTTGCCCACCGCCTCAAGGTGCGTTTCGTCAGAGGGTGGGCTAGCATCTAGTCTGCCACCATGAATAGCTCTCATGCCACCCAAAACCGACTTGCTTAATTCCTGATGGTCAAACATATCTATATTGTTTTAAAAAATGCATAATTTCAAAAATATAACAAGCTTATATGCAATTACAGAAACAAGTCAATTGTTCAAGAAGTCAAGTGAACATTCAATATTTTTAGACGGCCAATGAATATGGTCTCTCCTTTAAAATACATTTTGGTAATGAGATGGCTGCGTTCACAGCCAAACCACTCCCAGAAACTCTAACAAAAGTATCTGAGAAGTGAGACTTGTCTATAGAAAGACTAATGAAACACCCAAGAAGTAGAATTTAAAATGTGACAAGGACAATTATAGTTGATATAACCACAAAAACTGGGCATGCACTCTAGACTGATAAGTGAAGGACCACCGAGGGAAAGGGATAAACTTGTTAAGATTCTTACTCAGACTTCTCTCCGGGACCCATGGCAAGATTCTTGCCAACAGAAACCTTATATTCTTCTTTTTTTTTTTTTTTTTTGAGGGAGAGGAGAGAGATAAAGGGAGGGAAAGAAACAGATATGAGAAACATTGATCAGTTACCTCCCAAACGTGCCTGATCAGGGATGGAACCCACAACCTAGACATGTGCCCTAACTGGGAATTGATCCCACAGCCTTTCAGATTAGGGGACGACGATCCAACCACCTGAGCTACCTGTCCAGGGCCTTATGTTGTTCTTTTAAAATACAGCATCTTGGTTCAAATGGTCAGGCATCTTTTTTCAACATACCAAGACTAATATTTACAGTGAAAAGGTATTTCAAGTTCCTAACAAAATTCTGAAAAGAACAAAAATCCCCATTGGAGTGCAAACTATTTAGACTTTTTTTTTAAAAAAAGAGAATGTGCCCAGTCGGCGTGGCTCAGTGGTTGAGTGTTGACCTATGAACCAGGAGATTACGGTTCGATTCCCAGTCAGGGTACATGCCTGGGTTGCGGGCTCAATCCCCAGGAGGAGGCGTGCCGGAGGCAGCCGATCAATGATTCGCTCATCATTGATGTTTCTGTCTCTCTCTCTCCCCCTCTCTGAAATCAATTAAAACATATTTTAAAATAAATAGAGAATTTAGAAAAATATTTCCTGGACAGACTTAAAAAAGAAAAAAGACTGACCCACTCGAAATGCCCGTGGCTTTCCTTCATTTAATTGTTCTTGTTCTCTGTGGTAGCCCAGTACTTTCTGAAGAAGCACCTGAGCTAATTCTTTTTTCCTGTGGTGAGTTGATTCTATAAGAGTTATGGCCTCTGCTAAGCAGGCCCTTTGCCCTTGGATTAATCCAGTATAAAGTTTATCCACGAATCTTTGTTCTTTATCAGAAAGTCCTTCTGTATGTTCCTTTAAGCTTGTCTGTACACATAACTGTCTCTTTAAACCATTTGACAGCACCATCCACTTTGTACAATGGAGTCCAAGAGACTCGAATGGCCGAGCACATGGGCTTCCTGATCCGAGATGAGTACTTGAGTGCAAGATGAAGTGGTAACGTGGGAAAGGTGTTCTCAAGAGGCCTTTTAGGAAATGCCGGTGAGGATGCAGCAGTACCGGAATATTCATTTTGTTTGTAGCTGAAGAAAACACTGGACGGTTTTTGGCTCAATGTGATCTGTAACTCCCTAAAAGAAAGGAAAACACATTTTTGCCAATTCAATACACAGCTAAGACACTGAAATAGTAAAATGACAAGCTTTAGTGTTTTCCCTATTTTCTACAACACACACAATCAGGGTTCCTGGTAGTACAAACGGGTGAAAGTTTCTTACCAAACTTAAGAGAGAAGACCCCTCTTTGCCTACAGAACAACCCAAACCATGGAACTATTATTGCTCTTCGGTGAAGGGAAATGCACATACATATTTTCTCTTAAACAGAAAACAAATTCACACACACAAAAAACCATTAGGGTAGAAATTTTATGCCATGCTTATTTTCTCCTGTCTATAGACCTTATATTCATGTTAACAATTTTCTCAGATCAAGCATACCCTATTCTGAAGCTCATTCAAAATGTTTAAAAAAAAATCCCTCTGATACTGGCCTTTTATTCATTCTCTACACAAGATGTGTGATCAGTAGTGCAAGCACTTGAGGCATAAGTTTAGATACATATGCATTCAACAGACTGACCCTGGAACACAGATAAATGCAAAGGATAGCCTAACATAGGCACACAAACAACAACAAGCCTTCATGTGAAATGAGCTGAGGACTGTATTCCAGCTAGATCAGTGTATCTCAAAGTATGGTCAGAACCACCTGAGTGCTTACTAAAAATGCACGTTCTCAGCCCCACAAATCAGAATCTCTGCAGGCAAGCACACTAATGTTGGAACCACTACGGAACTTGTTGAGAATTCTTTACGCTGGGAGTCAGGAAAGTACAGAGGTTATGAGTCTTTGTGACTCTGAGTCTCTGCCACTTGAGCTACAATGACCTTGGGCATCTGTGCCTCAACTTCCTCTTAAGAGGAGAATAGGAGAATAGGATGACTGTGAGAACAAAATAAGTGCATGTAAAAAGTTTGGAACAGTGCTTAGCACAAAGTAAGAGCTCAATAAATGTTAGATTTTATTATTACTATACCAATTTATAAGATTAGGTCACAGACCTAGTTTCCAGTGGCAAACAAAAATTTACAAATGATACATATGGCCTACCAAGTTTGGGTTTATAATTATTTGAAAATTATTTGAGATACTTGTGCCAAGTACCTTATGGCACAATAAAATAAATTACTTTATTGCTCCAAAGTACCTCTCTAAATTGTATGTTGAGGCCAAACAACATAAAATTAACTCTAGCTAAGAAACATTCCATTAGAAAAAAAAGAAATGTTTTAAGTTTATTAGAACAAAAACTGCTCATCATTTTTCTGTTTTGGGTGGGAGGGAGAATTAATGACTTCTGTTTGTACAAAATCAGTCTTATTCTAAAAGGATAATGTATAAATAATGTGTAAAAATGTTTCTAAAAAACAATTTTTAAACATCCATTACTATAGCTGACATTCAGAGACATTTAAAACAAACAGAACACAGTTGCTATGTTTTTTAAAAAAACTCTTAAGATAAAATTTAGAATTTTTATAATTTTAATGAAGAATATCTAATAACTATTCATAATTCAATTTTTACCTTTGCCATCACCTATATAACTTGCTTCATTCTGCACTTAGATTTCTTCATTATACGAGAATCAAACTTGATGAGTCTCTAATTTAACCAGTTACTGTGACCGTCAGTATTATAATCAGTGTATATTTATTACATTTTCTAAATTAGATATAAAATTAGCCTATATACCCAAAAACCTAGTAAAAACTACATGCAAGGTGGAAAAAGTGATAATCATGTTTTAGCTATGCTTCTACACATAGAGCTTTTTATCAGAATCATCATCTTAATGGCTAGTAACCATTTTAAAGCATGGTAGATTTTTTTCTTTAATATGCCAAAATAAAAATTCAGTGTCTAGAATGCATATCTTCCACTTTTTTGCCTGACAAACTCCTACTTAGTTCAAATATCATCTTCCTCTTTTAAGGAACATCTTCCCCCACCTTACCCAGGCAGTCAGATGTTCTGTCTTCAATGCTCCAAAGCCTTTATTCACATCTCAGGTTATTTGTCCTCTTATGTTCCAATTTATCTATTTATAGGCTCTCCCACCAAGTCTTATCCCTCATTCCAGCTGACAGTCCTCCCAGAGAAAGGACAGTATTTATTCTTGATTTCCTCAGAATCTAGCACAATGCTGGTATATGGTAGCCTGTTAAAAATTTATGTTAAAGGTTCATAAATGGATACATTATCTACTTTATGTTGATCTACTATACTATAAAGAAAAGTTTGGGTAATCATTTTAACCTGCCTGAGAAGCCTAAAACATTCTACCAAGTTCCCTGTTTTGAATCAAGGTAACTTTGACATCCATCTAATTTTCCAAAACAGGATGATAAGTTTGTAAGGAATCAAAACCCAGTAACAAGATGAAAATACACCCACTTATAATAACGCAAGCAAATAACATTCCCTATATAAATGAGAGAAATAAAAATCATCTAATGAATAGTATATAGATTGCTCTAACATTTAAAATAGTGATTTCTTACAATTTAATTGCAATCTTTCTCAGAAAAATCCATGTCAACCATCTGATAAGTTTATGGTTTACACTGCAGGGTTTATCACAGTTTGCGATTGTGAAATTCTCTGCCCTTTGATGCCAATGCAAATCTTAAAAGGTCTTCAAGTGAAAAGAAAGAGGAAGGAAAAAGATGATACCATTTTTTTTTTTTAAAGTTTAATATTACAGTCCTAAAAATATGGAATGCTTCATGAATTTGCATGTTATGCGCAGGCGCCATGCTAATCTTCTCTGAGGATGATACCATTTTACTCCATTTTTTTTTTGCCAAAACCAAAAAGCTATCCAGTGTACATAATTATAGGTTTTTACACCTTTGAATCTCCCCTCAGGGGCTGATTTTCTTGGTGCCCACAGACCCTGGGGACCATATGAATGGCAGAGCAGCAACTGCTAGCTTTTACTAGCTTTTATTGAATGTTTATTATGTGTGAGACATTGTGCACGCATTTCCTCAGCTAAGCCTCCCAACACAGATGAGATTCCATTTTACAGGGGGGGCTCAGGAAGGTCACACTGACTGACCAAGGCCTCTCAACTAGTGGAAGAACTTGGGAAAAGCTATGGGTTTCATCTCTAGATTACTGTATAAAACGAGGAGAGGTGTCACATCACATCAAAGGAAAACCAAATAACCCTTTACATTTAAATATGGAATGACTATGGCAGGCTATTTATCTTCATTTTCTTTATCTTTACCTTTTTTTTTCCTCCCTCCCTCCCTCCCTTTCCCCCTCCCTCCCTCCACCCCCTTCTCTCTCTCTCTCTCTTTCTTCCTTCTTTTTGTTTAGGCGAAATGAAAAATTACATTTTTCTGTGCAAACCTTATCAGTAGGAAATCCCAATAATGTATTAGGTGACAGAACAGATCAAATTTCTAAAGAATGTTTAATGTTTTCTGCTCCACAGAGAGTAAGTCATACCTGATAGAACTAAGAGCATAACATATTTAAAACAATTAATTTAACCAATCAACCAGATTTTAAAGGAGTCTATAAAATTTTTAAAAGCCAATATAACTCAGCCTGCACCAGCAATTTTCTAGCCTTATAGATCTGTCCCAGGCACAACAGACTAAGTCTACTGGAGTGACAAAAATCATCGAGGTAGGGAGAAGGACTTCCCACCTGTTTGTGTAACTAGGCATCTTTTCCTGCTTTCTCATGGGAAGAAATCAAAGAACCTGGCCAATAATCAAATCAAACTTTTCAATATATTTCCATTATTCTTGGGAGTATAGTTTCATCCTATAATTTTAAGCTGTGCACTACCAAAATACAAGAGAAATTTTGTAGCATTTACAACATTCAGTAAGATACCTCAAAGCACTGGCATTCCTAATAAAGCAGAATGCCAATGTGTTAATATACAATGAAAACATCAAGTGGGCAAAAACAGTGAAATGGGTTGGTAAGTGCATCCCCTCCCCTGCAAGAAGATTCACGTGGACAGTAGCATTTTAAGATTCATATTTGTTTCTCCCCCCAAATATCTTTTATATCCATTCCCTTCTCTCCAACCTCATTCCCATATTTCTCTACTATAATGGCTTTCAAGCTTTGACCACAGTCCATAGCAAGAAATACACTCACTTTAGTCAACACACAGGCATATAACTGAAACGAGTTTCACCAAACATTATATACCCCTATTACATGTGACACACTCTAATTCTTTTTTCTACTCTAGTTTTTAAATGTAGATTGCAACCTACCAATGGGTACAACCTTAATGAAAAACCCCAATCTACTACAGCCATCTCTATGGCCATTATTAATTCATCTTCCATACTAGCACTTATCCCCATAAAATATAAATCTGACTATATTACTCCTCTGCTTAAAATATTTTAAAAGTTCCCTCTGCCTTATCTGTAGTTTATTCACTCAGCAACTATTTATTGAGAACCTACTATATGCTAGGCACAGTGCTAGGCCTTGGAATACAAGGGTATATGGGTCCAACATGGCTCCTGACATCATAAAGTTTACAATCCAGTTAAGACAGTCATTACATAAATATTTCATACTCTTTTTAGTACTCTTATCCACCTCTCCAACTTTGTTCATTCCCCTCCTCCACTTTTACCACACTGCTGTAACTATTCTGATCTGCACACAGGCCCTGGAAAAAGCCATATTCTTTTATACACCTTGGCCATTGTCCCGTGATGTTCCTTTTGATTGGAATGCCGTTCCCTCCTTTAATCATCTCACAAATTCCTCCTCAGCCTTCAAGAATCAACTCAAGTGTCTACTCCTCTGTAACAATTCCCTGGACTCCTTTCCACACCCCTTCAGTTGTCACTCCTGTCTCCACATATTGGTCACATCCCTCTATTATAGCAATGACGAGACTGTTTTGTGATCATTTTTTAAGATGTCAGTCTTGCCTAGACTATGAGTTATCCTTGCATCCACATCAAACTTTACTGCTCACCGAATAAATGAATGAATGTATGCTATAATTTTGTATGGGTCAATAACTCCATTATGCTAATTATTCAGTTAACTGATGTTTGAAAACATATTTTTCTAGATTTTAAAGTAAATATATATGTATTCTAAGGACTTTCTTTTGAAAGTCTGATTTCAATATATGGATGTTTTCCTTCATTAAAAGTTTGCTCAGCAGCAGCCAGTCTGACTTGGGATATTTGTCTTGAAATTGATCCAATGAATATTTTCTATTTCAATAACTACTCTGGCAAGTAAAAGCATACAGGATTTCCAAAATCAATACATTAGGTCAGTGTCCGAGGGACAGCACAGTTCATACAGTCAATGCAGTGTTATACCATGTGTTTCCATTTCTCAATGCTAATCACTTTTGATATGAAGATAAGCTGTCAGATGCCATTACTCTATTTAGCATCTCCCACCACCCCCATAGAAGGCTTTACTTTGTCCTTTTCAAATAATTTCAGGAAATTTTGGTAGAGTAGGATGACTTTTTAAACAAGCAACTTTTAAAAAGGTCATTGTTATATAAGAGTAATACAGAACACACGCTGAATTCATGCAGGGAACATTCTCAAGTTCCCTGTCCACTTTATCTTTTATCATGTTCCCAGTTAAGACTCAGATTTCCCCATTTTTACTTTTAGGTTCAATCTACTTGGGAAGTCTGTAAATTCCATCACCATTAACTGTTTTCGTTTCTACTGCTACTACCCTAGTCCAAATATGAACTAGTCTTATGGAGCTCTGAGACTAGCCTAGCCATGAGACCTGGGCAATCTCTACCACTCTCCACGTGAAAATATTAAGACCAACATACCACGGTCACAGTGATTATGCAATAAAGTAGTGTGCATGAGAGAACCTACCAGAGAGCCTGGCATCAAGCAAGTGCTAATAAACTGTAAGGAACCTTCTTCTTTCTCTCTCAGTCTCCAGTCTCGTCTTGGACTTCACAGCAAGATTTATATTGAATCATGAATGTGATCGATCTTACTATTCACCTTAAATTCCTCCAACAGTTCTCCACACCCCAGGACAGTGGTTCTCAAAGTGTGGTCCCAAGCCAGCAGCATTAACTGAAAACTGATGAGAAAGGGAAATTCTCAGGCCCCACCCCAGATCTTCTCAATCAGAAATTCTGGAGGTGGGGGCCAGCAATCTCTTTTCATAAGCCTTCCAGATGATTCTGATGTATGTTTAAGTCTGAGAACCACTGACCTAGAATAAAGTCCAGTCTGGCATTGTAGGGTTTCCCAAACCAGTTTTCTTCCATTTACTGCACTTGCTTTCTCAGATCTGTTCTAAGGAAAGTTTGCTCATTACCTCTGCTTACTTTCCCAAAGGAGACTTTACTCACCTGTTATGGCCCCCCACCCACTCAGGCACCTCTCCTATCTGACCCAGCTTAAATCCAACTGACTTCTTAAATCCTTACCTGATCATCAGCTTTCAGGAATGTTTCCCTTTCAATTCCAATTACTTCTGAATACTCTGGGGATCATCTGCACAAGTCACAAACTGCCTGTTCCTGGCTCAGAGAGGGTGTGTGAGTAAATTGGTTGCCAATAACATTACTTTTTTTTTTTTTTAAATCACATAAAAATATAGCTTTTTCAGCCTGCGTTGGAGATTGTTCCCACGTGGCAACAATCAGCTGAGAGGCAAATGCTTCAAGCACTCACCAGCACTTGCCACGGCAAATACAGGTTTTCTTTAGACATCTGTGAATATCTCCAGCCATGATTTCCATTTTTTATGCTTATGTGCATGTTTATTTTGTCTCGAATGGAGTACAGGCCTTCAAAGAACTGAACTGTTCCTGTTTTTCTTTTGAATTCTTATTCCGTTGAACAAAAAATGATGTGAAGTTTACTACATAAAAGAATTTTCTGGGCATCCTGGACGACCCCCAGAACGATTTAGAATCTGCACAGACCTTCCGGAAACTTTTGGTTTTCTATCAACTTGGAAAAGTTAATGTCTTTTTAAAATTTTGTTTTCGAAAGCATATGCAGTAGGGCACAACTCTGCAGCAGGGTAATCAAGAAATCGCATTTGGCCTAGCTTGTCTTTCAATTTCTAGTGAGAAATACAAATTGCCTGAACGCAGTACGCTTGCTGGAAAAGACTCAGCCCGAGCCCGGGCCCGGTACTGGACAGACCTGGATACTGTTTAAACCCCGTTATATCCTGGATTTTATCCCATACAAGATGCGTTTTAATTTCACTCTTTGGCAGCGGCTACACTGGACTATCGTGCTTTTCATGGGCCCATGCTACGGTTAAGCATTCGCCGGGTCTGGCAGGGGGCGAGCCGCCTTCCTGCGGCACAACAGTGAGCTCACACACACGCCCCAAACAGGAAAATTTCCAGTTTTCAGAGCATTTCGTTTCTAAGAAGAAGCAAACAACGAACCTTCCCTGTCAGCCCATTTTGCCGGCGCCTGCCTGTCCACTGATCCCTCACACCCACCTCTTCCTTCCCGGACCCCAGATCCTCCAGGGGGCGCCCCCGAAGGCGAGCGGGTCCCCACGGCGCCCCGAGGCGGGAACCTAGCGCCGGCTCAGGGCGCCGCGCGCAACCCCCACCCTGTACTCACCCGCCGAGGCCACGGAAGTGCAGCCCAGCCCCGCCCCTCCCCTTCCGCCGGCCGGATTCGCCTCGCCCCGCCCCGCCCCGCCCCGCTCTCTCCGAGGCGCGCAGGCGCGGCGCCCACTGCCGGGCGCCTGGGAGCCGAGCGGCGGCGCGGGGCGGGGCCAGGGCCCGGGCGGAAGTGGCCGGGGGATTCCAGCATGGCGAGGGGGGCGCGTAGGCGGGACGGCCCGCGGGAGTGCGGCGGCAGCCGGGAAGTTGTCCCGAAGTGAAGCGTCCGAGGGCGGCTCACGGCCTTTTGGGCGGCTTTTGCGTTTCTGCAGGTCCAGGTTGATCTCTCGCCTGCGGAGCTCGAGGGTGTCGTGTCTCCCCTCCCGGCCTTGGCGCTTCGCGATTCTCGGAGCCGGAGCCGGAGCCGGAGCCCAGCCCGGGCCCGCGGACGCCGACCCCCTCCTGCCCCCGGGGGTCCTGTGCGGAGTCGAGGGCGAGGCTCGGACACTCACAGGTGGTGCGGTTAAGAGGACTGAAGGCTCCAGCCTGTTGGAATAAATGCTCAGCGTGCAGCCGACACAGAGCTCAAGTTTTAAAACCATGGCGTGGTTTTTAAAGGTTGAAAGTTTCGCAGTTTTTTCCTTTTAAAAGTCACCCGCTCGTATAGATTAAACTTTCTTAACTCGCACCAAAAGCAAGGACCCGCGCTCACCTCCTTCGGAAAGGCACCTGGGGGAGAAAGGCTCTCGCCTGAAATGAACACGAACATGCTTAAATATTTGCTACCTTACAGCGGGGCGGAATGGTGACTAATGTTTTGAAAACCTGTTAGATTGTGTAGTAAGTAGTAAAACCTGAGTTTTACCTGCGTTCTAGGATTTTTAGGGAAATCTGACGTCTCCAAAAGGGTGTAATGTAATGATGACAGCATCCATGGGCAAGGGCGAGTAGAAAAGGGGATAGATGGGGGCTACATTATAATTAGTATTATAATTAGCATCTGGAACCGACACCCCGTTCCCCACATAGGATTTGCGTAGTTGCGTGCATTTGTGAGGGGTTGGGCCTCCCTCAGCTACTTGATAGGGGTTGATTCTTACTGAGTATACAACAATAAAAAAATTTCTTAGCATCTTCATTATTATTTAGACTAAAAGAGCACCGCTTTATTCCAGAGTAAATGTAGGCCCAAGAATAGTCAATTGTAAAAAATTAAGTCCAAAAGAAGCAGAAGGTTTAGTGGAAAGAACATGGAAACAGATCCGGTTTCAGATTTCAGCTCCTGAACACAGTAAATACAATAAGGATAGAATTTAGGAGAAGTTAGTTAATTTCCTTAATTTGGGGTTACTTATCTGTACAATTGGGTTGGTTTTTTGCTTTTGTTTCGGTGTTAAATTTTATGAAAGCTCAGGGTGTATTACGTCAGGAAATGAGGAAGTTTGTTAATTTAAAAATAATTTTTAATCATTACCTGCCTTTTAGCCTACGAACTCTTAAACACTTAAGTGCATGTCACTTTTTTTTTTTTCCTAGTACAGGTGTTCCCTAAACTATGTTCCACAGAACATTAGTCCTTTGCCAAATGTTAATAGGTGTTTCATGGGAAAAATTTCTAGCATCAGCACTGGGGAAAACACAAACCTGTTGCTGTGAGGTTATTGAAAGTACACCTGTGTAGCATTCTTGCCAAAAACATTTAGCTTGAATCTGTAAGGAAACTGTCAGATAAATTTATTTTTACTTTTTTAAAGATTTTTAAATTGATTTTTAGAGAGAAGAAGGGAGAGAGAGAGAAATATTGATGTGAGAGCAAAGTATGGATGGAGCCTGCAACCCAGGCGTGTGTTCTGACAAAATCAAACCAGCAACTTTTTGGTACATGGGACGATGCCCAAGCAACTGAGCCACACCGACCAGGCCAAGGTGCTCAGATAAATTTAGAATTTAGACTTTTCAATAATGTCAATATCGTGGAAGACAACAAAAAAAGATAGGACTGATATCCATTAAGGCAATCTCTGAACTGTATAGGATTATGGATTTTGCAGGACATTTTGTGGACAATTGGGGAATTTGAACATGAAAGCATAATAGATATATTGGTGATTTAAATTTCTCAGATAATGATGTTGTGGTTATTAAAAGAATGCTTTTGTTCTTAGGAGATGGATGCTCAAGTAAGTGTTCAGGGCTGAAGTCATGATACTTGCACACTGCTTTCAGATAGTCCAGGCCAAAAAAAAAAGTATGTACATAGAGACAAAATATGGCACTATGTTAATTGTGGTTCTAGGTGAATAATACAGTTGACCCTTGAACAAGGCCCTTGCACAGTCAAAAATCCCACCTAACTTTTGACTCCCCCAAAACCTCCAATAGCCTATACTACTGACCAGAAGCCTTACTGGTAACATAATCAATTAGCACATATTTAATATTGATTTAATATTGATTAATATTAAAGGTACCTATATTATGTTTTGTTTCATAGGATAAGCAAAGTTTTACAACTTCTAAGGTCATGATTCTTGCCCTTTAAGGACACTGGAAACCCTTTTCTGCCTCCCAGCAGGTGGCAGCAAACCAATACTCCATAAGGTGCAGTAAAATTGTAATTTTCTTGTCCTGGTGAATGCTGTGCAGGTTACAGACTGTGACATCTCTTAGAAGAGCAAAAAGAATACTGCTGCCAGATTTTAAGAATTTATATCAATTTATCAACTGGTTGGGAGAGTGTATTTAATTTATGCAACTAAATTTTATTACATATTTATATTAATAGTATTCTTCATTGCTTGCCTCTCACAGAACCAAAAATCCATTTGTAAGCAAATCTTTTGGAAGAACAATAATGCTCATTTGTTATCTCCATAGATAAACAATACTCTCCATAGCCATTAATCAGCTAATATCCGTTAACACCCAGCATTTCAAAATTTATGGGATACAGATAAAGTATTCTTAGAGGAGAATTTATAGCTTTTTCATTCCTTTATTAGAAAGGAAGAGTTAATCAATGATCTAAGTTAGCAAAATGATCCACGGGCCACGTCTGGGGCACAGCCTGCTTTTATATACCCTACAAAGCTCTTAACGAAACTAATTAAAAAATAAAGAGACAAAGTACCAGTATCTGGAATGAAAAATCACTAAAGATCCTGAAGACATTAAAAGAGTGGTTCTCAACCAGAGGCCTCACGGCCCCAAGGAGCACTTGGCAATGTCTAGAGACATTTTTGGTTGTCAAGATTGGGGAGGCTGCTATCAGCATCTAGCGAGAAGAGGCCAGGATGCCGCTAACATTATTCCACAGTGCGCAAGGTAGTCCCCTACAGCAGTGTTCTAGCCCAAAATGTCAGTAGTTCTGAGGTTGAAGATTCTAATTAAAACCATAAAAGGAAAATATTACAAATTTAGGTCAGTAAAATTTAATGTCTTAGAAGAAATAAACAAATTCTTTGAAAAACAAAACTTACCATAACTGAGGAAGAAAGAAAATCTGAAAGGTTGTGCATCTGTTAACAGAATTTGAATTTATAATTAAAAACCGCTTTACAAAGCAAAGTCCAGGATGTCACTGGTGAAGTCTATCAACATTTAAAGAACACATGTCAATCTTATAGAAACTGAGAAAATCAAAGAGAAGAGACTATTATCCAACTAATTTTATAACAGTATAGGCCTACTAGAAATATCTGACAGACATTAGGGAAAAAAATCTCAGACCAATATCACTTATGAATATAAAGGGGAAAATCCTATGCAAAATACTAGCAAATTGAACACAGCAATATAGAAAAAGAGTAAAATACAGTGGCAAATTGGGGTTATCCCCGGAATGCAAGGGTGGCCCAACATTTAATAAACAATATAATTTACCACGTTAACAAAGGAGAAAAAGTCATATTTTAATAAATTCAGAAAAAGCATTTGACACATTTATTGCCAGTTCATGATGAAAACAATCACAAAACTAGAAATAAAACTAACTTCATTTTATAAAGGACATCTACAAAAGACCAATAGCTACTTTGTGGTGAAATATTCAATCCTAGGATTAGGAAGAAAGTGAGAATGCCTGCTCTCATCACTTCTACTTAACTTTGTACCAGAGGTTCTGGATAGTGCAGTAGGCAGAATTAAAGTAAAAGGTGTAAAGATTAGAAAGGTGTAAAACTGTCTATTCACAGTTTTCTATATAGAAAATCTTTTTTAAAAGTTTTAATTGTCTTTAGATTCATAGATTAATCTAGATTAATTTCCTTTAGATTAATAGGTTGTCCATGTAGAAATTTTTTGACTCTATTAGAATTAATCCTTGAAATTAGCTCATAGGATAAAAGATCAGTATATAAAAATCAATATTTTATGTATTAGCAAGCAGCAATTAGAAAATGAAAAATTTTTTAATATTGATTTCAGAGAGAGGAAGGGAGAGGGGGGGAGAGAGAGAAACATCAGTGATGAGAGAGTTTCCATTGATTGGCTGCCTCCTACAGGCCCAGGACTGGGGATCAAGCCTGCAACCCGGGCATGTGCCCTGACCCGGAATCGAACCCGATCTCCTGAATCCTAGGTTGATGATCAACCGTTGATCCATGCCCGGCCGGGCAGAAAATGAAACTTTAAAATATAACATTAACAATAGTATTACAAATACTTAGGAATAAATTTAATGAAAGACATACAGGAGCTCTACTCAGAACTGCAAAACATTGCTGAAACGAAAGAAGATGTAAAATGGAGAGATACACCACATTCAAGTACACAGAACATGTACCAAGAAAGACCATATTCTGGGCTAGACAAGAAGTCTCCATAAGGATTCAAGTCATACAAAATACGTTCTCTGACCACAATGAAATTAAAATAGAAGTCTGTGAGAGATTTCTGGAAAATCCCCAAATCTCAATAATCAAGGGCATAGATTGTTTAGATTGCTGGCCTGAAAGTTACGGTTTTGATACTGAAGACATTTTCCTTCTCCGCACAGCCAGTTGAATCACATAGAAATGATTATGGACGTGTTAACACCACATTCTAAGCAACTGCACTAACCGGGCACTGCCCGAGATTGGGGCGTGCTGGGAGCAGCCATAGATGGCTGTAACGTCCTTCAATGTTGCACTGACACAGTTACAGCATATTTGAAATTCATTAAATCATTCCCCCCCCTTTTATTATTCCCGTCACAGTCTGAAAATACTGATGAAAAAAATCTGAGAACAAGACTGTGGGTGTAGTTGACAAAACAGAAAATCTGTTCCTGGACAGCTTTTGATGAATTTAATAAGTAGAAAGATAATACGAATGGACTACATTTGCATAATGACATAACAAAAACTCATTGAATGATGCTAACTGGGGAAACTATAGTTTGGAAACGTAAGGTAAGATTCTGATTCTGGCAACATTATCCATCCCATTTCATGAAGATGCATGGTTTTGGGGGGGGGGGGGGAATAACCCCACATGCTTTATTCTCATTGATTCTTCCTATTTTTCTAAGAAAATCATTAAAGTTCATTTTCAAATAGGAAAATTTCTAACATCCAGATTTTTCCTAAGTGTAGCTCTTTCAAGGATTTATAGAAGTATACTTTGCTCTTTAATAGACTTTTGAAAGGCTTTGGCTCTATAAGTCATTTTTAATATTAAAAAGTTTTTTTCCACCCTTGAAAAGGGTTATAAGTTACTCTCTCCCATAGTTATTTATTTGACTGCCAATTATGGTTAATTTAGCCAGAGAATTTTCAAATTTCACTTTGTAAGTAGAGTTTAGAAGACCACTCTTTCCAGAAGTTTTCTTTCTTTTTTCTAAAAAATAAAAACATTTAAAATATTTTTTCAATGTCTACCTTTTGCAGTTTTTAACTTCATGCTGCTTCTGATCATTCTGAAAATAACATCACTTTGGTAAAATTTTATAAAACCACAGGGGAAGTCTTTTCTCATACTCTTTCTACTCCGGGCTTGAACATAGAAGGAAAACCAAATATGATGGTTTGTTAACAGTTAATCATAGCTGATATTATGGAACTATTTGATGGCCACTGTGCTATTATCATAATATGAATCGTTCCTCTCAACATCCGTGTGAGATAGATGTTCCTGGTATCCTCGTATTTGTGAGGAAACTGGGCTCAAGGAGATTTACCAATGTGCCCAAGTTCATATACGCAAGTGGGAGAGCCAGGGTTTGAGTTCATTCATGTAACTGAACACCAGTGCCCGCATACTTAATCACTGGCGTTTTCTATACCTCCATTCTGCTGTGCATTTACTAAAGTAACAGGATTATTTCAGATTCCCCAACTTCTTATGACCTCTCCAAATTCATTGTTAATCTCTATATCAAATGTGACATGGCAGCCTGCCTTAAACATGCAGCCATGCTCCAAAGTGATACACGATTTCACCACATGATGGTGCCAATGAGGTGAGAAGCCCTGTGTTTCTAGTATTTGACATTAGGCTCAAACCTAAATATAAATGTCAACAGAATGTAATTAGAGGTGTTAAAAAATAGGATGGTTTTTAAAGCAGCCATAAAGAATTATAGTCTAGAGGGTCTTTTTAAAGCATAAGGAATGATAAGATCACAACTACAGAAAGGGGAAGAGTAATTGACTCATAAAGTTAAAAATAAAAAGATAAAAGATGAGCCTTTGCATTCATAAAGAATATGTGGGACAGATGTCAGAAGCTTCCCACAGGAAGGAAAACACCAAAGGAAATGAATTAAATGAGAGCAGGTGACTTACAAAAAAAAGCAAGAGAGAGAGAGACCAGCTGTATACTGATGCAGTTCCCGGGTCAAATGGATGAGTGCGCCAGTAAGATTCCACGATAAGCACAGATGGGTTAGCAAAAGCCAGTGACCAAAAGGTTGTAGAGAACCTTTTAATAGACATCACTGCTTCCTTTTTAAACCAGGATAAGCATTAGTATTTCTTTTCCCTGCAATATCAAAGACATAACCTATTATGGAAGGAAGAAGCATTGCTTTTCAGAAATTTATTGAAGCCAATTCGCACACATTCTGTTCATTACAATGATTTCAGGGACTCTCAAAATGTGGTCCCTGGACCATCAGCATCATTTGAAGTTGTTAGAAATGCAAATTTATACTCCCCCCCACAATGAATCAGAAACTGGGCCTGGGGCCTTTCAGATGCTTCTGATAGCACCTGAAAGCTCAAGGTCCACTGTATTACTTAAGGAAAAAAAGAAATTTATCAACATTATTAATAACACAAATAATTATTAATATAAATTATATTCTAATAGTAAAGGAACGTTATCAGGCATTTAAACATGATTCTGATGTACAGTTTTTAATAACAGAAAATGCCTATGATATTGTAGTGGAAAAATCAGAATAGAAAATTGATCTCGTGTAAAAACAATTCTGGAATGGACAGAATTGTTAGCAGCAAAACTAGCTAACCGCAGTTGCCTTGGAGCGATGGGATTATAGGCACCTTTTCCCTTTTTCTTAATATTGCAGGCGTTTTCAAGTTTTCCATGAGGAGCCATTTTAATCCTATTAAAAATGTATTAGTTGTTTATATGAAACTCAAATTTAACTAAGCAGCCTCTGATTTGTCTGCCAACCTAACCTAAAACTAGATGTATTTTAAATGTCTAGAATTTTGATGGTTTCACTACCACAATTATTTTTTAGGACAGTGGTTCTTATTTTTGATGGTAGATTATAATCAGCTAGAGTGTGATTATAGAGAGCTAGAATCTCCGATGGGAACCAGGCATCGATATTATTTAAGTCAACCCTCCCCCACTCTCTCCATTGTCCAGCCCTGTCCCAATCATGTGATCCTAATGCGAGGTCAAAGTTTAGAAAAAATGATCAATATTTTCAGGTGTTTAAATATCCTCCAGTTTACACAGCTCCATACAATGAAAAAATCAAATTTCCAAAATAGTTACCATAATCTAATTTGATGTCTCTAAACATATTGTCTTAACTTGGCAGTAATATGTGCAATGTATCTGACATGACCACATTACTTTAGAAGCACCCTGTTTTTTATTATATTTCTTTGGGATTCTTCAAGCTTGCTTTCCTCTCATTCAGGAGAAAAATTGCGAAGGATGATGGCATAAAAGCAAGCAGAAGCTCTTTCCTAAGCTGAGACGAAAGGCAATGCAATGAATTTTTTTTAATGTATTTGGTAATGGACTTTTATTTCAAAATAGAAGGAAAGAAATTTTAGGAAAACAAAACATTAAAGTATGAGCAGTTGCCTTGGAGCATAATTCAATATTTAGCAAATTCTTTGTGTATTTCTGCTGAACTTGGAAAGGGTAGCTTTGGGCTCAGATGACCAATATTCAACTGTTTATGATAAATAGCCCTATTTACATCAAATTCTATATGTTTATTTTGTTTCTTTTCAATTTCCCAAGAAGGGGAGACAAGACTGAACTGCTGAATGCTGCTTTTTTGATCTTAGGCACTATTTCAGCTTCGTGGGATAAATGAGAAATGTCTGTTTAAGTGAAAGAACTCCACTGGCTATGTTAGCCTGTGTCCCTGCTGATAGAATCACAAGTTGTGGGTTCAATTGCTCCCACACTTTCCAGCCTATTTTGACAGCGCTTGGGAATATTAGCCAATTTTTTGAAAATGGTTTATTACAAACCTTGAAATAACCATTTTGTACTTCACATCCTAAATCCTAGGGATAGTTGATGAGGTGCCTCCCAAATACCTCATCATTATTAATTAATGCAAATTGCTGATTGGAAAGAGAACTTACCCTGAAGCCCATAATTTCAAAGAGAAAGCCTGCTGGTCACTCCAACAGGGGTGCTGGGGACAATACCTGGGGGCTGATTGCTCCATTCAGAGCCAGCCTTCAGCCTCAAAGGCTTGATTTATATATAACCTCTCTGGTAAAGACTCATGTTAAACACACTCATGGAGACTAATGTGTGTGTCCAGACACCAATTTATTGATTGGTTATAAAAATATAATATATACTTACCAATAAATCTCTCTATAGGCAAATTTCCACCAAGGCCAAATTTCAATCAGAAGAGAAAGTGATACTAATGGCTGGTGTCATCCATCTATAATACCTGATACACCAGCTCCATTTTAGGCTTTTATATCTTCTACATTGCTGAACACCAGTTGTGATTGATATGTGCTTTTTTTTTCTTCTTTTTTACATAGGATAAAACATTCAATCAGATTGCAGTCAAGTATTGTTGGGCAAGGGTGTATTTCTTATCCCCATGGTGCTCTTGCATTATCGATGAAACGATGCTTCATAAGCTTTTTCAATAGCCTACTCCAGCGTTCAGCTAAATTTTTCTCATTTCATATTTGGAGGAGCATCTCGACTCTGTACAACAGCTGCTTGAGAAGGGAAATCTTGTCTGCCTCGTTCACAACTGTACCACAGAGCCTAGAACGGTGCCCATCACATTGTAAGCACTAACAATAATAGAGTGAAAGGAAGAATGGATGGGCCTCAAGGTCTTCCCATGCTACACAAGTGCTATTAGAAAAAAGAATATAGACTAAGAATCCATGGATTATTCCCCTTTTTTGAGGATAGCAAGGAAACGGCTCACAAAGCCCTTGCCCTTGCCCTTTACTCACCAATTTAAATTAGATGTCCCCACCCCCACCCACCAGTTTATTATTCTCTCTCATCTTTGTTTTCCTTCGGCATTTTTACAACTGGTAGTTTGCAGTTTATTTATTTTAGGTCTGAATCCTGAGCTCTGGAGGGCAGCTGTGTCTGTTTTATACACAGACAATACCTACGGCCTACCTTTATGCTGCAGGCTTCATGATATTTAATAAAATTCACCTTGGATTTTATGAACCAGAGCTTCCTTGATGTCATAGGAGGAATAACTAATGACTTGGGGGCTGTGGATATCAGGCTAGTTGGATGAGGAGCTATTTTGGAGGCAGGCAGCTGTCCTCCCAACACCCCGAAAGCACATCCCATGGGGCATGCTGCTCACAGGCAGACCATGGATCATTGATGTTTCCCAGGCTATCTATAGCAGGAAGGAGCAAGAAAACAGTTTAAGTTCACATTCATTTTGTAATTTGAAAGCCTTAACTTTAATTTATTATATATTATAAAAATCTAGCTGCATATTTAATAATCACTATGTTCCTAGAAGTTGTTCATCTCAGGTAACATTCAGTTAATGGTGCACTTGGCCTTGACTATTGAATTTTATATATTGAAATGCTATTTACATCTGTTAACTTTACATTTCTTTTTATTGTGTGTTAGGATAGCCAATTCACAGAAATAAATCAGGTGCTTAAAGGTAGTTAAGTAAAGTGTAAAATGGCCATGTGACTATCACATATCAACACTGTGAATGTAAACTGTGAACAGGAGTCCAGTGTCGATACTGAACGTGAAGCTGTGTGTGCTAGACCCAGTGAATCTTGATGAATATGTGAAAATTGGATTTTATCAGACCAGCAATCAATTTGCCTCTGGTTTCTATTGCATTGTCTCTTACAAAACTTTGTTAAAGAATGGCAAGAAGCCACAGGAGCTTTCGCATTGCTTTCAAAGGACCGTAACCTTTCTGATAAACCAATTGAGTTTTTCCTGAACAAGCACAAAATAATGCCTCCTAATATGAAACTGATAAATTTTGTCATTTAAAGGTGGAGAAGAGACCAAAACTAAAGAAACATTATTCAAAGTTGCACACACACACACACACACACACACACACAAAAGTAGAAGTTGCACTATTGCTAAATTTATAAATCCAGCAAGGTTAATGAGTAATTACCATGCTCAGGAAGAAACTTTAGCTACTAGGAATTTCATAATCAATGTGGACTGTCGCACATCATATAATATTAATGGCATATGGCACAGAAGGGCAATGTCTATCATGAGTGCAGGCTGGCAGATACCTGGCCTACATTTGGAAAGAACCACACATGTGCAGAGTATCAGTCAACACTTGGCAGAAATGTGCAGAACTATATGAAAGGGAAATGCTCAGTGACCTGCTGGTTAGGCTATGGCTCCACCCCCACGCTAGAGGAGGTTTTTCCTGTAGTTGGCAATTATTCTGTGAGCCACGATGCAGGCTGGAAGGACCGACAGCAACAGTAATGCATTCAGTGAGGGAGTGTTTACTTATTTGGGAAAAACCCTTGTCCCTTTACCCATTGTTTCATCCCCAGAACACTGTTGGTGGAAGTAGTTAATATGTTCAAACTGTGGTCAATGAGCGAGTGTTTATCTTTTAAGCATGCCTCGTGAAGAAATTGGCAGTAAGTACAAGCCTTCTCGTCTACGCAGAAGTAAACTGTTTATCGAGGTGAAAGTGTTTAACAGGCTTTGAAAGCTAGGGATGAGATAAAAGCATTTCTTCATGACACTAGTAATGCCAATTTTTTCAGAGTAGTTTTTTCAAGTAGCATATTTCAATGATATATTCTATATTTTAGTAGCTTCTGTCTATCATGTCAGAGTACAAATTTTATCATTTTAAATATTGTGGCTATTAGGATTTCTTAAGACCAAACTATATCGTAGCCAACAACTTTGATTTTTTAAAAGTATATTTTTATTGATTTCAGAGAGAAGAAGGGAGAGGGAGAGAGAGAGAGAGAAACATCAGTGATGACAGACAGTTATGGACCTGCTGCCTCCTGCACGCCTCCTACTGGGGATCTAGCCCCCAACCCGAGCATGTGCCCTGACCTGGAATCAAACTGTGATCTCCTGGTTCATAGGTTGACTCTCAACCACTGAGACACACTGGCTGGGCCCAACAAGTTTGATTTTAACAGTTAATTTTTTTTATTCATTGAAGAAATCCAAGACATTATGCAATATACTTATATGTCATATCCCCTAAAAAACAAATAAATAAAAGAAATGAATCCAAATGCTGTCCCCAAAACTGGAGCCAAATGAAATCCAAGTGAAGTAGGATCCCACTTTCCATCGTCTCTGAGGTTGAAACAGAGATACCGTGAGATATATATGTATGTTTTATCCTAGTGCCTAACTTAGTGCTGAGAGAGAACTGGGTACATGTTCAAGCCATATATTTAGAATTATCAGGCAGAGTGCTAAACAACTTTGCCAATCCTGATGACCGATAATCATGACTAGGACTTTCTATTTCAGTAGAAATCAAGTAAGAAAGGAAACTGACCAGATGTGAGGTAGGCTCTAACTTATGCCTCAAGCTGTCGATCTCTTAGAGGGTTACAGAAACCTTGGTGAAAGATTACAAACAGGATCATCCCTTTAGCTGATATGGAGTATTAATAATTATTATTAATTGGCCCGGCCGGACATGGCTCAGCAGTTGAGCGTCGACCTAGGATCCAGGCGATCGGGGTTCGATTCCCGGTCAGGGCACATGCCAGGGTTGTGAACTCGATCAATGGCTCTCTCATCATTGATGTTTCTATCTCTCTCTCTCCCTCTCCTTTTCTCTCTCTGAAATCAATAAAGATATATTTAAAATAATAATAATTATTATTAATTGGAAACTATTTTGTCTTGGATGAACCTGGAAAACATTATGCTAAGTGAAATAAGCCTGACACAAAAGGACAAATATTCCACTTATATGAATTCCCTAGAATATTCAACTTCATGGAGACAGAGAGTAAAATAGAATTTACCAGAGAGGTGAGGTTGAGGCACAGTCTTGAGGGACCGAGTGTTTAACACGTGGAATCTGATTCCTTCTCTAGGTAGAGTCAGAATGGAGTTAAATCACAGGACACCCAGCTGGTGTCTGAGGATTGCTCAGTGATGGGGAAAACCCCACATATTGGGACTGGCATCTGAATTAAAGGAATCCTTATTTATTATTATTTTTGCTTCTTACCCATGTTTTATGTGATCACTGAAGGTTAGCAGTGGCTCAGTTGCTGCCAAATAATCTGAACACTTTTTGTTATACAGTATGTTTAAAGTAACATTCCTATTTTCTTTTTTCTTATTTTTATTAGAAAAGCAATGCAGCCCTGGCCAGTTTAGCTCAGTGGTTAGAGCATCCGCCTGCGGACTGAAGGGTCCCGTGTTCGATTCCAGCCAAGGGCATGTACCTCGGTTGCAAGCTAGGCCCCCAGCCAGGGTGCATGCGGGAGGCAACCAATCATTGTGTCTCTTTCACATCGATGTTTCTCTCTCTCCCACTCTCTCTGAAAAGCAATGGGAAAAATATCCTTGGGTGAAGATTAAAAAAGAAAAGAAAGAAAAGCAATGAAATCTTATCAAAGAAAAATTGGAAAATACACATCAGCCAAAAGTAAAATAAAACACCCATGATCGTACTGTCTAGGGGTAATCACTGTTAACAACTTCTAGATATCAATCCAACTCTCTTCTTGTTATAAATATATACACATTTATTTACTACAAAGAGACCATTCAGTACACATTGTTTTTTAAATCTAATTTTAAGTTGTCTACCACAAACTTCTTCCCATACCAATAAATATTCATCAACGGGGTAATGTTTAATGGCTAAAAATTTCACATTTGTAGATATGCATTATAATATTAAAATGCAGTCCTGAACTACTGGCATAGGCTTTGTAGGTTCAGGAGATACATCGATGCCCCATTCATTTGATCTCTTCTGTGGTGCACTTTAACACGATTTTTAATAAAGGATTGGGTCAGCCTTTCCTAATCCCTCCACGGCTGCATTTTGACTCTTTAGATGAAGCCACAGCTGATCAAGGTTATGTGCGTCGCTAACATATTTGCCTGTAATACATACAGTTCTTAGATGAATCCTGAAAAAGGACTGTAATTTCTGGAGACGCCCGTTAGCCTATTCACCGACTGTCGTCTCATTGTGCACTCTGGACCGTAGATGGTGGCTACCAACTGAAACGTGAAGTTTAGTATAGAAAACGGGGAAAGCACAAAACTTCTTCCAAGAAAGGAATTTGGCTTTTAATTGAAATCTGTGGGGAACACCACCCTTTTCCACAGATGATGCTACCTAAGTATTTCCATGTGCCTCCCAAACCCTATTTGTAATTAGGTTCCTATATCAAAGGCCCTCAGAGATCAAAAGGGGGCGAGGCAGAACCACTGTTCCTCGGAGAGGGAAGAATGTGTTGGTGGAAGGGCCACATTTCTCCTCAGTGACGCCAGTGAGGGTCCCCCCAGCCTGTTGGTCACGTCCCCTCTCTCTCACGGCCTCAGTATCACCCAAAGCAGAGCAGCATTTCTGTGAGTTCAGCTAAACTATAGCTGCGTTCTCACTCTGTCCATGTGAGAGGGGCTGCTCCTCCGGCGAAATGACAAACTCCCTCAAATCTGAGGCCCAAGTGGGTCACTGACCCAAAGCTCCTGAAGGCTAGCGGGTCTATTTCAAAGTAGGAATTAAAATTATTAATATAATCAAGGATGCTATGGAATGAAACTAAATTAAAAGATGGAAGTGTGTATTTTTATTTTTTAAGTATATAGGCAACTGATTCACTTAGGATATTACTGTTTCAAAACCGTAAGCATTTCTGATCAAGTACAAGAGTAAGCAGGAACTGAAAGCAGGATTGAAGGTCACGACCTTCGAGACGGAGCCAGCAAAATTCTACCATCTACGCTGGTTTAGTGATCACGGATATCACTCCCCTTTCAATTTGTCAAATCACTCAGGCCATTTGTGAGGATATTTCTATGGACTTAGAAAACAGATCTTGTGTTTTTCCCAAAGAGGGCTTTTGTTAACAGTAAATAAACTATATACTCTGAGATATACTATCTGAAAGAAGATAGTATATCTATAAGAATAGAATCCTATAAAAAAGAAATAATCAAGAAACTAGTTCTTGGAAACTGAAACATGGTATCTGAAATAAAGCATTCAACGGACGGGATGGGTGATAAAGATGAATAAATCTCACACAAAAAATCTGTATTGGTTTCCTATTGCTGCTGTAACAAGTCGCCACAAATTTAGTGGCTTAAAATAACTCATTTATTCTCTTACAGTTCTGGAGGTCAGAAGTCCAAAATGGGTCTTCCTGACAAAGAAATGATCCCAAAGCTTTCAGTGGAAAAAAATAACAGGTCATCTTTAAAAGACTGATAATCAGACCGGCATCAGATTCTCACTAGCAATCCTGCATAGCAAGGAACAACTCTATCGGTGCCTTCAAAGTTCCTGGGGAAAATTATACTCAACCTGGAATTCTGTACCCAAACTGTCCATCAAGGGGCACAGCAAAATCTAAAACATTTTCTCAAAGTTAACCTTCATTGTTTTTGTTTTTTTTAAAGGAAGCAACTTATAGCTGCACTCCGACAAAATGAGGACCTAAGCCAACAAAGAGTATGCTACAGAATCCAGGAAACATAAATTCGGTCTATGAGGGCATTGGAGGTGAATCCTGGGAGTGTGTCTGTTCAGCCGAGACAGTGACTTCTGTAGATTAGAGGGGGAGGCGAACAGCTCCATAAGGGCAGGCTCCAGGGGAAAAGGGGGATTTGGTAGATTAAATAGTATGACGAACACATTGGTAAAAGCTGAAAATGTGTTAAAGGAACAGAAGCCCTGAAGGAGAAAATCAGAACCAGTTAGAGATGATAGATAGAGATGATACATGATGATAGATAGATAGATAGATATAGATAGATAGATAGATAGATAGATAGATAGATAGATAGATAGATGATAGATAGATAGATAGATAGATAGATAGATAGATAGATAGATAGATAGATAGAAGATAATAGATAGGATGATTGATTTGTTAAAAGAAATTGTCTCATATGATTATGGGGGCTGACTCTGCAAGCCCTAAATCCATAGGCGAGGTTATATCAGAAAGGGAAGGTCATGGTAGGCCTGACCCCACAGGCACAGGCTGAAGCTATAACCTACGGGTGGAATTTCTTCTTTCTTCTTTTTCTTTGAGGGAAATGTCAGCCCACCCACTTTAATCTGCCTTACTTAGAATCAACTGACTAGGGACCTTAATTAAATCTTCCAAATCCCTTACAGCAATACCTAGATCAGAGTTTAGGAGCAGGACTAGAGCCTAGCAAGTTGACATATCCAAAAACTCATTACATGCAGGCAAAAGAAAAGGAATCAGAAACTACAAGAAAACACGCACACACACAAATCCCACTGTCAGGAAGTTGTGGTCCAAATAAAAGTAAACTAAAATTAAATGTTATTTTGATTACATGGTAGAACCCACAACAGGAGGATCCGTTTGAACCTGACTCTAGAATCATCTTCCACTGACAGGCTCAGCTGTGATAATGGAAGGATCTGGGAAGGATGGGTGATCCGAGCGCACCACTTGGCTCTAGATGGATACTATTTGCATACTTATGATCATGTTACTGGTGTATATTGACTTGGAATATTTAAAATCAACCTGTGGGCCAATCACAGGAGACTTGACTCTTCTTGAGGAATACAGTGTAAGAGCCATCAACTTTGACATCATACAAACAGAGGTTTGGGTTACAAGGTCGGGAGAGCTTGCGGGCAAACTGACTGAAACAAGAATCGCTGGGAAGAGGCTTGAAGGGGATGTGGGAGCCACACGAGTTAGCTAAAACCCTCCGTCACAGGAGGGAATCAACAAAGGAGGTCTAAAATTGATAAGGCAAGAAATAGAAGTAGAAGCTTGTTATTTACAACTGTGGAGATGGCAACCAAAAAAAACCCACACAACAAAACCCCCAAAACAAACCAAAAAACAGCAAACAACAAAAAAGCAAATGTAACAATGGTTACCTCAGGGCAGCAAAATTAAGAAAGGGGAGAGCAGAATCCAAGATATTTGCTTTGCAATTTTATGGCCCTGTGTACTCTTTGATTAATTAATCGTGTGCATTTAAGCAGTTGTATTTGTAAACAAAAATCTTAAAAACAAAGGGCCACGTGAGATATGTAAAAGATGAATGTTAGACAAAAGAGAGCGCTGTAGGAATGATATTATTTCCAGTGGGAATCCAGGATTACCGCCCAGTCTTCGCCTATGTCCTCAGTGAAGCCCCCCAAGGCTGGGTTTGGGGGCCGACGTTCAGCACCTGGTAATGCACCTGGCTTGGAGATCGGGGAAGAACAGGTCCAACACAAGGTAATAACACACCAACTCCTTATCAGTATCACAGGGCGTTGGAGAGTAGCCACCTGCCTTTTGTCCACTCGCACGGACAGTCAGCTCAGATGAAACAACGACTTGACAACCGCATGAAGGAGCCTGGGGAAAGGGGGCCATTTGGTCAGTGACCCCGGTGCTATTAGAATGTCACCGCACACGGCGGGTGATGGAGGCTCCTGGAACTCTCCCAGGTTTCACTTCCTCACTGCCATTTCCTGGCAGCCCCGCTCCGAGGCTAGATAGATGAAATCGTGACTTTCCAGAAGCATTCTCGATGACCCTTGGCTGAATAAATGCTCGCACAGCACACGTGAATGAATGGTCGGAAGCTGGAGGAATAAGCTTCCTAGAGTTGCTTGGAGACGACAGGGCAGCAGGCGGGTACCTCGGGCATCCTTGCAGGTGGAGGTGCAGGATGGGCTGAGGAGGGCTCAGCGAGGGAATGGGGGGAGGGAGGAGAGCAGAGAGCTGGCTGCTCCTCTGTCTTCCTGTTCCCTTTTTTGCAGCCAACTCCCGCTCCTCTCCCGCCCTGCGCTCTTGGCCTGGGCCTGGGCTTCCACGCCTCCTCCGTGCCTCCTCCTGCTCCTCTGCCTCTGTCCTGCACTGGCCGCCTACAAGCCCTTGTCCCTCCAGTGTACGCGATGCCAGTGCTTTATTTCTCTGTATTCACATAATGTGCCCACCTTTTTCCTCCTGGCCTTTCTTCCTTTGCACTAACCAGTCTCTTTTTAGGAAATCCTAGAGGCAGGACAGGCCTCCATCACCCCCAAACTCCCCTCCCCACCCCCAAGCCGGCAGCCTCATAATGATAGTGATAAATGTCACTGAGCTCTTCTGCAATTGGGAGCCCCCCCGCACCTCCACTGAGCACTCCGAGTGAGGCTTTTTCAGCAATAATCCCAGGCTCTAAGTAGAATCACCCCGGCAGTTGTTCGACCTGGGAAGAACCTCCTGTTCTCCATTAGTTTTATTATTATTATTATTTTCCTTCAGTATTATTTAAGAGCCAAGAACACGATCCCCGACGGCAGCCCGTTCCTGTCCTGTCTGCAACGACATCGAGGTGGTAACTGAAGAGGAACATGGTCCACGAGAAACAGAGCCCCTTTTTCATGCTTCCAAACCCAAGAGCCCGACGCTTCTCTCTCAGAAAGCATGAAAATGGAGTCAAAACAAGAATTTTCCAGGGATCTTGGTCATTTCTGACAGAGAAAACAAAGTAACAAAGTACGTAGTCCCTTTAAAAGAGCTCAATAACTTGGTTGATATATAAATTAAAGCAAGTCATGACAATTTTAGAAATGAAGCACCCATGAAACTACAATTTTAAAAGCTCCAGCACAGCTCAGTAATTTTATTATAAAATGTGCATCCTGACCTGTGGTACAAATTTAAACAAAATTTAAAAATGTCTCCGAAGTGTGTGTGTAGGGGGGAAGGGGGGTAAATGAAAAAGATCAAATAGCACTTAATCGTAGCAGTTACACAATCTGGTGTAAAACAGAGATCAAATGCAATATGCATTTTACCCCCGGTTCTGAAGTGGTGCCCTTTGATACGATATTTGATTTAGGACACATGGAATACTGCCATCAGTTTAAGAAGCCTTTCTGAGGAAAGTGCCAGAAGCATAGGCTTCTCTGATGGGCTGGCAACACGGCCAAGCAGGGGAAAGATCCCTGGAAACTGGGTGCTAGACACAGGCCACCCAACTGCTCAGGAGAGGGGTTAATGCTGGGCTACACCCTAACCTTTTATTGGTCTCAGATGGTTTTCAGACTTTAATGAAAGCTATGGGAAAACACACCTCAGTACGTAGACAAAACATTTTATGTGCAATTTCAGGGGCTCACTAATGCCCCCAAAGCCCACACATGGACCTTCTGAGGCCTGTGGGCTACGAGACCTGCCTGGTCCCCCAGGCTCTCTCCTCTATGACTGTCTCCTGGGCCACACCCTCCCCTCCTGGAAACCCCATTGTAGCGGCATGGCCCCAGGTACCCTCAATGAATCCTGTTGAATTTAACGTATGTAAAGATTTGCCTGCTTTCACGCGTCTCCTGTGTTTTTATTGAGCAATATTCCAAAGAGGTGGAACCCACGAATCCAAGGAAAGAAAGTCCAGATCTCACATTCCAACTCAAGAGTGAGCCTTCCCTATGGAAAAAGAGAATTGCGTCCAACTCTAAAAATGATATTTAAAATTGCAGTTTCTGGGATATCGGTTTACCCCAGCAAGCTTTAGGTTCCTTCATTCTTTCATTCAGACAAGCATTTTCCTGCGTGCCTCCTACGTTCCCAGCCAGTGGGAAGCACTGTTGACCCTAAGATAAATGAGGCACAGCCCTGTAAGAGCCAGCAGCCGGCTGAGTGGAAGACAGAAAGAGAAAATAAGACCTGAAATGTTTATGGCTTAGAGTAGGGATATGTCCAGAGTGCTGTGGAAGTGATCTTTTAAAATAAAAAATCACTTTTATATTTTGAAGGGGACACCCAACGCTACCCGAGACAGACATTGGAGGCCACCCAGAATAGGTGAGGCCTCCAATATTTTTGATGGAGTTAGAATTTTCTAGGCAGCAGGGGAAGCACCTCTCAGGCAGAGACTGTGTGAGGGCAAGTGGTTGCCGTGGGTGAGGATGACACGTTTTCCGGTGTGGCTGGAGCTTGGGGCCTGCGCAGGGACCCACCAGGAGACAGGAGCACGTGATATATGCAGGTAGGACCTACTGAGGGATTTGCATCAGGGTAGAGAAATATGATGGTGTTTTAGAAAGAGGGTGGAGAGGCTGCATTAGCGGGGAGGGAGGAGGGAGGCAGGTTAATTAACACTCTTTACACATCGCTCTTTGTATATACTCTCTTGATAAAAGTTGTATTCACCTAAACTCTATGCTTGTATGCCAATTTTTGATGCAGGTAATTTGCTTTTTAGTAACCGTTTGCTGGGGGTCATCTGACCTTTCATTGTGATTTTTATTTTTAACCCCAGTCTGAGCTGTTATACTGCCCCAAATGCCCACAAACACACTTTGACTAAGAAATATAACACCTAATTGGAAAAGAAGAGCTTGTCAAATACCCTGAATGCTACTTTCGGTCATCACTAATCTGCAGTCTCTGAAATGATGAGTATGGGTGCCATCCATGCCACCATATTGGTTCAAATATCTAAACATTTGATTTCATAATGCAAAACTTTACACTGTTTCATGTCGTAGAATTAGGAATGTTATTTACCTGTTATCGCCAAGATGCCTTACCTGGCCTCACCTTAGTGATTCTTTCCTTGCATGGACTGGAGAAAGGAGGAGGTCACCTTGGCGAGTGGGAGTGTGGAAGAGAGCAGGGCAGCAGGAGAGAGCCTGGAGGGCTTCCAGCGCCCAGAAGTGAGGCATTCCAGCACTTATTCCATTAAGAGAAACACCGAAGTTTTTACATTCATTTTTAATGGGACTATTTAATGATTGATGATGACACTGGTTTTGGCTTATGAACCAAAATTTTGGAACTAATTGTACTCATTTGTCAAAGCATGAGGATGTACTTGTTCATGAATTTCAAATTATTTCCTAAGGCATAGAGTATGATTATAATGACAATCTTATGATACAAAGGTAGTAATTAATGTTTGGATTAAGGACAGGCCATACTGTGTTCTCATGAAAAACTACAGATGAAGTCCATTAATCAATATTTATTGTTCACTTTCAGAATAGGCATTGAGATTTTTCAGTTTAAAAATTTTTTAGTGTGGCTGGTGTTGCTCAGTGGTTGAGCATCAACCCATGAACCAGGAGGTCACGGTTCAATTCCTGGTCAGGGCACATGCCTGTGTTGTAGGATAGGTCCCCAGTAGGGGGCGTGCAGGAGGCAGCCGATAAACAACTCTCTCTCATCACTGATGTTTCTATCTCTCTCTGCCTCTGAAATCAATTTTTAAAAAACCCAAACAAAAGAAAAATCACTTTTATATTTTCTAAGGGAATTTGATTGATTCCATTTTCTAAATTTTAAAAATCTTTTTTTTACAGTTTTGAGATATAACTTTCACATCATACACCTTTAATGTTTTTTCATCTGAAGGCAGTCACCATGAATTTTCAAATAGACATATATAAATTAAAAAATAAATCACCCTGCCAGCTTAACCAAGCATAATAATGCCAACTACTATTTATTGGGCCCCAACTCAGGGGACAGGTATGACAAGTAGCACTTTCCATAATAGTTCCTAATCTTCACAACATGCCTGAAGAGTATGTCTCCCATTTTATAGAGAGAAAATTCGGCCTCACAGGATCTAGAGAATATCACAGAGATCACCAGGGAGGGAACCTGGGGCCAGTATTTGGATGCCGGTCTCGGAGTCAAAGCCTTTCTGTCCCCCTTACTTCATCTTGGTCCCTGTCTCCTGAAAGACAGAAGCTAGAGTCTGGAATGTATATAGAAACCTCCCGCCCGTTTTAAAGATAGAGCAATGTCACAATCCATTGGGATTGGGATTAAAAAAAATTTTTTTTTCCAATTACAGTTGACAGTATTATTTTGTATTAGTTCCAGGTGTACAGCTTAATTGTTAGATAATCATATACTTTACAAAAGTGTCCCCCTGATGTTTCCAGCACCCACCTGGCCCCATACATAGTTATTACAATATTATTGACTATACTCCCTAAGATGTATTTTGCATCGTCGTGACTATCTGTAACTACCAATCTGTATTTCTCAATCCCATCACCTTTTCCTCCCAGTCCCCCAATCTCCTTCCCCTCTGGCAACCATCAGTTCGTTCTCTGTATCTATGAGTCTGTTTCTGTCTTGTTTGTTCATTTATATTATTCTTAAATTCCCCATATAAGTGAAATCATGTGGTATTTGTCTTTCTCTGATTTTTTTTCACTTAGTATAATACCCTCTAGGTCCATCTTTTTTTATGGCTGAGTAGGGATTAGCATCCTGATGGTTCAGATTTTAAAGTGTTTTACTGTCATATGGGGATTAGCTCAGAAACATTTCTTAGTGGTGTTGCATTTAATGCCTTATGCTCAAGTAGGATTACATATCCTATAAAGGTTAAATTGGCTTTTCTTGTCACCTTCCTCTCAAAAGGACCCATGCTAATTGAAGTTCCTAAATAAATTTAGGCAAGTGCAGGGGTGGAGTCGGAAAATTGGTAGGGATGTGAGTTAATGGCTTTTACTAGATACAAATGAGTGATTAATATATGATGACTGGTAGGGGTAGAATCTGCTATGTATTTAGGCAGATGCCCAGGGCAGAGTGGCTGCTGGGTCACCCAGTTAGACACTATACACGTCCGTGTCCTGACCAGAGGAGAGAAAATTACCTTGCCCAAATAAATCATCGCCTGCAAGGGGATAAACAAGAATCTGTAATGTGGACCTACACAGGAAAACAACAGCTAACGTGGCGAAGGCATACCCTGGATGAGAATTTCCAGTGGGGCGTCCTTTCTGCAGAGGAAGTCAAATGTGTGTGAAAGGGAGCACTGAAGAATAGCTGGAATCCTTTGGGGTTAGCAGCACTCTCAAGACTGCTGCTGGGAGCTCATCCGGGTCTGGGATCAGGTGTGGCAAACATCCAAGGCAGAGTAACCCAGGATGGAGCCAGGAATAAAGAAATTCTTTTAATACTGGAAATCACAAGGGTACAAGCAGCTAGTCTATAAATTAGGGGTAGCTTAGGGAGTAATTTAAATGAAAATCTATATTTACAAGCACCCCCAAAAGCACAATTACTTAGTAAATAGGATAAAAATTGCAATATAGTCCCATCTTCAGTCAAGGAGCCGCAGATGGAACTCTTGTTGGAAGCAGCAGGGAAAAATGGGCAAGATTTGTGTTTTATTAACATTCGCGTTGCTGCACACTGGGCACTGCCTTTTTTTTTTTTTTTTTGCCAGACTCGCTGCATTTTTCTTTACTATATTGCATATCATTGTTGTGGGGATTTAAAACATTCTTACTAGGTTTCAAATCATCGATCATATCCCAAAGATACTGAGGCCCCTGCCACCGTCACTCACTGAAAGCTCGCTAGGCCTGTATTTTGGAAGCCCTCAGTCATCACCATTGCAGCCAGGCCACTATAAAGCGCTTACTGCGCACCTGGCTCTGTGCCCAGGATTTTGCGTACATCACACACCTAGGAGAGCGTGATTGTATTTCCCCACTTTACAGATAATGAGACTAAAGCTCAGACATTAATTCACTTGCCTCAGATGACACAGCTAGAAAGTGACGAGCCAGCATAAAAAACAAGTCTGGGTAACAGGTACCCAGACTCAACTATCACATCTGCACGGCATGAAAGTGTGGTGGAGGTGACTCTGCTCGTCTCCACCTGATCCACGACCAAGGAGAGAAGAACATTTCTCTCTCATGTTCTCATGGGGTGTCTAGTCCTAAAGGGTCACAGCAGCTCAATTTTAAGTTTTTCTTTTCTTTATTTTTTCCCTTTTAAAACTTATTCTACATTTAGGAATAATGGGAGCTGTGTTATTTATTTTTGGATCAAGGAGGGGAATTTACAAATTGTCTGATTTTTACATAGTATTCCTTAGAGGAGTCACTCCCAAGCTTTTAAATATAATAAGGCCCTAACTTTTAATTATCATGCTACATTTACACTGGGATGGATTATGACCTCCCAGCGGCTAGCACGGAGCTTTCAGATCCATCCAAGCTTTTCAGTTCGTGCTTGGAAACTGCGGGCCTAAGGTTTCCCTGTGGCACCCTCTTTGGGGACAACTGCCTTAAAAACCACTTAAGAATTATAAAACTGTACCTGATACACAGTCACCAGACTCAATAAAAAATAGGCTTTTCAGTAAACTGCCTATAATTTGTACAATCTGCAGTTCTCCCCAAATAAGAAATGTATTTGTAACAAAAGAAACCAATTAACATTGTGGCCAACAGTCCATCCCCTATGTTGGGGGAAAACCTCATGGTAATAAAATGTAAATCTGGTAAAAATAAACCTGGTACAATAATTTGCAAAGAACTTGGCAAATTATTTCTTTTTAGTAAATCCTGCTAGCATAAGGAAATGCTGTAGACCCAATGCAGGCCATAAATGAATCCTATTATGTTAAGAAATAACTAGCTTTCAGTGACTCAGCTGGTATTGTATCAACCCAGAAAATACCCAGATGTCCCTAGAGCTGGCAGTGGGCAAACAGCTTTTCAGATTTCCCTAGGACTGTGTCGTCAATCCTCAACTCTAGGAATTTTGCATTCTTTTTCTCTGATCCTGTCTCCAAATTCCAGAGCTGTTACAAAGCCACGTCGACTGGATCTACTGAATTCCGGGCTGTGTCACCCAACCTCAGCTGTGCCATTGATGCCCTCCACAATTCTAGAGCCTATTGCTAGCTGACTCCTCTCTTCACAGCAATGGCTTTGACCTTTCCATCGTCCTCCAGCCCAGCCTCAGTGCGGGTTCAGTGGATGACCTCACCACGGAGGACCATGGTCTTTGTTCCTTCACACCCACTCCTCTCTTCAGCCACCACCCAGCCCACGCTCCGTGTCCTCCTCACCAATAAGCTCTCCTAGGACCAAATGCTCCTTGCTTCTACTTTGCCAGTGCAGACTCTCTAAGCCTCACGATGGTGCTTTATGCACCTCCCCCAAATACTTCTAAGGCCACCAAAGACTTCCTAATGACCAAGTGTAAACCTTTCCTGAGCTCTCACCCTTTTCAGTCCCAAGCTGTTCGCCTTGTTAATCAAGCCCTCCTCGCTGAAATGCTCCCCCTGGCTTCCTCGATGCCTTCCTACTTTGTTAGCTGCTCTTTGCTCCTTACGTGTATGCTTCACGGTCAGTTCTCCCCTGGACCCTGCACTGTTTGATCCCCGGGTGACCTCAACCATTTCTAGGTTGAGATCTTTAGGGCCCAAAGTCCTAGGGAGAAAAAAAAGTCTCATTCCTTAGTATAAAGAACACACAAGACCTTTGAATGACCCGACCCCATTCTTTCATTTCCCATCATCGTTAGTTGCCCAACACTCCAGGTACATGGCATTACTGTTCCCAAATGTGCCAGGCTCTCCCACATTCTGTATACATCTTCCCTTTCCCATCCCTTGCCTGTAAAATTCCTAGTTAGCATATTAAAACTTGCTCTGAGGCACCATCTCCTCTGAGAAGTCCTCCCTTCCTCTTCTGGTCCAGTTTATGGTCCCCTCTGTGCCCTTCCAGACACAGCAGTGTCATTATCTATGCTCATTGGAGCGCAGGCTCCTTGAGGCGGGTCTGAGGATCTCTCACTCACCACCTCGCACAGTGGCTGGTACAGGATTGGTGCCAACTACTTAACAAATGGAACTTCTAAGACTAACCTTTAGACCTGAATTTCCTCCAGCATGCTGAATATCTATACTAAGACGTCATAATCACCTAGTTCAAGGATAAACTAATTTAATTACCAAGGGTTAGTATTGATGACTTTTAATTCTTTTTTTGTTTGTTTTCCTTGGGACTTTGAAAATCTTTAGTAAGCAAGTATTGCTTTGATTAAAAGAAAATCATCTATAGAAATATGGGGTTATCTCATGAGATAGGCTTTATTGCCTCTGTTTTTACAGATGAGGAAACAGGTGCAGAAAAGTCACGACATTCGCTGGAGGTCAAATACTACTGACGAAGTGAGGCCGTGGTAGCTCCAGAACCCTCCACTTCTGACCATACTGTTGTTTCCTAGTGGCTGATAATCCATCTTCTACGAAACAGTTCACATGGCCTGGTTTTGTTTGAACTAGCTTACATTCCTTTTCGAGTAATCCAAACAAATAGTTGCTCTTTTTCATTCCTTTAATGGAAAACTTCCAGGAGACTTACTAGGCTACGGCAGATGACCATGGTCTTCACTAAGATTTCACCAAATATACAGATAATCGCACTTGAGCATAAAGGGCTGGTTTATGCACCATTCAGCAAGGTCCTAAGGCCCAATCTAGTAGGTTCCAATCTACTGGATGATCTTGGGGTTTTATCTGGTAGATCTCCAAGCTACCAGCATTGCCACACGCAATTAACTGGCATAACAGTCCCATCAGGGACAGTGAAATAGCTGTTCACAAGGAAAAGGGTGAGAAATCCTGACCTGAGCTCTTTATTTTTAGACAATTCCCAGTTATACCTCATTGTTAAAGTCCAATAGTTTTAATTTATTGATCTTTTTTATTGTATCTCATCAATCACCATCATTGAACCAGATCACCTGTGCCAGGAATGACTTAGCAGGTAAGTGGGAAAACAGAGTAGAGGGGAGGGTTCAAGAAAACAGGGACCCCTATACTTACATACAGCTATGTTTCTAAGGTATTTTCACACATATTTTTCTTCCAGTAGATCCTCACCTCAACTTTGTGGTAAGAGCACAGCCATCATTTCCATTTTACAGATGAGGAAACAGAGGTTGGCAGAAGCTGAGTGACCCAGCAGACACGCGTGAATTTGTGTTATGACAGAGGTCTTCTGTTCAGAGTTTTCTCCGTTTGCACCACGATGTTTTTGGAGACAGCAAGATGCAGTAGACATTTTTGCCAAGTCACAGTCTGGGGAATAAGTGGGACTGGTAATAACTCTGGGAAAGAGGTATAAAAATGTCAAGGAGAAAGAGTGGCATCTATTTGGCCAAAGAAGAATCTAAGTCTTCTCAAATCTGTATCCTTCATGGGCAAACTTTATTCAGGGGGGTGAGGTGGGGAATGGGAGAGAGGCTCCCAGGCGGAGCAGATTACAAAAGTACTGTAAGTCCTCAAAGCCAGTAAGTCCTGAGACTTCAAGCGAAATGGTGCATAATGAACCCAGTTTTACCAGAGGTTAATTGAGATAAACAAGAGTTAAGTCTCTATAGCACCGCATCAACATTATAACAAAGGGACATTGAACAAAACGACGTTATCTGAGGACCGGCTGTAATCATTTTGGTTTGTTGTAATTTCAGTTCTCATTCTTCCCCCAATATTATATCCTTTCGGTCACCTTTGCATCTCATCTGAAGTTTAAAATCAGGGGTTCTTTTGGTTGACTGAATGGCATCCGCCAATAATTGCTGCTGCTCTAATTCCTCACATAAAAAAGTTTATACATTTGGATCAGGAATTCCAGATTTTGCTAATTTGTCTTTCTTCCTTTTCAAAGTTCCACATGAGCTTTCTTTTCTGACTCTGTTCTCTTCACAATTCTGTATCCCTGTCTCTGTGTTAGTGATTTAGTTTGTTATGTTTGGCAAACAATATCCTAAAGAATAGTGAATCTTATGGATCGTAAAATTTAGTGTGTGGAAAAAAGGAAACAACAAATTTTTAATCAAAGTAAGCAATAATGACAGGTTTATTTAAAATTTCCAGTAGAGAAAACCCACTAGTTTTGGAATAAAAAGTACTCAATGTACGAGAGCGTAAGTGAATATAAAAGATTAGCAGAAGAAAAATAAAACCAAACATAGTACAAAAAAATTAAAAAAAGTTGGAAATGGATTTAAACAGGGATGTTCTTTAAATCCTCCAAATATTTAACAGAGTTACTAGGTTTGGCAAACAATTCACTTGAAAATTAAAGCCTATTTCTGTACTGTAAACTCCATAAAAACTGCTTATTAAATTCAAGCACTCCATACAATTGGTATTGAAACAATTTTGCAGTCAATTTCAGAGAAGCAGGAATTATTCATTTGCTCTCACAGTTATATGAATTAACCAGCTGCATAACTGTTTTTTTGAAGCAAATGAAATAGAAGATGCCAAAAGAAAAAAAGTAGGATAAAATCTCAAAAAAATTGAAACACAGCAAAATTCAGACATCAATTTGTTTCTTAAAAGCAACAAACTGATTTTTTACAGTATATTCTACATCTGTAGTTGTCATTTCCCTCGCCCCACCCCCTCCAATACTCCTAAATCCACTAGTCTAATCAATTCTTAGCTTCCAAATATTCTGTACATATATATTTAGCAAAGAGCATATGCCTAACATTATTCTGACAGCAGTATGGTCAGCATACAATTTTAGAAAGATTACTATGTATATCATCAAGATTAACCATTACTTAAAAAACAAACAAACAAAAACCATTACTAAACAAATGGTTTTAAAATATTATGAAAACCCATGAAAAGAAGACTCCACACGGGCTCTAAACCTGATAAAAACACACTTCGGAAAGACTATTAATGCTAAACTTCTGCCGAACGATGACCTTAAAGTGCCAAACACAAAAGAATCTCTTAGGACCGGTTTTCCAATTGATGATTTGTCCCTGGCTTGGCCATCTCTCCTTTAACTATACACAAAGTCCTGCTAAAAGTATGCATTTTAGGTGATTTTTACAACAGAATGTTACAATGTAAACTAAACAGATTCTTGATATCAACAGTATGTTACCAAGGCTTTTTTAAAAAATTTCTGAATCCGACAGTTGGTCACAGAGGTCAAGTATTATCAAGGCTCCTTTGTCAGTTGTCAATCGTGTCTGACTCATCCATCCTTCAAGTACATGCAAGGCTCAACAGTTTTCAAGAGGCAGAAGCCTGAGGCCGTTTAAGACACAGATGAAATAGGATTGTGAGGTGAACCCATCTGAGTGAGAACTTTATCCAGCCACTGGAGGGGGCCGTGCAGATGGATCTCAATCCAGCAGGGGGTGCTAGTAACATCCTGGCGGTGGTATTCTGCTCCCCATCCCTAGAAACAACAGATTGGAGGTCATTTAACTTGCTTAACTCAGTGGTTAAACTTATTAAGTAAACAGAGTTCACGTAATCAGGCATAAAGATATGGATACTTTCCACAAGACAAATGCTTGAGCGCACAAACACACACACAACCGGGCAGGCACTTTCAGGGAATGTGTGTGTTCCCAGCTCCCTGAAGCCCATCTGTGGATTCTGGATTAATAAGTCTTGGTCTTGGGGAATGAAAGTTTTAAAATACATTATAAGGCTGTTTTAATAAAGATAGTTTTAAACTTTCATTTCCATTGCCCATTATGTTACTGATAGTATTGTAATAGACATTCTTAAATTCTCATTTTATCATCAAGAAAATAAGGAAAACGGTATGTGAGACAGACTGACATTCTGTTTCTTCCCTGTTCGGCCCACTGAAGGTCCTCCTATGCGCACAGGGCTCCTGAGTGATTCATCTCTAAGCAAAGTGGGCAGGAGCACATAAGTATCCAAACGCTCTTATTGACACCTAATCATCGCCTTGAATCAATACATTCCATTATTCATTTATTTGTATAGGAAGGTAGCTTGCCAGGCATCTTCAGGATTACTGAATCAGGACGCTAAGGCTGCAGAGAAGAAAGTCACTATGCAGAAGAAAAAAGTACTTTTGCTACTGCAAAGGTGAGTGACTCGCTGGTGTGGTGGCCAATGAAATGTGAAGTTCTGACAAACCCTTGTTTCATGAGGAATAGCAGAACAGACTGGGTTCTGTCTCTGAAGGTGGGGATCAGATCTTAATTATCTTCAATCTCAAACATCCAGCGCAGTGATTGGCACAAAGCAGACGCTTCTAGAGAAATACCTGTTCAACTGAACTGACTTGGATTTTTCAGGTATGGGGAGTTTACCGTGCAAAGAAGTTATAAAATATATGTTTTATGTTCAAGTTCAAAAACGATCATCTTAAAAATAGTGCAAGACTGGCTATTAATATTAGTAAAATGTTCTATATCGTTTCCCTAAGATGCTAAGTACGAGAGGGCAAAGGATGCTGTCCTTACGAGAATAAAGAAAAAGGTTGTTTTTCCAATTTTTTGTTGCTAATGTATGATAAGCAGCTGCCCTTTATCACATCATCAGGAGTTTTAAAACAAGATTTCTTTATCCTTAACTCTCCAAATCCAGCTTCCCAGCGATGTCCATTATATCTTGTGTAACTCTCCATTCAGGCACTTGCCCCATTATAATTAAACATATACCATGCCATAAGCATCCTGAAGCTAGAGACTTCAGGTGCTTTTTCATCTTTGTATTAATTCTCTGCAATAGTGCTCAAAGTAGTTGCTGAATGAATAAAATCTAATATATTTTTAGTGCATATCCTTGCGTTATAAACACTTTTTATTAGTGTAAAGGGTGTTTTTACGTGTGTAAAAGTAAATAATTAAAAACGTGTAAAAGTAAAATAATTAAAATTGATTGGGTAAGCAACATGAAATGAGTTTGAGAAAAAAGCCAATTGAGCAAAAGAGTCATATATTCTTGCAGAGTGGTCCTTTGGCAATAACAGACTCATCCAGGGACCTCAGCAATGACTGCCACAATGCCTGACTCCACGCGCCCATTTTAAATGAAGACCATGAAGATCAGAAAAGAAAAAAAAAATCCCTGTGCCTGAACCACAGGGTTAAAATGGCAGACAGAGCTAGAACCTGTATCTCCTCCTCTCGAGAGGGATTCTTTCCTCCATGTCCACAAAAACAAGCAAACGAAAAACACCGGCTAGTCACTGTCCTCATTTTTAAATTCACTTTAGCCAAAAAGCTAAGTCAAAGATTAGACGTTCATGTTAATTGTGGGTGAGAAAGGTCTTTGCAGTCTCGTGGGTACAAAGCATACAGGTAAACCTCTTCAAAAGGTAAAAAAGCTTCCTTTAACACTAAGAAGGTGCCAGGCTCAGCACTGACAACGTCAAGAATTATGTTTTGAGAAAAACACCACCAAGAGAACATGCTGAAAATCTGCTAATATAACTCAAAGGAGACCAAAAAAAAGATATTCAGGGAAGGATATCTGTGATCTACAGGATGATTAACACAGTCAGGTTCCCAAATTGCCCTTTGTAATAAACACATTATAGAACAGGTTTGACAACAAGTTAGGTGAGCTTCTGAAGAGAGGACATGAAAGGTGGTTGCCTCACCCAAATATATAATTAATTTTGTTTCTCAAGGTAACAGAGGATAAACGTTTAACTTTGAGAATTCAGCGACAAGGCAGTCAGTCACTAGACTAAGCTACTGACTCATGAAATCGAATCAGATATTTAAATTTTTTACATTTCAATGGCATCTTAATTTTTTTTTTTTCTTCTCGGAGGTAAAAGAGGAGGCAGCCAGGAGATCAATTATTGTGAGCAATGTCCTTAACCTTCCCCCTCCTCAAACCTTACAATACAGTCTTAGAGCCAAAGCATCTATTTATCTTCGGGCAAAGGCCTTATTAACTTCTGCATGAAAAGAAAATCACAGGGTTTACTGGAACCACTAAAAAACCTGACCAGTCAAATATAAATCCCAGTGCGATGAACTTTTATTTTTACAAAAAGATTACTTGCTTGTTGTTAAAACAAAAGCAAGAGGTGTCATCATTATAGAAGTACTGAAAACACAGTATGAAAAGAAAAGGAAGGGGGTGTGCTTACTGAATTGTTCTAAGACAGCCAAGTATTTGAACTATATACATTAAGTGTATCACATAACATGCCGTAATGGTGTTCCAATAGCTGAAATAGCGCTGTTCAAATAAGGAAAAGGTATTAAAGCCTGCTACTGGTGACACGTAACACACACACTCGTATATCCCAATGATGCAGTAAGTCCTCGATGTCCTGTGACTTGAAGTGAAATGCTGTATAACAAAATCAGTGTTATCACAGGGTAACTGACATAAACAAGAGTTAAGTCCCTATGGTGTCTTGTCAATGTCGTAACAAAATGACGTTGAATGAGACGACATTATTCGAGGACCTACTGTACTCTCCTAATAACTGACACCCTTGTTTAAGTTTAAAAATGCCGAGGTAATAAGTGAGCTCCTACGGACACGTATCGAGAAGAGCCGGATTTGTACGCTGGGAGCGAGCACGGCACAGGCGTGGAACCGCAAGCAGAGGGCTCAGAGCTCACTCACCTTCACAAAGCTCATGCGTATAGTGCACATTTTTGTGAGCTCATAGACGGTCTCGAAGCCATGGTTCACAGACTGTGCCAGTAACTGAGCAAATTCCTGGTTATTAAAGATTTTCAAACTACACCCACTGGGGATCTTGCAGACAGTGGTGGGATGAAATCCGTGATGGTAGTTGCAGTTCCGACTTTGCACAAAGATGCTACTGTCGCTGAGGCATTCGGCGTACACCTCCCCTCCAACATAGTACAGATGGACGCCTGTGGGAGGACAGAGACAGTGTGTCACTATCGTCGTTCACGGCTGGAAAGCGTGTGCAGCTCCAATATAGGAGTTCACAAGGATTTACGCTTCGGCTAGTCAGATAAACAGATAGTCTCCAAGTCTTGCACAACTGATAGAATCTTAGTTAACTGTATTAGCGAATAGTGTCCGTATGTCACAACATGCACGTCTAGGTTTCTAGGGGGGAAAAATACAACAAAGTCCCTTGAAAATCAGTAGCAAAGTGTAGCAATTTCATTCTGATAAGCGTTTAATGCCCTGTTCGGCCATGGACGGAAAGCCTAGTCCCACTTTAAAAATACAGCACAGTAAAGCTGGACTTTATTACGGGATCCTGCGCGTATTCACCTCACAGCTCACTTGCGTTTATGTCACAGCTAAGCTGTTTGAAAATTTTTAGGGTAGAAGAAGGGGGGATTGAGACGTAAAGGAACCAGGAAACCACAGGTGGAGGAAGTACTGCTGAGAGCTGTAAGATGTAAGGTCCAGGAAAAAAATCAACTAGAAAAATAATTCGAACTGTGTGGAATCTGATCTCGCTGAACTACCATCTGCTCCAAACTTCTTCCTGTGAGATCCAGAGTGCCAGGAGTGTAGGAAATTGATCTAACCCAGCCTTTTAAAAGAGGAAAGGGGGGAAAAACCATTCTGACAAAGCCTCACTGCATTTACGGAGATTACTTTATTACAGGCCACCAAGCAAACTGAGTCCCATCCCAGGTGGCTTTAAATGATCTATCTACCTTGTGGGTAACTCTTGCATGGTTTATTTAGTGCTAAAACTATCATCTCATACAAAATATTATGTGTTGTGTGTACATGTGCACACATGGCTGAGACTTCTGTAACGATGAAACAGCTGCAGGAGCAAATGTCCATTTTTCTGTCTGATGCAGAGAAAACAACTTAAGAGTCTGTGTTCTGGGTGTGTTTTTTACTTGATTATAAGAATGAGAAATTTTCATCTTAGAAAATTTGGAAAGTAAAACAAAATACAAAGCAGAAAATATTTTCATTTCTTTAGTGACCTAGAGGCAAGAATTGTTAACAGCTTGACACACTGTATGAGGTTTCAAGTATCATTAAACTTTCTCTGCAAACATCTGAAGTATCTACATGACTATGGATACAACCATTTATTTAACGATTCTCCCATTACTGGGCCGTTGTGTTCACACTAAGTTTCTGCTATAATAACAATGCTATGATACATGTCTCTGGATCATTTTTTATAATATCCTTAGGAGAGATTCCTGGAAGTTAAATCATTGGATCGAACACTTGTGATTCACTTTGCCAAATGACTTTCCAGAATGCTTCTATCAATTTACACCCTGCTCACCAGCAGTGTACTTTCTCATATCACCCATGCCAGTATTGAGTCTGAGTTTAAAACAAAAACAAAACTTCCCTAATTAAGAGTTGAAAAACAATACTGTTTTAATTTGCACGTGAGGCTGGTATGATCATTTCATATGTTTATTAGCCATCTGTAGTCCTCTTATGAATTTATTGTTCATATTTCTCACCTATTTATCTTGCCGAGGTTCTAGTATTCTTGTTTTTTATGAACTGCACATATAATTTATTTGTTTCCTCATTAGTCCTTTGTCTTTTAATTTTGTCTATGTATTTTTTTAACCTACAGAAGTTACAAGTCTTTAAGTAATCAAATCTCTTGTGATCTTTTCTGTTGCTTTATATAAGGCTTAGAAAATTTCTATCTCTCTGATCAATCAAATAAATTTTCTTCTAACTTTTTTATAGCTTGCCTTTAAAAAAAGTTCAACGCATTAATCTATCTGCATGTATGGAATGAGGTCAGGGTTTCTCCCTCTAGCCTCACCCCAAAGCTAGCTTTGTTACTGCAGGCCCATTAGAAGAAGACTCTACTGATCTGTTATACTTCACTTAACATACATTAAATTTTAAAACACAGTATAGTCTGAGTTTATTTATTCTACTGTTTTGTCTACACACTGATTTAATTGTAGTGTCATAATGTTTTATTTACCCTAATACCAAATACATTTTCTTTGCTCTTCCATTTAAAAAATTTAGCTATTTTCACCTGTTTATAATATTCAGAAAATATTTTCCAACTTTCAAAAAACATTACGTTGTGATTCTGAAGTGGATTGTTTTAAACTACAAATTAAATTAGGAAAAATGAATATTCTCAAAATGTTTTCACAATATTAGGCCTTCTCTCTAAGGAACACAGACTGTTTATTTATTCAAATTCTCTTTCTCTTGCAGTGAAATTTGGTTTTCTTTACATAAATCTCATATATGGCTGGTTCAGATTACTTTCAACATATTTATGCTTTCTGTTGCTATTAGGAATGTAATTTTCCCCTCTGGTATATTTTCTAACTGGTTATTGCCAGATAAAGGAAACTGACATATAATTTCTAAAAATAGATTAATTGGAGGTTTCTAGATAAATAATCATATCCTTTGAATGGACACAATGACCATAAGTAATACTGACATATGGGCGAAGGAGGGAGGCACTCATGAGCTTCTGGCATGAGTGGAAATTAATAAAAGCTTCCTGGAAAATAATTTAGCAAAATACATCAAGAGTTTATAACCTACTAATTTTACTTAAAGAATCTATTCCCCCCACAAATCCCAAGAATATTAGCAACCAATTAATCATATCATCTGTAAATAATGATCATTTTGGCTTATTTCCATTATCTGTAATTCTACAACAGTCAAGGCATCTGGAACAATTTTAAATAACAGCATTCCCAGAATTCTTATCTTCTTCCTAATTTTTAATAGGAATGTCCCAGAGTACAATGGCGTTTTACTACTTTGGGGCAATGGCCAACTTTAGAACTTAATGAAAAATAGGTCCCTCTGTCCCAAATGTATGCAAAATTGTGTTTATCTACAATTTCAAGGGTTTACAGACCACAGAAAGATATTTGTACGTTATGAACCTAAGTCCTAGCATTTCATCATTACATGTGTAGCTTAGGGACTATCTATCAGTTCCTGCTTTAAGAGTTCTTTGTGGTTTTTTGTTTTTTTCAAATGTTTTTATTGATTTCAGAGAGAGGAAGGGAGAGGGAGAGAGAGACAGAAACACCAACAATGAGAGAGTCACTGACCAGCTGCCATCTGCACGCCCCCCCCCGGGGATCGATCCCTCCACCCGGCATGTGCCCTGACCCGGGAGGGAACCGGGGCCTCCTGGTTCATAGGTTGATGCTCAACCACTGAGCCATGACTGCCAGGTTCTTTTTTTTTTTTTTCTGGATTAAATGTTAAACTTTATCTCAAATGTCTTTTAAGCATCTACTAAATAACCTTTTAATTTGGTCCTCTGTTCTAAATTTCATAGGTCATTTAAAAAAATTTTTTACTCTGGAAATAATTTCAAACTTATAGAAATAGAAAATCAGATCAAAGACTACTCATCCCCACATAACCTTCACCCAGGTTTATCTATGGTGACAATTTACTCCAAGTGCTTTATCGTTAGCATCTCCCTCCCCCCTTCTTCTACACACACCCATTCACACATACATGCATATGCATATGCGTACATATATATATTCTAACCCAGGATTGTTTTAGATTGATACATATGCACAGGGTGAGGCAAAAGTAGGTTTATAGTTGTGAGTCCACAGACACTGAGTTTATTCTTGTATTACTACTTATTATTGTATTATTTATTTGTATTACCACTGTAAACTTACTTTTGCCCCACCCCATGTGTGTGTGTGTGTGTGTGTGTGTGTGTGTGTAAATAAAATTTCTTCCTGAACCCTTTACTTCATCATGGCCCTTTACCCCTAAATATTTAGGTGTGCATTTCCTAAGAGTAGGCATATTCTCTTACACAGGCACAGTACATTAGTGATGCCAGCACGTTTAACATTCATATAATGCTTTAATCTACCACTCATATTCTAGTTTTGCCTGTTGACCCCAATAATGCCCTTTAAAGTATTTTTCCCCCTGGCTGGTACAGGATCATATCCAGAGTCAGGTTATAACACTGAGCTATCGTATCTCTTTAACCTCTTTTAATTTGGAACAGTCTCACGCCTTTGTCTTTGACGTTGGTATTTTGGGAGAATACAGTCCCTCACCTGAGGATATTTTTTCCATTACTTTTCAGAGAGAGTAGAAGGAAGGGGAGAGAGAAACATCAATGTGAGAGAGATACATCGACTGTTTGCCTTCCACACGAGCCCCGAATGTGGGCGAGGAGTGAGCCTGCAACCCTTGACAGGGAATCGAACCCACGACCCTTTGGTGTACAGGCCGATGCTCTAACCACTGAGCCACAGCAGCCAGGGCCCTCCTCACCCTTTTTAATAGAATGCTCCTTATTTTGGATTTGCCTGAAGTTCCCTGATTATTAGATGCAGATCTGCATTCTCAGCTGGAACTCTGCATAGGTGATGTTATTTCCTTCTCAGGCTATCACATCTGGAGGTATATCATATCCATCTGTCTCTCACTGGTGATGATAATTCTGATCTCCCAGTCAAGATGTTGTCCGATTCCTCCACTGTATAATTACTGATCTGCATTCTCCCTTGAAATGAATGGGCTGTCTGTGAAGAAATACTTTAAGACCATGCACACATCCTGATTCTCATTTAAAAAATCCTCTCTATATTTAGCATCCATTGGTGATTGTTGCCTGATGGCTATGAAATGATAACTTTCCAACTCTAACTCTCACTCTACGTTTACCAATCAGCCCTCCCCATTCATTTATTCATCTATTCATTACTGGCATGGACTTCTGAATAACTATTGCTTTTCAGTGGTTTAAAATTCATTACTGTACTTAATTATTTTGGTGCTCAAATTATCCTAGAGTTGGCCAGTGAAAGTCCCTCCAAGTTGGCTCCTATGATATGCCCCCATCATTTCCATAAGCATTTCTTTACTTTCTGACACAACAGAATGTTCCAGGCTCACTTTGGAACGCCTGTCCCAGCCTTGGCGTCAGCCCTTTCTCCAAGGAGTCCTGGCTCCTCTTAGTGGGAAATGGTATTAGAGGTGTCTCACTAGATGTGTTCACTGCTACGAGGTATCTTTGCTCTTGGCGCTTTCAGCAGACAGATCAGAAACTATCTGCACATACACACACATCGACATATGCACACACATACAGGAGATCATAAACATGCATGTGCACATACATATACATGTTATTAAAATCATGATTTCACACTGATACTTCCATAGGTTTTATTTATTTCCCCTCCTCCATGCGTGTATGTCTCTTATTTCCCAGTGAAAACCCAGGCTCCTAATATCACATATCCAGTATTAATCTTATAATAGACTCTAAGCGTTTCAGAAAGGTTTCATTCATGCTGCTGCTAAATAATCAAAGTCTACTACAAACAGTTCAGGGTTTGCTTACAATCACTCTACCCTACCTCGCCCAGACTGAGGATATATAGCTAAGTACTATACTTATAAATTGTTTTTGGATTATTTCATTCTTTTCTTCCCCCCTCAGTGAGGTATGACATTCACTTGAAACACATTAGGTTTATTTATTTAAATTTGCTTTTAGTTCCAAGTTGTAAGTAATTTTTTAACAGCGATCCTATCCTGCAGCAAAGCACAAGGTAGACCAGTGCTCCCGAATAGCAAGTCACTCTTTCTGCTAATTACTACTAATTATTATGTGTTGGCAGACCACAAAAATCACTGATTGGAAGGTGAACTTCCTGGTAATACACATTGGAAAAATATTTACAAACTGTAGCACGTACGTATTATCTGGCGTTGCTATACTAGTTTGCTACAGGAAAGACGAGGCAGCTCTGGGGGAACAGGGACACACCAGCCAAAGGAGGTTAAAGTGCACACTCACCTTTTCCAATGTGCCGCCTCGTGTTTTCAATGGTGGAATTCCGATTAACGTTGGAGAGCAGCCCAAGGCAGAAGCGGTTCTTATTGTTGGAAGGATCGGTGAAACCATCCACCAGCACGCTTGTGGAGGAGGCATGGAACGCCTCTCCCACGCGGTTATTGAGCTCATAGTAGACAATAGAGCACCAGTGTTTCGGTTCCTCATAAGCAACCGCCTGAACATCTGTAAGAAAGAAAAGCTTATAGTCAACCACGGTTAGTGCCCTGGGCTCCCAAAAGCTGAAACTGCTGTAACAAACACTGGCTCAGGATCATGGAATGAAGGTAAGGAGAAGCAACTGCTATTTGAACATGTAGACTTTATCTCTGATGCCTAAAGCAGGTATTCCTTTCTAAGCGCGACATTCTTTCATTGGAAAACAATTTTCTCTAATTACCGTCAGATAACCAAAATGCCAGCTAAGCAAGCATCCCCACAGCGTTTGCCGAACACTCACAATACCCTCTGTCCTAGGCCAAAATGGAAATCACCCCCATTACAGACCCTGGCTCACCATCTAAAGAAAGGCAACAAGTGGTAAGTGAGCTGAAAAAACAAGGGGGGAAAGAACAATAGAGCACGGGAAATACGCCAAAGGTGCTGGCACGAACAGGAATTACTTTCAACAGAGCCTTAGTATGCCGATGCCTTTTCAAAGCAACGAAAATCAGTTTCTAATTATTGATAAGAAGTTCCTTTACTTCACGTTAAGCTGCCAATAACTATCACAGCTCCAGCTCTGCTCCAGCCCCCAAACTCAGGAAGAAATCTTGCCAGCTGGCCAGTTTGTACAGAATGAATCATATCTCTCTCATCCAGATTTCATGCTAACTTCCTTATATTTGCTTTAAGTCATGCAGAGCAGGTGTGTTTTGTCTCTCCATTCCCAGAATGGGCCAACAATGGAAATTACCCAACTTTACTGACAGGATGCAGCTTGTTAAGTCAAATCTCTTAAGACTAACAAATCTCCAAACAGAACATGCTTCTAAATATTTGCAACTAAAAGGTTCTAAAGATAAGTTCCTCCTGTAGTAAAAGCTCTTATATCACTGTGTTAGAGATTCCAGGAATATGAACCATATATAGCCAGTGTGCCAATACATAATGATCTGAGGTTTATGGTCTTGGGTGTATCATCGTAAAAAAAAAAAAAAAAGGAAAGAAAATCCACATTGGAGGCAAGTACTTCTGTGTCCTTAACATCAACCTCCATGATATTCAAATGCACTTTACTTTAGAATTCAGTACAGAAAACAAGGCAAATGATCATGATGAAAACAGCCACAGAAAAGACGAAATACTGCCATTTGTGACAATGTGGATGGACCTTGAGAATATCATGCTAAGCAAAGTCAGTCAGATAGAATTAAGAACCACATGATTTCAACCGTATGTGGGATATAAAACTGAAAGCTAAAAAATGAACAAAGAAAAACGAACGAACAAAAAGTCATAGACACAGAGAACAGTATGGTGGTCACCAGAGGGAAGTGGGTGGGGGTAGTAAAGGGTAAAGGGGGTCAAATATACAGTGACAGAAGGAGATCTGACTTTGGGTGGTGGGCACACAATACAATTTACAGGTCATGTATCATAGAAATGTACACTTGAAACCTATATTATCTTATTAACCAATGTCACCCCAATACATTCAATAAAAAAGGAAAGAAAACCACACAAACATTAACTGCTTATTAACTGAAGCAGGTGAGCCGAAAACATACACCATCTTCCCTGTTTGCTAAGCTTCTATCCCTTGTCGATTTGCTGTATTTCAAAGAGCAAAATTCTAGTGATTTACAAGTGCCAAATCTTAAAGGAGGCTGCAACATTGTTAACAGAAGGCTTTATCAGCTTTTAGGGTTGTTCAAAATACCTTTCATCTAGGTTGGAGGTTGATGATTCCCCCCCACCCCATAAAAGGCCAGAAAGGTTTTGTAAACCTTGTGGTCTCTATTGCAACTATTCAACTGTACCCCAGTAGAGCAACAGCAACCACAGGTAATATGTAATGAACAAACACAGTGTGTTCCAATAAAGCTTTATTTATAAAAACAGGCAGAATATGAATTGGCCTGCAGGCTGTAGTTAGCTGACCCCTGCTCTAATCAGAAAACCATCCCAAATAAAACCACCACCACCACAAAAAGGCCCACGCTCCTTCCTCATGAAAATATTAACTATAAACTTATTCTAATGGGGAAAAATTTTAAAGGTCAATTTCCTGAAATGAGACATTTTAGGCTTAACAACAACAGCTACAGGTCTACATGCTCATAACTGTATATGCTATGTATATGCTGTGCCCATTCTTTTCTGCTATCCTGTTCCCCAAATAAAAATCCCAAAGATGGTTGAGACAGCTCTTTTCTCCAACGAGAATCTTTATTGGCTCATAATTATATGTTTGAGAGGATGTTCAGATCACAGGAGCCAACAAAATAGGTATGAAAATTGTTTATAGATTAAAAAGGTGTGCATTCCAATTTATGACACCGCACATCCCAGAAAGGTTCTTTGAATTCATCGTCAAATGCTAAGAACGTCAAAAACACAAGCAAGTCTGACAAAGTGTGAGGTATCCCCAATTTTAATAAAAAGGTTGATGAGAATGACCTAAGACATACCTATAGTATCCGAATTGCATTTTAACTTCAATGTTTACACAAATTCAAAGACCCAGGCCATGGGCCAAGTGTACCTGTGAAGCACCTTCCTCCACGAGAGGTTTTTGGGAGCAGCTTTACTCAACAGCATGGTTGTGACTTCTTACCAATGCTCGGAGATCTCCCCAGCACTTTGTTACCTGGGCTCCCTGCTCCCTCATGCACTGCAGCCCTGGAGCAATGCGTCCTCCCCTCCTCTCCTCCCCTCCATCACTGCCAGGAGTATGCAGAGCTGCAAACAGATCCACCCTCTACTAAAGAGGGAAAGAAATGCTTGTCCTGCTTCAAGTTCTTCCAGGTGAGAACAGGAAAAATGTGCCTCAATTCCTTTTCTGCAGCGAGGTTAGAAACAAATACGAACGGCAAGAAAAAAAAACAAAAGCCACTGATTTGTCCCAGCTGCAGTAATACATAAACGAGGGCTAGAAAGTAGACTGGGTTTATGAATATCTATCCTAACTGCAAAAGAACCTTCTGGAAAGCCTTGTTATATGAGCTGCTAAATTTGGAAATCACCAGTGGAAACTCCACTTCAGTACTGTTATGCTCACTGTTTCTCAATACCCCTCTGTCCTTTACTTAAAAATATTCTTTTATCACCAATTCTAAACTACTAAGTATTGACGTTCTCAACAGATGAGCGCTCAATTACGCATAGGCCTTCATCAGTTAAATCAGCGTGCTGTTCTTCATGTAAGACTTGCCTATAATCTAAAGAACTGTTTCTACAGAGCTTCCCTTATTGTATTTTATCTTTCTCAAATAGGTATCTTTTTAAAGACTAGTAAAATTTTGTGAGAGAAAGCAACATTTGGACAGATAAACTTGAGACCTTAAAAAGGGAAAAAGCAGCTATTCATTTTACCTCCTCTGCTGATTTCCGAGGGCAGTGAAGGTGCCATCATGTTTGTGTCCATTGGCTGAGAGCCATCCTGGGTCATGGGGTCTTCAGGAGGCAGGTAAGCAGGTGGGGGCGTATCAGCTACAAAGTTAAAAAAAAAACCACAACACCTATTTTTTAATTCTTAATAAACATATACACTTAAAACATACATATCCTCTTCTGTGCTGAAATTCTTAAAGAGATTAAGTTGCCATTTCAACCTCCCCATCTCAAGACTGGAGGCCACAGACGCTGGACTTGCTGTGCACTTTCTGAAGATCACTACCATCTCATGATCTGATTTTAGTAAAAATTCAGTGGGAGGAAAAGCCTTACGTGCCAGTTCTGGAAGTTGTCTGCCTGTCCGGGATTGTGCCATTGTAAAACAATCAGATGCGCGTTTAAACCATCTTTAGTATAACCCACACTGAACGGACCTCTGCATTTCCGTTTCACTGGTGGGTGGAAAACCTTTGAAAGCCACAGAAGGCTTCTTAAAAAAAGGGGATTCAGGGTCTCTTACATTAATCCTATGGGCTCTTAGGAATCACCGAGTTTCATTACAGTCAACTTCCTGACTTTTAATTTCCCAAAACTTCAGGCAATGTTAGGACTACCTTCTCCCTACCCTCTTAAATAATCACCAATTTTAAAATCCCTAGTAGCAAAATAATGGAAAACAAATCAGTTTATCACAACTGTCTTCTATTTCAGAATTCATATAGATGTTTCTTCTGGAAAGTCATAGTCAGCTGGCAATTAAGAGGCAAACAATATTTTATTGATTTCTGAAACAAAGAACATAACACAAGTCTTCTGTTTTCTTAAAGAAAATAAAGGGCATGGGTTTCCCAAAAACAAGTTCCTCACTGGCTAGTGTGAGGTCATGTGGCACATACAGCAGAGCAGGGAACAAAGTCTCACCTTAGGGAAATACGAGTAACTTAGGTCCTTCCTCTAGACTCCCCTCAGGGAAACCATCAAATGCAAATACTAATAGGGCTCCACTAGAGTTCCCCAGCGATTTCTAAGACCGACTCTTCAGCTGAATCACAGCACCTAGTGACTTCCACGGTCCAGCTGTTAACGAGCAGGAGCTCGTGGCACAAACAGGGCTGTGGGGACCTTATCTGGGTGCCTTTTCCACCCTTTCTCCAGCTTCTTTTAATTTGGCTTCTTCCCTGCAGCTGGAACACTAACTTGGCTTTACTTCCAGCCAGGAAGGAAGACAAAAAGCCTCCTCTGAGACCAAATTCAATACATTTCTGCAAATGCGCAGGTAAAAATTTCATGGGCAACCTATGGAATCGGCACCACCGAGAGGGGCCAGATAACCACTGGTGGTGTCCACCGTTCCCACGAGTACCTCCTCCCACCCCGGCAACTATCTCTTCTCCATATTTCCCCTCCTTGGCCCATGCTTTATTTCCTGACAGCAGGGGAAGAAGTGTAAATTCAAGCACTAATCTTCCATTTTTTCATTCTCGGGCCCACCCTGGCTTTGCCACTGCTCAAAAAGCTTCCTGAAATGGTCTCCTCCCCACCAGCCTGTTCATCAAACCCAACGGGTCTGGGAGGGAGTGGATGGGGTGGATAGGAAATCATTGTATTATATTAGCTTGATTTTTAAACTAATCAATCTCCCACCCTCATTCTAAACAGTTTTGGATTGAAAAACAAACCAAACAAGGCAAAGTAACGAGGTTTAGAATAAAAGGAAGAAAGAGATACATCATCAAAAGATAGCAATATCAAGTGTGACCGCTTTTCAGTTTTTGAGGACATACCGGCACGGATGTCAAATTCAAATTACTTAAAAAATATTTTGGTCACCCAATGAACATGCTTGCCCACTCATTCACAGGGGTCAAGTATACAGATGCCAAGTATGTCTTTATTTAGAATATGTTTCTTGAGGTCTATTGGCAAGAAATTTGGTACTAATCGTTTTTGTTCTCTGAGGTGCGGGCTTATTAACCTATTAACTTGAAAAACAAAACGTCCTAATTAATCATTTATTCTGATAAATATTACACCATCAGTTAAGTCTCAAAGAGGAAGATAATTGTTTTCTGTCTCTGCTAAGTTAAACAAGCAGATGGTTTCTAGTACTTCTGTTGCAATTCCTTTGTTGTTAAAGTATATGTTTCTTGGGATTACATCACCACTTAAATGAATTTAATTAAGTGGGGGGCTGTGATTCCCTCAAGAAGTATCTTTTCTGAGGTTGCACTTACAGCAGGTTTGTTTTTCCATGTATGAAATGATGCTGATGGAGGCTGTGCTTCTCCTAAAGCAAATGCGTGCAATACACTATTTTCCCCCCTCTTTTATCAAGAGCAGAGGCTCTTAACAACGATGCCACTCCCAGAAGGATGCAGCTGTTTTGAAACCCTTCAGAATAAAAAATAAAACGTATTCAAGCACCTGTGCCCGACGAGTAGAACAGGACATGTGCTTACTGCTTAGCTACGAGGTCTCCTTTCGCCCACAGTCCAGTCCTGAGGCCGGGAGCACAGGGGCCCGGGGCGGAGCGGAAAGGCTCCCCATCCAGGGGCGCCAGCTGCTCCCCGACACTGTGATAACACCGTCCGCCCCGACCACAGAGCGTCACCCAGCAGTGCCACCTACCCGGCATCTGGAAGGGGCTTCCTGGGTCTGAGCTGGTGGGAGAGTGCGGGTAGGTGCTGCTGCTGCTGCCGGGAGAGTTGGGGTAGCTGCTGCCGGGGGAATGCGGGAACGGGTGGCTGTTGGGCTGCTGGAAAGAATCCGGGAAGGTGGCGTTGAGTGGCATGTGAGGCTCGTTTTGTCTTAGGTCGCGGAACTGAGCTAAGAGGCTGTGCTGAGGGTTATATTCGCTGTGCCTGGGGACCAGCACTGGAGGAAGAACTGGAAAAACAAGAAGAGGAAACAAAAGGACAAAAATGAGAATGATGAAAATTCATAATAATGCCGCAATAAAGTCAAAACATGATCTGTAAGTAACAAATTATCTGAACGCTGCCCTGCTGCCAACTCCGGGAACAAATGCAGTAAAAAATACCATCTCCTTAGACTCACTGACGATTTACGCCTGAGACGAGCGGCAGTGACAAACTGTCCGGGGAAAGTCTGCAAAATACATTCTTTTAGGTTAAAATATTATGGCTCTCCTATTCTTAATTTTTTTCATTTACTATAAACCAGAGCACAATTAAGAACATGTCATCATCGATGAGTCCACTTTACATCCCTGGCTGATAAGATTTTACATTTAAGAGTTAATAATATTTATTGAATGATATGAATTATTCACCATACATGTTTTAAATGAAAACTCCATTATAATCTTATGGGACCACCGACGTATTGTGTGGTCCGTAGCAGACTGAAAAGCTGTTATGTGGTGCGTGACTTTACCTTATGAATGTCTTTTCTCTAAGGATTGTAATGTATTTACCCACTTTTCAGTCATCGTTATCATTACCTGAGAGGTTGAAAAAAAAAAAAAGAAATTTCATACACCCCACATTTTGCTAAGTGAATACTTAAAACCAAAAATGCTTATAATAGCAGTAAAGAAGGAAAGAAAACAACTCGAGTGGGTCCTAAAAGCTCTATGTTAGAAACCTAAGGTGTTAATAATCAGCATGGTCAGACATCTCCAGAGGCAAAGCCACTAGAAATGCAAGGAGAATCAAAGGGAAGGGCTGGCTAACAGAGCCCGAGCCAGGGGTTAGATCCTAAGCTTCCTGCCAGGGTCACCAGATGGCTCTTCCCAGTAAGAAAGGCCCTTGAAATCCCGACTGCTCTTGTGGCCTTGGCCGGAAAGACAAAAACAACCCATTTGGTAAACTGTACGGGAGGAGAGAGGAAGGCATCTAAAACCTGCTATTGTTGCTGGGAGTTAGGTTTCAGAATTATTTTCCCAACGAAACAATACTTAGTGGCATTAGGAATTAAGTAGGTTTTTGAGGGATTTCCAGAGAATTTATCCATAATTTCTAACATTTCTACAGAAAAGAAGTGCTCTTAACACTTGGATTATCACTTGTTCATGAGCTGAAAAATGTTAAAATTTACCATACGCTGTGCCTTAAATTTTACACAATCCCGTAGCAATATGATTTCCCTACTTGACCCCTTAGAAGCAAACTTTTTTTAGTATAATAAATAAACATATTTTCTCTTTAGCACGGTGTTGGAATCTGCCCAAACCAAGTCATCAAAAGAGTAACTCCTCCTTCTCCCTTTCAATAGCCACCTGAAGTGTAATTTACTCTGTCTTGTTGAACAAAAAATTCCCCGTAGTCATAATGGCTCCCCCAACGCCAAGAGGAATCTATATTCCAGAATAAACTCATGCTGTGAAATAGTTCAATGCCTTTAAATTACTTATGCAATCAAACATTCTCTTTTCTCTTTTAGCTGCTGTGGCTTAGGTTTTCAGTTTCCAACTTGCCTTTTTTGGTCATCTAGAGATAGCCTCAATTCTGACTGGTACCTTTAAAAGGGGGCAGATATTGGCTTCTGCGCCCCTTCCCACAAAGGCAGTACCAGATAGCAATTTGAATCAACCCTCCATCTTAACCCTTCAGAGGACCCCTAGCCCCCCAACACATGCACACACACAACCCTCTTCTTCCTTGCTGTATTCCCTGTTTTTAGCAACTCCTACTGCCTAACAGTTTTAGGAGGGGGAATTTACCTCTTCCCCTCGCAGCAGCAGGCACGCATTTCTGCACCCCGGGGTGATACTCTGCAGTGTTCCTGCAGTAACTCTGTTGTGTGGTGTGCGGTGGTCTGGCTCTTAGGCACGGTGCTGTCCTCAGTGGACATTACAGGTGAGATCAACCAGCTTTTGCTAATGACCTTGGAGAAATGAGCCACCAGCTACAACAAATCAGCATCCTCTAGACGAACTTGACAAGAAAAATGTTTTCCCTCACCTCTAATAGTTAAGATGGTTTTGCCACTGTTGACATAGGCACAGGTATCTTTTAATAAACTTAAAAAATGTACTGAGGTATCACACATTTATACTAAAATGCACAAATCTTCCTATAAATGGAATTGTATATTCGTGTGTCTGACTTCCTTGGTTCAACAGTATGTCTGTAAGACCCACCCATGTTGTGTGTAGCATCTTCTTATACATATATATCACAATTATTTACTCAGTCCTCCCACCTAACCTCCTCCAAGGATAATCAATTTCATTTTTTTTTCTGGTTTATCCTTCCTGTGTTTCTTTTTTTTAAAAATTAAGCAGATAGCCTGGCCGGGCGTGGCTCAGCGGTTGAGCATTGACCTAGGATCCAGGCGATCAGGGTTCGATTCCCGGTCAGGGCACATGCCCGGGTTGCGGGCTTGATCAATGACTCTCTCATCATTGATGTTTCTATCTCTCTCGCTTCCTCTCCTCTCTCTGAAATCAATAAAGATATATTTAAAAAAAAAAAAAAAAGCTTTAAAAAAAAAAATTAAGCACATAAATATATGCTTTCTTATTTCATTTTTATTACTAAAAAGAAAGTCAGCCTACTACATATACTCTTTTTCTCTTTGCTTTTTTCACTATGTCCTAGAATTAGCTTCACTCTAGTTTATAGAGATCTTCCTCATCTGTTTTTACAGCTGATAGCACCGTCATTTATTCAACCGATCGCCATGTGTGGGCATTTAGGTAGTTTACAATATTTTACCATCACGTACAACCCCACAATGAATAAGCCAGTAGACATATACTGTTGTACTGTTAAAGGTGTATCTCCAGGGTAAATTCCTAAAAGTGGAAATACTGGGTGAAAGGGTAAATGAAGATATCATTTTGTTATTGCAAAGTACCCCTTACTAGGGCTGTGCATTGTGCATCACCCCCAGCCACGTATGAGAGTGACTTTTGCCCCACAGCTTCCAAAACAGACTAAGTTGTCAAGCTTTTGATTGTTTTGGACACTCTGATGGGCAAGAAATAGCATTCGGTGCAATTTTAGTTTACATTCCTTTTTTTTTTTTTTAAATATATCTTTATTGATTTCAGAGTGAGGAAGGGAGAGGGAGAGAGAGAGATAGAAACATCAATGATGAGAGTCATTGATCGGCTGCCTCCTGCATGCCCCGCACCGGGGACGGAGCCCGCAACCTGGGCATGTGCCCTGACCAGGAATCAAACCTCCATCTCCTGGATCCTAGGTCAATGCTCAACGGCAGAGCCAAGCCGGGCAGGGCTACATTCCTCTTAATATGGTGAAAATTTATTATCTTTTCATGTATTTTGGAGGACATTTTAGTATCCTTTTGTGTGTGTGTGAATTATCTGCTTGTGTCTTTTTTGGTCACTTTTCACTTAAAAATATGTATTAGAGATGTTAACCCACGATGTATTTATATGTTACAAATATTTTATTATAATCTGTCTCTGACTTTGCTTATGTGCAAAAGTTTATGTTTTGGTTGTCAAATTTATCAGTACTTTCTCTTATTGTAAATGGATTTTGATTCATAGAAAGCTTTCTCCTACACCCAGATCGTAAGAAGGAATTCACCCATGTATTCTTGGAGTGCATATACAGTTTCTTATTTTATTTAGAGCTCTGATCCATTTGGAGTTCAGTTTTATTTATAGTAGGAGGAACAGATCTAATTTCATCTTTTTCCAAATGGCTAGCCAGTTGCCCCGACACCATTAAAAAGCCCATCTTTGTACCAGTGACTGAAGATACCACCTTTCTCATAAAGTTCCATACATGTTAGGGTCTATTTTTAGACATTCCATTCCATTCTATTCTCGTCTGTGCCCCAGTACCGCTCTGTTTTAATTATAGAGGCTTTATAGTATGCTTTAATATAGACAGGGCTAGGCCCCTCTCACAGTTCTTTTTCAATGCTGCCTGAGCTTGTTTTCCCACATGAACTTTACTTATCACCTTGTCTACCTCTAGAAAAAAGGAGTATTGGTACTTTAACTGGGAACACATTATATTTATACATTAATTTAATAAGAATTAATATCCTGAAGTGTCCTAGTCAAGAACTGGGAAGGCCTGCCCAAGTCTACTTTTGTGTATTTCAGGAGTGTTCCATAGTTCTGGTCTGTATGAGTTTACGAGGGCTGCCATAACAAAATACCACAAACTGAGTGCTTAAACAACAGAAATTTATTTACTCAAAGTTCTGGTGGCTGGAATTACAAGATCAAGGTCTCTCCTGAGGCCTTTCCTCTTGGCTTACAGATGACCACTCTCTTGCTGTGTCCTCACATAGCTGTTTTTCCCTAGTGTCTCTCTGTATGTCCCTCATCTCTTCTTATAAGGACACCAGTCAGACTGAATTAGGGCTCACTCCAATGGCCTCACTTTAACTTTTTAAAGGCCTTACCTCCAAATACAGTCACATTCTGCGGTACTTATGATTAGGGCTTCAATATATGAAATTTTTTGGGGGGGGTCCAAAATTTAATCTACAATACTGAATATAGGTTCACCATTTCTTATATTTATTCTTAAGTATTTTATCTTTTCTGTTGCTACTTTAAATGGCATTTTCTCTTCCATTGTATCTTCTAACTGGTAAGATGTGTGTGTGTGTGTGTGTGTGTGTGTGTGTGTGTGTGTGCGCCCACGCACACACACATACACACAAGGTTATTGATATTTCTGTTACTTTTATATCCTGCTACCTGGCTGACTCTTATAGTCTGAGTTAGTTGTACCACCGATTCATTACAGAGTTCTCCAGATAAATGATCATGCTACCAACAAATGGACATAGTTTTAATTGTCCCTTTTCAATTGTTTTCTCTTGTCTAATTGCATTGGCTAATAGTGCCAGTATAATGTTAAAAAACAGTAAAGCCAGTAAACTTTCTTATATTTTTTTAAAGGTTTTTTCAATTGATTTTTAGAGAGAGAAAAAGGGAGAGGGAGGGAGAGAAAAACATTGATGTGAGAGTGAAACATCGCTTGGCTGTCTCCTGCATGCACCCTACCGGGAATGATCGGCATAGGATAAACTGCATGTGTCTAAGACGTCCAATGTGGTTAGTGTTGGTGTATACTTCTGAAATCATCACCATAATCAAGAAAGAAGCATTAATGTAGAAGAGACACACAGAAGGAAGCCAGTTCAGCAGGGTTAAGCACCCCCCCCCCCCCGAAAAAGCTGCTCTAAAATAACAAGGCCTAGGCTCCTCTCACCTGTGTGGCACCTACAGGACAACATAGCTGCTCCCTAGACATTTCTCTCCACCCCCACCTGGTTCTTGTTCTTTTCACTTCAGCAGTATTTCAGGGAAGGGGTAATTAAGATATCTGTTTTCTATTGCTGGACAAGGAAAGAATAAACATCCAGACTAATTATCCACGTTTAACCACGCCTGCATGCGATTCTTATTTCTTGGGGCAGGGGGTGACTGCCCAGCTGAAAGAATGAAGATTCAGGTACCACGGGGTAGCACCTAGCTATTTTCCATTACTTCCGTGTCCATAAACACAGGCAATAGCCTGGCACAGTACAGCATAGGGAATATGGTTAATAATAGTGCAATAACTATTTTTTTAAAATGAGGATTTGCAAACTTGACACCTGTCTCAGGTCAGAAACAGGAAGGAAGAGAGGGTGAAGAATGCCTTCCTCTTAATCTTTTCTTCCCACGTGTCAGGTTATTTCTATTTTATGGAAACAGAAATATGGGAGCGCTGAGTCTCCTGGGGCCCACTGTCTTCAGGGCACTGAATAAGTTTGCTCCTACTTGGCAACGTCACAGGAAGGCTGCAGTGTGTAGCTTCCCTGTGAGGGTTGCTCTTACTGGTTAATCTGAATTCAAAGAATCTCCTTTGAAAGAGGAGGCCAATGTTAAAACACTTTCTTTACACCCGTACATTTTATTTGAATCATTTAAAAATCAGACTGTGTGTTTCATTCCTGTATTCTAGGAGTTCTAAACCTGGTAAAAACCCTAAGCTCGTTTCACACCCTCTCCTCAGATATATTCAGGAAAAGAAACAAGGCTCCTCCTCGGGGACTTTACCGCATCTCCCTTTAGTCATTTGGAAACCTCCAATGCTGTATGCCTTTAAAGGGAGGGAAAGCATTCTTCCTTCTTTTCCTGGCCTCTTCAGGAGGGAAAAAAAATCAGATTTCTGCCTTTTCTCAGGGAGGCACCTCTGCTTTTCAAATTGTTTATGCATCTCTTTCGGTTAAAAAAATTAAATCCCTTTTTGGTTAGACCAAAACAACAAACTAAGAAAGTTTCAGGAGCTATTTTCGTTTCAGGAAGCAGTTTCAGGAGACATTTGTGACTCTGCTGCTGGACTGGGCTTTTCTGCGTTGCCAAGGCACAAGGGGAAGGAATGCAAAAGGAACAGCTAAAACTGGAAAGAGGGGCTGAGCTCTGGAGAGCATCCCGTACACCCTCTAGATCTGGGAGCTTTTTCGAAATTTGGAAGCACTGTCTGAAATTCAATCACCAAGCGGTCAGTGGTAAAGTCGTCCAGTAACCAGACTAAGGCCGACAAGTCCCCACCCGGGCTGTGACCCACCAAATGCTCGTGGACAAGTGTTTTTTTTAAACACAGAAGAAAGTTCTACAGCAAAGCTGCCAGGCCCTTGCCTGCGTTTGCCGACACAGACATAATGAAAAAGAGGCAGCTGCTACCCAGGGGAACATGAACGCTTTCTTATTCCTAAGACTTGGAAAAGGCATTTAGGTAAGGAGTCAAGACACCCTCGCTATGATAACTACTTTTGCGAATTTGAGCAAATCACTTAACTTCTCAAGAGTCTCAACCGCCTCACATGAGAAAGCAAGGGACTTGAACGTCAGGGGGCCTTCTTGCTCTTGGCTGCACAAGTCCCCGGGCTGATGATAAAGCTGCCCCACGTACACGTGCAGCTTCACTGCATACAAAGTTCAGTGCCCGCTGGATCTCAGCTGGGTCTCAGGACACGTCACTGAGGCCACCTAGGAGAGAGAAGGTGGCCCTGGGCGAATCAAGAATGGCCCGAGAGCCCGTCCAGCTGCACCAGTTCTCGTTTGCAGACAGGTTGAAGGGGGCAGGGACATCAAGCTGGCAAAGCGGCTGTGTCCAGTGTAACATCTACACCAGACAGACGGCCCCAGACAGCGTGTGCCCAATCACCTGCACAGAAACCTTTCAAGTAGAAAGTGGTGGAGGGGACAAGACCACTTAGATGTTAACAGTATGCGCGTATGAAGTGAAATTCCTATCTCACGATATGTCAGGAATACTTTACACTAAAAAAAAAAAGATTCTCAAAAACCTTCAATAGATGTTAAATTAAAATGATATATCCATATTCCCAAATCCCTGAGTGGTGTCGCTTTATCTTTTTGTTTGCTTACGGGTAGTGAGGATCTGAAATATTAATGTTCACTGAGCACGACACATACCCCACTGAACACTGACTGCAGGTGAGGCACTGTGCAGGGCACTGCAGATGCAGACGGCGACAGGCCAGCCACTGTCCCTCCCCGTGTGGAGTTTACAACAGATGGCTGAGCCCTCACAACACAGGAGGAAGCAGACTCAGCCTAGCTCAGTAACACACCCAAGGTTACACAGCTGCTGCACCGAGGGCCAGGGTTTGAATCAAGGTCATAACCAACGGACTACATTACTCAGTACCACAAAACTGGAAAGAGATTGTGGAAGTTGTTTTCCATACTTTTATGTTTTTTTGGGAGGGGAGGGGGCCATCTTTTTAAAAGTTAAGATAGTTTTGCCTAAAGGTAGCAACTTTGTAGTATTTTTTTCCTCCTAGGAATGTATCAGTTACTCTTGAGCACAGATACATTAATAGAAGACAAGCTTGAACACATTTGAATATAAGCAGAGAAATGAACTGTATTCAGGAACAGTATCCCAGAGCTTTAAAAAAAGCCATGAAGTTTACTTAAAGAGAGCCTAAATTGTACTTGACTTCTGAGAGCTCCACATCCTACATCATTCCAGGCCAGGCTCCGTTGTGTACACCACAGATGATTTCCTTCAGATAGCTCATCTGTGAGCTATGCACCCACAGTCCATCCTCTATGACCCCACAACCTAGTCCAGATTCCTGCTCCAATCTCACCCCTCTCTTCATCCAGCCTTCCCAAGCTTCTTGGAGTTTCCATCTGCTAGTTTCCATACTGTGCCCTTTGCTCACTTGGCCATATTTCCAATTTATTCTGTAAACCTCACTTCTTACTAGTAACATGGAAACAGCAGTACACTTCTCAGATTTTTTAATTTAACATTTATAGAGTGCTTATATATGCCTGGTGCTGTAGCAAATATTAACTCATTAACCCTCCTAACAACTCTGACCCAGGGACTATCACCACCTTTATTTTATAAACGTGGATGCTGAGCTATACAGATGAAGGGACTCACCTATGTATAAATAACCAGTGAAGACAGGATTTAAACCCAGGCAGTCTGGCCTCAAAACCTAGGTGCTTAACCCCTGTGCTATGGTGTCTCTCTCAATGTCACACAGGTTAGTTTTAACAAGTTCCTGGGCCGTGGTAAGCATAGACAGATAGTTACTATTACACTAAGTCCGAGGAGCCTAGGGTGCCTCATCTATTAGACGCTACTGATACATAAATGACCATCCCCAGGTGTCACACCTGGCAGCGTGGCTTAATTTCTAGTTGCAGTTGAATATAATTAGTTCCTATTCTAAATTCAAATTTGATTCAGTTAAATATATTCCTTAAGCCCTGGCTTGTGTGGCTCAGTTGGTTTAGCGTCATCCCATGCACCAAAAGGTCTCTGGTTCAACTCCCAGTCAGGGCACATGCCCAGGTTTCAGGCTTGATCCCCAGTTGGGGGTGTGCAGGAGGCAGCCGATGGATGTTTCTCTCTCACACTGATGTTTCTCTCTCTTGTCCCCTTTCCCTTCCTCTCTCTCTAAAATCAATAAAAGCATATTAAAATATCTATCTATCTACCTAATCTATCTACCTATCACTCTCTCTCTCATATTCCATGAAATAGATACTATTTATCAACAATGAAGTTTGACCAATGGGAAAAAAAATGAAGTGTCCATAAAAACTTGAAGCACAGGTGTGGACTCTCTCAATTTACCATTATCAACCCCAAAGTCATGCATTTCAGATCACAAGCTCTACTACTAAAAACTTTAGATACCCTCCTGCTTTGTGAAAGAGAAAAAATTGATTAAGGGGGGAGGAGCTGCTTGTTTTGGGACCTGCCACCCTTTGGTGCTCGGGTCGAAACTCTAACCACTGAAACACGCCGGCCAGGGCTCAAGTGCCAAAATTTTAATCCAGGCCGTCTGACCTGAGATTCTCCCTGACCATATTTTAACTTATGACTAAGAAGAAATATGTATCTCCTTTAAATGATTTTATATATCCTGAATTTCCTAAAAATTCCACATTTACCAGTTGGCAACAAACACTACTGCAAGCCAAAAGCCCTCCCTGCCCCCTCCTATTTATTTATGATTAGCATGGACTCCTGTTGTTATTCCCCAATGGTTTATAATTCACTTCTGTCCTCAATTATTGTGTTGATCAACTGTCTGATTTAGCCAGGGGCTGCCCCTTCAAGCTGACCCCTGTGTGTCCTTATGACATGCTCCCATCAGTTTTCTTTATTCTTAAAACCAATTCATTTAAAATTAGCTGTTCTTTTTCCTATTTAAAAGCTACAGGTTATATATTTCAAAAGCATTTACTCGCAACTGCTTCCTAAGTTGATCTTACATAAATGCCCGCCTGGCACACCACTTACACCCTGGATAAACTTTTTAGATGCCCAAAGAAAGATACAGTCACAGAAAGAAAGAAAAAAAATACTGCTGAATCTGCTACAGAGCTAGCTAGATGTAATTTAGGGAAATTACAGGGAAACATAAAGGGAAAAACATACAAGGCAATTCCACTTTGTTGTCATGCATGTGTTTACTTTCAGTTTACAAGAAACTGGCCAAATATCATTTATCAAAATCACAGGCTGTCCCCCTGCCTTACTGTGACAGGAAAGCAGGCCGGAGGTCAGTGGTGGTGATGTGACTCCAAGAGCCAGACCACTCCTTAGACAAGTGGCTTTTTCATATGAAAGAGTGAAGAACCAAGAACAGAGAGCTGTTTTAGGCCCGATGCAGTGATGGGGTAGAAGGTAAATCGGACCTCCCTTGCAAGGTCTGCTAAGATTCCAAGCATAAAAATGACCATTCAAAGGACTGGGGTGGGGGTGGGGGTGGATTGCCAGACAGTCCTTTCTTGACCTACATCTTTTATTTAAACACAGTCCATGATTCCAGACTCTAGGTCTTTTATCAGGGAAGTTACTTACTACTTCTGGGTGCATAACCCTCAGCAGCCCCAGCAGTGTTATAAAAGGCAGATCCGCGTCGGGGCACAGGGAGCTGCGGTGCTGAAGGTCACAGGGACGGAGAAGGCCTGCTGAGGGCACGGATCAAAGTGGCCCGGGTGAGAGGCAGGTGAGTGCTTATCTCCCATCTCCCCCACACGGGGAAGAACTGCTGTTGACACAGTGGAAGCCCAGACAGACTAAACGCAGGGGAAACAGGAGTCTGCAGCTTCTCAAACGAATCCTAAAACCAGCATCTAAGAACTGCACGAATTCCCAGCCAAGCTGGCAAATTAACAAAATGTGGGCTTTTTAGCTCTCCCATTCTTCAGGCCCTTTGAGATTGTTAATGCAGTCAGTGCTCATGGGTCCTACAGCTGCCCACAGCTCAGCTCTTTAAAAAAATATCCTCTCTTTGCTTCCCTGTCTCCTCCCCAAACGATTCTGGTTTTCCCAAGCGTCAGGGCAGAGGCACAACGCCGAGTCTTTCAAGAGAACATAAGCATTTTGAAATGCTAAGAAGACAAGGAGGCAGACGCACATTTCAGGGAAAGACATCTCATCTTCTCTTTGAGCCTTCTGATATCCAGTACCAAGGAGGCTGGAAGGAAAACCGAGGCCATCAGCCTAAGATCACCACATGAGCCCACCTGGCCTTCCATTCCTCTCACTTTTGCAAGTGTCCCTCAGAGCATAGGGTGCTGTCCACACAGGGCTTGTCGCCTGTGACTCCTTCACTCCAACCACACAAAACACTCCCAACCCTACCGTCTGAGAAGATCCACCTGTGGGCAAAATACGCCGAAAAGCGCAATTCACAGGTCCCAATATCATCTCACCCAAAGCTAGTCTTAAAAATATTAACCAGGTTTTTTCTTTATTTTCACACAAGTGCCATCAGTGTATACACTACTTCTCTCATTTATAATGACAGATATTTTTCTACGGTTTTCAAAATTGTTCTTTTTCATCAGTTTTTTGTGTGTGTTCTGCTTCTAACACTAGCTGGCTAGTGTTCTTTTGCCCCTATAAGCCAGCAGTGGTGGGTGAAAGCGTGCTGAACTTTGCATGAGCCAACAAGATCTGAAAATAGCTTGTCTTGCCCACCTGAGGTTGCAGAGACAGAAAAAGAATGAGGTACAGGGTAATGGTCAGGAAAGCAAAAGTGGGAGAAATATACTTTGTACAATCTGTAGCACACAGTCTTAAAGCTTCAAATTGGAGTAGATTTAGCAACAGAAAAATTCAACCCAGAAACAAATCACGTAATTGTCCGGATGTCTGCTTCACATGTATGTAATTTATGTAAAAGTAACATATAGTAACTGCTAAAACTTTCCATTATGTCCATCAATTAATAAAACACATAAAACCAACGAATAATGCATGAAAAAAATCAGAATAAATTTACATGTTGCCTTGAGTTTACGAATATGGAATCCACTAAAAAAAAAATCTGGGTATAAAATTCTATGCATGATTATATTACTTCATCTGTTCTAGTATTATTGTAAATGACAATGATGAAATTATCAAACAAAAGCCAAACACCAGCGACAGTATCTAGGAGAAAAATTCACCACCTGAGCTCCAAGACCACTTGGCTGTATGTTGATAAAAGCAGTAGTTGTTACAAAAGAGAACTTCTACATGGACGGAGAGTGGAGCCCTGATGAACTGTGTAAGAGTAACTGAACAGGTGGGACATTCTCCTTGTCCCTAGGCACCCCTCCTGAGGGAGCCTCTGCAAACTGCCTCAGTGGCTCTTCCCCAACACCCAGCCTTTGGGTACCATGCCTGGATCTGTACCTCTCAGAGCTTTTAAAATAGTCTTCCTTCATCACACTGTAATACACATCTCCCACACCGAAAGTACTAGAGAACCATCCAGACCAGGACTAGAAACATATGTAACTACACACAGCAGCGTATCTGCACCACATTAACTTATGGGACACATATGTGCTCATGTGTCTCTCAGTCTTGACCTCCCATTTTTATTTGTTTTCCCTGGTCTACTTTATTAGTAATACTTTCTACTTTACTGTATGTCTTATTATAAGCTGATTTAAATCCTCTATACAATGAAATATACATGTATATCTGCACCATCCACATAGATGGGAACACAAGATCCAGATGTGTGAGAGCTGAGTGAGCTTCTTTGTGGCCAAACTCAGGCTTATAAGACTAGCTGCATCCCCTGTCTACGCTCCCATTATTAAACCTGGCACACTGTGCTGTAATCACATGCCAGTCTTTATTGGGCAGACTCAGTTCCCGAGGAGTTATATATGCGCCATAAATGTTTGAAGAGAAACTCAGGTGTTGATGAACACGAGTGATGGTTAACTGTGTGTCACCTTGACTGAGCTAAGGGATGCCCACAGAGATGGTAAACCTTATTTCTGGATGTGTCTGTGAGGGGTCTTTGAATCGTAGACTGAGTAAAGAGGTTGCCCTCATTAATGCAGGTGGGCACCATGCCGTTTGCTGAGCAGCTGAAGAGCACACAAAGGCAAAGAAAGAGAAGATTTGCTTTTCTTTTTTTGCTTGAGTTGAGACATCCATCTTCTCCTGCCCTTGGACATGGGTGCTCCTGGGTCTCAGGCCTTTGGAGCTGGGACTGGGACTGGGACTGACACTATCAGCTTTCCTGGTTCTCCAGGTTACAGACAGCAGATCGTGAGACGTCTCAGCCTCCATAACCACATGAGCCAAATCCTATAATAAATCTCCTCTGGTATATATCTATCTATATCTATATCTATATCTGTATCTGTATCTATATCTATCTATATCTGTATCTATATCTATATCTATATCTATATCTATATCTATATCTATATCTATATCATCATCTATATCATCTATCTATCTTATTGATTCTGTTTCTCTGGAGAACCTTGACTAATATACGTCATAACCATTTTTTAATTTTTATAGTTCAAATTGTTGCTAATTAATCCCATATCTTCAAAACACTTGTACTGACCATACCTTGATATCTGGATTACAACTTTAGTTATCAGACTCCTAGACACCACCATTCAGAAAAACCAATACTTCTCCAGATGGGCATAATAACACAAGACTTAAAACAACAACTTGAATTACATAGAACTTTCTGTTACCACTGTTTCAAGTAGAATCATTCACAACATAAACACATTTTTTAAAAAGAAGTTGATTTTTGTTTTTTAAAAATATTAATTTTACTAAATCTCAATCCTCGAGCACATAATGTCTTTTTCATTCTGTGTGAGAAAATAAGTAGTGTGCACAGAGCACTCCCGCTGCATGTCCAGGCACAATGCTGTCCAGAGGAAAAGCGCCGGTGTGATTGCTGGAGCTGTGAGCTGAACTAGCTGCTCTTTCCTGAATCACTATTTTTTAAATTGAGATCGATGGAGATTCACATGCAGCTGTTAGAAATACTAGAGAGAAATCCTGCCTACCCTTTACCCAGCTTCTCCCAGTGGCAACATCCTGCAGAACAACATCATGATCAGAATACTGACACAGACGACAGTGGAGACAGGGAGCAGCTCCATCAACCAAGGCTCTCTCCTGGTCACACCCACTCCCCTCCCCAGCCCCGGCCAACCACCCATTCCTTCTCCCTTTCCATAATTTAAAGACTTTCCTTTCAAGGTGTAATTCACCAAGTGACAAATGCCATGGTGGCTGAAGCAGCCGGAGTCAGAAACCGGCATTCGGTCAACAGGTGAGGAGGATTTTATGTGCATTTTATTGTTAAGCAGCTGGGAGCCATTACGCTGCTGAAAATGAAAGCACCTGGAAGCTAACTACAGGGTGTTACATGAAAGATCAAAATGGAAATCTCAGAATTTCAAGCTCAGGTTCAATATGGCCTTTCAAGCTGATGAAGCTCAAAGTACAGGAGATAATTTTCAAGAACCATGTGAAAAAAAAAAAAAATAAAAAAAAAAAAAAAAGCCAAATGGCAGGAAGTCTCTGCGAAGCCATTTTAATAGCAGCAGATAGCAACTGAATGGTCTTCTCAAGACCACAGTCAGATGACTTCCTTTACCGCTGTCAGCATTTCCTTTGGTAAAAAAGAAGAAAACCCACACTTAGGCCAACCACTAATGAGTAGCCTTGATTCTAAAGGCTACTAAAACTCCAAGGAAATAGTGACCTGTTACATCATCCGCAGGGCCATAGTCTTCAGAAGCTGCATGAACTTCCTCTTTCCTATAACTGTGCAACATTTGCAAAAAGAGAAATTCTTAACATCATGCACCTAAATAATCTTACCTGTACATGCAGTTATGCCTCACTTAATGAAGGGGATACATTCTGAGAAATGTAGGCGATTTTGTCGTCGTGTGAACATCACAGAGTGCACTTACACAGACCTTGATGGGACAGCCCACTGCACACCTAGGCTGTGTGGTCTAGCCTATTGCTCCTAGGCTATAAGTCTACAGATACATCATGTTACTGTAAAAAACACTGTAGGCAACTGTAACATAGTGGTAAGTATTTCTGTATCTAAACATAGAAAAGGTACAGTAGCAACATAGTGTAAAAGATAAAAAATGGTACACCTGTATAGGGCACACACCTTGAATGGACCTTGCAGGACTAGAAGTTGCTCTGAGTGAGTCAGTGAGCAGGTGGTGAGTGAATGTGAAGGCCTAGGACACTACTATACCCTACTGATGACTTTATAAAAACTCTACACTATGGCTACACTAAATTTATTTTTTAAACTTTTCTTTCTTCAACAATAAATTAAACATAGCTTACTGTAACTTTTTACTTCATAAACATTTTAATATTTTTTAACTTTTCAACCCTTGTAACATTTAGCTTAAAACAAAACACATTGTACAGCTGTACAAAAATATTTTCTTTATTTATGTCTTTATAAGTTTTTTTCTATTTTTAAATTTTTTTTTTTTTTTTTCCACTTTCTAAACTGTAGTTAAAAACGAAGACACAAACACAATTAGCCTATGCCTACAGATGGCCAGGATCACCAGCATCACTGTCTTCCACCTCCACACCTTGTCCCACTAGAAGGTCTTCAGGGACAGTAACACCCATGGAGCTGTCATCTCCTATGATGACAATGCCTTCTTCTGGAATTCCTCCTGAACGACCTGCCTGATGCTCTTTTTGTGGAAGTGTCACTCTTTCCAGAAGTATGTTTCTTTTTTTCTCATAGATTTTCTTGTAACCAGACAATGCACCATCCAAACCTTTCAGCATTGGGGTCCATGTTTCGAAACTTCTTACGGCGCCTGCTGTGGTCTGAAAACGCTTCTGCTAAACCCTTCGCTGTTCATTTTCCTGGGGCTTCTTCTGTTTCACTCCTGCAGTTTTCTTTTCTCTTGCCTCTCCTTCAGCTCTGCATCCCTGTTCTACTTCCAACAGCTCCTCATTCGCCAAGTCCTCAGGAGCCACCTCTAGGAGCTCCTCAACGTCGCCTCATCTGCACCCACATTCACGTTGGTTACCCAGCCCTGTTGATTCCTGCAAGCTCCTCACCCTCGGCGAGTCCTTGGAAGTCACGAACGAACCTGAGCGTCTTCTTCCTGATGCCATTCATACAGTCCTTGGTGACATCACCCTAAACCCAGGCTAGGTTCAGTCCTTGGTGACATCACCCTAAACCCAGGCTAGGTTCTTAATGAAGAACCTCGAACATCACAGATGTAATCTTTCCAGACTGCATCAGGGTCTTCTCAGCGTCTCCCTCAATTGCAGGAAAAGCATGGACAAAGGTCCTCCTCAGGTCACAGGCCTTAAGAGCTTTAGTAATTCCTTGATCCAATGGGTGGATCAAAGCGGTGATGTCTGGAGGGAGACACACAACTTTGACAGTGAGGAAGATCACCAGGAAAAGGAGGATGTCCGGGAGCATCACCAATAAGAAAAATCTTGAAAGGTATGTTATTCTCTAAATAATAGACGCTGGCAGAGCAATCAGGAGGCCACCTTGGAAGAGGAGCTGGGTCATCCATAGCGTCTCTCTGCTCCTGTAGTTCACAGCGGCATGTGCTCACTGGTACGCTTGGAGGCCCTAGGGGTCCTCACTGTGTCAGATCACAAAGGGTTTTGATGTGTAGCCTGCAACACTGCCCCCACGCAAGACTATCATCCTGTCCTTAAGAGCCTTGAAACCTGGCATGGATTTGGCCTCCTTATGGACAAAGTCCTTCCAGGCATCCATTCCCAGTATAGGGAGGGAGGTTTCATCCATACTGAATATTTGCTCTGGCAAGTACTTTTCCTCTATAATCAGCTTATCTAGAGTTTCCAAAAATCCTTCAGTTGCCTTCACATCAGCACTCACAGACTCACCACTCACACATTATGGAATGAATGACGATTCTTAAATCCTTTAAACCACCCAGAGCTGGCAGTAAATTCACCATGGTAGTCGGGTCCAGCTTCTTCTTTCACCGTTACAAACTTTTGCTTTGGCCACGATCATCATGACGTTGACAGGAATACGCTCTGTGACTGGCCTTCCATCCAGGCCATTACAAGTTTCTCCATGTCTGACACAGGCCCTTCCTGAATTTCCGTTAGTCTCGTTGCCCTCAACGAAGCAGGTCCTTTGCCAGCTTCCATCACGTTGGTCTTGTTCTTCAAGACTGTGGCCGTGGTAGAATGAGACATGCCTGCCTGGCGAGCAGTGACATCACTGACTGACTTTCTACCTTCGGAGTCCCAAATCACCTTTCATTTCATTTTCAGGTCAATCACTCACCGCGGCCTCTTACTGGCAACATCAGCAGTGGATCTTGTACACTTAGGGTCCGTGATGAGCAACACAACACAAATTAAATCAAGCACAGGAGAAAATGGTGCAGTCGAGAGACTCTTTAACGTGAGATGTGTGAGGCAGCTGCCGGTGTAACACGGCAAAGTAGAAAGAGTACACTCTTAATGACAAAAAGTATAGTAAATATAAACCAGCGACATCGTTGCTTATCGTCATTATCAAACATTACAGACTGTACCTAATGGTACGTGTTAGACTTTTATAGGGCTGGCAGTGCAGTTTCTTCGCAGCAGCATCACCACGCACGTGAGGAAGGCGCGGCGCTGTGGAGTTACCACAGCAGCGTTCTCACCAGGCGCTGGGGATTTTTTGCTCTGTTATAATCTTAGGGGACCAGTGTCATATGTGCGGTCCACTGTTGACTGAAATGTTATGCGGCACATGACTGACTGTATCATATGCGATTTTTTACTATCCAAAACTCTTATCTCAATTTCTGGCTAAAGAAGACCATGTATCTTTGGGCTGAGTTTTTGTTTTTTTGTGTTTTGTTTTTTTTAACATCACAGCCGTTATAACAAGCAGTAAGTAGTATATGAATAAGGGGAATTCAACAGTTGTTGGAAAAAAACTAAGTGCAGTTCCAACAAAAGCAACTATAACAAAATGTAACTTACAAAAGTTACATTTAAAACATACAATAAAACCCAAACAGTTATCTAGAAATGAATCTAAGAAAAGATATACAAGAACTTGACGGAGAAAAATTAAAGAAAACGGTCTAGGTAAATTTAGAAAAAGATTAGGCACAAGGGTGTAACTATGTCAGTCCCATCCCAAATGAAATTCCAATAAAATCTCCAGGGGTTTTTTCACAGAACTCAACAGGTTAATCCTAAAGTGTACAGTACGGAAGTCACAAATTAAATCATTCACATAATGGTGAATGAATATAATGAACTGTAGAAGGATCCTCCAATATCATTATGTAATACTCTTATGTACACAAAACAATATTAGATACCAACACGGGTTCATATGTACTGACAGTATAAAAGCATGGATGGGAGCTACAAACATCAAATTCCAACCATCAAATTCAGAATAGCAGTTACTGAAGGGAATGGGACCAGAGAGGTATTAACTGGAGTTTCAGTTTGACTTGTAATCTCTTATTTCTTAAACTGGGTGATGGATACAAAGGTATTTATCATATTATTCCCTAGTCTTTAAACTCTATTTGTATGTCTTAAATATTCCATAAAAAAGCCCAGAATGCCTTTTATTTGAGAACCATGTTATCACATGATCTAGCAAACATAATCTAATAGCTACATCAGCACCACCTTGTTAAAAACATGGATTATTAGGCTAACCCAGAATCAGAATTTCTGGGAGGGAAGGAGCATGTCACTGTAACACAGAGCCTCATTTGGGAACTCTTGGTAACCACTAGCCACTGATAACTAATCCATCAACAAAATTGGTTCCAACCTGACAATGAGATATTTAAGTGCTTAAGATTGCCTAATGACTTTCCAACTGATGCAAATGTCTAGGATGTGGATTCTAATTTGAGAGCAAAACCGTACAAATTTTAAAGTAGTGTACCTTTTCCTATACCCCCTAAAAGGACCAGATGTATAAAAAACTAGAAATATCTTATAAAGTAATAATATCAAATGATTCTACAGCAGCACATAATTTGTTGACATACTCTACAGGGAGTATGTCATAACAAAATTCCACTTAAGATGATCAAAGATGCTATTCTTAAGGACAAAGTGATAAAAGTCACTGGCAACTGCCCTCAAGATGCATTTCCCTCAAGCATATAGATAGGAACACCATGCTTCTTTCCTTTCCTAATTTTCTTCCTTGTAATAAAATCACAGCTAAATTTGTCTAGAGAAATACACAGAACAGAAAACAGTTTATCAAAAGTTCCAGGTAGCCCTGGCCTGTGTGGCTCCGTTGGTTGAAGCGTCAGTCATGTACACCAAAAGGCTGTGGGTTCGAATCCCGGTAAGGGCACATACCTAGGTTTCAGTCAGTTGGGGGCAGGTACGGAAGGCAACCAATCAATGTTCTTTCTTACATCAACATTTCTCTCTCTCACTCTCTCTCTCTCCCTTCCCGTCTCCTAAAATAAATAAGCATATCCTCAGGTGAAGATTAAAAAAAAAAAAAAAAAGTTCCAGGTATTATTACTGCTATGGTAACTTCATCCCCCTGCTCCTAAGAAATAAAGTTAACTAGGGAAGACTAAGTTGTTAAAATGCATGACACATCCAAGGGCTGACAAATATATATTTTCCCTCGATATTTAAAAATCACAACTAAAAATGTATAAAAGGAATTACTTTGATATTTTAAACAACACGAATCTGCTGAACTCATGAATATGAGAAGACTCACTTACCAGGACTTTCTACTCTCTTATAGTGGTAGGGGTTGATGCACACCTCCTTCTGCTTGGAACCAAAAGGAAACTCGCAGCATTCCAGTGGTTTCAGTTCATGGTGGCTCTGAAGATCGGGCCAGCGCCACACACGGCAGTAAATGACATGAGGCAGTCCCTTCCGGTGGGAAACTTGCAGCCTGCCATCCAGAGAGCGGGGAATGGTGACACAGTTGCTGGGCTGCCCCGGGCAGCTCAGGGCCTTCTCCAGTTCCTCCATGGCTCCTTTCTTTTTCTTTAGTTTTTTCACCAAAGCGTCAACGGCTTTCTCTGCCCATTTTTCTTCTTCATCGCCCTGCTTCCACCCAAGAAGCCTCTTCACAGCTGGACTCGTGAAAGAAAATAAACTTGTCACGTTCATGGTGATGGCACTAGTTACGCACTCCTTGTTTTTGGTAAAATGAAGGAATCTCCAAATGCAAAAGGACAAGAGAAGGGACTTCCCTTTATTTACATAGGATTCTCCTTAGCTTCTCAGTCTTGAGGTGCTGAAAAGTAGAAATGACCATTCCTAGTGTTGCAAAAGGTAACCCAAAGTCAGCACCTAGAAAAGAAAAAAGGGGGAAAGAAAGGTTTAAAATCATCTCTACCACAAAGCCACAATTTATTACAGAATTGCTACGGGCCATGAACGATTTTCAGTGCTTTTATGCACTACGATATGATACAAACTGAACGACATCCCCCCAAAACCTATGTTAAAACTCTAACCCCCAATGTCACTATATTTGGAGATGGAGCCCGTAAGGAAGTAATTAAGGTTAAATGAGGTCATGAGTGTGGGGCCATAATCTGATGGGACCGGGGGATTTATAAAAAGGAGATCTTTCTCTCTCTCCCTCTCTCCCCACTGAGGAAAGGCCATGTGAGGACACAGAGAGAAGGCAGCCATCTGCAAGCCCAGAAGAGAAAACCAGAAACCAAATTAGCTGGAACCTTGGTCTTGGACTTCCTAGCTTCCAGAACTATGACAAATAAATTTCTGTTGTTTAAACCACACAATCTATGGTACAGTAAGTCCTCACTTAACGTTTTCGATAGGTTCTGCGACTTTAAGCAAAACAACATATAAGGAACCCAATTTTACCATAGGCTAACTGATATAAACAAGAGTTCCTATGGCATCTCATCAACGTTAGGCCAAAACATTGAACAAAACGACATTATTCAAGGACCTGCTGCACTTTGTTATGGCAGCCCAAGCAGACAGATATACAGTATTTACTCCTTTAAATGATCCTTACAGCTAGGTAAGAAAGCATTGTCATTTTACAGATGAATAAACTGAGACACAGTTTAAAGAGTAGTATGTTACTGTTTACATGAGTTCTGAGATAGAAGCAATAGACATCTTAATGTAAAAAAGTTTAAGTTCTCAGCAGATATTATAATCTTTTCTATTTAGATTCATTCATAGCACTAAAAATGTATTTTAAGACACACCTGCATCAGTAAAAACTGAAAACAACAGGAAAAAAAAATACCATGTTTTTAGTTTGTTCCTCAAGTACTTCTTATGCTAAAAGGAGAGATAATTATGTTTCTACCATATAAATGTAGCAACGTTTTAGGGTATTTATTCAGTTAATAAGCCTATGCCTATGAGCTACAAGACATGTAAAGTAAGAAATTTAGTTCACACTTTTTCAAATTCGCTTTTCATAGACATGAACGGAATGACGCACATGAACATATACCTGACCAAATTCTTTCGTCCATTGTCTCATTTAAACCTTCTAGTTACTCTACACCAGATGCAAGCACAAAAGGTGAGAAAGATTGAAGAGGATAACTTTACGCAAACTCCAGCTAAGACGCAGTGGCATGTATCAAACCAACCTCTTCCCAAAAATAACTATAAAAGTGGAATAAAATACAAACAAATTGGGGGAGGGGGAGAGCCTAGCTTTTTAAAGGCATCGAAGAGCAACCAAAGTATGCAGGATCAGAGGGGCCAAGATGCTAGAGAGAAGGAAAAAGCAATGAAGTGAGCTGAGCATTCTTCACTGCTTTACTTTTCAAGGGCCTAGTAGCCATGCTGAAAGAGGCTAAAGAACAAGCAGAGATTTCAGTAGTCTCATAGTAGAGACACAAAAAAAAAATGGAAGTTGAGGGCCTGCTGAGAAGGAGGACCTCGTAAATACATTAGGCTTTCAGTTCAGATCCATAAGGGCAAAAATGACATAGACCAGTTTTTATACTGAAATATAGCCTAGAGTCATTTAAATACTAAACTGGATCAAAGTCATGGGAGAAGACTGACAGAGACAATATTTGTAGAAACTGGCCAAGGCTTTTCCAAAACTGACAACAGATATCTAGCCACAGATTCATGAAGCCCTATAAATCCCAAGAAGGATAAATACAAAGAAATCTACAGGTTTTGATGTGTCATATCACAATAAAATTGCTGAAAACCTATGACAAAATTCTTCAAAGACATTACAATCAAATAAGCACAAAAAAGCTGACAGCCGACATTTGAGCAGAAACAATGGAAACAAGAAGACAATGAAATAACATCCTAGCATGCCAAATGTAAACAAGTAGCTGGTAACTCAGAGTTCTATACTTAGTAGAAAAATCATGCAAAGAAAAAAAATGATTGTGAAATAAAGATGCTTTCCAATAAACAAAATCTGAGAAAACTGGCTTTCAGCAGAAATTCATCAGGAAGAAGGAAAAAGATCCTAGAAAGAAGCAAGGAACTGCAGGAACAAATGAAGAGTCCCAGAAGGATAAATAAGGGTAAAGCTAAATGAATACTGACTTTACAAAACAATAATAGGCCTCTCTTTGGTGATTAAAATATGCAATTCAAATGCATGACAAGACAAAGCAGAAAGGGCTAAATGAAGCTAGTGTTCTAAGCTCCCTATATTACCCAGGCTGTGGTAAAGAATTAAATTATCATGGATATAAGTTTTAAAGTTATGTTATAATAAAGCAACCACTGAAAGAATACTTTAAAAACCATAAAAGGGTAACAGTAGTTAAAAAATATAGAATTATTTTAAAATATATGATTAACACAAAGAATATAAGAAAGGGAAAAAAAGGACCAAGTAATGGATGGGACAAATAAACAATAATATACTTTAGATCTGATCCCCAAAGTATGAGCAATTACTTAAATATAAACAGATTATATTACATATGTAACTAAAAGATGGGAGTGAGGATGGGGAGCACCATTGAACCAGTGTACTTACCAGAGACACAGAATAAACATAAGGACAGAGAAAGGTTGATAGGAAAAGGGTGAAAAAAGATACCTATGAGTATTCTAACCAAAAACGCTGGCAAAGTTATCCAGTCAGACAAAACAGACTTTAAAATAAGAAGCATAATCAGAGATAAAAAGCTACATTACATAAGGTTAAAAGAGTTAATCTACCATGAATATATCACAATCCCCACCATGACTATATCAAATTTTTATGCACCTAATAACAGTCTCAAAATACATAAAGCAGAATCTGACAGAATTAAAATAATAAAGAGAGAAACCCACAACCTAGTGGAAGATCAACACAGTAACTGATAACACAAGCAAACAAAAATCAATAGATATAGAAGGTTAACAACATATTTAAAAATGTGATCCAATTCATGTACATATATCACTGTACCCAGCAACTGTAGAATGCAAAATGCTTTCAAATACACATGGAATATTTACTCAAAATGACAATATAATGAGCCATAAAACAAATCTCCACACAGAGCAAAACCATACAGAATATGTCCTTTGATCATAGCATAAGAAAGAAATCAATAACAAAAATATTGTTATTGAAAATAATTGTACTTCTAAATAACCCATGGGTCAAAGAAAAAAACAGTGGAAATTAGAAACCCTTTTTAACTTATTAATTATAAAAATATGACAAATTAAAACCTGTAAGAATGTGGCTCAAACCATGTTTAAGGGGAAATGTATACTCTTAAATGCATATATTGGAAAGGAAAAAAGAAGCTGAAAACCAATGTTCTATGTATCTACCACAAGAAAACAAACATGTTCAATTAAATCTAAAGAAAGAAGAAGGAAATGAGAGCAGAAATTAAAGAGAGAAAAAAAGCATAACAGAGAAAAACCTATAAAATCAAAGTTGGTTCTTTGACAACACTAATAAAACTGAATAAACCTCTAGAAAAACTAGTTAATAAAAGAGAAGGTACATATTACCAATAACAAATAAAAGGGGGAAATCACTACTGATCCTCAGAAATTAAAAAAGATAATGATTATGAACTGTCTCAGCAAATTGTGCTGTGGTCACTTACATGTCTTCCTCATTATAAGAAAATAAGGAATTTATCTTTGGAGCCCAGCAGTGTGCCTGGCACACAGCAGATTCTTAATAAGTGTTTAATGAGTGATTTACCTCCCTGAAGAAATCAGAAGGCCAAGTATGGGGCTTTAACTTTATTCAATATTTAGTATGAATAAATATTATCAAATACAAATACTATTTACTAGGTTGTAGGGAGTCAGTAGTTTCCTTTTTAAAATTAAAGAGTTTTATCCAAATTTGCCAGTTCTTTTCAAGCTGGTAATTATTTTCATTTAATAGGAAAGGAAACAGGAAACAAAATGATGCTATTATCAAAAGTCACACTTGGTCAGAGTGTACCTATCGAAAGGATCGTTTACTAAAGGTTAGTTTTGCAAAAAAACAAGACAGACAACCTCTATCTAGTCCTCTAGTCACAATTTATGAAGGGAATATATTTCTTCTTAGTCAGTATGTCATTTCTTCTGTTCTAAAGACGACTACTTTATATTTTAGCCAATGACTTTCAAACAGAGGGGGTGAGTGTATATCAAAATCACTTGGGGCTACTTCAAACTCTATCACCAATGGGTTTGTTATACTAAAAAGTGTGTTGGGGGTGGCGGGGACAGATTAAGAACCACCATTTCAGACCTTTGTTTTAACTATTCGAATTGACATTCATTCAACAAAACTGTACTGAGTGCCTGCTAAGTACCTGGCACTGTGCTACATACACAGAGGACAGGACAGAGGCACAGATGTCCACATGCTGAAGCAGCACACATACTAATGCAAGAACCAGTAGGTAACTACAACACTGTGTGATAAAAGCCCTAATACAGGTAATAAATAACATAGAAAAGCAGAAAAAGAGAGGACAACTCCAGGGATTGCAGGAAGCTCTGCCAATGAGGAAGGATCTGACAGGCCTGAAAGGATGCGTAGAATTTTGTGAAACAATAGAGCTAACATTTTGAACGATCATTATCTGACACGCTGTTCCAAGCACTTTACATCTACTGACTTGTTTAATCTTTGCAACAAACCCTCCGAAGTGCATGCTACCACATTCTTTATTTTACAGGTAGGGAAAGTGAAATGTAGAAAAGTTGAATAACTTGCCCAAAGTTTACATGCACAGCTGTATGTCAGAACTGGGGTTTGAACCCATGCTGCCTGACTCTAGAGCCTCACTTTCTTTTAACCACTTTTCTCAATTGCTAGCTTTAAAGACACATAATGGAAATGCTAAGGTTCAAGGTGGTCAGAGACAATACAAGACTGGGAAAAAGGGCAGGGGCAAGACAGTGAAGGGCCTGTGATATGATACATCTTGTCCTGAAGACAAGTGGACAGTTTTAAATCAGAGCATCTCCCTGATTAGATGTATGTTTTAGAAAGACGGCTAAGGTGATATCCTCAATACAGGAAGTCTTCTCCACACAGAGAACAAAAACCCAAAACAAAAGACACCGCCTTAAAATACTGCATGGGCCAGTTAGGGAGTGAATGTCTTGATGTCACAAAAGTTAAAGGGCCAAGATCACAACCCTTTGCATATAAATGCACAGACGAAACAAAACAGAGGCTGATCACTAATTTTTGCCTTATTGAGTTAAGCTTTTTTTTTTTTTATATACAACTCAAACAGGTCATCTACCTCCCATTAGGAATTCAAATGAGTCCATGATACTATGGCCTTGGCAAGACAACTCATTTTTTTCTGCCCCTTTTTGTACTTCCTGCTTTAGTTTATGTCAAAAGTTAAGTGGCCTTATCAGTTTAAAGTGCAAAATAAAAACATGAGTCAGCAAACAGAGATTTCCTTCCCGCTTCTCCAAATACAAACATTTCGCACTGACCAAAAAAACCCCCAAACCATTATCTAGTAAAGAAACCCCCCCCCCGCCAAAGCCTTAAAATATTAAAATCTTTGTTTTAGTAACTTCACTTTTAGAAACTTAGTCCAAACTATTCTGAATGAGAAAAGGTAAAAAGTTTTTGTACAAAGGTTTTCATCAGAGCATTGTTTACTTGGGGGGGGTGGGTTGGAGAAGAGAAATATCTAATAACTGGAAAATAGTTACATAAGCTATAGTACAATTCACTCAATAGACTGTTATATATCCGTTTAAAAAATATTTATAAAAACTACATAACTAGGGAAAACCCTTAAGCAGAACACAAAGCGATTTATATAACATAAACAACTTCGCAAATACAACAAAATACTAATAGTGGCTGGGCTTGGAAAGCTAATAATATTTCTCTCTCCCCTACTTTTTAAAACTTTCCAAATACTCTTTAATGAAAAACTCTAACTTTAAAATAAATTTTTAAAGCCTCTATATGTAATATGCTAATTACGAAACAATAAAACTCAATTTCTTGAGCTCAAGCCACACACAATCCGTACTTGCATGTCAGGTTGGACTTGCAGTGTGATCTGATTTCAGAAGTAATAGTAATTAATAGTAATAGTAATAGTAATAGTAATAGTAATAGTAATAGTAATAGTAATAGAAGTGTAGTTTAAAGCAGGGTTCTCCACTCAGAACCCTTCCCTGTGGGGTCCCATCCCTGGGAAGGGCTTCTCCGAGCACTGCCAGAAGCCGAATGAGAAAAATATGCCTTCTGACTTGGATACTTAATTTTGCAAATTATGTGGTATTCCTTAACGTTAAAAGGAAAAAAAGGAAAAAAATTTACCACACCTTTAACTGCTGTGTAAGCCGCTTTACATTTAGAGGGAGCCTAAGGAGCCAGCTGTCCGACAGTGGGCATTTTCTCCCTCTCGGCCTCATCTGGTAAAGCGCCGCGTAATCACCCGGCTGCGTGAATATCTACAAAATCACTCCCTGCCATTCCGTGTCTTTCAGATCCCAATTTCCCAAGGAAAGTTTTAAAAGGAAATTATTCTAATTTGTACCTAAAGGTAGATTATTTTAAGAAGGCAGGGTAGCTACCAAGGGTTCCAAACCAGGTAACACTTCAATAAAAAGATGAGGAGAGAGGGGACAGATAATGACCATATGTCCTCTGTAGCTGCAGATTAGTGCCATTTTACAAATCTTGCACTGGCATGGAATTCAGTGAGCTAGACAAAATAAATGATCCCATTAAACAGTGAGGGGATAATTAAATTCTCCGATAAAAATAAACATAAAATATAGGCTCCAAAAAAGTGACTGGGGGGAAAAATCAGGATCCTAGTATCTTTAAAAAAGTAACTGACAGAAGATAAATGATCTATTTTCAATGAAGCAAGTGACGCACTTTTTAAAATTCACTTCTTGTTCTCTGGTTCATTACTCTATCTTAACTCTAATGGTAAAACATCAAAGCATAAAGATCAAAAGAACCAAGGAACTGAAATCACAGGGTATTGATTAACTTTACTTTGAAAATGGTTAAGAGTTGGAGGAGTTATTTAAGGGGAAAAAAGACAACTTTATAAAAATTATCTTTCTATAAAAACGTTTGATCCTTTGGGGAGGGGGCAAGTATTCCCAAGTAAGTAAATAAACTGTGTGCACATTTCCTAACTTATACCACTAGTTTTCTTCGCAAACAGATGATCTTCTGAATAAACGGAAAAAGTAAGACCTGAGCTTCCAAAGTGCTACAGCGGGGCTTCAGAGATGTCACAAGCAAACGGTATGATTTTTGTAGTTCAGTATTTTTATATCTACAGCACATCATCGTAGAGAATGCCAAGGAGATATAAAAGCCCCCAGGACAAGTTGTATAAAGTGACTGGTGGCAATACTCATCAATATTATGAAAACGTATGTGTCATCTATCCAATATTAGATAGGATTCAAGGCCTGATGAAAATGCACAGCTAAATTAAAACATCAAAAAGGGTAACGAAAATGAACATGCCAGAAGATCTGTAATGTAATTTTTTATTATTCCAAAATGGACATTTTTTTGTTATTTGATTTCTCTTACTGTACCTAATTATACATAGGCATGTATGTACATGAAAAAACATTACAACAAACATAAAACAGATGGGATTTCTCTAGCTATTTCAGTCTCAAAAAGACACCCCAAAGTAACAATGCTCTCTGATTTGGTTTCAGCAAATAATCTGTTCAAATGTTTCTTTTCCCCAGTTACCCCAACTAGGAACTAACCTGGCTTTGAAATATTTGTATTGTAAGAGAAAACAGGTGAAGCGCCTTTGCATTTCTTTTTCCTGTTTTAAAAGAGCAGTTAGCTCTTGACTTTCAACATTTCCCAATTTCAAAGGGGTGAAATGTAGCCCAACATAACCAAATGTAACCCATCACCAACCAAAATAAGGGGGGTGGGGGTCTTAGAACAAGAAAAAAGTGAGAATGGATAAAACCTCTCTCCATTTCTTTTACAGATTCAAAAGAACTTTTCAAACTACTTCACTGCTTGGCAGTTGGGCTAAAAGGAACTCTACTTTGACAGAGTCCTCAGAAAAAGAAAACATATTTAAATAAATCCCTATGCAAGGAAGCAATATGAAGATCCACTGGGGATCACAGCGATCTGCCCTGTCTCAAATCAAAGCATCAGCCAGGTCCTGCCGTCACCAACACCTAGAGTCAAATTTCACCTTACTGAACCCCTTTACTATCAAGCTTTGTTTTGGTTACTTCCAAACATTTCCCAACTTTCTAAACATGTGATTGATGACACAATAACTAGCTTGCCATTTTCTCATTAACATTTGTGTGTGTGTTTTTTCAGAGATGAATTTCCTAAAGCTGGAGACATCGAGGGTTGAGGCTGGGAGAGAGGACAAGCTCCTGAAAGCCTCTTTTTAGCAATGCAATTAGGGCACTGCTGCCTTTAAAACACGCCTTCCACTTAGTATCCAGGTGTGACTTAAGTGACATGCCAGCGAGAGCTGCGATGTGGTCTCTCAGCAGAGCGTTAGGTGAATGGGGATCTCAGGAATCGGAAAGAAAAGGGGCAGCACGTCGGGTCTGGAGTCTAACTTACCACGTTTAAGTTAATCGCAAGCTGTGACATTTCAGTCAAATGATTTCAAAAGCAGCACCCCCTTGGAAAAAAAGAGGCAAGGATTGTACGGATGTCACAATTACAGGAGTCTCCAAGGACAGGACAGTATGTGGCTTATAGATTTGGGTGGGCCACGTACGTTATTCAATATAGCGTCACTGCTAGAAAGTGCTTTCCGACAAGAGTGCTCCCGGGCCCTGCTCAGCGCACACAGGTCGGGCCTCCCATCCCGACACCCGGGGCCTGCGGGCAGGGCAACGGGTCGCTTTTTCTTAGCCACAGAGATTCCACATAGAATAGCAAGTGTCCGCTCTGTTTTGTTTCACTAGAGAGCTCTTTGTCTAGCTGAGCAGACTGAAGGCGCTTAAAAGTTCAGCAAACTTGGCTTCTTTCTACATCTCCTGGCCACTTCTTGGAAAAGTTGTACGACATTCCTTAGTCCCACTGAATCCGTTCTGAACTTCAGGCTCGTCCTGGAAAAATGTCCTGCAGCAGCCTTTCGAGAGGCAGGTCCTAATTACTTCACCCTGACAAACTTCACCTGTCGTCATCTCAACTCAGAAATTGTAGAGTCCCTGACCTGTAAGCGCTCCCCCTCAAACACAGGACTCTGAAGACCAGAGGCATTTTAGAATTCAACTGTACTGACTACAGGGAAAAAAGAATTCTCTTTGAATCAGTTATCATAGAATAGCAATTTTACAGACTGCAAAGAATGCTAAATGTGGTAAATTTCCATTAAGTGGCCAGTTATGAATGGTTCATCATTAACAAATGAATGAACTCAGTTTAACTGAACTATTACCTATGCAAGCATTACCCTGGTTGTTTTTACAAACATCTTACTGACTCCTTACAGGAGTTCTTCAAGGTCTATATCATTATCTTGATTTTACTAATAAATCTGAGGTCAGAGGTTAAGTAACTTTCTCAAAACTATATTCTAGCAAGATCACTTATCTATATTTTAAATCAGAACAGATTCTAAAGTCTATTAATCAGGTTTGTTTTTTTAAAAAATATTCAAATGCCAAAGTCATAGAAAAAAAATGGAATAGGCTAGAGGAGGAAAAAACTACTCCTTTTATTTTGTTAAAAAAAAATCCTGCTCTATTTCATCCTTTTGGAACATTTTTCTCTTGCTCCACTGAACTCACAGGTGCTGTTTATGACAACAAACATGCACATCTGTAGGGGTGAGCTGACATTCACAAGGCAGGACAGCCTGAACCCTCTCCCTATATTTAGATCCTTCAGCTCAGAGCTAATTGAATAATTTAATCTGGACCCTCTAGAAGGGAAACACATCCATATTCATCACAGGCATCAAAGGAAACATCTTTACAAGTTATATCCTTTTACAAACCAACATATGGTCTCACACCATTCTCCCAATTGTTGAACTCCTCCTCTGGGAAGAGCATGGAATTTTATTTCTTTTTATCACTTGAAAAAATCACTTCCCTCCTAATTCAGTAAAACTGGGTGGAGGCCACTTCCTCCACAGGTGAGAGAAATAAAACTTGTTGATCTGTCATTGTCAGGAATTTTAAAGTTAACCATTTATTTTATGTACTTTCAAAATGGAAACAAAAGGCAGACTAAATCAGGGCTCGTTCCCCAGACTTTCAAAATAAAACCCTTACAATTTTTCTGTCATTTTAAGATGTTTCTAAAGGAGAAAACGAGAGTCTTTCTCTTGGAATAAGAGGTGGGTTTGGATGGCAGCTTTCCACTCAGTAGCTGTAGTATAAACAAAACAGGTCTCTAAGCCTCCATTTGCTTTCCCACAAAATTCTGATTCCACTACCAACCCCAGTGGGCTGTTATGAAGATTAAATATAAATATGTGAAACTGATTGGAAAATTATAACATGCTGACAAATGTTAACATTTTATTGAGAGCAGTTTCACAAATAAGAAGGCTAATTTTAATATTTTGTATATACAAAAAAAACCCCACCAGAGTTTCTGTCCTAGTTTTTATCTGTTCAGTGAAGTTCTAACTTTTTTTTTTTTAAATGGATAAAAAGAAAACTGCTATGCACTACAGTCATTCAATGCATTTGACAAACACCTATATTGTGCTAGACACTGTGCTAAGCACTGGGACATAGCACTGAACAAAAGAGACAAAAACAGTGGTTTTTAGAAAGCCCATGCCTTCATGAGACTTACATTTTAGTATTCTGGAAGGCCTCACTGAGAAGGCGATATTCGGAAAGAAGCGTGAAAAGGCAAGGGACTGAGCCATGTGGATATCTGGGGAAGTACACTGCAAGCAGAGGGAAGTGCAAGTACAAAGGCCCTGAGGCAACAACGTGGCTGAAATGTTCAAACAGCAAGGAGTCCAATGGAGCAGCAATGGAGAGGAGAGAGGAATGGGAGATGAGGTTGGAGAGGTGAGGGAAGCGGACGTAGGAACCCATAGGGACTAGTCAGCTTTCACTCTAAACTGAGATGGGAGCCACTGGGAGATAGGAGTAGAGGTGGAAGCCATGACCTGACTGACAGTTTAACAGGACTACCAGGGCCTGCGGGGCTGAGAACAGACGGAGTGGATGGAAGCAGGAAGCAGCAGGGAGGCCGGGTAGGAAGCGGCGGCGATTGTTGCAGTTTGAGATGACAAAGGTTTGGATTGTTATGGCAGAAGGGGTCAGAGGCGGGATATATTCTGAAGGCAGAAGCCACGAACAAATACACTTTCCCGCTTAAGTAAATAAACAAAATAATTAACCACAAACTTGGAGAAATCGATTTAATTTTTAGAGGTGCAAAACCCCATATTACGGGGCTACAGGATGAGTCTCTAAGGTGGAATCAAAGGTCACTGGAGAAGCAGATCAAGAACGATCACAGGAGCAGCACGGAGGGAGTAACGGCTAGAAGCTAAAATCTTGTAGGAATGAGCGAATGAAGGGAGGTGAGTGGTATAAGCTGACTGATTCAAAGCTGGGTTTTTATGGAGGCTGGTGGGAGGATGGTTTGGGGTGGCAATGAAGAGGATCCCACACCTCCAGCCCCATGGTATGAGGTACGAAGAAAGCAGCCAGGACCTACGAGAGCTACAAGGGAAGCAGCATCCTCAGACGAGCTTCACCTACGCTCAGGATTATTCACGCTCCAGACAACCCAGATGTCTAACAACAATGGAATGATTAAATAAATTATGGTACACCCGACAATGATTTAACTGTTAAAAAAGAAGAAGAAAGACAGACTTCCGTGTCTAACACAGAAAGAAAACCATCCCATAATTGTTCAGTTTTTAAAAACTGCAGAACAACATGTATCGTGCGATCTCATTTTTTAAAAAACCAAACAAACAAAACCTGTACATGTACAATATATGTGCATCTTTAAAGGTCTGGAAGGAAATCAACAAAACTGAACAAGTGGTTACCTTATGGAGTGAGGTAGGAGGGGAGTGCAAGAGAGCAGACTGGTTTTTTAATTATCAATTACTGTTTTCAATTTTAAAACCCCAATAATAAAAATAAATAAAAACTAAACATAGGTAAGAGATTTAGTCTACATGGCTCCAGAAGACAGTATTATGACCAAGAGGTAGCAAGATTTATCTTTTTATAAAGAAAAATAATAATAACAAAGTGTTTCTGTACAGAACAGAATACCACTAAACTGGGATTTTTGGAGAAATTGATTTCTGTATACAGGGTTGGAATGAATATATGACCTAATTCTGAATGAATACGATATGGCCGGGAATGTACTTTTTTATTAAACAATTCAGGCACATGATGATAAAATCCAATTTTACAAAATGCTGTGACATAGCAAAACGTAAGTTTCCTTCCCATTCTAGTCTCCTAGTTCCTTTCTCATTAACAATTCAAACATCCTTCAACTTTTTCAGTTCATGAATCTTACCCAAAAGATGTCCTGTGCTATTCAAATATCTCAAGAGCAGTTTGGTCCTGTCCCTTTCCCAGTATAGAAATCTGTTACTTAGAAAAATAAAATAATGCCTGAAAAATCAAAGTTTACATAATCGCTGAAACAAACATTGAGATCGGCCAGATTTCACTCTCCTCCACATGACAATCAATGACATCCTGTTTTCCATCTGCCAGAAACTGGACTGGACTTACCCGCGTCCACTTGGCCACCCAGAGGAGAAACTGAACAAAGAGCAGCAGCCCTCCTCCAGAACTGTAAGAGCTCCCTACAGCCGAGAGCGAAAAGCAGCAAAGGCGATGCTTTCCCCTGGGTTAGAAAAATAATGCTATGGATACGAGCGAGCGTCACCTACAGAAGCTGGTGAGACCTGCACCGTAACTCCAGACCTTTGCTGCCTCAGGTCACTTGTTCAGTCCAGGGCTAGCCATTCACCGCCCCATAGTGACTTATTTACCAGTCAGGATGGAAAACCCTAACAGTGCTCTTAGAAGGCTCAGGACCCAAGTCTTCTGTCATACAGTCAGCTACTAAGACAGCTACAGTCTCCACTGACTCACTATTTAATCGAACAGTTCTCTAGGTGCTTACCACCAACATCAGGCGCAGTGGAAAGGAAATGAGTATGATACCGTTCCCACCACCACCAAGGTCACAGTTACAAAGGGTGTGGGGGAGGGATGGGAGAACCATATTATAAAGCTGACTGTGATAAGAGCCACGTGACATGGTCATGCTGTTTAAGGAGGGACATAAGCACAGGGAGAGTGGCCAACAGCCTGTGCCATTTTCTTTGCCACAACTGCCTCTCCCATGCATCCTGGGCTTTGACACCTACTGTGCAATGGAAATCCAAATGAGTTCAACTAGTGGCCAGTGGCATGAACGGGTATGAACTATGGAACGGATAATCCAAAGCAACCTTAATAAAAATTAGCCACTGCTTTTGGAATATATTTTGCTTTATTAGAGAAAGGTTTTAATTCCTTCTCACATTTTGCTAAGACTAATAATAAAACTATTATATACTGAGAACAATAATTTCTTTTAAAAAACCACCTGTTCAAGACTCAAATATTTCTGCAGAAAACCTGTAAGTGGATGACAATTAACATTAATAATTTTATTATAAAAGCTTACAAACATATTTTATCTTATAAATCACTTATTTCCTCTCGAAATTCATACTATAGGGAAAAAAGCCTTTTCAGAACATCCGAAACATCCCAGTGTAAGGATGCAATAAACTCTCATTACCATCACCACCAGCTTCAAAGGGAGAGAGTGTCATGCAGGCGGTTCTATGGGAAACATCGCCTAAGAGTGCAGCCTTGGTCTCCATCCATTTTCAACACAGCTCAAGTGTTCAGAGAGAATCAAGTATCATTCTCACGTCACCACCACCACGAAGCGCCAGGCTCTGTTCTGAGCAATTTATACCTATTAACTCTCTTCATCCTTACGAGAATCCTATAAGGTAAAGACTGTCAGAGATGATGAAACTGAGGCGCAGAGAGGTTAAGGAGCTTGCCCAGGCAACCCCTCGACCACCCTGCTTCCCCTAAATAACCTCCTCCTTTGTCTCATGCCTAAAGCAGAGGGAGTGACAAGCAAGGGCTTGGTTATGGTTTTTGTTGTTCTTAGTTTTTTTTTATTTGTATGTACTGATTTTTTAGAGACCGAGAGAAACATCGATTCGTTGTTCCACTTATTTATGCATTCATTGGTTGATTCTTGTAAGTACCCAGACCGGGGACTGAACTGGAACCTTGGTGTAGGGGGACGATGCTCTAACCAAGTGAACTACCCAGCCAGGGCTTATGGCTTTATTTTAATCCATCCAATGCCTTCCCTTCCAAATTTATCTTTTTTCCTTATTGCTTTCCTTCTTAATGTATTCCCACTTCCCTAGAACACAGAAAAACCAAGAGTTTTATCAGGGCAGCAATGACAAAATTAGCTCATTTTAATCTAAAGAACCTAGAACACAGATAAGAAGTATGACGCTATAACTCAACAAGGCACGAGGAAACGGACACCATTACTTCACACCAATAGCCCACGCGTGTGTTCAGCTCTTAATATTCTCTTCTTAGGATGAGTCTGTGGAACATTAAAATTAAACTCCTTTCAGGAAATTCCTTACATTCCCACCGATTAGTCTTAGGGCCCCTTACTGAAAACCCACAAAAACGAAACAAAAGTCACTGGCTCAATTTTTTTTCTTGAGGTAATACTTTTCCATTCGAGCAAATGTAGAGATGGAGAAAAGTTAAAGAACTCTTTCAAGTGTCATATTTTAGTTCAGGTAAAATATATAAATATTCATTTCAATGGCTCCTACATAGCTGGTAGTTCTCAATGCTATCTATAGATAATGGCATAAAATAACACTCTCCACTCGAGAGGACTGGGGTGTGTTGGTGTGGCAGAAACAGGTCAGGACGACCACTTCCATATCCTTTCTGCCTCCAGAAGCCATCGTCGCCCTCTATTCTAGGGTTTCTCAACCTCGGCATCGCCCTAACCTCTACCCACTAATGCTGGGGAAACACCCCTGCCTCCCTCTAGCTGACCACCACAAACTTCATATGGCAGGATGGACCCCTGCTCTATTCTACTGTAGTTTTCTTCTTTTCCCTTGTCATCCAAGCGCCTCGGGCCTCAAGAGCTTTATTTAACTCCACTTCTAGACTCCAGGACACAAGGAATTGCTGATTTCTACAAAAGAAAGGAAAACAGGTCAAACACACAAACCTGCTCCTCCTATGTCTTTTCTTCTCCAAGAAAAAGGGGGAGCAAACAGTGAACCCTCAGACGTCACTGGTATGCCTGGAGCACCTACAGCAGGTGTCACACGGTGCCACATGCTGCTGGGTATAAAAGACACAGTGCATACCCATAGCAAACTGATGACGTAGCACAGGGAAGATTTCCTGATATCGTTTAAAAAACATCAAAATGAAAAAAGTTCACTTATCAAGTACCTACTGTGTGTCAGGCCAATATTCTTAATACTGTTATACATGAGTCTTCCCTGTGGTACTTTTAAAAAAGCTCCCCACAATACCCCTTGAGCAGGGTCCCTTAGGGGCAGGCTCAGGCATTTCTGTAGTGGTTGCTCATGTAATTCTATGTGTCAACAGGTGAGAACCACTGTGCTAACACAAAGATCATAAACACACTGTCCATATACCTTCAAGGAACTCAGTCCAAAGAGTTAATAAGATAAGTGTAATAAAAGCTATTAAAACTGACGCAGGACAAGACAAGCAGGTTTGTGTTGTTCCTCAAAGTTACAAAATCCTCAGTGCAAGTCCCACATTTATGGCCCCTTATCCCAACTTTATCAAGCTATATGAGAGACACACTATGAACAGAAGTATAATTATAAATACAGACACTAAAAATCTTGCTAAAAGAATCAACAAAGGTAGAAACCAGCAGGAGGCAGGAGCTCTACCAACCGCATCAGATTTCTTTCCCAATCCCTTGATTTTGAAAGACTATCCCAATTATAAGAGAAGTACCTTCCAGCTGAGATGATATAACATTAATAACAATGGCTTATTATTTAACTTTTCCTACCATCACAGTCTCCCCTCCCCTTACAAGTAAGAGTGCTTCTTCAGGGCAGAAACCGACATACATTTCTCTGTCCCTCCCAAAACAGAGCCCAGTGCTGGGCACACAGTAGGAAGGCATGAAACACCTGCTGAACTGATTCCTATCAGCGTAACGAAAAGCAGAACCCCCACAGTGGGGATGCACCTTTCTGAAAGGAGACTTTCTGGCAATACAAGGCAGCACCCCAACGTGTGCAATGTGACAGAACTCTTTGGTGTTTAAATGCACATATATGCTGTAAACAAATACAGCTTGGGTGCCAATCATTTAAATGATAAGTTAACTTTGTTCAGTTAACAGAAAAGCATTTAAGACCAATCAAACATTCCCTCAAGCTTGAACAGACTTAACAGAAGTCCTGAGCACACAAGCATGAGCAACAGGAAAATGAAGAAGAGGTTGCTATTAATTATGCCAGACTGCAAAGCGAGCAATGGACAGTAAGCAAAACAGGAAGCTGCACTGGAGGAGCTGGCAGGCTACATACAACCAACCGTCCTGAGCTTTCACAGGGCTAAATGTATACTTTCCAAAGCAACACTCACTGCATCATGAAAAGCTACTCTGATCAAATTAAGACGCATTTTCCCTGACCATTCCGCCTCTCTCTCCGACTCAGCTTAAAGAGCTTGAGGGAAAGGTCTGACCAATCCATCCCAGTTTAGGGGCCCTACTCCAGCCCATCATTCAGAAAGGCCTTAAGAATGGGGGTGGGTGGTTGGCTGGTGGTCACAGGCCAAGTGCTGAGCCTCTAGATGAGATTTAAAAGCCCCTTTTCCACCCTAGCTGGTTTGGCTCCGTGGTCAGAGCATCAGCCCTCAGACTGAAGGGTCCTGGTTTCAATTCCGGCCAAGGGCACAGCCCTCGGTTGCAGGCTCGATCCCAGGCCCGGGTCTGGGCACGTGCGGGAGGCAACCAATCAATGTGTCTCTCTCACCTCGATGTCTCTCTCTCTCTCTCTCTCTCTCCCCCTCCTCCACACACATGCACTCTCTCTGAAAAGCAGTGGAAAAAATATCCTCACGTGAGGATTAACAAAAACAAAACAGAAAAGCCCCCCTTTCCCCCAATTTTGAAATACTTGCAAATCACTGAAAAGAAAAAAAGATGGTGAGGCAGAAGACACTGACAAATTCGATTCTGTCTAGTGGCTGGGGAAGCTCTCAATGCTGAGGAAAGACTGAATATATTTAACTTAGGTAAGGATCCCATCAACCAGCAGGTTGTTTAATGCAGCATAGTAAAGCCTTTCTAACACCCACAACCCTACCCATTATTCTTAAGAGAAAAATCTAGCAAATTAAATGCTGATGACTAACTCTTTAAATTCTTTCCACTTTATAAGAGGTTTTACTACATGGGAGAACTTTTCTCACTTTATTTTAATACCTTGTAAACTAGTCCATCTCAATCGTCAAATCCATATCCCAAGACCATCACTGTGTGTCATATGAATAAGGAAATGTAACTAACTATAAAGAAACTCCAATACTGCAACTCAGGTAGGAGAGGATGAGACCCATTTCCATGTGCTCTATTAAGCACTGGTGTCGTCCAGGTTCATCGTTCCTGCCAGGTGACTAAGAAGCTGCATATAACTGAGAGCTCCAGAAGTGCACCTCCTTGGAACTCCAGCTTCTCTTAGGAGGCAGGGAAATTTTGGTTTCCTTTCCTGAAATGAGAAAAGCCCAGTTTTCCCAGATTGATATTTCCTGGTTCCCAAAGAGTAATATAAGAAAGTAAAAGAGAAAATTTCATCCCCAGCAGAACATTTTATGGTTATTAAATAAGCAGCTTGCATTTTGTTTGCTTGAGAATTGCTTGTCCATGTCCTTCACCAATTTTTCTGGAGGAATGGTGTTTCCTATTGAATTAAAAAGTTTCTTACAGCCCTGCGGGGCGTGGCTCAGTGGTTGAGCATTGACCTAGGATCCAGGAGATCAGGGTTCGATTCCCGGTCAGGGCACATGCCTGGGTTGAGGGCTGCAGCTGATCAATGACTCTCTCATCATTAATGTTTCTATCTCTCTCTCTCCCTCTCCCTTCCTCTCTCTGAAATCAATAAAGATATATTTAAAAAAAAAAAAAAAAGTTTCTTACAAAAAACAGTAACTGGCTGCAAATTTATTACCTGAAAGATTGTGCCTGTGAGTGTGTCCTTGGTCATTTGTGGCCACATAAATCCTGATGAATCTGTAAGTTTTTCCTCTATGGTTTCTGCTTGGGAACCACATTTAGAAGGGCTCTAGAGCTGGCTACTAACACCTCCCCACCTCTTGAAATGGCCCAAATCAACCCCCCCTTTCCTTCTGACACTATGACAAGCATCCATGCAAGAATCTTTCTGCACTGAGCATAATGTTAAAAAAAGTTTTTTAATACTAATGAATGCTATCAGAAAAGCCATTAATAAATTCTGAATACTTTAAAGCTCTCAACAATTTAAATAACTTTTAAAAATCATTAACAGGCATTCTTCTCTAAGTTCAATTTCTATACTTTTCTTAAAAACCCTTATCTACAATTGTCAGGGAAATGCTCCATCTACAGATTCCCAAACTTGGTATTTCACAATTTCATTACCGGCATTCCCACTGCTTAACTCTTCTCAATTCATCTAGTCCATTAGACTCCATATAACCTGTGACCCCCTGATCTAGACTGGATTCGATACTGCTCTCATTAACATTCTAGACTCTAAAACCACATTGATTTTTATAAATAGCTAACATTTTCTGAGTGCTTATTAGGTGCCAGGTCCCTATGCTACATCCTTTGTGTAGTCTGTATTTCAATGATTGTGAGATGCTCCTCCCATTTTTACCTCCAAAACCAGGAAACTTATAATCAATGGTATGTCATGTCTAATTGACAGTTTTTTCCTCAGTAGTACATGAAATCATGTCTCACAATTGGCAGCATCTTAGATTAGATGAATTATGAAAGTATAACTCATTTCATTTGTAATCAATCCTGAGGCTGGTACTATTAGCTCTCTTTTTCAGATGAGGAAAAGTGAGGAATAAACGATAATGGTGGGCAGCCTTCCCAAAGTTATAAAAAGCAAGTAAGTGTTGGGGCTTGGGCTTAAACCCAAACATCCAGGCTCTAGAGCCTCATTTCTTAACCGATTTGCTATCCCTAGGACAGAATCATCCCTACCGACATTTCCCTCCAATGTACCCTAGAAGCAACAATTACCTAACCTTCTCTACAGCCACATCAAACTTCACCCCAGGTTTCCCCCTACTGTTTAGACTTTGAATTCTCCATAGATCTCCTGGCACACTACCCACAATGGTTCTTCCAAAACTTCTCCATTATTCTAAGTTTCCAATACCATCTGCTGAGTCCCCCAATTCACCATCCCAATGAAAGGACTTGCCTCACTGTTGGGTGAATCAGCATAAGCTGGCATGAGCTCTGCCATCTGCTTTCTCTAACTTAGACCCCATTCTGCTTCTTTTTCAGACAGTTTTCCTCCGTACCACGGCTAATACTCCGTCCCCTGTGCTCAAGATCACTAACTCCACCAATCTTTGTTTTCTGTCCATTAACTTCTTCCCCTCAACCTTCAAAGATCAAGAGGTCCCATTTATTTTGAAACATAAGTCACTCAAGGGAGTTTTAAGGATCTAGTTCTCATTTTTTGGGATACTAAGTCTATTCACCTCAACTGCATTCACTTGATTACCAACCTTGACTCCTTTACTATGAACCATACACCACTTCCCCTCTGAACCTAGTTCTGGAATTGCTCTTCCTTTGGCTTCCTCATTTAACTTCTTCTCTGACCCCACACCTTTCTTCCAGTTCCTTCTTTTGTCTACTTCAAACATACCACTCCCTTCTCCTAATTCCTAATTGTGGGCTTCAATGGGAGAGTCAACCTACCAACTCTTTTGTTTCTCTGTTCATGATTTGCTCAAAATACTCACCCACCCTTAGAAGTTCAACCATCATTTCCAAAGTCAATCACTGCTGGGAATCTATACTTAAAAGTTCTGAGCCCTTTCCTAAGCTTCAGCTTAGTTTGTATCTCCAACCCGCCTGCAGGATGCCTGCATGCCCCACCTTAAATTTAACCCGTCACTTCTAATTCATCGTTCACACAAACTGTATTCCTTCTACAGGTCCTTCCTTATTCTTAAGTAAAGGCTTTATTAATTTTACAGTCACTCAGGTTGGAGACTTAAGAATAATCTCTGCCTCTTCTCTCTCTCCCATTACTCTATAGCCAAATAAACACCAATTGTATTTTTACTCACAAAACCCACCTCATTAAATAGATAATTCAAACAGCTTTCTTATTAATTCCCTGGCATATGGGCTCTACCCCCTCCAATCCAAACTGCATGTTCAAACACCTTCAGTGACTTCCAATGCACCCTTATTCTGGCACTCTAAGACCTGAAAATTCTCACCCCAATTTAACTTTTCTGAATATCTCTTCCACCTCAACACATGGGCGCCATCAGGAATACCTACTGTGGTCAGGTAGAGCTGCTCACCAGCCTCTAGATCTGTGCTGTCCAACAGGATAGCCACATGTAGTTAGTGGCTGTGGTCCTCACATGAGTTGTCTGTACAACTTACCTCTTTATTACCTTGCAACAACTCTTAAAATGTTATTGCATTTAATCTTTCATTTTTGTGTATCTTCTCACCAATGACTGAGCCACTCAGAACTAATAAATATTCACTGAATAATGAAGGATATACTTATTAAATACTGCCTCAAAATTACTAAATAAGAGCATATTCAAAATCCCTCTTCCATTAAAATGACACATCCTTTCAAACTAAACAAACAAAAGATCTTGCATTTAGCTAACTAAATAATGATTTAATGTATTGCCTAATTATAATACTTAAAAGATAATTAGTTCCCTTTTCTCTTGTGGTGTTTGAAACTGGAAAAAAAAGCTATAAAGTTCTGAAATACTTCCACTTTGCAAAAGAACACTGCAAAGAAACCACAAAAGATAGGCGAGAGGAAAAGGAATGAATAGTTGGAGTAACTATACCCTAACTATCTGAGATTGTAGGGGGAAAAAATACCTATAGTACAGCTGCCATAAAATTAAGGGGAAACTACAAATAAGCATTAAAAATTATGTAAAGAAACACATTTTTGAACCAAAAGCTAAACTCTCCTCTATGCTCCTCTTCCCAAACATGACACAGGATTTACCTGCACTTTGAGCTCAAAAGCAGAGGCACATAATCAACTGTTGTGTGTGTATGTTTGACCATAAATTTAGGCTTGTTGTCAAGAAAATTAAGAAACCAGTCCACCACACCACAGACCTGGCATCTTACAAGAGAATAATGCTCCATATCCGAACAAGAGAAACCAAGCAGAGAAGAGATTTGGTAGAACAGCCAGGTAAGGATTCCCGTGAACCGTAGAGGGTTGGATGCTTTGTTTTCAAGAGGGAATCTTCCCCAAAGTTCTGATTTTAGCTTATAACAAATATTACAAAGATGTGAAACTGCTCCAATACTGCAGTTTCCAGTGCCTTACTAAAAATCTGATGTAGTCACTGTTTAGGAAAGTTTGGGCTCTTCCCATCTGAAAGATAGCTTCCCTTACGCAAATGACTCCTCAGAGCCTGCTGTTTCTGCAAGTCAGCAGGCAGTAGTGGCAAATGTCATGCTTTTGCCTATAGGACCAGTTGTATACCCTCTTAAAAATGTACACCAAAATGAAGATTTTAATTTAGATTTTAAGTAAGAACACTCATGCTAACTAGCTCAGCTATTCTCTTTTTTAAGGGAGTTACTTCAGAATAAGTGTTAAAAATGTTTCAGATTAGACGGAATAGTTACCCTGCCAGGTAACAGCAGAAAAGGAATATAAAGAGTCGAGGGGTTTCAGTTTGGGGCAAAATGGAGACACCTCATTTGTCATCAAAGCATACCCTGCTAATCTTGGGACCAGAAAGTAAAACCAGGCCTTCCAGGTTGTTGACCACATCCAGGTGCGGTGTCAGTGGCATTCCTGGAGAGGACATGGAAGCTCGGAACCCCCTGCCCCAGATCCTGCCCTATGTATTTCTTCCATCAGGCTGTTCCTCAGTTGTATCCACTATAATAAACTGGTAATAGTAAGTTTAAGAAAGAAAAAAGAAAAACCATATATAAAATTACAGAGAACATTTCATCAGCCTCAACGTCATTTTATAATTTAATATCAAACTTCTCTACCTTTTTATACTTCAATTATCCTTTTTCTCCTCGGATCTTTCCAATTCTCTCCCTAGCACACCCCACAGTTCCTTCCCTAAATCCCCCAAACTTTATCTTTCCGTTAAGAATATGATTTGTTTTTGAGTCAAGACAGGAGATTTGTATGAACTACCTGACTTAATATGAACTTTGTATCATCTTGAATCACCCATTTTCTGGTAAGGTCCCATTGATTAAATCGGATATAAGATTTTTCTTTTCCATTTCCAAAATGGGGGGGGAGGTCAAACATCTCTCTGAGGTTGTCAGACTCGATTCCTACTCAGCTCAAACAGTGTTAGGTACAAAAAGTCAGTATCATACCAAAAATTCTTTCTCCCCTCCCCAAATTACGGTACACTGGATATGCTCAGAACAAAGCCTCAGGAACACTGCAAGTGTGGTAGGAAAAAACAGACAGACAGATGAGAACGTAACAATGAAGAGCGATCCAGGTCCTGACTTTCCCTTCTTCCAATCACTAGATGGATGACTTTTAGGCAAGTCAGCTATCTTCTCTGGGCCTCAGGTTGCTCAACCTGGTATGAATCAACTGGATTAGAAAATCCTCAAAGCAGCTTTCAACACTATATAGCTCTATTCTCTGAAAAGGAAATTACAAATCTGAATGTTTATGAATGCACTTGGTAAGGCAGTACCACGGTGTCCTTCACCTGAAATATCACACAATTTGTGTACGTAAGCGTACACACAAGCTTACCAGGGCATAAAAGCATTTTTGGACTGGAGGATGGGACTGAAAAGGTATAACAGGATCCCTAATTTGATCAGATTCTTAAACAGCCCTAATCAAAAAAAAAAAAAAAGTTAAGAACAACTGAACTGTAAGACTACACAAAAGTAGACATTAAATGTAAAAAATAATTTTTTTCCAAAGGAGTTTGCAATGAACTATTTGTATCTCAAGGTGCAGTGTTTACCAGTTACAGGAAGAAAAATATTGATAAGATAAACTGAACTACTAGAACTTTCTTCTTCAGTACCATTAGCTTGTGATTATACAAGAAAAACACAAGAGGAAAGTGGCAGGAATTATCTAGAAAAGCAGAGATAAAACAATTTTGGCTTTTACATCAGATTTATTCTTCCACTTATGATCTGCTTCCATACGGAGGACCAGTGTTTCCTTTCTTCCAAACACTTAAAAGGAGATAGCCAAGAAAAGCACAAAATTTGTCTAAAGGCCTAAAAAATAAAAGCAAAGTCACGTCTATCCTGGAGTAATAAAGTCCAGCAGAACAATGATTATTTGGGTATTCTAGACAAAACAAACAAACAAAACAGCAAAAAATATAAAGTCAGACCACCTTGTTCATATAATCACTAGCTATGGAGCCTGAGGCAAGACAGTGAATCATTCTGAACTCAGTTCCTTTACTTGTAAAATGTGATGCTACAACAGTACTTAGCCAAGTTTTGAGGCTTAAATGAGATAGGAGTTTTAAAAACAAGTTAACAGTAAAAACTGAGAAAAAATTAGCTGTAATTATATCTTCTACTCAAAGCTCTAAATCAAATGACAACCCATGACACCTATGATAAATATAATCCACAGAAAAGTCTACCTTATTTTATCCAGTAGCTTCAACTACACATCCAAACAAGGAGCAAAAATTGATTCGTCTCTTTCTCTTTTTGACCCCACAAACTCATTCGTAGAAGCAACAAGCACAGACGCAGCAGGGAGGTGAGAAGAGGAGGGAGAGAAATAAAGTCCTAGACGAGCCCTGACCAGCTTCTGTCATGATGGAAATGTTCTATATAGATATTATCCAGTACGGTAGCCAATGGCCACACATGGCTATTGAGCACTTGACATAAAGTGCTACTGAGAAGATGAATTTTCATTTTTATTTTTTTAAATTAATTTCAATTTAAATAGCCACTTATGGCTAAGGCTACCTTATTGGGCAGCACAGTCCCAGATGATCCGTAAACTGAATAAGGATTGCCAGAAATCTAAGAAAAAAACTAAGGTCTTTTCCTGAATTGTTCAATTCAAATATCTTTGTTTTCAGTGGAGACCTAGTAACTATGACTAGTTAAAGAAATAACATGTCAGCTGATACACCAAATCAGGGCAACTCTGCTAATAAAAGGATCAGAGATAAGAAGTACGTGGTCTTCTGATATTTTAGAAGGTCCCAAAGGCCAAGTTAAATTCAAGCACACATGAAGCATGATTCAGTACTGGGATCAGAGCTGCAAAGCTCCGGACCAAACATCAGCACCTCCAAAGCATCTGTTTCTCCACTACCAAAAGGAAAGCTACTTCAACAATGCAGACTGCACACCCCTGCATTTGTCTTCAATTTCTTCAGAAATTCAGAGTTCTGTAAGCCTTCCCCTCTTCCAAAAACACCAGCATTCCTAGCCGGTTCAGCCTTTCCTCTATAAACAAAATCTATGTACCACCCATATCTGAACTATAACGCCAGACTCCTGCTTAGCTGCCCCTGTAATATGGTTTAATTATGATGACTGAACTAATAGGCTGACATCATAGACTTTTACAGGCTGACCCCATGTCATCCTGATGTATCATTTTGCACCAGTTCAGTGCTGTAAATCAATTTAAGATCTCAAGCAGGTTGAAAAGGCTGGTAATGATGCTTTCTCTGCTGCCTCTGGAGACTCTACATTATACACAACTTAAATTATTTATAAAGCCTCAATGATGCCTCCATTAGCCTTGTAAGACTACACAAATGAGATCTTTTATACACACACAACTTGGCTCTGATTATGTAGGCGACTGCAGCTTAAATATACTCGTCTAATTACGTTCAAGTTCATTCTTTTTTCCAGTCTAACCGAGTTATTAAGTTTTATCTTTAACCCAGAATTACTAGAAATCAAAATTACAATCTGAAATTTAGTTTTTAACTAATAAATGTATTTGGGAAAATGAGACTTACTTCCTCCTAATACTTTAATGAACTTAGCAGAAAAAAACTAAGTTTCAAGAGGTGTAAGAGATTAACATTTTTAATTGCCTAAGACTGTCATTCCTCTAACGCAAAAGGTCATCAGCTCTTCAGGAGTATAAAACCAAAGGATACTGCAAAAAAGAAAAATGGATTTGCTTACATACCTATGGTTGGAGGGGTCAAAACTAAAGCAAGGACAAATCCCCACCCTCTGAAGAAACCCGATCCAGCCTGGATCCCCCAGAGGCTCTGGCATCACCCACCTCTAGAAAATCATCTTTCTCGACCCTGGTTACAGTTTCCCAAGAATTGCAGTATTACACAAATGTACGCCACCTGCACAGAAATATCAAATAACTGCAAATGGGGAAGAGGGAGGGAGTGGAGAGAACAAACACGTATCAGTACAGCGTATTTAGGCCCGACACCTACATCGCAGTAACACTGATGCAAAACACACTAATTGAAAACGCTGGGGCAGTGAACACTGCTACCGCCTGGATTGCTTTCCAATAGTGGTTGCACAACAAACAGCTCACCTACGTCCAATAAAACGTATAGTGGTAATTATCAACAAGGTGAAAAATGAACACGGGCGGAGAACAGTTCTCTCCTTGTGCTCCTGAATGTTATCCACGACGGGCAGGCAGTGAGAGCGAGAAGTGTTCTGAAATAAAGGCATTCTGTCCTTTGCCAGCGTGGGGAAAAGACAGACAGAAATCCTGCAACTTGTGAATCATTCCACCTACTTTGAAACGTCCGATACAATGGAAAGCAGAGACCACGAGCAGGAAGAAAAAGGCCGGCGGTCACAGCCCTCGGGAAAGTGATGCTTTCTCGGGAGCCGGCTGAGACGCGCCGGGTTTCAGAAGGGAAGCGCCTTCCCGGTTATCTCGGGCAGCGTATTTAAAAATCGCCAGCGCCTCCAAATAAACAAAAGCCGTGGCTACTGCAGTCGTGAGATCCGGCCGGCATCTGTCCCTCCTCCCTGCCTAAGGACATGAAGGAAACGCTCTCCCTTCAGCCTCCGTATGTATTCAGCAGCTAGAAAAACAAGCCCACGGCGCTCTCTGTCTCACACCCACCATCCCCACTCTCCACAGAAGCAGCCCGGAGAACCCCTCCTAACGCCGGGAGCAGGGTAAATGAGCAGTTGTTCCAAAGCGAACTCACAAATACACTTGCAGTGAGGCAATCGAATCCGGTCAAGAGAAAGGAATGAGACGACACTTGGAGGCGCAGGGGGGTGTAGGCGGAAGGGGAAAAAAAATTACACGCCGCCGCCGCCAAACCTTTGAATAAATTAGGAGGAATTTTGGTACGAACTTTCCTTGACCTCGACCCCCAAAAGGCTCGACGGGGCAGGGAGTGGGACGGGTCTGGGACGCCGAGGGGCTCAGGGTACCGGTGTCCCCCCTGCGCGAGACCGGTTCCGAGCGCGTACAGGGCAGCGCCGGCGGCAGCCCTCCGGCTCCCGCAAGGGTGGCCCGGGCCGGCGCGGGACACAATGGGCCCGCGGGCCGCGCCGACAGGCCTCGGCCGGGCTGCAGAAAGGGAAAGAGAAACGGGGAGCGAGCGGAGGGGGAGGGCGGCCCGGGAGGTCTCGCCGTGGACGGGGCTGGGGGCGAGGCTCCCCGCCGAGGATCGCCGCTTCCCCACCGCAGAGCCAACAAAGACGCGAGAGGAATCCCGGCGGAGCCCTGCCCGGCTGCTTGGGGTGAGCGGAGGAGAAGGTGGCAGGTTCGCTCCTCCGAGCAGCCGGGAGGCGCCATCATGGGGGGGGTCCCCGATCCGCCCCACGCAGGGAAGAGCCCAGTGCCCGCCGCGGCCCGCGCCCGGCCCCGGGGACCGCGCTCACCCCAGCGGAGGCGGCGGCGGCGGCGGCGGCGCTGGAAAGTCCAGGGCGCCGAAAGGAGAGGGCGGGGACGCGGCAGAGGAGAAAGTTGGGTTCGGGTCTGTTTCGTTTTACCGGGTTGGCTGCGTGCCCGTCCGCGCGGGAGAGCGAGTGGCCGAGCGAGCGTGGTCCCACGGCCCCGGTCCGGGCGGCCGGGCGCTGCGCCGCGCCGCGCTGCGCTCGCAGGGTCCCTCCCCGAGCCTCGGCCCGGGCTGAGCCGCTCGGCTTCTCCTTCCTCCTCCCGCCCGCCCGCTCGCTCCCGGAGCCTGGATTGATCTGGTCGCGCTGGCGTCAGGGAGTCGCAGCCGCCCAGCCTCCACTCCTCGGCTGCCAATACCCGGCGCACTCGCCCGCCCGCCCGCTCGCTCACACGCGCGCCCGCGCGCCGCCGCCGCGCGACCAGGGATCCTCTCCAAATTCCCGGCCGCGCCGGCCCCGGCGCGCCCCGCGGGGGGAGCGGCCCCCCGCCCCCGCCCCATTGATTCCAAGGATTAAAAACTCCCGGGCGCGTACTCACTTCCCTCCGCCCGCCTCCTTTATTCCCGGTGAACCGACTGGGCGCTTTATCAGCCAGCGAAGTTCTTTGTCAGTGTTTGTTTTCTGAAATGCGCATCCACAGGTCCACCGCACCCACCGGAACGTGGAGTGCATGTGTGACAATTACCTTTCCAGGGTCGCCTTTTTCTGTCTAGTTTTCATTGCCCCTCCCCTACTCCCCAATGATTTGCAAACCCCAGAAGTTGCACATACCCAGAATTGGGCAGCCTAGTCAATTACTGCATGTGCTTATACCGAACCCTGAATCGATACCTGTGTTTTGTGCCAATTCAGGATCTAATGATTCCAGTAGGTAACCTCGTTGCTCCAAATGATGACAGATGCCACAATAGCACTCTAAATTTTTGATCCGATTTCTACAGTCTTTTAGATGTCACCCCCCTTTCCCATCATCTACCTGATCAGCAGAGATACTAAAAATACCTTTTTGTTAAGAATTAATTTTTCTCTTGGCCAGCTCTCTAGAAGCTGGCATGAAATCTTGGGTAATTATCATAATGTTGAGTTATGCTTAGAGACGAAGAATTATTCTGAAGAATAAATTTCACATGAACCAAAAGAACCGTTACCACCCAGGTAAAGAAAATATCAGACGTATGTAAATTAATGGTACTCTCCAGTTGTTCACCTAAGTTTCCATGTCCACAGTCCGTTTGAAATTCTTATTTATTAACTACTTTATTATTTCTGCATTCCATGTTTAATCATCCAAAGAAAATGAAACAAATTCCATAAAACACAAAATACTGTTTATAAATTAGAGATCAGAATATTTCTGCGAATTCCTTCATTAAACTATTTGAGCACATACTGGTCAATTCTTGGGCCTCATCTTATTTTTCCTAAAAGCAGCATTTGACACGGTTCATCATTCTCTGCTCCTTCAAACAGCTGGAGTGAACCTTGTTAAATGCCACTCAGATCAGGTCACGCCTCTGCTCAAAACCCTCCCTTGATAAACATAAGGTGCTGTCTCCATACAATAGGACATTATTCAGTCATAAAAAGGAATGAAGTACTGACACATGCTACCTGTATAAACCTTAAAAACATTATGTTTAGTGAAAGAAGTCAGAAAATGTATGCTTCCACTTACTGTATATACAAAATCCAGAATAGGCGAATCTATAGGAGACAGAAAGAATGGTGGTTGCCTATGTTTGAGGGAATGGGGGAAGATAGATGGTGATAGCTGAAGGTTATGGGGTTTCTAAAGAAAATGTTCTAAAATTAGTTTGTGATGATGGTTGCATAATTATGTGGACATACTAAAAGTCATTGAATTGTACAATTTACATGGGTGAATTATATATGTGAATTTTAGTTTAATAAAACTATTTTTAAAAAGGCATGTCATCTAAATACAGTGTATGATCCTTGAGTGGATCATGGATTGAGGGAAAAACTATAAAAGGATATTATAAAACTTAATTTTTTAAACCAATAGATGATCTTTTTTTGCAATCCTAGCAGCCCCAAATGATAATTATTAATACTACAAATGCTATGAAATTTGATTTTGCCCCTTGTGCAAGTTATTTCTTTAAATAGTAATAGAAAACTGGGCTTTTTTTTTTTTTTTAAACAAAAGGACATTATTGGAACAATTGTGAAAAGTTGAAAGTGGGTTGTATATTAATATCATTGTATCAAAACAAAATCTTCCCTTGGCTCCTCCTTTCACTCAAAACGTAGGTTCTTACAATGCGTACAGAACCCTATATACTCTTTCCTCCTTTTCCACTCTGCCATGGCCTCCAGCTCTCACCCTTACTCACTTCCTCAAGTCACCCTGGCCTCTTCACAAGTCCCAGAAAAACCTGGGCACACTGCTACCTCGGGACCTTTGCACTAGCTGTTTGCTCCCCAGAAAGCCCTTCTCACAGATGTCTGCATGGCCCCTGCCTTACCTCTCTCAGGTCCTCACTCAAATGTTCCTCCCTCAGCGAGGTCTACCTGGCCACTCTATCTAAAGCTTAACACTCACACACACACACACACACACACACACACACACCCCAAAACACATAAATTTCATGTCCTGTTGAATGAATCATTCGAGCACCATTTAAGTCACAGGGGATATGGTGGCAAACAAAACAGATAAAGATCCCTGCTTTCTTCAAGGGAGAATGAATAAATACAGCCATGTCCCACATAAGGACACTTCCGTCAACGAGGGACTGCATATACAACAGGTGGTCCCGTAAGATTATAATGGAACCGAGCCCTGGCCGGATGGCTCAGTTGGTTGGAGCATTGCGTCGGGTACACCAACAGGTTTTGGATTCGATTCCCAGGGCACACGCCTACGTTGTGGGTTTGATCCCCCGTCAGGGCATGTACAGGAAACAACCGATGGATGTTTCTCGGTCACATCGATGCTTCTCACTCGCTGTCCCTTCTTCTCTCTAAAAATCAATGAAAACATATCCTAGGGTGAGGGTAAAAATAAATAAACAAAAATAAAGATTATAATGGAAACGAAAAATTCCTATTGCCTGGTGATGTTATAGCGCGATGTGTTACTCTCGGGTTTGTGGTGACGCTGGTGTAGACAAACCTGCTGCACGCCTGTCCAATGAAAGTACAGCACTGACAATCATGTACGGCCCATAACACTTGATAATGTTAATAAATGACTATGTGACTGCTTTATGCATTGACTATGATATGCTTTCTGTCGTTATAGAGTGTACTCTTTCTACTTATAAAAAAATAAAAGATTTTCTGTACAGCAGCATGCCGAGTGACTGCGGCAGCAGCCTCATGCATCTTCTGTTCACTGCGTCTCTTGGTTGCATCGCTTTCCCTTGCGCTTGATTTAATCTCGCGTTGAACAGTAACACGCTGTGCAGGCTTGTGACCTAGGGGCAATAGGCTAGACCATATAGCCTATTGCGGGGTAGGCTCTAGCACCTAGGCCTGTGTACCTGTTCTCTATGGTGTTTGCACGACAGAATTGCCTAAGGAGGCGTTTCTCAGAAAGCGTCCCCATATTTAGGTGGCATGTGATTGTGCACAAATATGCTCGGCGGTGGTGGTACGCAGGATGGAAGCGGCAGGATGAGAGGGACTGGGAACCGGGAGGTTGTTGATATTTCTGCAGTGGCAGGGAAAACCTCACTGAGAAGAGGTCCTGAAGGAAGCGAGGGAGAGTGCCGCATGACCTGGGAGGAGGCTTGCCAACCTCCCAGGCAGAGGGAAGAGTGAGGGTAAAGACCCTGGAGCCAACTCTCCTTCACCCGTTCACAGAAGAGCCTGGAGGAGCCAACCCCAGGAGGGAAGGCAGAGTGTGTGGTCCCAGGTGCACAGGGGCTGGTGGCTATGGAGCTGGAAACACAGGCATGTTCTCTTCTCTCTGCTTCTCTTGTCTTGTGACATAAAGCCAGGGACCCCCTGAGAAATGTGAGGGTGGAAGAGATGTTGGAGGTTGGAAGAGAGCGGAGCAGGTATGAAACAGTTATCTTCTGGGGGAGAGTCTGAGAGCAAATGTACTTTGGAAACGTGGTCAGCTTGCCAGGCAGTGCTTTTAAATGTCTATTTGAGGTTAGTGGTCATGAATTTAAAGCAAGATCAGTCAGCCTAGTTGTGGATTTTTCACCAGACTCCTCAGCCATCAGGGGCAGAGCTGGGTTTATCCAGGGCTGGGTTTTTGCAGGAGGCCGTGATAGAGAAAAAGACTGTCAGAGAGCAGAGGGTGTAAGCAGGGGAGTGACTGTGGGGGACTGTGATAAGGAGGGAGGTGAGGACAGAAAGGAGTGGAGGAAGAGGGAAAGGTGATGGGATCAATGGACTGAAGGCCCCAGTAGGGTCCAAGAATTGCTGGAGTTGGGAACCACTCCCAGAAGCTGGGGAACAGACTGAGAATAGGATGTTTGAAATTGAAATTATGGAGCTGGGAAGTTTGGGGTAATGCCAAGATCTAGTGGTGTGACCAGAGAAAGTTGGATGGCTGAGGTGGGTAGAGGACAAGATCCTGGTATCCAATGTCCCTCAAAGGATAACTCAACCCACATTTTCGCCTGGTCTTCTTCATACTTTCACACACACACGGGCAAATTTGCAACAGAATTCCCCCAAAGCATTTAAATATTATACCTTTTGTTCATACTTAGTATAGCATCCTGGCCTCTCCAATTTTCAGAATTCTATCTATTCTTTAAGGTCCAACATCATGTCCTAGATATTAAACAACAAACAAACAAATATACTTTTCAAAGCTGGGATGTATGGGTTTGTCAAGCTCAAAATTCTCATTTTAACAAAAGAAGGAAACAAGGTCTAGGAAAGTTAAGTAATTTGCCCAAGGTCAAAAAACTACTAAGTGGCAAAGTCGGGTCCAATTCCAGGTCTCCTAACCCGGAGTTATCTCTTCTCTATCCTGAAGTCTCTCATCTCTGAGGCCTCCACTCCCTTCCTCTTGCTGTGCCTGATACACTGTGTTTGTACCTATGGCATGTCACATAGCACTCATCGCTTGACCCATCGATTATATATTATCAAACCCTATAAGCACATTACAAAAATGGATGAATAATGACTAGCCTTCCTTTCCACAAAAAGTTAGTTTTTTCTCTTCACTGACACAATATTTTGGCATAAGTCCCGCTAAAAGAGCCTCATTGGAGTGCTGTTATGGATCAAGCTCACAAGAATACATATCAAGCCCATAATATCTAGAGTTTACTGAGCATTTACCTGGTACACTTGAGAGGCATCTTCTTTTTCTGGTCTCAGATTCTCCCTACAAGATAAATGCCATTATCCTCACCTGCTAGTAGTATCAGTGCCTATTGAATAGGGTTTGTGGGGAATAATAATAATGAGAATAATAATAACAATAAGAAGAATAGCTAACATTTATTTAGTGTTTACTATTTGCCTGGCATTGTTTTGAGCACTACTTTAAATTTCAAAACAACCCTATGATAATAGTCCTGTATCTCCATTTTGTAAATGAGGAAACTGAAGCGCCAAGATGTTTAGTAACTCTCCCAAGGTCACACAGCAAGTATGCTGATGCCTCTAAAGTGCTTAACATGATATCTGGTTTATTGTATGTGTTCAGTGAAAGTTGCCAAAATTCTCACTGAATGTTCATAGCGCTGTGCTGAGAATACAATTCCTGCCTCCAACATCAAGTCTTTTAGGTAGACTCACACCAAGAAAATATTTAGTGGATTGTTCAGTTTTTAAAAGTTTAAATGACTATATAACTTCCAGAAAAAAATTATTGGCCCTGGCTGGGTAGCTCAGTTGGCTAGAGCATTGTCCTGATACATCAAAGTTGCGGGTTCAATTCCCTGTCGGGGCATATACAATAATTAACTAATGAATGCATAAATAAGTGGAACAATAAATCAGTGTTTCTCTCTTTCTTTCTCTCTCTCTTTCACTCTCTCTAAAATCAAAAAAATTCTTAAACAATTTTGCTTGCGGGAACAATTTCTCTTCACTGGACCTGCATGCATTGGCAAGCTTGCCCAAGTTGAAAGGCTGGCTTTGGCTGCCTTTAACACAAAACCTAAATGACAGTGGCTTAAGCAAAACAGGAATTCATTTTACCTCTTGAAAAAAAGAGATCAAAAATAGGAATTCCAGGAATGGTGAGGCAACTCAAAGATGTCAAGGCCGAGGTCTCTCTGATTTCCTTGGCCTCTCCCACATTGTTGATTATAAAATGACTGCTGTGGCTCCAGTCATCATCTCTGCATCCCAAGGCAGGGAAAGGAAAAGGGTAAGGTCAAAGGAGTGAAATGAGCCTGACGCCCGTCTAAGGAACACACCGCTACCACCGCCGTCTTGGGCAGGCCCTCACCACTACCGTGACCTCTGCCTCCTGCTCACCATTAAACACTGTCTCATGGCCTCTCCAGTTTGCGAGGATGGGTGGAAAATGTCATGGTTTTTGTGTTCAATCTTAGAAAACTGCCAATGCAACAGAACCAAATTCCTGCTGATGACGAAGGGGACAATGAACGCAGTGCTGTCCCAAATGGCTCACTCTGGCCTGTGAGAGACTATGGTCAAACGTTTAGGTTTTTTACAAGGTGGTTGTCAAACATATGGGTAGTCTGAAATTGGTCACAGCAGCAGTGTTTACACCACAGAAATTGGCAAACACCACAAATTAAGGCCTTTCCCCCACCCCCACCCCAAAACCAGTTGTTAAACACCAGCACACCACTGAATACGGGATAGGTAACTAGGAGTTCCTGCCACAGGAAGCTTCCCGATTTCCTTGTTATATTTGTAATTTGTCTCTGACCACAGTGCTTGAGACTTAGGAACACTGAGGCAGGTAATCTTTTCAAGTACTTGGCATATTAATAATCCCCCTCTCTTTATTCCATAAAGATGTTAGGTCTTAGTATTTATATCAGGTTTTAGTATTTCCCCAGATAATACACAAGTGGTTTTTTTTTCTTCTTTATTTTGTTTTATTTTTTCCATCATCATTTATAGCCTTATACCCTCTTCCACCTCCCCCAGCCCCCCTGCCCCCGGCAATCACCACGCTGTTGTCTGTGTCCATGAGTTCTTTCTCTTTACAAGCTGGGGTGGTTTTTTTTTGGCATTCAATTAGGGATGTCACAAAACTACTGCAAAGTTTTGTTCAGGAACTCAAAAAAGTTTTATGTAAAAATATTCCATTCTGGTGAGATTCTGCTGTGTGAAAACAGCCTCTGCATTTGGTTTGAGGCAACTGTAATATAAAGCTGCTGCTAAGACAGACCAGCTCTTCCAAGTTAAGGTATAACTTTCCCGAGGTACAGAAAAATCCTTTATAAAATAATTTCTTCTTCCAAAATTTAATCCTGGAAAATGAGGAAAGTAGAACAGCGTTTCCTCCTGGTTATAAAGGAGGAATCAATGGGTTTTCAATCATAAGGAGGAGACACCTTAGGTAAGTCTTTTTGGTTCTTCTCTTGAACACAGACAGGTACCTAAAAACACAGCACTGGTAGGGACAAAGACTGTCTCTCTTTTGGTTTGAAGGGAGGCATTAAGAAGGTAGGCAAGGGGGGGACATCTGTAATAGCATACATTCAGTCAGCACTGTTTGACTCCCCCCACAAAAAAAAAAAGAACAAAGAGGGGAGGGAGGAGTTGGAGGGAGAGGAGGAATAATGATTTCAGCTGAGCCAGAAACCAAGAAGTAAATCTCAAGGGCTTGTGGTTATGACTCCACCTAAGAAGTTCCGCCTCCAAAATAGAACTTAGGGCACTTTAGAAATGAGCACCAGAAACAAAATCTCATACAAATTAGGGCTAGATTTTTCTTTTTCTATTGTGATAAACAAGCAACACTGACAAGAAGAAGCCTTTGAAATTTTGCATTAAACTTTCCTTTAATTTTATTTCTTTGGATATTATCTTGCATGACAGGAATTTTTTTGTCACCTTTAAAGCCCATCGTATAAATAAAGATAGTAAATCCTTTATTTGTCCAAAAGATTTTCCTTTTAAAAATCTTTCTTTGTACGACATACATTAGCCTATGCTACCCAACTGTAGCAGCTGTGATGAGCAATCTTATTTGAAAAAATAACTACGATCAAGTAGCGAGCAAGGCTTGGGTATCCCACAGAAGCAACCACATTCGAGCACTGTCTCTGTTCAGGATTATTTGGAGGGTGGTCAATAAATAACACCTGCTTCCTCTCCTGAGTATGGAGAGAAAGAACCAGACCCGGAAACCAGGCAGATGGAACTCAAAATGTGATCTTTATGATCTATAAAGTGTGTTGGACTCCTCAGCCTTTAGATCTGTGGCCAAATCGGCTTGCCAAGATTTTACCTCCAAATTAGACATTCTCAGGCACTAGCGCAATGGGACAGCCACAGGCTGCAATTTCCTTGTACTTGGGTGACCCCCTCTCAGAGAATGCCCTTCTGGTTTCCCAAAGGATTCACCCCCTCTCAGAGAATGCCCTTCTGGTTTCCCGAAGGATTCTCCAGCTCCACATCAGCATATGTCCTGAGTTAGCTCGTCTTTCAGAAGAAAGGCTAATGTTGCACTTTTCCACTTGAGACAAGGTGATCAGGTTTTTTCCAGTTAGCCCAGGGATGCTTCACTTCGCCTAAATAAAGCTCCCTAAAGTGTGCATTTTGTTTTTAAGGAGCTCAAAATCAAATTTTGTCCATTTCAAAGTTTCTGTTTTGTAGTGACCCCCAAAGCCATAAATGGAAATGCTTTGTGTAAAACCAAAGGAGAGGAAATAATAGGCAAAAAGATGGCAAGATTACTAGAAGAGGTCCTGGCAAACGTCAAAGAACAATTTTAATCTGTCAGCAAATGTATACTGAGTGCCTACCGTATGCTGGGCACAGCCGAAGGCACTGGGGTTCCTACTTTCACTTTCAGTTGGCACATAGTTTAATTGGGGAGTCAAACAATGAACAAAGGAACACATGGCAAGTTAAGATGTGATCTTTGAAGCTACGAGGACAATAAAACAGGGCTCTGTGATAGACCATGACACTAGGGCCTAGCAGGGCTCTGTTTTAGAGAGGGTGGCCAGAGCAGGCCTTTCTGAGGTTAGAACTTAGAGCTGAGATGTGGACAACGAGATGGAGGCTGAAGAGGTCACAGATCATCATTTTAGACCTTCACAAGGACTTTGGAGTTTTTCTCACTGCAGTAGGATGTTATTGGATGATTTAAAGCAGGGGAAACCCAGAATTTGAGCTACATTGTCCTGGCTTCTCTGTAGAAAAATGGGAGCTATAGAAGGCTCAAGAGTGAAAGCAGGTAGGCCAGTTAAAAGGCTGCTACACAGCAGTCACAGAGAAGCTTGTGGCTTGGACGGGGGGTGAGAGATAGTGACAGACCAAGGAGAATAGAATGCTGTAGTGAGAATAAATGACAAGTGCTTCTTCTACTGTAAGCACCAAGAGGACAAGAACCGAACCAGGCACAGTTGCCTTTTAGTGGTGACTTGAGTGCCTGTACATTTCAGGAAATGTATTTTTTTTTACAGATGCTTATCACACGTTTATATTTTCCAACAATACTTTCAAAAACCTCAAGCATCTTCTCTTCAAAGATGAAGAATCACAGAATTTCTCTGCCAACATCTTCTCTTCTCATTTTAACTTTTTCTCTTTATAGCTCCTTCCTCCAAACAATAAACATGCTCTAATATCTTCCATCCTAAAAACACACCCACACATTCATAAACATATAAAACAGAGCCACAAAAATAAAACTCCCAAATTTCTCTAGTTCAAGTTCTGTGTCTCTCCTCTCCCACGCCTCCCGAAACAGCAGTTTCTACTTCCTGCTGTCTCATTTTTTTATGTCACATTTACCTCGTGACTGACTATAACTGATTCCAGTTTGTGTCATGACAGTGAAAGGATTCTGGCTGTACCAGGGCCACTGCGTGCTGCCGGGTGGGTTGGGTATATACAACTTAGCCCCGGTTAAGAGTTCATTGACCTTCACATTGCTAAATCCATTGAATACTTTTCTGTCTTCTATTGGATGGCTCAGATTCACTGGACACTACCAGTCATCCCTTCATTTTAAAAAACTTCAGCTTTGTAAAAGACTGGAAACAACCCAAATATACCTTCCCGGAGGACTAGCTGAATTAACATAACTTTGGAGCTGTTATAAGGAATCAGGACTATTTTCTATGTGCTGCATGGAGCAATATCTAGGATATTTTGTGAAATAATAAAAGTAAGGTGGAGAAATTAGGTATGTTATCTATTTTAAGAAAGTGGAGGGATAGGAATATATATCTATATATAGTTGCTCACAATAAAATAATAATGGAAGGATAAACCAAAACTTTAAAAAAAGTTAACACTTAGGGAAAGAAAGAGTATAAAGTAGAGAAAACAGGGATGGAGCTAGAGTTCTCTGAATAGACCATGTTTGTGGATTTGACTTTGATACCCTGGAAATGTTTTACCTAACTATAAGGCAAAAGTAACTTTTTTAAAGGATCAATAAAAACTAAAATAAAAATGAAATAAGTGAACCTAACTATAAATCAGGATTGACAAACACACAGAGAGGAATTATTTCAAATGACTTTAAAATACAGTAATCTGACTGTAAATTCCTACTGGGATATAATTTAAAGATAAAAAATTAAACGTATCTTAAACTATTTTCAGTATTTCATATTATTAGTAATATTTGGCATTTTTACTCTGAAATTATCATAAAACATATAATAAAAGTAATTACTTTAACTGCTTAAACCATGATTTTCAGCAAAAGAAAAAAGCAATGAAATTACCAATTTAACTAAAGATGCTTTACTCTTAACTTTGAATTGGGAATATCAGTGTGAACTCATGATGTATTTTATCAAAAATACATATTCCCTGGCTCTTGAGGGAAAAGTCCTAGAAACAATTACTAATGAGCACCTTTAACACCCAGATTGTGGTCTGTAAATACCATTCCCCATGAAAAGAAACCAGACCTTTTGGAGAAATAACTGAAGCCAGATCTGGAGCAACCAATGTACAAGATTACTATGGATCGTCTTGTCATACCAGAAGGCAGGAAAGCTAGCACATGCTACTGGAATTATTTCAGAAAACTCGGGAACCAACTTAATGTTGACAGATGTCCCACATTAATGAAAGAGGTTAACATAAGGAGAAACTAGGTGAGGGCTGTGTGGGAACTCAGTACCATCTTCACTGCGTAGCCTCTGCTCACTTAGTCTAGACACCGCAACATGACTTAGACCTCAAGCCTTCTTGATAGTGTGGCCCCTAAAATTACAGAGAGAACAGCAGGAAACTCCTTTCCCCACATTCTCTGTTACAGTAAATCCTCAGTTAACATCTTCGATGGGTTCTTGGAAACTTTGACTTTAAGTGACATATAACAAAACCAATTTTACCACAGGCTAATTAACATAAACAAGAATTAAGTTTCCACAGCATACTTCTGTTCACAAAAACATCACCAAACTTCTAAATTAAGACCCCAAACACTTCTAACATCAAACACTGAAATAACTGAGCTATACATACATTTAAGAAAGATGAACAAAAGCAAGTCGGAGAATTATTTTACAAGCCATTTATTCCAGTTCAGGGTCCAGGTGGCTGGGGCCTCTCCCGGCAGCTCAGGGTCTTCAGCCTGGACAGGACGTCCTTCCGTCCCAAGGGGCACCCACACGCACACTCACTCAGGCAGGGGAAAGTAGACACACCAGCTCACCTCACTTGCGCATCTCTGGGGTGCGGGAGGAACCTGGAGTACCCGGGGAAACTCGCACAGACTGGGGAGAACATGCACACTCCACACGGACAGCGACCCCCACCTGGGATCCAATTTTTTCTCTCATCGACATTATAACAAAATGATGTTATTTGAGCACCTGCTGTACTTCCTGGGCACACATTACACAAAGTCAACTAACCCACAAAAAAGGGAGGAAAATATACAATCTGAAATAGGACTTAAGGTATTGTCTCTCTTGGAAGACAACTTGACTTGGGGTGGTGAACACACAACATACGGATGATATATTATAGAATTGTACACCTGAAACCTCAATACGTTTATTAACCAATGTTGCTCCCAATAAATTCAATAAACGGGGGAAAAAAATGTTGTCTCCTATGCCTGTTACTGTTAATGTGCTGGGATATCCAGCATCAGGTCCAGAAAATTGAGATTTACTTTCCCTCCTTTGAAGCTCTCAGTTTCCTGGGGATCCCACCAGTAAGCAAATGTTCTTTGGCTCAGTGTAGCTTAAAGGGTCCTAGAGCGAAGCCCTTCATCACACAAGCTTTCTCCCCAAGGCATCTGTATTAATGTGTTCCTTCCTCTCTCCAGGCCTCTCCCAGGAAACTTCTTCCCTAATTATGTTTCCAATGGACAGAAATGGACCCTCATCAATCTTCACTCCCACATTGTAGTGTTTGGATACCTTCATGTCCCTTAGCACACTAGATTCCTTTGTTTGTTCAATAAATATTTACTGAGCATCTACCAGGCCCCCTGACATGTCAAGAAGCAATGCAGCACTCTCGTTTTCACGGAAGGCCAACCTAGTCACTCCTGCAGATGTCCTGCGAGATGACTTCCAACAGGCAGCGTGCTGGCGTGTAAGGCCGAAGAAGCATGAAGAACCAGACTAGTGCGTGTGGATTTCCTGTTCTCAGAACTCTCATTATATTATAGCCCATTTTTCTCATAGATAGGCTGTGTGCTTTGCTTCTCATGTTCCCAGAAACATTGGGCTAACTGCAGGTGTTGTGGGAATACATTTAAGAAATTTTAAGAAATGCCATAAGGGAAATGACTCACTTTGTAGAAACCCACGCTAAGAATGTATTTGGAATTACCCACTTTACCAGCTTGGAATACAAACACAATTGCCTCACTTTTACTTGTGCAACTTACTTCCCAAGGCCTCCCCTAAATCCCCTACTTGGGCAGGAACACCAGGAACTTATTCCATTCAAAGGACATCGGTCCTGTTGCAAAAAGCCAGAGAGAAAGAGAAAGCTGGGAAGTGTGACCAGTTCATTAATGCTGTGGCTTGGATCTCTGCCACAGGAGGTTACAGGTGGGTCCTACACATTCTGATGTCAGGAAATTTGTTTGTGGTTGCTACGAGACGACTATTGATTCGGCTCTTTTCTTCCCATCAGCCCAGCAGTGTTCCCCCCCCCCCCCCCCCCCCCGAGCCCTGAGGCTGAGGCCAGGTCTCCTTTAGATCACACTCCCAAGCTCAGCCATTTGTCCTACTGCTTAGAACAGTGCCAGGTGGCCCATAGCTACAGAAGAACCCAGCCGCAGCCTGCGGTCACACTGGAGGGAGCCTCCCCCAGAGGCCTGGCTCAGTTCACTGGCAGCTTGCCTGCCTTCGGGCCACATCCCACCAAGGGATCTTCCTGTTGCACAAAAATGGATAAGGCAGATGTTACTAAGCAACAAACACACGCCTGCCTATTTTGCACACCTACACCTACATCTACACACAAACTTTCACAAGCAAGAATTGCCTGTTTGCCTTACATTTTCATAATTTAGAAGCTGTTGGTTTTTTAAAATTTATCTTTATTGTTGAAAGTATTACAGATATCTCTTTTTTCCCTCATTGATCCTCTCCACTCAGCTCCTGCCCCCTCCCCAGGCCTTCCCCACACTATTGTCTGTGTCCTGGGTTATGCACATATGCATTTATGTTCTCTGATTAATCTCTCCCCACCCACTCCCCCACCCCCACCTGCCCACTGAGATCCCTCATTCTGTTCCATGCTTCTACGTCTCTGGATCTATTTTGTTCATCAGTTTATTTTATTAGATTCCACCTATGAGTGAGATCATGTAAAACAGGATCAGGAAGAATCAGAAAACCTGAATAGGCTAAAAACAACTGATGAAATCGAAGCAATAATAAAAAAAACTCCCAGCAAACAAAAGCCCTGGTCCAGACAGTTTCACAGGGGAGCTTTCTAATTCTTTAAGTTGTAGGGTTGGATAGTTTACTAAAGATTTTTCTTGCTTTCTGAGGTAGGCCTGCAGTGCTATGAACTTCCCTCTTAGGACTGTTTTCCCTGTGTCCCATAAATTTGGGATTGTTGTGTTCATTTTCACTTGTTTCCAGGAAGTTTTTGATTTCTTTCTTGATCTTATTGGTAACCCATTCATTGTTTAATAACATGCTACTTAGCCTCCATGTATTTGAATGTTTTTGAGTGTTTTTACTGTAGTTGATTTCTAATTTCATGCCCTTGCGATCTGAGATGCTTGATATGATTTCAATCTTCTTGAACTTGTAGAGACTGGTTTTGTGTCCTAATGTGTGTTCTATCTTTGAGCATGACCCATGTGCACTTGAGAGGAATGTCTGTTCTGAAGCTTTGGGGTGAAATGTTCTGTAAATGTCAATTAAATCCATCTGGTCTAGTGTGTCATTTAGAGTCACTGTTTCTGTGTTGACTTTTTGTCTGGAAGATCTACCCAGTGAAGTCAGTGGGGTGTTAAAGTCCACAACTATGTCTGTATTGCTGTGATCTCTCCCTTTAAGTCCTTAAGGTTATTATTGGTAGGTCCTTATTTATTGCCATTTTAATTCTTTATGCCTATGTTTCTCTCTCTATTTCTTCTTATTAGCAGTCTGGAAAGTGTTTTAAATGATCCTCTACAATGAAGAAACGCCCTCCAAGGGACTGCTCCTGGCTGTATGGTGGGAGGGGTGCCCTGTTCCAATACTAACTTTTCATAGAGAAAGGTCTGCTTCCAGGACCATGCTTTTGAGTGAGGCCAAGTGATAATCATTATTCAGGACTTGAATGCTCATGGGCTGGGGAGAGGGGGTGTTAATTAGATCATCTGTGTCTCTCCCCCTAGCATCTAGTCGTTTTACTGAGCATTAGCATTTTAATAATCAAGGAAAAGCTGAAAGGGAAAATGTGAGTGTGTTATTTGTGCTGCTTTCTAGGGGAGGTGGTGTCCAGCAAATACAAACCAATGATGATAAAAACATCGAAGGCTCTGTGGGGACAGAGCACCCATTTGAAGGCTCAGCTCTGCTCCTTTCCCTTCAAACACCTCCTCACACTCCACCTTCCCAAGACACTGCCTGGACCACAGAATTAAGGCCAAAATCTTCAGCCAAGAGCTCAAAGTCTTCTACCACCTTACCAACCTGTTCACCTTAATTTACCACTATCTTCCTAACCAAATTCTGAGCTTCCATTATATTTGTTTACTCACTATTTCACGAATCCTTCATGCACATTTTTAAAGGTAAACTTTAATTTCGAATCATTTTAGATTTACAGAAAACCTGCGGAGATAATACAGGGTTCCTATACACCCCTCACCTAGTTTCTCCTAATATTAACTTCTTTTGTTATCATGGTACTTTGTCAAAATTAAGAAAAACAACATTGATACCTTATTGTTAACACCAGTTTTTCTACTGGTGTCCTTTGGCTGGTCTAGGAGACACACCAGACACGATGTTGCATTTAAACCATGCACAGTTTTTTGTTTGTTTGCAGCCTCCGCTCATCACATTTTCCTTCTGAGGATGCCTTTTCCTCTCCTGACTTACTTAAGTCCTACCTATTCTTCAAGCCCATTCAAATCTTATCTCTGCAACGTCCTTCCTAATTGTTTCTGTCCTCAATGATTTCCCTAACCTTCAAATTCCAGAACCAGGCTGACCCACGTTGTTATGTATCTTTTTATATTTTTGTCTGCCAATTGCCATTTAAAGAAAGGATAATATCTCATTCATTTTCTGGCACATGTGCAAGCATTGTGTTCTCAATAAATGTTTAGTGGTAATGAATTTATATATTCAAGTTATGTTATTTTACCATTACCATACACAATACAGAGTAGGCTGTGAATATTAATTGACTTCTTAGAGGTCCACGGTTATTATATTTATATTTTAAAATATAATAGATATAAGTGTAACTTGATGAGTAATAATACAAACTAATATTTATTGAGTGCCCACCATATGCCAGGCACCCTGTTAAGTGTTTATAATTCTCATGAAACTATCTGTGGCAAATACTATGCTTATCCCCATTTAAGGTGAAGTAACTTGTCTGGGACTATACAACACAAGAGATGGAGGCAGGCCTCATAGCCAACGCTGTGGCTCCAGAGCACACACTCCTGACCGCTTTCCATAGCATGCTTTTTGTCCCAACAATGATTTCAGATGAGTGGTTTACACTTAATGCCTCCTTTTCATCAGCACCCGGCCTTTCCTGAACTTCTAAATCCTGGTGTCCCCAGTAGCCCACTGACACTGTTGTTGAAAATTTCAAACTACCTTTTTCTTATCAGTTCCAATGTTAAAATCTGTCCCATGATGTTTCTTCTCTGTGCAGTTGGAATTTAGAAGCTATTTTGCATTATGTCCCATCTCCACTCCCCGGGGGCAGGGAGTTTGTATCCTCATGCCCGGTACTAAACTTTGAACACCACAGAATGCCACAACTGTGTTTCTTCTTTGTGACAATATTCTGCAATTCTGAAATTTTTAAAATTATTAAAGAAGTCTGTACACACTGAGAAATTCTAAAGGATGATTATATGGAGCAGTAAGTGAGAGAAACCTTCTTTCCTTCCTTGTTCTCAGGGACAGGTTGTTCAAATGGTGGCCTTGACACAGGTTGTTCAAAATGATGAATACGTTTAACTATAAAAATTACAGACTCACGATTAAATATGAAAAAGTTTCCAATCATACACAGAAATATATAAAAAGAAAATCTCTCTAGGTTCTACTTTTCAGAGGAAATTGCTCTTAAAAGTTTACTGTTGTAGAAACCTGCAGAAGGTTTCTACACATACAAGCTTTGTGTGTTTTGCTTTGCTGGGGGGGACAGGAATAGAAGCCTGGGACCCCATCTCCCTGGCCCAGGTGGCCCTCACTCCTGCTGTCCTGGACAGTTTTGCACTCTTTTTTCCCCTCACATCCTAGCCACTCTCATTCGCTAGACACGAGCCGGTCCTTCTCTTGTTTCCCAGGCTCCCTCTTTCTGACTCCAAGCAGCGAGTTTACCTGGGACGCCTGCTCTTTCTCTGCGTGTCTTCATCTTTGGGGAGTTGATCTGTTTTCTGGGCCGGGGACCACCTTCTCTCACTCTTCTCTCGCTGCCAAACGTCTCCTTAGACTTGCTCAGCCCGCACTCACTCCTCAGCCCCTGGTGACCTGACTCCCAGTCGCCACTCCAGTGAAACCGCATGGAAGCTCCCCGAGACATCCCCGAATCACTGAACTTCTCTCCGCCTCCCCGGGGCAAGAGGTCCTGGGGGCCATGCTCCCTCCTCTCCTTCAGATGCACTTCGTTCTGGCTTCTGAGACACCCGGACTTTAAGTTTTCCCCGAGTCTTCAGGATGAGACTCCCCTCCCCTCCTGTGGCCTCCATCCATCTCAGCCAGCATCTCCTCGGGTGTCCTCACCTCCCACAGCCTCAGGCGGCCACCGCCTAGGAGAGCGGGCCTCCCTCAAGCTCCAGCTCACGTTCCCAACCGCCCGTCGGTCAGATCCCCTCTCACCTCGGGGAGCAGGTCAGATCCCCCTCTCACCTCGGGGAGCAGGTCAGATCCCCCTCTCACCTCGGGGAGCAGGTCAGATCCCCCTCTCACCTCGGGGAGCAGGTCAGATCCCCCTCTCACCTCGGGGAGCAGGTCAGATCCCTCTCTCACCTCGGGGAGCAGGTCAGATCCCTCTCTCACCTCGGGGAGCAGGTCAGATCCCTCTCTCACCTCGGGGAGCAGGTCAGATCCCTCTCTCACCTCGGGGAGCAGGTCAGATCCCTCTCTCACCTCGGGAGCAGGTCAGATCTCTCTCACCTCGGGGAGCAGGTCAGAGCTTAAAGCCGCCCCGCCTAAAGCACGCCCTGGCCCCGGCTTCCCTATTCCTGTTAACGGCACAGCCACTCTCTTGGTCAACTGGGGAACTCGGTCACTTTTCTCTGCGGTGCCCGGGGAGCCCCACCAGCTGCCAGTCTCGTGAATTCTACTCGAGAGCCCGGGCCTGCTTCTCCTGTCTGGTCCCACCATCTCAGTGCTCCTGGCCGCACTCCTGCAGCCTCTGACGCTTCTGTCTTCACACCCCTTCCCCGTCTATCGACCCACAAATTGCCAGATAACCCTTCCCAAAAGCCGGGCTCTAATCTCGCACCTCCCTGCTCCAGACCCCAGCGCCTGTGGGCCCCGCACCCTCACCATAGCTTTAGAAACCCTCGGAACAGCTACTCAGACACTTCGGTTTCCCTTTTCACTCTTAGAAATCATTCACCCCGAAGGCCTTTCATTTACACGGGCTATATCTATCACTCTTTACTGTATTAGAAGTGATAACAGAAGAAAATTTTAAAATATTTACTAATATATTTTAAAATAACAAACCCATTATACGTTAGCATGCATTTTATGGAAAAACAACAACAACTAACAAAACACACACGCACAAAAACAAAAAACTATTTTCTAAAACAAAAGCAAAAAATCAGTGAGGCGCACGGCATTGTTTCATTTTTGTAAATCTCTTGAATGTCTGGCTTAACTGGAAGACAGCTGCATTCTCCTGTCTGCTTCTGCCTTCAGTCTGTTGTGATATCACAGGTCACGTAACCTCTGGAAAATTCCGTCGTGCACTTAGAGAGAAGGAGTGTAAAACGGCAAATGCCATCCCCGTCCGAGTGGGGAAAGGAGCCTGGCCCTCGAAGGCCCTATGGAAGGGCCCCAGGCCCCCACTGAGAGTCACTGCTGTGCCTTTCTCTCTCAGCGCCTCAACCAAACCTCACACACCAGTGAAGCCAGACTATTCTTTACCTTCTCAATATATTTACATTTTCACGGCTCTTCTCTGAAATAAGTATTTTGGTAAATAATTTTGTTTGTTGGGAGTGCCCTATGGTTTGCCAGGGTCCAGGGATTTAGTTGGGTGGGGGGATTTCCCCTCCTCTGATTTGCTGGAAAGCTCTCTAGACTACAAATCAAGGAACTTAAATGCTAGTGACAACTTTGTAACTGCATTTTATATAACCCTGGACAAATAACTTAACTTGGTTAACTTTTTGGTTCTTCAGTTCTTGAATTTATAAACAGAGGAAATAGATAAGATGATCTCTGGGAGTTGTTCCAGTTCTAAAATCATCAGTGATTTGGAATTAAATCACCCGGAGTCTATTCTGAATAAGTAGGAAACCTGTGCCACTTTCAATCTTTTTTGTATTTCTCTCCCCTCTCTCTCTCTCTCTCTGTTAAATAAAAATTACTGTCTTTTCATGAGTGCATTACAAAGAACCCACTGGAACTTTTGTTGATTTTTTAAAATTGAGGTATAATTGATACGTAACATCGTATAAGTTTCAGAAGTACAACACAATGAGTCGATATTTGTATATATTGCAAAATGATCACCACAAGGCCCGTTATCCATCACCACACATAGTTACAAGTATTTTTCTTCTGATGAGAAATTTTAAGACTTACTCTCTTAGCAACTTCTAATACAGTGTAATAGAATATTAGTAACTATAGTCACCATGCTGCACGTTACATCCCCATGATTCGTTCACCTTATAACTGGACGTTTGCCCCTTTTGACCCCCTTCACTCATGTCACCACCTCTCACACTCTCTGGCAACCACCGATCTCTTCCCTGTATCTGTCAGTTCTGGGTTTTTGCTTTTATTTTTTTAGATTCCACCTATAAGGGAGATCATATGATATATGTATTTCTCTGTCTGATTTATTTCACTTAGCATAATGAAAGGTTCACCCATGTTGTCACAATTGGCAGAATTTCCTTTTTTGTGGCTGAATAATATTCCAGTGTGTGTGTGTGTGTGTGTGTGTGTGCACGTATATGTCACATTTTCTTTACCCGTTCATCCATTGGTGGATACTTAGTGAGTGTCTTGAATTACAGGTAGTTTTAATTAAATTGGGAATACAGCCCCAGCCGGTTTGGCTCAATGGTTAGAGTGTCAGCCCAGGGTTCGATTCTGGCCAAGGGCACATACCTCGGTTGCAGGCTCTTCCCCCCTTGGGGAGTGTGCAGGAGGCAATCGATTAATGTGTCTCTCACATTGATGTCTCTCTCTCTCTCCCTCCCCCCTTCCACTCTCTCTGAAAAGCAATGGAAAAAATATATTTGGATAGGATTTAAAAAAAATAAAATTGGGAATACATTTTCAATATATTTCATAAAATCAAGAACAATTTCAGCCTTTATTTTTTCAAATCCCTTTAATGCTCCCCTTTCCCAACTTGCCTGCTGGAACTGCATATGCCACAGGCATGATGCTCTGTTCTCTGCCCCCCCCCCCTTCTCTCTGTCTCATTGTGGATAGTTTCCATTGCTGTCTCCAGAATTACTAATCTCTTCTACTCTGTTAATCCCGTCCAGTGTATCGTACAAGTCAAATATTGTATTTTTATCTCTAACTGTTCGACCTGGGTCTTTTTCTCTTTTTCTCTTTTAAGTCTCTTAACATGCTCATGTTTTCCTCTACTTTCTAAAAACATGAACTACATTTATGATAGCTGTTTTAACATCCATGTCATTAATTCTGTGATTTATTGTCTTTGGTCTATTTTTACTGATTGATTTTTCTCCTCATTATAGGTCACATTTTCCTTCATCTTGCGCATATTTTTCTTCTTCTTTGCAGGCCTGGAAATTTTGATTGGATGCCAGGCATTATGGATTTTCACATTGTGCAGACTAGCTATATCTTTTTTCCTTTCAATATTCCTGAACTCTGTTCTGGGATGCAGTTATGCTACTTGGAAACAGTTTGATCTTCTTAAAGCTTATTGAGGTAGGACCGGAGCAGCCTTCCATCTGGGTTAATTTGGCCCCATTCTGGAGCAATACCTTTCTGAGTGAGTTCTCTGTTGCCCTGTGTAGTGCGAGATTTTTCCATTCTGGCTGCACTGGCCCTGTGTGATCTCTGGAGATTACTCCAACTGCTCCTTTCTGGTGATTCTTTCCCTGGCTCTCAGCACAGGCATAAGCTGATCAATCCTCAGCATCAGCTGAAGATTCAAGGGGAAACCTCTGCAAATAGGAGCTCTATTTACGTAGGTCTCTCCTCTCTTTGCAGCAACCTTTCTGGTCCTGTGCCCTATAATCCCAGCGGCCACGGCCTCCCTAACTTCTCAACTCTGTCTCCTTAACTGTGGGAGCCACCAGGCCCTGTTTGGGTTCCTCCCCCCTGCACTGCAGCCTGGAAACTTTCTTTAAGCATTAAATTGGGGTAATTCCAAGGTTTACTTCGTTAGTTTCCACTCTCTCAGGAATTGCTGACCTGTGCTGCCTGATGTCCAATGTCTGAAAACTGTTGCTTTGTATCTCTGTTCACTTTTAGAGAGTTTTAAAGTTTTGTCTTTCACATTGCAGGCCTCAGTCAATCTGGAATAGATTTTTTTTAAAAAAGAAAATAACACTGAATTGCATCCCCTCAATATTCATATACTGAGGCATTAACCCCCAATTTGACTGTATTTGGAGATGGGGCCTTTAAACAGGAATTAAGATTAAATGAGGTCATAAGGGTGGGGCCCTAATCCAATAGGATTGATGTCCTTATAAAATGAAGAGATACAAGCAGAGCAGGCACACACAAAGGAAAGGCCACATGAGGACACAGGGAGAAGGCACCATCTACAAGCTAAGGAGGAGGTCTCATCAGAAACCAACCCTGCTGACACCTGGATCTTGGACTTCCGCCTCCAGAGCTGTGGGGAAAATTAATTTCTGTTGTTTAAATCACCCAGTCTATGGTACCTTTTATGGCAACCCTAACAGACAAATACAGTAGGGATTTAATTTTGTTTATAGGCATTCTCAGTATTCCAAATGTCTATACAAATTGCAGTTAAAATGACATAATTGGCTGTATCAATTTCTTGAATAAACATTTTTCAAAAAGGAAAATGGATTTGGATTTTTTCTTCCAAATATTTGAAAATATAGATTATCCTTAAAATGAAAGACTTGAACAGGCTTATAGGAGGCAGACCATCTGGATACATTTTGTTTCTTTAAGAAAAGCCCAAGTTCACATATACATTAGTTTGCTAGGATTACCATAACAAAATACAGGGTGGGACAAAAGTAGGTTTACTGTTGTGCCTATGGAAAATAATACAATAATTAATAAATAATACAAGAATAAACTTCACATACTCACAATGGTAAACCTATCTTTGCCTAACCCTGTACTGTAGACTAAGTAGCTTAAACAACAGAAATGTATTTTCTCACAGTTCTGGAGTCCAAGATCAACGTGTTGGCAGGGTTGGCTTCTGATGAGACCTTTCTCCTTGGTTTGTAGATGGACATCTCCTCCCTGTGTCTTCACATGACTCTTTCTGTGTCTCTCCTTTTCTTATAAGGACACTGGTCAGATTGGATTAGGGCCCACCCTAACAGCCTCATTTTAACTTAATCACCTCCGTAAAGGCCCTATCTGTAAATACAGCCCATTCTGAGGTATCGAGGGTTAGGAACTTCAACATATGACTTTCAGGGGGCTACAATTCAGCCTGTAACAGTCCACATATTTAAAATGGTCCATCTTTGGGGCAAGCTGGAAAGACATACAACTTCGTAAAACACGCATGAGATGAAAGGAATGAGCCCTACACGTATGCAAGCATAGTAATGTTTTAAATCAGGCCTCACTCCTTTGTCTTTAATTTCACAACAGGAGTATTGTCCTGAGATTGACAATGGTTGTTGTTCAGTGATGGGTTATAATTGTCCAGAACTTCACTTTGTTGAATTAAAGAACAGAAAGATGGTTTTCGGTTAGCAAAAAAGTTCCAAATAGCTCTTGAGGTTTCCCATCATAACTGTGTCACACAATAATTACCATCTGATTAGTATTTGTCACATCTGGTATGGCGTCTACAAGAATGGAATAATATTTGTTGTTTTGTTAACTTATTGAATTTGTTGTTTCATTTTGGACATTTTTCCACATTGCTCTTATTAATTCTTCATAAACTATTTTGGATAAGTAAGCCACATTGTGTTTATTATTTTGACACACTTCCATGTGCCCATGGGGGGGAAACAGGTCAAATTTAGCAACTGGTTTGATGTAGTCTGTGAAATTTCCTTTGTTCAAAGAACACCACACTGCACTGTGATCTCTGAAAGGCAAACATTGTCACTTAAAATTAAATAACCACAACTAATCTTTCCACTTTAAAATACAACTGGAGATTCTACCTGGTCTGCTCCATCCGTCCAGTGCATCTTTATTTGATCGATGTGTAATCCAGGCAAACTTGTTCCTCCGACTTAACGTGTCAGCAGCTTTCCAAATAGGCGACCCGCCTTCCTGAGATTCCCTCCTCTGGGTTTTCCTCCAGTCTCTGGCTACACTTTCTCAAGCTCCCTCCTTGGATTTCTTTCTCCCGCACGATCTCCAAGTATTGTTCTTCGGGGCCCAGTCTAAACCTCCCCCTACACCTGGGTTTTAAAATCTTCCATAACCTTTCCTCAGCCTTTCTGCTCACCTGCATTTTTCACACCAGCCCCCAACACACCCTGCGTGCTGCCTGTTGAAAGTCTCGTTGCACACTGCGCACACCGTGCTATTCCCACTGCTGACGACCTTGGCTCAGCATTCTTTTTCCCAGAGCGCCAAGACTTGCCCCTTCTAGCTGTTCACACCAGGCATCCTGCAAAGAACCTCAGCCTCCGACCCGGCGAGGCTTTCCCCGGGTGTCCTGGTGCGCTCCGGCATCTCCCGTCTCCAACGTGCCCTTCCAGCTCGAATGAGCTTCTTTCTAGGACCCCTTCTACATGTTATTCTTGGTGTGTTGGTCTCAGCTCACTGAGGGCAGCAACCAGACATTATTTCATTTGTGTCCCTGTCACCCGTGGCATTTTCACTCTCATAAGAGGCTCTCCTCAAATGCTCTAATAGCTGCTCTAGACTCTTAAGCAACATTTCTCAAACGTTTCTGATCAGAAGACTTAATGGCCGTGCTTGTTAAATACAGCTTCCTGGAACCCCCACATATCTTCTGAAACTTTCCAGAGCAGAAAAGTAGGAATCTCACTGTGTCGTCACTGTTGCCCTTGAGGCTCAGGAAGAGAAGGCCCACCCAACCTCTGGTCTATGCTGGTCCCACTCTCACGCTGTTTGTCTTCTCTCATTTCCATAGCATTCCCTTTCCTCTCCTGCCCCCAGAGGCAGCCACTTTAATGTCTGTGACATATATATATCGCTTCTTACTTTTCCGTGAAGCACTACGACTTTAGGCCCATCTGTGCCGCTGTGTGACACGGACACCCCCGGTCCTCGCCTCCGCGCGCTGCGCCTCCGTGAGCACCGGCTATGCGGCCGCAGGGCCTCAGGTTACCCCCGCTTCCCACTGCTACAAGCACTGCGGCGACAAACCACCTCGTTCTCTAGGAGCCGAAATTATCCTTCTCATTTGATGAGATTATTATTTACCCGGTGAAGGGTGAGTCCGGTAAACAAGTATAATCATGTGTTGCGTAACGACATTTCAGGCAAGACAGGCCGCGTCTGTAACAGTGGTCCCGTGAGATTATAACAAAGCTGAACAGTCCCTCTCGACTGGGGACGTCATGGCCACGGTCGTGTCGCGGCACAGTGCACAGTGCGTCACTCCGGTGTTTGCCGCGACGCCGCTGTGAACAAACCTGCTGCTCCGCCGGTTGTATGGAAGTGCAGCACGTACAGTAAGCAACACTTGGAAATGGTAATAAAAGACTATGCTGTAGGTTTGTGTATCTATTATATTATACTTTAATCATTATGTTAGAGTGCACTCTTTCTACTTATACAAAAATGTTTGCTGTGCAACAGCGTGCTGTGTTATACCCGAAGCAGCCCTCTCCGCCTCGCGTCTAGCCTGACTCTTACGTGAGTCATTTCTCTTCCACTTGATTTAATCTCATGTTGTTTTATAAGCTGAGCGTAGCCTAAGTGTAGTGTGTGCAAAGCCTACAGTAGTGGACAGTAACGTCCTGGGCCTTCGCATTCAGTCACCCCTCAATCGCTGACTCACGACCCAGAGAAACTCCCGGTCCTGAAGCTCCATTCGTGGTAAATGTCCTAAATAGATGCACCAGTTTTTATCTTTTATATTGTATTTTTACTGTACCGTTTCTATGTTTAGATATGTTTAGATACACGCTTACCGTTGTGTTACAATTGCCTATAGTATTCAGTACGGTCCCACGCTGTTCAGGCCTGTAGTCTAGACGCAATGGGCCAGACCACAGAGCCCAGGTGTGTAGCAGGCGATGCCTCTAGGTTGTATAAGTGAACTCTACGATGTTCACACAACGACAAAATTGCCTCATGTCGTACTTCTCGGAACATATTCCTGTCCTTGAGCAGTGCACGACTGTGCACATGAAAAAGGAGAATATTTCATGCTTTCCACATAGCTATTGGATACCGGTTCTGAAACAGGACTAGAAATCCAAGTATTTTCTAACCAAAGGTGATAACACCACAAAACAAAGTTTATTTTCAAGATACAAACTTAGTAAAATTTGTAGTCCCAACAAATCCTAGGTAATTTATGACAAGGTTTGTAAAAAGGCTGAAGGTTCTCAGCATTAAGCTTCCATTTATTTGAAGTCAATTATGAGAACACCCTGGTTACACCCTGAGACAACCCTGACTCAAAAGAAAGTTTTGCAAATAATAGTGATCCCCCCAAAGGCACCCCTGAAGACAGGTCCAGGCTGAATATCAATCTTGGGCCTAGTTCGGAGTCGTCCAACGCACTTGCGCAGAAGCCAGCTGTCACACACTGCAGTGCAGGTATTTTTAAAAGCTGAGCACAGCGGAGGCTCCACCATCAGTCCTGGCTGGCCTCAATTTGTTGCCTGGAGCTACACTGCTGAACCTTTGATGTCCTGCCAGAGGGGTCACTGGAGAATTGTGTATTTGCTCAAAGGTAGTCTAACCCTCTTGTCTTTGCCCATAAGTCATAGCACTGAAATGCATGAATTGGCAAAAACTACTCCAACTGCCCAGGGCTTCTTACGACAAGTCCTTCAGATCTTCTGCCATCGTATCTAACAATATGTGGAAAACACAGAGATACCTTTTTCTCTTGAAATAATAAGCATAGCACTGGGACTGGGGAATCTGAAGGAAGTCCAAGAGGTTAACAAAAGTCAGCCACAACTTGAGGCGGCAGAGTTGCTCTCCAAATCTATGAGAGCGCCTCTGTTTACATGGCTCAAAGAATTAGGACTGCTTAGTATTAGAAAACATAAGGGGCAAAAAATAAAGGTAAATGACAGGTTCCTCATATAGATTATGCCACTGGAGTATCCAAATTCCACCCTTCTCTCTGCTCAGCCCAGGGCTATAGAAGAGGCATAATTTTCTAATTAGTCTGACCAGAGGGGGCACCTATTTCTAATTGGCCGGTCAAAAGGAGACACATTTTTGTAAACCCCACCCAAAGGGATTTGGATGGGATTTCCGTCTTCTTTGTTTAAAAGGCACTTTATGTTCAGCAGCCCAGTGGGGAGGGACGCTGTGCCATTCATATTTTAACCCTTAGTGACAGGTGCAATGAATGGCATGGCGATAAACAATAAAATACAAGTTTGTTGAACTGAATGTTTGTCAAACTGGGATCTGTGGCTTTAACATCCTGCACCTACCTCCGAGAGTGTGCTCAGAATAAAACTGATAAACCCAACTTCTCTGCTTCCCCAGATAGATGGGTAGCTGGCTTTTTGAGAATGCGGATCGTGTGACCATTTCATTTATGATCCCCAAAGACACGTGTATGGTGTTATGCCCCAAGTAGGTATTCAGTAAGCACTGGCGAATTGCTCGTCCAGATGAAATAGGAGGGCTGTTTTAAAATCCTTATCACAGGCTATGCCATTTGAGAACGACTAGAGCTGATTTGTGGAGACTCTGCTTTGATGCAACTTTGACACAGAACTTTGGAATTCCTAAAGGCAACTTTTAATTTATACAAGTGTTCAGAAGAGACTACCCTGAAGGTATACAGGTGTTTCTTAACACAGGTGAGTCAAGGCTGGTAATGGGAACAAAACAGTTTCTGCATTTCTTAAAAAGACAGTATTTACAGCCAAAGAGGTAGGATCCTTCTGCTCTCTTCTTATTTCCTAGAGCTTAGCTAAAACATAGACTTATGATGTTTACAGGCAAATTAAAAGGTATAATTGGATTCCAATCCATCTAACCTTTCCCAGAAAGAATGAAACCAAGCATTCACAAATACAAACTGAAGTAACATGCTGTCCCTGCTGTCCCCTTCCCCATTTTCCAAGATAAGTTATTTATACAAAGGAAGAAAATGTTTCAAAAGGTTAATACTGGCTCTCCATGGATGGTGAAATACTTACATTCTCTTTTTTTCTACTTACCTAAAATTTCCACAATTTTTATAAATGACAAATTTTAATGCAAGAAAGTAGTTTGTGAAAAAAATAACAGTATCCTGCTTTCCTTGGGCAAATGGGTGGGCATATGTTCCAATCTGGGCTCACGAGAGTCCTTGATTTTTAGTGTTCCTCACACAGCCCGGCTTTCTGCAGATACCAGGAAAGATATTTCTAAGCACCTACATTTTCACAGTCTTCCAACTATGGGACTCTAGAGATAAGACCCTTTCTCCTCCGGCCCCAAATGAAAAAATCCTAGGGAAGGACTCCTAAGTATTCATCCAAGAGAAATAAAAGCATATGTCCATTCAGAAATGAGTGGACATTCTGAAATAAAAGCATTCTGTCCACCTGTACAGCAGTGTTTATAGCAGCTCTATTTGTAATAGCCCCAAACCGAAAAGGCCACAATGTCTACCAACAGGGGAAGAGATAAACAAATCAGGGCATAGTCATGCAATAGAACACGATTTTGCAACAAGAATAAACTCGATACATGCAACAACAGGAATAAACCTCCACCCTCCCAATATATTCAATATACATAATCTATATGTATAAAATTCCAAAAGATATGAACTAATCTATAGTAACAGAAAGCAGACCGGCGGTTGCTTGGGGAAAGGAGGAGTGCGGGGAGGGGCAGAGGGAGGGACTAGGAAAGGAGTAGGGGTGGTGATGGATATGTTCATTAGCCCCATTAGTCATGACTGTGCTAATGGCTACAGGTGTTTATATACGTAAAAATTAATCAAACTTTACACTTTTAATAGATGCACCTTATTGTATGTCAATTACACTTCAGTAAAGCTGTTTCTTAAAAAATACAAGGCAATAAAAATTAAGTCTATCTTGCATACTGTTTCAGCAGCAGTGGCTATTCACTGAGAGAGCAAGAGAAGCTCACTCCAGGTCAGGTTCATTAACCAGCGGCAAGGACCCCCAGAGGGACTGCTTGAATGCGAAGCTGTATCTGGTTACCTATTCCAATGTGACTATGATGACAATCTCTTTTTGTCTAACAATCTGAGTGCATTTCACTGTAGGCAATCTTCCTTTGCTTCCACCCAGATTTTAGTACAAGAAATGAAATGAAATTTCATCTCTGCTATAGCATGTAGAGATGCTAAAGAATGTCAAAAAACAAAACAAAACAAAACAAAAACAAGAAAAAATAATACAATTAGAAATAGAAAATCAGGGAACAAGTGGATAATATAGCTTTGGATAATTGGGAGGTTGTCATTTTGTTTTTGTGCCACAAACCCTGTTCCTATATTTTCAGGAATGGTGGTAAAGATTCTAAGCATCATAAGGGAAACCAGTGTTTTTTACTTTTCTGGGATGCCCACAAACCTAGCATGTATCAGGTGGGGTATAGTGTAGTGATTAAACACAATAGATTGTTTGATCGATAGCTGTAGAAACTTGAACAAGTTAGTTAATCTTTCTGACACCCAGTTTCATTGTCTGCAAAGTAGAGATAATAGTTCTGACCTAGGAAGGGTTGTTTTGAGGCTGAAATGAGAGGCCTTCTTAAAGCAACTGTCCTATAATGCATTTTGAGCTCTAGATGTTTGGGAGTAATTCATCTTTATTAATCTGCATGACAACCTTGCAAAGTAGGCATTATCATCCCGAGTGTGCAAATTAAGAAACTGAAACTCAAAAGGTAAATAATTGATCAAGATAATAGAATTGGTGGCAAGGCAGATTAATCTGTTTCAAAAGGCCAATGTCTTTTCACTTTGCCATATTATTTTTCTGGCATAGTTAATAAATATTTGCTAATTGATTGGTATGCAAGATATGACTAAAAAATACTACAACATAAATACCCAAGGCACACCTGTCTGTGTGGGAGGGAAGAGGGGTTCCATGTAGAAGACAGTTATGCTATTTTTGCTCAAATTTTTAAAACAAATTTCTTTAGAATCTGTAGTTCATTCTTTTTAATATGCTAAATGGTGGCAACATTTTAAGATGGATATGATTAAGGCAAACACATTAAATACATGAGTGTGAGTGACTAACCTAAGCGATCATATTTGGGGTAAAGTGAGATTGATCCTGGTGTGTGTGTGTGTATGTGTGTGTTGTGTGTGTGTGTGTATATGGTTTTTGTTTTTGTTTTGTAGTTTTTAAAGACGGTTTCAAAAGAGAAGTGCCAAAAATTCATCAAACAATGATGGTGTCAATTGAAATAAGTGTGTAGTCTTTTACGGTGCCTACTTTAAAGTGGCAAACACTAATTTTAGTAAGATCTGTTGCTTACTTGAAAAATATCAGACTCTTTCTATCACAGTCGTAGCTCATTTAGCCTTGATTCTGCTCTGGGTCAAGCCGTGATTCAAGGGTGGCAAAACATTTAAGCTTCGTCTCAAGGAGGTTTGCCCATGTAAATATTACAGTGGAGTGTATTGTTGAGTACTAGCTGGTTAGTTGTCTCTGAATACTAACTAGGAATAAAATTGTATTATGTAGGTATTCTCAATGCTTGTTTGGATATTACAGATTTTTCACTAATGCAACTCTCTAACATAGAAACAGAAGAAATAACTATTATATAGTTATTCTAACTTATTTAAATTTAGCTGGGTTTATAAATAAAGTTAATTATAAGAGCAATTCACAGATCTATTGCTACTAAACAAGAAAGAGGCTGAGTGTCAAGATGCCTGGTTTTAGTTCCAGCTGGAGGGGCTGGGTGACTATAGACAAATGGTACTTCCCTCTGATCTTTCTCCCATTTTAAAAAGTGATATACCACATCTCTTGTTGATGGCAGCACCTCAATGTTTTTTGATAGACTACTAGTTTAAACAGCTTTTTTGGTTTTAAACTCAATTCTCAATGAGCTACAAAATAGTAATTACATGTTTTGATGGCAGGGGCTTTCCTTTACCCAGTATTTGAAATAAGTAGCAGCCCGGCCCAGTGTGGCTCAGCGGTTGAGCACTGACCTAGGATCCAGGCAATTGGGGTTCGATTCCTGGTCAGGGCGCATGCCCGGGTTGCAGGCTCGATCCCCAGTTGGGGGCGTGCAGGAGGCAGCCGATCAATGACTCTCTCATCATTGATGTTTCTATCTCTCTCTCCCTCTTCTTTCCTCTCTCTGAAATCAATAAAGATACATTTTAAAAAAAGAAAAGAAATAAGTAGCAGGGGTGGTGGGGGGATGCTATCCTGGCATTAATTGAGTTAGTGTTGTCAAAAAAGATGTAATTAGAAGATTTGCCTAGATAGCCCCAACATTTACAAAGATGTTTATCCCTCCAGGAGAAAGAAGCTATATATCTTAAGTAAAATATACAACTTGACAAAAATAAAGTTTCCTATATAGAACTGAGTCATACACATGACAATTTGTAATAAACTGAATACAAAAATCATTCTGTTCATTTACACCTGCCACCCAGAATACCTACTGGAACCAAGCTTTCAAAAGTGAAAGACCAATTGGCCAACTTCCCAAGTCATACAGCGCCTTAATGTTAATCATCACATAGCTACATAGCTTCACTGCCTATTCCCAAAGCACACAAAATAAAGCATGGTCTAGTTCCTGATCAACACTGCTACTGAAATTCTTTCCTGTAAACTATTTTCCAAATGCCCCATGTAAGTAAGAGTCATTCCATTTTTGCCAATTGATTAGTCTGGAACCAAACAAATTGACCATCAATAAGCGATGCCTATGTCTGATGTATTTGGAAGGTAGCCAGACCACACACACACACACACACACACACACACACACACACACGGAAAAATAATTAACTGAACATCTGTTATTTTCTTTCAAATTTGGGCTTGGTTAAAAGGACACAAAGTACACAGCAACAACCAGCTGCTGACAAGCAAAGTTCAGCGAATATTTTAAGTCTGTGCCAAAATGTGTACTTCCTCTTCCTCTGTAACATTTAAAGGTGAAATATATACATCACAAAGTGTGTAAGAAAGACTCTTCATTGTGGAATATAATCTTAATTAAGATATGCTAAATTTGTGTGCTAGTGTGAAAATACGTGCTACTAGAACCAAGTTTTATCTTTAAAGATAAGAATTCACCCCTGGGAATTCAGTCTGATGCCAGCAACCAAGACTTTTTAGATTTTGCATCTAGACTTTAACAGGCCACTGCAGACAGGAGACAGGCCCCTAATTAACACATTTTAGCTATCTAACCTTTAATGTCTGAGGTTGTACTTTGTCACTTTTATTGCCTTTCCATTTTTTGGCCGCTCAGCTGAAAATGCAGGAATTAACACGTGTATACTCTGAGAGATACTGGCAAATTAACCAAGGTACTTCTTGACATTTCATAGCATAAACAGCAGTCTATTTATTTATTTATACTAATATTTGCAGCTCTTACTGTGTACCCAGCATGGTCTCTGTGGATATAATTATGCACAAGACACAATCCTTTCCCCACAGAAGTTACCATACAGCAAACAATAAGCAAGTATTTTCATCTCAAATAACTAAGTAATAGAGTTTTGTACAAAGGGGGAAGATTTTTACAGCTCCTTTTTCATTTATCAATTTGGGGATATGCCTAGAGGTGTTAAGCTTTGCTAAATACCAACCAGAGTCAGGAAACTCTATCTGTGGGATTCCAGTAGGGAAACTATGCTAGGCATTTGCAAATGAAAATGTGAACACCTAGTAGCTAACATTAAAACTTCTTCTAGTAGTAGAGGCATGTTTCTGAGGCATGCAGGAATCCAAGTATAGGGAATACCATCAACCTTATGAGAATTTAGTAACTGTCATGGTGTATAAAATGAGAAAAAAGGGGTGATATGAAAATGTTTTACAGTATTTAAGACAAAAATTTAGAACCCTCAAGACATAGTCAATTTCTGTTCTAATCATATAATCATAGCTTTTGCCCAATTACATTCAACATCAGTTTTCACCAAGTTGGAATACACTCAATGATAAGTTTTAATATTTTCCTAATTGGTTAATTATTGCCCATACCCCGAGGACATAAGGCAAATAGCTCTCTTCGACAGTTGTCCCAACAACATTAAAGACCTCAGCTTTTAAACACAATAGAATAACAAGGACCAGATTTACTTTCCCATTTTAAACAAATATAAAACTAGACAAAGTATAATTACACAGATGACAGAGTTTGTAGAAAAGGACATCAAATCATCTATGACAATACTACATGTATTCAAAAAGGTAGACAAAAGCATAGGCGTTATGAGGAGAGAAATGGAAGATAGAAAAAAGACCCAAATATAACTTTTAGAGATGAAATATATAATAGCTAAGGCACCCCCCCCCATGTATGAAATTAACAGCAAATTAGATACTGCAGAAGAAACAAATGGTGAACTTGAAGACCTAGCAATGGAAACTATTTGAAATAAAACGGGGGGGGGGGGAGGGGGAGACTGAAAAAAGTAAACATCAGTAAGTGGCCTTAGTAAGCTGTACAACAAGGTCAAGCAGCCTACTGTATTTGTAATCGGAGTCCCAGAAAAGGTAGGTCAAGGAAGGGACTAGAAAAGTTATTTGAAAAAATGGCCAGAATTTTCTAAATTTAATGAAAACTACAAACTCACAGATTAAGAAGCTCAACAACCCCCAAGCAGAAAACATGAAGGAACCCACATTAAGGCATAACATAAACCAATTACTGGAAACCAGTAATAAAGAGAATGCTACATATAGAGGAACAGGCTATGTTAGTCAGCTCTAGCTTCCATAACAAAATGCCATGGACTGGGTGGCTTAAGCCATGGAATTTTATTTTTTCTCAGTTCTGTAAACCCAAGAGAAATAAAAACAAAACAAGCAAAAAGATAACCAAAAAGCCAATAATAGAGATAAAATAAAATCATAAAAAACACAGCCCAAAAGAAGGCAGGAACAGAAGAAAAAGGTAAAAAAGGACAGATGGAAAAAACAAAACAAATAGGAAGATGGTTTCTCTCCACTGACTGGGTTCCTCCAAAATTCATATGTTAAAACTTAATCCTCAGTGTGATGGTATTTGGAGGTGAGACCTTTGGGAGGTAATTAATTAGATTATGAAGGTGGAGCCCTTGTAAATGTGATTAGTCCCCTATGAAAGATGCCCCAGAAAGTTTCCTGCCCTCTTCCACCATGTGAGGACACAGTGAAAAGATAGCAGTTTATGGACCAGGAAGTGGGTCCTCACTAGACACTTTGATGTTGGACTTCCCAGACTCCAGAAGTGTGAAAAATAAATTCCTGTAGTTTATAAGCCACCCAGTCTACAGTATTTTGTTAGAGTTGCCTTAACTAAGATGGTGGTAGATTTAAAACCAACCATTTGATAATTAAGTATAACTGGGCTAAACACCCAATATAAAAGGCAGAGATTATCAGATGGGATGAAAAGCAAAACCCAACAATATGCTGTTTTCAGGTGACCCACTTTAAATATAAAGACACGTAAGTTAAAGGAAAGAAAAATACATAATATGCTAAAATAAATTTTATAAAAGCTGAGTAGCTCTAATCAATATCAAAGTGGATTACAGAACAAAGAAAATCACCGGGGATCAAAAAACTCATTTCATAAAGATAAGCAATTCATCAAGACTTAAAAATCCTAAATATTTATGTATCTAATAACAGAGTTTTAAAGTACATGAAACAAAACCTGATAGAACTGAAAGGAGAAATAATGACTGCACAACTATAGCTGGAGACTTCACATCCTCTGCTCAGCACCGTCCTTCCTTTTTTGCTTAACAAAAGTTAAGTGCATTTTGTTCTGGACAGTCTTCCTTCGTTTCTACTCAACTCTTTGTACAAACAATAAACAATGTTTCCTCTCTGAATTAGCATGTTAGAGATGCAAAGGAGAATAAAAAAACAAAAGAAAAGAAAAAATAGCCCAATTGGAAAGAGAAAACCAAGGGACAACATAGTGTGTGAGATAGCTTTGAGTAATTAGGAGGTTGTCAGTCCATTTTCATGCTATACACCCAATCTCTGTATTTTTAGGAATGGTGTTTTAAAGATTCTAAGAGTCATGAGGAAAGAGACCAGTGTCTTCTTCTGCAATGCCCATAATACATAGCATGTATCAAGTATATAGAGTAATGATTAATTACAATAGGTTTAGATTTTTTTTTTTTAATTGAGTTTGATGGATGGCTGTGGAACCTTGAAAGTTACTTGATCTCTCTGGCACCCTATTTCACTATTTGCAAAATAAGGACAATAGTATTATATCCATTTCTTAGGGCTGCCATACAAATCACCACTAACCAGGTGGCTTTATAAAAAAACACAGAAATGTGTCATCTCATGGTTCTGGAGGCCAGACATCCAAAACCCAGGTGTCTGCAGGGCTGTGCTCCCTCTGAAGTCTCTCGGGAAGAATCCTTCCTCGCCTCTTCCAGCCTCTAGTGGGCCTGGGTGTTCCTTGGCTTTTTCCATTGCTAATAAAGTGCTCATACAGGGATGCTGATTTGGTCTTTTGGGAGCAACATAAATACATTTAGGGTTATGTTCTACATGACAATAAACGATGCCCAGGGACCCAAAAATCTGTAGTGTAGCCATGTGAGGTTTAAGTGAAAGAACTTTTTGTTACAGAGCAAATCTATATGCTAAGTCTATATGGTTTGTCTCATTATTAGGTCAAAACTCCTACAGTATCATGCTTGGGAAAACTTTAGGGACTTGTGGAAGGTAAATACATAATGGACATCAGTGACCACTTGCTCTCTCATAGACTGTTATAAAGAATCTGACTACATTTCTTGATGTTTTACTGCTGACAGTATGTAGGCCTTAGTCTTCCTTTTGCCGCACGTCTGAGCAAAATGGTAAGAGACCAGTGTCTTCTTCTGCAATGCCCATAATACATAGCCAGTCCTCCCTACTTTGGCACCAGTGGAAGATTCAAACCACAAAAGGCCCTGCTCTCAGCCTGCCCCACAAGTGTCCTGTTCTCTCAAGACATTTTTGGACCAGCTTGGGAGGCCTCCCATGCTTTCCCCCAAAAGCCTCATTATAGTAACCCTTTCCACACCTTCTTGGTATGTGTGGAGCGTCATCGGTCTCAGCGTTTGTATTCAGTTTTGCATGGAGTCCATGCCATTCCTGTGGGATGGCCATCACACAGGCACTCATCCTAGCATTCTACATGTGCTTCCCACTCTACAGTCAGGGAAACTGAGAAACAGGGCAAGTGGCCACAAGCTGCACAGTGAGCATGCTGTCAACAAAGACAGCATTCTGTGCCTAAACCATGATCATCGTGGTGGTCAGCAGCATCGTGATGATGATGTACCTCTTTGCTATTGAAAGTATATTATAAAGACACCGCAGGGGTTTTTAAAGGCTATTTCAAAATATCATAGAAGAGCCTTGCCTTAGTTATCTGGTAATTCAGGCTACTGTTTGGTTAGACTAATGCATTAAACAATGAGTGTTAGGATTCAGCTCTAGAAAGCTAAGGCTGGTCAATTTGGCACTAGAAGGAATTGTTTCAGGAATGTCTCCTTTGACCGTCTCCTGGTATTAGGTGGCCCCAGCAATCGGCACACTTTATCTAGATAAAGAAACAGAGGACTCTATTTCACATGTCTTTCCAAAAGAGGCGGATGAGCCACAAATTAAAGAATGTGTCACATAGTTACAAGGTTGATTTGCTGTTATGGAAGAATCCAATGGGCAAAGGATCCTCATGAAGCCTTCCTGGAATTTTGGCAGTAGGAGGACGTAGATTATATGGGATCCTCTACAAGTAGAACAAAACAGTGAAAAATGCATAAAAAGCAGAGAGCAGTCATGCTTAAGTTACCCACAGGGGCAATCAGGAGTTCCTTTGGGAGAAACCTCTACTTTTTTTTCATCTTTTACAGTACTATGATAACATTGAAAACCAAAGTGTGCAGTAGTGGTTAGCATGTCTATAAAGATGTGATAAAGGACAGTTAAAGGTATTTAAAAAATAAAAAATAAAGATAGAAAAAAAGCCTAAGCAAGAAAGAGATAAGACTATCAAAACAACCATATTTGACATTTTCGAGACCTTACTATTTTCCAGGTATGCAAAGTACTTCACATTCATCATCTCATTTAACCCTTATAATAATCCTGAGAAGGAGATATTATTTCTATTTTACAGATGAGCAAACTGAGACTCAGAGAGATGCAGTGTCTTATCCAAGGTCACTCTCCTAGCAATTGGTGAAAGCCTGACTTCAAAGACCATGCCTTGCAATACTGCCTCTGAAGTGCTATTGACTACGTCCAAAAAAACGGTGTGGAAATCAGAATGCTATCCTGTGAAGATCCAATTTCATCCCCTCCCACCCAGTCATTTACATTTAAGATAAATGGCTCCCTTGATTCCCTCATCAATATACCACAATTCTTAAGTAGACCAGTGGTACATGTATTCCTAAATATTTTTAAAACAGTGTTTTACACACTTCATTCATACATACCCCTTTGTGATTTTTTTTCTTACCTGCTTAATGTTTTCCTTTAACTGTTTCTTTTTATTTTAGCTTCTTCCTAAGTTGTAATATTCATGAAGTCATAGGTTTGATATGCTACTTATATTTTTCTAATAGCTATTAAACATATATAATTATTTAAAAATATATATATATATATCTCCCTCCGGTTTCAGAGCGGATCGCATTCTACCATCTTGGAAATATTGTTCTTGAACTTATAATCAGAGAGAATTGAAATGTACCCCCCCCCCCACACACACACAGCCCTGCGGCAGAGCTGCCCTTCTCATAAAGAACAGTATTCCTGCCCACGAAGGTGAATTTTTAGTTTCAGCTTCACCCAACCAAGCGGTGAGACGTCTTCCTGGTTGCCACATTCTAAAACGTTCTGCCCTCACTTGGTAGAACTTGCCATCAAATGACCTAGAGAGAGCCGCGCCAGGAGCCAGGATCCTGACACTCCACCCTATCTGTCTCTAACTTCTACCCGCCTGGGTTCGGGGTCTTCACGCTTGTCCCTTGACTCGCCAGTATCCTGCCTCTCCCCCAACTCAAGCAAGGCCCCTACTCATCTTCAAAATCTCCTTTAACACTGACCCGTTTCTCAGGTTACGGTACAATTTGCTCATCTTATTTGTGCCAAGTGTGGAGTTACTACATTAATGTAACACCTCTCCTAGGTAAAACACTTGCACCTTAATTGGTCTTTCTGGCGGCCGTAGTATGGGTCTAAAGATGGAACTCCAGGTATTTTGACAGTCTGAGGTGAGACAGTCTTTCAGTGTCCGTCAGGTCATCACATCAGGTATGTGGCCACTAGTTCCCTGTCTGTACCATCCTGATCCTCCCTCCGCCAGGCATCCTGAGGCCCTTGACAACATGGCTAAGCACCGCCTTTCACCCGTGATATTCCTGAGGGGTTGGTCTGGATCTTCTATTACAAAAGCTCCGCATTTCCAGAAGACATCGCACTATTTGTGAAAATGCATCATTCTTTTCTCTGTCTTAAAATCTACTTTATTATTAAGACATTTTCCCAGTATTGGGTCATTGTCGTTATGTAAAAATACATGTGTAAATAATAATTTTGTACCACTTAACAAAGTGAACTTTGCCTGACTTTGTTTTGGTGATCAAAGCATGAAACTTTCACTCCTGGGGGATGTTGGAGACCCAAGTTTTACGCTTGAAGATTGGAAGAAGAATAAAAGTATTTCCTTCATTAATCTGAAAGACGGCAGCTGGGACCTGCTCTAGAACAGTCAAGTGACGTTCAAGACAATTTATACATTTAGTCTAAGAAAAAGCAGTGAAATGATGTTGGATACGCTATGCGATACTGAATGCAGTTGGGGGAACATGATACATTGCTATCTGTGTTCCTGATCTTGAAATTTGCCTTTCTTTATGTATTTGAGGCTCAACAGCTGCCTCCACACCTAACCGAGGAACTGTTGGTATGTTCACTCCCTCTCTTCCTTGGAGGCTGCATCTCCTAGTCCACATGTGGTTTTTTTTTGTTTTGTTTTGTGTTGCTGCATAAAGATCATCCACGAGGGGTGAGAGAGGGCTGACCAAGAAGGGTTGGAATTGGCCCAAAACATTTGACTATTTCTTGGCATCTGAGAAAGGAAGAAACTTCTTATTATTAAGAATAATGTCCTCACTGTTTGCTAAACATATGCTGTCTTGAGCAGCTGTGTGTCCTGGGAGCCCCTTTTGTTACTGAGGAAACATGCTAAATGTGGCCTGTCACCTTTTCATCAAAGAACTCAAATATTCCATCTGATTTTTCCTTCCAAGCTAAAAATGGACATGTTGGGAATTGCAGAACTTGCTTAGGCAATGCTTTCACTAAATATAAAAGTGCCCCATTCCTCACAACTGTAGAGTTGATCCCCTCCCTTCAAATACCAACACGGGGAAATGTTGGCAAAATATGTCTTTATTCCCCAGAGTCCTCTGGGCCAAAATTCTACCTCTGTGACTTAAAGATGAGGCATTGGCATCGTTAAGAGCAAATGGGAATTTACAAGTCTGCGGTCACATTCTTCATGGATATAATTGAAAATAATGCCTGTATGTTTTTTCCAAGGCCAGTCTCCTCACATTTTAAAGTTTGAGTAAATACAGCTTTTCAGCATCTTGGGATTAATCAGAAATAATTAAACCCAAATTGTTGTATCTCTAGGAAGAGCAAAAAGTCGGCCAATTTCTTTCTACTGATTTATACCATGAAGCGTGATGTAATGACTACCTCCCATCCACATGTGCTGTTTGCATCAGAGGTCTTTCCAGATGTTACCTTGGCAGCAAGCAAGTGCTCCTTCATTATCTTCCTCATCTAAATATGAAGATATTGTTTTCTTGTGTGTGTTTTTTATTCTCAGCTGAGGATATTTTTTCCACTGCTTTTCAGAGAGAGTGGAAGGGGGGCTGGGGGGGGAGAGAGAGAGAGAAAGAGAGAGAGAGAGGGAAGGAGGGAAACATCGACTCGAGAGAGACACATCGATTGGTTGCCTCCCGCACGTGCCCCGACTGGGACCAGGGATCGAGCCTGCGACCGAGGTATGTGCCCTTGATCATAATCGAACCCAAGACCTTCAGTCTGTGGGCAGACACTCTAACCACTGAGCCAAACCAGACAGGGCAATACTGGTATTTTTCAAGCTCCTATTCTATGCCTGGCACTGTGTTGGGTGCTGGGGATAAACGAGTAAAGAAGATACAGTTCATATTCTTAAAAAGGTTTCTATACCCCCCCCCCAAACAGAGATGTCAAGTGTCTAACGAGTCAGTTCTTTGAATGAACAAGTTTCATAATGCAAGGCGCAGAAATGGTCGGAATGAATGGTAGTGCAGGGACAGGGTGCAGAAATGAGACACACACACCGCGATTCCTATTAGGAAGACCTAGTGACCTCTGGCCACATTTTAGCAGGCCGTGTGCAGGCAGCCCTGTGGGTGACCCGTACATAAGCCATAGTCGTTCCTCAGCTCGTTTTTGCCCCAAGCATTGCCTAAAAGTGAATGAAGCAAGAGGCATCCGTTCTTTAGGCTATACCTATGTCTGAACAAGGCAGACGCTGCTGTTGTGAGAGATATTAGACTATGTATCTAGGTTTTACCAATTGCCTCTCAACTACATACCTGACATACCGGGAGGGAGGGGTAATTGATGGCTGTTTCTTTGATCCCACCATAGTTCCTTAGGGAGGTTCACAGCAGAGCTGGGCCTGGAGATCGTTTTCCTGTAGCTGGGTCTCCAGGGAGTATCTGCATCTTGCCCTAGAACAGTGTTTCTCAAAGATGAGCCAACTAGGTAGATTTTTGTTAAAAAGTAAAGATTCTTGGACATATCCAAGTTTGCTGACCCTGAATCTCTAGGAAAGGGGCCTGAAATCAACAATCTTAACATTTTTCAAGGGCAATCTTTGGCATACTGAAGTCTGGAGAAAAGTTCACTAAGAAGTACCCTAAAGAAACTGATTTGGGTTCAAGGAATTCAGTGAATGTATTCAATATTTATAGAATTAAAATGCTTTGAAGAACCCTAAAGTCCCATAATATAGGAAGAGCCGGTGGGTGACACAGATGAAATCCTTCAGTTAGTCACACTTGGAATGCTTCAATAATAAAATATTCATTGGATTAAATAAGCTTAACTCTTTTAATTTGTAATTTTCTCTGGTAGGTTCCAGGAGGAGGCATCGGTCAATTACATTTTGGTGTGGATTAATCTTATTAGCTTTATCTTCCTTAAATAATATAATGAAATAAAAAATTAAAAGAGGATTGTTAGCCCACATAGTGTGTCTCTCATGCTCAATTAAAAATGTATATTCCTGCCTGGCTGGCATTGTTCAGTGGTTAGAGCATCAGCCTGCAGACTGAAGGGGCCTGGGTTCGATTCCAGCCAAGGGCATGTACCTCAGTTGTAGGCTTGATCCCTGGCCCTGGACAGGGTGCTTGTGGGAGGCAACCGATCGATGTCTCTTTCTCTCTCCCTCTCTCTCTCTTTCTCCTTTCGGCTCTCTCTGAAAAGCAATGGAAAAAATATCCTCAGGTGAAGATTAAAAAACACACAGTATATTCCTAAGACTGTCCATGTGTCAAGATGACAAGGCTACAGTGCCCAGTTATTTAATAATAACTAATCTAGGTGCTGCTGTGAGGGTGTTTTGTGGATGTGGTTAAATCAGTTGATTCCAGTAAAGGCGATTATCTTTGATAATCAGGATGGGCCTTGTCCAATCAGTTCAAAGACCTAAAGAGCAAGACTGGGGTTTCCCTGAGAAAGCAGAACTTCTACCCTGAGTTTCTGCTGGCCTGCCCTGCAAATTTCAGACTTACCACATCGTCTAAATCATGTGAGCCAATTCCTTGAAATAAACCTTTCTCTGTAGATAGATATTTTAAATGCATTATTCCTTTTATGTATATGTATCTCCTACTGGTTCTGTTTCTCTGGAGAACCCTGACTGGCACCACCTTACAAACTTCTCCCTTCCAATGTTAACAGCAGGGAGGTGGAAGGGGTGGGGGTGGGGGGAGCGTGATGCCCAGGAGGGAAAAGAATGGCTCGTCTGTGGACACATGTTCCTGCCTTAGAGGAAGAAGGCAGGGGTGCAAGATAAGTGAGCTCCCTGCTCTAGTAGAGCAACAATCATTTTTAGGTTGAAGGGCAAATAGACTTCTTTTACTTCCAACAGGCCTCCAGAAACGCCACCTGACCCTGACTTGAATGTCCTTCCCATGCTCTGCCCAGGCTTCTAACGCCACCATCCCTGCACCCTCCACCTGCAGAGCCCTGGGGGGGGGGGGTGAGCTGTCCGCAGTGGGCCATTAGGCTGGACGTCACTGTTTGAAGCCCTCAGGTGTACAGTGCTTTTGCTTTACTCCCAACTCTAACTCCACTCCCCTATTTGTTCCTAAGATTAATTTTTTTAAAAACAAAACTGAAGTTTTCCTGGTTAGAGGCCAAGAAAGGCCTATAAAGTTTTTTCCCTTTGAAGATCTTCCTTATAGCAGGTGAACTAACCCTCAGAGCTTCATTTCACTGGCCCATTAATAATAACCTTAGAATCCAGAAATAACTCGTCATTTGTGGTTTCCTATGCTTGCTCCCTACTGTACACCCTATTAAAGACTCACCTTATTGAAATGGAGTTGGATCAAAGCTGTTGCCTTTGTTTGCTACACCTGTTAGGTGCCTGAAAGTGCTGACACTATAGAAATATTAGAAAGAAAGAAATGCCACAGGTCAGCAGTTATTTGCCCAGCCAAGGTAATTCATCTTATCAAAAACCAAGCATGGTGTCCATTCCACAATCCCTACTGCCTTCCTCAGTAGATGAGGTCATTAAGTGATTTGGCATTTAAAGGTTCAGCAGTTGTAAGAGTTGGCAACAATTAAAGGAAATAAAAGCTGATTTTCAAAAAATCATCCTAGCAAGAACAGTGGTTTCTTACAGTAAAGAATCTCTCATTGTATCACATCATAGCCTTTAGATTTCATGTTGAGATATGTTTGGGGCATTGCTCTTTCTACTTAAGAATTTAATGTAAGGCTTCACATAAGAAAACTACAAAAGGGCTTGGCACTGACTTCAGGAACTTATCCAGAACACAGCTTTTATTGTGTTCCTCAGCAATTTATCTATTTAACAAGTACAACAGCTAGTAACTGGCAGAAACAGGATTTGAACCCCTCTCTGCTCAGGTTCAAAGCCCATAGCATTCTTTTATTCACCCATTTAACAGAGCCTTACTGATCACTTACTAAGTACCAGCATGGTGTTATAAATCACATAATCTGGAAGAAAAAAAAAAGATTAAGAAGGAATAGTGGTGGTACCTGCCCAAGTCTACCTCCCACCAACAAAAAGTGATGGAAAGAGACTAAGTCAGCTCTTGAGGCTACAAAAGATAAAGAAGAATCTGTGATTACACCTACTTACAAATAAGAAAAATCATTCAGAAAGTTTATTCATTCTTCTGTTTTTACAATTTCTCAGTCCCAGTACACTTCTACCCTTTGATGTCCTGAAATGTAATCATTTGGAAAAATCCCCACTTTGGGTGAAACTGGTATCGTCATTGTATGCTATTTAACCATTCATGTGCACTGAACAAGATACTTAATTTCCAGTCATCTATCTTTTAAAAATAATCCAAAATATGGCAAATGTTCCATGCCTGAAAAATCTTTACCACGATGTTATTTATAATTAAAAATTGGGAAAGGTTGGGTAAATTATGGTCTGGTTGGGCAAATAATGGTATTCTGCAGTCATTAAAAAATGAATAATTTTATAGATTACTAATCACATGAAAGTTGTTATGAAACAATATGAAGGGAAAAGGCAACCTAAACTACTGTATAGGTATATAATGATTAAAACCAATTTTTTTGAATATACTCCAAAAAGACCAAAATGCACCAAGAGGCTGAAAGTGGTTGTTTTGAAATGGTAGGATATGTGTTACAGTGGTAGCTTTCCCTTGTTTTTTAAACATTCTTTGTAGAGAAAACAAAAATTAACACCCGGGTAATAGACAGGACACTCTATGCTAAGTGAATTGATGGCAATCGCTATTCTATTTTGTGGAGGGAAAATATGATGCTGGAGGCAAACTAAAAACAGGTCGTGAATAGGGCAAAGTCTTGTATAGATGTGGTTACCACTCTAAGAGCTATTCCTTCACAGGCATAACACTTTAATTTTACTGCAATTTGTTTTTCTTGTAGTGTTTTCCTGTTTTACCTTAACACAATGACTAGAGAGACACCATTCCTTGCCAAAAGCCCTCTAGATCTGAAACCCTTCTGCTAATGGAATCTCTTATCTGCCTGAAACCAGAGCATTGGGCCAAATGGCTTCTTGCATTCTCTTTCAGCTCTAGAGTCTAAGCTTTGGTGATTTCACTTATTGTCACTCTGCTGGCAGCCTGGTAGCCCTGCTTTGACTTCATACCATTTCAAGGAAATAGCTGACTAATCAAAACAGAGCTGGGAATACTGTAAGCACCCTGGGGATATTAGTGAGAAGCCGGGCACTATTTATGTAGGGGCTGCTCCTGTCAGAAAGCTGGAAGAATGACAGGAGAACTTTTCCCTAATGAATCCTTAGCTTTCCACCTGGCCGGGCAAGATGCCAATCCTAAGAAATCACATTTTCGAGAAAACCAAACAATTGGATATGACAGTTTGAGAAACATTGGCCAGAAATGTAGATGTCACTTTGATATATCTTTACTTAAGAGTTGTTTCATTTTTTTATGTCTTGCAGTCGATTAGACAATATTAAGCAAAACCTTAAAAACATTCCTGCCCCTTGAGTTAAGAATTCATCTAAAGGAGACAATCAGATAAGGTAGAAAGAAATATATGTACTAGACAATTTATTTGTCTGAAATAGCAATATCAACAGCAAGAGCAAAAATAACTCTATTATTAGTCAGGGTTTCTCCACAGAAACCAGTAGGAAGATAGGATATATATAATAATATAATATTATATATAGTACTGTGTGTGTGTATACACACATATATGTAAGTTGGCAGCCCAGGACAGCTGGTAAAAAGGTCTGAGAACCAGAGGAGCTGATGGTGTAAATCTCAGTCCAAGGGCAGAAGAAGATGAGATGTCCCAGCCTAAACAAACAGACATACAGAAAAAGGGACAAATTCCTCCTTCTTCTGCTTTAGGTTCTCTTCAGCCCATCAACAGATTGAATGACTTCCACCCACACTGGGAAGAGCAATCTACATTACTGAGTTATCAATTTAAATGCTAATCTCATTTGAAAACTCTCTCAAGGACACACAGCTAGAAATAATGGTTCACCTGAGAACCCCATGGCTCAATCGAGCTGACACATAAAATTAACCATAACAACAAATGGAAACACTCCACATGTCCAACAGTGGGGGATTAGTTAAATTACAGTATATCCATACAATGGAATACTACATGGCCATTCTAAGTATCTCTGTTCTTAGTGATACTGATGAATTTTCCCTAACATATTACATAACATGAAGATTATGAGAATATGTGATTTATAATCTAATTTTTTAAAATATGTACATTTGCTTGGGTAGAAATCTGAAAGGGTATGCACGAAAATGTTAGCAGTGATTTTTTTTTTTTCCCCTGGATATTTTGGGTTTATGCTTGGTTTTAGCTTAATATATATTTTATTTTTGCTCATTTGTATTTATGTTTCTACATTTCTTGTGCAATTATAAAAGGAAATACACTTTAAAAACTTAGTGTTTTTCAAGTATTTAAATTTTAAGAAAAGAAATTTTAAATCTGTAATATCTAGTGTGTACCACTTCTATAAGTGAACCCCTAGCACCTGCAGTGCCCTGAAGGCCATGTAAGGAAGTGGTAACTTCATCCTAGGGGCCAATGGAAATCCTACAAACACTGAGATGTACTGAAAAAAAATGGGAGCAGGGGACAGAGGTTTCTGGGAGGTGATGTGAGAGATGATAGTGACTGGTAGTGAGGAGAAGAGGGGAAAAAAAAGAAAAGATCTGTAGAAAATCTGGAGGTCTAGGAAGAAAAAAGTCACAGCCATACCTTTGGGCTTTGGCTTAAATGATATAGAAAAGTAAATGCCACGGATTCAGGTTAGTCGGCAGCGTCCAGAAGATCCGTGAGGGCTCCTGAGACAAGGCTTAGGGGGCTCTGACTAATGAGACGGCCCTGGGTCCTGGGAGGCAAGTTACTATTTCTGCATTTGTCCCTTAACTGGGTCTTCGGCTGCGCCTTGCCACACTCTCTCCTTTAACTGCTGCGCTCCAGCCACCTTGTCTCCTCACCCACTCTGACGTGGGGATTGAGAACCGTAAGTGCCACGGGGGCCAGGCAGCTGAGAGAGTGAGGCAGGCCCCGCGCGGCCCTGGCGACCTGGGACAGCGGCGCCGGGCTAACGGGACCGCCAGCGCCTCTCCTGCACCGGACCCTGAGCTCCATGAGGGCAGAGCTCAAGTGCGTTTTTATTCAACAGTGTGGCCTCAGAAAAGCGCCTGACACACAATAACCACTCAGTAAATGCTTGGGGAGGGATGAGTGGATGGACGCCAGGATGCGTGACTGGGTCGTGGCATCGTGGCAGAAGCCACGTCCCCATGTACCACGGGAAGGGAGAAGGTTTTCACCACCCGACGCAGAGTGAAAACACGGGGCGGGAAATAATACAACAACTAATAAATAATAATACGAGAATAAAGCGTGCTCTGCAGACTCACAATTGTAAACCTATTTTTGCGCCACCCTGCGCACACTCGGAATCGTTATGGGATGAGTGAAATGCTCTTGCTCCCGGATCTCGGCGTCTGGCTGCAACAGAAGCTTATCTCTGGCTGAGGCAACATTCAGCACGGGCGTTCTCCATCTGCTGGCTGACCTCCAAAGCGCTGGCTGTTGACGAGGAGCCGGTCTCCTCCTTACCCAGCGCTTCTGTTACTCCTAAAGCAGAAATTGGCAAACTTTTTCCGCAGTGGCCCAGCTGAGACATACTCCAGGCTTTGCAGGCCACGCGGTGTCTCTCACGACCGCTCAGCGCCGCAGAGCAGCCACGGACCCTGAGCCTGCGGGCTCTTTGTGAGCCCCTGCCCGAGGGTGTCAGAGACCTGCCCAGGAACTCGGCTTCTCGCAAACAAAAGGAGAGTGCTGATGACCATACGGGGGATGATTATAACCCAGACCCAGAAGTGCTGCTGCTTGCCCGCCTCTCACTGTCATAACTCAGTTTCCTGGCCCCACCAAATTCAGGGTGAAGGGGGCTGGGAAATGTGGTCCAGCCGCGTGTTCAGAAGGAAAAGAAAACGAGGCGTGGTGAATTCACAGCACTGTCTCTGCCTCAGGCTGAGCTTTTATTTGCTAAGGATCTGTCAGCTTTGTCCCACACATAGAGTGCACTCTACCTTCTCTCAAAGGAGCAGTTCAGAATCCCAGCCGTCCTGGCATCTGGCTCAGGGTCCAGGATCTCCCGGTGGCGCGGGCCCTCTCTCCATCAGGTCCAGACGTAATTCCTCACGGCTGTAAAAAGACAGGTTATTTGTCCTTCCCCCTGTCCCCTCCAATGAACAATTATGAGACAGGGATGGTACATCCACAATAGATACTCCTATTTGGAAAGTATAAGGAAACACAGAGCAGGCACTGGTCCATGCATTTATACGCCCACTGTACGAACCTTCTGAAAGCTCTCTACCCTGTCTGATTAGGTCCTGGCGCGACTCTTCGTTGGGAGCTCCCCTGTCCACTGTTCTTCCTGGCCTCTATCTGTATCCTCTGGGGGGGGTCCCATTTCGTCCATCACCTTCTTTGGCCACATCTGAAGTAGGCACTGGGGCCCATGCTCTCATTAGGTCCTTCCCAGCTTTGTAGATTGCTTCCTGTTGGATTAACTTTTGGGCTCAATGTTTTACATTTCAAAGATACTTTAAAGATGGTCATGAAATCTTTGACAATAAAATTTCTCGTAGAAGTTAATAAGCTTCTAGCTAGCTCCTCGAACCACTAAAGACACTCAAAATTCTTGCCTACACAGACATTCTCAAATTTATTTTTTTGTCTCATCATAAGCCATTCTACCCCATGTCCATCTAAACGAATACATGGGAAGCCACATTCCTAATATGATCTTTGCCTCGGGGCTGAGTTTTTATTGACCTGAGGAGTATCACTGGCTTTAATACTCAAAGACTTATCTCTTACTACTTAGAAATCTAAAAGGTATCATCTATTCTAATATTTCAACATCCCAGATTTCCTGACTTTTAATTCCCTTTCATTTCAGCTGGAAAACCAGCCAATTCTTTCCCGAACTCATTTCTTTCCTATAAAAACATTACCAAAGATAGCTAATAGCAGCACCACACACTAGCACTAAATTATTCCCACCACTTCCCCCACAGCTCTGGTTCAGTAAGCACAGGGTCTTCTTTCAAGATACTGCAGGTGACAATTTTTCAAAGTATGGGATATTGCCACTTTGTAGCGTAGTGTCCATCATTCCAGCTACTACCATCAGTTTTCTTACCATCTAGCACCTCACTCTCTTATTTAGGTTTCTGCTATCGCAGCACCCCACTTCAAGGAACCAGTGTCTGAACTGTAACAAAGGCATCAGCATTTTGATGGTTTAAAATAATAAAAAAAATATTTTTGTTTTTTGACCTGAAATTGTCCAACACAGGCGTCCATGGTTGGGCAGACCTCCCAGGTAGCTTTCTTCCACATGGCAGCTCAGGAACCGAGGCTGCTTCCAATTTAGTGACTTTACCATCCTCCAGGGTTCTGGAGTTCACCAGGTCTCTGCATCCAGCCACTAGACCCACGGCTGACCCATGTTTCATCGGCCAGAACTCAGCTATATGGTTCCACCCAGCAGCAAAGGGCCTGGGAAAGACAGCCTAGCTGGATGCCCAGGAGGAAAATAAATGTTGGTGACCAAACAGCATTCTCTCTAAACAGCGGTTAATGTGGTACAATTTTCCTGATTGTAGGCAGTCACGGGGTCACCAGGACAGGGATCGCTCCCCCCCTCTCTCAGCTTCTATGTTCTAATCATAAAAGAAAAGAAAGAAGCTGAGAGCTGTAGCAAGAAGCAGAAACTGTAAGAAACAGACACAGTGAGGCAGAGAGCAAACAGGGAAAGCCTGTGAATTCAAGGCCTCTCAACTGACAGCTGAAACTGCGGACAGCTGTAAAAAGGCAAACCTTGTATTAAATGGCTTCAATCTGTGAACACCATCCAGGGATCTTAACACCATGAGTTGAAAAATAGTTGAAACTTTTTTCTCTGGATAAAGAAAGCTAGAGAAATAGATGTAGCTGTGATTTAATAGAGTTTAATATGAGGATAGTTATCTATAGCTAGACATTTATGTATCTCTGAATAATATTCTTTATTGTATGCTTTTGTTTTTTAATTTTACATTTTAGGATTATTATGTTTATTTTTGGACATTATAGTTGATTAAATTATGAAACTTTCTTACTCTTTCACTTGACTGCATTTATTAATTAATTCATCCATTTATTCAATAACTTGTTTGTTAAAGTCCTATTAAGTGCTGGACATTGTCCTAGGTACTATTAAAAGGCAAACTGGTCCCTGCCCTCATGGAACTTACAGCCTATTGGGTAAGACACATTAAATAAAAAACTGTGGGACCAACAATTATTTGTTTTAGTGTATTACATGGTTACAAAGCATGAGGTTAAGGTTATGGTCGTATCTGGTTATGAAGGAGAATTCAGAAAGTTTTCAGATATATCATACGAAAGGCTGACCCTTTCTGAGGGGTCAAGGACAGCCTCCTTGGTAAAATCACATTTCTTTATTTTTAAATAAAATATTATATATTTAAAAGTTACAAAAGGATATGCAATGAAAAATGTTTTCCTGCCTGCCACCTCTGTCCCCACCTCCCACTCTCTCTGCCTGAAAGTGGCTAGTCTTCCTAGTTCCTTATATGCACTCTTCCATTTCTTGCTTCTACATTCCAGAGATTGTGCTATAATAGAGAGTTCTCCCATTTTCCTGTGAAGGTTGCATGGCACTCCAGTGTATGGATACCATAACTTTTAATTAGCTTGGGTTCTAGTTTCCTATTGCTGCTGTAACAACTTGCCACGCATTTAGTGACTGAAAACAACCGATTTATTATAGTATAACACTGGAGGTCAGAAGTCTGACATGGGTCTCTCCAGGCTAAAATCAAGGGGTCATAAGGACTTTGTTCTTTTCTGGACGCTCTGGAGGGAAGTCAGTTTTCTTACCTCTTTCACTTCCTAAGAGCTGCCTATCTCCTTTGGCTCCCCCCCTTCCATCTGCAGAGCCAGCAACAGTCTTTCTCATGCTGTATCACTCTAGCGCTGACTCCTGCAGCCCTTTTCCATTTTTAAGGACTCTTGGATGACACTGGGCCACCTGGATAAGCCAGGATACTCTCTTCATTCCCAGGTCAACTAATTAACCTTAATTTCATCTGCAACTTGAATTCCCTTTTGCCATGTAGCATATTCAAAGATTCTGGGGATTAGGATATGCCTAGATCTGTGGGCATCTTGGAGGGGGTGAGGGGCTTTATTCTGCCTATTATAGGCCCTATTGATTGACATGTATATTATTTCTAATTTTTTATTCTTAAACAGTGATAGAACAAGGATATTCTTATAAATATGTCATTTTTACATATGAAAGTTTTAGGTCAAAGGTAGCTATTGTCAGGCATCATTTCATATGTTAACAAACAGTGATTTGTCTTTCCTTCCCTGTGACCATCTATTCATATTCTTTGTACAACTGTCAGTTTTTTTAAAATGTATTTTCATTTTCATTATGACTGGTAGAAGTGCCTTACATATTAAGGAAATGGTTCCTTTATCTCTACTAAGTACTGAAAATATTTCCCCTAGTAAATTGTTTATCTTTTCACATTTTATTGATTTTTGCTATATAGAAATTTTAAAAATATATTTATGAAGTTGAAATGATCAATCTAGTTTAAGGGTTTCTGGGTTTTGTCCTACTTCCCCACTTTGATATTATTTTTTAAATTTTCTCTTTTTTCTTCTAGAACACTGTAATCTTTGATTCATCTGGAACTTATTTTGGTTTTAAAAACTTTTTTCCCCCTTGCTCTGGAACAGCTTAAACAGCATTGGAATTGTCTATTTTTAAAAGTTGGTAGGATTCCTGAATGAAACCATTTGACCTGGTGTTTTTATCCCTGTTGGTTCCTTCCAATTTCTCCTTATATTTCCTGTACTTTTTACTTTATGAATATTAATGTTGCCCTTATTTGTCTTCAATCCTTTCCGGCACTAAGTTCCAAACGACTGTTTTCTTTGTGTTGGCATTTCATCAATATGACTTTGACCATCCTCTTATTTTCAACCTTTCTAAATCATTTGGTTTTAGATGTCTCTCCTGTCATAATAGTGAGCCAATATTTATTGAGCTTTTACTATGTGACAGGCACCATTCTAAGTGCTTTACATATATTAACTTGCTGAATCTTCCCAAGAATTCACTGAGTTAACTTTAATTACTATCCCCATTTTATCAAGGAGAAAACTGAGGTACTGAGAAATGAAGTAAGTTGCAACAAATGACAGATTTAAATCTAAGCAACTTGGTTCCACAACTATTAATAAATTCTCCTTTATATTGCCTTGAATCCAGGGTGAGGTTGCAGGGGATTTTTAAAATCCAATCAGATTGTTAAACCTTTTATACTTCCTGCTAGGATAGATAATATTTGGGTTTACTTTTGCCATTTTTTGTACTTCCTGTTTCATTGCTTAAAAATTTTTTTTCATTATTTCCTATTCCTGTGTGTGTATGTACCTGTAATACTTCTGATTACTTGGAAGGTTTATTTATTTGTTTTAGTGGTTATCTTTATATACTATAATTTTGTATAAAAAGATATATTTATATATGTATTTATACACACACATAGAGAGAGAGAATTAAATTATATATATTATTTAATTCTGTATTTCTTTAAATATATTTACTGGCTTCCTACTCCAGCAGAAGCACGCCAATTCACTAAAAGTATATTTGTCCAAAGCTAATTCACTGTACCAGTTCACCAAAAGTCAATGTGCTCTAAGGCCAAATTGTTGAACGACTTTTAGAAAATTGGCTTGAAGCCACTATGAGTAATGGAAAAATTAGCATATTTCCTACCTCTCCTTCTTTACCTCCTACTGTTAAAAAATGATTTATGACACTTGTTAAAGACTGTAAGGCTGACTTTATTCAGAGGGACTATTACAATAGGTTTTGTAGTAGGGGAGAGAGATGGGGCTCAACTCTGAATACAAGAAAAAGTGGGAATTGATAGATAGCCACGGAGCAGGGCAAAGGGTCAGTGGATGGAAAATTGCTAAGAGGACAGATTAAGGCTAGGGGGATTCTTGCTAGACCAACTCAACAGGATTCCTGCTGAAGGTAGGCCAGGGTGATAAGATACCAAGCATGGGGGATGAAGAATTTGATCAGATATCAGGGTGTAAAATTTTCCCAAAACTGACCCAGCAGGATTCTTGCTGAAACTGGACTAAATGGGCCCTAGTCAGAATCCAATATCAGAGACTAGTCAGACAAAAAGGAGCCTGATTCAAGTTTGATCAAAGGAGAAAGTGATTGTGTTATTTTTCTTAGTGTTTATTGTTACACCTTGAAGTAAAATTATACCTGCATTACTTGATTTATCTTAATCTTTTTACCCTTGGTCATAAAAGATGGGGACACCTGCATATTTATCTTTCATTGTATCTCTCCCTATCCTCCAACTTTTTAAGTTAATTCATTTATACTTTGTCATGACTGATAACATTTATAGTCTGTTTTGGACCTTTAGCCACACAATTTGCTTTAGTTTTACCAATGAGATGGATTGAATGTTTTCTGTTAATCTGTTTATTGTAGCATTTTCATTTGTCCTTTGACTGGCTGAAGTTTGACCTCCTCAAGAGGATGATGGGATCTTTATTCCTTGAGTTTTTAATATGTTCAAAAGTATTTGTCTGCAAAAAGGGCAAGAATCATGATTTCACTCATATGTGAGATATAAAACAGAAACCAACAAATGAGCAAACAAAACAAACAAAAACTTCACTAACTCAGACAACAGTATGGTGGTTGCCAGAGGGGAAGGGGGGCTGGGAGGAGCTTGAAGAGGGCAAAAGGGGTCAGATGTATGGTGATGGAGGGAGACTACACTTTTGGTGATGAGCACACAATGCAATATGCAAGTGATGTATTATGGAATTGCACACCTGAAACATATAATCTTATTAACCAATGTCACCCCAATAAACTTAATAATAATAAAAAACTGTCTGTTGCCTTTATACTTGATAGACAGTTTAACTGGGAATAAATTTTTAGACTGTAATTTCTTTCTTAAACATTTGGTAAACACTGCTCTACTTCTTCTAGTACTAAATATTGACAAGGAGAGGTTTGAAGTCATCTGTTGGTTTCTTCTTATGGGTGACATATATTTTGACTAAATACTCATACTATTCACTTTTTTCAAATGTTAATTTTTATCTGCCCCATCCAATCCCAAGTCCCATTACCCTAAGGCAGCAATTTTCAACTCCGTCAGGTTTTTTTGTAAGTGTCTCTGTATTAATAAGTGACTCTATTACTTAATTTTTCAGATATAGATATTATGCATTGATATACGACAATGGAGGGGTAGCTCTTTTACAACCCAACTCCAACCCACATCATCCATATGTACATACGACTTACAACTACACACTTCCCCTCCTTTCCTCTTCCTCGCCATTTGGAGTTAAATCAATATTCAGTGGTCATGGTCATATTATGACTATATAACTATTTCACAGCTGAGCTATATAGTATACAATGATTATATTTTCTGTCTTGAACAATTTTGTTTTGTTTTGTTTTGTCTTCTGTTTGACTTTCTGCAGTTAAAATTTCCTTCCTTTTTGGATAATACTTTTATATAGCAGTCCCAAACCCTTACCAGAACTAAAAACTTCATTAAAATATATTTAAACATATCAAGTATCCTATACACTTGATAGTCTCCTTGAAAACGTCTCTCCCGTGCTCCGGGGTCTTTCGGCCTCGGCCTGGCCTGCGCGCCTCAGCTGACGGTGCCAGCTCTCGGTCTAGGCTTCCTCGCCCACCCTAGGAATCTCTTTCCTGTCTGGAGCCCTTATTACCTGCACAGTGTCTTCATGCTTGACGGTGTTCTCGGTCTGTCAAGTCGCAGCTCCTGTCAGCCTTCTGAGTATGCTTGGGAGGAAAGTGTTTGAGGCCTTGCATTCTCAAACTATCTTTGTTGCATCTTCACAGTTTATCATTTGGCTGGATATGGAATTCTAAGTGGGAAACCATTACATCAAAAATGTAAAGAAATCGCTTCACTGTCTTCCAGTGCTAATGCAAACTCTTGCCAGTCTGATCCTCAAACATTTGTATGTTCTCTCTGGACACTTTGGAAACTCTTTTTTACCCCCACTGTTCTGGAAATTCGCAGCAGTTTACCTCAGGGGAGGTCACTTTTCCCTTTAGTGTGCTGGCACTTACTGGGTCCCTTCAATGGGGAAAGCCACGTGCTTCCATAATGAGAAGAAAAAAAATTTATTAGTCATTTAATAATTTCCTCTTCCATTTTCCCTTTTCTTATTTACTGGAAATCCAAATATTTGGATGTGAACACCTAACAATCTATTAATTTTCTTTCCCATGTTTTATGTTCATTTCCCTTTCGAGAAAATTTTATCCAATATTCTTTTATTTCTTCTTTTGGAAATGTTAGTTTCTGCTATCTGATAATTAATTTGAAGGAGTTTTTTGTTGTTCTCTGAATGTTCCCTATATAAATACATATATGCATATGTTCTTGTTTCATGGATGTAATGTATTGTTTTCTTTCTCTGAATTGTTAATTCTGAAAGTTCTCTTTTTTATTTGCATGGTTGTTTTAGTTTGTTTCCTTCTCTGTCTTAAGTTCTAGAGACTTTCTTCAAACGTGTAATGATCCTTTGCTTTCAGTTCATATTTCAGAGCGAGGTGCTGAAAAATGGATTGGAACTTGATATGCATTGATGGGGCTTGGAAATTGGTGAGCTTCACTGTCAGTAATTTTAGAAGAGCCTTAGTTCTTTCTTTGGGAGTCTTTTCTCTTGTAAAGTCACTGTCATCTGAAAGAAATTCCCGACTTGTGAGCTGGAATTGGGCAAGGATTAGGATTCTGGGACCTGGGAAGAGAAGGTTGGCGGGTGCATCTTACCTCTCAGTACATAGACTTGGGTCACCCTTACCCAAAATATTCCTGCCGACCCCAAGTCCAGAGTCAGTCAGTCTGTCTGATCCAGGTTTTCCAGAAGGTGATCTCCAGCCTTCTACTGAGGCTTAAAAGAGGAAGTCTTGGGACTATCTGGGATAAGGAAGGGGTAGAGGGATTTAACTGTTCTTTTTAAACATTTATGATCATGTTTCCTGTTTTCAAGCCACCCTGCACTTGTCTTCAAAGCTGCCTGTTGCCTTTAATATCTGAGTTTCCATGAGAGCAATTCTTTTCTTGTGAGCTTTATACACATACTGGCCCACATTCCAGCTTTCTCCAGTCAGCTAGGTCAATTATCATCTGGTTTCCCAGTTCCAAAATGTTGTTGACATAAATCATCTTTTCCTCCCATTCTCTTTGTTTTTGTGGGGTTTTGCCTTTTTAGAATTTACCACCTTTCAGGTGAAGTTTTGAGAGAAAGCAGAGATACATGTGCATTTCCATCTGTGGCAGCTATGGAAATGCACATCTCAGATGTCCTACTGCAGGGAGTATAACTGAGCAAAGGCCCCAGCTACTCTACTCTGAAGTCCAATAGTGTCTGAGGAGGCCACACTTTCCCTGTAGCTGCTCCCACTCAATGACAGAGTGTGGCAGGGATACCGAGGCACACCCGTGGAAATGGAAGGTTCCTCTAATAGACAATGTTGGTTGGAGAACACCCATCAGCCTTGCCAAAACTTTCTTAATTACAGACTAAGGCCTGACTTACTTATGACTGTCTTCCTCCTCTCCCTCCCTCTCTCCTTCACAACTACAGGGGGTCAGAGGGCTCCTCCAGCATCCTCTGGATTCCCCCTCTTTTTCTCTCATAGGTGTCCCCCAACCCACCCATCAGGTCTCTGACACACTGAATCCTGTGTTGGCATCTGCTTCTCTCTCTCTCTTTTTTTTTGTTGTTGTTAATCCTCATCTGAGGATATTTTTTTCATTGATTTTTAGAGAAAGAGAGAAACATCGATGAGAGAAACATCAATTGACTGCCTCCTACACGTCCCCATACTGGGGATCGAAATCACAACCTGAACGTGTGCCCTGACCCAGAATCAAACCAGTCGCCTCTCGGTGCATGGGAGAACACTCAGCCAACTGAGCCACGCCTGCCAGAGTCGATTCAGAATTCTTTATCCAACAGAATATACTTCAGGAATAAAGGGAAAGTCAAGACATTCTCTGATGAAGGAAAAAGAATATGCATCACCAGCTGACCTATTCTAAAAGACTGACTAAAAGGAGTTCTTAAAACAAGAACAAGAATGACAAAAACAAGAACGGGAAGGAAGGAAGGAAGGAAGGAAGGAAGGAAGGAAGGAAGGAAGGAAGGAAGGAAGGAAGGGAGGGAGGGAGGGAGGGAGGGAGGGAGGGAGGGAGGGAGGGAGGGAGGGAGGGAGGGAGGGAGGGAGGGAGGGAGGAAGGACATGTCTGGAACATCAGGAAAGAAGAAAGAACAACAAAAAGAATAAAAATATGGGTAAATACAATAGATCTTCTTTCTCCTCTTGAGTTTTCTGAAGTGTGTTTGGTGGAAGCAAAAGGGAAGACAAACAATTTCCAAATTAAGTGCAAAGGAATAAAGTAGAACTCACCACCAGAATAAATAGGAGGTCTGGGGAAAGCTTCCCCACTTAGGTAGAAACATGATAAACAAAACAAAACAAAACAAAACAAAATAAAAAACAGCATCACCACCCTGCAAATATGCTACAGGGAGACAGGGATACATAATTCACAAAAGAGATGAGTAACCCAATCTGTAGGAGAACATAACCTATGAAACAGAAAGTAACTCTCCACAAGTATCTCATGATGTAGATTCTACATTGTAGACGAACCTTATAAGAACACAAATAAATACAAGAATGCAAGATCCAGATAACAAACACAAGAAAAATTGAAAGTGGAGACTGAAGAGCTAAGAAAAAAAACTGAAGTAAACAATAGGTCCATTTTAATATCAATAAACTAGTAACTTCAAGAAATAATATTGATAAGGTTAAAATACAGAAAAGACTTGTGATAATTACTCTATATGACTGAAGAGGCAAAAAAATATATTTTAATAATTAAAAAATTATAGAGAAGATAATAGATGTGGAAGACAGACAGAGATGACCCATTATAAAGATGCTTCCTGAAGTAGAGAATCCCACAGATAAACACAGAAGGTACACAATATAACACAGAAAAATTTTCCTGAAATAAAAGACACATGTATGCAGATTGAAAAGGTACTCTGTATTTTAGACAAGTTAGACATATTAAAAAATCAACATTGAATCAATTCAAACACAACAAAAAATTCTCAGGTATTCAGAAAAAGAATTAAATCACCTGGAGGTCATCTCCCGGCTACCTTGGCCCCATTACTAAGTCCAGTGATCTTTTGACAACTCTAGTAGATTGTCTCAGGTGTTAAGAGGTCTTTCTACTCTGGATGGGGGGAAGATGAATCATTCCCAAATATGTGTGATTTTTCATTAATTTTTCCATCTACTCCTTTTTAGTAGCTCTTTCTCTGACATGATAGTTTCCTCAACACATGAACTGATCAGTACTTAGGTAATTCAAGGAAACCCTTGTAGAGAAAGGTCTTTCTCTCTGAAGATTTTTCTTCCCTGTGACTCTTGTTTAATGAATTTTACCAACCTTGGCCTTCTTAAGCTATGAACTCTGACTTCTTATCTCAGAGAGGCTACTGGGCTCTGTTTGGGTCCACACTCCCTGTTCGGAGTACTGCAGACCCTCTAGGAAGTGAAATGGGACAATCATAGAGTTTCCCTTACTTGTTTTCCTTGTCTTAGAAATCACTTCTCTGAACTACCTGTTGTCCAATGCCTAAAAGTATTGCTTCATTGATTGCATTCAGTTTTTACTTCTTTTTTTATCCTCCGCTGAGGATATTTTTTCCATTGCTTTTTCAGAGAGAATGGAAGGGAGAGAGAGAGAAACATCGATGTGAGAGAGACACGTTGATTGGTTGCCTCCTGCATGCACCATGGCCAGGCCAGGATCGAGCCTGCAACTGAGGTACATGCCCTTGGCCGGAATTGAACCCAGGACCCTTCAGGCCACAGGCCGATGCTCTAACCACTGAACAAACTGGCCAGGGCTCAGTTCTTTACTTCTTTAAGGTAAGAGGATAAATCAAGTCCTGTTATTCCATATGGGCTAGAAGCAAAAGTCTCAAACTTCTCTTTTTCCCCCCTTCAAAACTGTAGAGGTGTTTTTTTGTTTGTTTTTGTTTTGTTTTAGGAAATAGTATTTATGTTGGTTAGGAAACATCTATCAAAAGCTTCTCGATTTCTTCAGCTTCACTTTTATATTTCTGTGGATTTCAAGTAAAAATAAACTTAGTAGCTGGATTTTCTAGGAATTGTATCTCTTTATTATTCTTTCTATGCGTAAACACAAAGTGGCATCTGAAATAATGGTCACATGTTAATGATAACAATTCTAGGTGGTAGGATCTGGGGTAACCTTTTAGTCTTTTTTCTACTTGGATATTTGTATCATTTTTTTTAAAAAGGCTGAAGACATCTTGTGATATTTTTACAGTAAATAGAAAGAATAGGGAAAATGTGGGAGTAATTTTTTTAAGGATAATGGAATCTTAGGGAAAGGTAACTTCAGAGGAGTTACCTTTACCTATTTTCTCTGAGATAAAAGGACAAAAGATAATTGTAGAGATTAAAAAACTAATCCACGTTAAGGAATAAAGTTCATACCAGATGTTCAGATAAGCTCCATCATGTTAGAAAAGTAAGAGATGAGGTCATTTCCAGGGAAACCATTATTTCATAAGAAACACATCATGGAAAACATGAACTCCAGGTTTTTAGGCAGCTGAACCTTCTGATCTGAGAATTGAGTGTGTCAGTTTTCTGACTCTACTGTTCCACTAGATTAGAATGTAGCTGAGTAAAATGTGAGGGATGCAAATCCAAGCAGGCAAGTGGGGACATGGTGAATGAAGAGGAATAATAGTAACAGCGGTAGTAATAGCAGCAGCTACCTTTTATTGAATGCATACCATGTGCCAAGAGAATGATAAATGCTTACCCTACATTTGGTACTCTTAGCAAATGGGTTTTAGAGGGTTAAGAAATCTGCCCAAGGTCACACAGCTAGCCAATGGCAGAATTGGAATCCAAACAGTCTGTCTGGCAAAGATAAATCTTTGTTTTTTAATAAGAATTTTTAATTATATTTTCTTTACATACTGACTTCCCAATAGAGATACACCTTTTAATAGTTTTAAAGTCCTTATTGAGATTGTTTTCTTAAATATAGTAAGAGAACACATTCAAATGCCCTCCAAGTGTTCTCACCTCTGTGTGATGAAAATTGAGTTTCCTCTATCTTGTTTCTTGCCTCTTATGTTACTTTCATTTTTGCAAACTCAATTTCTTCTCCGATCATTGGAATGGCACCTTCTAGCTCAGCCTGGATAGAGTATCCATCTTTATCTCCCCCTGTTTGGTAACGTGACACCCGGATGTGGATCCAGGACTTCAATTTCAGTGCCGACGCATTCTCTCTTTGACCCTGGCCAAATCTTTTCGCTTTCTTGTCCTTATATGTATAAAGCTAGCAGTGAGAATTGCATTTAAGAATATTCAGGGTGCAGAATATTTTTAAAGTGTTGGAAAGGCCTTTGACAAACCTTTAGAATAGAATTGTGAAGTTTTAACTAACATTTTATTGCTTCAGAATAAGATAAAGTTTGCTGATATATTAAAATAACCCAAAGTCCTATGAATAATTCACTAGTCTATAGGATCCCCACCAATCCAGCCCACATTAAAGATACAAAGCATTTATGCTCACTGACGGTGTGACTCAGACTATGGTCAAAGGCAGCAAAATGAATCATCTCAGTTGCTGCCTAAATTATTTTTTATTTGCCCTAATTTTTTTCAGGTCCTGGACTGGATCCTAGGGCTGCAATTTCAACTCACCCACAATCAAGCAAACTCAAAAGACTGTAGAAGCTCCAGCCTTTCTTTAGATCTTTGGGGCACATTTAAGAAAAAATAGCAACGAATATGTCTTTGGGTGCCTATCCTGTGGTCAAGACTAACAAATCTGAAACTTAGAGACAGAGCAAGATCAATCCAATTTCTTGGAGAAAGAAAACAAAATCTTAGTACTCCAGTGTGCTAATTTAATATCTTCCTTTTGCGAAATCAGAGCGCTTCACATATTTTGGTTTCTGATCTTCAGTTTGTTTATGAAAGAATAACACCAGTTAGGTGGGTTTTCTAAGATATGAAAGGAAGATTTAACTCTTCCAGGCCTCACTGTAATAAATGCAGAGACTGCATAAAGGTATGTGATAATAACCTAATTATTTCTTCTCTTTTGATTCGGGGGAATGAGTCTACCTATCTTCTGTTCAGAGAGCATAAGCTTTCCCTTATCCTCTGACATTCTTTGGGCTCATAGTTGATGTTAAAAAACTTCACTTAAAGGGAGATAAGAAAGCCCTCTTGAGGAATTGACAAAATGACAGATTCACTGTGTCTGTTCTTTGGCTCACGTGGGAAGCCTGTAGGACTGTAGAGAGCAGGCAGTATAAATTTTATATATATATATTCTAGTTTTGTGATTTACATTTATGTCTATGATCCATTTGAATTAATTTTTGTGAAAGGTGTAAGTTCTCTATGTAGATTTATTTTAATAGGAATGTTCAGTTGTTTCATCACTATTTGTCAAAAAAAACTATCCTTTCTCCATTGAATTGTCTTTACTCCTTTGCCAAAGATCAGTTAACTATATTTGTGTGTGTGTGTGTTTCTGGGTTCTATATTATGTCCATTCTTTTGCCCTTACCATGTTTCCTTGATTACTGTAGCTTTAGAGTAAGTCTTAAAGTTGGATAGTATGTCAGTTCTTGACTTTATTCTTCTTTTCTTATATTGTGTTTGCTATATAAACTTTAGAATCAGTTTGTCAATATCCACAAAATACTTGCTGCCATTTCTATTGGGATTGCACTGAATCTATAGATCAAGTTGGGAAGAACTGATATCTTGACAATATATTGAGTCTCCCTATCCATGAACATGGAATATCTCTCCATTTATTTAGATCTTTAATTTTTTCATAAGAGCTTTGTAGTTTTCCTCATATAGTTTCTAGAGATATTTTGTTGTTAGGTTTATATCTGAGTACTTCATTTTTGGGGTGCTAATGTAAATGGTAATGTATTTCTCATTTTAAGTTCAAATTTGTTTTGAATTTTGTTGCTGGCATATAGGAAAGCAATTGACTTTTGTACGTTGACCTGGTATCCTGCAAACTTGATGTAATTATTTATTAGCTCCAGTTTTGTTGTTGTTGTTGTTGTTTTGTCGTTTCTTTGGGATTTTCTACATAGACAATCATGTCATCTGCAAGCAAAATGTTTGACTTCCCCTTTCCCAATCTATATTCCTTTTACTTCCTCTTCTTATCTTAATGCATTATAGAGAACTTCCAGTATGATGCTGAATAGGAGAGAGGACATCCTTATCCTGATCTAAGCTTAGGGTAAAATCATCTGTTTCTCATCATTAAGTATGATAATAGTTTTTGGGTTTTTTTTGTAGATATTCTTTATCAAGTTGAGGAAGTCCCCTCTATTTTCAGTTTGCTGAGATTTTTTATTTTGAATGGATGTTGGATATTGTCAGGAGCATATGATTTTTCTTCTTTGGCCTATTCATGAGATTAGTTTAATTAATTGATTTTTTAAAATATTGAGCCAGCCTTGTATACCTGGCATAAATCCCAATCGTTTGTGATGTATAACTCCTTTTATAGATTGTTGGATATGATTTACTAATATTTTATTGAGGATTTTTTGCATCTATGTTCATGAGAAATATAGTTTTGCTTCTTGGGATGTCTTTATCTGGTTTGGTATCAGGATAATGCTGGCTCCATAGGCTGAGTTAGGAAGTATTCCTTTCATTTCTATTTTCTGGAAATGACTGTAGAGAATTGGCATTATTTCTTCCTTAAATGTTTGGTAGAATTCACTAGCAAAACTATCTGGGGTTGGTGCTTTCTTTCTTTTTTTTTTTTTTTCAGTGTTATTAGTTATTGTTTCAATTTCTTCAGCATTTAGACTGTGATGTTTAATTTTGTGTGTCAATTTGGCTGGGCCATGGGGGTGCTCAGATATTTGGTCAAACATTATTCTCATGTTTCTGGATGAGATTACCATTTAAATCTGTGGATTTTGAGTAAAGCAGATTGCCTTCCATAATGTGGGTGGGACTTATTCAATCAGGTTGAAGGACTGAATATAACAAAAAGACTGGCCTCCCCAGAGCAAGAGAAAATTCTGCAGCTGAATGCCTTCAGACCTCATCTGCAACATTGGCACTTCCTGATTCTACAGCAGACAGCCCAGGACTAGAACTGTAGCCTTAATTCTCCTGGGTCTGCAGCCTGCTGGCCCACCCTGCAGATCTTGGACTTTCCATTTTCCATAATTATCTATGACAATGCCTTATAATAAATCACACATATGTAAATTATACATACACACATCATATTTGTTCTGTTTTTCTGAAGAATCCTGACTAGTTCAAAGGCCTGTTCAGATGATCTATTTCTCCTTGTGTTGATTATGATAGTTGGTATCTTTTAAAGAATTAGTACATTTCATCTAAGTGATCAAATTTCTGAGCAGAGGGTTATTAATAATATTCCTTAATTTTCATTTTAATGTCCATGGGATCGGTTGTGATGGCCCCTTTCATTTCTGATATTAGTAAATTGTGTCCTCTCCCTTGTTTTCCTGAGGCTGGCTAGAAGCTTATTGATTTTATTAATCTTTTCAAAGAACCAGCTTTTTTATTTGTCTATTGATTTCCTGTTTTTAATTTCATTGATTTCTGCTTTAATTTTTATTATTTTTCTTCTGCTTGCTTTAGGCTTAATTTGCTCTTCTTTCTCTAGTTTCTTAAAATGGAAGCTTAGGTTATTGATTTTAGATGTCTTTTTCTATATAAGCATTGGGTGCTATAAATTTCCCTCTAATTATTGTCTTCTCTGCACCTCACAAATTTTGATACATTGTATTTTTTATATTCATATAGGACAAAACATGTGGTCAATGTTAGTGAATGTTCTATGTAAGCCACCAACTCAATTTTATTAATTAAACAAAATTAAAACAGATTCAAAGTGAGTTTATAAAATTAATGAGGTGAAATGGAAACTGAAGCAAGGCTAGGGAAGAATGGACAGGATTTAGCATGTCATTCCTTCAGTAACTACAGTGATAAAATAAATTTCTAAACTCGACTTACCACATACCTGTCTACCCGTCCATGTAAACAGCCTTCTGAAATATTTTTTATTCAGATTTTTCTTAGGCGAGGTGTCTGCATCAGAGATGCTAAAGGAAGGAGAAACTGCACTCTTTAACTCTTTAACTCTTGGTTTGTCCAGCATTGTTCCGGTTGCATCTAATACAGCACAGAGTATTTATTAGGCCGGTGGGAATGCAAGTGAAATGCCATGTTTTCCTCCTGAGCTCCACATGTCCATGCCACACATACCACAAACAAAAATAAACATCAAGAGCTGCTGACATTTCAATGAAAGAGCAACCTAGTTGTCGATTGTTTATTTTTTGGTTGGCAGCGTCAACTGGTAAGTGTCTAGTATATCACCACTACTCCTATCTCCAATGACAATTCGCCACCAGTATGATGAAAATGGTGATTACACTTTAGTGGTCACATAGGTTAGGGGTGACCTGTCTTTTCTCCAGGACTTCTTACCCCTACAGCATTTCAGTCGTTCAGAAAGAGAAAATTCCAGCAGCAATAATCCCACCTCCGGCTCCATTTGTGGCAGGGCTTCCAGCGGTTTGGCTGGCTCCCCTGGCTGGGCCTTCAATCTCCAAGGTCTCTAAGCAGACTGGCTGGGGCCGTCAGCCGGGCAGACTCGGCATTAGGAAAATGGACTTAAATCTCCAGTGTGGGTCCAGTCAGAGATTCCACAAAATGAACCCAGGGTTTGTTTGAAAAGACTTTTTTAAAAAGTGACTCTTGCTCTGTAAGATTTTTAGCAGCTCCTTTTTGCAGCTGCTCATGAGAAGGGCGTCACACACATACAGCTGTGCCGTGTGTACCCGTCCCCCACTCCTTAGAAATTCAAAGCTGCTCCTGGCGTTGGCACGTTAAACATGATGTGGCTCACACTGCCTCGGGAATCGGGAGGTCAGGCAGGTGCGAAGCTGCGCCTAAGTCTCTCAGCCCCTTGGAGGCTGTTCCAGCCGCAGAGTGACAGGTGACAGAGATCCCACTTACCCCTGCCCCCACCAACCTCAGCACTCACAAGGCTTAACCTCTTTCCCCAAAGGAGGCCTTGATCTTTAGGAGCCAAGACAGGAAGAACATTCTTCAGGATGAGAAATTGAGTGAACTGAGGTGGGTCAACAAGAATGGGTAAAAGATGTAATTTATGGAATAAAAAAAGATCCAGGAAGACAAGAGGACAGTTGTTTCCAAGTGTTCCCATTAAAAGTTTGTTTGTCTTCTCAATTTTCTATCATTACATTCCTGGCACTGCCAACCTGAGAAGAACTTGCAGAAGGACCAGTAAGTGAGGTGGTGCCATTACTCTGCTTGGGGACAGTTTCACTTCATTTTGCTTTCCTAAGAACCCAGAGTAACAGACAAAGTCAGGCCGCAGGCTGGGCTAAAATGGACAGAGGCGCCCCGAGTTCTAGTCCAAGCTCTGCCCTCACAGCCTTCTCTGAAGCCTTGCTTCCTTTGCCTGTAAAATTGCTCACTTCCAAAATTTATTGAGGTAGAAGACAATAGTTTACATTTCATAAAATTTGGAATTTATAGAAAGTTTTCACATACATTTAAGCCTTACATCATATAGAAAGTTATTATTACCTTTATATAAGAGGAACGAAAACTGAGGAGAAAGTGTGTCTCTTACCTAAGATCATATAACTTGTGGAAACTGAGCTGAATTAGACTCTTCTAGGCACCTCATATTAGTAGGATCATGCAATATTCATTCTTTCATGACTGGCTTGTTTCACTTAGCATTCTTTGTTCCCTTCCCCTAATTGTTCCGTGGTCTGTGTTCCCAATGCACAGACACTTTTTCAGTATACTTATATCATCATGTTTTAGTTTGCGGTTTCTCTCTTCTCTAGGCTGGAGTATCCTGAGGCGCTGTCTCATTGGTTTTTGCTTCCCTGGTGCTTGTCCTGGTGCCCAGCATATTAACACATGCTCAAAAATCATTTGCTAAATTAAAAAAAACAAAATAATATGAACAAATAAAGAAGTCAAGGTTGATTTTCAAGGGCATACAAGTCCTTTCCCCAGGACACAGATACCTCCTTCGTTTTGCAAAAGTAATGCCCCTGTTCTCTACCCTTCAAGACTGTTAACATCACCCCGCTTCCCTCCACTTTCCAATGTTCCAAGAGAATAGGGAGTAGAAATGAGGAGCATTGGTTTGGACGGGCTGACCTCTGGTTTAGAGGGATTTGAAAGTAATGTACCACCAAAGCAGCAAGCATGTCAGCAAAAAAGAGGCGGGAGCCAAGATGTCTTTGTGACTAAGAGGGAGAGACTGAGAGGGGAAAGAAGCTCTTCACTGGCAAAAGTGAATGGAACTGGAGCTGGGAGATGGGGACTTCCTTCAGGGAGGACTACCTCCTGCTCGTCTTCCTAAGTAGCTGGCAAATGGTGGGCTTCGCTATAGGGTTGTTGAACTCAGCTAAGATGCTTGCATACATTGTCATCAATAAAGAAACACAACTGGCTAAAGACTAGCTAAACAAATCAATCTTAATAAAGTAAGAAGGTATCAAAATCCCAAATGGCAACCCCAAAGTTGCAATGACCCTGCTTTTGTACTTTTGAGAGTTACTGCCATGGTGAGTGGATTTATATTCCAAAGGATTATTTGTAAATCAGATGTTTGAAACAGAGAATTCACATGCCATCGAGATGTTATAAGCGGTGGTGGGGTCCCAGGCTAGCACACAAATGTCCATTTTATCTGTACAGTTAAACACTAAATGCTGTGGCAGAAAGAACTCAGGCATCAGAGACGACCAGACTAACTCAGATGTGACCGTTTACACTTCAGAAGAAAAAAAGATCCCCAACTTGCATCAACTAGTAATGGCATGAGCGGTGTCTGAAGGAGTGAGTAGGGGTAGGAGTGAGCAGATGGGGGGCAGTGCAGTGCGGGAAACTTTCTTAGGGGTTCCTTAGCCCTGGAGCTGAGGGTGCTGAGAGAGACTTGGTTACTGCTAATCTTCTGGGCTGCATCAGAATTACCTGCATGTTAAAAAACAAACAATTCCAGGGCTCTACTGGATCAGCGTCTCCAGGATGGGGCCCGGGCCTTGGTGTGTTTAAGAAACTCCCTAATTCTGGCACACAGCCAGGTTTGGGAACCAGTGTCTAATCTCTGCTCTCTCTCTTCCAATTAATAGGCTCCAGGGTCAGCAAAGAAGGGGAATGGAGAAGGTGGGGACCTGAAAAACTTTGGGGAGTGGCTAAAATATGGAAGGCAAGTCCCAGTTTTAGTGGCTAGGAGGGAAAGGAAGTTGTGATGGCTCACCATGTGACTGATGAGGAAACAATCTTAGCCAAGGTCCCAGAGCAGATGGGAGAGCTGGGGTTCTAGCCCAGGCCCCTGTCTCACTCCCACGCCTGTCCCTTCATATGATGCAAAGTACTGCTTTTGCCACGTGGTGAGCACATATACTTCAGAGCCTGCCAGTACTGTTAAACTGTAAAATCCTAACAATGTTAAGCTAAGAGTAATGTCCAGGTGACCAAGCAAAAAGCTGCAGGCAAGGCCAGACCAACCACACCCAGCAAAGCCCATGGAGACCATCTTCCAAATCTCCTTGTTGGCCTTCGTGGCTGGTGCCTTTGCCTCAGTCTTGGTTCCTCCAGTCATAAAATAAAGATGATAATATTTACATATCTTCACAGCACTGCAGTGAAACTTAATTAGTTCATGTTTACTGTGCCCTTTGAAGATGAAAAGCTCTGTGTAAGAGCTAAGGGTCATTATTCCACATTTCTTGATTTTATTTGACAGGTCTAGAGCTCTACCTTCTGTAAGATTCTTCTTTTTTCTCTATTTTCTGCTTTTTCTAACCTGCTCCAAGCCAGGAACTAGTGGAATTTCTTGAGCTTTCCTAACTGTAAATGGTTTGAAGGATCTAATTGCTGGCTAGGATTGAGGGGAGGGAGGGAGAGGAGGAAAGAGGCATGTCTAAACAGAAACCTCAAGCATTCCGAGATCTGCCCCTCAACCTGGAATTCTGTGGCTCTCCCAGTGTTGGCTTGTTGCATTCATTGTGCGTTTATAGCCTCACAGCTCTGGCCCTTCAACTTTCCCTCACCGCCACCCTGCCCCCCTGCCCCTCCACTTCTGCTCACAGGCACACAATCCCGATGAGTGTGAGATGTGGGAAGAAGATAGAAATCTGCTGTTGTTTTTTATGCAGTATTTGGCAGTTTTAACACTACTTTACAGCAGCATTAAATGTTGTGAAATCTCTGCTCTTTAAAGTCCTGCTCCTTGCCCTTTGAGAGACAGTGAGTGATACACAATGAAAGAGAGAGTAGGTTTTGATTCTATAGAAGTAGTGGAATTAAATGCTGCTTTCAAGATCATGATTAAAAAAATGACTGTCCTTAAACAAACAATTAAAAAAAACACATTAAAATTAGGTAAAGCAACTCCTCTTTCAAGAAATAAAACTCAATACAAAATTATGTTTAATTTTAAGCCTTGAAAGTCTTGCTTAGCATTCTGGCCAGCCTTCTGCCTCAATTCCTTTAAGCAGAATAGCTCCTCGGTGTACAAGCTAGCCCTTGGCTGAGTGGGGGCAGTCTGCCCTTGGTATCTGAGGGTCCAGTTATGTGCTCTTCTGTTGAGCTCCTCTGTCGCTCCATCCCTGTTAGGCACAAATAACAGTTGTCCCAGCTATTTTCCATTTGTTCCTTAGTTCCCTTCTCCTCCCCCATCTCTACCCGTCTCCAGTCTGCATGGGTGGGAAGGAGGAGAGAGGGGAGCAGGAGTGACATCCTGAGGTCCGAGGGAGGCCACCAGGCTACACCACAAAGAGGTCAGGAGGTTAAGGGCTGAAATGACACATGAACTGCATGATGGTCCTAGGTCTGCCAAGAAAAAGGAGGGTCACCTTTTCAGGCAGTTTTATATACACATATATGTATATTATATGTGCTTATATATGTATATGTAGGAATGTATCTGTCGGTATATTCAAAAGAATAAACTGAGTGCCCCGTGTGGGTGATCTGTGCACACAGGCTAAACTGGAGCCAGGGCCAGAAGATTGACAAAGTTATAACTGACCTGGTCCCTGACGAGGCAGGTGCAGGACAGTGGTCAAAGTGAACAAATAAGCCTGGCTCTCCTTGGGTTTCAGCAGAAGAAAGAAAGTGGTTCAGTCAGTCGTACTTTATTTCGAGGGAGAATAAAGGTTGGTTTGATTGGGGCAAGAGAAAGCTGGGAGGAAGAGAAGACGCAGGACAATGGAGTTAGCAGCATTGTGCTCAGCTGGGAGCCGCGCCTGGGACCTCCCTGCTGGCTTCCGTGGAACTTCCTCAGGTGAAGCCCGGGAATGAGCCTGGCCGACCTTGAACTCCCGGGGGCTGCCGAGAATCACTTCCCAAGCCTCCTTCAGTTGTCCTGGGTGGGGCACAGGAATTCGCGTCGTGCCAAGCACCCCCAGATGGCTCCAGTGCCTGCTAATATCCGAGAGTCGCTGCTGACGGGAAGCAGCAACTGTTACTTTTGAAAATGATGGCTGTTTTTTAATTCAGATGTAATGTTCGGTTTATTTATGAGTTTCCATGGACACCATTCAAAGGAATAATCATTTCTTTTAGCCTGGGAGGAGGGCCAACCAGGATCCCGATCAGGCAGCGGTAGACATGAGTAGTGATGGGATCCCATTCCTTCGGGAATCAGCCTTGGTCCCATTTAGTCTGTTGTTTCTGTTTGTACAGTAATTAAACCAAAGTTGTGGGACAAAAAGGTTCAGCCTGTTCTTAGTTGTGAGCTAGAGTACAGCCACAACTCATGCCATAAACAGGGAGACAGGGAGGCCCAAAGGTTCATTCACCAGTGAAGTCATTTGGGAGAACTTGAGGGCTTGTAAAGAAAGATAATGGAAGCATTGTCCTGACACAATATTCTGAAGAAATATCAGAAAATGTATATGCTCTTGGCCGGCCAGGTGTGGCTCAGCGGTTGAGCATCGACTTAGGATCCAGGAGATCACGGTTTGATCCCCAGTCAGGGGCGTGCAGGAGGCAGGTGATCAATGACAACTCTCATCATTGATATTTCTATCTCTCTCACTCCCTCTCCCTTCCTCTCACTGAAATCAATAAAGATATATTAAAAAAAAAAAAAAGTATAGTATATGCTCTTATAAACCATGGTTTCTAAAGGGAGAGCCAGTGCCTGGCTGAGGTAGAAAACGAAAACAAGGGGAGTGTTACTTGTTCAGATGACTCTCCAATGTTAGGCTCATCAGTGGGAGTAATACTGCTGATAAAATGAAGGGCAAAAGGAGGGAGGGGAGAAAGTCTTCTTTAAAGGAGTTGAAAGAAACTACAAAGTGAGAAAGGAGAAAGAAGATAAAGATTAGGAAAAATGAGAGTACAAAAAAGAAAATTGGGGGGTGGGTGGTGTTTGACATGCATCACTATTGGCAATTGTCCAGAAAGAGCTGTGATCCATGTTTTAATTAAATAATTTCCCATCAGTTTTTTCTTTGTATATAAGAAAATGATACTAAGACATCTGGTTGAATTGTGTCTTCCTGCATCCTATATATCTGATGGTTTAAGCTGAAAACTTGGGTCCTAAAGGAAAAATTTTAGAAAGGAGTCCCCTGATGCACTAAACACATTTCTACTGAGACATTCCCCCTTCTAGACTTTCTGCAGGGAAAAATGACTGCAAACATGGAATTTACAGCAACAACCTTGAAGATAAATTTATAATACTCTAGGGAGCAGTCCAGTATTTGGCGGGGGCCTGTAGGATAAATGGCACTTTTCTAGGGCTAGAGGAAGTGCCAGCAGAGGCTACTGTCCCTGGAAATGACCTTGGGTTCTATTAAGGGAATTCACCATTTGGAACCTGCTTTAAAATTTCTTGACAAAAACTACAGTATCCTGAGGAGCAGGAGTTGGAGGCACAGTGCTTACAAGGGCTAGGCTGGAAACACATTCGCGTGAAGCAGGCCATGACTCAGAGTACAGGGGCCTGCAGGAAACTGGAGAACCTGGGCTCAGTCTCCAAGCCCAGCAACTCTACATCTGTGAATCGATTCAGCTTCCGCCATCCTCCCTCTCTGATACCCAGGTGCAGGAATGTTGGAGAAAATCCCATGCTTTCCTTAGGAACCCTAAGCCATCCAAAGCACACTGCACTCACACCCTTACTCTGTAAATTCTAAAATAGGCCAAATCAAGATCACACGCATTCCTAGGTTTTCCTCCTCTCTTCTTCTGCTCCCCATATTTTCACTTATCTTTTAAATCAGTATATCAAGACCTAGTTATACATGGACAGCTGCTTATATCTGCCACAGGCAGGTAGGCACCATAGGGATCTCTGAAGAGCGCGGTGGAGTCTCTGATCTCAGGGAAGTTTAGAATGTAGAAGGAGACGTCAAGAAGTAAACAAGAGAAAACGCAAGATGGAATCTATAACCCAAGAGATGTCTCCAGGTGGTTAGCAAATGTGTTACTATGACTCCAGAGGAATTACAGATCAAAGTGAAATGAACAGGGCTCTCAAGTTTCTAGAACAAGATGTGACTTGAAATACCTTGAAAAGGAAGTAAGATTTAGCAGTTAGAGGAGAAGGGAGCTTAAGCGGTAGGTACAGAGTGAGCAGGGGAATACAAGGAGGCCAAGCTTTTATGCTTCCTTTCCTTCCTTCCCTTTACCCAAACTCTGAGTTACCAGGATGGTCAGAAAATAATGGAAAGTAAATGTTGGGGGGAGGTGCTGTCCTGACGAGAACAGCATTTCTTTTCCTCATATTCTGAAAAGTACTTGTGAGGCTGTATTACTCACTGTATGTTCTAAGTTACTGAATGCCTGGTGGCTCTGGCCTGAAACTGTGCCAAGGAAAGCACTAACTCCATATTTTGGAGCCGGAATTAATTCTTATAGAGGATATCAGGTAGCTATGACTGAAAATAACAGAAAATACAGCTCAAAATGGCTTAACCAATAAAGAACTGAATTATCTCACCTAACAAGAAGTACAGACGTTGGGAATATTCTCCAGATTGGTTAATGCAGTGACCGCACAACATCATCAAAACCTAAGTTTTCTCCAATTTTCATCTCTCCCATCCTGAGCACGTGACCTTTCTCTTCAGAACACCAGCTCTAGAATTAGATGCCTTGGGTTTAAATCCTTGTTCAGTTGCTTATTAAATAATTGTATTTGAACAAGTGATGTTGCCATTTTAAACCTCAGTTTCCTCACAGGATTAAACAACGTAAGGTGGGTAAAGCATGTGGTGGCATTTAGTAAGTGCTCAACAAATGCAGGCAATTGCTATCTACATTAGAGCAGCACATTTTATTTAAATAAACAGATTTGAAATAGAGCAGCATTTTTTATGCACTTCATAGATAGTTTATAGTTCATTGGGTGTCTATATAATAAATATGTAAAGTGCATTTTATAGGAACTTGAAGCACACTTATTATTTTGAAAGTATTAAAGTTTATACATGGAGCTTTGCCTTATAATTTGTTGCTGATCACACCCTGAATCAGAAAGTCAACCCCAAATTACAATCTCATCCCTTACAGGAAAGTACAGTCTGCCATATAATGATCTGTTTTCATATGTGCTTCTAGGAATACTTCGCCGTGGAAAGTTAGGTGGCCTCTCCTTCCTTGATTCTGCCACACAGCACAGCCTGTTGAAGATATTCCTTTGTATTTGCTGAAGCTGGTTTTTTTATTAGTGCAAAGATGAATAGAAATCTAAGTCAGTTTCTTCTTGTGCCTTAGAGTCTGTGCATAATTCAGTTCACTGTCCACCAGGTGTGCTGGGCCTGGTTCTGCCAGTTTGGAAGCCTCTCTTCTCAGGTCTCCCTGACTCCAGCTGGCTGGCTGGCTGGACCGTCAGCAGTCCTCTGACAGGTTGCTGCCTTCCTCTTTCATATCCAGAATGCTAAGCTGCTTTTGGCCCAGTCTGTTTTCTGGGAGAAGTCTCCAAAATCAATAGCTGATGTCTCTATTTGCTCTGGCACTTGCCTTTGACTTAGGTAGTGGCAAACAGGGTTAGAATATCCCAAGCTTTCCATCTTCCTGCTGTACAGCCAGGGTCACCTGAGGCTCCAGACTGACTCTCCAGCTGGAAGCACAGCATACTCTGGGCAGAATTATTTGCGAGTAGGCATGTGCTGGGCCTGGCAATTGAGAGTCAAGAAGGAGTCCAGTTCCCCATGCTCTTGGGTTTTGATTTTTAAATGAAGTTTTGTTTTATGAGCTCAGATTTTTTAAAAATAATAATTTTGCAGTTTCTTCTTTCTATAATATTTTGCTGTCATTAATTCCTTTAGAGCCACAAAGCAGTCACCCAGAAGCCTAGTGCTCTTCCATCAGTCTTTTTTTAAAATATATCTTTATTGATTTCAGAGAGAGGGAAGGAGAGGAAGAGGGAGAGATAGAAACATCAATGATGAGAGAGTCATTGATCGAGCCCACAACCCGGGCATGTGCCCTGACCGGGAATCAAACCCGGATCGCCTGGATCCCAGGTCGACGCTCAACCACTGAGCCACGCCCGGCCGGGCTCTTCCATCAGTCTTAATAGGACTGTACTCTAACATTACTTTATTGTGATCTATAAGCATGAATTACTTGAACCACTTATATCTTGAATCAGTGTATTTTATTGCTGCTGTTCTCTGTATTCTTCATGCTTTTGTGCAAGTTCATTAGGGTCCCCTCCTCTTGCCTTAGGTTTCCAGACTAGAACTCTCATTTTTACATAACAGCATTTATATGGTTGGTTCTGCATTCCCTTCATTATTTTAGGTGCCCGCCTGGCTCCGGATCTGCACCTGCTTGTTTTTATGTCTTTTATATACCATTTCTCTCTTATCAGGCAAAACCATGCTCTTTATGAAGATAACTGTACTGTTTTACATATGTTGAAAATTTCCAAACCCTGACAACTGGTCTCCTAATCTCGTCGTTACATAGTTTTTAGGAAATTCAGAAACAGACTTGTTTGTATAAGAAATAAATCTGTTTCTAATAATATTCAGGAAATTTAAAATCCTAGACCTTTTTTAAAAATAATACATCATCCAGCCAGACTGGTCCGGCTCAGTGGTTGAGCATCAACCTAGGAACCAGGAGGTCATGGTTCGATTCCCAGTCAGGGCACATGCCCGGGTTGCAGACTCGATCCCCAGTAGGGGGCATGCAGGAGGCAGCCGATCAATGACTCTCATCATTGATGTTTCTCTCTCTCTTCCTCTTCTTTCCTCTCTCTGAAATCAATAAAAAACATATTAAAATAATAATAATAATACATCTGTATATTGTGTATTTACCACCCAAAGTCAAATCTCCTTCCATCACCATATATTTGACCCCCTTTACCCTTTACTACCTCCCCTACCCCTTCCCTTTCTCGTAACCAGCATATTATTGTCTGTGTGTATGAGTTCTTATTTGTTTGTCTTGTTTACTCATTTGTTGTTTCCAGTTTCATATCCCACATATGAGTGAAATCATATTGTTCTTGACTTTTTCTGTCTGACTTATTTCACTTAGCATGATATTCTCAAGATCCATCCATGTTGTCACAAAAAATCCTAGACCTTGATAGTCCCTTATTATAATTGTATTAAAATGTATTACTTGACATAAAGAAAATATTTGTAAATTATATATCTGATAAGGGGTTAATATCCAGAATATATAAAGAGCTCCTGAAACTCAACAACACAAAAACAAATAATCCAATTTTTAAAATGGGCTAAAAGCTTGAAAAGACATTTCTCCAAAGGTGACATACAAATGGCCAACAAGTATCTGAAAAGATATTCAACATCATTAATCATAAGGGAAATGCAAATCAAAACCACAATGACATATCATCTTATACCCATTGGAATGGCTACTATTAAAAAAAAAGTGCAGAACATATCAAGTGCTGATGAGGATGTGGAGAAACTGGAACTCTTGTGAAACATTGGTAAGCATGTAAAATAATGCAGCCGTTATGGAAATCAGTATAGTGGTTCCTCAAAAAATAAAAAATAGAATTATCATAGGATTCAGCAATTTCACTTCTGAAAAATCAGGATCTCGAAGCAATGTTTGCAGCACTAATTATAATAGCTAAGAGGTGAAACAACCCAAGTGTCCATTGACAGAGGAATGGATAAACAAGGGGTATCTACAGACAATGGAACATTGTTCAGCCTTAAAAAGGAAGGAAATTCCGACACATACTACGACATGGATGAACCCTGAGGACACTATGCTAAGTGAAATAAGCCAGCAACAAAAAGACAAATACTATGATTCTACTATATGAGGCATCTAGATAGAGTAGTCAAATTCATAGAAACAGAAAGTAGAATGGTGGTTGCCAGAAGCTGGAAGGAGGGGGAAATGGGGAGCTGTTATTTAATACGTACAGAGTTTCAGTTTTGCAAGATGAAAAAGTTCTGGACATTGGTTGCACAACAATGTGAGTATAGTTATTACCATTAAACTGTGCACTTAGAAATGGTTAAGATGGTAAATTTTATGTTTTTACCACAATAAAAAAAATTAGTATTTGCATTGTAGTCTCCCCTTATCTGTAGGGGATACCAAGACCTCCAGTGGATGCCTGAAACTGCAGATAGTACCGAACTCTATATACACTGTTTTTCCCTACACCTATGATAAAGTTTAATGTATAAATTAGGCACAGTAAGAAATTAACAATAACTAATAATAAAATAGAACGATCATAATCATATGCTGTAATAAAAGTCATGAGAATGTGGCATTGTTAAGTAAAATAAGGGTTACTTAAACACAAGCACTGCAGTCCCAGGACAGTCACCTGGTAGCTGAGATGTTACTAAGTGGCTAACGACGAGGGGTGTACAGCATGGAGATGCCGGACGAAGGGATGATTCACGTCCTGGGCAGAATGTGGTGGGACAGTATGAGATTTTTTTCACTCTATTCAGAATGGCATGCAATTTAAAACTTGTGAGTTATTTATTTCTGGAATTTTCTATTTAATACTTTTTGGACCTGGTTGACCAAGGGTACAAAAACCAGAGATACGGGGGTGGGTACTGTTCATAATATGCATTAATGTTTTTCTTAGGAATGTCATGTCTTAGCAAAGATCATATCTTTACTTACCCAGCTTTACAGCCAAATGAACTTGGCTCTCCATTCCTAACCAGGGTCTTGACCAGAATAGGCATAAGATAAAATACCAACACCCAAAAGTAGCTAAGTTAATGACTAATGATGACCTTGTGGCAGTCAATGTATACTTTTATTGAATACCTCTTATGTAGCTTGGGCTTACGCTGGTGGGGAATTACAATAATACGTCCCTTTTTTCTTAGAGCAGAGGAAAATGGCCTTGGCCCAGTAAGACCATAGTTCCGGAAGGGGATTGAGTGGTGTGCCTCTGTGGTATGTGGTTTTCACAATGGGCTTTCCTTAGTGTACAAGACGCCCATGGCAATCAATGCACTTGTGCCAGCCTTTTGCATAGGATGCAGGGCTATATTGCCAACCACTGGGGAAGGGCAGGAAGGCTGTTTCTTGCCTGCAGGGCACTTCAGAGCAGGGGGGGAGGTTGAGCAGGTGCATGGGGCAGGAAGGGTATTCTTAGCAGAGGGAAGCCACAGGAGCAGGCACATGAAGTGGTATTTAATGAACATAGGAGGGCCAGGCATGAATTCCAAGATGAGTGACAGAAATGAATACGTCTTAGTCCTTTGTCGTATCCCCAGTTGTTTTGGTTTTTTATACTCATCCAAGGATATTTTTTCTATTGCTTTTCAGAGAGAGTAGAAGGGAGAGAGAAATAGAGCAAGAAACATCAGTATAAGAGAGACACATCGACTGGTTGCCTCCTGCACCGCACACGGGCTGGAAACCGAGCCTGCAACTGAGATACATGCCCTTGGCTGGAATTGAACCCGGGACCCTTCAGTCCATGGGCTGACACTCTAACCACTGAGCCAAACCAGCTAGGGTATCCCCAGTTGGTGAAAATACATTCTGTTGAACTGAACAAGTTTTAAGAACTCGAAAACATTTAGATGTGTGTGCCTTGGGTTGAAAAGATTTGGGAAGGTTTACATATACATATACACATACATATACATACGAAAGCAAAGATTATCTTCAAAAAAATCTAAACACTGACGCCTGCAAAGCTGACTCATCTGCAAAGCGTCTGTCCGTAATTATTTTTCCCAGTCACATTCATGGTCACTTTATGAGTCTCTTTTAAGACACTAATATCAATTTTTTTGAACAGGAATTTTAGGTCACTTGAAAGGCCAAGCTGCCCTGGCTGGTTTGGCTCAGTGGGAAGAGCATTGGCCCGTGGACTGAAGCGTTCTGGGTTCAGTTCCAGCCAAGGGCATGTACCTCGGTTGCAGGCTCGACCCCTGGCCCATGTGCGGTGCGGGAGGCAACCAATCGATGTGTCTCTCTCACATCGATGTTTCTCTCTCTCTCTCTCTCTCTCTCCCTCCCTTCCACTCTCTCTGAAAAGCAATGGAAAAAATATCCTTGGGTGAGTATAAAAATAAATAAATAAAAATTAAAAAGGCCAAGCAGTAAGTATTTAAACAAAAGACATTACAACAATGTCAAAAAGCTCCTACCGTATTAAGCTACAGGGAAAACATCAAGAGCGAATGTTGAGGGTTATGATGGCAAGGGAGTTTGCTTTCTAGGAGAGCTGAGGGAAACAACTGTCTCTATACCCTGACCATCTGGACCCAGAAAAACACATGCCAGGAGAAGGTCCAGAGGGCTGAAGGTGAAAGCCAAATGGAAAAGTATAAGAGACAAGTGGCTACACTTGCCGAAGCCCTTCCAGATGCTCCCCAATGACTGCTTAAGCTGGAAGCTTCAGGCTTTTGCCTTCCAGGGGCTCTGCAACCAGGGCTACCAGGTTCAGGGGGGCCTGGGGCTGCAGATGAATTTTATAGACCTTGAAGAACTCTGTGTGTGTATGTGTGTGTGTGTGTGGTGTGTGTGTGTTGGTTCCAGAGCTACCAGAATGGACACTGTCCTGACTCATAGAATCTTTGCCACTCGCCATTTCTCAAACCACCAATAAGTGCTCAGAAGCAGTTGTAACACCCAATGCCACACTTCAGGAGGAAGCATTGGTCTAAAGTAAGGGGGATAGGTAGACACCTCCATGATGCTTGCATATGCCATCACGAGAACACCAACGGAGAATCTGTTTTTATCTCTTTAGCTATGTCCCTTTGTACCAGAGTAACTTCTTGGTGTTTTTTTTTTTAATTTAATCTTCACCCAGGATATGTTTTTATTCATTTTGAGAGATAGAGAAACATCAATGTGAGAGAGAAACATCAATTGGTTGCCTCCTGTATGTGCCCAGAGCAGGGATGGAACCCAAAGCCTAGATATGTGCCCTGACCAGGAATCAAATCCACCACCTTTTGGTAAACAGGAAGATGGTCCAACCAACTGAGCTACCTGGCCAAGATGCAGAGTAATTTCATAAAAATAAAATCAACCCCACCTTTTACCTCTCCTACTATTGGCTTTCCCAACTGATAATCTGATAAAAATTCTACAAGAGACCCAGGTGATTCCAGTCTAGCTAGCCATTTCTGTTATTTACTTATTTATTTTAATCCTCACCGAGGACATTTTTTCCATTGCTTTTCAGAAAGAGTAGAAAGGAGAGAGAAAGAGACACATCGATTGGTTGCCTTACTCACTTGCCCGACTGGGGCTGGGGATTGAGCCTGCAACTGAGGTACGTGCCCTTAGGCCAGGGAATCGAACCTGGGACCCTTCAATCCACAGGTCAGCGCTCCACCCACTGAGCCAAACCAACTTCTGTTCTTCACATCAGGTATGTTAAACTTTACCTTTAACTGAGAAAACTCAGATTGAGAGTAAGTGCTGAAATTCCCCCTTGCGATGCCTCATTCCAGCTTCTTTGGTGACTTTTGTGAGCCTCACAGCTTTCACTGCAGCACAACTGCTGCACAATTTTAGACTTTTGAGGGTGTTGCATAGAGGTGTTTGGACTTGACTGGGGAAATGAAATAGTTTGCAAGGGCATGCTCCCAGTTGTTCTTTGTTCAAAGAACTAGCAGCCTATTTGTGCATGTTGAGTGAGAAAGCAAAGACAGAATCACTTATAATTCTTATTGCTTTTGATCATATAGTAAAATATAGCAAAACACCAGGATGTTGACATTATTGTCTTATTTCTCCTATAGGTGCCTAAGTTCTTTAAAGGCAATATCTGTCTCTGATTCACTTTTGGCATCTTACAAGGCTAGTTCTGTATCTTACAAATAGTAAATTATCAAAAAAAGTTTATGAACTAATTAAATAATATCAATAAATAAAAAGAAACCCTGGGTGTCCCAAGGTTGTAAGCTTTTAGCCCACAGGGCCCAAGGCAGAGGTGCTACCTCAACAGCATATTACTTTCATAAGCTTGCCTATCTGCTTCTCAAGAAAAAGATCTGCTTAGAACAAAAGATCCGCTAATCCGAGTTTGTCGTTATCTGAAAGATGTTTGTCATTTATTCTGGATTTACTCCTGCATTCGGCCAGCTGTTTTGAAAAACTGGTTGCGTTTATCAATCTGGAGAGAAAGCTGGCATTATGTGCTAATCTTTGGGAGTAAAGATCTACTGATCTCTTGACCCAACAGCAGTGGGTCAGGAATTTTGAGCTGGTTTTCCCGGAGCAGCAAAGGATTTGTACCCATCCACCTGCATTCCCGTACTCACACACCTGCCCTGTCACCATTGTGCTGACGGTCAATCAGAAGCATTTTTGAAGCAACAGCTGGACTTAGGAATACACTCTGGGCAATTAGACAAGATCAGCATAACTGGTCTATCTGAGGATTGAAGCTGCACTCATGACCTCACCAACATCATGTTCTGTGTATAGATATGCATCACGTTCCTTACCTTTCCATGAAGGAACACCTATGAAAGGACACAGACACACAAATAGATATCATGCAAAGATTTAATTGTGTGTTGGGGCAGTTATGTATAAAAGAAGTTTCTGCAGCTGTTTCTAAGGTGTGTTTATCCTAGAAACTTCTAGATTATAATCCACATGTCTAGTCTATTAACATCTCTCTTAAACACAGACTCAAAACCTTCAGAGAAGACCAAGATCAATCCTCTTTTCCATTAGGGCTTCTCTGAGACTCTCAGCTCCCTGCCCTGAACTCCCCTTCCAGAGCTCTTTTTCTCCCTCCCTTTCCTTTCTCCCTTCCTCCCTTCCTTCCACAAATAGTGCTGAACCAGACACTTTTAGCCACTTTGACTACAAGGTGGGGAAAGGAACCCTGAATCTCTGCCTTCATGGAATTTATATTGCCTCATGGAAAGAGAAACAATAAAAAAGGTAAATTACGTTTTATATAGCAGATCAGATGATGATGAGTGCTATGAGAGAGGCAAAAGTAGAAAAGGGGGTCAGGGATTCCTGGGAGGGGAGGTAATGACATTAAACACTGTGTTCTAGCAGGATCTCACTGAGTAGACGACACTGAAACAAAGAACTGAGGAAGGTAAAAAGCTGTCCCCAAAGCGGAGGCTTTGTATCAAAGGGGAATGGCCCTTGGGAATAAATGGCAACACTCCTTACTTGGCTCTATGGTGAGCAGTGAGTCAATTATGCATCAAGAAGGATTCAATGACTTATCTTTGGCAGAAAGACAAAAAATAGACGTCTGACTGTCTCCGCCTTCCCCTGACTTAATCCTCAAAGACGGTGGTGAAGAATTCAGTCGGACTCCCCACAGAAAGGGAATTTCTGAGACAATGAGGTGAGATGACTCCTATAGCCATGGGTCGAAGCTGAATGGCCCTCCCCCTTACAGCAGCCAGATAAAACTCCAGAGTGAAGTCCAACTCTTTCATACAGGAAAGAATCTTATTGGGCCTGGGGCACAAGTATCCAAACAAGTTTTCAAATTTTCAATAAATAAAAGGGTGAAGAGGGAGAAAGGGAGAAAACTTGAGCAGAATCTATGGAGGAGAATGTAGGTTTTGCTAAGCGTGTCCAGATGTGCCCACAGCAGCCAGGAGAGCTCTCAGGATAGCCCCACAGATGAGGTCCGTGTTTGCCTGCAAGGGTCGAATGTGCAGGTGTTGGCAAGCGAGCCCTCTAAGGGAAGGAAGGCGCCCATACCACTGCTGCTATCAATATCTTAGTGTTCAACAGCATTGGTGAATGGCTGCTATATAACAGATCCTGTGAGGAATGCTGGCAATGCCAACATTAAGGAACACACAGCTCTTGTCAGGTTTGTGTGAGGTCACCCACCATGAGTTTATCTGGTTCCCAGCCAAACTACCCTGAATGTCACTAACTAGTATTGTTTGATTTAGAACTCTTAGATCTATATAATCACAAATTAGGATAATAGTGGGAAATACAATGTCTGTGTCAGATATATAAAAAAACAACCCAAACATAACTTGATTGGAAGGTGGAATCCAAAATAAATGGGGGTCTTACATCCCATAAATATCACAGGGCAAGAAAGCCTTTCTCATATTTTTGCTTGGCGTGAACATGAATATCATGAGGAATATTTTAAGTTAATATGTGGATGTCCTGCTGAGATATCCATCTTGAGTATGGAAGTGCTCTGGATAAATCAAGTGCTGATACTCAAGTGCTCTGGAAGAATATCCTTCCCGACCTAGCAGCTATCAATAATTTATTGAAGCCACTTTTACTTCAAAGCACTAACTTCCCCAAAAGAGTCAGATTCAAGTCTTATAAACAAAAATTCAGCCCTAAAATGAGGCCAATGCCTTTCTCTACTTTCACACACATGCCACATGACATTCATAGCCCTGGGAAAGGAAACATTTTCCCCTCTGCCTCATCGGTTAACTGCCTGGGGCCGTGTAAATGAGATGGATAGAAGGCAGGTTACTATGAGAAAAACAAACAGCAGTTTATTAACATGCGCACCCCTGCGTAGGCATGGAACACTTAGCGATGAGTAACTCCAGGGGGTGGTGACAACTTGTGCTTAGACCATCTTAATGAAAGGACAGTACATTTTTAGAGAAATGACAAGGCAAAGGAAAAAGACTTTGTTTCTAGAGTGGCAAATTGTGGGAAGGTAAATACAGGGTGGGGCAAAAGTAGGTTTACAGTTGTTCATATGGAAAATAATACAAGAATAAACACTATGTTTTGCATACTCACAACTGTAAACCTACTTTTGCCCTAGTACGGTTTGTTTTGTACATTCCTCTGGTGCTATCTCTGGGCTGATAAGGGCCTGGAGTTATCTCCGATGGCTGACTTCTATCTTTCCTGGTAGAGAGAAAGTACAGAGATACCTTTACAAATTCATGTCCTGTAAAGGCAAAAAAGGAGAAGGCAGAGAACTTCTCTTCTATCTGCTTCTTCTCAGTCGCCTTCAGCTCAAAATGATCTTTATGGCAAAGTGGCATGTTTGGGGATGGCATATTCTGATACTCCGCATATCCTGACATTCTACAGTTATGACCCTCTGGGCAACCAAGTATTTTTCCTGCCTCCGCAAAAAATTCAACCCATTTGTAGGTATATTTCTGAGTTCTAGGTTTCCAATCTTTGAAAACAACACGAAACAAAAACAGCATCTTGCCTATCTTTCCACCATACCAATGAGTTACAAGGAGCTGTGTACATTCACCTCATTATAGTAAGGTCTTGATTATTGCACTAAATGAAGGTTACTTTAAATAGCATACTTAAAATTATATTTGACTTTAAACTATCTTCTGGAATGGCACTTGGTGATAGAACTAGCTGATATTCTAGCAATAAATTCTCTTTGAAGTTTCAATTCCAAAACTTCTTAGTTTCCCAGACGCCCTTGATCAACCCTTCCCAGTTCTCTATGACATGTTCTCTCACCAAAGTTTGGGTTTGCTTTCCCCGAAACTTTCCTAGAGTAAGAAAGATGGTGAAGTACTTTGGTATCAGTACAGTATAAATAGAAGGAAGTTTGATATTGACCAGCAGTAACAATTACTCCAATTTCCATGGAGTAACAATTAAAAAAATTTGATAGATTAACAGAAAAAAAGAAGGAAAGTTTTCAAGATTTGTTCTGGTCTTAACAGAAAGTGCTATGCAAACAGATAATTGGACAGTATCTTGCCTTTTATTAGCTGTTAGACTTAAACAAGTTACTTAAGCTCTCTGATCTTTAGTTTTTTTCCTTCTGTAAAATGGGAAGGATAATCCTCACTTTTCCATATTGTGAAAATTAGATTATCTTTAAAACACCTTGTTCAAGACTGACACCTGTCAGAAGGGAGGGAGATTGGGGGCTGGGTGAAAAAGGTGAAGGGATTAAGCAAAGAAAACAAAACAACCTCACAGACACAGAAGACAACAGTACGGTGATTACCAGAGGGAAAGGGGGGTGTGGGTGGTGGAAGAGGGTATGAGGGGGATAAGTGGTGATGGAAGGAGACTTGACTTGGGGTGGTGAACACACAATACAGTATACACATGACGTGTTATAGAATTGTACTCCTGAAACCTATGTAATTTTATTAACCAATGTCACCCCAATAAATTAAACAATAAAAAATAAAAACACAATCAGTGGTTAACTCCTAGAGCGTGTCCAGCATTTGGTATTTAATAAATAGTTATTGAATGAATGGCAGCTATAATAATGACAACAACAATAATAATAGAACTTTGTAACAAGAAAAAGAATAATATATAAACTAAAATAATTATATTTTATGTAATTTATTACTACATTTTATGCAATTCTGAAATAACCCGAGTTACCAATATTTGAGCCAGGGGACACCAAAAGACAAACAGCATCATTTTAATACTGAGAGAGTTAATTCCATGCTCTGAAAGAGAAACATATTATCCAAAATTGTGGTGTTTAACAGTTATTCTGAAAGAATTGGAATTTTTAAAAGAATTCCAGGAAACCAGAGACCTCGAGGTAATGAATCAGAGAGAAAGGAATCACCATTTTCTGACTAGAGGTTGATTCTCTAAAGTTAAGAAAAGGTCATAGACTTTCCATTACCTTAACTTAAACTGACCTCTTCTAAGGACAACGCCAAGTATGACTCAGGGAAACCCTGAAGGCTTGGCCAGTGAGAAAGTGTCTCTGCCATTGACATAGATTTCCTATATGAGCTTAAACTTCTAGCTGTTTACTTTGCTCTGGGTCTCCTTCCTTTGGCCTTTTCTTTATTTCAATCTTAATTTCATTTGGGTATTTACTGCCTACTTTCCTAAGATTTATGTAACCAGAAGTAGTACATATATATATACACATAAACTACTGTTTGTGCATGTGTGTGTCTCAGCATGTTTTAGTCTCTTGCTCTTTCCATTTAATAGCATAGCACCATGACCTTTTCCTGCATGTTACTTCTGCTCCTTATACAGAATTGGGGTGAGCCTCAGCCCAGTAGAGAGTACCATGAACTTGTCTTTGTATATTCTGCATATCATCCCTGAGCTTTCTCATAACAATAATTGCAAGTCCAGAGATCCAGTTTTCCTCTTCATGAAGCATTCACAGGCCCACAGTGCACAGGCGTGACTTGAGGAGGAGGGTCAAGTTGAGGTAACACTCAGGTCTAGCACAGGGGCGTAGACTGCTGGATGAAAGCTCATCTTGAAGAGTCACAGCCAAAAGGGAAAGTATTTTATTCTTGTGGTTGCCAAGGGGCCTGAAGGTCTTGGCCCTGTGGGTCAGTGTTACTCACGGGAGAGAGACTTTCAATCAAACTGGCCAGGACCTGTCTGCTTGGAGTCCTTTTACTTCTCTATTGCTTCGTAGAGCTGAGGTTTCATAACTCTGGTTCCAGACAGGCAGTGTGCTGAAGGCTGAGAGATCTGGTGTGAGCGGTGTCTCAGAATATTTGTGTTGAGTCCTCTGAGACAACACCAAGATGATGAAGAAATGCCCACACCCTAAAAGCCAACTTCAGGGCAGTGCTAGAGCTCTCTGGAGAAGGCACTATCCTCTACACCTGCTGCTTCTACTGGTCCAAAGTCAAGGCCTTCCACAACCATTCTTCATGGGGAAAGGCTATCCCCCAGCATCTTGTCCCATTTCAGGACCCTCATGACCTAAAATTCCCATTCCCAAAGATCTCTTAGTGATCAAACTCTTTCAGTTCATGTTCAGAGTCACTTCTCACAATGCAACATGGCCCTTGGAGTGCTTAGCCAAGAAGTTCCCACCTTTTCTGCAGTGATGTCCTCACAACATTTTAGACACTTAAAACATCAAAGTTCTGGTTACACTCTTCTCCCAGAGTAATGGCCAGCTCACCCCACACTTAAATGACTCAGCAAGTCACTTAAGTGACTATTCCCAGAACAAGAAAAATGTTTTCAGAGTGATACTACCCACCAGGACAATGGAGTCTATTCACACCATACTTAATGTAACGGAGGAGTCCACTTAAGTGTTTCTTCCCCTAACAACAATGATCCACTTCACTGCATTTTCTGCCCTACAATCATTATACACTGAAACAGCTGCCAACTTCTGTCTAGGGTACCCACAACAGAAGCCCAATGCTTTGTTGGTTTATTTCTCACTGGCAGCCTGTGTGTTGGCATCTCAAGTCTATATATTAAGTGCAAAGCTAAATGCACCCATGTTTTTGCTATCAGTAAAAATGATAGCAAGTTTAAATATATGAACACAAACATGGGAACGCACACACACAATGTTGACATATCCCACTGGCAAAGTCTGAAGTGTAGTTTTTTTCTTTTTCTTAGTAAAGTAAACCATGGTCTTAACCATATTTAATAGAATATATTTCAGGAGTAGGGAAAAAATATATGAGCTCAAGAGCTAATGTCATGATATACTTACATAAGTTCCATAATGCTAAGAAAACCTCAATCACATTTTGATAGAAAATAGGGAATTATGATAGAATCCCACCATAATATGACAAGTGAGAGGTCCAAAAAGACGTGCTATAGTCTGGGTGACATGAGCAGTTTCATTAGTTGCATTACCACGAGGTAAAGTTACTTAGCTTTTTTTCCCACCTGCTACCCCCTCCCCACAAGCGCTGCTCAGCTGCACCTCACTCACTGGAGCCTGGGCTCCTGCTAAGCCAGTTGCCTCTGTTGTCTCCTTCCAGCCGCCATCATCATCATCTACTGGGAACTCATTAGCCATGATGAGGTCTTCTCCGGTATCTGCAAGATCCTGGAGATCGCAGACAGGCTGTGCCTAGAGGTAGAGGGGAAAATAGTCAGTAGGACAGAGGGTGACATTGATGACTCACTTATTAGTGGAAATGCCTCCACTGGATGCCCCGAGGGCAAGGGCGAAGGTACCGAAAGCACAGTCATCCCTGGTGTTGATAATGTCAGGAACCATCATTTATAGGAAACCAGCTTCACAAAAGAAGCCTACAAGAAATACATCAAGGATTACATGAAATCAATCAAAGGGAAACTTGAAGAACAGAGCCGAGAAAGAGTGAAGCCTTTCATGACAGGGCTGCAGACCAAATCAAGCATGTCCTTGCTCATTTCAAAACCTACCGGTTCTGTATTGGTGACAGCGTGAATCCACTTGTCACAGTTGCTCTGCTGGACCACAGTGAGGATGGTGTGATCCCATAAGGATTTTCTTTAAGGATGGTTGGAAGTGGAAAAATGTTAGCCAGTTTGGCAATTTGGGTGTATCGCCCGTCACCATAGCTAGCTGCTGCTTTTCATCCGCACACCAGAACTGGGACAAGAGGGACTGATGGCATCATGGGCTCTTCATTTATTTTGATCTTAATTTATTTGGAACACAGGCATTTTTAAGAAAAAACATGTTTTTAGGTTGTCTAAAAATAAAATGCATTTAAACTAAAAAAATTAAAAAATGAATTACCTAGCCTACCCACCAGGAGTTATTCTCAGGAATCCTTAGTGGGATCCAAATCCATCCAGAGCTCTGCTGCATTATGGAGCCTCTGGGTGGGAGTTCTTCCTGCTCCCATCCCCTCACAAGCCCAAATATCAGTGGGGGCTGATGTTGGTTTCCAGGACCGTGAGAGTGACTCCAGAAATCCGCTGCCCTATGAAAAACTGTTCTGTCAACCTAACCTGAAAGACTGACCCAATAAAACACTGCAGACCTACACTCTGGTTTCCTGCTCCCCAGTCGAAATACCCGCAGTTTCCCTATCAAAATTCACATTCCCCTGCATAGTCTCAGCCTATTTCCTACAACATAAGAACATTAACCCACTTGCATTTAGAAGTTGGGACTGAATGAGCAGAGGAGCTAATTGGATTATATGTAAGTTTGTATTATCCTGGGGTGTATCATGGGATTTTACTCTATTGTAGCCCTGTGTGCTTGTCCTCCCCACCCATATCCTAAACTCCCACCTAAGACCAGAGGCAAATAAATATTTCACAAGTTATTTAGAGCTTCTTTTATTCCACATTCTATGGTAATATATATGATCCAACAATAAACCAATAACAGCAGTGCCAAGAATATATGTCAAGTGTGTTGATCCCAAGAATAACAACTAACATCTTCTGATAGCTGGTGCAAACATTTAAAGGGGAATGGATGGCCCCTGCTCTTCAAAACTCCTGAAACCACACAATATTAAATGAATGGTTTCTTAGAAGCCAAAGACAATTATCAGAAAATCCTTCATAAAGCAAATTTTTGAGCTGTGGCTGGCAGTGAGGAGTTTTGTCTGGAGAGAGATTGCATTACATGACCACAGTAATAATTAGGGACAAAAAATGTCATTTCTGTGCCAGTGGTGAAACTAAAATGTCTGGATGTCAATATAAATAGACATCAGGATATGATACAGGGGGTTGAAAATATCATTGAGATTGTGGGTGTTTTGTTGGCAAAATAAAGACATTGAGCAAGCACATATGTTATTCCAGTAAGCCACAGACTGCCAGAAATCAAAGCGCAAGTGTAGGAGTGCATGTTTTCTCTTCAGTGAGGGGGCAAAAAGCACGGGTACTTTCCAAGCTGGTAAACCAAACATTCGTTAGTTGGGAAGGCCGATACATATCAGTACAGGTGCAGTCACAAACTTTTCTTCAGGGACAGGAGTGTGGGAAGAAAAATATGTGTTCCAGGGTAGGGAGGAGGCAAACAGAATCAATGCTTATCACAAACAACCTGTTTAAAGAGATGTTACCGTCCATCCCATGAGTGAGGCTTCCAACCTAAAGTCAGTTGAGAAATCAGAGATGGCTGCAAATACCTTACGACTTTGTGAGTTGTTGAAAGTAATTTTAAATGAAGAAGGTAGTTGTAGGAAGAATACCTAAATACTTTATCCTATTCCATTCCTGTAGACTACATGGTAGGCCTTGAAAGCAAGCAATGAGAACTGGCTCACTTCTTTGTCATTGCAGAGAGTTGTATGGGTAACTTCTATGGACCAGCTTAAGGCTGTGGTGGGAGGTTTGGGATGCCTCTCCTTAGCTCATTCATCTAGCATTGTTCAGAAAAGGACAAGCGCAGCAGCCCACATTGAAGTTGCACTATCATTAGCTTGATGGCTCCCACTTCTGGATTCCCAAAGCAACTCAGGGGAAGACAGTAAAGTAGGGATGGTTTGATCTATTTCTCAGTGTAGATACTGCCCACCCCCCCAAAATGAAGAAGTCTCACTCTTTTATAAACAATTAAACATATTACCTACAAATATATGGACAATTCACACTAATTTACAATTTAAACCATCATTTCACAGTAACTGTTCACAAAGCCTATGAATGAATGGCCTCCTCAATGGAACTATGACAAAACTTTATCAACCACCCTGAAGCCAACCCAGGGTTTCCCTAGAATGTCCCCAAGAGGATTGGAAAATCAAAGTAAACCCATGAGTTGCAATAATCAAATCTTAAAATCCTAACTGCATATGAATGAGAAACCCAGCTGATATAGCCATATTCCAGTTTACAAGCTCTTCAAACCACCCTATTCAATTCAGCAATCTTTGAGTGGTTCCTCTAGGCTAGGTGCTGTGCTTGTTGAACAACAGCATTAAAATAGTCTATGATATATGTTAAAATATTCTTAGGTTAAATTAAGTATCTTTTTTTAATGTACGTATTTATTGATTTCAGAGAGAGGAAGGGAGAGAGAGAGAGAAACATCAATAAGAGTCACTGATCTGCTGCCTCCTGCACACCCCCTACTGGGGATTGAACCTGCAACCCCGGCATGTGCCCTGACTAGAATCCAATGGTGACCTCCTGGTTTATAGGTCAACACTCAACCACTGAGCCATGTAGGCTGGGCTAAGCTATAGCATCTTAATAATGTGTCAGTTCAGGGATGATCAGCCCACATTCCAGAGGGGACAACTACAGTTCATTGTTTTCTTTATCTCAAGATCAACAACCTACCCCCTGCTAATCAGCATCCTGAATGTCAGAAGCAAACCTCTGGTGTTTAACACTGTTGGCTGGCACGATGAATGTTAAACGTTATATATATATAGGACACCATTGATGAAATTAAAAGTATTCATGATGCATAGATTGGTTATAAATATTTTAGAGACTCGCTCCCCACTCTTGCATGAACAGGGTATAAGAAATAAACAAAGAATTAGCCTTCACCCTTAGACGCAGAGTTCAAACCTGATCCCTAAATAGTCTGAGGTCTAGCTGTTGGTTATGAGGATTTCTGGTGGCCCAATGAATACCTGGAGTAAAAGATTCCTGCTCTGGAGTACAGTGTCAGTCTCCAAGCAGGCAAGGTAGATTTCAGGGCTCTTAAGATGACAGAAAGCTGGGGCTTCATTAAATTCATAGAACTGCACAGTTCTGGAACTGCTTGCTAATGTATGGCTAATAAATATCTGTATATGTGGCAGAATTTGGTTACAGAATTGCTTTCCTTATGACTTAGTAACACAGTTAAGTAACTAATTCTCATCCACCTCAACTTCTCAATGGCTACTGTTATTTTCCAGAAAGAACCTAAGGATTGTGTATGACCAAATTGACTTAGATCAGTTGCAATACATAGGCCCTACTTTCAAGGATCTCATACAGGAGTTTCTACAGACCTAACTGCCACTCACCAGAGGCTACCAGAGTTCCAAGAGAATGACCAATCAATAGCCAGCATCCCCATTAAGCCAAAGTAGTTGATAAAAGATAAGATACTAATCTATACAGGGGTAAGCAAAAGTAGGTTTACAGTTGTTTGTATAGAAAACACACACAGAGGTTATGATTATTGCTGCAGCTTTATAAAGAATGTCACAATGCCACTGTAAACCTACTTTTGCTTACCCCTGTATATATTAGTCTACTAAGCTTTCTTTAGTTAATAACCAAATGAAGATCAGTTACTCAGCTTTTCTTCTATGGGTCAGGAACATACATCTTGGAAGAATCTACATATTTCCACATTCCCTAAGAGATAACTAACTCTTCTTTTAAAAGTTTGTGCAGAGGGCAATCTTACAGTTTGTTGTGGGCCCAACAGTCAAAGTATCAGAGAGGATTTCTTGATGTCTCCCCTAAACCTTGCTATTGACAGGTAAATAATTCTAAATGGTGAAGGTAAACATAGAAGAAGGTCCTGTGTCTTAATGTTCAATTCTGGGTTTCTCTGTCTTCAAATCTTTTGGTCTTCAGTTGGATTTTTTTTGTTTTTCCCCCCAACTTTAAAGTTGGGTCACTATAGTCCCATAATGGGGGCTCTCCTGGAAGGTGCCCTTTGGGATAAATTCCTTGTTGGTATAACTGTTAATAAGGAAACACAAGCCAAACTGTAAGCCTTTTTATTACACCAAAAATGCAACCTTAATTGTAAAAGTGTAAGTAACGGTCCTTTGGCTGACTCGCCCTCTGGCTGAGATTGGCGAGGCATCATGATCCTGCCACAAGCTGTAATTTACAGAACTATAAACCTCCCTTCCCTCCATTTCCTCCTCCTTACCCATCCCATCAACCACCTCAGCTTTTAAATATAAAGCTGTCCTTTTTGGTCATAGTTCATGGCTAGTTATAGCAAGGTTCTCTTGATACTCAGCCAGACTTTGATGATTTTTTTAAAGGTACCAGTTAAGAATACCGTAAGTTAAGAATAAATTTCTCCACAAGTTTAGAGAAAAATTCTCTTGCTCCCTTTCCCATAAGTACTAAAATAAAGTTAAGAATCCCTTTATTTCCCATTCCCACAAAATTATATTTTGCTTCAAATAGCTCTTCTTCCTAAAGTTTGAAATCAGTAGCCAATATTTACTTGTCGTGCATTTTTCTGAACGCATGTTCTATGGTGGCTATCACACAGCATGAATTTTAAAAAAGATTGAGACATATATGTATATACCTTCAAGGAGCTGAGGAGACTAGTAGAGGAGGAAGAATACCACCCAATGACACATGTGATGAGCGATTATGGGTAATACAATGAAGCTTCTCCAACCATGGGACATGTAGGTTGCTCCCTAGAATGAAGCATAGCATGATCATTAAGGTCACTTGCTTCGGAAACAAACTATTTGTCTTCCAATCTACCCCCATCACTTATTAACTGTGTAGTATTAGGCAAGTTACATATAATCTCTCTGAACCTCTGTCTCCACATCTGTAAAATGGAGCTAATGTTTGTTCCTCTTTCAGAGTGACTATAAAGCACTTAGCACAGTGTCTGGCACATAGTAAGCTCTTAACAAATGTCCACTATTGTTCATTGCTCATTTCTCAAGGCTCAAATCAAATGTGAAGACTTTTATATTCCATCCAAATTCTACTCTCCAATTTTAATTTTTGTACATTTAAAAAAATTAAATTAAAATTTTTAATTTAAATTAGAATTAATATGCCTATAGAACACATACAACAGAATTATATCAATTCTTAATTTAAAAAATTATTTTTTAATTACAAATACCTCAGCCTTCTAAGTGGTATGGATTCCAAGAACAATCCAGTAGAATAATGAGAATATGAATTTAAATTGGTGAAGCTGAGAAAGAGGTTAACTGTTCTACACAAAAAAAGGCTGGATGCTTAGTTATAGTAGATTGAGAGTTTATTTTCTCTCCCAAGATTCTGCTAAAATGATAATAAGTGGATTTTAAAGTTACAGAACAAATAAAACAGATCACAAGGGGCCATACTGCTGATGAGAGAATTAAACACATTTTTGGAAGACATAAATCAAAGAGCGGTTACTGCTCAATCGCCGGTGTGGTTCAGCAGTTGAGCATTGCCCTATGATCCAGGAGATCGAGGTTCGATTCCTGGTCAGGGCACATGCCTGGGTTACGGGCTCTATCCTCAGTGGGGGGCCTGCAGGAGGCAACAAATCAATGACTCTCTCATTATTGATGTTTCTATTTCTTTCTCTCCCTCTCCCTTCCTCTCTCTGAAATCAATAAAATATTTAAAAAAAAAAAAAAAAAAAGAGTAGTTACTGACTCAGCTGCAGTCTAAAGTGCCTACAAAAGGGGCACCTGATTAAAAACAAGCCAAAGCTCTGAGAGGCTCTAAAGGACTTGGAGGCACCTAGTACCACAGAGGGTAAAAAGAATAGTGAAAACTAGGGGTATGGGCCCAATGTGTGAAAGTGGAATTACTATGTAGATAGACCACTAGCTCTTGGCACTCTCACCTGCTCAGAGGAGAACAAGGCCAAGGACCCAATGTGGATGTCACTCCAACTGCCAAGTATATCAATCCTAATTATGTACTTGGAGACCAGAGAAACGACCTCCTGATGGTTCCATGGACCCTCACTGTAAGCCAGACTTTGGCCAGAGCTTCATTTATTATCTCCTCTCATGTGTCCTCTCAAGGAGGCCATAATGATGCTTTGTGTCTCTGGATATCAATGTCAACTTGGACCCTAGGTCCAATAAGACCTCACAATATCTGGCTATTACTTTCCCCCAATATACTCGAGTGAATGGTGGTAGGTCTCTGGGGAAAGACTAGGGTAAGCATTACAGAGTATACTTGCCATAATGGGGAGTGTGTGTGTGTGTGTGTGTGTGTGTGTATGTGTGTAAAGAGCTAGGTTGTAACTCTAGAAAAAAAAAGATGATGAAAGAAAATACTACATTACTTGACTCTATAAAAAACAATATTGACAGTTATAACATGTAAAACAAAAAGTTATCATTTCAGCCAAAAGAAAGTGATTTAAGTATAATAATAGAGTGAAGGAGTGGATGTAGGGCCAGACTATATTGCCTACGAGCTGCCACTTCAGTTGTCCCTTCAGCAGGCCATCCCAATACCCAGTCAACACTCTTGTGAGCTGGCCGGTAATGAGGAGGGCAAGCCACTTCTGCACATTCACAAGGTTCAGAACAGCCTGGAGAGTGAAAATCTATAGGAGCATCTCCTAGATGTCCTCATCTCATGTGTCAGGGGCTCAGGTTTGCCCAACCAGAGTCACGACTACCTTGGTTGTGATTCCAACCATCTTTGAAATTTAGCCAGTTGGAACTTCAAATTCCAAACTTGATCTTCAGCTTTTTCTGTGAGCCTACCGCATGAGAGCTTCTTTGAAAGCTACCAAAAAGATGCTCTGGTTTTCACACTTACTTTTCAATTTGTTGATTGCCCTTAGCTTTTCATTATCAATCTGTTGTTTCACTGCAATTTAGGAAAAAACCACACCCAATTCCACTATTATTGTATTTCTCATCCTCTCCACCCTGCCACACACACACATTTCAAGTGCCTGAATCATCTTATTGACCATTGCATTTTCCTCTATTGATACATCCTGGCTCACTACCCACGAACATTTTATCAATCAGCCTGCCACCTTGTTCCAGAGCTGTCTGTGCGCTAACTGCCACCAGGAATTGTTTCCTCATTACCAGTCAGGGAGTGAATGAGTGACCCAGCTCCTACACCCACCTTACCATCTGCTTTCTTGGGCCACTTTTGACACTAATGGTTACAGATTGAATTCCCTAGAAAATAGGTATGAGCTTGACTGAGGAATGAAAAGTTTATGGGAAAGAACGCTTGTAAAAGAAAGGGGATGGACACAAGATTAGGCAGGATAAGTGTCAGACCACAATATAGAAAACCCTGGCAATCCAAAGGGAGCCCTGGAGTGGAGCTGTGAGAGGAGTCCTGCAGATGGCCAGGTCCTTTTACCACCTCTTTATGTGGTCATAAGCTAGGGTTGCCAGAGGAGAGTATGAGCTCAGCCATCCTGCTTTGCTCAGTCATTCACTGTCAGCTTCCCCAAGAAAAGCATAACCTTGACTTGAATGCTGATCTAGACCCTGAAGGAGTTAATTGCAGTGAGTCTTTTCTTAAAAGATCTGAGCCATGCTTTGTATCTGCCACTATCTGGTTCTTATCCTGAGCTTATATTCTGGTGAGGGAAATACATGTAAGTATATGATTACAATTCAGTATGGTATGCAAAGTGTACAGGGTGAACACATATGAGCTAAGTGGAGGAGTGAATGGGCGGGACAGAGTGGGAATGAAGACTCACCCTAGGGTCTCGATCATTTTCTTGTCCCCCTAACTTAGCACGTCAACTTGAAAGATTAATATAAGGCTCCTCTCCTCTGCCACTGTGGTGTGTGTGGTTGACATGTCTTCTCACAAGACTTTCAGGATCAAGAGATTCCTGGCAACAAAACAGAAGCAGAATCAGCCCATTCCCCAATGGATTCAGATGAAAGCTGGTAACACAGTGAGGTACAACTCCAAGAGGACACAGTAGAGAAGAACGAAGCTGGGTCTATAAAAAATTGCCCATGAGATGGCTCACATATTTATGCCTGTACCTTACCATATCACCTTACCATATCACTACCAGCTGGACAGCCGGGTGAGTCTTATTGGGAAATCACTGGAAGAGTGATTTTTCTCTGTTAATGTTTTTCTGCTCTAGTGTGTTGGCTCAGTAATAAATATGTGAGATCTTTTTTAAAAAAGAATAATTGAAATAAAACCATACTGTGTTTAATATGTGTATTCACAGAGGGTCAATTTATCTTTTAATCCCTAAATGAAAATAACTAAAGCAATGCTTGGCATCCTCCAACCACAAATGGTGAAGTATTTAGCCAAAGTGGAAACTAATTTGATTTTTCATGGAGTTATAACAGAAAGCCAAGAAAATGTCTTAGTGCAGAATGCTTTATGCTTATTTTTAAGAATTTAATAAATTTTCTAACAATCATCAAAAAAGTTTTTATCAAGAGACTGTGCTTAGCATGGCCTTTGTAACTGAAAGAAACTTTACTGTGGAATGTATTTGAAATTTGGATAGTCAATAAATCACTCTAGATTTACCATCATCTAGAAAAATTCAATCTATTCCTTCAGAATGCAACTGCTAGAGTCATTATAAACTTACTTGATCTTTTTTCCTTCACTGGAATTTTTAAATTACAGGAGAACATATTTCTTTTTTGAAGAAAAAGAAATGGTAACATATCATCTCTTCTTTAGAGGAAGAATATCAGTTTTGTGATTTCCCAGATGCTTTAATGGATATCTCCATTTCAATCTGGGCAACTTGCTTCTAACTTATATGTGTAGAATCATTAGAGTAAGCATTCAAATATATTTACTGCATAGACCACAATTCTCTACAATAATTTGTTTTATCATTGAATAATTACAATATAGCACACCAAGAAGGAGATAAGTGAACCCCACTGTTTGCCCTGTGTTACTTAGCTGCTACAGAGATCCCTTTGAATTGAATGATTAAAGGACCTGGGAGGATTTCCCCTAGAGTTTTTACAAAGAAATCATTCTCCTTTTGGTTCTCCAGCTTTGTTTTCCCTCCTTATTTATTGAACAGAATATACACATATATTCTATAAAAAATCATCTTTGGCTATAAATGTATATTCCTTAAAGATTATAAACAAATCTATCAAGTAGTAATGGGTGGATAATGGATTTCAGGATCTAAAAAGTATTTGATACTCACATGAGTTCACTAAGAAAAACTACTCACAAATGAACAATTCAGGCCTTCCTACAATAACAATATTCTAAGTCAATCAGAAGCCAGGATACTATGGCTAGTTTCCTCTGAGGAACCTGTAAATCATGATATTCAAAAGAACTGCCTCTACAAGTACTTATCCAATGCAATGGTAACCATCTGTTATTTTCTTAATCATATATTCAATTATAGGATTCCTTGACCTTGAAGATTCTACTTGACTTTAATAGTGTAGCCTTTTCAAAATGATGTGGAAGAAAACTACGGAGATTCTACAGATTCACATGTCCATCTGGGTTTGATTTAGTTAATCTATCAAGTTCTTGTGTGCAATTTTCAGACACATGGTTTTGCTTCCCTTCTTTTCAAGTAAGTTCTGTTTACTTAGGCAGATGTTGCAAATTAGCTCTTAAAATATTGCAAATGAAGTAAAGAAATCCTTTATAGCAGATCTGAGTCTAATGTGAATTTCATTACTGATTCATACGACAGACCAGTCCCACAATTCTATGCACTTTTCCCCTCCACTTTCTTGTTCCTTGGCATGTGGTGTATGCCACTGAACCTTTTGGGCATCCCAGATATCTGGAAAATGTTGACCTCAGATACATTCTTGGCCATAGAAAATGTGGGTACCCTTCACCTTTTCCCAGTTTCTTCAGTTGCTCCATAAACCAAAACCCTACTGTGAAAGAAGTACTATTAAAGCTTCCACTTAAACTTTGAGTTGTAAGAATTCTATTAATTAAGCTCATGGGTCAGATCATAGGCTTCAACATGAGGCAACATTAGTTTGTAGCACTTTATCCAGTTAACACATCTTAAAATGCTGCTTTGAGAATACACGTTATAAATAAAAAATATTTGTAATCATTATGCAGAGAATACTGAGGATTTTCCTTTTAATCAGTCCCATCAAAAAAGAATGAACTATAAACACTGTTTAAATAGGATAAATGGTCTCTCAGTAAGCTCATCTGTTTTCCACCATCTACACTTTGCTGATGACTTTTAAATCTATGCCTCCAACATACATTTCTCCAAAGTAGTCCAGCCTCTTATTTTCAACTATCTGCATTGTGACTTCACCTGGATATGACTAGAACTCATAATAATCACTCCAAAAGGAATCACACTATCAATTATAATATGTCAACAAAGGCAGGAAGCTTACACTTGATACTCAAAATGGGGCTGAGCATCAACAGTGTTGGCGTTATCATGGAGCTTCTTAGAAATGCAGAATCTCAGGCCCTATACCGGACATACTGAATCATGATCTACATTCTAACATGATCCTTAGGTTATTTTTCAACATCTTACAATTTGAGAAGTCTAGAATTACACTGTATGGATTTTAGGGTCTGACAATTTTCAGTTTGTTTTCTAGCTCTATGATGTATTGACTAGGAGACGATGAGCGAATGAGTTAGCCTCTCTCTCAACTTCCTCATCTGCAAAATAATGAGACTTATTTGAAAAGGTTGTTACAAACATATCCCTCAAAAAGTGTTTTTGTGTGTAAGAGAGAGGGAGAAAAATAAGTTAGTTCTATAGACTATTAGGTTGAATAGTCAAATATTGACAATTTCATACAATTCAACCTGCGAAGTAAGCTCTTAGTAAACTACAGGTAATTATCTGTATTAGTATCCTACAGCTGCTGTAACAAACTACTGCAAGCCTAGTGGCTTAAAACAATAGTAATTTATCTCTCACAGTTTTGGAGGCCAAAAGTCTGAACACAAAGTTTTGTTAGGGTTGGTTCCTTCTGGAAGTTCTGAGGGAGAACACGTTCCATCCCTCTGCCTGTATTCTGATGATTGCCCACAGTCCTTGCCTTTTTTTTTTTTTTTTTGGCTTGTAGATGAATCACTCCAACCTCTCTATCATCACATAGCCTTTGCCTCTCTCTGTCTGTGTGTGTCTTCCCCTCTTCTTATAAGGATATCTATCACTGGATTTAGGGCCCACCCTAAATCCAGTATAACCTTGTCTCAAGATTCTATTTTCAAATGAGATTCTGAGATTCTGGGTGAACATAAATTTTGGGAGGGGGCACTATTCAACCCTGCTACAGGACCCTTCCTCCCTCCCTTTCAGTGACACTGATGACACCAATCTCAAAAACTTGGAGCTATTTTTGACTCCTCACTCTCTCATATTTCTTATATTTGGTTGTGCCCAGGCCTAGTGATTTCCCTCTTCAAAATGTTCCTCAGCTTTTAGTAATATGAGGGCAAGGCTTGTGTTTTAAAGTTAAGCAAAAATAAAGCAGGCCGTAACAGAGCCAAGGCTGAAAAGGCTCCACCTTTAGGTGATAATGACTCCAACAGCACAGGGTTTGGTAGGTTTACAACATCTTGTTACCAAAAGGCACCCTGCCCGCCCAGCATGGCTCAGTGATTGAGCATTGACCTCTGACTCAGGAGATGATGGTTTATTCCTGGTCAGGGCACATGCCCAGGCTCGATCCCCAGCAGGGGGCATGCAGGAGGCAGCTGATCGATGACTCTCTCTCCTTCTTCTCCCTCTTCCTCTCTCTGAAATCAATAAAAACATATTTTTTTTAAAAAGGTACCCTTTCTCTGGGCCAATGCATCCCTGCTTTCGATACCCATCTACTTCCTATAAAGGGAATTGCTGTATCTAATACTTCCTACGAAGAAGAAGGAAGCATAACACTATCTAGGCTTGTTTGGATTCCAGGGCACCATATGCCACACTGCTTTGTTCTATTAACAAAGTGACTCTGAATGCTGCCACATTTGAGGAAGAGCAAGAGCAAGACAGGGCTCTGCAGCAGGTCTAGAGTGCAGCACTCCACTGCTTGGACCATGTGATTGGCAAATATTACGATGATGGAGATATCAGTGACGAAAAAGAGATGCAGGGTAGAGTTTACGACAAGCCTAGGTGGGAGACTGTCAGTGCGGACTCCAGGGTTCTGAAGCAATACCATTCCATCTGCAACAGAATTTCATACACATCTTTTGAAAAATGCTCTTAAGAGTGCTACTGAGCGACAGTAGAGAGCAGGAATGGTCATGCATGAAACATCAAAGTGATTATGAATCTCAACTGTACAACATGAGCTGGAGTCTACTGAACCTGCCAAACTGCGAAGTCCTGAGGGCTCAACAGCAAGCCATCATAAAATGGAAATATACATCTAAGCTTGAGCATCTGCAGGGCCAGACCCCCATGTCAGCCACACAGTTTCACCAGCATCTAACCCCCAGGTCATACCTCTGGTTGTATCAGGGAAGAGAGAGGGAGTCCTGTACAACCAAGTGAAAGAGGAAAAAAATGCCCAAGCTTAGTTTACAGATGAATTGGTTCAGCAAGGGCAAGGCAAAAGTTGTATGGCAGCTGTGTTGATTCCCACTCAAGAGTCACCTTGAAAGCCCAACTGGTGTGGCTCAGTGGTTGAGCGTTGACCCATGAACCTAGAGATCATGGTTCAATTCCTGGTCAGGGTACATGCCTGGGTTGCAGACTCAGTCCTAGTAGGGGGCGTGCAGGAGGCAGCCGATCAATGGAGTTTCTCTCATTATTGATGTTTCTGTCTCTCTCTCCCTCTCCCTTCCTCTGAGTGACCTTGAGAGACAACTGCAAAGGAAAAATCTTCTCAGTGGGTACAGCATTACCAGAGTGGTGCACTTGGTCATATTCACTTTGTGTGAAAGAAGTAGTCTGAGATGGAATATATATAGACTCTGGGAGTAGAAAGTGGCTTGTCTGGCTAGCTGGAGACCTAGAAGGAGAAAGGATTGAAAGCTTGGAATTTAATCTTCAAAGCAAGAAATTCTAGGGTAGAGGAATGGGATAAGTATATGGAATTGCATGTGAAGTATGTAGATAACCAAGCAGACAAAAGAAGTTGGCCAGTTTATGTTAGCTAGCCTTTATCAGTGTCTACTGCGGTGCTGGCAAAATGCATACACAAAGTGGTCAGAGCAGCTGAAACAGGGATTATGCATGGGCCCAAGAGCACTGACTCCCTCTAACCAAGGCCAATCTAGCTAATAATGCCCAATTGTGTACAATGTCCACTGTCCACCATGCCAACACCAGAGACCAATGCTAAGTAAGCCCCTGATATGGCAGTGTTTCCCAAGGATACCAACTAGCCACTTGATAGCAAGCTGACTTATTGGGAATCTCCCGCCTTGGAAATTCCAGCAGTTTCTTCTCTCTTCTCACAGGAGAAGATACTTACTCTTGTGTGGGTTTGTCTTTCATGCACACAGGGAAGCACCACTATCTGGGAATTTATGGAATGCCTGATCTACAGATATGGAATACCACATAACATAACATCCTACCAGGAAACCCACCTCACAACGGAGGAGCAAAAAAGTGGGCCCATGACTCACCCCAGTAGTCATATCATCTACTACTTCACCCACATCACCCAGAGGCTGCCGGCCTGTTAGGGTAATGAGCAGCCTGCTGAAGGTACAGCTGAAACCCCAGCTCAGAAGCAATGTTTTTTGACATTATAGCACTATCCTCTAGGGCACATTACACTTATTGAACCAAAGAGCTCTCTATGGCACTGTGTTCCCATTAGGTAGAACACATGGGTCTTAAACCAAGAGAGAGTAGAACTGGCCCCATTTTCTATCACTCCCAGTGATTTACTGGGGTATTCTGTAGATTCCTGTCTCCACAACTCTGGACTCTGCAGGATGAGAAGCCCTTGCTCCCAAAAGGGGCATGCACTCACCAGGGGACACAGCAAGAATCTCATTGGAGTACAGGTCAAAGCTGCCCCCTGAGCACTCTGGGATCTTTGGTTTCAGAAACAAGCAAGAAAAAATTACATCTTGTCAGAAGTAATTGACCCTGAACAGCATGACAAAACAGCTTCCTGGTACACAATAAAGACGAAGAATGTGGGTGGCACTTAACCAACCCCATGAGAACTTCTTGGTACTCTTTGCCCACATGAATGGGTACAGGCAACAAGCCTGGACAGAGAAGCTTATGTTTAATAGGCAGTCTGACTCTTCACAGAAACTGCCAAGACTAACACAGATGGTAGCTGAGGGCAAAGGAGATTTAGAATGGAGAATGGAGGAGGGAGATGATGAGCACCAGTTGTGGCCTTGGACCAACTGCAGAGATGGGGGCTCTACTTTGTCACACTAACCTTCATCTATCCAAGTTTCCCCTCAGGAAGTGAGGTCCACCAGAGCCTGTGAGGAGCTGTTCCCAAATATCATGGAGAAGTAGATGTGTGTGGCACAAGTGGCAGACTGTGGCAGACATGGAGTTGTGCTGCTCAGCTCCACCTTGCTGACCAGGGGGAGGAAGGTGGTTTACCTGACAGAGTCCAGCTGTTAGCTTACTCAGGATTCACCTCAGCATTCAAGTGGCTGTCAGGCTCTCCTCAGAGAAGACACCAGTTAGTAACTGGGCTAGGCAACAGTAAAAGAGGCCAGACTCTTGGGGTGGCCCCAGCCAATAACTCAGATATAAGGGCCTGGCCCTTTGCACACAATGTGGGCCTCCTCCAATGGGCAATCTGCTCTGGGACATCCTGCTGGGCTGGCTGAGACACTGTCAGGTCTTTATCAGGTTCTCATGATCATCTCTGCTCAGTCCTGTCCCTTCCATTTCTCTGTCACAGGGGTTACTATCCAGCAAAAAATGTTTGCATTCTGAATTCCATCTCAGTTTCTGCTCTCCAGAGAACCAAACCTGTAACACACGTTTTAGTCATTTTTGTAAACATATTGCCTAGCACAGAGCCTGGAACATAATAGGTGCTCAAGAAATATTTGGCATACGGGGTAAAATATGAGCTGCATTCTATGATAAACTATGTGCTTAGTCATGGTCAAGTAATATGACAGATGAAAATACATTTTTTGTTTTCTTTTTTCCTTTTATTTTCTAATTCATAGAACTTTTAGGGACTTGAATGCAGGAAGGATGATGATGTTTCTGTTGGTTTCTTAGTCATTAAAAGGAGACACAATCGAAGTCTTCCAAGTCTTTTGCAGTTTTCTGAGGCAGAAAATTTTCCATGCTAGGAAAAGAAGACAAATTTGTATTTATATCACAAGGAATGTTCACTAAATATTTCTCTCGGATGACTAAAGATGTGTTCATCGGAGCCAGTCAAATTTGAGATGCTACCCGTAAGGACAAGGCAGCTGAAACAGCCCATCAGCCCAAAAACCACATAAAAGCCCTCAGTGCAACTCTGAAGCCACCCACATAGCCACTGTCAAGCAATCAGTCAAGGCACAGAGGCAGGAACTAACTCATGTGGTGGCTAAAAGACTATTTGAAGAGGTTGGCAAAAGCTTGTCGATTTTATGAGAGGGAATTTAGGATGAGGGGGAAAAAGTGATTTATATCAGCTGCCTTCACAGTGAATCAAATTTCCTATGTCACTTTGTAGATGGCTCTACAGCTATATATATAATGCTGTGCTTCAGAGAACTAATAAAAATAGCACCATCCAAATGCACGCCATAGAATGAGAGCAATTCCAACAGCGCCTCTAGATAGATGAGAATGGTCTCTCTCCAGGTCAAAGAGGTATTTAAAAGGAAAGAACTCAAGCCAATTGTATTAGCTCAGAAATGGGAAGAAATACCTCCATACACTTTCTTTGAGCACATCGGTGATGAAGTGAGTGAAAAGCTGGCCTCGGTACCAAAAGCCCAACACAACACATTCTCCACAACAATCTCACCCTGGGGTCTCAACGTAGTTTACCCTGTAAAGCAGAATCAAAATTCCAGGAAGCTTCAAGAGCTACTGCACATTCCCACTAAACCCTTTATATTTCTACTAAAAGTCTCACAATTGTTTTTGAGAGTGAATTTTGGAGTGACTTGTAGCATCATTTTTTTGTTTTGTTTTGCTTTGTTTTTAATTTATCTGTATTGTTGAAAGTATTCACCAGATGTCCCTCTTCCCCCCCCCATCCCATTCACCCTTAATCCGCCCCATCCCCAGGCCTTCCCCACACTATTGTCTGTGTCCACAGGTTATGCATTTATGCTTATAGGTTCTTTGATTTCTCTCTCCCCACCCACTGCCCCACCCCCACCTTCCCTCTGAGCTCCCTCAGTCTGTGCCATGCTTCTATGTCTCTGGATCTATTTTCATCAGTTTATTTTGTTCATTATATTCCACATATGAGTGAGATCATGTGATACTTGTCTTTCTCTGACTTGTAGCATCGTTTGAGTCACACACTAGGCAAAGCCCCAGGGATGCTGCCAAGACTTATACCTGCCTCTTAGCTTAGCCAATATGCCAATCTTCAACTTCTTCTTGGGCGTGCACTGTTATGAGTTGTGCTAAGCCTCTACTGGTTTTGTGATAGAAAATAAACGCAGTTGGCCTGGCAGAGCATGGCTCAGCAGTCGAGCATCTACCTAGGATCCAGGAGATGGCGGTTTGATTCCCGGTCAGGGCACATGCCCCAGTTGCGGGCTTACAGCCGATCAATGATGACTCTCTCATCATTGATGTTTCAACTCTCTCTCTCCCTTTCCCTTCCTCCCTCTGAAATCAATAAAGATACATTTTTTTAAAAAAAAAGAAAAAAAAAGAAAATAAATGCAGTTGAAGATCAGGGCTACAAATTTCACTTGAGACATGAAGTATGTGTACAAGTAAGCTATTCATTATACCATTTTAAGAGACATGGAATAATTGGGTATTCTTCTACCGCTCCATTTATATTCAAGTTAAAATACAGCAATTTTCCTTGTGCAGAATTTCCTCACTCCTCTGTTTCATCAAGCGTAAGAGACTCTCTTAATAGAAGGGACCTTTAAGCATACAAAGCACAATTGACTTCATCTAAAGAGAATGCTTTTTTCACATGTTCCTTTGGATGTTTGTAATTTGTTTAAACTCAATGCAAACAAACACCCAGTTTGTTGGCAAATTAAACAACTGTTACCATATGTCTGACATAATTCCGGGGGTAGAGACTGAATTTTTACAGTAAATTTGATTTCACGTGCTAAATACATCTCTTTTAAAGGAAAATGGAAAATGAATTGTCTTCCATGGAAACTTCTAATATAAGCCCTTTTAATGCAAATGGCCAGAGGAACCTTCAAATCCCTTACCAATAATATACTGTAATTCTAATTTCTCTTATTGACAGCAATAAAAACAGTTGCTTATTCAATAGTTAAAATATAGGTGTGTAGCAGACTGTGGTCTGACACTGTCATTGGGTTTCCAAAAGTAGAAATATTACATAGCAGGAAAAAAAAAGGAGGAGTGGTAATAAATAGTATGTATTGAAAATTTAAAGGTGCCAAGCAATTGCGAGGCACATTATATAGTTCCTGGTATGTGCACAAAGGAGGGTAGCAAGTCCAGTTACTAATGGTAGTTATCAAAACACATATTATATTGTATTTCTTGGACGCCAATAGCAATGTTTTTAACATTCTGCTGGTGCTAACAAGAAGTCTACTTTTTCCAAATATCAATTAAAGAAAATCTCCATGAGCAGAGACACAAATATTTAAAAAATAATTTAGTGAGCTTAATTATGCGTGCCATTCCAAGAAAAAGAAGTGCACAAAATAGGGCTTTGGCACCTGTTGCTTCAAGTAGATGGGACAATAGTTTGAATGGTTGATTAATGAGTAACAGGAAATTAATCAGCATATGCTAGGCATATAGATAAAGAAGAAATTCTAATTTTGAAGACGAGGTATTACTGGATGCCATAGAGAACACCTAGGAAGTCATAAGACATAACCTGAAACTATCTATACCTGAAAGATAACGTTCCAGTTACCTACCAATACATAACAAACTACGCCAAACATCAGTGGCCTAAAACAACAATTAAGATTGTCTTACTCTTCTGTGGGTCAGAAATTTGGACAGAAAACAGTGGGACAGCTTGCCTCTGCTCTGCATTGTTTGGGGCGTCAGGTAGGAGGACTCAAAAGGCTGGGAGCTGGAAGAGATAGAAAAAGGGGCCCGACCATCTCCATCTCTCTCTCCCTTTCTCTCTCTCTCTTTCCCCCTCTTTTTCTATTTCTCCCTCCCTCCCTCTCCTCTTCATATGGCTACTTTGGGTATCCTCATAGTATGGTAGCCTCAGGGCTATCAAACTTCTTTGGTGATAACTCAGGGGAACAGACCAAAGCTTCCAGCCTCCTGGTAGAGCAACTCTGGCCAGCCAGGATCAAGAGGAGAACCAGATCTCACTTCTCAAAGGGTAGCACAGCAGGGAATATATGGCCTTTCCAGTCAACCACAGGTAGATAATCGAGATATCTCAAAATTTCAGGCGTTTTAAAAAAAAATCATGATTTAAAAAAAAAAAAAAAAAAATTTCAGGTGGGGGGGAAAATTTGCCTGAGTTGTCCAGACCATTACACTCATTCTGAACTCACATGAACAGGCGCATTTCAAAAATATCATATTGGATCCCATTACTTTTATCCTATATCTTTGCCACTACTATTTTGGTTTTCTATGTCCTTGATATTTAATAGCAATGATATTTAAAATGTTATTTTAATCCACAACAACAGCATTATTTTCTCCTCTGATGTAAAATAACCAACCGAGAAAGGCAATCTATTAGGAATACCTACCGTGGCTTCAAACAATCCTTGGAAAGAAAGAATGGTTTTGTATTCATATCAGTCTTCAAGTGGGTTTTTTAGAAATGCAACATAGTAATTTAGCAACAGAATAACAAATCTGAGTTTGAAGGAATGTTGAAACCCCCCCCCTGATTAAAGATAAAATAAATTTTTACCTGCTAATAGTCCTAGACATGTATCTTAAAGATCACATACTATACACCTAAATAAAGTGAATTCAAGTAACAGTGCAGAGCCTTGGTGATCTTTTGGCACTGAGACTCCTGACAGTGTGAAATCAGGACAGTTGGCTGAGTTTATGAATGTATCAGGAAGCACCAGGCCACCCAAGCTCTCCCACCTAACATTACCTGCTTGACATAAAGCTACCTGCTCTCCCTGATACTCAGTTTGTTTCAACAAATGTGTATTGAGAAGTAGGCTCTGTACTAGGAACTGAATATTAAAGGACATGGTTGTTGCCCTGGTGGGAATTAAAGCTAGTAATGATTTTATTTCCCATCTTCCTTGACCTCCTTGAAGCAGACTCACGACACCATTTTCCCATTGCACATTCAACATATGTTTGTTGAGAGCAAATCTACACCAACTGTGTGAACCACATGTAAACAAAAACAAAGATGCCATGGTTCCATGGGTCCTGTATTAGTTCCCAAGGGCTGCCATAACAATGTACCATAAACTGTGTGGCTTAAACAACAGAAATGTATCATCTCACAGCTATAAAGGCTGAAAGTTGGAGGTCAAAGTATCAGCAGTTTTGGTTCCTTCAGAGCAAGACTCTGTTGCATGCATTCCTCGGATTGTAGGCCTCTGCCTTCACCTTGACATGACACTCTCCTTGCATGTGTGTCTGTGTCCAAAGTTTCTTTTTTTTATAAGGACACTAGTCAAATAGGATTAGGCACTGCCCCCCCCCCACCACCACCCTAGTATGACCTTGTCTTAACTAATTACTTCTGTAACAACCTTATTTCCATATAAGGTCACATTCTGAGGTTAGGACTTCAACATATGAACTTTGGGGGATACAATATACCCTATAACAGGTCCTTAGTGGTCCTATTTCAAGAGCAACTATCCACTTTGCACAATAAATAAAGCAACTGTACTTCAACATACGGAATACGTATGAACAGCATGATTACAAGGGTTAGCCAGCTCTCAAGTACTAGAAGCTTTGTTTTGTACATGTTCTAGACAGGCATGATTTGGAAAAAATGTTTTATGCAAAGGAAAGTAGGAAGATTTCATTGAGGGTCTGAAATTTATTCATTTAACAAATGTTTCTTGGGCATTGTTCTGGGCACTGAGGATAAAGCAGTGAACAAAATGGACAAAAATCTCTGTACTCCTGGAGATTACATTCTAGTGGAGGGAGACAAAACAACAACAACAAATAAGTCACATAGTACTTTAGTAGGTGTCAAGTGCTACGGAGAAAAACAAGACAGGATAAGGATGGGGAATGCTGGATTGGGGGTAGGGGTTAAAACTTTAAACAGGGTGGTCAGTGAGGCCTCACCTAAAAGGCAACAATTAAGGAGCTGAAGACCATAAGGGAGCAAGCCACATGTGGACAGCTGGTGAGGGGGTGTTGCAGACAAAGGACACAGCTAGTGGCATGGGAGTATGGCTGATGTGTTTAAAGAAACAAAGGGGCCAGTGTGGCTAGAGAATGAAAGGATGAGAGTGGTTGGTGGATAAAGTCAAAGAGAAGTAGGGAGCAGATCATAAAGGAATTTTCAGGCCATTGTGGGGGTTCTGAACAGGGGAGTGATGTGATCTGATCTGGGTTTTATTAGGATCACTCTGGAAATAAAGATAAAAGGGGCAAAGAGAAAAGCAGGGAGAAGCACTAGGAAGCTGTTATAGTAGTCCAGGTGAGAAATATCGGTAGCTGGGGCCCGTGTGATAGAGGTGGCGGTGGTGAGAAGTATTTGGATCCTGGACGTATCTTGAAAAGAAGGCCAATGGGATTTGGGATGAATTTGTGTAGGGTGTAAAAGGAGGGAAGGAAAGAAGAGATGATAAACTCCAAAATTTTGGCTTGTGTCAAATGGTAGGTTCTTTCCACTTTTTATTGTCACCAATTAATTTTTTTTTTCAAGGCAAGATGAAAAGTATTGAACAGTTAAATCTAGAATTGAAAAAAAAAACAAACATAGGTAATTCATTGCTTTATATTTGAAATTTTAAAAATTCCCTAGAAAAAGGTAATCAGCTAAATCCAGAATGTGAGAAATTCCACAGAAAGAAAAATCCAAGTTCTTCAATAAATAAATTGCAGGGCAAAAAAATAGAGAGAGAGAGAGAGAGGTAAAGTGAACCTGTAGATTATAAGACACTTAAGAGATATATCAATCAAATCCAATGGATAAACCCTGTCTGGATCCAACTGTGAAAAGGAAAAAATTAGACAATCAGAGAAATGTAAACACTGATTGATTTGTTTGGTGACTGGTCATTTTATAATATTAAGGGATTATTGTTAAGCTGGTGGCATATGATATTAGTATTATAGTTAGCTTTTAAAAAATGAGTTAAATGTTTTTGATAGATACATAATAAAATATTACATCTTCTGTATCTTTTGAATATCAAACCTTTGAAATGTATTGTCTATTAATAAATACAATAAAAAATTTTAAACTGCCCAGGCAGATGCGTGGAAGGAGCATCTTGGACAGAAGTGATGTCCCAGGACAAACTGCTAATTATTTTCTCCTTGAGTCTCCCTGTTCTAATCTCCTGCTGGCCTCAGGTTGTCTCATGACTCCTCATTCTGAGGCAATGCTTAATTCAGCAGAATATAAGCCAAAATGAGAATGACTCAGAGAATAGTACCCCTGAGCATTAGAGCACATATCATTCTGAAGCAAATTTTTCCATGCAAGTTTCACTGGATCCGTTTAAAAACAGTGCTTACATTGCAAGGAACTGTAAACTACTCTTAACATCTGATTCAGGATGGTGACCTATTTTCCTAACCTAACTGATGATAGCTTTATATCCTGGTACTCTTGGTGAGCAGGTTAGATTTCATTATATGACCACTGTGTATATTGGGAGTAACATTTATTAATGCAATGCACCCATCATGTCTTATCTGAGTGATAAGTATGTTATACTTTATATAAAACTCATGCCAATCAGACTGCTCCATTAACTTTGCTGTGTACTTTTTATACATTAATCACAAAGTCCTCTGAACTTCTAACACTCAAAAGACCAATTTCAAGGGCATACATTAATCCAAAAGATCTTCCGTGACACTCTCCAAACTTCAGCACTTTAACAAATAGCTGTTTTGGAAAGGTGTGAGTAAATTACTTTCCTCACTCTTTTGGGGGGGCGGGGGTCTAAATTCAGTTGAACTTTCACATTTTTAATTTCTTTGTCTAAGAATCTAATCATGGAATAAACGAAGTTGAATAGACTGATTTCACATGAAAACTATTGGGACTTTTTGTTTTTTTCACCCAAATATTGGTCATCATCTAAGTTGCTGCCCCTATTGTTTTAGGGCTGAAACTTCCCTTTTCTGCTTCAAGCTTGGAAATAAAACAAAAAGCAAAGTGAATAGATACCACACTTAGCTATTTGGGTCAGTGTTTTTCATGCATCTAAAGGAGTATCAGCATTAAGCTTGGTAAAAAAATTATTAGGTCCTCACCTTCTAAAGATGAGCTGCATAGCTGTGTTAGTTATTGAAGTAAGTACAATGGCAAGAGCTCCTATGACAGAGCCAAGGGCGCTGCCACTAACTCCCTTTATAAGCTCTGGCCATGCTGCTCACACGTCTCTGGTACTTATTGTTCATGGATAAAATGACAGGGTTTGATTGGACAGCCTTACGTGTACTTTTAGCTTTCTATAATTCTATAACTTTTAATTTTTTTAGAGAGAAGCATATGAAATTGTATTAATTTAGAATCTCTTATTTTTACTCTAACCTAAAATTATTTATGAGCCTCTAAGTTAGTAAAGGGATTGCTGTTTTAAACACTATTTGTGTCCATTCAATATCCAATTTCCCTTCTTCTTTATGTAGAGAACGCTGATTTAATGTACGCCAACCCTGCGTTCAGCTAGAATACTGCATTTTTAGAAGCCCTTGCCGACGGGGTGATGATAAGAGGGTAGCAGAAGTTGCTGAGTGAGGCTTCCAGTAAAGCTCTTTCAGAGCTGGTAGCCTCCCTGGCAGGTATCTTTTATTCCTTCGCCTTTCTCTTCTATCTGCCTGGAACTTGAACACAATCCTAGAGGTGGAGCAGCCACCATGGGAAAACAAGGCATTGAGCACAGCTGAGCAGAAAAGTGGGTGAGTTTCCTGGGGCTGCCCTAACACAGAACCACAAACTGAATGGCTTAAAACTGAAACTTACTCTCTCCCTGTTCTGGAGGCGAGAAGTCTGAGGTCAAGGTGTCCACAGGGCCATCCTCCTTCGAAGCCTCTCGGGAAGTATCCTTCCTTGCCTCCTCTAGCTTCTGGTAGCCCCAGGTGTTCCTTAGCTTGTGGCCATATAACTCTAATCTCTGCTGTCTTCCCACGTGTCTCCATCTAAATTTCCCTCTTCTTATTAGGACACCATTCATATTGGATTAGGGCCCATCCTAATGACCTCATCCTAAGTTGACTACATTTGTGAAGATCCTATATCCAAATAAGGCCACATTCTGAGGTACTGGGGTTAGCACTTCAACATCTTTCGCGGGGAGGGGGCGGGAAGGGGGAGAGATACAATTCAGCCCACATAGTCCCGACAGCATTCTGGAGCTGTTCTACCAGCTCTGAATTTTACCTCTGAACTTAGTACATGAGAAAAATAAAGCCCCTGTTTTGTTTAAGCCTCTATTTATTCAGGGTTTTTTGTAGGGGTTTTTTGTATTCACAGCAGAGCTCAATTCCTAACCGACAGAGTCACTTTGAAGTGAAGGTTCTGGCAATTAAAAAATGATTTGTCATCTGGAGCCTATCTATTCAGAAGGCATTTTGTAATTTTTTAAAGGCAGAGATCATTGTTGTCTTATTTGGGAGTGAAACAATGGGTGGGAAGCTGTACTCCACTACAATTTTTCTAGTCATAATTTAAAGATCAAACCTGTTGTCAAAATAGAGTTTGCCAGATACTGGAAAGGTCAATGGACATGTATTCAGAAGTCAAATTTAGGCCCTAACTGTGCCCTGGACTCACACCCATCTCAGATATGTCTTCATTAGTCACCACTGCAGAACTCAATGAATGGAAATATAAATGCAGCTTTTGTGCTGAAGTTACCAGAAGCATAGCTTACTTGTCCAACACAATCAAGTTCAATTTTATGATACTATCTTTCTGCCAGGTATGGAGCTCAGAAATATATGTGCCAGAAAGCACTTCAAGCAGCCAACACTGAAATCTGTCTTAATTTTGAGAGAGTTGCCAGGAGCCCTGAGACCATTTTCGTGGCATCTATACCAGGAACATAACCATGATTCATTCATCTTATTTATGGGCTCCTGCAGTGGGGACAAGCAATTACTCCCATCATCCCTGTTAGTCAGAGGGCCCTGATTGTCCACTTTACTGCTCAGTGGGCTCAGCAGAGGCTGACATCAGAGTAAATAAATATCCCTATCACTTCTTCTTCAGAAAGATGAGGGCAAAGCTGAGGACTTTGCATCCTGCCATCCTTTCTCCAAGAAATATTTATTGAGTGCCTATCTTGTGCCAGACTAATTCCAGGCACTGAAGATTAAACAAATAAGACACTCCTTATTTTCAAGAAGCCTACGATAAAGTGACAGAGAAAGGCAGATCAACTGTTAATTGCAAGACACTGAAATAAAGGCTGAGATGGGTTTAAGAACAGACTGCTAGGAAAGCACACAGGCCAGGCCATTAACTCCTTTTCTGGGCAGTCAGGATGAAGTTTCCAATTAAGCTGGTGTCAGAAGTTAGACGTGAGGGTACCCTAGGAGTTAGCCAGGTGAGAGGGGACAGCATATGCAAAGGCCCAGAAGTAAGCAAGCACATGACATTTGGAGATCTCCACAGAGTTTGATATGATGGGAGATGAGGTGGGAAATGTCAATAAAAATAAATGAAAGGTGGTCCACATCCTGAAGCCATTGGGGAGCCACTAGGATAGTTGTGAGTCAGACAGTTACATGATCAGGTTTGTGTTTCAGAAATACCTTTCCGGCAACAGTATACAGAATGAATTAGAACAGAGCAGGAGCAGACAGAGAGGAAGCAGTAGGAGTGTGCTGTGCTACTCTAAGAGAGGAAGGAGTCCAGAGAAAGGAACTGGGAGACACAGCGAGGAATAAAATTGAGAGCACTTGATGAGTTACCAGAGCACCCAAGCATGGCACTACAACTTATGGCTTAGTTAACCAACATGTGTGGATTTCAGGAGGTATTCTTGTTTAAAATGAGGAAACATAATGAAGTTAATTCTCTAATATTGATGGTAAAGACCCATAATCAAATTTCATACTCATAATTGATAAAGTAACCGAATGCTGATCCTAATCAAATTTATAATATAATAATTTATTGAATTTTTTAAAATATGAAAAGCAAGTCCAATTTAGAAAATAAATACTGATGGGGATGAATGATAAAAATATGTAGAGTTAAAAGTCATACTGCATGAGTCAGTAGTTGTCGATTATTTTCATCTCACAGTTTTCTTGAGGGTCCCACCCTCTCCCACAGCTCAACTTCAGTGAATAGACCATATAACCCTTACCACTAATACACGGTATGGCAATATTTCTTATTTATAGGAAATAAAAGGGTGACATTTTGGAGTCAAAAGGAGCTTCAGAGATAATGAAATATGGATTTTTTTAGGTTGGCACTATTGTATAACATTAAAATATTTTAAGATAATAAAATCTTAGAATACCATTATGCTGAAATACAGGAAGTACAATGCAAGAGATATATGTTTGATAACTACTACATGTGAGGGAGACTCAGACATGGAGTTGTGTAGATTAAATGAGGCAGTATTTAAAAATATTTGAAACTTGACCCCTATCTTACATCACTCACAAAATGGATTAAAGGCTGAAATGTAAGATTGGAAACCGCAAAACTCCTAGAAGAAAACATAAGAAAAAGCTCCTTGACATTGTTTTTGGCAATGATTTTTTAGATATGACACCAAAAGTACAAGCAACAGAAGCAAAAACAAAAATACACACAAAAAACATGGGACTATATTTGCATATCTGATACAGGGTTAATATCTAAAATATATAAGACATTCATACAACCCAATAGCAAAAAATCCCAAATAATTCAATTAAAAATGGGCAAAGGGCCCGGCCAGCGGGGCTCAGCTGTTGAGCATTGACCTATGATCCAGGAGATCAAGGTTTAATTCCCGGTTAGGGTACATGCCTGGGTTTCGGGCTGGATCCCCAGTAGGGGGCATGCAGGAGGCAGCCCATCAATGACTCATCATTGATGTTTCTATGTCTCTCCCTCTCTCTTCCTCTCTCTCTGATCAATAAAAAAATATACATATTTTTAAAATGGGTAGCCCTAGCGGGTTTGGCTCAGTGGTTAGAGCATTGGCCCACAGACTAAAGGGTCCCAGATTTGATTCCTGTCAAGGGCACGTACCTTGGTTGCAGGCTTGATCCCAGCCCTAGTCAGGGCTCATGCAGGAGGCAACCTATCGATGAGTCTCCCTCACATAGATGTTTCTATCTCTCCCTTCCACTCTGTTTGAAAAACAATGGGAAAAAAAACCCTTGGGTGAGGATTAAAAAAAAAAAAAAATGGGCAAAGGACCTTAATAGACATTTTTTCAAAGTAGATATTCAAATGGCCAACATGTGCATGAAAAGGTGCTCAACATCACTAGTATTTAGGAAAATGCAAATTAAAACCACAATGAGAAATCACATCTGTTAAAATTCTATTATCAAAAAGACAAAAGATAACAAGGGCTGGTAAAGATGTAGTGAAAAAATCCTTGTACATTGTTGGTGGAAATGTAAATTTGTGCAACCACTATGGAAACAATATGGTGGTTCCTCAAAAAATTAAAAATACAACTAATGTGATTCAGCAATTCTGCTTCTGAGTATATGTCTGAAAGAAATGCAATCACTCTATTGAAGAGTATCTGCACTCCCATGTTTATAGTAGCAGCATTTACAACGGCCAATGCATGGAAACAACCCAAGTGTCCATCAGTGGGTGAATGAATAAAGGAAATGTGGTACCCATGCACAATGAAATATTACTCAGCCATAAAGAATGAAATCTTGTCATTGTGATATGAATGAACCTTGAAGGTATTATGCTATGTAAAATAAGTCAGACAGGGAAAGACTAATACTATATGAGATCCCACTTTTAAGTGGAATCTAAAAAACCAAACTCAAAAATCTAGTCACTACTAGACTGGGGTAGGGGTAAGGGAATGAAGGTGGTCGAAGGGTACAAACTTCCAGTTATAAGATGAATAAGTTCTGGGGATATAAATGTACAGCATGGTTACTATTATTAATAATATTATTTTGTATATTTATAAGTTGTCAACACATAGATTACAACTATGTGCAATGATGGATGTGTTAACTAAGCTTAACGTGGCAAACATTTCATAGTATGAGGGTGTCCCAAAAAATGTATACACGCTTTAAGAGCTGATAGCTCAATTTTGAAAATGAAATATATTTTAATAAACACTGCCTTTATAATTATTCAAAGTGTGTGCATACATTTTTGGGGTGCCCTATATACATATATCAAATCACATTATACCTTAAACTTACACAATGTTATATGTCAGTTATATCTCTACAAAGCTGGGAAAAAATAAAATAAACATAAAGAAAATGTTGAAGTTGCAGATTGTTAGTCAAGCAGAAAATTTTTAAACTATCAATTTCTCAGTAGCTGACCCTTCTGGTTGGAACACTAGAAAACCTGACTCCCCTTCATCCAACAATGACTGTCTTCCTAAAACAGCCTAACTTCCTAACTGGAAGTTGAAATCATCCTAAAAGCATCAGGAATTTTCCTAAGGAGCAAATGTTCCATTGTGATGTTTCCCTTTACAGAAGAACAATATGTACCTTTGATTTTATGACACCTGAAAGATTTGTGATTTTGCTTCCTTGAGAAGTTTAGCAAGAAACTAATTTCATTTAGTATTACTGCAAAATGATAAACGTTATTAAAACATTCTAGATAATATGGCAATTTAAGGGTGCAGACAGGATTAGATGGGAACTTAGATGTTAAGGAAAAGGAAATCAACTAAGTAACCATTTTCAAATCAATTTAAAAGCATTTATTAAGCACTTACAGTATGAAAAGCACTATCCCAGGTATTCTGCTTCTCCCATGAGCAGGTCATAGCCACTGTCTTTGCAGTCTAGTGGGGCTAATAATCATATAACTAATAAAAATACATGATAGAGTAAAATGAACACTATAATACTTATATAAGCAGAGTACCATTTGGGCCATCTTAGAAGGAGAAGTTAATAAATGTTGAGGAAGAGAGGGGAGAAAAAGAGAGAAGAGTCTAACAGCACAGAATAAAATTAGTGTTTACCTCCCCTGCCCCTCCCTCCCCCACCATTCCCATTTCTCAGTGCCCGAGGATCACCTTCCTCTAGGATGTTTCAGAAAAAGGATGTTTGCCTCACATTTGGTCCTGAGTCACCCTCTTTGCAGCTGCTTCTGTGAGTCACTCACTCCTCTCCATCGCCCTCAGCTCTGCTCTGATCCTCCATCCTGCTCCCCACCTGGATGGCCTGGGATTCCTTTTCTCGTGATGTGATAATGGTCTTCATGGAAGGGTATGAGACCATACTTCCTTTTGGTGCTCTTCTCTTTACTTTCCCACCATGCCAATACAGAGCTTGTGCATATCTAATAGACTTAATTAAAGGGTTGGTGAAAACTAGGGAAATTTATAATGTAGAAAAACAAAAATTAAATGACAAATATGACAGTTCTCACAGCCCTGGGGGTAAAATTATAAGTCCTTTACAGGTGTCCTCTTATGAAAACAGCCTAATTTCTAACTTTGCTCCCTTGCTTGAAGTCTAGCTTCTCTTGTCCCATCTAAAAGGGCCTAGTTCTTCAGTCCTCCAAATGCAAACCCTTACTACTACTGTATGAGCCCCACTCTTGCCCCTGGGCCTCCACCTGTATAACTCAAGGCATAGTAGCCATAGCAAAGTGCCATTTTATCGGGGAGACACAGAAGACAGCAAAGGTGAGCTTTACACTGCAAGTCCAACCTCTTGAAGTTTCCATGCTGATCCAATGGGAATCTATGTACCCTCATCAATCTTGTTTTCCTGGTGGATAGCTACTGGAATAAACACACCCCAAATATCTTTTCTAGTAGAGTAAATACTTTTCAAAGATAATACTCTCTAAATCTATATTAAAGAAGATAAACTTTCTAAATGTGAAGTTATCTGCCTATATTCTACAGCCCCCACACACAGAAAGAGCATTTTATAAGATTATGCCAAGTTTTGTGGGTTTTCCTACTTTCAGGCAATTCCCAGAGGCCTACCTCTGCTTCTGAAATAAAGCCTTCCTGGCCAAGCAACAGAGCCACCTACCCTGATGGCCAACATTAGTTACATAAAATGCAGAAGGAGCTTTCAAAGCTCTTTCTTTGGGCCCAGTTGAATTCATGGGCAGGCCTTTTCCTCTTAATGATCTTTTAGGGTTAGGGAGATAGTGGAAGGATGGCAATGACAAAAACTGACATGGCTGCCTGGTACACAATGACCTCATACTCTTCCTTAGGGTACAGAATCTTAATCTCAGGAATGGACTTGTGACCAGCCTGAGCCAATCACTGTTCTTTCTATGCTCAGCCATAGGAATTCATTCAAGGCTTGCACACATGGTTCAAGTCTGGCCAATCAGAATCCTGCTCCAGAATTTTATAACCTAACATTGGATGAGAGAAGCCCCTTTTCCTCTATATATAATGAAAGCCCAGGAGTGAGTAAAACCCTATTTTCCACCATAAAGAAAGAGCCTCTCCTCCGCAGTAAAATAGAATCAAACCAATAAGCACTGGAAAGCAAAAATGAGATTCAGACGAGTGTGCTCTTTAGTGTTCAAGTGCTGGATTCCTGTCATTGAGGTCTTCAAAACTGCTATAGTTCCTAAGAACCACCCTCAATTCTCTGAGTTATTCCAGCATTTCTTCAACTGAGCTCAAATTTTACTTAAACTGAATTTAATTGAGCTGCTCTTCTTGCAAGCAAAATGTTCCTGAGATTATACCCTGTCCAGACCAAATCACCTTCCCTGAAGGTGGGAATGAAGATAGGAAAAGTGACCTTCCAGCAAACATAAGCAAATCCTATGTATCCAATCAGAAAGTCCTTTTCTGGCTCAGGGTATTATTCCACATACAGCCAAATGTGACCCTTCAGAAAAGGATTTTCTAACATGCTAGTATGGTATCAAAGATCCTATATATCTAATCAACCAGTTGTTAAATAGAGCTATGTGGATGGCCCTGGCCAGTCCTGCTGGGCCCAGACCCTCCTAATTGAACCAACTGCATATGCCACAGGCTTGCTTTAAGAACATAACTCCAATACATCTATGCATGTGATATTTAGTAATTATTGGGTAACCTATGGTCAATGAAGCAAAATGGTAATGTGGCATACCAAGAATTGTACTTGGAATCAGTTTTATCCAGGTGATAAAGCTTGCTAAAGGCTTTGTCTCTTCTTCCAACTTTATAAAAAAGTTTTAGAGATGCATGATTGATGAAAAGTTTTGTGAGCCTCTAGCTAGGGCTTTCCTTGATATAAGAGAACTAACCATGGTCATGCAAAACGCCATTGCCACTAACCCAGGCCTATCTCCTGTGAAGAGCTGGGTAGAATCAAGAAACCACATTCAAAAATATCCCCCACATTGATATTTCCTGATGCTTTGCTGCAAGTGATTTGAACATATCACAATAGCATACAACTTTTATAAGATTTGTGTGTCAATACACAAAGCCTCTGATTTAGTCTTATGAAGAACTACTTCAGGGCCATAGAAATCAAGAAATACTGGGAAATGCAGACTGCAGTGAAGTCTTTACCAATACCTAGCCCAGAGAAAGCTGGGTAACTTCTAGACAATCAGCCCAAGGCCCTAGTTGTTACAAAGGACTGAGCAACTTCATTGTCTACATCTTATACCTTAACTACAAGTATATGCTTCAAAAGAAATATGAGTTATTAACAAGTAACCCAGATGTCAGATGAGTCCCTTTGCCTTTCAAGATGGTTCAAGCTCCCTTTCCATACTTCTCCAGTAAGTGTCCAGTGTTCATCCCCCCATTTCTGGGAATTCCCAGAGGACTCTCGTTCTCATTGGTATTTCTGGCTCTGAAGGCTGCTTCCGTTGATTAGTTTAATTGACAGATTATCTTGCCATGTGGCACACACTGTCCCTATTCCGCACCACACTCACCCAAACATGGAACTCAGCCCCTTGATTCCCACAGGACATATGCTCACACATGCTCTGTATTCATGCAAGACATTTACGTATATTGTAAAATTTACTAAAGGTTTGGGACAGTAAAAGTGGGGTTTACATCACAGAGACAAGAAGTTCGCAATACTGAACACTGCATATTCAACATCTTCAAAGATTTTAAGATATATCACTGTATTGCTCCACTAGTTGCTCTCAGTACATTCCCAGCCTGCTCAGTTTTCCCTACCTCCAGGCATTTACTGTAGACCAATTTAGCTATGCCTGTTCTTTCTTTGTCTCCAGCTACCCATGCCCTCAGGATACACCTTCCAGCCAAGTAGTCCATGGTGTATTTCCATAAAACACTGTGGTTCCAGCAGTCCAGATCTCTCCCTCCTTCCCCAGCATACACAGAATAAATTAAACCCTGAAACTGGGAGAGATTCTAAAGCATTCTAGCTTTCTCTTCCACTAAATTTTGTAGGCTCTTAAGCGGAACAATAAAAATCTCTCAACTTGCTTCACATCTCTGAAGTCTGAAGAACACTGTTCATGAACCCAGTTCATTTGCTGCAGGTAAGCCCCCCCAGGCAATGATATTGTTACTAGACCCTTGGAAACTCGTCTGTTAGGACATCTAGGTTTTAAATAATGTATAATTAATTTAACCCCAAATTAAATTTTAAAAGATACATTCACCAGAATTGGAAAGGAAGTTAGATTCCTTCCGTAGCAGAAACATGCGGGGATGAAGAATTTAAATGACAGCAGGAAACAGCTGGTCTCCGGATAGACGTGTTTGTCCTCTAACGTGATTAATAACCACGTCGTTTTGAACTTTAAAACGGCCGTTTTCCCAGTTCCACAAGGTCCGGCCAAGCCAAAGCCACGGTTTTGTCTTCTATTTCGATTCGAGCCGTGGACAGGGCGCGGGCCTAGCGCCGCCTCTGGAGAGGCCGGGTAATGACACGCACGGCGGAGGGCGCGCGGCTCTCAGGCTTCCCGCGGCCTCCAGGGACGGCGGGCGCGGGCTCTTCCTCCGCACCCCAGGGCGGGGTTTGAAGGCTGCGGCCTAGGCGCCCAGCTCCCTAAAGCCAACTGGAGAACAGGAGAAGCAGGTCTGTCTTTAGCCCTCTTTCCGGCCCAGAACTGCGGCAGCCGTGTCCATTCCGGCAGCCCTGCGCCTATTGCGGCCTCGCCTCCTCCCACCCCCAGACCGGGCTCGGGCGTCTCCTGGATTCAGGATGACCCGTCTCTCCCACATCTCACCGAGCTCGAACCCCAGCCACCTCCGCGGAGCTTTGCAAACACAGGAGCCGCGTGCTGGCCCTAGAGCCCCGACGGCGCTGCGGCTGTAACTGGGGGTGGCCCCCGGCCATGCCCGGCGCTTCCCTCGCGTGCCCCGCTCAGACGGGCCTCCTCCCGCCGCCTCACCCCGCAGGGCCAGGGCCTCCTGACCCCTCTTCCCGGCGTCAGCCTGCCGCACGGACCTTGCTGCGGGACGTGACAGTCATGCGCTGTGCGAGGACATCTCCGTCAAGGGCAGACGTCATACACGTACAACCACGGTTCCTGCCGCCTAGTGACGTTGGAGCGTGGCCGAGTCATGACGTCATGGCGCAGCGAGGTACGCATTTGTGGTGTAAACAAACCTACTGCTAGGCCGATCTGTGTAAGTGCAGAACGTATAATCATATAAAATCGTAGATAGTCCTGATACTTGATGATAATAGTAAACGACTATGTTACTGGTTAATGCGTTTACGCTACTACACTTTTTATTATTATTCTAGAGCGTGCTCTTTCTCCTTCCAAAAAGAGGTTGCTGTAAAACGGTGTGCTGCCTTATGCGGCAGCAGCTCGTGTTTCTTGTGTCTTGATGGCATAATTTTCTTGTTCTTGGTTTTATCTTGTGTTGTTTTGTACAGTTACAGGCGGTGCATGGAGGCTTTCAACTGGTGTGCCACGAGAATTTTTTAAATATGCAATACCTGACTATTTAGTCAAGGGCACTTACCTCTTTTCCCTTAGATGGTCAAATTTAAAAACTGACAACAGCCAACATACAACAATAGCTCTCTGGTGTGAATGAATCAAAATTATACCTATTTTTCTGTCAGCCCTCTGGTGTGAATGAATCAAAATTATACCTTTTTTTTTTTTGTCAGATTGGCAAAAAAACATATTTTTTTGTTGTGCTGAAGACTTTTTAGTAATTAGTTTATGTGTGCCATGTGATGAAAAGGTAGAAAATCGCTGGACTAGACCATATAGCCTAACAACGCATTTCTCAGAATGTATCCCTGTCCTTAAGTAGCACAAGACTGTAATTGTAACTGTCTGTCACCCCACTAGAAAGTCCCTGAGGTCAAGGAGTTTATTCAGTTCACCACCGTATCTTCTGTGCATAGTGACCCTCACACAATATATCGAATTAATAAATGAATGAATGAGTGATAACCCAAGAAGAAACTGGGTAGCTTAGTGGTTTAGGGCATGGACTTTTGAGATAGCAAATCTGATTCGAGTTCTGGCACCTCTATTTATAAGCTGTCCAAACCTCACCAAGTCTCTTATCCTATTTCACAGGATTATTGTACAGACTAAAGGAGGTAACATATGAAAGTCATTTAGCAGAATAAGCATCATTGTTATCCCAATGTTCCAGCCCTCTTATTTTAAACATGAGGAACCAGAAGTAGATTGAAGCAGAGGGACTGGGGCAGCATCTCTAATCTCAGGGATATCTTATGCAGAGAAGGAAACAAATCTCCCATTCCCTCATAAAGGCATCTTCAACCAATGTCAAGACCCTTAAAAACATACTCATTTTGACTGAATTTTATTTCTACAAATATATTCCAGGGAAAGAATCACCTGTGTGGGCAGAAGTGTAGTTATACAGATCTTTACCATACTTTTGTTTATAATAGCAAGAAATTAGTAGTACACTAAGTGTCCAATAGGAAACTGATCTGATAAATTACAATATAGCTATATGATGCAATATGACATGGCCATTTAGAATGAAATTGTATTAGAATAGTTAATAAGATGAGAAAATGCTTACATGCACTTAAATTGTAAAAGACTAACATACACAAAAAGGCCTCAGTGGTTGGAATCAGAATGAATTATGTTTTCTTTGTGCTTCTCTGAATTTCCCATATTTTCTTCAGAAAATAGGCATTATTTCCATAGTAGTCTTTTAAATAAAAAAAATAATAGCTGGTTAGTCTCTTCACAATAAAGTGTTACTAAATTTTACCAGAAGAACAATGAAAGCCGCCTAAATTTGGGGAAATTTCCTGAATCGTGATGGACGAAATTCTTTTCCAAATGTCATAACTGCCCGGCCAGGCGTGGCTCAGCGATTGAGCGTTGACCTAGGATCCAGGCTATCGGGGTTCAATTCCCAGTCAGGGCACATGCCCGGGTTGCGGGCTCGATCAATGACTCTCTCATCATTGATGTTTCTATCTCTCTCTCTCCCTCTCCTGTCCTCTCTCTGAAATCAATAAAGATATATTCAAATGTCATAATTGTAAGTGAGCAATCCCCCTAAAGGCTTTGGCACAGGGCAGATTCCAGAGTATTCCAGCTTTGTGACTGTTAGGACTGACTGCCGTGTGTTCTGAACACTGACATCTCTCTGTATTAGCACATTTAACTGATGACCTTAGCTATGCTGCATTTTTAAAAACAAAATTGACTTACAGCATTACTCATTAGATTGAAATACTAGGGTGATTCATCATTTACAGTAAATCTATTAGATAGATTACACTGCAAAATTCACCATTGTCGGTGTGGCAGGCCTGCCTGGAAATTAAGAATGGGAAAGGAAATTGAAGGAGAGAGATTCCTGTCCGTGATTTGAAACTTAAACTTAGACAGCTATGGCAAGTATCCGAGCCTCAGCCAAAGAGGACAAGGCATCTGTCACATGTGTAAGATATTCCACTCTAATAATAGCCTAGGATCTTTTTTGGAACAGGTTAATGCCTTGCTTCATAAGGAAAAACCTTGTATGTTAAAATACTTTCAGGAGTATTTCCTTACCCCTTAAATTTTTTTTCACAATGTAACTGGACTGCATATGTGATACATGCAACAATGATTGGGTTTCTGCTGGTTAAATATAGTCCCAAACCAACAGCATGTTCAGCTGGGGGCCCTCACTCACCAGATGTTCTTCCATTAATAGTGAGTGAGCTCATCCTTGGTGTGGAAGGTTATTCATTTGGGAGAGAATAATGAAAGTGAGACAATCATTACGTCACCTCTTCCTGTACATTATTCTAACCCCGCAGCTAAGCAGGCAGACAAGCCGCCCTGTTAGCTGTAAGCTAACTCATGTTCCTGCTTTCTTAGATCGGCACCAAGTGAATCATGGGGCTAATTCTATTCCAAATTAATTTTTACTTTATTATCTGATCATTTCTATTTGGAGAGTTAGACTTTGGGATGTTCTTTGTTATAGACTCAAGCATCCTGACTTTCGGAGGTGTGATTATCAGCACTTGGCTCCCGGAGGCACTCTCTCTTTGCGCCTTGGCCGGGTTGTCTCGTTTTCCTCAGCTGGCCATGTGGGAGGCAGAGGCTGCTGTTTCTGGAAACAAAGACTTCTGAATAATGGAGTAAACTTTTGAAATAATGCTCATGAGATCATGTCTTTTTTTTTTTGTTTGAAGGACTCATTTGGTGCTATCATCAAACCACAAGTTCAAGTTCAGAGTAAAATCTTTTAGATAATATAGCAAAAAGAGGCAATATGAGTATATACACACATATACATATTAACACAGGTGTATATATATTTTATTTTAAAAATACAATCTTTATGTGAGATATTCTTTTTTTTTTTAAGAAATTATACATTTATACTCATTACTGAATTTTATTGCAGCCTTACTTTACATACAGTAACAACTCAGCAGCAAGCAATTTTACTAAATTTCTTTAAAAGGCTTTAACTTTCTGCCAACGGCCTAAACTGACCTTGTTTTTTCTAGTGTTTTATTTGTCATTGTAGAACATGATTATAAGGAAAAGTCACACATCTAATAATAACCCACTTGATGAAGCTGTCTTTTTTGTTGTTGTTTTCCTAAAGTTTCTTATTTATTCATTTATTTTACTGATGTATAACTGACCTACAACATTATATTAGTTTCAGGGGTACAATATAATGACTCAATATTTATATATATGGCAAACTGATCACCACAATAAGTCTAGTTAACACCTGTCACCACACGTAGTTACAGAATTTTTTTTCTTGTGATGAGAACTTTTAAGATCTTGAAACCACGTTTTGGGTTCAAGGCACATCTTCCAGAAGAATTTCATGTTTCTCTTACTCAACAGATCACCAAAAGAGAGCGAGAAGTTGCTTGCATTTTTCTTTAACACATTTTTTATTTGTTATCACCTGAAAGTGAAAACAGAACTTCTTCAAGTGCCTCAGTAATTAAAAGGGAGTTGTTAATATGCTGAGACACAATAAGTTGAATTTTTTTCTCAGTGGGTGGCCTTGCAAGCACACACACACACACACACAGAGTGGCTCTGATGTAGCCAACCATATGGTCCTCATTTTCTGTATCTATTTCTATCTGTTAACTCAAGAATTCTGCCACTGTAAGACGGCTGACTAACCTTTTGCCCCTTGTTTCCCTCTGGTATTAAACAGATGGCTTAGCTTGAAACATTTCTTGGGTGCTGTTTTCTTCAGTTTTCCTCACATGGGAAAAAGAGTTCAAGGCTAAATTGCTTAGTAAAAAATTACATTTGCATTATTATTTTCTTTTAAGGTGCTCCCCATCTCTGTGTCATCCAGATCCTTTTATTTTTTTATTTCATCTATTTAAGGCCATAGTCTTACTGTCTCCTCTCCACCAAGAAAGAAAGAAAGGATCCTGAATGATTTTAGGACATGAAAAATCAGAATCAATAAACGATCAAGCAATCACTGAGAGCCCACCATGGGCCTTACATCCCACTTAGACATTACAGGAAGTTGTAAGTGGTTCCTGGCAAAACTGAGAAGTCTGCTGCCTGGGTGTCCATGAGCTCTCCAGTCTCCGGGTGGGTGGGACCGTGGAGAGCTGGAGAACACAAGCTCAGGCTGAAAGGGCAGCTGCTCCTCAGCTCCGGCCAACTGTTGCCATGTGGGAATGTAGGCCCAGTCTTGCCAGGTCAGCTAGTTTTCCCCCAAAATTTAGAAATCAAGGTTTTTGCATGAAATTTCTCCATTTAAAAAGTTGTCAACTAATTCAAATTTTTAAAACACACGACATGGGCCAACAAATGTGCAGGCCAAATCAAATAAGTCTGCAGGCCTGGGGCCTGCTAGTTTGTACCTTCTGCTTTACAGTTTAAACTCCCTCAGAGTTTTAAAATGCTTACCTATCAAAATGACTTGGTCACAATTATAATGATCTATGTACATTTTATGGGGAAAAAACCTTAAATAAGGTCGCTTGTCTACAAATTCTAAACAATAAAACCTGCCACTCCAGTCACTTAGCACTACAAGGCAAAGAAATTCTTGACAGAATATTTTCCTTCTAAATAATTGTTTTGATACCATGTAGATTCATTCTAGATTATGGATGTATCAAGTCTTAACATATTTTCTAGGATCAAGTCTATATCAGCATTCCCTTCACACATACCTGTATAAAATACTATCTCATAACAAAAGTGACTGTTACAGAAGGTGATTTTGGGTTCCTACAAGATTATTATTGCTAGAAATAACAAGCAATTGGCAAGAATGTGGAGAAATTAGAACCCTGTACACTGATGGTGGAAATGTAAAATGGTGCAGGCACTATGGAAAACAGTATGATGGCTCCTCAAAAATTAAAAATAGAATTATCATATGATCCAGCAATTCTACTTCTGAATAATATATAGGGTGTCCCCCCAAAATAAATACACACTAACAAAATTTTTCATTTCTGTAGATTCTTCTAAAATGAACTGTATGTTAATAAACATTGACTTTATAATCATTCAAAATGTGCCTACATTTTGTGGGCACACCCTGTATATATATAAAAGAATTGAAAGCAGAGCCTTGCAGACATATTAGTACACCCATGTTCATGCAGCATTTTTCATAATAGCCAAAAGGTGGAAGCAAACAAAGCGTCCACTGACAGATGAATGGATATGCACACAATGAAATATTACTCAGCCTTACAAAGGAAGAAAATTCTCACACATGCTATATCACTGAATCTTGAGCACATTATGCTAAATGAAGTAAGCCAATCACAAACAAATACTGCCCAGCCCGGTGTGGCTCAGTGGTTGAGCCTCAACTTAGGACCCAGGAGATCGGGGTTCGATTCTCGGTCAGGGCACATGCCTGAATTTCGCAGGCTAGACCGCCGATCAATGACTCTCTCATCATTGATGTTTCTCTCTCTCTCTCTCCCTCTCCTTTCCTCTCTCTGAAATCAATAAAGATATATTTAAAAAAACAAAAACAAATACTGTATGACTGACTTATGTAAGGCACCTAGAGTGGAAACAAAAAGTAGAATGCTGGTTGCCAGGGGCTGGGGGAGGGGAAAAGGGAGAGTTGTTTAATGGGTGCATTAATCAGGGTTCTCCAGAGAAATAGAACCAATAGGTATGCAGGTACCTAAAGAGAAAGTTATTTGAAGGAATTGGCTCATGCAGGTACAGAGGCTGGCAAGTCCAAACTCGGCAAGGGTGGGCCATCTACTGGAGCCCCCGTAAGAGCCGATGCTACCACTTAAGTCTGAAGGGTGTCTGCTGACATCAGTCCCTCTTACTTGGGACAGATCAACCTTTTATTCTATTCAGGCCGTCAACTGATTGGGTGAGGCCCAGCCACACGGTGGAGGCCAATCCGCTTTACTCAAAATCTACCAATTTACAATGTAAATCTCATCCAAAAACCACCCTCCCAGAAACATCCAGAATAATGTTTGACCAAATATCTTGGCACTGTGGCCTGGCCAACTGGACGTATAAAATTAACCATCCCAATGGGTACAGGGTTCGTTTTAGAAGATGAAAGATTCTGAAGACTGGTTGTGAATCGATGCAAATCTACTCAGCACGACTGAACTTGACGCTGAAAAATGGGCAAGGCGGTGATATGTGTCTTTTACCACAATTTTTAAAGAGAGTACATCAGCCCCTTCTCCCTGGAGGTTAGCGCTGAGAGTGCGGAGAGTGTGCTTGAAGCTCACAACACAAATGTATTATTTAAAAAAAAAAAAAAATTGTTTAAACCCGGTCCCACCCCACCCCAAATAAAAAAAAAAAATTACAGAAAAATCCTCCTCTTCCCAGCCGGGGACTTTTTTCCTTTCTTTTTAATAAAATAGCCCGGTGAAGTGACCTCCCACAACCCGGCAGCAGCTCCAAGGAGGAGCCGAGAGACTGAGGCCTCCCGGCCGCGGGACCGACACCCAGACCGACAGCCTCGCTCCGCCGCCGGCCGACTGCGCCCCGCGCTCGGCGACTGTTGAGGCGGTTTCGATTCCAGCCGATTTTGTCCCTCGGCGCTGGCCGTCGCCCCCCCCCCAGCTCCGCCCACCGGCCCCAGCGCTCGCCCTTCTCCCCTGAAAGGTCAGGACGTCGCGGCCTGTGGCCGGGCGGGCGGCCCTGCGGCGATGACCCCCAGCGCCCCCAGCAACCCTATGGCCTCGCTCTACGTGGGGGACCTGCACCCCGACGTGACGGAGGCGATGCTCTACGAGAAGTTCAGCCCGGCCGGGCCCATCCTCTCCATCCGGGTCTGCAGGGACGTGGTCACCCGCCGCTCCCTGGGCTACGCGTACGTGAACTTCCAGCAGCCGGCGGACGCCGAGCGGGCCTTGGACGCCATGAACTTCGACGTTATAAAGGGCAAGCCGATGCGCCTCGTGTGGTCCCAGCGCGACCCCTCGCTGCGCAGAAGTGGCGTGGGCAACATATTCATTAAAAATCTGGACAGATCCATCGACCATAAGGCGCTGTTTGATACATTTTCCACTTTGGGGAACGTCCTCTCGTGTAAGGTGGCGTGCGATGAAAATGGCTCCAAGGGCTATGGCTACGTACATTTTGAGACCCAGGAAGCTGCGGAAGGAGCCATTGAAAAAATGAACGGGATGCTGCTCCACGACCGCAAAGTCTTCGTTGGGCGATTTAAGTCTCGAAAAGAACGAGCAGCAGAACTGGGAGCTCGGGCCAAAGAGTTCAACGTTTACATCAAGAATTTTGGCGAAGACATGGATGACGAGCGCCTGAAGGATCTCTTTGGCAAGTTTGGACCCGCCTTAAGTGTGAAAGTAATGACCGATGAAAGTGGAAAATCCAAAGGTTTTGGATTTGTAAGCTTCGAAAAGCATGAGGATGCACAGAAAGCGGTGGATGAGCTGAACGGAAAGGAGCTCGGCGGAAAACGAATTTACGTGGGCCGGGCTCAGAAGAAAGTGGAACGGCAGACAGAACTTAAGCGCAAATTTGAACAGATGAAGCGAGATAGGATCACCAGATACCAGGATGTTAACCTCTATGTGAAAAATCTTGACGATGTCATTGATGATGAGCGTCTCCGGAAGGAGTTTTCTCCGGTTGGTACAATCACAAGTGCAAAGGTTATGATGGAAGGTGGTCGGAGCAAAGGGTTTGGTTTTGTGTGTTTCTCCTCCCCAGAAGAAGCCACGAAAGCAGTTACAGAAATGAATGGTAGAATTGTGGCTACCAAGCCATTGTATGTAGCTTTAGCTCAGCGCAAAGAAGATCGCCAGGCTTTCCTCACTAACCAGTATATGCAGAGAATGGCAAGGGCAAGAGCTGTGCCCAACCCCATAACCAGCCCCTACAAGCGAGCACCTCCTTCAGGTTACTTCGTGGCAGCTATCTCACAGACTCAGAACCGTGCTGCATACTGTCCTCCTAGCCAAATTGCTCAACTAAGACCAAGACCTCGCTGCACTGCTCAGGGTGCCACACCTCATCCATACCAAAATATGCCTGGTGCTATCTGCCCAGCCGCTCCTATACCACCATTGAGTGCTATGAGGCCAGCTTCTTCACAGGTTCCGCGAGTCACGTCCACACAGTGTGTTGCTAACACATCAACACAGGCAGTGGGTCCACGCCCTGCAGTGACTGCTGCTGCAGCTACTGTTGCTGCCCTCACTGTTCCACAGTATAAGTATGCTGCGGGGGTTTGCAATCCTCAACAACATCTTAATGCACAGCTACAAGTTACCATGCCGCAGCCTGCTGTTCATGTACAAGGCCAGGAGCCTTTGACTGTTCCCATGTTGGCATCTGCCCCTCCTCAAGAGCAAAAGCAAATGTTGGGCGAACGGCTGTTTCCTCTAATTCAAGCCATGCACCCTACTGTTGCTGGTAAGATTACTGGCATGTTGTTGGAGATGGATAATTCAGAACTTCTTCATATGCTGGAGTCTCCAGAGTCTCTCTGTTCTAAAGTTGATGAAGCTATAGCTGTAATACAAGCCCACCAAGCTAAAGAGGCTTTCCAGAAAGCAGTTAACAGTGCCACTGGTGTTCCAACTATTTAAAATTGATCAGGGACCACGGAAAGAAACTCATGCTTCACTGAAGAAAAGTATCTATACATTGAAAAACTTAAATATTAAGGGGAAAAGCCATTGGAAAATATAAAATAAATTCAAAAAGGAGGAAACTTTGGACCTTACGTACTGAGCAAATGCCAGGTCTAGCAAACATAATGCTAGTCCTAGATTACTTATTGATTTAAAAACAAAAACAAACAAAACACACACACAAAATAGTAAAATATAAAAACAAATTAATGTTTTATAGGCCCTGGGAAAAAGAATTTTCAGCAAAGTACAAAATTTTAAAGCATTCCTTTGTTTAATGTTGTAATCTTTACTGTGGAATAGATCAGAATGTCACTTCTGTTTTAAATAACAGAATTGATAACTGAGCAAGGAAACATAATCTGGATTATAAAATCCTTGCTCTAATAAAAATTTCTTAAACAGTGCAAAAAAAAAAAAGGTACATTATCTCTTTCTCTTGGGCCTACAGCACCAGCAGGATGGGCAAGTGTCAAGGTCTTTGTACTGTCAGGAAGTTCTGCAGCCACCAAGACAAAACATGGCATGATAACTATACAAAAAAGTCCATTTGGGCATAGCCCTGAAGGCTAACCCCTTTGAAAGTACATCACATGGAAATGAAATTTTGCTAGAAAAAGCTAGGGTGGAAGCCAAATTCTGCCACCAGGAAGTGTGTCAGGGTCCAGCTGATCAAAATCACCAAGAAACACAGCTTTCTTACCCAATAAAGGTTGCTTGAACTCTAATGTAAACATTGAAGTTCTGGTGGCTAGATTTAGTTGCAAAGGTCATCCGATCGGTACATTCCTGGAGTCCAGTTTAAGATTGTCAGAGTAACCAATGTCTCTCTCTTGGCCTTATGTAATAGCAAGAAGAAAAGACCAAGATCATAAGTTTTAATGATGCAAACATGGTAATAATAATCTTTCATGTGCTCCCTCCCCCTCCAAAGTATCTTAGAGAAATTTCCTTTCACTAAATACAAAAAGAAATCTCTCCTAAGGGACATTAGGATATAAACTGGATTAGATCTTAATTTTAAAGTTTTGTAAATGGCCTAAAAAATGTTCTTCATATAGCAAGCTTCTATAAAAGTTGAGAGAGTAATTATTATATCTCTAAAAGCTATTTCCTTATTTAATTTTATTTTTCAATTACAGTTTACATTCAATATTATTTTGTATTAGTTTCAAGTGTATAACATAGTGGTTAGACTCAAAAAAGTTATTTCTCTAGGGAGTTAAGATGACATAATCTAGGCATATTGTTTCCTGGAAATATAATTTTCCTCAGAGATAGAGCATAGAGAGTTAGAAAAATAGGAGCTAATATGTTCCTTTGATTGTTTCTCTCAAATAACAAACTTTTCCACTAAAGTGTTGGTAATAGCTAAATAGCAGTTAATTCACAATCATAACCAATGACTATAATTTTAGTATTTTGGTGAACATTGCTATGTACACAGGAGGTAGAATTTGATCCATAACCAAATCCGTGCTTCCAATGCATTTCAAATAGATTTTCTGAAATTTTACATTCCCACTTGAGGACTCTTCACAAAGTAAGTGAGGTATTAAATGACTATTGTGTTGATCTTAACTTGAGACTCAGACCATTCATTCAAGTTTCTGTATGCTAGAGAATGTCTTCTAAGTACAAGTCCTAAAGCTCAGATTTAACAGATGCAATAAGAGGCATCCCTTCTTTGGCCCCACTATAATTCATCCCTTAGTTTATCCTACTAACAAGATTATCTGAGTAATAACAGTTCTCATCCTAATGTTAAGGATCAAGGTATGATCGTGGTAGTAAAATAATTACCAATTATAATTTAAAAGCAACATAAATTCATGTTGCTCTAAATTCCATAGGAAAGATCACTTTAGTGTTTTGTATTTTATTAACAGTTTCTGTAATGACTTTTTTCCCTATGAAATTAGTTAAATAAAGATTAATTATTGCTGAGGCAAGGAGTGAGCATTCCTACTGGTATGGTCACTATGAAAAACAATATGGAGGCTCCTCAAAAATTTAGAATTACCATATGCTCCAGCAACCCATCTTCTGGGTAGCTACCTGAAAAAAATTGAAAATATTTATTTGCAAAGATATATGCACTCCTGTATTCATTGCAGCATTATTCACAGTGGCCAAGACAAGGAAACAACTGACTGTCCTTCGATAGATGATTGGATAAAGATATGGTGCATATATACCAGCAATTTTCAACTTTTTTCATCTCATAGCACACATAAACTAATTAGTAAAATTCTGTGGTACACCAAAAAATATATTTTTTGCCAATCTGACCAAAAAAAGTATATAGTTTTATTTGACAATTTGAAAGAAAAGAGTTCAGTGCCCCTGACTAAATAGGTATTGCATGTGTTAGAAATTCTCGCAGCACACTGGTTGAAAATCGCTGATGTATACAGTGGTGCATGCCCTAGCTGGTTTGGCTCAGTGGTTAGAGCGTCAGCCCATAGACTGAAGGGTCCTGGGTTTGATTCTGGCCAAGGGCATGTACTTTGGTTGCAGGCTCGATCCCCAGCCCTGGTCAGGGCGCATGCAGGAGGCAACCAATTAATGTGTCTCTCTCACATCGATGTTTCTTTCTCTCTCTCCCACTCTCTCTAAAAAGTAATAGAAAAAAATATCCTCAGATGAGGATTAAAAAAAGAAAGAAAAGAAATATACAGTGGTACACTACTCAGCCTTGAGAAAAGATGAAATTCTACCACTGTGACATGGATGATCTTGAGCATATCATGCTAAGTGAAATAAGTCAGACAGAAAAAGTTAAGAACCGTATTACTTCACTCATTTGTGGGATATAAAACTGAAAGCAACAAATGAACAAAGAAAAACTCATAGACCAGAGGGAATGGGGGCTAAGGGGGTAGTAAAGGGTAAAGAGGGTCAAATATACAGTAACAGAAGATTTGACTTTGCATGGTAGGCACACGATGCAATTAATATACAGATGATGTGTCATAGAATTGTACACTTAAAGCCTATATAATCTTATTAACCAATGTCACTCCAAAAAATTTAATTTTTAAAAAATGTTCTAAGAAAAAAGAAGTGAGCATGCCTTCTCCACAAGAAAGTAACCCCTCGACAAGCTGAAGTCTCCAAGAAAAGCTCTAACTCTTTGAGAAGCTCATCTAGGCCTAAGTAATGCAAGTCCGATGAGATGATGACAGAGGTGCTGGCTGAAATGCTGCGCCGTTGCATTTCAGGCCATTGCAAGTTCAGATTTTTAAGTCTCCCTATTTTGAAAAGGAATTTATTTTCTTTACTTTTTTTTTTTTAAGAAGGAAAGTCAGCATTTTTAAAAATATGTTTTTACTGATTGTTTAGAGAGAGAGGAAGGGAGAGGGAGAAAGAGATAGAAACATCCATTGGCTGCCTCCTGCACTCCCCCCTACTGGGGGTGCAACCCAGGCATGTGCCCTGACTGGGAATCAAACCAGCAACCTCTTGGTGCATGGGATGACACAGCCAACTGAGCCACAGGGTCCAGGCTTTTTAAAAAATCCTCAACTATGAACATAAACTTTGCAAACCAGTGAATTATAAACACGAAGAAAATCCTAAAGGTCATCTAGCCTATTTCTCTACTTCTCAGTAAAACCAAACTTGAAACTTGGGTCTATCTTTTAAAATATACCTCAATGAAAGGCTTTTCCTTACCTCCCCCCTCCAAACATCCCCTAGACTAGGTTAAGTTTCTCTAGTGTACACTTTCACATCATATGCTATTTCTCCTTCAAAGCACTTACGACAGATGGACCCAAATCATTATCACAGGTCCTTGAATAATATCGTTTTATTCAACGCCATTATGTTACAATGTTGAGAAGAAAACAAATTTGATTTCTGGTGGGGCCACAGTCAGTGTGGAGTGTGTACCTTCTCCCCATGTCTCTGTATGTTTTCTCTGGGGACTCCAGTTTCCTCCCACATCCCAGAGATGTGCATGTGAGGCGAATAGGCTGTTTCATGTCCCAAGCTGAGTGGGTGTGGGTGTGGGTGTGGCTGTGAGTGGCCTTTCAGTGGAAGGGTGTCCTGTCCAGGTTGAGGTTGGCCTTGTACCCTGAGCTGCCAGGAGAGACTACAGCCACCATGACCCTGATGTGGAATAAGCAGGTTGGAAAATCATGATCTTGCTTTCTTTTATTCATCTTTTTAAAATGCATGTATAGCTCACAGTTATTTCAGTGTTTGATATTAGAATTGTTTTGAGTCTGTATTTAGAAGTTTAGGGATGTTTTTGTGACCAGAAATATTCTGTAGGAATTTAACTTTCCTGTATCAATCAGCCTGTGGTAAAATTGGTTTCATTATACATCATTTCAATTAAAGTCTTCGTTTCCAAGAACCTATCAACAACGTGAGAACTTACTGTACTTGGGCTTTCAGTTTAAGATCCCTGACTGATCTCACACATTTACCTCTCTTCCCCCAAAGTCCTACTGAGATAATGAAAGAAATATAGCAATACAAGTAAACCTGTAACAGGAAGGATGCCAATAGACCAGAAGAATATGAACTTCTAAAAGATTTAATCTGGGTAAGAGAAAACTAATGGAGGCAAGGAACCAGAAACCTATGTGTGTGAAAGAGACTCCTAAACAAATTTCCCCACCAGAGAATAGGAATTAGCCCTGATAGAAGGAGCTGGGACCAGTAGAAAACAGTTGGAGAGGCAGCTGGCATGTAATTAAGGGTCTAGGGAATGAATACCTGTGTCAGCTTGCAACTCTCGGAGCCACTCACTGAGCCTCTGCCCTGGGGTAAAGCTGTGAATACATTTTTATTTATTTACTTTTTAAATTTATCATTATTGTCAAAAATATTACAGATGTCCTCTTTTCCCCCCCATTGACCCCCTCCAACCCACCCCCCTTACCCTACCCCCGCCGGGCCTTCCCCGCACTATTGTCTGTGTCCATGGGTTATGAATGCATTTTTAAATAGCCAAATAAAATGAGAGTTCTGATGAATAAGGCTCCCTGTGAGCACTGGGACTAGAGAAGATAGGAGAAGCCCCTATAACTCACAACCACCTTGAGGGACACAGAGCCCCCCCACACAGAAGACAGGGTACCCAGCCACACTGAAAATAAAGAGCCTATCTGGCCATACTAAGTTCCCCTGACCTGGCCCTGTATTCACCGCTAGGAGATGAAACATCGTCAAATACATGTCTGCCAATCTAGATCTTTTCTACAAATATAAACGGACAATTGAAAACTGCCGAACATTGGAATAAAACCAAATTGTTTCATTTTGTTATATTTTTTTATTTTATTAGATTAACCTCTGACAAAATAGTTAATACAGGAAATGGAGACAGTTTTAAAAGCATATGATTATTATCATAAGTGAAATTAAGATAATATTGCACCCATTAAAACAGAATAGGCTACTGTGAAAAAGCATCGATTACAGTTCTTGGAAATTAAAAATGTGATTGTCTAAATCTAAAACATTTCAATTTTTTTAACATTAAAAATAAGATTTTTCCATGACTACTAAAGATGTTGAGCATCTTTTCATGGTTTTTCAACCATTTATAGCTCCATTTCTGTGAATTGCCTGTATATATATTGTGTGTGCATGTATATGTGTGTGTGTGTGTGTGTGTGTGTGTGTGTGTGTGTGTGTGTATTTTTTAAATGTTTTCATTGATTTTAGAGGGAGGGAGGGAGAGAGCAATAAAAACATCGATGAGCAAGAAACACCATTGGCTGCCTCCTGCATGCCCCCTACTGGAGATTGAGCCCACAACCCAGGCATGTGCCCTGACCTGGAATAGAACAAGCAACCTCTTGGTGCATGGGATACTCAATCCACTGAGCTACACTGGCCGGGCCTGTTTATATTTTGTTGCCCATTTTTTCCTCTTAGGCCATGTGCAATGTTTCTTATTGATTTGTGAGTGCTGCTTGTATATTCTGTATATTGATATGTTGCTAGAGATATATGGGCAGATATTTTCTCTCAGCCAGTCACTTACTTTTTAACTGTCTTTAAGCATCTTTCAAAATTCAGAATTTAAAAATTTTATAGTCATCTGTAATTATTTTTCTAAACCAACCTTAACATAATAATTGAACTTCTTTTGGTATCACTATAAATATTAAAACCATCTAATCTCTCTAAGCATTTTACAATTTCCTAACTTGAAAAATGGAAATAATATCTTCCTCATAGGGCAGTTGTGAGAATGAATGAGAAAATGCATGTAAAAATATCAGGCGCACAGAGGGAATCAACAGTCTTAGCTGTGTTATCCTTATTGTGGAGAGCAATGAAGTAACAGGCACTGGCCAAGATCAAATACACACAATAATATAACCTCCCAAGTCATTGATTCAGAGCAGCCAGACTAAATAGCTTCTCTCAGCCTCCGTTATGGACTGGAGAGTAGGCTTTCCTTTTCCATGGCTTCGTGTTAAACAAGTACCCGGACACCTTGCAAATAGCTTATCCATCAACCCGTTCAGCGAGGAAGATTGTTCATGTGTTTGGGATTTGACTTCGGCATTCCCTTCTTTCCCATCTCCTGCTTGACCTGTCATAGGGTATCTATAGCCCTGTCTTTCCCTCTCCTCACCTTGTCATTTTCACTCCTGCCCTTGCTTTAAATCTGTCAGTCCACATGCCATGTCCCTAAAGCAAGGGACACTGATGGACGTGTCACCAGTGAAGGATCCAGGATTACCAGACTCCACGAGAAGAAGAAACATTTTTGACTCATCCCTGTCCCCTAATTCCTAAGTGTCTCATCCCATTTTCTTTCACATAAGTTGCTTCAACAGCCTCCTTGCATCTCAGCCTTCCTATCTGCCTCTGCTTCCCTCCCACACACATATGCTCCCTTCTGTTGCTTTAAGGATATTTCTAAAGCAAAATCTGATCATGTCACATTTTACTTAAAACCCTTCAGTGCTCTGCCACTCAACAGCTGTGTGGCACTAGGAAAATATTTACCTTCATTGGGTCACTTTCTCCATTTGAAGAATAGGAATCATAATGGTGAGCCATTGCTTTTAATATAAAATGTAAATGCCTTAGCCCAAGCTATAAAAATCCCTGTATGACCTTCAGCTTCATCCCTGGCCATTCTGTGTCTTGCAATTTTTGGTCCAGTCATCCCAGTTTCCTTTCCATTCCTAGAACACAACACACTCACTCATACCCTACAATTTTTCACCTCTGTTCTTTCTGTTTGAAGAATACTCCTCTCCCTGCTCCCACGCCCTTCTAGCCCCTGTCATTGATGAACCCACTTTATACTCAAGGTTCAGCTTCCTCCTGAACTAAATTTCTGACACATATGTTCTGAATAAATATGTGTTGAATGAGTGATTATCAAATATTGAGTGCACATTTGCTCATTTAATGCTCACAAAATTCCTGTGAGGTCGATATCGTTACTCCCATCATTGTGGATGTTAAAAGCAAGGTTCAGAAAGGTTGAGCAGCATCCCCAAGTTTATGCAGTTATAAGTGCAGAACCGGTATTCAAATCCAGGCTGTGTGACTCTAAAGACAACTTTGGAGTGCAATAAAGGCTTGGGCAGACATGAAGAAGGAAGTAATAATAAAATCAAGTCTTGCCTGGCCTGATTTGGCTCAGCAGTTCAGCTTCGACCTAGGATCTAGGCCATCAGGGTTTGATTCCTGGTCAGGGCACACGCCCGGGTTGCGGGCTCGATCCCCAGTAGGGGGCGTGCAGGAGGCAGCCGATCAATGACTCTCTCATCATTGATGTTTCTATCTCTCTCTCCCTCTCTCTGAAATCAATAAAGATATTTTTTTTTTAAAAAAAAATCAAGTCTTAAATGCAGAGGTCTCAAGAATAAGGCCTTTTCAGCACAGTCTGCACAGGTTTTCAGAAGCAGCACAAAATCCTTAAAGCTTTTTCACCAATTCCGAGAGAGATGCTGAGATCCCACACAGCAGAGGGTTCTTTTGTTCAACAAAGAGATGGGGTGACATTCAAGACAACCCTCCTCCAAGGATCACTCTTGTCCCACAGCATCTCTAGTGTGAGAAATTAGGAATTAGAAGGTCCTTTTCAGACTATTAGATCTCCTTCTTTCTATGCCATAAAGTGCAGCCCCAAGATACTTTTTAAAAAGAAATGCCTCTTCTGGCCCACGTGCCTCAGTGGTTGAGCACCAACCTATGAACAAGGAGATCAGGGTTTGGTTCCCAGTCAGGGTGTATGCCTGGGTTTCAAACTCGATCCCTAGTAAGGGGCATGCAGGAGGCAGCAGATCAATGACTCTCATTGATGTTTCTCTCTCTCTCCCTCTCCCTTCCTCTCTCTGAAATCAATAAAAACATATTTAAAAAAAAAAAAAAACCTTTAAAAAATAAAAATAAATGACTCTTCTTTTAAAAAGAAAAGAAAAGCACTTCCATCCTGATATATATAAGTTCACCAAAAAAATCACACTATTAGAGTAGAAACAATTTAAATATAAGGACATGCTGCTTATGCATCATCCATTTCTAGAACTTAGGCCAGCCTAATTTGTAGTCATAGCACACTAAAATACATTATTTTGGTGTGCTATACATCATAGATTACAGGTGCAGAAATAAAATCATGCAATAAACATAGCACCTTATCTTTTCAAAAGATTTTAGTGCCTTATTGTCTGCTCGTCATAAGGAAATACTTCACAAGGAGTCACAAGCTTGTGGTACTGTTAAGTTTGCTGGTGGCTTTTTCAAGTGGTTTATTAATGGTATATATCTAATAGTGCTATTAACGGTTGGTCCTCAGACAGTGCTGACTTCAAATAGGGAAGAAGGTAACTTCCTCTGAAGATGCATGTAATGATGGATGGGGGGCTGAAGAGAAGGTTAGGAGCAATAATTAGATGCGTAGCAGTGATGGAGTGGTTTGATTGTAAGGACTGGGAGTGAGGCACTCAAAACATAATGGAGAGATATATTGTAAAGTGAAAACAGCAGGTGGAGGGCAATGGACAAAATATATTACAATTTATGGTGTGTGTGTGTGTGAGAGAGTGTGATATAAATGTCTCTAAAAAGACTCTCAAGAAACTGTAAGAATGGTTGCCTCTGAGAAAAGGGATTGGAAGTACTGACTTGAAGGGGAAAGTCAAGGGTGAAGAGTAGACTGTTTTGCTAAATAAGTTTAGGCACGTGTTTTAACCATGTACATCTATTTTTATTTCGAAACAGACCAGGAATGCATGAGATTGCCCAGCAGTGCATGGCTCAGGTGTCTGGGTCACACTCCAGCTCAGCCAAGCTATTGGGTATAGTCTCTCAGAAGCAAGATGGAATAGATACACAACTTTTCAAAAACTAAGGCTTAAACAGCTCCACTGTGCCCTACCTGGAGAGAGCCTGCTGGCCAATGTAAGAACCAAGGACAGAATGACATGGGAAAAACAAAAGAGAGATGGGCATAATGGAGTCAAGGAAAGTGAGAGTTGGAGTTCAAAATTTATTCTCAGTCACAGGCCAGCTACCAAGGTCAGGGTAAGTTTTGGACTCTAGTCTTTCCTGAGGAGTGGTAGAAGGCAGTTCAGACCATCATAGTGAGGCAACATCCTTCACTTCTCTCTAATAGCTCTGATAACAAGTTTCTAATGATCATTTGGTTCCCCATGTCTCCTTCCACAGAGAGAATATGGCCCAATCAGCAGAAGAAGGCAGAGTGAGGGGTGACTACAGTCCACCTTGCAGTTATATTTTTTTTACTATGTTTAAACAAATAAAAAATAAAGTCATTTGTATATAGACAAGACCATAGTTCTGAAAAAGTTATTTGTTTCCTAACATTTCCTTCTCTCTGTTAAGGTAGCTAAACCATTAGGATTCATTGACTCAGGAAGACATGAGATAGCAGAAAACAGGGAAAAAATTGAAACTTTTAGCTTTGTGTTTCAAAAGCTAGCTCTTTAGAATTTTTTTTTAAAGAATCATGGCAGCCCGGCTGGCATGGCTCAGTAGTTCAGTGGTATGAACCAAGAGATCCTGTTTGATTCCCGGTCAGGGCACATGCCTGGGGTTGTGAGCTCAGTCCCCAGTAGGGAGCGTACAGGAGGCAGCCAGTCAGTGACTCTCATCACTGATGTTTCCATCTCTCTCTCCCTCTCCCTTCCTCTCTCTGAAATCAATAAGACATATTTAAAAAAAAAAAAAAGAATCATGGCAATGTTTGAGAGCAGTAAGAGCAGGCCTTCCCCATCCACCTTCCCTGTCAACTAGAAAAGGATTCTCTACACCTGGTAAAAGAAAAGAATGAGTGATAAGAATATGATACCGATGCGACCCTGGAAAAGGGAGTCTGTGCCCTGCTCTCCAGGCTGAGCGCTGGGATGTGAGCCAAGGCCAGAACCCCCGGAGAGGACTGTGGAATCTGATAGCAAAGGAGACCTACCGAGCCACTGGGGTGAATCGAGCACTCCCAGAAGAGAAATACTTCTGTGATCTGTGTAGGTAGGCCAATATCAAACCTTGAAGCAATTTTGGTGGGGCAACAACTAAATGAGGGAGGCAAAGAAATGGTTGAGAAGGGCTGGCTCGATTTGAAGGGTTGCACAGATGGTAATGAAAGATGTCTCTAGGACAACTTGCATGGACCAGTTCTGGAAAAATAAGTTTACCCCTGAACATCCCTCCCCACCGTGAAGTCCAGATTTCCTCCTATCCTGCACTACTACCACCAATGCTTTGGAATCATATAATCCATATAACCATATAAACCTTATAAAGTCAAAACTCAGATATAACCACGTGTAAGAAAAAGCCAGCGCCCAGCCGGGTGGCTCAGCGATTGAGCATCAACCTATGTCCCTGGAGATGGCGGTTCAATTCCCGGTCAGGGTTGCGGCTCGATCCCCCACAGGGGGTGTGCAGGAGGCAGCCCACCAATGACTCTCTCATCATTGACGTTTCTGTCTCTCTCTCCCTCTCCCCTCCTCTCTCTGAAATCAATAAAAAGATTTTTTTAAGAAAAAAGAAAGAAAAAGGCAGGAATTCAAGCTGGCAGAGATTAAGTTTCTGTCATCTTAATGGAATAGAGGGTTAGAATACATATTTAGCTGAGTTACATAAGAGCAAAAGTTGACATATTTCTTGTGCACCTAAATTTATGGCCTTAGATTCATACACACAATACATATTATATACTTTAGCTTCCTGTGAGTTTGAAAAGTTAATCCAGAGTGAGTTACATGCTGTGTGCCTTTGGAATGTTAATTTCCCCATCTGTTGAATAAGAACTTTAATATCCATTGTACAAGGTTAATATGAGGCTCCGACGTGATAATGTATGTAAGCTGCCAGGTCCAATGTAGATGACCCATAAATACTATTTTTCTCATGCCAACATCATCACTTCAGTCGACATTCATCAAATATTACAATTTCCAAGTGTATAGCTGGTTAGACATTAATTACACTTTAGGTTGGCTGCTTCATGATGGCATCCTAGTATCTTAATCGCATCAGTAAAATGTCCTCACATCACACGGATAACTTCTGGGAAGGGTTTCTGTGGCCGGTTAGTCCCACCCACAGTTCTGTAGTTTCCAGTAAGCTTCAATCAAAGAGAGTGTCCCCTCCCTGACCTGAGCATGCTGTCATTTCCCAGCCCTTTTGCCACAGTCCTCTTGGAGGCATCTTTTGGCATTCTGACTTTCCATCCCTTATACATAAGGTAAGCCATGGCATGCTTGTTCCAGGTCTGGGAAACACGTGCTGCAACACTGGAGGATCTTTTCCTCTAGCCACGTAAGGAAAAAGAGGGGCATCCATGCAGGTCCTTCAGGTATAGTATTTCACTCCATCTTTATAAATACCACCATTTCATTGACAAAAGCTAAGGCTCAGAGAGGCTAACTGATTCCCCTGGTACCCAAGAACTAGTAAGTGACAGAGCAAAACTTGGTTAAGCTAAATCTGGAGGGCTCCAAAACTCATGCTCTCTGTGCCACATAACCACCCGTGGAGGAAAGGATATGCAGGGCAAGTATGAATTGTACCAAAATGATAGTTGATTGAATATATGGCCAGCAAGTAGAGGTATTTGCAGTTGTCACCAAAATACTACATGTGTTTAGATAGTAGCATGTAAACTTGGGGGGGGGGGGAGAGAAAGAGAGAGATACAGACAGAGAGAGAACATTTAAACATCCTTCACTGGGCTACAGTCATAACCTGGGTTGACTCTAGTTCTATAGTAGTAACAATAATGATAACAGTGCTTTGTGTGCATCTAGTACTGAGCTTTCCTAAGTACTTTCACATCCATTATATGATTTGTCTTACAGCATTCCTGGCAAGATATGCAGGAAAAGCATCATTCTTCCCATTCTTATGAAAAAGAAAAGAGGTGCAGACTTGTGCCACATCCCCCAGCAATCTCGGAAACACAGAGCTGCAGTCTCGAATGATGTGTGCAGTCTGTTTGGGCACTCTGAGTGGTGGCTGGAGATATGCGGAGGTATGACAACCTTTTCCATGGTGAAGTAGGGAATGAGGTGTCCCAGTTAGGGCCTCAGCAGGAAACAGATGACATGGTCAAAGTGGACACTTTGAGATTTTAACAAAAGGACTATTTGCAAAAGGATGCTCAGGGTGTAGGGAAACCAGAAGACATAGTGCAGTTCTCTGGTTTGCATCAGTAAGGACTGAAGGGCGAGAGGAGGGTGTGGTTATTAGAACCGGGAGAGAGAGTCTACAAAGAGATCACCTCACAGGAGCTCTGGACTTTGGCCAAGGGACACAGCCAGCCTGCAGTGACTGCCACAAGGAGGGGTTCAGGGATATCAATACCTTGATTTTACTCCAGTCCTTCCTTCCCTCTGATGACCTGCTGGTGCTTCCTGTTGGCCAAATCCATCCGCAAGTCAGAGGCAAAGAAACCTATTATTGTGGTCAAAGCAGCTCAGCCTCATAAGGCACAGAAAAGGGAACAAAGGGGTAGAGCAGATCTGGAGGAGCAAGCAGAAGATATCCTGCACGTGAGAGTTTCTGCTGAGAGGCCACACTAGAACAGTGTATCAGTAAGACTTCAGCTCACTTGAAATGATTAAACAATAGAAAGGAGTTATTGAACAGGCTTCAGGGGCAGCCAAATCCGGAGGCTGGCTCTCTCTGTGAGGGTGTGAGATCTGTCCTCCTCGGTGTGCCAACTCTACTCCGGCTGCCTTACCACATGGCAGCAAAGTGGCTGAAGCAATTCCTGGTGTTGCATCTGCACACCACATTGACTGGAGAAAGAGAGAGACCATGTTGCAGAATTCCCAGTTAAAGCCCTGAGACTCACTCGGATTGGATTATCTTGGGTTAGATGCTCAACTGTAAACCAAACTTTATGGCTAGAATGTGGAATGTACCGACTGGCCTAGCTGAGATCAAGTGCTTCACCCTTAGATAAAGGAATAGAACGGTTTTCCATAAATCACATAGATTCTGGAACAGAAATTGGAGCTTTGTGGGATGGTTGAAGAGACCATTGAGAAGTGTTCACTCAAGTAGAATTGCAGACCTGCCACCATTATGAAAGGGAGGAGACATATGGGACTGAAGAGTGTTTCAGTCCAAAGTGTAATCAAACAACAGAAGCCCAATGTGGATTAAATGAGCAGGGGTTTATTTACGTCACTCGATGAAGCAACAATAGGTAGGCTATCAAAGGCTGGTAGAGCAGCTTAATGATGCCTTTTGAAACTCAGATTCTCATAATTATTACCTCATGGTCAAACGATGTCTGGTGCACTTCCAGGCTTCCAGCCAAATTCTAGGCAGGAAGAAGGAAAGGGGCAAATGACGGTCTAAAGAGAAAAGTGTTCGCCTCGAGAGCTATTGCTTTTCTATTTGCAAAGGGAAACCCTTTACTTCATTAACCAGAACTATGCTATGTGGCCACCTCTTAGCCGCAAAGGAGGCTGGAAGTAGGGAATTTTCTTCCCTAGCTCAAGTTGTAGATGAACATAAGGGAGAGGGGGATTGGGAATTGTTTTGGAGAGCTCATCCATGGTCTCTGCCACAGGAATGATTGCCTAAGAGCACTGAAGACCCAGCAGAGGCTGGAAATCATAAATCTGTGGTGGAGCCAATCAGTGGAGAATCACCCACTTGACAATAATACTGGTTAACTGGAAAAAATGACAGCTTTATACTAAATTTCACTGATTTTGCTAACTCAGGAGAACTATGGGCCAAATTTTCCTAGCAAAGAGGGCAGTGAAGCCAACCACATAGACAGTTCAGGAAAACTGCTGAAACAATGAGCTATCTCATTTCCAGAAAAATTAAGAGTCTTCCTGAATAAATTTATAAACTAAAGCCCAGAGTCTGTAACATATACTAACACTAATACTGGTCATTTTTCCAGAGAAGTTTATTCATCTAGGAAGGACCTTTCCATCTAGTTTTTATTATTATTATTATTATTATTTTAATGCATTTGCAAGATTTTTGTTTGTTTGCCTAATTTTTTTTCAATTACAGTTTATTTTGTTATTTTTCTCATGAGTCAAGCTTACTCAGTTTATTTATTTATTTATTTATGTATTTATTTATTTATTTGCCTCGAAGTTTTTCCATTGATTTTAGATAGAGTGGAAGGGGAGGGGGGAGAAAGAGAGTGAATGAGAGAGAGAAAGAGAGAGAGAGAGACATCTATGTGAGAGAGACATATCGATTGGTTGCACACACCCATGCTCCAACCACTGAGCCAAACGGGCTAGGGCAACAAATCTTTTTTCTTATATAAGCATCTATAACAGGACCATACACAAATGTGTATTTAATTAAATGTAACTTAATTAAATAAGTTTTGTGTATAGTTGTATAATCCAAATATAGCATTGCTCTGATCTTAGGACCCACAGTGACACATCAGAAAATTTTACAAATTCAATTCCAAGGGCCTTGAAGAGAAATGTAGATCTTTGTAGGTGTTCTCAGGAGCAGCTAAAAGAGTTTACCCCCACACAACACACCACAATCACATGGCAGCTGCTGTCCCCACAATCTTCTTCCTGTCTCTCCTGCCTATTCCAGAAGAGACACCCTATGTCTTTTCTTATTTATGCAGAACCATTCACCCCTTTTTCTAATCTCCCATAGGTCCAAGCTTGGCACATTTTCCCACCAGTACATCAAAGCAGGAAAGGACCTTCCTTCTGAAACAAAAGAGTAGAAGGAAAGACTGACAAAGGTCACATTATAGCAATGCCACACTCTAGGCAAGTGCTTAATATAGCTTCATAGAAAATGCCAGCAACTCACCGCCTTTAATAAGTAGTAAAAGTACTGAAGTAAAGACATATTAATAATTTTCTTTCACATGGCACCATATGGCAAGAATAACAAACATCACAGACTTCACAGATTTGCAACGTAAAACAGCAGAGGGAAAGAGAAAGGAAGATGGTGACTGAAAAGATATGAAGCAAGAGCAACAGTTACATTTTCGTTAGCAGACCATGTGTAACTGGACCTAGGAATTTAAACTTTTGAATAAAAAAACGATGTGTTCGATTTAAAAATGAAATGGCTCCCACTGTAAATGGATATGAAAAATGATGCTTCATAGAGCATATGAATTAATGAAATTACTTTGTGGTTTGTGGCTATCCTTAGATATATTAATCACAGACAAATAAAATAAAATAATTTCTATATAAAAACAAAGAAACAATTAGCACAATTATTAAGCCAACCAACAATTCCATTAATGACTGCTTTCTAACTCTATAATGCTTATTAACAGCCATGAGTAACAAATACCTGTATTCTAGTCCTGGTTCTTCAGTTTATAAGCCATGTGATTTTGGTCAAGTTGTTTAGCTTTTCTCCACTTCTTCATCTATTAAACTGAGAGGATAGCCTTTGTCCTATATCCATCTCTCCAAGAGCATCAATGTAGGTAATGCTTATGCCAGTATTTTGAGAATCGTGAAGTACTATTAAACCCAAAGTACTATTATTATTAACAATAGTAGCAGATATTACTTACTGATTGTCCACAAAGCATCGAGCAAGAGGATGGTAGGTGCATAGCATACTTAATGAAATGTCCGATGCTCACTCTCAAATATTTAGCTTTAGTATCACTGTCTAGAACAGTATAATCTGCTCCTTGGAATTTTAATTAATAGATAATAATAACAGCTACCATTTCCTGAGCATTTACGAGGCACTAGTCTAAACACTTGAAACACTTTATATCATTTAATGCTCACAAGAACCTGATGAGGGAGGGTAGTGTTATCATCACCTTTATTTTACAGAAGAGGAAACTGAAACTCAAGAGTTCAAGTAACTCACTCAATCTCAGTTCAGTGGTATCGAGTAGTTGAACGTGGAATGGATTCCAGGTGATAGAATTGACATGCTAGGACATTTCCTTGCAGTTAGATTAGTGATGTACATATGTACCTAGGCAGCAAATACGTGTTAGCTCACTGAATGAACATATATAGAGCCCTATGTTTCATGTAGTTAGAACATTACCAGATTCCTACAGCATATATTATTTTCTAAATGAAGAAAAGGAAAAGAAACTTTCTCATACTTCTAATAACTGTCATCATCAAGAAATGAGCTTTTAATGTGCACCTGAAATCTGTATAATTTTGTTAACCAGTGTCACCCCAATAAATTCAATAACAAGGGGGAAAAAAGCTTTCAGGAACAGACTTTTTCCAGATAGACACTTCTCTTAAAAGACAAAAATCACAAACTTTTAATTAATTTTGATGAAAATTTCTAAAATATGCCAAAAAACAACAACAAAACTTTTGAGGGTGAGTGGACTGGAGGTGGCTATTTGACCTCTTGCGCCCAAGAACTAAGTTGTCTGCTTCTGAATTCTCCCTTCTACTGTCTAAGTACTCGCTTCTCACTGTACCTGCAACTATCTCTCTACTGCTTTCTTTTTCTCTTTCTCTTTGCTCTCCTTTCCTCAGAAGTTATCCATTTCCTCTTTTCTCTTTACTTTCATTTGAAAATCTGGCTTTATATAGACAGATTCCACCTTTTTATTCAACTATCAAAGCAAAAATCACAATGAATCGAGCATGTGCCTGTCCTGCTACTTGTCTTTCCACCCAACTACTTTGTAGCCCCTTGCCTAGGATTTGCCCTATTGGCAGCAAAGGCTCTTTTGCAGGGTTTAAATCATAGTTAGGTTAAAGTGACCACCGGCACTTCCTGGCAATCCTTCCGTATTTTATTCATTTACTTCCCCACTCTCTAAAAGGACTGTCACACTTTACCCTTTACCCTCAAACATTCAACAATTCAACACCTCCTCCTCCATCTCAGCTGATGGTCTCACTTCTAATTTCACTGAGAGCATAGAAGCGATACAAAGAGAACTGCCTGGTCTCCCACCACCAAATAAACTACACACACACACACACACACACACACACACACACACACACACACACTGTGTCCACACCCACATGTCCTCTCTCTTTGCTCTCTATGCTGTGTTCTGGGCTATTCTTTTCTTAGGATCTTGCAAATCACGAACTCTCCCTTCAACAATATTAAAATTAAAATCTAATATGGTTGTGGACCAACAGTATTTTTCATTTACTAATTTTGGATCACCTCTCTTGTGTTTCATTTTTGCTTATTTTTATTCCATAATTTCTTGTTCTTTTTAGTAGGAGTTCTGCCTTTATCTCTTTGGTCATCTCCATCATAGTTATATTAAAATCTTGCCAAACTTGCCAGAGATAAAACTGATTTCATCTATATTCAATTTACATTCCCATTGTTGATTCTGCTGGCTTTCTTTCTAAGCATTAAACTCATATCTCGTGTTTTGGAATTTGGGTTTGCAGGCTCAAATTGAAGCATTTGGAAGCTTTTAACATTTTTCTTTCTATCTCTCCCCATGCCTTCAACCATGAGCTCACCCCGTTCTGTCAGCAGACCCTCCATCAAAAGCCAAGTTTTGTAATAGCAGCTTGGAACTCCTGCCCTAAGGTGATATTTTGGATTTTGCAGATACAGTCACAGAGCAATTAGACAGCTAGGCTCAATTTTTTATTGTAAGACTGTATCTAGATACCCCCATCTCCCTAGATCCATAGCTTTTTAAAAGCTATGTCTCCAAGTAAAAGTCATCTGGAGTTTTAATATCTCTTCAGCCTCACTCCTGAGAAGGGAGGCGTTTTCAAACTGTAGGGTTTGATGCAATGTCTTATGGAACAATTTTAGTGTCCTCTCCCTTTCCAGAGCTGAAATCCTGGCCAGCACTCTATGCTTTCTGAATTTTCCATAAACTTTGTGGCTTCAGCCTACACACTTTGACATTTTTTGTTCTATTTCCATCTAAAAGATGTTTGTCTCGCTTTTGGACCTGAATTTATCTTCATTGTTTCCCCCTTTTAGATCTGATCTATTATTGCCCTGTGTTTGGAGCAGTGTGGGTTATTAAAGCTTGAAATCAGTGCGCCGTCTTGTCTAAAGGTTGTGCCTATGTGCTCTGTCTTCTGTTGTGTCTATCGAAAACCAGGCTTCTCATTTGTGCTCTGCATTTCGCCCACCCTTATCTCCTTGAGCACTTGGCTTCTGCAGTTCCCCCTCTTTCCAGACTCATTGGTTTCTCTTTTTTTTTAAATATATTTTTATTGATTTCAGAGAGAGGAAGGGAGAGGGAGAGAGAGAGAGAAACATCAATGATGGGAGTCATTGATCGGCTGCCTCCTGCATACCCCCTGCTGGGGATCAAGCCCGCAACCCGGGCATGTGCCCCAACCGGGAATCGAACCCTGATCGCCTGGATCCTAGGTCGGTGCTCAACCGCTGAGCCACGCCCGGCCGGGCTGGACTCGTTGGTTTCTTCCTCTCCCCTGGACCATTCCCGCCATCAGGCAAGTAGGCTGGAACAGCACTCATTTTATTTTTTAAAAACTCCAAAACTCTTCTCAGACTTTACATTCTCCTCCAGCTACTTTCCGTTTTCTTTGCTCCTCTGCTCCCCTTTCTTCCAAAGCTCCTTGAAAGAGCTCTTTCTACTCAGGCCCTCCCTTTCTCACTCCCGCCCCCCCCTGCTCCCAGCAGGCAGCTGCCTGAGGCTGCGTTCGGAAGGCGGGCACCCAAACCCAGGCCCTGAGTAAACGGGCCTGAGGCGGGAGAAGACTGCGGGACTGGAGATATTAACGTGGACCCTTCAGTACATGGATGTTGTGCCAGAGATTACTAGGTGCTTGTCCCTTTTTCTTTCTCCTCTGGCTCCTTAGTACAGAGCTTCAGTCTCAGCTGAACATACTGCTGCCTGAAATAAAAGCCCCGACTACTAACCTCCATCTCATCGAGATGGAAACACATGAGCTAAGGAGAGAAGCATGCAAATGTACGTGGGGTGGGGTGGAGCGGGGGGGGGTGTGGGGGGGGTGCTTCCAAAAAGTCTCCTTTAAAAAGGCCGATCTTCTGGGAGGGGCCCCTTTCTCCTTTCCTTCCCCCTGGAATGCGTAGGTGATGCCCAGAGCCAAACCAGCCGTTTCAGACTGGGGGTGAGCCTCAGAGTGGAAGCCATCCTCTAGAGGGACACAACAGAAAATCAGAAGTAGCGCCCGGCCTGGTGTGGCTCAGCGGTTGAGCATCAACCTAGGATCCAGGAGATCAGGGTTCGATTCCCGGTCAGGGCACATGCCCGGGTTGCGGGCTAGGCAGCCCAGTGACTCTCTCATCATTGATGTTTCTATCTCTCTCTCTCCCCCTCCTTTCCTCTCTCTGAGATCAATAAAGATATGTTAAAAAGAAAAAAGATAACTTAAAAAAAAAAAGAAAAGAAAATCAGAAGTAGCCCAAGTCTCTGTGACTTTGTGGATCTGCCGTATCAGTTGTGAACTGACTCCTTCTGACTCCTTATATGTGAGAGAAAGAACTCTAATGGTTTGGAACGTGATTCATTAGGGAACAGGTGGTATTAAGAGCCATGGGGCTGGAAGAGATCATCTGGGAAATGAGTGGAGACAGAGAACCAGGCCAGAGCCTGTGGAACTCGAGCAGCCACAGGAGGAGGGAGAGAGAGATCCCCGGTGAGGGGTCAGCAAGGTAACAGGCCAGCGCCCTGGCCGAGCAGCAAGCGAAGAACTGTTTAAAGTAAGAAGCGGCTCAGATGCTGCTCATAGGTCAAACTGAGAGTTGGCCGCTGGCTTTAGCAACATGGAGGCCACTGGGGACCTGGACAAACGGGAATCCAGAGGGGTGCTGGGGGGAAAGCCTGAATGGGCATAAGGAAGAATGAGAGGAGAGGAAGACAGAAAGTCCGGGCAACTTTTTAAAGTAGTTGTGTTTCAGAGAAGAGCAAAGGGTTAGGGCAATATCTAAAGAAGTAGACTCGAAAGGTTTTGTTTGTTTGTTTGAAGATAAGAAAAATAATAGCATGTTGGACAGTGTGGGAATGATCTAATTTAATGATGCAGGAATGAGGAGGTAGAATTGTTGGTGTGATATCTGTGTTTAAATCAAGCTGCTCCCTGAGATTAACTCTAATAATCACTTAAACTAACACTTTATGTTTTCATAGCCAAGTATCATGTAGCTAATTTTCTTGGTTCTTTTTTATTTAGTATGATTTTAAAAATAATAAACTCGATGCTTTAAAAAATAGCATAAGAATTTTAAAGGGAATGCTTTATTCACAAACATTAATATATATCCTAATTTAAATTTATGTAGATTATGTCATTTAGATTCTAAGTGCTTCAAATACATGTACATGTAAATCTCCAGTGTTTTGGCGCAAGTATGAGCTGAAGACAAAAGAAAAAGAAAAAAGTGCAATAATTTTCCTTTATGGGATGCTATAGTTTGGTATGGTATAGTTTGCTCTGCAATGTATAAGGCATGGTTCTGAGTTTGTCTTTCCTGTGGGCATTATAGGATGGATAAATAAACGAATACAATTTTAAAATTGCCTTTAAAAAGTGCTTACAGTGCTACCCAGTATTAGGTAAGGATGGAGATGACTTCAATATGAATGTTGAGCCTTCAGTATTTATGTTTCAGGGAAACTGGAACTATATCAAGAATAGAAGGTGGATTCTTTAACTTGATAGTGGGTATTTGCATTATAAGCCTCTCTGAGAAGGAGCTAGGGTGACCCCTGCTGGGGGGATGAAGTGAAGGTCTTTCCATTCAGGGCCAGGCTAAAGATAAACAGTAAGCTGCAATTCAAAAACTCAGAGGATTTAGAATAAGGAAAGAAAGAGCATACAAGAGAAAGTGATCACAAATGACAGGCTGAAGTAATAAGCCTTCTAGAAAAATAAGAGCAAAGACAAGGGGGAAAAGGTCATTAGCAAGAAAAGAATTATCGTACACAAAACTCCAAATGGGTTAATTAATGTGGAGGTTTTTGTTCCAGACCCCCTTCAAGGACATTTGTGAATCCCCTAAGAGTTCACATACCCTACATAGGTCAAGAAACCTTACTAGGAGAGACAGTATTCTCTGAAATGTGCGGATAGTCTATTTGATACACAAAAACTCTTGAGAAACTTCATAATTTCAGAGAAACATTGGGGTTAAAAAGAAGTCTGAGGAGAGGAAATGGCAAGAGGACTGATAACTCAGAGCCGGGAAGGCTGGGAAAAGTGATGAGGTCTTATCAGCAGGCCATCGGTGATCCCTTGCACCATAGTTTATAAATCTCTATGTCAAGTTATTTTAATTAGTTTCTGTCTCACTTCAGACAGTTATACTTAATAGATAAAGTAAAGGTGAAATTGAAATTGGAGAGAGAGCGAGAAAGATTAGTACTGTAAATTAAAGACTTGATAGGTAGGATTGTTAGCCTGAAATTTATGACCCAGAGCATCCCTGGATGGCCTTCACAGGATCCACAATCCTGGGGGAAATTTTTTTTTTCTTCTTTGTCTTCCCAAATATTTAAAATTAAAGTTAGGGGAGAAAAAAATTTTATATAGCTTATATTTTTATTAAAGCATTGTTTTATACAAAACAAGTAAAAGTCAACATGCAGAGCAATGTACAGTTTTGTAATTTATAATTGTCATCATTGGTCAGTTATAATACCCACCAGGCCTTTTTATCATATGAATTGAAAATGTGGTATGTCATTATAATTATGATCATTTCTCTATACCTTGATACTCCAGGAAATATCACAAAGGAAAAAAAGGTACCTTGTGTGACAAGATTCTTACCTATGGCAATGGAAGTCGGCAAATCAGAACTGGTCCCTTACATCCTGAAAATATATTGCATGGTCTGCTTCTTTTGCCTAAGTAAAAGACTCAATTAGGAAACAGTAAAACTTTACCAAAATTGGATTTGCCTCAACACAAATAGTGTCTGGAGAATTGCTTGCTGCATTACCAAAAACCTTAGTGAAGCCATATGTCTCGGTAATGGGTAAGTTGCTCTGTGCCTTGGAGGAAAAACTTAAAAACTAAAACAATGCCTCTGTCAAATGTTCTCATCCATTCCAGAATCACTAAAATCTATTCCAGTATTTTGAAGCAGATCGTAGAGGAATTGCCATTTCTCTTCAAAATTAAAGTATTGCCTTTTCGTGGAGCCAAGCCCTAGTTATGTTATTTGCACCAGGACAGCACCAAATGAGGATTCCTATTTTGGGAGTCCTTTCGGAAAGTTCAAAGGCATGCTGTGGTTTTGAAATTGTAAAAACTTTATTTGCCAAACAAAACTTCAACTCAAACGTTGGTACTGGGCATGATTGGAGAACCAGCAATGCTTGGCAGCACCTCTGGGTGGTGAAGAAACTCTGCATGTTACTGAAAGTCATTTCATTCCAGACTGGTGAGCTTTAGTGTCAAAGTCAAATCCTGAATAAATTACCACCACAAAAGTCATCAACCTATTCAGTGTCAGAGTCTTGAATTTCTGTCTTTTCAAGTGTTGTTAGGAAAGCAGAATGAAGCTCTCCTCTGCTATGCAGAAATCCCCTGGTTGTCTGAAAGGTAAGTCTGGTAGCACTCAGTGGAATTCGAGGTAGATAACTCTTACTTGGTTTTAAGATCTCACACTAGCCCTAGCCGGTTTGGCTCAGTGGTTAGAGCATCGGCCCATAGACTGAAAGGTCCCAGGTTCAATTCTGGCACATGGGCATGTACCTCAGTTGCAGGCTCCATCCCCTGCCCCAGGTCGGGTGTGTATGGGAGGCAGCCAAGCCTTGTGTCTCTCTCACATCAGTGTTTTTCTCTCTCTCTCTCTCTCTTCCCCTTCCACTCTCTCTAAAAAAGCAATGGGAAAAAATTAAAAAGTAAAAATAAAAAAGATCTCACATTAAAAAACACTTCTTTGGGGTCATATCCCTCCATTATTGCCTCTCACATACACCTTTCCTCCATAGTAATTTTGTATTTGTGATTGTGATTATTTGATCAATGTCTGTTTTCCCCAGTAGACAGACTAGGGGCTCAGTGGGATCAGAGACTAGCTCAATTTATTGGATCATTTATCTCTAGCACATAGCACAGTGCAGGGCATATAGTGGTCCCAATAAATATTTAGAAATACATGAATAAATGAACAAAAAAGTAAATGGCAGGAAACAGTTTTTCCACAGCCCCCTACATATGTGTCCATTTGAATAATAAAAAAAGGTGACTGCCCTTATTATAAGGCTTTATCTGAAGTAAGCTAATTCTCACAACAATCTTACCAAATAGGTACTGTTATTATCCACTGATGAGGAAATCCTGGCATCGAGAAGCAAGGCACTTGCTTAAGTTCCCATGGTTAGTAGGGGTGGAGCCAGCCTTCAGGTAGTCTAAATTTGGAGCGCACACTCCTAACTCAAAGTCCCCTATGTTCTCACTATTAGGGGAGTTACTGGGGAACTACGTAACTCTTTGGACAAAGCTACCTCTCTGGAGTGAAGGGTGGAGGTAGATAGCTATGGAAACTTTGCAGATCTGGGGGAAGTTTTCCTGCCAGCTAGATTCCAGAAAAGCGATTCCTCTGCAAGAGGAAACCTCTAGAACTGAGAAACACTGCCGAGCTCTGCATGTTACTTCATTCAAAATACCATATAAACAGTATCCATGGACCAGGTCTTGACCAAGATGACCTCAAAGACCAGAGAACAAAGAAATGGTACAAATGGAATCCACCTTGCAACATGTTTGAGAATTCTAACATTCTGATTCAAGCCAACCCTCACCTGGAAAAGCAAGCAATGGGACTTTTGATTTCATCTGAAATATCTACTCTTGTAATCAGGGATTTCATAACATACTGCCATCAGAGTTAGAGCTGATATTCACAGAATGTCAAATATGACAAGTGTAACCATGCCAGTGACCATTCCAAAAGTTAAAGTTCTTACCGAAGTTCAAAAAAATTGAAAAGCTGTGCTATATACAACTATAGGTGATAAAGTAGAAGTTAGGTAGATATGAGCAGAGTAGAAATGATAAGCCAGGTACAGACGGTCACCCAGGGTGGAAAGCCCTGGGTGCCTAGCATTTGGTAGGATTTCACCCCTAAGGTGACCTTTCCTCCCCTAGCATATCTAGTCATGAGGTTTAGACCCCCTGACCTTTTGTTATAGCATAGTAAAAGCTAGGAAAATTCCAGGACAAGCAAAATAGGGAAACTGAGACATAGTTAAACAGCAGTTTGCAGCCACCTAGTAAATGCTGTCTTCCTTAAATCAAGGACACTTAAGAGTAAATGATTTGCACTTCTCCTCCCCAACCAGACGGTAAATAGCTTAAATCACCCTACTTAGGGAGACAGATAACAGAAGTCCAATTTGTGCCATTTGCCAACCACACCCAAGGACGGATAGACTAAGAGAATCTCATTTTGGTACATCAGTATAAAGCTGATGAATATTCTATTGACCTCCCCTGAACGTCCAGACTTTAAAACCCCTGAAAATGAAGCTCCCAATGTGCTTTCTCTCCAGGGAGCATGCCAGTGCCATTCCCTCCCCCCCTCTCCTTCCCTCACAAGCACCTGTCCCTTAACCTCTAAGTGACCCCATGAGTCTTGCAACCAGGGAGCAATCAGCAGCAGCAGCTTGTCCAGGCTAACACCCTGAACCTGTCTCTGACTTCCCAGTGAGCCAAAGCAGCCCAGCCTAGGCCCTCCTGTTGCTTTTATGCCCTTCCTTGTTCCAATTGCCCTAAGTCTATTTTTACTGCAGTCAATAAATTCTTACTTTCTTTTCTACACTTTGTCTCTTGATTGAAATCTTTCCCTCAAGAAGACAAGAACCAAGGTCTCCTTGTCTCACCAGTTACACTTTCACATCCTTAGTCCTGAGGTTTAGACCCCCTTAGAGGAGAAACAAAGGGGCAGGAGAATAGCCTCATTTGACTCCCATACAAGCCCTTGCACAACCACTCTCTTTAGCATTAAGCCCTCAGAACACTGAGGTTCTGGCCTGCATGGAGGAATCTTGGAAACAATTCCTTGGGTCTGTTGACCTCAAAGACAGAGTTTTGGTCAAACTAGAGATAACATCTAAGGCCTCAGTTGTGTTTCAGCTCCAGGGCCAGAAAAGCAGCAAAAACCAGCCTACCTGGTAGAGACCTGGACCCTAAAAGGGACTAACCTGGAAGGCTGATGAATATTCTATTGCGATCCACCCCTGAGACCTCCCTTAAAATCCTCCCTTTAGAGAACAGATAAAAACCTCTTAAGACAAAGGACCCAGCTCACACTCTTGCTCACTCACACACACACACACACACCCCTGTGTGCCCCCCCCCCCACGCTCCTTCTCCCAGGCGCATTCTCTTTCCCTTTCTCCTCTGTCACTTGTTTCCTGAGTCCATGCAGCTCAGCTGGCTCCCTCTACAGCGCACTTCTTCTACCTCTGTGACTTTCTAAAATAAACTCTCCCTTGTATTTGAGTTTTGGCTCTGAATTCTTTCTTAGCCAGAACTCGAGGGTTGAGGTCTAACATCTGGTGCCACTCACCTTTAACATTGGTAAATAAAACCATAGAGAGTAATACTGAACTCATAAACTATTAGTTTGGTTGAATCAGATACTTTTATAATCAAAAGAAGCTATTCTCTATGCCCAGAACAGTTAAGTGCTTCTGGTGCCTTGAGCTAGACTGTTATATAAATGAGTCAGCCCTTGCTGGGTAGCTCAGTTGGTTAGAGCATTGTTCTGTTACGTCAAGATTGCAGGTTTTATCCCCGGTCAGGGTGCATACAAGAATCAACCAATGAATGCATAAATGGGTGGCACAGCAAATTGATGCTTCTCTCTCCCCCTTTCTCTCTCTCTAGAATCAATAAATAAAATTTAAAAATAAACAAGTGAATCAAAGATGACCTCTGTGTATTGGCCCCTAGATTGTTTATTTTTTCACTGCACGCTGAGAACCACTACCGCAAAAGCCCCTTGGTGCCAAACCCGAATTTTCATACATCCAATTATTTTTAAAATAGCCTGAAAAATAAAAATTTTAACCACTTGCATCTGCCTGCTTTGTATACCTCAAAAACCTCATCTGACAGCTTTACCTATTGATAAGACAGGGCCTTGCAGAGATATGCCCCCAAGCCAATGCTTCCAGGGGAGCTCCCAAAACCCAGAGACTCCATCTAAGTCCCTTCTCTCATTCTGCTCTCCCCTGGGAGTTCCGTAGCCTTCCTCTCCCTCTGGACCATGGCCCTGTGCAGTAGGCCTCTGGACGGTCTCATGCTGTGAGGGACTTCCCCTTTCTTGCAACCTTGCTCAAATACCATCCAATAAAGCTTCGGTGTTACTGGTTTTCTAGGTCACCTTTTTCCTCGATCAGCTCCACATTTCTCAAAGCCCTGCACAGACTAATTATAAATTCAGTGGAAAAACTGCAAAATGCTGCCAATTATGATTAAGATATAACTATAGGAAAGAAACATTGTGAAATGCATCTGTTATACAAAATTCAATTGAATAAATTTGAAGATCTAACTGGGTTTATTAAGGGATTCATGAATCAGGCAGCTGGAAGGGAGCTTTGAGGGGTTGTACAAAATGGAAGTTTTTCATAGGAAGAAGGGTGGACAAGGGAGCTACTGACAAAAGAAAAGAAAGGTTTACTTTTAGACAAGGACATCTTTTGAGGGGAAGGGAATTGCAAGGGTTTTTATCATGCAGATTGTCTTTTCTTTCTTTGGGGGAAAGTTGTGGAGAGGACCCATGTGACAGATTAATTTACTGGTGCTTGACAAGAAAATTCCAAAGAAACTGGTTAGGATTGCATTTCTGGGAGAAGTTGAAACTGCAGTTAGATCAGGTATTAAATCTAGGTGTGGTATCGTGGGCTTTTAACACAAGTGATGCCATTTTGGGCCTGTGATTTCTCTTTAACACATCTAAAGTTCAGTGATTGTAATCTGAGACTATTAAGGGAGAGAAAAGGCGTAGGAATTTTACAAAGATTCAAAAGATGATAATTCGTGCTAAGTAACCAAGTATGTTTCGAACAAATAAATTGTTTCTATTTCCACCATATATTCAATGAGAATGGACTCTTATCTTCGTTCTGTTATTCACTAATTGTGCACACTTGAGCAAGTTTTTCTTTTAAATCTCTTTGAACTTCCAGTTCTGTACCAGTAAAATGGAGATAATCGTATTTATTGTGAAGCTATTGTGAGTTATTGTGAATATTAGCACTTGGTACCTAACAGTTTTCCAAATTTGTTAGCATTCCACCCTAGATATGATGAAAACACATTTTTTCTTTACAAAGGTACTATTGCATATGATGATATATGTCACTGATCTTTACAAACAGGGAGAGTGTTTTCAGCAATAATTTACTAAAGAAAATGCTAATGGTTCAAAAGGTAGAGATGTTCCAAGTCACTTGCTTAGGAAAAAGGCTATTCTTATAGCCCCCTACCTCACCCCCTTGCCTTAAAAGAAGTCTTTTCCCAATCAAGTGAGTTGAAGGGTTTCCTTCTGGCTTTCAGGAGTACTTTCGTTTCATTTGGAAGACAATGTGGCCTAGCGGCTAGACAGAACAAAGATATTGGAGCCAGCTGATTCCAGCACTGTGTAGGGGAGGTTAGCCACAAAATCACCCAGCTGAGACTCCTCACAAATCCTTTGACCTCCCCAGCCCCTGGTCAAACTCTTGACAACAAAGTAAAATGTGCTAGAGGCAAGTTACCTCTTCCTGAGAGTAAAGTATCTTTAAAGGGGCCAAAGCAGCGTGAGAACTTACAAAAAAACAACCACCACAAACTATCAGCAAAATGAACTCTGAATGCAGTAGCAAAAAATGAGAATAAAAATATCATTGCTTCACATCAAAATCCAAATATCTGAATCATGGAAATGCCAATTCCCCATGTCCTTCACTGCTAGATATTTTAGCATCCATGATGCCAAGCATAACTGTAAATTCTGATGTCTGAAGTATTGGTTCAGAAAAATGAATGGCAGGGATTCCTTACATACATAAAAGAACCCAATCCAAACTTCTACCATGTGTGGGAGAGATGACAGTCTATTTTGCTTAGGACCTCACACTGAACTTCAAATCATTGTAAAGATTTTTTTTCTAACGATATCTACCTAAGGCAAAGGCCTGGAAAATATTTGCTACAGAAAAAAAGCAAGAGGGAAGAACAGTCAGACTAGAGCCTAAATACTGAAAGAGGCCTTAAGGTGTCTAGCTTCTATATTGCTTCACCCTGCATTCTAGATCCCAAATAACATTTGGATTAGATTTGAAATCCATCCAGCTGTCAAAACATACACGTAAACATGCAATATCCAAAAATCTCTGCAACATATGCCCAAGGATCTAATGCCATCTAAAGGAAGCTGTGGCAAATTGCAAAATAAATACATGACTTAAAACTTCTCACTCTTGGTACAAACATAAATGAGATATCCCTAGCTTAATAATATCATTAAGCTAATAATTACTATTAGCTTAATGATATCATTATTAGCTTAATGATATTATTAAGATAAGAACAACAAATTTTGTATTGATCCTGATGGGGAGGAAAAATAATTTTCCTTCTACCCTCTTAAATTCTTCTGGCCGGTCTAATAATATTCCAATGACATACAGCAGAGTATAGGGAGAAAATTGCACAGGGGTTTCACATAGACATAAAAATTCCAAAAACAGTAAAGCAAATGAGGCATACCTGTCATTCTGGACTAAGGAGAGGGAAGTAGGGGGTCTGAGACTTCAAAGGGAAGGAAGGCAATTCACAGGGAGATGAAAGTTAATGTTTAGTAAACAGACATTTGTTGAGCCATCCTGAAACAATGAGATACAGAGAGGACGTTGATAAAATGGGCTTGCTAAGTTCCCCCCTATCATACCTAGTTCATATTAAACTCCAGTCATCTATGATGATATCTCCCTTCCTGGAGCAAGTTCTCTATCTTAAAGTTTTTTAGGCAGCTAGGGGGAAGGTCAAAGGTTTTTCCTAAATCTTTCTGTTCTTGAAAATAGCCAGCTTAAAATAATCAATATCCCAAAAGGTGTACTTATAGGTGGCAAACTCTGCTCACCCTCAGTTCCATAAAATACCTATTAAAGTCAATAAAGCTTTTGTCCAAAAATGCCACACACAGAAAATGAAAATACAGACAACTAATCAAGAGGGGGGAAATGTGAGTGTACATGTTTATGTATGTTTGTCTGTGTGTGTTCAGCATTGCAATAAATAAAATAAATATAATTAAAACTACAGGGGGGAAAGTTTTTAAAATTTAATGTTGGCTAGACAAAAGGCAAAAGCAACACAGGTGTTCATTAACAGATGAATGGATAAACAAAATGTGGTGTATACCTGCAATGGAATGTTATTTAGCTTTTAAAAGGAAGGAAATTCTGACCCATGCTACAACATGGAGAGAGGGAGTTAGTGTTTAATGGGTAGAGAGTTTCAGTTTGGAAAGATAAAAAAGTTTTGGAAATGGATAGTGGTGATGGTTGCTCAACCATGTGCATATGTTTAATGCCACAAGACAATACACTTAAAAAAATGGTGAGCCCGGCCGGGCGTGGCTCAGAGGTTGAGTGTCGACCTAGGATCCAGGCGATCGGGGCTCGATTCCCGGTCAGGGCACATGCCAGGGTTGTGGGCTCGATCAATGACTCTCTCATCATTGATGTTTCTGTCTCTCTCTCTCCCTCTCCTTTCCTCTCTCTGAAATCAATAAAGATATATATTTTTTTAAAATGGTGAAAATGGTAACTTTTTTTTAAACCACTTAACTTTTTTTCAAAAAAAATATCTTTATTGATTTCAGAGAGAAGAAGGAAGAGGGAGAGAGAGATAGAAACATCAATGATGAGAGTCATTGATTGGCTGCCTCCTGCACGCCCCCGACTGGGGATCGAACCCGCAACTCGGCATATGCCCTGACCGGGAATCGAACAGTGATCTCCTGGATCCTAGGCCGATGCTCAACCACTGAGCCATGCCCGGCCAGGAGAAAACTGAAACTTTTATGTTATGTATATTTTACCATAATAAAAAAAATTCATTGCTTGTGTGAGAGGGATGAGATGCATTAATACACTGCTAATGGAAGGAAAAGGTGATGTCATATTGCTGGAAAATAATGTGACAATATGTAGCAAAAAATTCTTACATGTTTATATCTTTTGATTCATTAATTCTATATCTAGGACTCCATCCTAAATATATATAACAGATACATTCAAAGAATTGTGTACAAGGGTGATCATCAAAGCCTTATTTATAATAGAGAAAAATAGAAAACAGATTAGGTTATAAGTCCTATAACAGGGAAATAGATAAATTGTAGAGAACCCATATAGATTAGTGTGTTGCAATTATAACTATGTTTATGAAAAATACCTAATGACATGCAGAATTAAGTGGGGAAAAAAGTATTCTTATATGATATATTTTTATTTATGTATTTTACAAACATTCTAAGAATTTCTTGCTACTAATTGAAAAAATGTATATATAGACACATATATATACATATATGCATATATACATACAATATGTGGCTTGACAAAATAATTAAACTAATTCTCTATTTGAAATGCATTATAAAATTATTTTTACTTAAGCAAAGCCTCAGAATAACTCATGTCACATTATGTTAATGGCAAAAACTATAGTACACTGTTTTAACTTAATGAGAAAACCATTAAGAATGTTTAAGGCTTTTGTTAAGATATCGCTAGTCCTTTATTTCACAGAAAAAAAGTTATTTATACATTCAAATTTTTTAAAAATTCACATCATATCTACCACTATGAGAATCCACTAAGATTGAAATTGTAACTGGCCCCTAATAGATTAAGTAAATTGTATCTAAAACCACCATCTCTCTTCAGCCACCATTAGACTTTGCTTGAACTTAAATGGCTTGTTTTGTTACAATAAAAATAGAATTTGGCTCTGTGTTAAAGATAATGTTTTCAAATAGATTGCTTTATTCAATTTAATAAACTAAGTACTGTCTAAGTGTTGGAGATACAGCAGTGAACAAAACAAAAATCCCTGCCCACATAGAATTTACAATTTAGTGAAAAAGAGACAAAACAAGCAAAGTAAATAAGTAAAATGTAGACTGTGTTACATTATGACAAGTGCTGTGGGGAAAAATAAAATGAAAAAAGAGAATAGAGTTTTAGAGGGGATGAGCAGAGTGATAAGGGAAGGTGACCTTTGAAGGGATATGAAGGAATTGAGGGAGTAAGCCACGTGTTTGGATATCTGGGTAAAAGGTGAAGGGCATTCCAGGCGTGTGCAAAGGTCCTGAGGTAGGAGAGTGCCTGTGCTGGAGGAAAAACAGCACGGAGGCCAGTGTGCCTGGAGAAGAATGAGCAAGAATGATCTCAGAGATTTTCAGAGATCAGAGATCAGAGATGGAGAGAGAAGGAGCACATATAAAACTTCCTTGTGTTACCTGCAAGACGAGGAGGAGACCTCCGTTCTTGTCTTCTTGAGGGAAAGATTTCAATCAAGAGACACAGTGTAGAAAAGAAAGCAAGAATTTATTGACCGCAGCAAAAATATACTTAGGACAGTGAAACAAGGGCATAGAAACAACAGAAGAGCCTAGTCTGGGCTGCTTTGGCTTACTGAGAAATCAGAGAGAGAGAAGAGGGCCTTGGAGACAGGTTCAGGGAGTTAACCCAGGACAAGCTGCTGCTGCCCAATGCTCCCCTGGTTGCAAGTCTCATGGGGTCCCTTGAGGTTAGGGGACACATGCCTGTGGGGGAAGAAGAAGAGGAAGGAAATGGCACTGGTATGCTCTCTGAAGAAAAGAACACATTGGGACCCTTATGTTTAGAGGTTTTAAAGGCTGGGCATTTAGGGGAGGTCTTAGGGGCAGATCAATAGAATATTTATCAGCTTTATGCTGATGTACAAAATGTGACTCTCTTTTTTTTAAATCCTCACTCGAGGATATTTTTTTCCATTGCTTTTCAGAGAGGGTGGAAGTGAGAGTGTGAAACTGAGAAACAAACATCGATGTAAGAGAGACATCAATTGGTTGCCTCCTGCACTTGCCCCAACCAGGGATTGAGCATGCAACCTAGGTATGTGCCCTTGGCTGGAATCAAACCCAGGAACCTTCAGTCTGTGGGCCAGCATTCTAACCACTGAGCCAAAGTGGCTAGGACCAAAATAAGATTCTCTTATTTGCCTGTCCTTGGTTGTGGTTGGCAAATGGCACAAATTGGATTTCTGTTATCTGTCTCCCTGAGTAGGATGATTTAAGCTATTTACCCTCTGGTTGGGGAGAAGTGCAAACCATTTACTCTTATGTGTCCTTCGTTTAGGGAAGATAGGATTTACTAGGTGGCTGCAAACTGCTATTTAATTATCTGTCTCAGCTTCCCTATTCCTCTTGTCCTGGAATTTTCCTAGCTTTTACTATAACACTTGTAGCTCATTATAAAGACTTTGGCTTTTGTTCCACAAAAATGCCTGTGAAGGCTGGAAACATAAATATCTATTCATGCTATTTTATTTTTTATAGATTGAAGATGTCCTTGATAGCATATTAGCCTATGTTTTCAGACTCCATGAACAACCTGAAATATGATAGAAAGTCATGTGGAGGGTCAACTGGATGACTATCTCTGCTCCCTAAGTCTCACCCATCCACAGGTTATCCTAGAGATGTTCCCATGGTGAAGGCAAAGAAATCAGACAGCAAAGGGAAATGGCCAGGCACTTTTTCAAGCCTCTGTTTGAAACATCCTATTGGTCAATTCACGTCACATGGCTGAGCCCAGTCTAAAGTCCTGAGGCAGAAAGTCCCACCGGGAATGGGAAGCTACTGCAGTTACAAGGGCATTGACCTAGGAAGGGGTGAAGAAGTGGGGCCAATAAGGAACACAGCACCTGGTTGGGAAGGAGTGGCTGCAGGTTCCTCTTCTTTCTGAGCCAGAGGCGAGCCTAAGGACCTGCGTTGCAGAGTGCCCTTGCTAGCATCTAAAATCCGTAGCTTCCACGGAAAGTATGGTTCTCAAAAATAGGTAGACCCCTGGGAGGAAGGTGAATATGTCTAGGTCCACAGCCAGCGAGACAGTGAACACACAGAACTCTCAGAATCATACCTTATTAAAAGAGAGCTGCCAGAAGAGAATGAAAAGTATAATGAGAACTCTGAAGGACCTTCATGAACAGTGCAAATGGGCTAGGAATTCAGCATAGTAATACAAAGAGAAGATGTTTAAAGCTAAAATTCAATGTACGGGCATGAAGATCAAGAAAAAGAGATCTCCAAGCACAAGAATACAAAGAGATGGAAATCATTAGGGAAAGGAGGAGAGATTTGAAAGATAGATCCAGAAGACCCGACATATGAATAATAAGCATTCCACAGGGGAATAAAAAGAAATAATAGAAAAAAGTCAATAATTAAACATAGCAGAAGAAAATTTCCTTGAGCTGAAGAAAGACATGCAGATTGAAAGGGCTCACTGAATTCCAGATGGTTTTAATAAGAAAAGATACATTCCTGGGCATATTCTGGTAAACTTGAAACTCCAAGGATTTTGGATAAATAAAAGCTTCCAGTCAGAAAAGAATTTCTACTTACAAAGGAAGAAAGACAAACTGCCTCTGACTTCAATCTGTAATATCAGAAGCTAGAAATTAGTAGAATAATATCTATACATTATTAGAAAAAGAACTGAAACTCTAGGATATTTTACATAGATTAAAAAAATAATTGGCCTACTGGGGAATAAAATCATAAGCAGAGATTCAGAGAATATACGACCCCTGTACTTAATCTGAAAAAATACTTGATAGTGCCCTCGGAGGTTCCTGGGATCTTCAACAGTGTTTGGATGGAACAGACCCAGGGACGCCCCTTCTTCTAGTCTCCAACCACCCTCTAAACTCTTTTCCAGTCATCACCTTCAGAACCATCTCAGCCATCCTCAGCCTAGAGACCAGGCAACACTGTTTTTCGACCTTAACTCCTTATTTCCAACAGCCACGAGCTCTCAAATTCGTCAGAATTATTCCACTAAGGTGGAAGCTGTGGTCAACGTCCTGACCAACCAGGCTCTGTGGGCCTCCTACACCTACCTCTTTTGGAGCTTCTATTTCAACCTCCACGATGTGGCACTGGAGGGTGTGGGCCACTTCTTCTGTGAGTTGGTGGAGAGATCCAAAAGCAGGGGTGGCACTGTTCTCTTCCAGGACATGCTGAAGCCTTCCCAAGATGAGAGGGGCAAAACTCAGGATGCCATGGAAGCCGCCATGGCCTTGGAGAGGAACCTGAACCAGGCCCTTTGGGATCTGCATGCCCTGAGCTCTGCCCCCAGACCCATCTCTGTGGCTTCCTGGAGAACCACTCCCTGGATGAAGAAGTGAAACTCATCGAGAAGATGAGTGACCACCTGACTGGCCTCCTCAGACTGGCCAGCCCCCAGGTTGTACTGGGCCAGTATCTCTTTGAAAGGCTCACCCTCAAGCATGACTAGGAGCCTTTGGAGTCCAAAGCCTTGGAGGGGCTCCTGCATTCCCCTGGTGTCTGGCTTTTGCCTAAGCTTCTCTCTCCTTGAAACCACTAACCATTCTTTGAATCACCCTGGAGCCCTCTCTGATGCATTGGACCAAATCAAAACAATAAAGCTTTTTGCAACAAAAGAAGAAAAAAGAAAAATACTTGAGAGATAACTCTAAGCAAACAATATGTAAATTAGAATAGAAGCCTTAAGTATTTAGCAAACAAGGTAAATGACCATGTAGCCTACATATATTGTTGCATTCGTAGGGGACATCCCATGGAAACAGAAGTCTCAGGAGCACAGATCCTCCCAGTGCCCATACACTGTGGGGCGGTGCAGAGGCTTCCAGCTGAATCAGCCAGTGGGCGAGGGACCCCAACCTCTGGGCTATGAGACTTTATAGTTGCATTAATAGGAAGGTTTCAGCCCCTCCATCCCCACTACAGGGCATGATCAGAGGCTGGAACACAATAGCAATATGACAGGTCAGAAACTTGGTTCTAGCTCCATTCTACCAGTTCAGCAATGTCCCTTTATTTCCGGACATGAGATGGGGCATGGAGTCCAATCCTTGAAGCTATATAATGTGAGCTGGTTGTATGACGCAGCACCTTAACCTTCACAGTTGGGGGAGCACCAGTCCATACTCGGGTGTGATCAAGATAGAAAAGCCTGGTCTAACACTTGTCATTGGCCAGTGGCTTTATGCACTGAGCTGTATTCTGTTTCCACTGGAACTTTGCAGAAGGCCTACTCTTTTTCTGGAAGACCATCCTGCAAACGGATCTGTTTTATACAAGTTAACCCTCACCTGTTAGTGCCACCCCCCAACAATTCTGATTCCCAAGTTTGGCCTCTATACTTCATATTTCACTCTGTCAGCACTCTGTAGCAACCACTGGGGCAGTGAGACCAGACACTATAGGTGACGCTAGAGGTGATTAGGAATAATCTAGTGTGAGCCCCAGAGTACAGATAATGTGGACTCAAAGCAGACAGAGGAGGCCATTTGTGAGGACAGCCTGAGAGGCTCACATTAGCCAACCTGAAATGTAAAACAAGGCCAGCATCTGGGGTGGTGGTAATGTCCTATGTTGCTAATCTCTGGGTTGCTTCAATGTCCTATGCTTGGCTTCCTAGTTCTTCTATCACTGGTTTGTGGGCATTTAATTCTCTGAATTAATATCCCCTCTTGTAAAAGACCTTGAGTGGTTTCTGTTTTCCTGACTGGACTCAGACGGAAACATATGTGTATTTCATTATAAACAACTGCAAACTCTTTTGGAAGTAGATAGGAGATTTTAAAAATAAAAGATATTAAAATCATCTAAATACTTGAAATTTTATCACAATCATCTCTTTTAAAAGTCAGTTATTGATTTTATAAAATATTAAAAAAACTTTGTCCTTTTGTAAATAATAAAGCCCTTTAATGTAAGATGGTGTTATTATTTACATGAGTACTGTTGAGTATTTTTTTTTGTAATGTGGAAAAGAAATGACCTTTTAACTTTTAGTCTCTTGATTTACACAATGGATGGAGATAATCTTTTGACGAATGCAATTTCACAAACCTACCTAAAGAAGTCTATTTCCCAAATTTTATATTTGACTAAGCCCTAAGTATATTCTTCCAGGCATTTTTTTTTCTCCTTAAAATTGCATGTGAGGTTGCAAATGATCCAGATGTTACTGATTTGTTTATAGTTAAGTAATCAGCATTGTTTGTTAAAAAACATTTGAAGGCCTATGATGCTTTTCAAATATCTTTATCCTTTGAAGAGCAAGGTTGAGTACTGCCAAGGCTAAGTGAAACTTGAACTACACAAGACTCAAGTGCAGTGAACCAAAGAAATTTTAAATTTGCACAAGACCCAATGCTAACTAATGTTTTCACATCTGGCCCTTGATACCAAGCCATGAAGGAAGAGTGGGTTATTTATTTATTTTGGTGTGTGTGTGTGTGGGGGGGAGTGATGGTTAATTCTACTCTTGTTTAAGGTTCCTCTTCAATCACAAATTATTTTTAATGATTTATGATTTTGACCAGATGGCTTTAAGATTACACTGCATTGGCATGCAAGAATGCAGCCAATGTATTTGGCTTCTATTCTGAAACAATGTGTGTGGGGTTTTTGTTTTGTTTTTTTACTGATCAAATGAGATAACCAGTTGCCAAATAATGCCTAAACATTGTTTTCCACTTATTCAATTTTAGTAAGCTGATGTACAGCCAAAGGTCCTTGAAGAATGTAAGTATATTGAAAAAAGAAAAGCCCAACAATATGGCAGAGTGATTGAGTCAGTAAGACTGGCTGTATTAGTTACTGGGTGTGGATCCTGGCTGGATTAGTTACATGAATGTACTTCTCTGTAAGTGAAGATAAGAATAGTAGCTGTCCCATGGAACTGTGATAATTAAAAGGGACAACATATGTGAAGAGCTGAGTATATTGCCTGGCACATAGCATATGTTCAACTAGCCATTACTATTTTAATACATTTTTGAGAGCAAACTTTTTCCATGTTAGAAAATGTTTTTATACAAGATGAAAGATAGAGATGATAAGACTGAGTGATAAGACATCCCTAAATGTGGACAGAACCAGTGAAACTTTTGCAAGTTAGTGAACAGTTTGCTTACCTGTATACATTTTAATTTTTTTTTACTTTTATTTATTTTTTCAAATAGTACATTTATATGGCTCAAAATTCAAAAGCTACTAAAAAATATGCAACCAAAGAGCTCCCTTTCATCCCTGTACCCCAGTTACCCAGCTCTACTCCTTATGAGGCAGCCAAGGTCAGTGCTTTCTGGTGAATCCATACAAGATATGTTATGCACTTAAAAACAAATATGATCCCTTCCTTTTACATAAATAGTAGCATGCTATACAATTTGCTTGCTATTTTTGCTTTAAGTATATCTTGTCTATCATTCCATATCAATATGGCTGCCTAGTATTCCATACTTTATTTTAACCAGTGCCTTATTAATAGAAATTCAGGTTGTTCCCAGGTTTTTGTTATTACAAATAATGTTCCAACAAATAACCTCATCTATATATATATATATATATATATATATATATATATATATATATATATATACACATACATACATACATACACGCTATTCATATCAGTAGAATAAATTCTGTAAATCTGTAGGATAAATTCCCAAAAGACCTGCTGGATCAAAGGGTGTGTGTAATTGTAATTTTGATGATTATTTGCAAATTGTTCCTCATAAAGATCATACCATTTTATACACCAACCAACAATGTATCTGGACATTTACAAATCCATTTGCAGGGCTAGTAACAGATCAAAGGTTCAGGTAACGCAACAGTGCATGAGTTGATCATATACTTTCAGCCCCATGTTCTTTTTTTATTGTTAACCTCCAGGCAGAAACATATCTCACAGAGGTTTCTTTTTGTCTCCATGGTGACACCTATTTAGAAACCTCAAATTATTGTTCCTAGGTTACAACAGTAAAAACTCTGGATTAAAATGTTCTGCTCACTCCATGTTTTAAATAGGAAAGAGATAAGAAAAATCCTCATAGGCAAACTGGTACATATACTGTTTCTTGTGCCTGGGGATTGTTCGATTTAGGCATTTTCTTAGTGTGTATTTAGGGGTATATGCTTCTGCTCTCTGAGGTTCTCTTAAATTTTTCCCTCTGGCTTTTGAGAAAGAAATTCTAATTTTTCTTTACTGGAAGAACATGGAAAGAGGGCAGGGTGGGAGCGGGGCAATTATGGGCTTGCACTTAATTTTCAGCCCTTCTAAGTAGAGAATTTTGCAATTTTCTGTTGTGACTTTGATGACTTAAATGCATTTGAATTTCTTTTTTTGCTATTAGGAATTAAAATGGTAATAAACAGTGTTATCCAAGGACAAAAATGCATCTACTTGTCTGATTTTCTTTTTCATTTCAGTAATAACCAGAAAAAAAGAATTCCACTGATATACCAGAAAATCTCACAGAAGTAAACACATATACAATCCTTAGTGTTGTTAGTAACAGAAAAAAAGTTCCCTCTAAGATATCCTTTAAAAATATGAGAGAGGTAAGTATGTGTGTTCTTGTCACTTGGGGTCCATATGTGAAAATCTGCCCATTTGAAGAAAGGATTTGCTTGGCTGTGAATATATTTATTTGCAACACTGAATAGTTAATGTGTATGTGCCCATCTGCAGATTAACTATCTTTTACATGTGGGCTAAAACTATAGGAAGGTATTTAAAACAAAAGGTTTCTGAGGGCTTAAGCTTTCACTAGCATCTCCTTTCCCAGTGCTGATTTTAAATTCAAATTCAACATTAACTGAAGCCTGATTTAATTGGTCCAGCTTTCTGATGCTTTTCAGAGTGAAGACTTTTATCCTTGCTGTTTCTTTATTGGTACAAAATTAGTCTTTGAATTCTGGATGACTTGTAATTTCAGTTAAAAGAGAAAGAAAAATAAAAGCAAGTTTGTCTATTGTGTAATAATAAATCAGTCATTTGCCATACTTGAGATAAAAAACTTGACTGATATAACAAGTATTTTGCTTTTTCTCTGTTTTGACATCATAAATACAGCTACTGAAACATCTTCTGATGGCAAGTAGTCAATACAGCCCCATCAATCTTTTCAAGCTTTTCTCCAGGAACAGATGTAGAGTTGAAATGTGAACTACAGCAAATGAATCTTGAGTAGACTCAATCTTTCCATATCTTTATAAAGGGAGAGGTTGATGTTCCTGTGTGCTATAGCCAGCAGAGCGAAGTATTGCATTAGTCAGAGTCCAGCCAACGGAAAAAAAGAAAGAAAAGGGGGAAGAGGCACTAGGTATTTTAACAGATTTTTATGTAGAGAATTGGTTACTCAAGAGTTGTAGGACTGAGAAAACGAAAAGTGGAGCACTGGGATTCCCTAGAGCCAACAGCAGAAGCAACAGCTACATCTAGGTCTGGGGAAGCAAAAGGGAAAGTAATGGGACTGCTATTCACTTTTTTGGAATAAGGTCCCCTTCAGAGCTGGGGATCAGCTGCCTCTGAGGGGGAGGTGAAGCTGGGGGTGCTGAAAGCTGGGCCAGGCAGCAAAACTCAGGAAAGATGTCTCTTCTCTCTTCCTCCCAGCTTCTAAGCTCACTCTAGTGCTTCCTAATGGCAGAATTCAACAGCCAGATGGCAAGGGAGTCTGGGAAAAGTAATTCGCAAAGTTCCAGTCCCAGGATCAATAGTGAAGCTATATTATGGCCCATTTGGTGTTGTAGGATTCAATTACTTGAATTTTTATAGAAAGCAAACCAAAATACTATGTGGCAATAAAGTTCAGACATTCTTAGGTTATTCTATTCTTGTAAAGCATTTTATATATAAAAAAAATTCCACTTACTGGTTAGTTTACTAGAGAATTAATAAAACCACTAAAGATATTAAGTTAGTGATTATTTTGATGAATTATTGAAATGTATTCTATGTCTACCTAGTAAAGAGAAAATGTAGTAGTATATCTGAATTACTTATTGATTGCTGTGTAACAAATTATTCCAAAACTTAGGTGCTTAATACGACAAACATTTATTATCTCACACAGTTCATGAGGTCAAGAATCTCAGAATCTCAGAATCAAGAATCTAAACTTAGCTGGATGGTTCTGGCTCCAGGTTTCTCATGAGGCTGCAGTCAAGATTTTAGCCAGGGCTGCAGTCATCTGAAAACTTGTCTGAGTTGGAGGATTCATTTCAAAGCTCTCACATGACTGTTGGCAGGATGCTGTAGTTCTCTACCGAGAGAACCACTCGGCAATTCTGCTTAGGAACTATAGCAGCCAACTTCCACCATAGCCACCTACCCACAAGAGAGGGAGAGTAAGAGAGCATCCAAAATGCCAAAGGTATATTCTATAACCTAATCTCAGAAGTGACATACAAAAAAAAAGTGACATACCATCACTTTTGCTCTACTGTATTCTATTGATCACACAGATCAACCTCAGTACAAGGTGGGGGCAATTATACAAAAGTGTGAATACTATGAGGCAGGGATCATTGGTGCCATCTTAGAGGCTGGCTACCACAATATCTAAACTTTCATTGGAAAAAAAAAACACCTCCAGAAAACCTATCATTAAAAAAAAATTCTATCCAGTACAATTATTAGCTCTAAAGTTTGTCAGAGCCAACAAACTTGAGGTATTGATTGTGTACAAGGAAAAATTTAGTTGACTCATTTGCATAAGATGAATTTAATTAATTTCATTGGGTTCTCAGGAGTATTGAATTTTTTGGGTTTTATTTGATTAATATGTCTCTTTTTAAAGAGTTCTTTACTTTTGCTGGTCAAAGTGAACATTTTTATTTCATCCAAGTACTAACCAGACTCAACCCTGCTTAGCTTCTGAGATCAGACAAGATCAGGCTCGTCCAGGGTGGTATGGCTGTAGACGTGAACATTTTCATTTCAGATGTGGTTTCTCAAGACGTTTCAGAAGTTAATGCTAGCAAGTAAAGATCCTTTGAAAGTAAGTTAGTTTCTATAAGTTTTGGCCCAGTTTAAAGGCATAGGATCCTTTAAGGTTGTCTGAACAGCAAGCTATATTTGGGGATTTGGCATACAGAGGGGCTGTCTTGGATTAGGTCTCAAAATACCTAAAGGATTTCCTTAAACAGGCCCAGGGTCACATACAACAGGTGTTTTATTTCTAATTTTGGAAACAGAAGCAGCCAGTTTAGAGAGAGGCTGTTCTGCACTCATTCAGCAGGAGTGAGCAAAGTAATTTTGCCAAGACATCAAGTGTAGAAAAAATGGAAATGTGTTATTCTTCTCATACTTCTGATAACAAGCTACATTTTTACAAGATAACTGAATTTCAATGAATTCTGATAAAGGCCTCAGTTTTCTTAGTATTTGAAAATTCATTTAAAAAATATTGAAAGTGGACTCTAGTATCAGGTTCTATACTAGAATACTTATTGAAATAATTATGTCCATTCTTATTTTGATTGTACTATTGTCATTAATTAAATATTTGCAATGGGAAATAAAGACACTGCAGAATTAAGGATATATTTGGTTTTCTTTTCTTGTCAAAATATTTTAAATGAATTTGGGGGCTTTAGAAGATGGTGATATTACTTTATTAAAAATATGGAAGCATATTTAAATAAGATTAAAATATAGATAAGCCTTAAAATACAAAATATACTTGAAACATTATTTGCCACCCACAATGAAGTTATTGTGCATATGAAAGTAAGCGACCTTTTATTTGAATGATTTCAAAAAATTAAAGCAATGTTATCATGAACTTTTCAATTACAAGACACGGGTTCATAAACTTTCAAATGTGAAGCCCCTGGAAAAGTTTCTAATACACCCTCGATATTAAGCAATGCAATCTTAGCATGATATAATACAGTATATTTCCCATAAATACACACTGAATGGGATTAGCTTCAGAAATTCTTATTGAATATTAAAATAAATGTTAGGCAAGGCATGGTTTTCTTGGCATATCAGAAAGTCTGTTGCTTGTAAAATGAACACTATAGGATATACTCATTTGAGGAATTCAATATTTAAGCTCCATGGTTCAGATGTTACTTTGCTTCGAATTCTGTGGGTTTAAAGGGCAAGCCATGTTATAGGTAGTGGCAAATCCCAGTAATTCTTTTGGAGTGGAATGAGAAGTATATGCAATGTAAATATTTTTGAAGAAAAGCAACAGGTTTGACTTGACACTAGATTTTTCTAAGAGATTCCATAATGTTTATTTCTCTGTAACACGTACAAAATTTAATATTGGGACAAGAAAATTTATTTAGGTCACAATAACTTTTGTATTCTCTAAAAACAGCACAATTGGAAGTAGAATATTTAAACGTTAAGAAATCAAATTGAGCCCAGCCAGGTGTGGCTCAGCGGTTGAGCACTGACCTAGGATACAGGAGATTGGGGTTCGATTCCCGGTCAGGGCACATGCCCGGGTTGCGGGCTCGATCCCCAGTCCCGGGGCGTGCGGGAGGCAGCCGATCAATGACTCTCTCATCATTGATGTTTCTCTCTCTCTCTCTCTCCTTTCCTCTCTCTTAAATCAATAAAGATATATTTAACCCCCCCCCCCAAGAAAAAGAAATCAAATTGAGAAGCTCCAAGGTGAATGAATACATAAGTCACTCACTAATTGCTTGTTCTTTAAGTACCGAAAACTAATTTCTAGTTTTCAATAATCTGCGTTGGACTCTCACCCTCTGGCCTGTCTTATCCCCATTCCAGAGCTTCTTTGACCACACGTCTAATCCTACAGTAACACCTCACTTTTTCCCTCCCCCCCCAACTCCACCTTGGCCTCAGACTGGAGTAAATTTTATGATTAGCCACGTATTTAAAGAATTAGGACATCAGCTGCTGTTGAATTTTAGCAGAATAAAATTCTGGAGTCACAAAAACAGGCTGGGTTCTCAACATAACTCGTCCTTCACCTTCACAGGGTGGGAAGTTGAGCTGGAAGCCTCAAGCTCTGCCGGAAGTCATGGCAAGACCAGCATGTCATCAAGTAATTACATGACGAAATTTTTAAGAAGAAAAAAAAAAAAATTCTAACATTTTCTGACCCGTGACATCTCTGGGCTGGGGCGCGCAGCTACAGTGGCAGGGTGGACAAAAATGTCGGTGGCAAAGGCATCACCTTCCCACAGCGCTTGGGCTGTACTTCGAATGTCTAATAGGAATCGGCAGCACACGATTGATTTATGGACAGTCCGTGTCGTCCAGCACCGCGCCAGTTCCAGCAGCCTTCGCCCATCAGCTCTGTTTTCTCCTTAAGCCGTTAAAGCCACTTCCATGGAAACGCCAGGAGGAGAGGCCGGGGGGAGGGGTGCAGACAGGTGCGCCCTCTGTTTGGGACTGCACAAAGGGCCGGCCCGGCCGCCGCCGTGTCCCTGGCAACTCCACGCACGCAGGGCGCGCGCACTTCCCGCGGGCCCGCGGCGGAGTGGGCGGCCCGGCTCGTGGCGCGGCGCGCGCAAGTCGCCGCGCGTCGGCTCGCGGATACCCTAGGCCTGCTCTCAGACGCCGGGCCCGGGAAGCGCGAAGCCGGCTCCGGCGGCGCCAGTGCTGTAGGGATTTGTAGTCCGCTTGCCTCCAGGACGCGCGTCTCCGCCAGTCGCCAGCCGACTTCCTGCCGCTGCCAAAACTACACCTCCCGGCATCCTCTCCGCTGTCGGGCCGAAAGCGAAAACAAATTCTGGGCTGCGAGGGAGCTGCCCTCTGCCCGGCTCCCCGCTTCCCCGCCCCTCAGGCGCCCTCCTGCGTGGTGCGGAGACGAAAGGCCGGGTCTTTCTCTTTAGGCTTCTTAGGCTGCGGGTGTGGGGAGCGCGGGGCACGCAGGCCTCTCTTCACCTGAGACGGCCTCCCGCGCGCGCGGGGGCGGGGTTTCCTCGCTTCACCACAGTCGGGACGAGGAAACTTGTGGGGAAAGCGACCCCGGCCCGGTTCCTGGGCACTGCAGTGAGGCCGCCGGGAAGTGACTTCTCACTCTTGGGCTTTCTTTAAATTGCCCCCCGTTCTCCTGGGCGCGGCGGTCCCTCGGAAGGCGGCCGCGTGCGCGCAGCCATGCACTAGGCAGGGCTCCCCTTATGCGCCCGGAGAGCGCGGACCGCTGCCTCGGGCCGCTGTCGCCGCCTGCCGCCCGCGGAGCCCGAGTCAGAGCCGCCGCCCGTCCGACGCCGGTGCGCAAAGGAGCCGGCGACGCTGCCATGTGGGGCTAACCCGCGCCACGCCTGGCCTGCAGCGGGACCGGCAACATGGAGGCGGCCGTCGGCGTCCCCGACGGCGGGGACCAGGGCGGCGCGGGGCCCCGCGAGGACGCGACGCCCATGGACGCTTATCTGCGGAAACTGGGCTTGTATCGGAAATTGGTCGCCAAGGACGGGTCCTGCCTGTTCCGGGCGGTGGCGGAGCAGGTAATGGGGCGGGGGGCGGGGGCAGTGGGGCCGGATGGGAAAGCGGCGGCCGGCAGCTGTCCGGGCGGCCCGGGTCCGGGGCTGCGCGTGGCCCCGCTGTCGTCACAGCCGCCCATTGTAACGCCGGAGTGGGACGTTGTCCTGGGTCTGGAAGCTGTAAATCGAAACTTAAAACCCCGTAAATTAACTGGGTGTTGTCCCTCCTGGTGAAGAGGTAGTGAGTTGAAGACAACCTGTGAGGCCTGCAGAGAGCATGCACAGTTGATCGATTGCTGGGGACTTGGCGAAATAATATTTTTCCGTTCTGTTCCGCATGCACCTTCTCTTCGTTTTATAAGCAGAGCATTCACACCAGTAAACCAAATGTTTACTAGAGGAGGTGGTGCACCAGACTTTATTCGTAGAACATTTTTTCTACTACCGGACTTTGGAATGTGGGGTAGTCAAGCCCGCCGTTGTCCACTTGAATCAAGAGGGGGGAAAAATGTGCAGTTAGGGAAAGCCAGCCTTTTAAAAATATAGACTGTTTTAAAAGACTTGTCTTAGAGTAGGTTCCACACTTTATTTTGCTTTGCAAGACAGTGTAGGTATACTAAAGATACTTTTTAAAGAAGTCTCTTTGGTGTTGGTAGTAGGAAGGATATAACTGGGGGTGGTATAGGCCCTTCTTGACCGAATTTTCCCGATAATGGGGTCAAAATCACGTTCTAACACAGTTGCTTAGGAAGTCGTTTCTGATTTTTTGGGGGGTAAGAGAGCTTATTCCGTGTTATATAACACTGTGTGGTTGGTAGGTATGCAGTCACCAAAATCCATCCTATATTGAAAATAGCTGCTAAAATAGTTGGATAAAAGTTTCACGTTACTGCCCTGGTGTGTATTTCATACCTATCACAGTTTGCTTTCCTTTCCGCTTAAGATTCACTCCTCCCCTCTGTGGAGTTTTTTATGTTTCTGTTTTTCTCACCTACCTTGAGTGCTAAATACTAAATAGCTTTCAGAATTTTTGTTTGTGAGTAAATGTTTTACTTAACAGCTGTAGACTGTTCTATTCTCATTTTTTTCAGCGTCAAAAGGCCATCCATTTATTTTCCAAAGGTCCTCTCCACATCAGTAGCATGAAGTCTTTTTTTTAAAACAAGAAATTGATTTAACTGGTACACACCTTTGCATTAGGTTGCAGGCATTGTCATTCAAACATTCTTAAAGCTTCCCAAATCAAGCTCTGCCTTTTTCAGTTCATTAGATTTCTCTCATTTTTAGAAATTTAGGATGTTCTAATGTTGCTGTGGGATATGTTTACACACCCTCACCCCAGTCTCTTTACTATTAGTAGTAAGTAAACAGTCTGTCCCATTTTTGAATTTTACAAATCTCCATCTGTCCTGCTTCCTCTGCCTCAGCCTCCCTAAACTCCTCAGCACCTCCAGAAGCAGAGAGAAGAGGTGGAAGTATATTACATATACTGTTAGCTCTAGTGAGAATTTGGTAAGGATGGAGGTAGAAACCAATAGAAATAAGGGAAGTATGGCTCTTATTTGGAGTTGAATTATCCAGATCTTGGTTTATATTGAAGCAGAAAGGTGTGTCTCATTTCAGTATTCCATGCCATAGATAATTGGTGAACTTGATTATACAGAAGCCTCTTACCTATTTTGTAGTGGGATCTACTTTTTTAAGTAGAAAGGGGCATGAGCTAGTTGTACTAAGAGCTAATTTCTAACAGATAAGTCCCATTACAACAAGATACAATGAAATGTTAAGTTAGGCATAAGGGAATATCCCCTCCATTTATGTGAGTCTGATTTTTAGTATACTGAGTTTAGGAAGCTTAACACCATGAATTTTCGGGAAAGGTCGGTTCTTAGCAGACATGGGCTAAGTGGGGACCCTTCATGGCCAAAGGCAAAATATGAGTGCGGGGATGGGGGCAAGGGAAGTAGCACCAACCTCAGTCTTCCTTTTAAAAATATGTACAAAGGATTTAATTTTTTGCCAGCATTTTCTCCAATATAAAAATAATTTATCATTTCTAAGGAGTCAGTAAGTAATCTAAATGGCAGTCTTTGGGTGGGGGTGGACTTGAATTAGTAGTAGTCTTTCCCTCCAAATTACCTGATTTAGATAGGCCCTTCCTTTTTTACACTTCTGGACGTGGGCCTGCAGGAGGCCTGACCTGAATCAGCTTTGTGGCTATGGAGCTAAAAATAGGGCGCTCTTAGAGGACTTGCTAAAGCAGTATATCTCAGTCTTTCCCAGTGTTTATCACTATCTTGTCCCAAGTAAAAATGGAAAGGCCTCCTATTTCTAGCTTATTTTCATGTATGTAATAATTTGCAAAGATATTTGTCATTTCAAATCTTCCTGAGTGGCCTTTAACTTGCACTATATTACACTTTTTAAATAGTTGTCATGTAATCTTGCTTCTCTTACCGTGCTTGGCTTTGTAAAACACCAGCACCCAACACATTATGGAGGTTGGCTTACAGTTTTGCTTCTAGGTAACAGGTTCAGATTTCATGTGCTAATAAAATCTTTGTTAAAAGGAGAAAAAACAGTATGCCTACCATTGTTTTTTATGGAAAATAGGCTTTATTCACTTATGTCTGCCACCTGTTGCTAGGTAAATTGCATTAAGACTAGCTTCACTTTGCTAACTGCAGGAAGCCCTATCAAATAACACTACAGTTTACTCAAATTAATAATACCTTGATTCAGAATGGTGTCTGCTCTAGCTTCTGTGAAGTGTTGTTAACTGTCATTTGTTAACATTGGCAAAAAAACTGTGTGGTGGTTATTTTTATATATGGACAGTTCTTCTAGTGTGGGATGCTTGCAGTATATAAGGATGCTTTTTTCCCTCTTAAAAATATATTTTTATTGATTTTAGAGAGAGGAAGGGAGAGGGAGAGAGAGATAAGAGACGACCATTGATCTGCTGCCTCCTGCAAGCCCACTACTGGGGATCTAGCCCAAAACCTGGGAATGTGCCCTGACCAGAATCAAACTGTTCGTAGGTCAACGCTCAACCACTGAGACATGCCAGCCGTGTAATAAGGATGCTTTTTAATAGTTCCAGGACAGCAACGCAGGTATACTCTGTTAAGCTGAAAATTAGCTGCTATACTAAAAACAAACTCATTGCTAACCTCAGATAATGCATCTTTAGTATATCTCAATGTAAAGGGACATACTAGCTGTCCAGACCATTATGCCTCTGGTTCTGTGGATATAAATGAGTCTTGGCTGTTATCCTAAGATACCTGTAAAATGTGCAGCTGGAGCCTCCCTTTTCCTGCTCACTGTGAACATAAGGGAGAATCACTTGATTGGAGCTGTAACTTTTTAAAATATAGTTGGCATACAATATTATGTGAGCTATATTAGTTACAATATAGTAATTCTACATTTTTAAACCTTACAGTGTGATCACCCCACTAATTCTAATATCTGTCACCATGTAAACTCACCACAATATTACTATATTCCCCTTCATCTTTTTACCCAATCCCCCATCTCCTTCCCCTCTGGCAACCATCCCTTTGGTCTCTGTTTCTATGGTCTGTTTTGTTGACTTTGTTTTTTTATATTCCACATATTTTATATTTCGTATAAGTGAAACTACTCTACAGTATTTGTCTTTTTTTGGTCTGACTTATTTTACTTAGCATAAGTACTCTATAGACCCATCCATGTAATTGATAAGGCAAGATTTTATTCTTTTTTTATTGCTGCATAATATTCCATTGTGTGTGTATGTATATGCCCACCACATCATCTTTATCCATTCTTCTATGTATGGACACTTGGGCTGCTTCCATATCTTGGCTATTGTAAATAATGCTGCCGTGAACATGGGGGGTGCATATATCTTTTTGAATTAGTGTTTTTGTTTTCTATGAATAAATACCCAGAAGTGTAATTTCTGGGTTGTATGGTAGTTCTATTTTTAGTATTTTGAGGAGTTTCCTCACTGTTTTCCATAGTGGCTGCACCAGTTTGCAGTCCCACCAACAATGCACCATGGTTCCCTTTTCTCCACATCCTCACCAACACGTTATTTGTTGACTTTTTGATAATAGCCATTCTGACTGGTGTAAGGTAGTATGTCATTGTGGTTTTGATTTGCATTTCCATGATGATTAGTGATGTTGAGCATTGTTTCGAGTCTATTGGCCATTTGTATGTCTTGCTTCGAAAAATGTTTTTCATGTCCTGTGCCCATTTTTTGATTGATTGTTTTTTTTGTTAATGAGTTTTATGAGTTTTCCTATAGGATACCAGGAATACCTTCATTTGTGACACCTAGTAATAGAAAATAAGTTAAAGTACTGGAGGCTAGCCAAAGGGTTCCTAAGCATTTGATGATAGTTTATTTGAAACCAAAGCTTTGGAATTTTAGTAAGAGACAAAAGGCCAATAAATTATCCTTTTGTTAATTAGTTTTTAATTAAAGAACACAGAGGCTACAAAGTAAAAGGATTTGCTTCATCTTTATAGTGTGGCTTATTTCAGGTTGTGCTTTAAGATTTTGGGCATAGCCTGGCCAGCATGGCTCAGTGGTTAAGCACTGACCTCTGATCCAGGAGATCCTGATTGGGTTCCCCAGTCAGGGCACAGCCCCGGGTTGTGGGCTCGATCCCTGGTAGGGGGCGTGCAGGAGGCAGCCAGTAAATCACTCTCTCATCATTGGTGTTTCTCTCTCCCTTTCTCTCTCTTGAGTCAATAAAGACATTAAAAAAAAGATTTGGGGCATAAGAGCAAGTATCAAGGCTGTTGGGATCACAACACAGCAGCATGTTTGCATCGTGTGTGTTCTTTCAAGAGTCCTGTAAGGATTTAAGAATGAGTTCCTTAATTTTTTTGAAACCACAGTAGGCTTAAATTTCTACATAAGGAAGTAATTTAAAATGCATAGGGTGAAACTAAGCACTGTGTAGCAGGGATTGTGTTAAGTCCTGTTTTGTGAAAAGCAAAGCTATAGTAGAGGGCTGGCCGAGAGAAGAAAGTGTCTTAGGTTTACAAAGATTTTTCTCAAAGGAGTGATTTCAGTGACCTAAAGGACGAATGGTAATAAGCTCTTTATAGAATGGCATCTGGCTTAGGAAGTACTACTGTTTGTATTTGTCATGTCATCTTTGTGATTAGAGGAAGAAGTGGAAATGAATAAAGATCTAGAAATTATAGAAAGACAAATGATGTGTTTATTGGTTGTGAGGTTATTTTGGGTGTGAAAGAAGGCACTAGTTAAAATCTTATTTTAACAAAATGCTTAATAGTGTGTTCCTTTCTCTTTTTAGGTATTGCACTCTCAGTCTCGCCATGTTGAAGTCAGAATGGCCTGTATTCACTATCTTCGAGAGAACAGAGAGAAATTTGAAGAGGTAATTTGTAATTTTAAACATGTAATATAACGTCTCGACTTGGATTTATAGTTCACCCTTTAGAAGTGGTCCAGTGGGAATTTCTCAGGATGGATCTTAATGTGGGCTCTGAAAATCCCCTGTATAAAAAAGGATTGCTTTAGTGAATTTAAATCCACTTACATTCATTTGTGATAGTTTTTATAACATTTCGTGGTATTCATTTATTCAGACATTTGGAAAGCTTCTATGACAGATAAGACACTGAGCTGTGGAGTATAGAGGGTGTCTTGGGCAGGATCCTTGCATATTAAGAATGAGTTTTGTTCAGTTGGTGTTGCTCAGTGGTTGAGCATTGACCCATGCACCAAAAGGTCACTGATTTGATTCCTGGTCAGTGCACATGCCGGAGTTTTGGGCACAATCCCCACTAGGGGGCGTGCAGGAGGCAAGCTCATGTTTCTATCTCCCTTCTCCCTCTCCCTTCCTCTCTAAAAATCAATAAAAATATTACAAAAAAAAAGAGAGTTTTGTCTGACATGGTCAAGGAATTAGGTGTTGTGGTTAATAGAGTTTTTTGTGATTTGTAATCCCCCATGAATTAAAAAAATTCATACCGAGTGTTTTATCAAAAGGCATTTATAGATTTTTAATTATCAGGGTTCGTCATTGTTAATTATATAATACAACACTGTAATTATGTAAATAGTGATTAATAGTTAATAGAATGTTATAGAACACCTTACTGGAATTTTCTCAAGTAGTATGTAGTAGGCTGTGAAATATGACAGTGACCCAGTCTCATTTTTTTAAATATGTTTTTCTTGATTTTAGAGAGAGGAAGGGAGAGAGAGAGAGAAACATTGATGAGAGAGAATCATCGATAGGCTGCCTCCTGCACACCCTCTACCGGAGATCTAGCCTGCAACCCTGGCATGTGACCTGACTGGGAATTGAACTGTGACTGCTTGGTTCATGGATTGACACTCAACCACTGAGCAACGCTTGCCAAACAACCTATTTTTATTTTACATTGAAAGCCTTATAAGATTTACCTAGAATTAAGTCATCTGAAAATTTTCAATGGTATTTTCCTGTTGACTGCCAAAAAAATTGGCATTTTGCAATTAACTCCATTCTGAGACTTAATAGATAAATGATTCTTAGTTTGGATGTGCTCTTGGGTTGGTGTTCCTATATTCAAACAAAATATTATTACTGATGACGTTTTTCTGGGTGCCATGTTATAAGATGGACAGTAATACATTAATACATTTCAGGAAGGTTAGTTACCTACTTGATCCGGAGATCTGAAGACAACAAAAAGAAAACTGGTAATGAGGAGGCTAGATAGAGTATTAGGGGGTGGTGGAGAAGAGGTAAGCAGATGGAGTGGTCTTTAAGTATTTGAAGAAATTACAGATGAGTTAGTCATTATTATTGGCCCTAAAGGGTAAAACTCTGTTGACAATTGTGGAAATTGCTAACACTGGTTGAGTACTTACTATGTGTCAGGCATTATTTTAAATGCTTTGCATATATTTATTTAGCCCTTGTAGTCATATGAGGTATGATTAGAGGTTGAAAGTTACAAAGGGGTACGTTTCACTTTCTTTATAGTAAGTACCTTAATTTCTTTTGGTCAGATGGGAAAAATCTCTTATGGGAAGAGGGGATGGGATGTTTCTTGTGACTGAGAGTGTTCAGTCATAGCCTAGGTGGATGCTTTCTGATTAGAAAGGAGAGTCTTATATTGGATGCAGGCTTGCAGAATACCACTTGGGTCTCTTCCAACTTTAAATGGTTCTGTGGGGTTTTTAAGTCTATAAATAATCACATAATACAGCACAGTTGCCTCTGGTGGGATATTTAAAATATATAGCTATTTATTATAAGTATGGGTTGAAACTTAAGATACTTTTTGGAAATTTGACAGTATCTAATCTATAAAAGAATCTCAATCTTAAAAAAAATTTCATGGCCATTTAAAAGATTTTTATAGACTGGGGAGTATACTTTAATGTTTTTAAACATATTGCTTTGCTAAAGTGACTGGTACTGTAATTTAAATAAAATTGAATTTGGTGTTTCAGATGGTGTTTTAGAACTTTGTCAATTAAATCAGTGTAATCACTATTAGCAAAACAAAAAATGTTATCACATAGCTTTTTTTTTTTTTTAAGATTTTTTTTATTGATTTTTAGAGAGGAAGGGAGAGGGAGCGACAGAGAGATAAACATCAGTTGGCTGTCTGCTGCATGTCCCCTACTGGGGATCGAGCCCACAGTCCAGGCATGTGCCCTGACTGGGAATCAAACCAGCAACCTTTTGGTGCATGGGATGGTGCCCAAACAACTGAGCCACACCGGCCAGGGCTCACATAGCTTGAACAAACTCTTATGTTAAGGTGACAGTGAAGCAAGTTGTACTAGAAAAATCTTGTTGATTCATCAAAATATCTTTAGCATTGTTAACTCTCATCTCTATTTTTAGTATAACCTAAGGAACAATGACTATTCACACCTGTATTAGTAAACTAATATGTCTTAGCTAATGTATCTGTCTACATTTTCCTCTACACATTGGCCATTACCAAGTTAACCTTAAAGTGCTGCTTTTAACTTGTCATTTC